>NC_136061.1:1984980999-1987380999 GCF_964261635.1 Lissotriton helveticus
CTCCGAGGCTCCAGGGCTCCGAGGCTCCAGGGCTCCAGGGCTCCAGGGCTCCGGGGCTGCAGGGCTCCGGGGCTCCAGGGCTCGGGGACTGCAGGGCTCCGGGGCTCCAGGGCTGCAGGGCTCTGGGACTGCAGGGCTCCGGGGCTCCAGGGCTGCAGGGCTCTGGGGCTGCAGGGCTCCCGGGCTCCAACCAGGCCGGGGAGATCAGGGAGTCTGCCCAGGAACGAGGGACCCCTGTCCCGGGCACACAGACCCTCATGACGCGCCCCCGTTTTCCACAAATTTTTTTCCAAAATTCTGCGTAGTGTGCGTAGTGGCACTACGCAAACTACGCCCAGCCCTACTTATTATAAAGGCCGCGTGCGGAGACCTAGCTTGCACGTAATGTGATAAATTAAGGAGTAATGTTCGCTAGCTCATTTGAAGCACAGGGATGCTTTCCTTACAGCTGCATTAACCAGTTTAAGTTGTGACATTTTAACGCACCATACAAAGACTTACCAAACTCTTTTGCTAACATATCGCTAACATATTTAGTAACAGTTGTAACACTTGAGATGAAAAGCCTTCACCATCTCAGCATTTCCATTTTAAGCAGGAGGCCTCTTGCTTATAATGGTAGGGCTAAGATGTTGAAGGTTTTGCATGTTTTTTTCCTAGGAAACCGAGTTCACGCCTTTGAGACAGGGAGTCATGGATTTAGAGACAAGGGCATGTACTGGGTGTCCTCAGAAAAACATGATGCAGCATGTGCATGTTTTTTGCATGAACATGGGGTAATGGGAATTTAAGTCGCACTGCGGTATGTCACTTTTTCCCATGTTAAAAGTGACGCACCGGTGGCACAAGGGGGCAAAATATGTACAGGCGTGCTCAATGTAAAACACGGTGCCATTTACGAGTGTTAACATATATAGAGAAAAGACAAATCTCACCCTATACTTCAAAATTAAATATTAATTACAGAGCACAACCACAAGTCAGTCAACTGACCTTGTTGTCAGTTAGTTTTAATGAACACTGCACCATGCAATAATATAAAATATGTAACCATATGAGTACAAAAAGGCAAAAACACAAATGATCTTGGTTGTGTTGAGACAAAGTATGATGTGTTGTTGAAGACAGCCAGTACGTGTTTTGTCATGTAGACGACTTTTTCAAGGCTTGATAATACAATGGTAGAGATGGTGGGAAGTTTGTTTGGATCCCTTGGTTATTCGGGACAAACGACAACAATGGCGGTAGTCCAACAATTCTGGTTACATTTCTAGTATTCAACTTCGGAACACTTTTCCTGATTTATAATCCTACACAAACGGTGCGTGTTGGGTAATGTTATTTTTCAGTAAATCCAATTTTCATGTACCGATACGTAATCTTGTAAATAGTAGGAAGTCAATAATGCTTGTCTAAGTAAGTTGAGGCTGAGAAGCCATGTTTCTGAAATGTATAAATAGTAAAGCTGTACTAAACCGGGCGTATGATAGGGTGTCCCGCTAATACGGTTTAGTGGGACACGTTATCATATGCCCGGTTTCGTACAGAAATTTAACCAGAATTGTTGGAATACCGCCATTGCAAAAGAGGGAATGTAAATAAATAAATAAAACCATTTACCATGCTGTTGCCGCATTGCCAACTCGGCAATGCGTTGAGCGCAATGTAAGTGGCTTTATTTATTTATTTATTTATTTTACATTCCCTATCTGGTCGTTTGTCACTTTCACCCCTCACCCCCGCCTCATCACGCTTACCTGCACAAGCCGCCACTGGTTGAATGCAATCTGAGATATGCTTATTGTTATGATTGAAGGAGGGTCGTGGGGGAGGGGAGGATGATGTCATATGTGATCTCATCCATATCAAAAATATGTAGTTTGAATGGGTAGGCGACAGAAATCCAACACACGCCAATGCTTCAAAGTGTGTAGCATTTTACAACTTATCTCGACAAACCACTGTCAATGTTCAATGTGCAGTAACAATTGTCAGGGCTAATGAGGGAGGGAGGATTAACACATGCACCTAACTTGCCCACAATGCACCCTTTGGCCCTTATCCAAGGCTTTGGTGAAGTTCACAGATGATCAATCCAGCGGCATTGCCCCATTCTTTTACACCTTCCTGGTCTTTTAAGTTAGCGCCGCTAAATTGTGCCAGGTGAACCGATCTCTTTCTAAAACATTGTGGATCGTAGAAAGCTCTTTGTTCACAAATCCAGGGGCTAGGTCCACTGGCCTTAGGATAGCTATTAAACATTTTAGCATTGCTATCAAACATAAACTCTTTTTTCTGGATAACAAATAATACTGATATGTTTATGGTTCACAAAGGATAGCCCTTGGTCGACTGACTCTGGCTGAATTGAAAATATTCACTTAACGGTGTATTCTTTCCAAATAAAATAATACAAACAACTCAACAGCTTATTGCCAAAATCACTTCCTGACAATAGGTTACATTCCCAAAACTTTATGCTTACATTACATTTTGACTGTGCTTTACTTATTTCCCCATTTAAAACACAGCTGATTATTAGTTATCAAATGTTTTCTATGTTTACACAGAATAAGATTTGTTCACATTTTTTCTTTCTCTCATACTTTTAAAAACGATTTGATTAATTTTGTCTCAAATCAAGTAGTAACAGTACCATATTGAGTTTACATTTTTGATGGAATTTAAAACTGATCCTATCAATGATGCGATTAAAACTAATCAAAAAATGCTCTACTCCTGGGTGATATATAAATAATAATTGTACCTTGGGGTATTTTCCTTATTTGTTCTTCGGTCCATGTGAACATCCCCTTGTTAGTTTCACCTTCCAGCAAAGCCCTGTCACAAAATAAATGCACGTTTAACAAGCACATTTAACAAGAGAAATATCAAGCCTAACATAAAATAATTGCCCCTTTTTCAGATTTAACAATGTACATTAAATTCTACTTTTTTCTTCAACATGATAAAATCTTGCTGCTTTCCTCAGGTCTACTGAACATTATACATTATTGTGAATTTTCAAGCATCCTATATTTGGGCGATTGGTGTTCAATAGAAATATACATTTGGGAAAACATAAAGTCAAGTGGTTCACTTTACAGCACAATTTAAATCGAAATCGGATACAAAACCCCAGGTTACTCTTGATTCATTCCATGATTTCACAGACTGAGGCTGGCTTTACCAGTGTTTCTTGATTCTCCCTCGAAAGAAAGTTTGAATAAGCATTGGCAATACAATAGGTCTCGCAATTGCAAGATTTTGAGCTATTGGCATTGTCAATGACAATGCCTTTTATTTATGTGTTTAAAAAAACTGCAATAATAAAAGGCATTTACATTTACAATACTAATAGGTAAACATTTCTAAAATGCAAGACCTATTTCATTGCAAATGCTTTTTTTGTTTACAAGTGTCCCATGCGGCGCTTTCACGTTAATAGAGGCCACAACCCTTTCTTTACTCGAGCCGTGCCTAAAGAAAGATCCGCGGCCACTATTAAAGTGAAAGTGCGGAATGGGGCGCTTTTTCCAAAAAAAGCATTTATTTGATAACCCCTTCTGCGCTGATGACGAGCTCAGCTCGTCATGAGGTTTACCTGTCGTGCGCTCATGACGAGCTGAGCTCGTCATGAACCGCGGGGTTTTAAAAACATCAGCGCGCAGCGTGAAAACCCGCCGCGCGCATGTGGTTAAGCTGACAAACAAATGCTTTTTTTGTAAAAGCGTCGCGTGAAAGTGCGCGTGGCACACTGAATGTTGCAGGAAAGCATGTGGTGCCTGCAGTTAGAGAAACACATTAAAGAAAATTGAGCTTACAGACTAAGTAAGATGTACTGTGTAACAACCGAAGTAAAAGGGCCAGTCCTTATGGGAGGTTACAAATGAAGACAATGCAGTACTAAGGATGGACTAACAAGCCTATTAACGACTCGAAAGCCAGCATTTACGAAGGACAATGACAAAAGCCAATGACAAATATGGGCGGGGAGAGGGCGGAGCTTCAAGTCCATTCTCCAATACAGCATGCCTCGCAGAGCAGCGAATGCGCTGCCCAGGGTAGACCTAAAAATAACTTGAAAATGGTGCTGGCTGCGGATTAAGTTCCATAAGAGTTTGTCCAAAAGCCACATATCTTACAGGAAAGTAAAACTTCTACATCCCATTTTTGAAGTGTCCTGCAGTCAGCATTGTATCACATACTTTCCAAAGTACTTTAGGCTCTTTCATTGGATCGAATTATTGTTTATGTCATTGTTCTGCTTTGGAATCGCTGCTTTCCTCACAATTCTGCTTTTTGTTTGACTGTGTTGGTTCCTTACACACCTAATGTTAGGGGACTATGTATTTCTCTGCCGAGCTTTTACATATTGTTTGTCTGTTAGCCTCTATGTACATGGGCTGTTGTCCTCTTCCAACCCTTTTTCTTAGTTGCTTCCTTCTGATTGCTCAAGATCCCCACTTGCTTAGTTATCTGAATATTTTTCTACCCACGAACCTGTCTTTCTCCTGTTGCTTCTGATCCCCACTCACTTTGTTGTCTTCTGAATAATATTCTCCCCTGCCGCTCCCCCCTTTTCTCCCTTAATGCTGCTCCAGATATCCGCTATGTCCATCGTCTTGTAATGGTAGCCACCAGTGGCCTTGCCAATCAATGCCAGAGGCTTTTAAATCCATCATCATTGACTATGCCAGTGGTGATTAAGGCAATGTTAAAATTATAGATAACATACTTTCAAGGTGGTTGCTGCATTGCAAGACGCAACGGGCGATGTGTTGTCATGTCACACCTACAACGTGTAGAAAACAATGTTTTCTTTAGTTTGAAAATAGCCACCGCATTGTATGACGTGCATTGTAAGATCATGTTGCATTATGCAAAGTGGCGGATAAATGACATGATCATACAACTCGTTGGCCATCGTGAAAATATAGAAAATAATCTTCTGTACTTAACCCAGCTAGCCCAGCATTGTAAAAGCCAATTGCGTTCTTCATTTTCTTACATTATTGTGCTATTGTTCCCTAACAAAACTGCAAACAATGTACCTGCAGATGCTCCGACTGCCCTGTCATGCTACCACCACTGTCCCTTCCTTCTCCCTTTGGGAGCAGGTCTATCAGCACCGAGCAGCTCTAGTATGCTGACTCTGTTTTGACTTTGGGTACATCCTGTGAGGCGCTTAAACTAACAGTGTATCTTTAGTGTAGCTGTAGAGTCTATGATTGTCTTAAACAGAGGCCACAGGCTCAATCCCCAGCACTTAAGCATTTTTTCCTAAAACTACTTTGCGATTTTAGCAATGCTTAAAATTAAGCATTTTCATATTAAGTTTGTGAGAAAGTTCTCAAATATTTTGAAAACAGATTCTGAAGGAAACGCGGCTGCCTGTTTGCACTGCATTAGTAGTATGTGTGCGCAATTCTCAGTGACACAGTTCCCACAGAGCATCCTCTGTGGAAGCATGTGCTTTTACTTTTGCTCTAATAAATAACAATGTTTCTAAGAAAATGTGTAAATGTGAGTTATTGCAAGACACCAATTACTGTTACCTGGAAAGATCAACTTTATCACCAATCCAAACTAAATATCCCTTTCTTTATCCTCAGTGAGACAGTTTGGTTTTGCCACTGCTTGTTGTTCCCTGCCTCTTACATACAGATCATAAGTCATACATAATGGCTTAGAATCTACTGGGAAGGAGCAGTCTGAAAATATGATATGTACCTAAATTACACAGACTCAAGCTTTGGACAGCAGAGCCATCCCTTAGTTTACTGGCAGATAGAGCAGAAACGTCTTATTGGCGTTCTCATAAGCCTGCCATTCTTAGAACATAATTTTGCCATCAACATTAGCTTTCCATTTTTGGCCAGTACATTCCTTTTTACCTAAACAAAATATAATTTTCTTAGAAAATAAACTACTTTGAACTCAAAAACCAGTTTTTATAATGGTTAAAAACATGATTTTCAACCCATAATATCAGCTTCTTTTTGGGGGGGGGGGGGGGGGGGGGGGGAGGTATATATATATTTTTTCCAGACAGCGCATCAATAATACAGAAAAGCCTCTTACAGGATGTTGGAGTATAGCTCCAGCACTAATACAGAAGTAACGAGAAGCTTAAACAACAGTGTCCCTCCCCCCTGCCCCCCAACCACCTTCTCGCCAGACAGTCATCAGGCAATACATATGCAGAACTAAACAAAAGCATTAACACCATGCGTGCGGTGCAGATTTCCGCGGTGCGCTGAAGTTCGCGAAAACCTGCGGTTCATGTGGAAGGGGTTAAGTTCCGTGCACAAATACATTGGACCACCTCACATCCACACCCATTAGAGCATGTCCTGGCTCCGACCCCCATCATCATACGGTACTTCCAATGAGTGATACTGAGACCAACTGCCCCAAATCTTACGGAGCTTTCGAGTGCAGCATCTGCTGGTGTATGTTACTTTTTCCACCATCATATACATGTCCATGCCCCGTCTCCACTGTCATAACATTGGAGCCCAGTAGCGAGCTATATCCCGCTTCACCACTATGAGACCACATAATATCAGCTTTTTATATGCGCCAGGTTCTCTCTCCTGTGCTACAGACACCGAAGCACAGATATTGCTTTCCCCAGCTCTGCGGATGACCCACCGTCATCCACCATGATTAGTTTTTGGTTCTCTAGGTTCATCTTCACAAGTGCATGCATTGCTTCTCTTGCCATGTAGTGCCGCACAAGCCGATGTGTGGCCATCATATGCCGCAGATGCCCAACAAAGGCAAGGTTATCCAAACTAAAATAGGCATGACAACTACATGCCAGAGATGCTTACCATTGATGAAGAATATTTTCCAAAGATGCCACCGAGATGCCAGGGTTCCCAAAATATGAACAGGATGTCTACCATATGCCAATGATACCAAACATATTGGTAATCCTATGCCTTGCTAGGTATGCCCAATAGTTGCCAGACGTGCACGCTGCATGCCAGGAATGCCCACCGTATACCAAGGATTCCGCTCAGAAGTCTAGGATGCCCAGCTTATACCAGAAATGTCCACGAGCTTCAAAACTAACACTCTAAGAGTTCCCACCAGAAGCCAACGGTTCATACTACATGCAGGAATGAGCATCACAGGCCCAGGCACTCTCACACACACAGCGGATTGATACATTGGGGAGAGGAGTTGGCCTAACGGCTAGGGTGGTCGACTTCGAATCTGGGGAACTGGGTTTGAGTCTCGGCAAGGACGCTGAACATTCTGTGATTCTGTGCAAATCACTTAATCTCCCCGTGCCTAACACAAAAATGAATGCGTCCTCATGCAACGCAACTGGTGCTATGGAAAGCGATCTGATACCTGATACCTTCAGGTCAAGTTTGCGCTATATGAAACTCCAGAAAAAAAAATATGTACAGGTGAATGCAAAGACACATATACACAATGAGAGAAACACACATAGACACACGTGTATTCACATACACATGGGTGCACACACATAGGTACATATATACAAGGGTGTGGCTTCCAATGGCACAGCAGGTTTAAAGGCACCGGACCTAGAGGTCTGAGGGACCACTTAACCCTGATTATTACTGTATTTTGCAATTCAAACAGCAGCCAGGGATACACTTCCATTTCTTGCACTAAGACCCATGACACATTTTTATTTTATTTATTTTTTATTTAAAAAGGTTTTATATAGCGCTACTGGACCCAGGAGTATCAGAGCGCTTTACAAGGTAGGTTAACACATCAAAATAAAAACACAGGATAAGGCATTTTTATCTGCTCATACCACATTAATGTACTTTTTTTAAAACAAGCCAGAAACACCCTTAAAATACAGTTTTATTGAAGTTATGGTTTTAAACAAATCAAAAGCTCCCTGAAAGTGGCCAGTTATGGTTAACTACGCAAAACATAACACATTCTCGAAAGGTTTTTAAAAATGCATAAACTGTACAAGGAATCACACTACATCTCTCCCCCTCCTCTTAGATTTAAATGCAGGAAACAGATTTCATAATAGAACGATTGGGATGAGTGTGGTAGGCTCCAGCTTGTTTTACCCAGCAAGGCCTTCATCTTACTTTGGCCAGGAATATCGTTATTGTATTTCTGCTCCCACAATTACCAATACAACAGATACTGGTAATTTTGACATGCAAGAATACTTAAATATTCAGAATAACCCCTGGGGGTTCCCTAAAAAATGTGGACTAACAGAGGGATTTGAGAGTACTGCACCCAATTTGTACGGTTAGGGCACATTTTTTACTCATTTCCCACCAGGACATCTCACCAGTTTGTAGCTTTTGAATCCTCTCAAAAGCTACAAATTGGTGAAATGTTCGCTTCAAAATCTGGATAATTTGGGGAAATATTTACATGCAAGTTGAAAACATATATTTTTTAAACTGCATGGGAGAGCTTAGTGTGGTGCATGAATAAGGTACCAAGATGTGGTATCCCATATAGCTTGTTTATTGATAACATGGGCCCAACAACAGGAGCCAGGAGAGACGCACCTCTCCTCTCCACACTGAACAGTTCTCAGGTGACCACTCTAACACAGACATTCTACGTCTTCCCATTCTGCTTCACTCTCCACTATCCTCATTACACCATCCTACCAAAGAAACTATGTCACCACATTGAGGCACAGTTGTCAACAAGGAACCCGAGCATTTGTTAGTTACCACGGTCCTCCTTCACCACTGCAGCAGGTCACTGCTGCACTGTATCTTGTTTGCAGTTGCTATCAGGATCAATCAATCAATGTGGATTTATACCCAGGCGCTTGTAGGTCCTGAAGGCTTATTCGAACAGCTACGTCTTGAGGGCCATTTGGAATTCCAGAAGTGAGGTGATGGTAAAAGGGAAGCAGAGCATAGTATTCTTAATGGTTGGTGGAAGTTCAGGCGGTGGTTAATGTAAGTGCGTCCTTGGTTGTGTAGAGCCTTGTGTGCTTGGGACAGCAGCTTGAATTGGCATCTCTTCGGTAGATTGTTGTCAATTATGATTCCAAGGTTTCTGGCATGGTTGGAGGGAGTGGATGTGGATGTGGGTCCTAGGTCAAAAAGCCACCAGTAGTCGGCCCATGTGTTGCTGCTGTTGCCAAAGATCAGTACTTCCTTCTTGTCTGTGTTCAGCTGCAGGCAGTTGTTCTTCATTCAGTGGCGACATTTGTCATTCCTATGGGGAAGTTGATTCTGGTTGTGGTGGAGTTGTTGATGATTGAGAGGATGAGTTGGGTGTTGTTTGTGCAGGAAATAATATTGAGACTATGGGATCTGACGATGTTGGCCAGCGGAGTCATAAATGAGTTGAAGAGCGTGGGACTGAGGGATGAGCCTTGGGGGACACTCCAGGTGATCTCCTTGGTTTCAGAGGTGAAAGGTAAGAGGTGAATCCTCTGGGTTCTTCCCGTTGAGGAAGGAGGTGATCCATCTGGGTTTGTCCCCTTGAATGCCAATGTGGTGGAGTCTTTTGATCAGTGTGTGGTGTGATACGGCTTTAACAGCTGCTGAGAGGTCGAGAAGGATTAAAGCTGCTATTTCTCCTCGGTCGAGGAGGGTTCGGATGTCGTCGTGGCTGTGATCAGGCGGTTTCGTACAGTGATTGCTGTGGAAGCTGGATTGGGAGGCATCGAGTAGCTGGTTCTGCTCCAGGTGTGTTATGAGTTGATTGCTGATGATCTTTTCCAGTACTTCTGCGGGGAATGGGAGCAGGGAGATTGACCAGTAGTTTTTGAGTTCACTGAGGTCGACAAAGGGTTTTTTGAGTAGTGGTCTGACTTTATTGCATTTTCAGGCGTCTGGAAATGTTGTGGCAGTGATAGAGGTGTTGAGTAGGGTGGTGAGTTCCTGGCTGATCCTTTGGTTTTCGAGGTTCAAGATGTGGTGTGGGCTTGGGTCTGTGGGAGCTCCCGAGTGGATGGATTTCATGGTGGAGGTGTTGCCCTGGGTGGAGAGGATACTCCAGGTGGCCAGTGTCTGGTTCGTGTTGGCTACGGTGGTGACATATCTGTTGAGGAAGTCCGTAGGTATGGTTTGGGTTTCGAAGTTTCTGTATATAGTTGTGATCTTACTGTGGAAGAAGTGGGTGAGGGTATCACACAGCTCCTGTCTGTGAGGGCGTGATGTTGTTTTAGCTGGCAGCCGGGTTGGAGAATTCCTTAATAATGTTGAAAAAGTTCCTTGGTGTTGTCGCCGCTGGTTTTAATGCACGTGGCAAGGGCTGTCTTCTTTGTTGCCCTCAGCAGGTGGTGGTAGAGGTTGAGGGAGGTCTTGAACGCTGCCCTGTCGGAGGTGTCAGTGCTGGTGCGCCATCTCCTCTCCAACTCTTTGCTGCCGCTTTCGGCTGTTCTGAGTTGTTGGGTGCACCAGCTGACTTTTTTGGAGGATTTTCTCTAGATGTTGCTCTTGATGGGGACGATGCTGGCTGCAAAATTAGTGATCCAGCCGTTGAGGTTTTTCGCTCCCTGTTCGAGACTGGTGGCGGAAGCAGGGTTGGAGGTGTTGAAGGTGTTGTAGGTATTCACCTAGCTGGTTTCTGAGATTTTGTTCCACCTCCAGTGGGGGGCACTGGTCAACATCGGGGTGGCATTGCGGGGGCTGGATATACTTACTGGACGGTGGAGAGATTGGTCCATGTGAATTATGTGAAATGGCTGTATTTGACGGGTGTGCTGGAGCTGAAAATTGGGTCCCGCATGTGTCCTGCGATGTGTGTAAGGTTGTGGATAATCTAGGTCAATCCAAGGTTGCTCATACTGTCGAGGAGGTGTGCAGTGTTTTTGTCATTGGGGTCATTGATGTAGGTCGCCAATGAAGAATGTAGTCCTGGAGTCTAAGGCCAGTGGCGAAATGAAGTCTGCCATGGTGTTGCAGAAGCTGGAGCGTGGGCCTGGGGGTCGGTATGCTAGGGTGCCTCTGATGGTTGTCTTGTCGTCCATGTGGAGCTTGAAATTGAGGAGTTCCATGGGGTTGGTGGTGTTGGCGGTGGTGTTGGTACACTTTATGGTCTCTTTGTGGATGATGGCTGTTCCCCCATCCGACTTGTTGGTGCAGTCCTGGTGAGTGAGGTCCAGAGGTCGTGGTGCTGGGCATGGTTCAGGCACTGAAGGGCACAGATGGGCTTGCCTTTGGCGCACGCTGCACCCGCTGAATGCGTCCACAGTGCAGTCACACTGTGTCCTGCATTAAGTAGGTCTTGGTGTGGGAGGGATACAAGGCAGCTGTAAGTAAAAGAGGTTTAACCACCTGCCTTTGGGAAAAGAGTAAAGTGAAAGAAGAAGGGCAAAATGTCAAAAGAAAATGTAAACCCTTCTCTTATCTCAGCCAGGAGCCAGTGGCAATACCAACTGCCCAGCTATTTGACAAGGCTAGGAGGGTCGTACACCAGGGTGCTCTGACCTGGCAAAAATATAACAAAAGTTGATACTCTCCCCTGCTTTTGGACTGGGAAGGCAACAGGGTGCCATGGCAGTCATAAGTCACATAAATTATGAATGGAGGTATAAACACTTAATTTTAAATGGTCATTTAATCATAAACTTCTCTTACCATTTTCAATTTCCTAATATATATTAATGGATATATTCGTAATACACACATGGGTACTGACCAGTTAGAGTTTCACCTCTAACTTTGTAATGGCTACATGAAAATGACCCAAACCAGCAAAAGGCATGCGTTGCACTACATGACTCACCCAACAGTCACATCACTGGAAAATGCAAAAGCGATTGACAGAAATTACGATTTTGGAAATCTCGATAGCCAATGTGTACAAAAGTGTTTGATATATGCCATGGCAAAGAAAATGAACGTGGCGCAATAACACGTTCTTCACAGTAACTAATAAACACACTTTCACATATTTACTACAACAGCGCAAAGGTCAATTCCCAGATTATTAACATAGTACAGCTCAACTGACATTAGAAAAACACTCTTTGTGCTGCACAGATTGCTTATAACAAATATTCTGCACAGTGGAAAAAATCTTCTTATAGTGACAAGTCCTCTTGTGGTTTGTGGCTAAGCCTTATTGCACACATGTAACCCTGTGCACCCTGATTTTGTTTACAAAAAAACTCTGGTTAAACAAATACACATGAAAAAGTGCTAGATGCATCATTCTCAACCTTTTTACTTTTTAGCTGCTCCTACAAACCAAGATAAAGATTCAACGTAATTTTTAGTATACAATTTCGAATTCCTTCATATTTACAGAGTATTTTAAAATTAAATATATTCAATGTTGCTTTTTCATGTATATGTACATGCTAATAATATTTAAATTCTACATATTTGCGGACCCCTGGGTAGGCATCACAGACCTCTGGAGGGTGTCCATATACCACAAGCTTACGAATCACTGGCATAAACCAAATATGCAGAGACACGGTGTATAATATTCTACCTATTAAGGGGAAAAAGAGGTATTATGACCTACTCAAGGCTTCGCCACTGGTGAGTCTTTGCCCCTGCCCACACTTAACAACGGAAATAAATAAAGTCAGAAAAGGGAAACCTGTCAGGAAGGCATCAGATTTGCAACTGTTCCTGTTCAAAACACTAAAGCAGAGCAGGCCGCAGTTTGTCATGGCAATTATCTAATGCTTTGAGGCAATCTCTCACTTCTTGCAGCGTTAAAGATAAGGGTATCAGCTATCCATGACAACCATCGTTGTCTTCCTTTTAATAAAATGCTGCCAACAAAAGAGGTTCCTACTTCCTGATTACCAAGACAAGAATATTCTAAGACAACTGGTAATATTTTGGGGCATTCAGTGGTCATAGCTATTTGCACAGAGGGTCTTTTCTCTGAAAGAGGAGGACATCTCTATTTATGCAGTGTTTACTCTTTAGCACTCTGTTAGCATTTATGATGGACGATCTCTCTGTAAGCATTATGGTGCTCAGCCAACTAAGAGTTGCTAAATGCAACGTTTTGGCTTTAATTCAACAAGCTAATGCATTCTGGGAGATGATCAGTCTTGAAGAACACAATAGAAAGTGCAACCCCACTGATGTATGTGGACTAAGACACAATTGCTGGGTGCGCAGAGTATCTCTGAACGTACTTGCTGCAGCGCCAACCTTGTAGCTGGATGGAAATTGGTATTTTCAACCATTGAACATTTGCCCACAGGCCACAAAGTATGTCTGTGGTGTGACCAAGGGCTGCACTGATTCCAGAATGGTGGCTGTGGGGGTTCTGGGTGGGTCAGGGATTGTTTAAGGCGGTCTAAAAATTGTTAAATAAACAGGCAAGCATTGACTTGCAGGTTCATAAATGCTTGCTCGTTTATTTAAAAAAAGTCTGAACATTAGTGCTCAGCAACCAAACAGAAGATTGTGCTGCTGTTCACCAGGGGTGCCTCATGTAAAGGTCAAGAGGGGGGCAAGCGGCCCCCGGGCCGTACTTTGAGTATCACTGCCTACATGTTCTGTGAGTGAGTGATTCTTGATGTGGGCCATTACACCTCTCTTACAGTCACCAGTTCCCACCGGGCCAAGCACCCCCACAGTTCATTAACTCCTTCCAGCTCCACCTAAATTTGATCCTAGATCTGATTCAAATAAGAAACTAATGTTATTGATACACATAAAATTATGGGAGTGGTCTTCAAAGTTACAACAATTGTAGGCCTGGGTGGAGTTCACCGAGTTGCACTACGCAGAAGTATACAAAGTGACAAAAAAACTCTGCTGCGCTCCTTGGAGTGAGGTAAGTTGCACCGCTTTTTAGTGCAGGGCGTTTGTCCCATGCTGTAAAATCAGCTTGAATGATACCACGCGCAGCGCATGAATGCACAGCTTCTTTCTGCCACTCGAGTAGATGTTCTACTGGAGCGGCAGCTTCCTCAACGTCAGCAGCAGATTTCTCAGTAGTAGCAACCTGCCGCTACCCCCAGCGTTCAGAAATCTCACCTGGAGGTGGTCTAGCTTTGGATTTTCCTCGCACGCCAACTTAACATTGACGAGCAGCGAGAAAGGAAAAATTATGCTCTGCACAGCTACGCAGAGTTTTTGGGAACTCTGCGCTCTACGCGGAGTGGGAAGAACTCTGAGTTTAACGTCCAAGCCTAAACAATTGTAGCCCCATTGCATAATTTACAGTTGCCAGTATTGACACATGTGTATTTAAATATTTGTAATTCTAAGCAAACATGCACATGTTTTTATTTTTCTCCACAGGGAAAATATTATCCCATCCTCTTCCTTTACTGCTTAAACTGCTTGTGAAAACCTACAAATTCACCAGTTTGTTGGTGTTCACCAACTTTCCCTAGCAAGAATACCATGAAATCCACACTCCTAACTATGAAAGCAGATTTACTCCCTACGATAGGTCGCACTACATAGGTGTAATTATATTTGTGAGAAAATCAGTTTATGAGCGTAAAGCCATGCTCTCTCAATTCCAAATGTAAATCTACACTCCAAAATCATGTACTTTGAAAAACCAAGTTGAATATAAATGCACAAACGGCTATATGAATTGGGCACACATCATGTACCTTCAAGATAACTAGTAAGGAGCATAATCTGGCATAACTTCAAAACTTAAAACACGCTTATTCCTGATTTTCTCTTTCACTATACGATGCTATTCCTGCACATTTTAATATTTCTTTAAACAAAATTATTTTTTAATATTACAACTTTTAAGATAGTATAGCATTACAAGAGAGAGAAGAGTCCTACAATAACATTATTTTAGAGACTTAAATGTTAACACTAAACTTAAATTCATTCTCACCCTCGCCGCCCTCTTTCACTATTTGCCCACTCTTAAGGTGGGTGCCTGCCACTCTGTGTATTTGGGAAACTCTCACTGTTACGGCCAGAGCTGTATCTGTTTCGCGTAAAATAAGCTTGCAATACTGCTGTGTGTAGGTGTGCATGTTATTGTGTGTGAGGAAGCTACGCACTGTTGTGTGTGCTGAATATATGAGAGAATTATGCAACGCTGCGGCTTGTGTTGTACCTGTTCTGTGTGTTTGAAGCACGCTTGCCTTCCCTATTTACTGTAAAGTGTGTGTGCACACGTGCAATCATTCAGTTGTGCTCCAATCCTCTACATCATGGGTACTCCTAAACATTTGCCCACAGGCCACAAAGCATGTCTGTGGTGTGACCAAGGGCTGCACTGATTCCAGCATGGTGGCTGTGGGGGGTCTGGGTGGGTCAGGGATTGTTTAAGGAGGTCTAGAAAATTGCTAAATAAACAGGCAAGCATTGGCTTGCCGGTTCATAAATGCTTGCTCGTTTATTTAAAACAAAATTGTGCTCAGCAACCAAACAGAAGATTGTGCTGCTGTTCACCAGGGGTGCCTCATGTAAAGGTCAAGGGGGGAGCAAGCGGCCCCCGGGCCGTACTTTGAGTTTCACTGCTCTACATGTTCTGTGAGCAAGGGATTCTTGAACTGTTGCTTGAGGAACCAATCTGATGACTTAGTAAAGCTCAAGAAAACTTTCTGTATACAAAAGTTGAAAGTATTGCCTTTGTCAATCCTTGTGTGAAGGTTAGTTCCTAAATTAACCCCAAATCAGAATTAATTGTAAGCACTGCATAGAGATGAATGAGGACTCAGGCTACAGAAGCAGGGAAAGAGTTAAAGTCCTGTGCAGATGGAAGATGGGAATGTGGATACTTTCACTGTTAGCAAAACAGTTGTTCAGTTGCTAGAGCAATGTATGAAGTCACTAAAAATAAGCTCCCAGAAAGGCATTGTATATGGCAAAGGGCAGCGGCGAGGCAAGCGAGCCAAGCTCAGAGCTGCAAATATTACAGCCGAAAATAAGCTATGAGGCGGTCCGGGGGGGGGGGGGTCTGGATCCAGCTCAGCTTTCTATTGTACGTGCTACAATTTATGTGTTTAAAGGGAAAGATTCCTGTAATTTCAATTCAAATTGTGCGCACTCTCCAAGGAAGACATGCGCCTTGGTGAAGATTGACACAGAGCATGGACAGGGGCAGCTGACTTCCCAAAAGAGGATTTGGGCAGGGACTAGCAGAATCGAAATGGTGACCATATGGCATATAATCAACCCCTATATGCACCCACCCACAGAATCCCGGTCTTTTAATTCTAGTTTCACATTTAACAAAGAAAGGCATTCTGAAATATGCAATCATGATGCATTTAAAACAAACAAATTAATAGGATTAAAGTACCAGACTATAACAGTTTAACAAAGGACTGGAGATAATGCACCCCAGCGATATAGAGCCATGTGGTGAATCTAATTCAGAGTAAAATGATTCTATCAAGTGTGAAGGGTTAGTTATTTTCCAAAATACCCCTATGTCTGGCCCGGGACACATCCATAACTGTCTGTGGGCCACGATGCATTGATACATGTGCGTTTGTTGCCCATCTCCACCCACAGGCATCTATTTTAAACTGGGCCACTAAGCACATGGCCCACGTAGTGCTCTCCACTATTCCTGATGCACAATCTTACATTTTTTCTTTGGTCTGATCCATTGAACCCACTCTGTTCTCCATCACTTCCTCAGCTCCTAATGCTTATTGCTATGTTAAACTCTTATCTGCTTTCTTTTTTTCTTGGCTTTTAACATAGGTCGATATAGTTTGTTATCCATTTCTACGTTAAACTCTCCCCTTCATGGGCATCTTTTGGACTGTCCCTCAATAACTATCCTACAACGTTTCTGACCACTCTTAATGAGCACGGTGACGTTGATCTTTACTCTCATCCCTTTATTTCTTCAGCCCCCCACCCCCAAACTTTCCATGCTTGATTTTTTACACCACCTCTCAGCTCCTTTATAGTTGCTTTTTAGCAACCGTTCATATCTTTCTCTTCTTTCCTTATTTTATACATTCCACAGCTCTTGTCAGTTGATTTTCTGCCTGCCTATCAGTTTTGGATGTCCACCTGATCCATGAATCAAATTATCTCCAGAACTGAAATCTTCCTTCTCCTCACCAGTCTTCCCATTGGCCACCCTTCTGTCTTCTCCATTCCCTCCCTATCAGATTCATCTTCTGTTCTGAGCTTCAGCATGTTTCCATTTATAATAGTCATGCATTGGGTCTACTTCACATTCATGCCACTTTCAACTTTTGTTTGTAAAACTGGACCTTTTTTATCCTCCTCACTTTCAAACTCCTTTTCCTATCCCGTCGAGTCTCTCTCCTTTGGAGTTTTCGATACTCTATTCGCCTGTTTTTTTCTATGCACTCCTTGTTATTCAATATTTCCAAAAAACCTCCTTCACTTTTGCCTTACCTATATTCCAGTTAACCCCTACACCATTGTTCCTGTTGTGTTGCTCCCTATCCCTTTCCACGTTCCTATGCCTGCTCTTCAGCTCTGTGAAGGGTAGGGTCTGGTTCCACCTTTATGAGTGCCCATGTATCTTTCACTTCACCCTCCCATAGTCTTTACTTTTATTCCCAAGGTCCCTTTATATGCTCCCTCCATTGTCTCTTTGTTGCTCCTGCTCCTTCATCTGTAAAATCTTTTCACTCTGTTGTTCCCTCTTTACCGTTAATTGTTTTTTAACATCATCATCATCACACTTGCATAGCATTCAAGTACAGATTGAAAAATTACCCAAACTCTGTTTTTATCAATCTGTGGAAGCTTAAAAAATCAGTCGAAGAACATTGAACAGTTTATGCATTGCAAGGACCACTTGCCACCAGGCACTTTCACTTACCTCCAGTGGAGGCATAGCATAAATCAAGGCTCAAGAAAAATTCAACAAAGGATCAGATAAAAGTAACTCAATAATTGACAGTGCACTCCATTTGACCAGATGGAAAGACAAGCAAAACTGTTCAAAAGACCTCTGCACAAGTCACATGAAAGGCTGCATAAAGCAAGGGCACCACTGAGTTCTGCTGCAGCCCCACAGTCCATAATACTAAGATCCATTAGCATGCTTACCTCAAGCAGCTACCTTCTTGACTTGTCTTTCGGCTCATAACTTGTTAGGGGCAATTCCTCCATCAGAGCTCTGGGGCTGCGCCACTCTAAAATTCCAACATGGAGGAGTGGCTCCTCCGCTATGCATGACCATCCAAACTATTCATGCACACTCTGCCCTGCAATGCAGGCTGCATGGAGAACATGTCCACCTTATAAGCCCCTTGCTGGGCGCCGTCCCAGCCAATCACAATGCTACTTGCAGTATTGTGATTGGCTTAGGGGCGGGAGCTTGGCTGCCCGCTTCCTGTTCCTGTAGGAGGCAGTAGAGCAGGAGCCGAGAAAACGCGCGACCCGGCCTCAAGTACCCCCACGCGACCTCTGCCATGACCCCACCTCCCTGCGCGACCCCACCTCCCCACCCGCGAGCCATGAGGGCCGCGACTGACAACATGTTGACTACAAAACACATTTAACAGATTGATTTCATTAGCGATACAGTTGTATCTCTAAACAAATCGATGTATTTAAGTCTGGGCTGCCTGTCCCATGCTGCCTACCCCACCTAGCTCTGAAGCAGGAGACAGAAGACAGGAAGTAAATCACATTTCTGTAATGTGACGCACAATGTAGCGTTTATCTTTCTAAAGCCTTCAATTGCCATGGTAGTCTATAGTGGTATCCACTGTAGGACCGTGATGCTGTCAGAGTCATGATTTCAGGCATTATAGACTGCATCCTTGTCTGAGGCCAAACGTCGGAAATTCAGAGGCAGAGATTTCATCCTTTCCCGTTTGTCACAGGTTAGGACTAGATGTGAGCACCGTACATGAGCTTTGGCACCTTGTCCACAGTAATGGTAAGTGTTAACGCTAAACTTGTATTAGGTATAGTGTGCTGAGACATCTGGCCATGCTGACCTCCCCCTCGGTGACACCCCAGGCCATGGCTTTATGTCCCTCACCCCTCCAGAAGTGGAACTGCTATATTTGTTCCCTGGTGAAGGTGATCCAAAAGACGAGCAGGGCTTTTGTTCCCTTGCAAAGTTGATCCAAATATCCGAGTCAAGTGCAAAGGGAGAAATATGTGCTTATAGTGTCCTAATTTGTGGAATACCAGATTTTTTTAAAAAACCATTACAAAAATGCTTGAGTATGCATGCCTAGAATATGGCATGCATACTTGCTGCTTATTAAGGTCTTTTTTAATTTGGATTGATCAGCACAATGGTTCTAGAATGTTTTATCCCCGCTTTGGATGTATCTAGATTTTAAAGTCAGTTACATACTTTACCATGCTTGATGTTTGTGATTATGATATACTAGGGATCTGGCTCTGTCACATTGCATTAAAATGTGTCCTTTCTTCGTGTCATTGATGCCAAAAACATGGATTGCTTTACCAACAATGAATGTTAAAAACATTAGGTAATGCATGTGAGCAGTTTAGTTCCTCTTTTATTACATGTGTATACTTGATCATGCATTCCCAAAGAGTGTTAGTTATTTCCATCATGATGTGTTTTTGTGGTTTTTTTTGTGCATCTTATTATTTTTGTACAGTGTATACTTTGAGTCATGGCAGATGTTTACGAGGGGCCCTGTTGAGAGGTCTGGCGCTGAGGTTGAAAGGCAGTGCAAGCCTCTCATAGTACCTATCAGTGGGTTTCCCACTCTGCAGAGCACAGAGAAAATGTTTATGAGGAAAGAGTAAAAGAAAGTGGTTATATGTGTGTGAGGGCAGTGTATGTTTAGGGGCGGTGAAGTGAGGGAGATGCAAGGAAGTACATTCAAGGGAGAGTGTAAAGAGGCTGCTGAATCAATCAATCAATACATTTGTAAAGCACACTACTTACCCGTGAGGGTCTCAAGGATCAGGGGAGGGGGGGGGAGGGAGTGCTGCTACTGCTCGAATAGTCAGGTCTTGAGGAGTCTTCTGAAGGTTAGCAGAGGAAAGGGATGAGTTTGAAGATGTGCAGATGGACAGAATGTGGAGCAAAAAAGGCGTACATATCTAAAATAGAGGGTGCATAACTGAAGACCAATACTCCTTCCACAGGCCTTAATAATATTTAATTCGCAGTCTCACAATTTCACAACTGAAACATTTCCAATGTTAATTATTGAGGACAAATCATTGTTGTTACTCATATATCTTAAACAGCTAACAGGAACTGACAAAGCAACAGTCCGGCAGGTTTCAGGTGTATGTCTCAGTTGTTCTGTTATGCATCTGGATGCAATAACAGTTCAAAGAGAAGCCAAAATACCAGTTGGGTGACACACTATGGAGATCATAGAAATGTATTTTACATGTTCCCTTTAAGAGACCACCACGTTTTCTCATCCAAATAAAAGACCTGTCTGTACATATTTCTACATGACTGATTGCTGCCACCAGCTGTGGGAACTTCCTAAAGCCCGATATTTTGTTTTCTCTCTGAGATGTTATTGCATCCAGATATATGACACAACAACTGACATACACCTAAAATTGGCGTTGTCAATGGCTGAAACCTGTTTTAATAAGTAACAACCATGATTTGTTATAAATTATTAACAATGGAAATCTTTCCACTACTTTTAAGGTATGCTTTTCTTGTGCTTTATTTTTATGAGGCACACTCTGTGTGCCTGATGTGGGACTCACTGTAATCTGTCAATTTTTTTTGCCAAAACCTAGTATATTATATTCCATTGGTGAAGATGTGTCATCGCTGAGAATCTGGTGAGCTCCACTCCACGTGCTTTATAGGAGCGGAAATACATTTCATAGCAAATATGATTACAAGTTCCAACCCCAGAACTTTACATTTAATTTGGGGGAAAGAGTATATGTGAGCAAGCAAGTTTACCCAACATATCTACCTTTTAGGTCGAACATTCAAAACCTCTTGCATATACTTTAGTATATACTTCTATGTATATGCACTTTGTGGGCTCTGGAGATCAGCCCAAGGACTTGTCTGCTTCCGCTTAGGGACTTTTTTTCTGTTCAACTGCCTCTATTTAACTGTCTTGATAGAAAACGACCAGTAGAGGTCAGTAAAATACCAGAACTGTTTTCTGCTGAGGGACTTTCTTTTTCTAAATATTTCTGGCAACGGCGTTATTTAACTTTCTTGATAGAAAACGAACATCAGGTCAGTAAAATACCAGAATCACTTTAGCATTCTCTAGATTCCAGTCCACAGACATTGCCTTCCACGAGCACCCGTAGATAATAATATTTTTTTCAAATCTTGTATTTACAGTGATATGACCACCAAAGGCCCTGATTTTATATTAAAAACAGAGCTATGGACTATACCATTTCCCGCTGAAAGGCAATATTTCGCTCCATGTGTTCCCATACCTGGCGTGTCGTGCAGTTTGGTGCTTACTTTCCCTCCATGTTAAAGAACAGTAGATGTTTCATCACCCAGGCTAATGAGCTGCATAGCTAAATACATATAAGGTCAAAAAGGCGAGACCGATTGCATTGCAAATGCTTATTATTCAGTGGAGCGCTGATGCTATGGATGCAGGTCAGATTGGTAACATTGTGTGTCCTACTAGTCATCTTGAAGCGCAACCGCAATTTTTGAGAGGTTGAGGCATTCATGATACTTTTTCATCCGGTCATAGATATGGTCTAGCAACCATTCCTTCATCCATTCGAAATGGATATTTTCTGATAAATGTTTGATGTAAGCCTGGCTTTCAGGTTCACTTTCTAAGCAGTGATGAATCTAAGTATCATTGGTGTAGGAAAGTAGGATCTGCTTCTTATGGTTACCCCCACTTTTTGCTGATGTCTCACTCTTTTTGGACTAGTCTGTGTGGGATCTTGCTAATCAGGACCCCAGTCTATCTGCTTTCTCCCTTAAATTGCTGTGTATGTACTTTAGGTACACTCCAGATTGAATACTGGGGTACCCATATCAGTCCTTAGTATATGGTACACCATGTAACCAGGGAAAAGGTACCCCAGAGGCCTCCCATGGGCTGAAGCATGTATTATGCCGCCCATGAGAGGCCATTCAAAATGACACAACAGGTCTGCTACAGCATCTGGTGTAAGCTGGTGCTTGCATCACTTACTTAGATATAGGTTCACTATATCTATCTCAATCATTACACTTAAAAACCTGGTCCACACCGTAACCTATTTGCTCTAACTGTGTGAGTTGTATTTGCCAAGGCTTGTTGGTGCTCAAGCTGGACAACAATCCCTCAGCACTCAACATCCTTCATGGGACAGCTCACCTCCGGATCCTGGTCATCCTCGATGTCTCCTGGTCCCCCTGAGCCTGCAGAGTCAAGCATCCCTTCTTCGCACCTGAAGCACCTGACATCAGTGGGCATTCGACTACCGAGCCCCTGGTCACCTGCCGTGACCCAGACTCTGTCCCCTCTGCTTTAAGGTTCCTCTCACCTAGAATCCAGGCTTGGATTCCACTGGACACTCTTCGCCTTCCTGGCAGCAGTACTGATTTGTAGCTCTCCATTGAAAACGACAAAGGTTTCCGACACCACTTGACTCCTATGCACCCCCCTCCTCTGAGATAGGTAACAGGGGTACCTCGGTACTCACTGGTGGGTTGGCTCTAGAACCTCCTATGTTCCAAAGGTTTGCTTGAAGTCCTCGTAGAAGTGTCCTTAAACTTTAACTTTGCAACCGTAACTTTCCTATAGAGTTGTACGGAATACTCGCTCATGTTTCCTCACTGCACCTGTCCTCCGTGGGCTCCCTACATCACTGCCTTGGGTGGTTCCTTTGGATCTGATTCTACGTGCCCTAGGCACTGTGTCTATTGAAGTTGTGATTGTTATACCATTTTTTTAGTATATGGTTCGGTCTCCCCCTGGAGCCCGCTGTGTATTGTGCTACTTACGAATGTTCTATTGATTCAGTATTGTGTGCTTTATGTTCTAATCTCGTGTAGAGATTAGTAGAGACAGTTATATTAATAAATACATATTTTTATATAACTACTGTGTGGTTCTCCTTTCATTTAGTCATTCAGGAGGTGATATTCTGAAAAAAACAAGCTGCTTTACATTCCTTCAAGATTAAGCCTGAAGGCTGCTCTCAACAGCTACCACTCGGATAGCTTTCTAAAGGTTATCCTTGACCTCATACATCATAAGGGTTGTATGGACTGGTACAAGGTGCCCACTTTAATTAGTGAACAGCATATACCAACCCACCTTCTCACAATTGGGATTCATCTGAAATGTAATGTTATGCTTTTTGATCATCAAGGCCAGTAGGTGGTGGCAATCAGAGGTGACAGAAAAGGTCTATCAGTCAAGGTACAAGACATCCCTTTCTTGCTCCTAAGATATTGTAATATTTTGTCTTAGCATCCACTACTCACAAACATGTATCAACTCATCTCAATACTAACATCACATAATTTATATTTATTATGACCAATGTGGATCTATAGCAGAACGGCTTCCAAACACATAAAGAATACAAAGAAATGTTAGAATGCATTAACCCTGATGTTTGCAAGACGTGAGGCATCAGAGTCACAATGGTCCACATAGGTAACCAGGTCATTATTAAACAGCATAAATACGGTGGATGCAAAAATGCAGCCCTACCTAACCCCTTTGTTTAATGTAAATGGATCTGTCATTTCCCCTGCTGGCCCACATCTTACTTGTGCAAAGTTATTGCAGTGGAGTCTCCTATTCATATCCAGTAGGTGACCTGGGACTCGAATGTCATCCATTATCAGCCAGAGGGTGAATATAGGAATGAGGTCAAATGCAGACCATAGTTCTACGAAAAGCAACCACATAGAGGTGCCGACCCCCTAATATAGCAGACTTGTGCTAGGGAGGGATGGCATTCTGTCATTTGCAGGGCCGGACTGGGAACAGAAACCGGCCTGGGTAAACTGCTCAGCTGGCCCCCCTAGTGTGAGGGGGAGTGCAGCCGAACAGTTTGCGACGGCTGGTTTCTACCGATCTTGTTGCAGGAGGCCGATATTGCTGACCCCCGGTAACAAAAACGGCCCACCAGTGGCCCAAAACCAGCCCCCACCCTAGAGGCCCACCGGGGAAACGCCCGGTGCCCGCTATGGGCAGTTTGGCCCTGGTCATTTGCATGGGGCAAAGCCCAATGCAAAGTAGGCAATCACTTTGCTTCTGTGCCCACGCTGTATTACCAACGTGGGCGCAGAGGCAAACATGCCCTTAGGAGGTGCAATGAAAGTGTGCCACAAGAAGCCCTCTAGAGATCCCCAGGCAAGTAGTCACTAATCCCTTTTGAAAGCGCAGGCTGGCTGCCGCCTGCAAAGAGAAACATAGAGAAGCTTTTAAACAGCTGCTCCGTTTCTCACTTCATCACGCTGCCCCCAGGGAAGCGCAAGTTCATGTCAGCTCTGAGGGCAGCGCATTCTTCGTAATAGGGCGCACTTTCCTTGTTTGCATTTGGCGCACATGCTGAAAGGTGCACTGTTGTGCTCAAGCCGTGATCTGGACAGTCTAATTGACTCAAAACGGGATAATCTGAAATACACGCCATCATTGGTCCAAATCGATCCACCTCTCTCGACCTGTACTACCTCCCCGCCTAAGGATCTGTCTTACATGAAAGGCAATTGTTTATAATTCCAAGACAAACATGATTTATATATTTGTCCTGAAGATGATGCCATTTATCTTGTTTTTCGGCATCGAAACGTCATCGACACAATAGGATCATATGTACTGAATATGCTTGTGAATACTATGTACAATGGTCACTCACACTACAATCAAGTCTGTTCACTGATTATAAGTATACAGACCGATTTGCTTGTTCTTGTCTATACTTGTTGTTTTGTCTTGTTCACTGTGGGTCACAGGCTGTGCCCCCTTGACATTACTTTCTGATTGTGTGCATCGCCAAATAAATTCCTGTCCTGCTGGACAAAGGACATCAATACTATTCCAGTTTGTGTCTATCCTTACCCTGATCACCCAAACTACTAGGGTCCACTGTTTTTTGTAACAAGCTAAACGCCCAAGGTCCCTAGTGTACTACCTTCGGGTTCCCTTGTTTCCTATAACTGCATTACCAACGTGGGCGCAAAGGGCAAACATGTCCTTAGGAGGTGCAATGAAAGTGTGCCACAAGAAGCCCTCTAGAGATCCCCAGGCAAGTAGATACAGTTACTCACTGCACCCGCCTTCAGGGGGATTACTAATCGCTTTTGAAAGCGCAGGCTGGCTGCCGCCTGCAAAGAGAAACATAGAGAAGCTTTTAAACAGCTGCTCCGTTTTTCACTTCATCACGCTGCCCCAGGGAAGAGCAAGTTCATGTCAGCTCTGAGGGCAGAGCATTCTTCGTAATAGGGCGCACTTTCCTTGTTTGCATCTGGCGCACATACTGAAAGGTGCACTGTTGCGCAAACAGGGAAAGTGCGCCCTTTTAGTAATACGGGCCCTGTAGTCATTTCTCAAGGTTTAATCAGCCAGTGCTCAGTCTTCCTTTATTTCATTGCTATTATTATATTCAAAACACTCAGTGCCCGATTACGAGTATTGTGGAATTTCATGAGAAGATTCTGGGGGGCCAGAAGTACTAATGCCAAACTCTCCGCATGGAATACCTGCAGTTACACCCCTCAGAGTTGGTAAGAACTATGCAGACCAAGAATTACTGGGTGGAATTCCACATGGTCTTCCCTATTCCGAATGGTTTAATATGATATTTACCACCTGCTCTAAGCTGTGTGCAGGGTGTGGGTGTCCAGAGGTGGATGGGAAGGTGTGGGAGTGAACGGGCACAGGCCTCGTTGCCGGGCGAGCATTACATTATTCCTATGCATTGGCTGGAGGTCGGGCAGGGGCTGTGAAAATGGGTCCGGTCTGCAATGCAGTCCTGTTAGTTTGTGATTTAAATCAAGGCAGTGAATCCGGACCTGCAGTTCCTGCACCCAGAGAATCCAGGTGCAGGAACACAGTACCCCTCATCAGTGGCGTAGGAAGGGGGTGCGCTGGGTGTGGGCCGCTTCGGGTGTCATCACTGAGAGCGGTGACAAAATGTCAAAAATATGTGTTTTAAACACATATTTTTGGATTTTGTCAAGCCGGGGTGACAAGAAATTTTCCGCACCGGGTACCACCTGACCTTCCTACGCCACTGCCCCTCATAATTGTCTAGAATGGAAATTTCAAATCTGTAAAAAGGCCAACAGCAATAAGGGCCCCGGACACTGGACAATGTTGACTGTGGTAGTGTAAAGATGCAATTCTATACACTGGAAAGAGACTATAACAGCCTTAAACAGTGCCAAATGCATGGCGATGGGGAGGAATCAATAAAAACGGTGAAAAGCCAAGACCAATCAAGGCGATCTGGACCCAGTACTGCTGATCATCACAGCCCAGGACTTTCTCTGCCTTAGTGCTCTTACGGGCACATGCATCATTGTCAATTGCATTCGCAAACGGTGCGAATCGCAATTTTCGGCCGTTTGCGAATGCAATTGACAAATTTGGGATGTATCATGTTTTTCGCAATTTTAGAAATCGCAATCATGTTGCGAATTCTAAAATTGCGATTGCATTCAAGAAATCGCAATTTTAGATTTCTTAAATGCAATGCATGAACATTTTAAATTTGCGAATTCGCAAATAGGGAGAGGTAATTTACCATGAAGTTGTCCTTCATGGTAATTTGCGAAAACTTTCAAAAATGCACAAAGTGCATTTTTGAAAGTTTCATTTTACACACACACATGGCCTTGGGGCATGTGTGTGTGAAAAATGCACTTAAAGTTATATTTCAGGGGTGCAGGGGGGGTCCTTTGGACCCCCTCCCTGCACCCTTGAAATTGCATTCTCAATTTGCGATTCCCAAATTGCTAATCGCAAATTGAGAATTACTTCCCATTCATTCCTATGGGCCTCTAGGCCCATAGGAATCAATGGGAAGAGATTCCTTAATTGGCATTCGCAAATTGTGATTCGCAATTAAGGAATTTTAAGAAATCGCAAAAGAAATTGCGATTTCTTAATGCATAGCCTTTTGCGATTTCTTAATTGCAATTCCTTAATTTTCGCAATTAAGAAATCGCAAACGGCAACAATGATGCATGTGGCCGTTAGTGTTTCGCAAATTTTGGGGATTTCCTCGCTTCTGCCCTTTATTTGGTGTTCCTTAGGCCGTTTGCCTCTCTGCATCCAGACCCTGCTTCTTTCTGCACAATTTTTTGAGTGTCCTTAATTGACCTTGTCCTGATGAAGATCCTCTTAAATGAATAATAAGGTTGAAGAGTTAATGCATTTTAAGAGCAGACTACTTTTCCGTCAAATTATCGGAGATTGTTCTGTGTATTTATAATTGTGATGGCAATTGGGTTGCTACCACCTTTAAAGGTTTATATCCATTGGGTTCTTAGTAGATCATTGTTTTTGGTAAAACTTAAACCCAAGGTTCGTACTAGACTTAGTTCATTATACCAAAGGTTTCAGGAGTGGCCATACTACGCAGAAGGCTTGGTATGGGAGACTAAATTGGATGTCTTGTAAAAGCACATTGTAGGAAGCACACAGCTGCATCAAAACAAGGGCGCAGAATGTAAAACTTGCACTCGTCGAAAACATTTTCAAACATGAAAGTCAGGCCTTCATATCATGCTATGTCTTTCATACTTCACACTGGTGAGTGCCTCGAGTCTCTGTAGATTGTAGTTTTCTCTACGGTGGGTAGAGGGTCAGGTCTTACAACTACTGTGAATGTGTTCAGGTGGATTCATTTTTTCTAACACAGGCAGACAATTAATAGTTAGGTAGAACAGAAGCCTCTTAGGTCCATGCGAAAACTTTGAGAACTGCTGACAGGTTGGGGTCTCTGTAATTCCCAAAGGGAAAGAGCCACATGTTAAGTGCAAGTTCTTGACATGCTTCATCCTTATTTTTTTCAACAATGTCACCTGACGAGAATCCTCTGGATTTCACTTAAGGCCAGTCCATTGCTGCACAAGTCCCTGTATGAAGGCGGGTTATATGTAAACATAAACTATAAACCAAATCCTTACCGGTAAGCTGCCACTTCCAAGCTGAGTCCTGTCTTGGTCTGCATCAGTTCCTGGTAGTCCTTCAGGCGGTCAGAGATGGTCAGGGCAAGAGTCTGCTTCTCGTCCTCCAAGGATTCAATTATGATCTAAAGATACACAATTCCTTTTAGATGGGGCAGTTGCAATGTTTCTGTTGCATTATGAATCAATATATGTGTTATGATGGAGTCATGACCCCCAAGGAGAAAGCGTTTCCAACATTAACAATCTTCAGCCCCACCCTCTCTGCTTTTTCTTCTTTTCTATAACCGGATATCACCAATCTCACTATTAAAGTTATGAGATGCCTATAATTGTCACCGAACCGCTTTTAGGGCAGCATGTGGTGGTTTGACAGAGATCCTGGACATTTTTTGCCCAAGATGTTCTCTAAAATATCCCCAGAAAATTCGAACAAGAACATTATGCATACATATGTGAAAGAAGAGGGAGTACTTCCTTTTTTGTACTTTGTTGTTGAAGAGGGGATAAATATATGAATAAATCAACCAAAAAGTATAGTGTTACAAGATTGACGATCAACAACCATTCCTGTTTTCGAAATCGAAACTGACCACAAATCACATACCTCAATTGCTACAACAAATTCCTTTTAAGGGTGCTCAAAATCATGCCCTTCTCTTATTAAAGTATACATCCCTTCAACAGATCAGCTAGATTATCCAAAAATATTCAGGTTTACAGCCCCGAAATCCCATCCTAAAGTTACTGTCACACATGTATGATTACAATGCAAAGGTTAAATTCTAACCTATTACCACAGTACAACCTAACTAACTTGGGAAGTCTCTACTTACAGATGCTTTGAGTGTTGCATACTCTTATTACCATTGTTGATGGAGTAGAGGTGGGATCATGAGGGGGGGAGAGTGTGTGTGTTTTAACTGCATGCCTTTACTTATCATTTACTTTAAATATATACATTTTTCCAAAACGCTTTTGTGAGTCACGATGCCCCTCCCCATACTCAATATTTTGATGAATAGCATATATCTGGACATCTGCATATTCATAATATATATCCATGTGTATACATGTATAAATATATATATTTATTTAAGTCAATACAATTGCATTTTGAAAAGAAAAATGTATTTTATAAGTGGGTGAAAATTATGTGAAGTGCTGTAGTAGCATCAATTTCTGGAATTTTGGGTAATAACCTAACAAAATTACAGAAATGACGCCTGTGTTAACTAGATTTCAACCGGGCCCTGCGGAAACACGCACGGGACTAAAAAACATTCTCAGCCTCAGAATCTATGTCATATGCTTCCCACAATTCAAAAGAGGCACATGTTTATTCAGCTTGTCCTGAATGTTTCTTCATCACATTGAACTTCATTACAGTTCAAACAAATGAAACGTTATTCTAAGAGACGTATACACTACACTGTGCGGTATTGGACATACATACTTTGCAAAGGTTAACCGGTCAGATTTTGATTGCTGCGTTCAGACATTACAGAGATGATAAAGTTGCCAAGATGATGCTACGTCACCCACTTATGCACTGGGGAAACGCTTTTTAGCAGAAAATTTAATTTACACATATGTAAGTAAACATAAACCAAAATAAAGTAAAAAGAAGCATTTCTTTTTTGTACTGAAAATAATTGTGCGACTCTTCATGCAACTTCATGTTTACATCCCAGGCACTTACATTAAGAGGACAATCAGATACGCTTATGCATTTTTAAAGTTCGTTGTCTAAACCTTGAATGCCTCCTACTTACATATGTTTATAATAAAAAGAACATGTAAAATAGTGTCCTTGTGGGGCTGCTTCTTATTAGTGGTGTTACCCAGGGCTACACAGTGTGCACAGTTGGATGCAAAGAACAGAAAATGCACTATATTTATTGCAAAACATGTGCACATATAAGCTGTCTTTCTGGGGAGCACAACATTGTAAATGTTTTCCAAAAGATATTCCTCTGCAAGGCATTGAAAACACAGTTAATATAACAGCGTTTCTATGTTTCTTTTCAAAACAAAATCATTAATTGTTGCAGAATAAGGATCTGCTGGATGTGGTATAAGAAGCATAGTCATTTTAATAGAATTGCAGACCCTTTTCTATCAATGTACATTAAAGCATCAAAATAGCTGAAAAATAACGCACAAAATGTGACGAATAAGTGGCCTTGAATTGCATTATATGCCACACTGCTTGCTTTTTGATGCCGCATAATTTGTGTTTCCTTTAGTCTATGCTGCCACTTAATTTGGTCCTCCTTTGCCACATAATTCTAGTAGCCCACGCTACCCACATCCCACTGCCAAGAGAAACAGAGAAAATATTGTTCATTTCTGTTGAGTAGCTTTTAGAGTTGTAGTTGTTTGACTGACAAAGACATGTTCAAAATGATGACGTTAATCTCTGCTTTTGCTTGTACTCATTCGATGGTAAAAGTGCGTATTCTTCCCTTTAGCTATAAACATCATGTCTGTGAGTTTATTTGGTATAACTTTTCAGAGGGATAATTGGGATTTGGGGAGCCGCTCAGAGTTTTGCTTGATTTTCAGCCTACTGCAGAACTTCATTAATCACTAAAATGCTTATCTGGAGCCTTGGGGCTTAGAGTTTTTCATAAATGGATTCTTTTATATTGGGCTCATTCTAATAAAAGTCTATACATAAGTTATATATATTTTATTCTTTTGGGGGGTTTATTATCGTTTTTCAGTTTGCACTTTAAAGTTTAATGTTCTTCCAAAGACATAATGCTAATAAAATCTAGGTCCCCCAAAATGTATTGCAGCACAGACTGCTGAAAAGACATTTTACAGCTCACATCTGAATACACCCACACTTTGAGTTACTCTATGGCACTATGTCACCACGAAACCAGCTATCATGTCCCTCCTTCCTTTACCAATGAATACATTATCTGGTACATTAGCCCATTTGGTTCAGTTGAAATGGATCAAGAAAATAACAAGCTAATTGATGCTTATTTAAACATAAGCTGAGGGCTGGACTTTGTGTGGCAGTGAGTCAATGTTAACTGGCAAATCTACCCATGCCAATTGTCATGTCCCTTTCACAAAAACACACAGCTGCTTCTACAACGTGCAAACAGCTCTCCAAGGAAGCCCCACGTGAGGCACGCTGCCACCACTCAAAATACACACTAACCCATATCTGGCACCCGGGTGTACCCAAACACCAACACACACGCCAGGTATCAGTTATTTAGGCAAGCCCTTATTCCTCAAAAAATATATATTAATACTAAACCTCCTTCTTTGCCGTGAAACATACACCCTACCCAGAACTGTGTCAACCCCACCCTTCCAAAGAACATTCATATCTAAATTCCTCACCACAAATATATTAAACCTCCAGATACCCATGTCTGCCATCTTGTTCTCCAGCACTCCTAAAAGACTGCATATCTGCTACATTCCTCGATGGCAACAAAAAGCCCATGTACGGCATCCTATGACCTCTCACCCTTTTAAAGAATGACAAACATAAGGCCTCTGTGATCTCTCGGCTGAATAAGTTAAAAGAAAAGTGCAGGCTCAGGTCAGAAGGATTGTGAGAACTTTGAGCATTCTTCACAAAGAATGGTGTATGAGTAGGCATGACTACCCCTTGTAGTACTCCTGACTTTCTCTTGGAATTCAGGAGTACATCACTGAAAAATCTTTGTGAATTGAGCCCTGGGTGAATTTCTCTGTACATGGATATTAGTAGATAATGCAAGCTAGAACATTGGCAGAGGCGCATCATACAGGTTCAGATAAAGGCACACCCTGAGAGCTCTGAAGATGTCTCAGAAGAGTGATGGGGCGCATAGAATAAGATGGACTATGGGAGCTCCGTTGTCAAACACAGTTCCCCAGATTCGAGGCCGACCGCTCTAGCCGTTAAGCCGACTCCTCTCCCCAATTTACTTTATCATCTCCCCACATTACCTCATCATCTCTGCCTCACCTAATTTCTTACATTGTGCGATTTACCCAAGTAAGCACAAGGACGATTTAAGAATATATGCATGCAAGAAATTATTTCAAAAACTATTTACCCACCTTGGCACAGAAAATCTAATTCAACTCAAGGCCCTGCATAATCCTGTATTGCCTGCTTGACAAAGAGCCTACCTCCACAACTGAAAACGATCCTATAGAAAGGACAAAATATGCAGCGTTAACTGTTAAAGAGTCCAGTGCTCTAGGTATGCACCTCTTCCTGTCAGGATCTGGATGCCGGTCTGGAAGATGTCAGCAATGAGGAGACAGAAATGCCCCAGCCTCGGCTGTTCTTATCTGTCAGAGATATGACCCCAAAGTCACCGACACTAGGTAGCGCCCAGCAGATAGTGCCTTCAAGAAGAAACACCAGGAAAGGAATCAGGAGCAAGGAAAAACATCTAACACTAAGAAGCATTGCGAAGGGGGCGTGACTAGCTGCCGATCATGGCGGATGCAAGCTGAATGAGCTCCAGAGCCCGAGCAAAATTATCCTGAGCCATCAACGACCTGAAACCCCAGTACGCTCTGCCAGGTGTGCGGGGGCTCTGAAAACGATGAGCAGAGTTGATTTGGGTGCCGGGACTGCGCCGTAGGCATCCAGCGACAGAGCCCGGAAGACGGAGCGGACGGCTGCCGAAGAACGGGAGAGCGCCCAGGTCAGAGATGCGGCAGGCCCGGCGAAGGAGGCCTACCACGGAGTAGAGTGGTGGCGAGATCATACAGCCTGGCCGCCGACCCACTGCAAACAACGGATCCTGGGTGTGATCGGAGATGTGGAGCCGGGGGACACCCAATCATAAAAGGGTGTCTGCCCTGGGCCGCGGAACGTGACTGGGCACCCATCGTGGGTAAGTGTTGCCCTGATATTCAGGGGCGGGAAGCTTACGGACCGTCTCTTCTCCCCCCCTTCTATTGCCGGTGGATTGGGTGACGCTGGCCCGGCATAGTGAAGGGGGACGAGGGTTGTGGAGCCTTCACTTTCCCCCGTTTCATCGGCGCCCTGACCGGACAGCTGCTGGGGGCAGAGGCTTAACCCCTTGAACGCTCATGACGAGCTCAGCTCGTCATGAGGCACGGTGCTCGTGTGCTCATGACGAGCTGAGCTCGTCATGAGCCGTGGAACGCTCATACGTGGGGATAATTCCCCTGCTGTGCTGAACGTTCCACGAAAACGGCTGTGGCAGTGATGAGGTCAGCTCGTCATGAGCACACGAGCACTGTGCCTCATCATGAGCATCACTGTGCCTCGTCATGAGCATGGGGGCGCTGTGCGCACCCCCCTGCCCCCAGCACAGCGGGGGTATCATCCCCGCATGCAAGGGGTTAAGAAGACGCATATATCAACTCCAGCGCCTCAACAGCGCGGTTGTGCTGGTTGTTTTGCAACCCGCGAGAGGTGCCTGGGGCCCGAGGTAACCTTAGAAAACGTGCACCTGGCGCGAGGTTGGGCCTCTTACTATCACCGCCGCTAGGAAGACATCAGTGGTATCACTGAGCGGTGCTGCGGGAGGACGACATACTGCACTGGGGCTGAGGGCGCCATAACATCGAAAAATTTAATCACCCCCCCCTCTTATCTTGCCTTGTATATCAGTTGGGGGCCTGCAGGATATTCAGAGACTGGTTGAGACGAACTTGGAATGCGTACTGGTGGCTGCTGTCTGTTGGGCCCACCTCTTCCTGTGGGGGGCTGTAATCCCCTACTGCGCAGATAACAAGTAAGGCATACAATACTCGCTCTGGAGAGGGTCGGCCACGATCGCTGTGGGGCTACACCTTTGCAGCAGCCCTGATTTCTTTACCTCGCCTGGCTGAGATACCCACATGGCTGGGTGGATGACCAGCGGCACCACATTGTACATTCAATTTTGGAGTTGTTGGGCTGTTTGTCTTTACCTACTCCTTGGCTCTCCTCAATAATGCGGGGTGCCTGTGCGCATCCTGCGTCTGAGTCTGGGGTCATTCTCCCTGGTGGTGGATAAATCATTAGTATACCTCAACAAGTGACATGGCAAGGACGAGTGGTCCGAGATGCACACGTGTGGAGATGGGTTGCCTGAAAGGGAAGATGCAGGAGGTGGCTGCCACTAACTCCCAAAGCACGGAGAATGGGGACCCCGCCATGAGTGTGCGATCAACTAACACAATTCCGCCCACAGATGTCACGGAGCCCCAGGATAAGTTGGATCTGATCCTTATAGAGGTCCGTGAGTCCAGGAAAGCTATAGAGCATCAGATAGGTTCTCTTACTGTCGGCTTTACACTGCTTAAGGCAGACCATGCCAAACTGGCCACCAGGATGAAGGATCACACCTCTGTACTGGATGATTTAGTGCCACAACAGAAAGAGAACACAATGCAACTTCAGGCTCTCCAAAAGCAGGTATCTGGGTTGATGGACAGGGTCGAAGACGCGGAGAGCAGAGCAAGATGTAATAACATTTGTGCCATTGGTCTCCCAGAACGCAGTGAGGGGACAGAGGCGACAACATACATGGAACAATGGTTTCACACACACACGTGGCCCCTGAGGGCCTCTCTGACTTCTTCTGTATTGAAAGAGCGCACCGTATCCCCATAGGAAAGCCGAGAGTGAGTGCTCCACCTCGACTTCTGATAGTGAAAATTCTCAACTACAGAGACTGGGACGTGCTACTCCTGAATGCACGGAAAAAAACACCAATTTGAGAATTGCCAGATATCACTGTATCCGGACTACACGTTAATGGTGCAACGTCAAAGATCCTCATTGCAGGCAGTAAAGTGGAAGCTGCAAACCAAGAACCTCAAATACGCGCTGCTCTTTCCTGCACATCTAAAGATAATGTACGATCAAAAGACATATTTCTTTGAGAGTCCAGAGGACGTAGAGGAGTGGCTGAAGGTCATGGACCCCACGCAGCTTTCTGGTCAGTCTCACCCGAAACCACTGCAGAGTCAGGAGAATATGAGCAGACGACGCTCATGACGAGTGACTGGGCCCATGGGTGCGGTGCTATTTCCTGGACCCACGAAGAAGCAGGTACAGAAGGGCAAGGAGGCAGCCCTTGGGGCTGCGAACACTCTTAGGGATAATTCCTCCCGCCGAGACTCCGAAATTTCTGACTCAGACTCAGATGCTAGTCTAGCACTCTTTCCTACAGTAACTCCACTAACGGCAGATGACCTAATGGGGTAAATTCGCCATACGATGGTGATTGCTGTGGATGAGGGCCTTCACTGCACGTCTCCTCCAGTACTCATGTATCCTTTTGCTCTGGTTCTGTATACGTATATATGTCGAGTGTACTGTTATAGGTCATCTGCTTGGGCTCAGAGGAGCTCCTATTGATATGACTTTTCACATGATGGCTATGGCTACCGGTCCCCACTTTGTGACTACTACAGTTTATTATGCATCAGTTCTAAGTATGTTATGTTTGGTCTGGCCTGGTTTAGTTGGGAGGCAAGACCTGGTATTCTGTTTCGTTCTGGGGTTCAAGGGCTCTGACTTCACGCTACTGATATGTACAGCTAGACAGCACGGTCCTCTACTCCGCATAGATAACTCACGATTGTTTGCCAATGCACAAACAACTATAAATTGATAACGTGGAACGTTCGGGGCTGGGATCCATTCACAAACGGCACAGAGTGCATACACACTTACTCCACCGGGGGGCACACGTGGTCTTCCTCCAGGAATCACACTTAATGGAGGCAGAAGCTACAAAAATGCGGAAAAAATAGAGGGGGCAAATAATTTCTACAAACTACTCTGCGTTTGCCGAGGGGTGGAGATTTGGGTACGAGGGGACATCCCATTTGTTATATTGGACAAATGAATAGACACACGGGGCAAGTATATTTTCTTGTATGGCACGCTGGATGAAATGCAATCGTCCTGGGAAGTGTTTACGCTCCAAATTTTGATCAGCATAAATATTTCATAGGTCTGAACGGGATACTCACAGGGTGGGAAGCCTAGCCGTGAACAGTGAGGGGTGATTGTAATGCAGTCATGAACATCGCCCTAGATCGATTGAAATTGAAATTAAAGTACTTATTAGGCGCACGACTACCAGGCGGTTTCTTGGCGCTAGGGATTGCACCCCCCCCCCCACAGAGAGGCGCAATGGACAATAAACAAGCGGAATCCTTACGTCCTTGGGTAGAGGGCTGGTCTTTGAGTGACACATGGAGGATTCGGAATCCATCGCATAGCTAGTATTCCTTCTTCACCCCGGTTCATCAACTGCATACCAAAATAGATAGAATCCTGTGCTCCAATTCCATAGCTGATCAAATTACAGACACTACTTAACTAGCAAAGTCATTCTCTGATCATAATTCCCTGGAGACTGTCTTCACGTGGGTTAGAGTATACCCACCCCTGTCCCAACAGGGCAGTTGTGGCCTCAACTACTGGAAGATACGGTGTTTCGAACCACACTTTCAACAACACTCCAGAATTATTTCACTGAAAACAGAAACACTGCCTCCACCATACTGGCTGAATGGGAAGCACTGAAGACAGTTTTACGGGGAACGGCGATTAGTACTACAGTGGGGGTCAGGCAAGAGATACATAGGAACCTAAAAAACCCAGAGAACAAAATGTCTAGATTAGAGCAAGAGGCAGTGCATGACCCCACAAAGCAGACACCATTACAGGAAGTGCGCATTCAACACGTGCAGTTGCTTGAAACCCTTAGACTGATTGATTATAGTTCCTACACTCAAATGAAACACTCCGAGGCTGATAAATTGGGCACATTATTAGCAAAACTAATTCGCAATGATCCACCGACCACCGTCATTGGGCATAATAATCTCCCTGGGGAGGCACCACGCACACGCAGTATGACATTAATGAAGCCTTTAGGACATACTATGAAGGGCTCTATAGTGCTCCGCCGGAGCTAGGAAGACCCTATATTGACGAGTTCCTAACAAAACTACCATACCCACAGGCCCCCAATGGTATGCAGGATGACTTGAAAGGACCTATCATGAGGGCAGAAATCAAGGCATCAATAGGTGGGATAGCGCGCAATACATCACCAGGACTAGACGGACTACCAATATAATTTTTTGCTGCATATTCAGAAATCTTAATCCCACAATTGGAAGAGGTACATAATGAATCCCTTGCAATAGGACACCTTCCCTGTACCACTATTCAAGCGTTGGTAGTATCATTACTCAAACCAGGCAGGGATTTATCGGATATATCGGGTTATCGCCTCTGTCATTATTAGCTACAGAATACAAAATTCTCATTAAGATCTTGGCAAATAGGATACAGCCATTTCTTAATAAATTGATTCACAGTAATCAATGTGGATTTATCACAACCAAGGAGCACCTCACTGAATATCCGTAAATTACATAAGATTATGTCATTAGATTTTACACGTCACCACAGTGCTGGGTGCATATCATTAGACATGAGACAGGCATTTGATACATTATCATGGAACTATATGTTCAAAGCTATTGTACGATTCGGTTTACCCTCCGAGTATCATAAATGGATAAAGTTATTATACGCCGCTACAACAGCAAGAGTCCGATCTGGGAAACTAATCTCTAACGAATATGAAATACAGAGAAGCACACGGCAGGGATGCCCCGTGTCTCCAATATTACTGGTCCTGGCGTTAGAACCACTTGCACTCCGTTTCCGACTAAAGGCTACACAATGCGGTCTACCTATAGGCACTGTGAACTGGTGTCGGCGTATGCTGACGACATAATACTATATGCGTTGCCTATACTGGAGGGACTGGGCCCAATCCCTCATATTTTTGCCGAATTTGAATTAATATTAGGTTTAGCCATTAGTGAATCCAAATCAAACACTTTATTTGTCCACGATAACGTGCACCCGGACCATATCCAATTTGGGAGACTCACATTACCGACGGCCCCACACACCTTTAAATATCTGGGTATTAATATATAATGCTCGCAAGCGGACATGTTAGAGGGTAACCTCAACAAGGCTGTACAGAGTATCCGATCCCAGGTGGCTTTTTGGATTACGCTTCCCTAATCAGTTATTGGACGCATGGCGTTTTCCAAAATGGTAGTGCCTTCTATATTATTTTACAAACCTACCTTTGGTGGTAGCACCGACTATTTTTAGCACACTAGATACCATTTTACTAGATCTCATTTGGGGTGTGGGTCGCCGCAGAATCAGTCTTAAGAAACTACAGTTGGACACGCGGGGGCGGCCTAGGAGCGCCTGACTTTCGGGCATGTTATAATGCATGCCAATTACAGTGGTTAACCTACTGAATGGGGGGACGCACTTTGCAGGAAATAGATTACACTGATAGACACATCGAGCAAGGAGTACTCCACACTTTGCTTCTGCCACACAGCAAACCTCCATCGACATTACCACCTCTGCAGCACACTGCATTACTATGCTGGAAAAAGGCCCTGAAATACAACTCCACCGGTGGGCTTTATGCAGATAATATCCCAATAGTGGGTATACCACTGGCGAGTTGCAGATTGACGCAACAGGCACTCGGACCCTGGTTGGATGCGGTGGTGGAGACTACTGGGGCATTATTCAATGGTGGGACACTGATGGACCATGATGCATTTACAAGAGAAACGGGGGTACCTAACATGTTATACATGACACATGCCGCTCTTTTGCATTATATCAAAACACAATGGGCTCGACAGTGGGAAGAACCTCAAGTGAATGGATTAATTAGATCTCAATATTATATGGGACATGGTAGTCATATTATTAAGTGGTTGTACACTAGCGCCCGCACACATGCTAGAGCCACCGTAGACACACTTCGAGCGCAATGGGAAGCGGATAAGGGGCGAGAGTTCACAGACAAGGAATGGGCAGATATGTTGGAATACTCACATAAAATACCTATGATTTTGCATAGAGCTTACTTCACCCCAGGTAAATTACAGAGAATATGCCCGGCTACTGCCCATCACTGCCCTCGATACAAATTACCAGCAGCAGACCTCCTACATATACTATGGGCGTGCCAGAGCCTTGGTGACTTTTGGCCAGGGGTTATGAGCTGGATAGAGAAAACTACTCATCTCTCAATAGGTGGAGCGGCACTGGAATGTTTACTAGGCATCCGTAAGCGCAAAAGGGCCTACAAGGTTTAGTTGCGCTTTCTGGACTTGGTGCTCATAATTGCAAAGAGGTCTATCACGATGCATTGGAAATCAATCAAGGCCCCCGCAATGGGCATGTGGTATAGCGAACTGACCAGGTGGGCAGTGGCTGAAAGCAAGGCACTGCGTAGAGAGGAGGCCCGTGGCCTGCGGAAACCCCCAATTTCTCTGGAATGGGACACAATGGTGGAAATCCACAAAAGTGCTAATCCTGATGATGTCCCCGACGCTCCACATACACAACAAAAGACAAAAGCATGGAGTTCCCATGTAGTCGTGTGTGGATAGGTCGGGACGAAATGGTTGAGGAAATATGGGGAGAGGGAAATGTGCAGCTAGGATTTTATATAATACAGTTAGAGTATGGGGTGGGGGGTGGGTTTTTAACAAAGGGAGGTGGGGGGTGTTTAAGGGTTATAGCTGAACAGTTTTGTACGTACACATGCTTTACGGCCTAGCGGATGAAAGTTAGGATATGGAGAAAATCCTTTGTTTCTTCTCGTTTGTAATATATGCTTTCACAGTTCTCCGACTATGAATATTGTTGTACATACTGCTCCTTGTGTGGAGACCTTACAGGAAGAATTGTGTACTCTAATATGTCAAGTAAGCATGGTATGTGTATCATATGGACAAAAGAAGAAAAAAACTAAACCCAATAAAGTTTGTTTAAAAAACCCACAGGAAGCATTGCGACAGGACAGGAGAAAGAACACGCTACCTTATATACTATGGAAAACAGGAAATTACATCAAAAACGTGAGTTGCCATTTTGGATTGGGAAAAAACTGGTTGGTGAAGAAGGCAAAGAGGCCATCTTAGATGGGGCAAGGTATAATTCTGTAGAGGGAATTCTGGCAACCTGAATTCCCCAGGAATGAGATGGGCTAATGAATTGCCTCAAGCATGGCACTCTCAACGGAAGAATGGAGGCATGGGACATCCACTGGTGGCCAGCCACCTACAGGTAAGTTTAGACAGGGAGCACGGCGGCTTTCCAGTCTTTCCCCGCTTTCAAGTGCACTTGTTCCCACTCGAGGCAGCCTCGTAAAGCCATGTCAGGCTAAGCACTAGCGGTGCCATACTTCCTAAAGCAAATCCAATAGTGAGAGTAAGATTTCAAAGTGACATTCTTTCTGGAAGCTTGTACTGTCAAAACCAAATGATCATAAAGACCTTTCTTTATAATTCCTACCCATTCAACCTCCAAGCCACTAAAAGCAGCCTTTCCAGAATATCACAATGTAATAAGAGAAAGGCTATTGGGGAAGGAACTGTCGGTAGCACCAACACCATGAAATCAGAAGATACTAGGACGAGTGGGGCCAAGGTGGAGCAATCACCACTAATGATCCTCTCTCTCCTCGTCTGAACCAGAAACCTCAAATTCAAGTGGACTGGGGGAAAGTCATAGCATGACATCTTGTAACATTACAGGAAATATCTCAAAGGAACCGTGCTTGCACTGTGTTTGAAACATGACTTCCCACTTTGAAGATTTTTGACATTTGTTTAGGATGCTTAATGGCCTCTTTTCTCCTGAAACGGATCTCCAAGCTCCTTCCTCCATTCCTCGTGCTTAAGTTGGACTCTAACAAATCTATCGGCTGCTCTGATTCCATTTTAGACTTAGAATAGAAAGCTATAAGTCAGGAAATTTCCGACTGGCACCACACCTATTAACTTTCCCTTTCTTAAAATGGATGTCAAACGTTAAACTTTTAATCGTACAGACTTCTTCAAGAATAAGGGGTGTAACATTGTGTTACACATTTGAACGCAGCATTCTAAATATGGCTCGACTCGAGCTGTGCGCAGTGGTATATGCGCCCCATTACACCGCCTCAGTGTGCCCAGGTGGACTTTCTGAGCACAGCCCTGATCTCTGTTGTTCTCCTTTGCAATTCGTCAGACGTAATTCTTGCCACATGGTATTGCTGAGGCCCACTGCAAGGCAGACTGTATCCACAAGGAACTCTTAAGCACCAAAGACAGACCGAGGTAAAGATTTCTTTTAAAGAAACACAAATTACATATAAATTGTCTCGAAGAGGAAACCCGTGGCTAATCCTAAGTGCCCCAATGAAAATTGTCAGTGTTATGGTGCCCACCTCTTTATGGCCTATTATCAGCCTGCGCTGTAATCGAGATATGCCGCATATACATCAGATACAAGCAGGATAGTGCACTTAGTGCCAATATCGGCAACATTCACCCGTTCTCATACAGCAACATACATACCCTGTTGGAGGGTCCCCTTCGGGGCCCCCCGGGCGGCCTTGGCATTTCATGCACTCCACACTCTGAACTGAGCCGCGTCTCAGCACTTGGACTGTAGCCCAATAACTACACAGACACTACATATACCGTCTTCCCTATGTTCACAGTGTAAACTCGCAATACAAAACATGTCATACTGCACACCTCCTAGGGCCTATTATCACTTCGTAGTGTACTCAAGGTACAGCATTGAAGTAAGATACATTCAGGAGAGCATACTTTTCAAGTAGCGCCCACTGTGAGGGGACCTGCCTCTCAGCACGTGGACTTTAGCCCAGAAACTATACAGGGCCCATATATACCTCTTTTTCCATGATGAGAGGGTTAGCCCACTATACAAAGCATGTCATACTATGGCCTATTATCATCCCATGATGTGAGCGAGATGTGCAGCTATAAATCAGATAGAGGCAAGTGAGTGCACTTTCATGGGGCTCATTCTGTGAGCTGAGCTGCCGCTTTGCACTTGGGTTTTGCCCACTGACCATGGCGGGCCAATACCCATGGTAGAAGGTTGTTCTGCAACAAGAGTGGATGTTCCATAATAAGTTGGAACCACTATCGTTGGACAGTTAGTTTGCTCAAGGGAAAAAGAGCACAAAAGGGAATTTCCCAATGCTTTATAAGAAAACAATGGTTGTTCCAATGGTTGTTTCAATTGTGGGATTCAAAGTTGTGTCTTATAGTTTCTGTGGACTATTTCCCAATTTGGCTTCTTTAGCAAATAATTCCCTAACATGACTTTTGTTTAAAAAGATGCTGCCTGACCATTTTCTAGCTAGTTTTTAGGACTGATCTTTGAGACAGACTTACAGCCTGATTCATGTACATGCCGTTTTGCGTGTCCCTAATAGCGAATCATAGCGATTCGCTATTGAGGACACGCAAAACGGCATTCATGTAGGAATTGCTACTTAAATAGCGATTCCTACATGTTCTTTATTTGCGAGTAGCAATTTGCTACTCGCAAATACTCCCCATTCATTCCTATGGGCCAAGAGGCCCATAGGAATGAATGGGGATTTGCGAGTAGCAAATTGCTACTCGCAACTAAGATAGCGAATTTAAGGGTGCCAGGGGTGTCCAAAGGACGCCCTGTAGCACCCCTAAAATGCACTTTTGGACAGGTGTTGCGCACACACATGTCCAAAGGACATGTGTGTGTGCTACATGCAACTTTGAAAAATGCTTTTAAAAGCATTTTTCTGAGTTTTTGCTATTTACCGACAGGTCTGACCTGTCGGTAAATAGCGGCCCCAAAAGTCCAAAATCGCTATTTTGTTTTGTGTCATGAATAGCATTTGAGGAATCTCTATTAGAGATTCCTTAAATGCCATTCCACGCAAATATGCGAATTCTTACATAGCGATTTTTGCATTTGGTATCATGAATACCAAATGCAAAAATTGCACTCGCAAAGGGCCAGATTCTGAGAATCTGGCCCTTTGCGAGTGCGAGTGCGAGTGCAATTTACCTACATGAATCAGGCTGTTAGCTCTTTAACAAGACTATAGTTTTTCCATAAATTCCATACATTATATACATTTGAAGTGGAGTTTTCGGCCAGTGGGCTTCATCCATTGGTCAGTTTAATTGCATTCACATATTGCTTTCACCCAGTGCATAATACATCAATAGGGAATGGGGGTCACTTTGCACACGGTCTCTATAAACTGCGAGTGACTACACAAGGCCTGTGCTTATTGTGTACATCCACCTAAAAATAGTTCCTTTATCCCAGTGATAAACCTTGTTTCAAGTGTGCTTTTTAATTGTATTTTTTTTATTTTACTTTTAAATAGCAGCTAGTTCTTTTATCTGCACTTGAAGTACCCAGTTAGATGGTGATATATTTTCTGTCTCCACTCAAAAGTCATAAAATGTGCAGGAGACATTGTAGTGGCATGTCATTTGAGTGCTTGGTTAGCTGGTGATTTATTCATGACCCCTTCACAAATTGTAATAATAACATGTATGCCACGACTGAAAGGTTTTCTGTAAAAAAATAAAATCTGTTGTAAAACATCAGTGAGTCTTTGTTTATTTATATTTTTAATGCAAGCCTCATACAGCAGCCATGTTTAGGTGGCCACATTTTTGTGCCAAACCTATTGACTTTGCCAATGGTTGTTTTGCTTTATGAGATAGAAACCATGGCTCCTCTGTCTACTGCTGTGCCTCATCTGCAACCTGATAACTAGTACCACAAGGCACTGTACAATGATAATTGTCTAAATCAGGAGTTGCCAACCTTTCCTGTAATAAGAGCTACTGATCAATAAAAATCATCCTTAAACAACTAATATAATTAGTGTTTTGATTAATGACCGTCAGGCACCGGTGCCTGCACTTATGTAATTAGAAAAACCTTTATTAACTTAAAATTCCTCTACATTGGAAAATACCTAACAGCTATAGCTGCAGGGCCTCTGGCACAAGGCAATATTATTATTACCAAGTATTGGTCACCACTAGGTAGTTATAGCTAGTTAAGCTGTTCAATAGGGAAAGATTTTTTGTGTTGCTAATAACTTTGACATCGTTTGACGAATCTCCACAAAAGTTTCCAAAAAGGTGCTACATTTTGACTAGTTTGCGCATTGAATGTTTCAGGGTGACCCGTCACAACGGAACCAATGGGAAACGTTTCTTTGCCAAACATACAAGCAACTTTGTACTAATACAATTCAATTGGAATTCATGAAAACCAGACAATGGGAAGTTAAACCTAGAGACAGACACTAGCTGCCCTGATGAAGTCCCTATATGGGGATGTAACGCGTTGGCTGGGTCTGTCTTAAAAAGATTGAAAACTGGCTTAAGAATAAGGAATATGTGAAAGAATGACAGCTCTGTAAGGACCAATTCTTTACAACAAAAGTATAAACTTTGACTATGACCTTCTGTTCACGACTGATTCCAGCTAAAATACCATGGGCATTTGTATAAATGAGATATTAATACACTGCCCTCACACAGAATAGACACTATTCCAGAGTGCCTGTTTGCTTCTGAGAAGCAATGTTGTCAGGCCTCCATTGTTAAACATGATGTGCCGCTGCCGAGAAGCATGAGAAGTGTGTGGACTCTCCATATCCTCTTGTGAAGTAACATTACTCTGTTAGACCAGCTTTAATCTACTTTTCTCTTGGCGTGCCAGACTGCCGCAGAGCAAGATGGAGTCATAGACGTAGACACCAGAAACCAAGGAGTTGGTTTTGAATTTGCTATCACATGGACTGGCATGCCTATGATGAAATATGTTGCTGACGTGGTGCAGATAGACTGAAGTGGGGAATGCGCAGAAATACTGGGATGAGACATTTGCTAAGACAGAGAACACTGTGGCGAGCTTCAGAAGGACTGTGGACACAGGGAGACAGATGGTAAGGACTGAAGTGGAGAGACACTCCATGCACCCAGACCTTCCACGGATAAGATGCTGAAAAACGACCGACTAGTGGAGGTGAGCGCACACTGGGCACACGTCAGGATAACTTGCTAACACAGTGCACAGAAGACGCTGCAAGTATGCTCGAGAATTTGGCCAGAATATTCCAATAACAGACCGTAACAATTTTAACTAAGGTGAGAGAGAAGGAGAGAGAGAAAAAATAAGCTTCTTTCACGGAAGGCTGCAAATCTCAGACTGCTTGAGCTCTAAAAGTGGTGGCAGCCATTTTGACTGATCCGCCTCCTCCTCCTTGCGCGCACTGTATCTAAATTCACCACAAATACCAGAACACCAATCCCAGCCAGAAATAACCCATAACATCCACATGTGCACCTCCACTACCGCCGCAACAGTGCAAGTGAGTAGATATTCTGATAGAATGGGGAGGGCAGGGGATGTGAACTAAAGGCACAGAGTACACCACCACAACACACACTCGGCCAATCATGACTTTGTACCAACCAATTGATAAAGGGGACTTAAACTACAAAACCTGATCTTCAAAGATTGCTTGAAAGTAAACTTGGGGTTGATTCCACAATGTGGAATATGACCCCAAATGGGGAAATAGCCTTCGACAAGAAAGACTCCAACTTAATCATAGTAAACCCCACCCCGGAGCCATCAGAGAATGGTGAATTAGAGGTAAAAACGTGGTTGTGGAGACAAAAAAAAGCCTGCCCATCATAAATGGCATGACTGATTCACTCACTAATTAATGGCAATCTGGAGCACTCTCCTCCACCTGCAACACAAGGTTGGTACTGATTAAACAAAAGGACTAGCTAAGTTACTAGGCTTTTATATTCAATCTAAATATAAACATCGGCTAACTGGTTAACATGCCAATCGCAGCAGAGACTCAATAGACTGGTAAATGACAGTTATATTAATGAAGTATTATCACAGGTAACCCTCCCAGGCTGAAACATTTCAGATTCATCTACTAAGATGACACCCCGGGTCTGCTGTACACCCTTGGCCTCTCATGCATGTAGCACACAGTAAATGGTGGATGGTTGTTTTTGACACTCATCTCCATGCCACCTCTGGTTAAAGTTAGGAGGGACTATCATTGGCATTTGTAGGCATCTTGAGGGGAGCAAGAAGTGGCAATATTTGCACAAAGACGGCAACATCTTCTTGGCAAACTCGGCAACCTGCATACAACAGTGTATCAGCTTCGACTCTAAATACAACCCGACATTGTAGGCGATAAAGATACTGGGGCTGGTCAACGGGGAACTCCAAGACTATGTTTATACACCTAATTTAGCATGGTTACTGACTTAATAATACCCGGATGACGAGGCAACTCTTTACCATAACCCTGATATAGCGATGTTACAAGACACACTCTTACACCCTAGAACACAAACGTCCTCTGCAGTAAAGTGGGAAGCCCACTGGGATTATTCCTCCCACAATGACCATTCTAGAAGTGTGGTAACCTTAAATTGTAAAACAAAAAACTACTTTCAAACCCAAAAAAGGATCACAGACACTTTTGGAAGATTAGTCAGCGGAGAGAGTCATTATGAATACACCTGGTCCATATACAACCCCCACTGACTTCTTTGACATTGTCCAAAAATGTAATGAACTATAAACATCTCACACAATATAGGGAAGTGGTTTAAATTGATTTCTAAATGTTCAACTAGACAGATCTGTGCAGACTCCAATATTCCCCTCACAAATTGCAAATAAGGCAAATGAATGACTTTATCTATACATTGCAAAATCGACATCCCTCCGAAAAACTCTCCACATACTGTTCTTCAGTCCCCAATTCAAGCTCGTGCATAGAATATGGGCTAATATTGTCAATCCTAATGTGTTGAATACAAAATACAAAGTTGCTCCTCACAACGTTCACTGATCTCTCACTAATACTTCTGATGCACCAAAGCCAGCCGCAACCATGGAAAACAATTGACATAAGTGTGGAGCGATGGAGTAGTCAGAAGCCAACTAAATATGCCTTTCTTTATTGAAGACAATAAACCGCTGTTACATCAATGGCCAGTGGTGACAGTAGAGCCCCCGGACTGGACAGAGTCACTACAGAACTGTATGAAGAATACAATTAAATTGTGTATTATTAGCATACGGTATTTACAGCACTATGGAAGGGTAATAAGACCTATATGGTTCAAGTGTACTTATTAAATGCACCGCACACGGAATATATTGCAAAGTAACACAATATTTACTCTGACAATTTAGATCTGCTTTTTTCAGAAAACTTGTAAGCAACACTTTGCAAAGTCTCAAGGATTTGTCAGTGACTTTTGACAGCCTTAACCAGGAAGCGTTCCATAGTGTTCTTGTCCCTGAGATGCAAATTAGTGTCACAAGACATAAATTAGAGTCACAAGATTTAAAAAAGAGTCACAAGATGCAAATTAGAGTTCTAGATCACAAGTTACCCAACAGCCTTAGGCTCATCACTCACATTCAGTGAGTCCTCTTTGTCAGTTTCGGTCTTTTTGCAGGGCTTCTGAAATAGCCTCCTGCAACAGATGTTTCTCAACATACCAGGAACCAGTGGAAGTGTGCCGTTGGAGCATGTAGTGCCGCATGGTCCAAGATCCACCCCGGGCCTGGGAAGGACCAGTCCAACTCCAGAGAGGGGCATCATGGTTCCACCTGCAGAGCAGGCACAGTAATGGAGTTTGTCTGTGGGGTCTGTGAAGTCTCTCAATGGCCCTCAACACGTGTGAGGATTTACCGGAAGATGATGCTGCGTTGAATTAAAACTATCAGCGAAAAGGTCAGTTATATTATGTTATGCTGATTTGTACAGCGCACTAATCACCTGTGAGGGTATCCAAGAATTTAGCTAGAGGGAGGGCGGGGCGGAGGAACCCCGGAGGTTATTTGAAAAGCCGGGCTAGTGAGTTGATTTGTAAAAATGGTATGATAGACATTCTGCAAGGCACAATTAGTCGCTTTCAGTTGGGTTAATATCGTTTGTAGTCAGTATTTAGAAACTTTTGTGACATAGTACTATATAAACTTTATCTGTGGTTAGATGCATCCGAAGATCTAGGGTTGACAAAAGGTTATGTGGAATCACTTTTATTAATTACATTGCTTAAAATGAAATAGAAATCTCGTCAAAATGAGAGGTGGATGGTCTATGGGAGAACATGTTAAGCGTTTAAAATGTGCAGAGCAGTAGGCAGAAGGCAGCCATTTTGTGTAAAGCACAGCTTCCGATTTCAGGGAGGCATAACATGGAGAGTACCACTAAGTGATATCCAGTTCTCATTCTCAGCTCACTAAAGCTGTGTTAACCCAGGGCACGAGTCGGGGGTCCGCGCGGGTGGACGGTGTCCCCCCACTTCTTTCACAGGGTGGATGCCGTCCACCCTGCCAAGAAGTTGCGCCCCACTAAAAAAGATGCTGGTGTAATTTCCAAACACCAGGACACATTCAGCAGCGCCTGCAGGTTGTTGTCTGCTTTCGATCACAACAACGTGCAGGCGGGGACGGGGCTCTCTTATTTCTGACTCCTGCTGGCCTTTAACAAAGGCCGAGTCTGAGGGGTCATCAGGTCTCCTTTTGTTCGAGTCTCCTGGCTGGCAGCAGTCAGGAGCCTCACACCTGATGCAACTGCAGGAAACAAAGGTTTGCACCGTGTTAGCACTTCCCACATACTCAAGTAAGGCAGCTTTTCACTTTGTTCAGGCTCTGTTTAGGAGATATGCATGCACTGTAAGAAGTCAGATGTGTTGATCTTTCCCAGTATTTGCACAAAATAGCATTTATATTCGCTTACAACCCTTGAGGAGGCGTTGTAATAATTTAAATATCACTATTTCTTTTACAGCAATATGGCTATAGAAAGCTTAACGCTGACAAAAGGTATCATTGTTTTATGTGTAGCCTACAAAAGTGTGAATCTTCTGCCTAAATCCGGAGGGTTTGCAAGTATACTCGAAATGTGCTCAAATGTACATGTATTTATATAGCGCAAATCACCGACCCGGTATCTAAGCGCTTGCTTAGGGAACCCGTCCTGGTATTCCCCTGTGAGATACCCCGGCAGGGTATCCACAAGGTGAAAGCCAGGCATCCCGCCGCGAGGGGCCGTAGTGGAGATTAAGCAAGCTATTGCCCAGAGTCGCAGAGTGTGCCCCCATGAGTCGAGTAGGCACCGGAGCGAGAATTGTCGAGTCCGTGGAATTTTTGAGCCCGAGACCCGCCGAGGCGGGGAATTGAACCCTGGTCCACGGCCGATGTCAGCTTCCGGGTCTGCCGCCTCTAACCACTGAGCCACACTTCTCCATGTACTCATGATACACCTGCTAAACATATGTGAGGGCTTCATATCTGAGATCACTTCTTGTGATGCCAGTTCCTGTGATGTCACGTGCTGTGATGTCACTTGCATACTGATTAACTAGGTTAGCCCCCCCACTTCTTTTTTTTAGGACTTGTGCCCTGTGTTAACCCAATCACCCTACGTCACCAACGTGAGCATTCCGTACTTGATAGTGTTGGTGTAGTTAACATGAGCCCATGGGCCAAAATAAACTAATAACAACGATTTTAAAACTAAAAACACATTTCTAGCTACGAGGTGTCCTGGTAACAAGGAGTCACATGGTCACACGACTAACTGCTGAGGCCACAAAATAAACACAGAACTTCCTAACTCCGATATACGATATCTCGTACATCTCCCCAATCTGCCCAGCCTTGCTACAAATGATACATTCGTGGTTCATAAGAGACAGAAATAGCCTCCCAACATTCTGCTTTTTTGAGAAAGCGTGAATAGACGCCATCACTAACTGCTTTGTTATCGGCGTTTGTTTAGCACGCTGTTGTTGGTCTGACTCTGTGGTGCTTTACGCAGGCTGGTGGCTTTCCACCTGTTACCGAGCTTACCGTGGTAACTGGAGTCTCATTCCGCCTGTGGTGATTTGTTGTCTTTAGAGTTGTGGCCCTGTTCTTGCCCGGGGAGCTATACCTTGTTCATGGAGCGGCTGATGTGTGGTTTGATGTTTGGGGCATACAGCCTGAGGGAGGGGGTGCCAGTGACGCACGCATTTTTAGGTTATTGTTATTGACGTGTGTGCTGGGCATTGCTGGATATAAAACAAGAATTAAGTGTGTGTGTGTTTCGGAACTGTGTGTGGTGTTTTGTAAATATTTCGTGCTGCTTTAAACAGTATGGTGTCTGCCATGTCGTGGCTCTTGTTGTCGATGTACAAAGATGGTCTGTCGCATGTTTTCTATTGAATGTATGTGTGTTATTTTTCCAAGATCACGGCTGTTGCGAGGCGCCTGATACACATCTGAGGTCTCAGTCACAAGCCTCCTACCATATTCCACATTTAGTCATCTGAAACTATCAAAAATGGTGAATATAACATAATCATGATCGAAGTAACGAGGAGCGACAGCTGAAAGACTTTGTTGAGGTTTCGTTGGGAGATAAAAACCTAGCTGATCCAATTTTACACATGAATAAGCATTTCTATATATGGAAATGGAAATGCCACATTCTTATGTAATGCGCAGCCAGTAAAAAGCTACGAACCCATGGAAGGAATAGTTCAATAACCTTTTTGTTTTTCTCATGGATAATTCTGGGGCCGTCCTGTTTCTATAAGATTCCACCTTTAGCAAACTAGAGGCCAAGTAACAATAGAAGATTAAATCATTAGCCCAGGGTCACACCTGTTAGTCAAGTGCAGAAGCCCGGATTAGAACACAGATCCCAAGTGATTACTCACCAGAACCATGACTTTGTAAACTATGTAACAATGTATGCGAATCAGACGGTAAACCCACTTCCCACCAGTATAATAGCCACTTTAAGTTCACACTCTAAAGTTGTAGCTTCACGGTAAAGCAATTAGTCTTATTGTAATGCAATGAAACTTGACTGCATACACCCAGGAGAATTCAGGGTGTGAAGTTTGGATTCACCAAAGGGACTCAGGGGCTTGAAATCCTCCTTCTCAGTTAGAACTTCTGTCGAGCAAAAAGAGAAGAGATCTTCAAATATATACAGGTGTCTGAGAGAGTTCAGAATATGATGCCAAGAAGGTCATGGCCTCTGTGACGAGACTGCCAAAGGAATGAAAATCCTATGGCAATCGGTATTAGTAGGGAAAACAGGGCGAATGTACAATAGAAGGTCAGAACTGCAGCATATAATCGGGGGAGAGCCAGAACAGAAGCAACCCCAGAATAATAATGGTAATGGAACAGAGCAGAAGAAGCAATGAAAATGGAACAGGATATCACCAGAACTGGAATATAAAAGAGACCAGGACTGAAAAAGCCAGAAAGTTATTAGAAATGGAACACAGTGAGGACAAAAACTAAATAGGAACGGAATCTGCCTTTAAATATAAAGGGAGAAAAAAGTGCCAATCAAAAAAGTGAGAACACACAAAACAAGAAACATTAAATCATTTGAAAAAAGTTTGGAGAAAACAGACAATATTAGACTAAAGGTACCAGAACGGAAGAGGATAGAGACAGAATATATTAGGTTAAGAGATGGTTAAGGACTAGAAACCGTCGGGACTTAAGGATAGTAGCATGGGTTGACACTACAATAAGGGGTGAGGCAAGTGATTGACACTTAGACCTTGGGATAGGGTAAGGGAAAACCCTTAACCCTTGTTTAGGATAATGGTTAGTTTGCAGCTCAGGATCATTGTTGGGGAGGGTTACAGGTCAGGTGTGGGGTTATGTTTAAGGAGTCTCGCTTCGAGTTGAGTGAAAAGCATATAGAGTCAGTTATGTTTACGTGACAAGTTGCATGATTTAATTGAGAAAAAAGTATTCCTATACCAGCCTAGACAGCAGTTTAATGACGGAGTCAGACAGAACTGTTCCAGAACAGACTGGGAGAGAACTGGGCAGGAAATATAACAGTGCTAGAAATGACAGCAAAACGAAAAGATGATATAAATGGAACTGAACCTGGGCAATAACAACGCAAGTGCACAACCACCACAGAACCAGATGGGAACAACCTGAATAACAACGGAACTGGAGTTGAATCAGAACCATAACTATTGTCAGAAATGCACATACTCAGAGCTGTGCTATAAATTTAACAAAACCAGGACAATAATAGAAGTGGAGCAAAACTTGATCAGCGCAGAAATAAAACAGAATCAGAAGAGACCCAAAAACTGATACGACCCAGAAGATGTGCAAGAACCGGGACCGCCCAGTGATAGAACAGGATGAGAACCAGAACTAAAAAGTAACTGGAACATAATAGACTGGCACCAACCAGGAAACCCATGTGGGCCATTAACAGATAGGAACTGGGCCAAACCAAGACCAGAACAGAACCCAGATAAGGCTAGAACTGGAACAGACCCAAAAGAGTCGCAGTCCTGGGATAGACCTGGAGCAGTGACAGAACTGGAACAGAACCAAAAGAGCTTCAGAAATGGGAGGACTAGATAGAGTAGAACTGGCCTACTGGGAAATCAGGCAGAGCCCCATGGCTGGACTGACAGGCCAGTGTGTGGGTCAGTGTTTTGGCTGTTTGTGGCCCAGTTTGGTCTGGCTGGACGATTCTGTTGATTTCCTTGATATTAAAACGAACATTGTCTGCCCCAAGCACATATCCATGCAGTCTTCCATGACTTGCATAACATTTATACAGCATGCCTTTACAACCTCAAAACTGCCACGATTTGCAAACATGGCCACTTTTTAGGAACTAGAACATAACACACAATGGAAGAGCTTGTATAAAACCACCACAGTGCCATGGCCGTAAATTACCTATACCATTACCGGGGTCTACTAATAAAGCAGCCAGGCAACAGGACCACCACCTTCAGAGAACTGGATCCCTGGTAGACCCCGGGAGACAGCGAGAACACTGCCAGACCTAGAACGAGACCAGAACCACAGTAGAACTCCAGAAGTGCCAGAACTGGAGCTGTACAGGAAGTGTGCCAGAACTGGAACCAAACCAGAACCGTGCCAGAAGATGAGTTACACTGGAAGGGGGCAGTTTCACTGCTATGGCTCTCATGACTTCAAATGAGAGTTGTGGGTGACAGCTTGCCAGGAGAATGTAGACTGGCTTAGATTGTATTTCCCTAATCGTGGAATGTGTGCATGGAATAGAGGGCAGGTGCATGGGCTGGTTGGCATTGCATGGAAGGCAGTCATGCCACCATCTGCACATGTCTTCAAACCTGGTACATATCTACAGACCTGGTACTCCTCCACCTCCACGATGAACTTCTCCTTCATGCTCCTCAGCTCTCCCTCCAGGGCCTGGCGGATCCTGTCCAGCTGCGCCGCCTCCTTCCGCAGCTCCCCCATCTCCAGGCCGTGCCGCCTCTTCTCCTCCTCCACGCCGGCCAGGCCCTCCCCGCTGGCCCCTATCATGTCCTCCAGCTCCTCCACCTTGAGCTGGTACTGCCGGAAGGTCTCCTTCCAGGACTCGGAGACCTGCAGGGCGTAGCTCTCCACCTCGTGCAGGGTCAGGCTGGGGGCGGCGCGGCGCTCGCGCCGCACCAGCTGCACGGTGAGGCCGAGCACGCCGCCCCGCAGCTCGGACACCTCGTGCTCGCAGGCCTCGGCCAGGGCCCGGTGCTCGGCCTGCAGCCGCAGCAGCAGCTCCTCCAGCGCCCGGCAGCCGTGCTCGGCCTGCTGGAGGTCGGCGCGGTGGCGGCCCAGCTCGCGGTCCAGCTCCGCGCGGACGGCCTGCACCTCCCCGCACAGCAGCTGCAGCAGCTGGAACTCCTGCCAGAGGCCGTCTCGCTCCACCTCGGCGCGGGACCGCTGCAGGGTCAGCTCCTCCACCTGCCGGCGCAGCTGCCAGATCTCGGCCTCGTAGCCCCGCTTCCACTCCACCTCGCGGCCCAGCCGCAGGCTCTCGATCTCGTCCACCAGGACCTGGTTCTCCTGCTCCAGCTGCCGCACCCGGGACAGGTAGACCCCTAGGCGGCTGTTGAGCTCCTGCAGCTGCACGGCCTGCTCGTCCATCACCGCTGCCCTGGGGTGGAACATGGCTGGGTCTTTCCAGGAGGATGCTCTTTCTGCTCAGCGGAGCCGGTGTGGCACTTGTGCTGCTTCTGCTGCACAACTTGCCAGCACTGATGCCTGCGCCTGCCACCAAGTTTGGAATAATAATCACTGGAAAAAGTTATACGAGGAGGAGTGAGCTTGGCACCAGGCCTCCTCATCAGCAGGGACAGATTCCATCCTCAGTTAGGACAAGGAGACACTGCCCTCTGCTGGAGCCCTGAGGGATACCGAGCGAAAAGAGGAAGCTGAATGAATCCAAGTGATTAGGAAGGTGATTTTCTTTAAAACATAAATGGCATCACAGATCACAATACATTATATTTCCATAGTTCGAACTGCAGACTGGGCTATCGTTCAGCGCTTAAAATTAGTTGTCTAACTAAAAGCCTGAAGCTGAGAATCGAATAGCTGACCAGAATGCGGGCGAAACCAAAAACAGCGCGGATCAGTTGTTTTTTAAAACTAAAGCGCCAAAACTGATAAAACTCAGTTTATAAAACGGACCAAAAATCTCACAATGTGTCCCATATTGATTTCACTGCTCTTATTTTCACCTCCAACTCCTGAAAACTAGAGCATTATAATGAGAAAAGTAAAAACTAGAAGCAATCCACAGTTTCATTGCAATTTATCAAGTCCAATTTTTGATGAAGAACACGATTTAGTATTCACATTGGGAAGGATAAATATTAAAACAATTTGCTAATGCGAGTATCGTTATTGTGACCAAATGTTTTCAAGAATAACAATTCAGAGGCGAAATTCTTAAGCTAGTAAGCGCGCATAACATGCTTTAATAACACAGTTCAGCACATTCATTACATTGACAAATAAAGAATGAACGCCTGAGGGGCGCCCAGACTTGTACACTTTAGTATGCACTTAGCTATCAGAAATGTCTACTGACAACTTTCCATTTCCAGTACATTATTTTTAGCACATTTCTATTTGCAGGGCATCTCTGCACATTGATGCCAGGTGGCCACAAGTCATGCCAGTCCTAGCTTTTTACCCAGCAGCACATTGCACTTTGGGAATTGTAATTCCGCTTTCAATATTGTACATGTGTGCTACACATGCAACCTTACAAAGTTCTCTTGGCCGAAACGTCAAGACTGGATAAAGGTGTCACACATGGCATTGGGTCCCTTCAGCCCCTGCAGTGCAGGGGAAGCCCAACACTTCAGGGGGCCCTATTGAGCCTATGGACAATGGATATCTGTGAGGTATGGGAGACTCATGGGCCCTTCATCTTATTCTGCGGGGGGGGGGGGGGGGGGTGTCCTCTGATGGTTTCGGAGACTGGGGTTCTTATGATGAACCCTTGTAGTGCACTGTGACTTGCGGCGCGCAGACGGAGCTGGCAAGCAACAGAGCACTGTACATGCAGAGGAGAAGGGTGAGTGCAGGGACACGAACTAGTGTGTGTGTGTGTGTGTGGGGGGTGGGGTGGGGGTTCAGAGGGAGGGCCCTTTCTATTTGGTGCCGGCCGCCTGAGGGGGCATGGGCTCCAGAATGTCGTAGTCAGAACATCGTCCGTAGAAATATCGTGCCTTAAATTTCGTCTACCAAATACTGCCCCTTTGGCGTTAATAATAGAACATATCCACACACTGCAATTTTATGTCAAATACAATATTCTGACATAAAACCCTGCTGGTGTCAGACAAGGTGTTGTTTGAGGGATGTGATGTCAGCTACTTTCTGGAGTGCCCTTTGTTTTTGTATTCTATGTAGATGTCTATTTCAGTGCAGCGATGTACAGAGAGCCGTGTAGGATGTAAGAATAGAGTGACTGATTAGTGAGCATGTGAAGCTGCTGCCCCCCCCCTACCCAGCAGCCAATGTATCACAGCTGTCCCTGAGTGTAGAAAGGCACCTCTTGTTGACCTCCTCAATGACAAGGTGGCAGCTGGCGCTGCGGCCCCTTCTGGCTGAAAGGACATTGGCATAACAGGATTAAAGGAGCAATCTAAAAATACCGATTTATTTGTAAGCAATATCGAAAGGTGACATGGCTAAATTATTCTAAGAGTTATATAATAAACTTCCAAGAGTAACATATTTCAGAAGACTACTTAAGTACTATGTGTATGTAATTAACGTTAGATGCCTTCAATGAACTGCATGAATATATAGAAACATGGGAACTCAGGCCAAGAATTCTTATAAAGTCATGAACAGCTAGGCGACCGGCAATTTTTTCATTACACCCATTTGGGGGTACTTTATTCCATATATGTAACCCCTTACATTCTGTATTCACAGAGGGAGACTAATGTCAGAAATCAAACATGCTATTTTTCAATACAAAAACATTCAAATGTTTGTGCAGCACATGAACAACATTATATAAGGGAGTCGTGCTCATTATCCAAAATAGAATATTGTGGAATAATATAATCTAGCCAACATATTAGCTTACGTAGAACACCAATTAATTACACAGTGTAAGCATTTCATAACAAAGTGTTTGTTTACAAACACTTCTACTGTGACTTGAAGCTAGTAGTTTCTGCGAGCTACAAAGCTACAAGCCACACATATTTCTGCGACTCCATTTTATCCGAGCACACGTGCCATTTCTTCTGGTGAGATGAAAACAGAGAATAATATTGCAGTAAAGATAGAGGTGGAAAGTACAGCACGATTGCTCAACACCATGGAGTTTCTCTTCATCTTGATCTCAGATATGTAATGAGCAACAAGATCGGAAAAGTACCAGAAGAACCACAAGGAGGAGCCACAGACCTGCTTACCTGGCGTTTTCCTCATATTTAATCTGGACACTTGATAGCAGCACTACAAACTGGTTTATGATTTGTGTTAGCGCCATGATACCCTAGTGGGATGGCAGATGTGGTTCACAAAACAAATAAACATTAACAAACTATTGTATGGGGCTGCCCTGAATGCAACTGCATTCAAGTCACTGTAATAAATAATGATTAATGACAAAGACAGACCCTCATACTCCATGCTCCAAAATTACTCTTACCACGGCCCTAAAACGGTGAAAAATGGACTGGGATCTTGTGGTGATTTATTTCGTACATATGTCATTCATGTGCGTGTCTTCAATTTACACCCAGGCTTGTTACCTCTTAAGTTTATCTATAGGATATTTGAGCCAAAGTCTCCTTGAAGGCAATGGCCACAGAGCATGCCACTCTGCTCACGGCGTCTGCAGCACAACATATCAATGTAGGGACTTATACAGAAACATAAGGATTCACCATGGATTGTTGGAAAGGAAGGCTGATGGGTAAATATCTTTCTGCACCTACTTGGTCGCTGCAAGCCCGGAGAGTGTCCAGAGTGTACCATGGGAGGAGGAAAGGTACCCACAGTTCTGGACTTGATAATGCACAAATGATGTGCAGGCAACTGTAGTCAGGGAGCTGAGGCTCGCATGTGCCCGCCAGTGGTTTATTCTTGCTGGCAGGCTTGTAGGAGGCGACATTAAGGAAAGCGGAGCGCCCTATGCGATGCTAAATATGTTCCTCTCTTTGCCAGGATGTGTGTTCGCTGGGGGATGTTGTTTCTCTCTCGGCCTTTTACCGTGAGACCCAGAGCTTTACACAACCACGGGCAGGCCTTGCAAGAAGAGGGAGGGAAGAGACAAAGGGGCAAGAGATTTTTGCTGTGCTTGAGAGCAGTAAAATAAGACTCATGCAGATCTGAGAATGTCCCATAAACCTAAGCCACCTTTCACTTGCCTGCAGATATTGTAAGTGCCGGCTGGTCTGGGGGCTCTTAGAGGGTGGGAGACTTCCTGCAGAGCTGCTACAACATGGAAGATTTTGTGCTGTATATTAAAAATGCTCCAGAGTGCTGCAGTGCACCCTGGACTTAACAATGAGGGGTTTGGCTTCAACATGCTACTCTACAGACGCACTTCTGGATTACCAAATAGGCAAAGTAGGCATCGGCCTATGGGCCCCACTCCTTTTAGGGGTCCCGCAGCAACACATCAAAATAATTTTGATTCAAGCTTGAAAGAAAATGACGGTTTCTTACATTCTTTCCAATTCATTTTTAATCACATTAATAACAGTTAATGTTTAGTTTTGTGTAATAAAATTGGTTTATTAAAATTCATGGTTGGTAAAATTAAAAACGTATTAGGAGCTAATTTGAGAGGGGGACCCCGAAATTTCGACTGCCCAGGGGACTCTACAGATGTTTAATCCGGCACTATACAGGCGCTGAATACCCTAAAATACTCATGAAAACAGCCTGGCTTGGGTACTGGACTTCCTCAGCGTAATAGGGGACTCTACAGATGTTTAATCCGGCACTATACAGGCGCTGAATACCCTAAAATACTAATGAAAACAGCCTGGCTTGGGTACTGGACTTCCTCAGCGTAATAGGGGACTCTACAGATGTTTAATCCGGCACTATACATGCGCTGAATACACTAAAATACTCATGAAAACAGCCTGGCTTGGGTACTGGACTTCCTCAGCGCAATATGGCGCTGACATAATATTTTCTGGGGTAACTCTTTGTTCCCTATCCAGCCCTATAAAAATGCACGGCGAACACCACATTACACTTTACGTCATAATATACCGGTGTTAAAGGGGACGGCAGTCAAACAAACAGGGAAAAGCTCTGCCACGGATCCGAGACTTTACAATACTGTCAAGATAATTAGCTCAGCAGAGCAAAGAGCAGTGTTCCACATGGAACCAAAGCTCAGTGCAAGGCAAAACATGCTGACGGGTCCGGGAGACCTGAGCCCTCGACGCCACATCTAACAGTAATAAGGGAGGCAGCTATTTGAACAGAACCGAAGTTGGGGGAATAACACCCTCCTGTCCATCTTATCATGGAATGTCGCAGGGCTAAAATGAATGCTCAATTGTAAAGCAGCGTGTATGCACCTTCGAGAAAACGACATACTTTGTCTATAAGAGACATGGGCCACTGAACCTATAATTTTCTCAGGTTACTATGAGATTCACACTGCAGCAATAAAAAGTAACATCTTCGGGAGATCAGCAGGTGGGCTCTCAATCTACATCAATCACAACCGTAAAATAGAGGTAAATTCAATAGAAACAAACTCTTCTAATCTTCAAGCAGTACTGATCTCTGGACTCAAAAGTAACAATAACTCTATTTGCTTGTTGTTAATCAATTGTTACATAAATCCTGCCACAAGGCAAAAAAAGCAAGCAATAAAACTATTATCCAAAAAAATGGACCATTTGATAATCAAATATGCCTCTCATCTCCCAATCATCGCAGGGGATATGAACATCAGGGGTCTGGGAGAGGGTATGAGGAACACCCCAAACATAACAGAACTGGTGCCTCTACATCGGTTGTTGTTTGAGCATAATATGGTTTCCACCCATGCCTCCAAGAAAGCAGTGCTCAATGGCTTCCCTTGCCCACCTTCAAGAGCAAGTCAACAATCGATTACATTTTTATCGTCAAGAAACTTGTATCATACTTCAAAGACTTCGAGGTGGGATACAGGGAGGAAAGTGATCATAAGCCATTGAGGGTCACATTTGACATAAACGGAAAAACCGCAAAACACCCCGGAATATTGGGCTCTTCAACCGAGGAAGACAAATACACAGTATTGAATAGAATAAAATGGACTACAAAATTAAGTCCAGTACTCATGGAGTGGGTCACCCATAAAGAGCAATGCCAAACACTGGCACCTCCCCTGGAGCATTGGAAGGAACTACTTGAGGAACTAAAATCGGTCCTAGGACAGGTCAGTGGTAACCCGAAAGCTCAGGGCCTTTACCCGCAAAACCACCCATTACAACCAAACCCCAGGGACTTAGAGCAAACCAAACGGAGTCTCTCAAAGGCCTTGAAGGCGAGAAGAAAAGGAGTGACAAATCATCTTAGTGTGGAAATAAAAGTGCTACGTAGTGAACATAGGAAAAACATATGAAAATATGGGAAATACGAACAAAGAAAATCGAGGCAGAGTGGCTGAAAATCTTTAATATGCTTAAAGAAAAGGGTCATACTCGACTCTGGAGATACATCAGACAATTAAGCCACACTGGCCAAAGCAAAGAAAATGGGGTGGCAGCCGAGGAGTGGGTTAAGTATGTAAAACAATTGTACACAACAGACCAGGAAAGGAGGGTCATGCAAGAACAACAAAATTTACTAGACAAAGAAGAAGAGGACAAATGCCTGTTTATTAACACAAGGGAGATAACCAACTTGATCAAGTAAATGAGGACAGACAGTGCACCGGGCCCCAACGGAGTGCTAGCGGCAGTGTTCAAAGTGTCATACGGATTCTGGGCGAACCAGTTAACCCCACTCTTCAAGCATGCCTTTGAAACGGCCTCCATTCCATCATCATGGAAAGGCTCAATACTTTTCCCTATATATAAAAAATGAGACCGCACAAAACCTGAAAATTATCGGCTTGTGGCTTTGCTAGACATCGAAGCAAAGGCATATGCTAGAGTGCTGCTGAAGGAATTAGAAAGCTGGGCAGAGGAGCATAACATCCTTCCATTTTTCCAAACTGAATTCAGACCACAATGTTCCACAGTAGATAACATCATAGCTCTGGGATACCTGTCCAGACGTGCGACCCAGCCCACTCAACCCCCTTTGTTTTGCTGTTTTGTAGATTATAGTGCAGCATTTGACCGAGTGGGACTCCATACAACGGGACCTGGGTACGGATTAAGACCAGTCAAACTTCACTGACCACTAAGGTTCCAAGTATAGCACAGACACACAGGGAGTCTAACAGCCGAAAAGATAAGCTGCGCTGTCGAACCGAACTATCAAAGTTTCGGAGGGCTAAAGTCACCTAAAGACAGCCTGGTAAACAAATAAGTGAGCATATTGTTAAGAAGCATACAGACACTTGTGGGTCATCTACAGATTGGTTGGCATAGTCCGAACCATGACGCAATGGGTTACCATCAAAATAGACTTGATGATCAGTCCTATCATCTGGCCATACCCAGGTGTAATATAGGCTGGTCCCCTGATCATTGGGACTAGTAAGCCACACCATTCGTTGCTGGTTATGGATATGTTCCTACCAACATATATGAGCCACCATCTGATTGCTGATCTTTTAATGGTTAGTGAAATAAAGTGCAACAAAACAAAATATCAAGTGTGGTGAGATTAAAATAGGATGGTGTGTCCCTCTTCCATCAATTTTATTCTACGACTGAGCTACACCTCCTAATTAAAACTAGAACAGTGCAATGAAGACAGTCAACAAATATCCGTCTGATAATGGGCCAAAATGTTTCTGCCTATCGGGCAACCTGTCTCATGGCTTTCATCAGGGCCTCTGTTCTTATAATCGTTGCACTCAGTGACTTATAAACAAATAGAAACACAAATAAAGAAAAAGGTTGGGATGATCAGCAATCAGATGGTGGCTCATATATGTTGGTAGGAACATATCCATAACCAGCAACAAATGGTGTGGCTTACTAGTCCCAATGATCAGGGGACCAACCTATATTACACCTGGGTATGGCCAGATGATAGGACTGATCATCAAGTCTATTTTGATGGTAACCCATTGCGTCATGGTGCGGACTATGCCAACCAATCTGTAGATGACCCACAAGTGTCTGTATGCTTCTTAATAATATGCTCACTTATTTGTTTACCAGGCTGTCTTTAGGTGACTTTAGCACTCCGAAACTTTGATAGTTCGGTTTGACAGCGCAGCTTATCTTTTCGGCTGTTAGACCCCCTGTGTCTCTGTGCTATACATGTAGTGGTTTCTGGGGATATTAACCAGGGCTGGTCTATAAACTCTGAATCCCTGTGACCCTCATTGAATGGTTGTTTTTTGACACTAAGGTTCCCACAAATAACGGCCTTAAACAAGGGTGCGTTCTTGCACCTTTACTTTTTAACATCTACACATCCGACCTGGGTCAAGCACTGGAGGGGGCAAATTTAGTCATTCCAAAGTTGGGCAACGTGCGGCTTCAAATCCTTCAATATGCTGACGATCTTGTAATTTTGGATCACACCAGGATAGGCTTACAGAAAGCCTTAGAAGCGCTACACAGGTTTAATCAAAAGAATAATTTACTGGTAAACCAGGAGGAGACCAAGATCCTCATCTTTGGGAAATACCATCGAAAGCAAACAGCCCAATGGCGCCTAGGTGACCAGCAAATCAGATCTTGCAAAAATTATAACTACCTGGGTCTCAGGCTCACGGAAGGGGCAAAAACAACAGCTCATTTGAAACATCTAAGAAATAAAGGGGCAGGAATCATCTGCAGTCTGAGAAGTCTCAATAGAAAATTACATAGCCCATCTACGGAATCCATCTTGAAAGTCCTAAAAGCAAAAGTAGTGCCCTCAGTCAACTATGGCCATTTAATCTTCCCTGGTGCCCTTACCAACTTTTACATGAATTTCCAAATTTCCGTATATAAGAAAGTGTTGGGCATCCCACGACAGGCCAGGAGAGCTAGAGTAAGACTAGAGCTGGGTCTTTCTCGCCCAGATATCTCCTGCCTGGGAGACACAATAAAATACTATATTAGCACTTTGAGAGCTCCAGCAACAGCCTTGAAAGCGCAAATTAAAACAATCTTCGAAGAAAGCGGATCCCCATGGCAAGCCCAACTGACAGTAGCGATTCATCTGCTAGAAATAGAGGTGCAAAACCTGGTCAACGCTAATATTCCAATAGCTGCATGGAAAAGAGCAGTGAACAGACAGGTCAAGCATATATCATTCGCAAGAGATCTCGATAGCCTGCATCACCATCCAAATTTTTCTACATTGGATGCCTCTTATAAAGTGGGAAAAGCACAGCCTTATCTTGAGCAAGCACTATCCGTCCAAACCCGAATGAAGATCACTTACACGAGGCTCCTCTCATTACCCATAGTGGAGTTTAATCAAAGTTGGGCCCGTGTGGATAAATTAGCAGCATGCAGACTTTGTGATTACCATCAGGAATCTTGGTATCATCTGTTGTGTTGCTGCCCAAAGCTAGCCAGTGAGAGGCACTGTTTGATCACCCCAATCTGCAGAGCTCAGGGCCTCACTCGATGCAGCAAAATCTCTGACTTGTGTTTTTGTTCAACAGCAAGTCAAACAGTAGCACGGCTGGTGAAATTTATAGAACTAATTCGTGCAGCATTGTCCGCAAATGCTGAGCCATACAAAGAAAATCGTAGGACTGGAAGCATGGGAGAGGCGGACACACCTCCCACTTAAAAATCAATACACTGAGGGTCATATTACCAAGATTAAGCAATATTTATCACTTAACACGGTTAGCGGCAATATTATTATCGCCGAGCTCTGACGATTTTTATCGCAGATAAACCTTGCTATTATCAAGGTTTATCTCAAAAGCGATAAAAATTGGCCGTAATGCATGAATATCGCTGAAAAGTCAGCGATATTCATGCATTACCGAGCTAATGCTCTTAGCCATGTTATCCACCTACCATTGGATAACATGGCTAAGAACTGCTCTGGGCAGGCGTTAGCTTTTGGAGATATTTGCGCTTAGCGCGAATATTTCCAAAAGTACGCCTTTGTAGGTAATAGGAGATAGCGATGTTAGCGACTGTTTACAGTCGCTAATATCTTGGCACGCCCACTTTGCATGTCATTAGCGATAAATATCGCTGACATGCAAAGTGGGCCCCAAGATGATCGCTATCTCCTACTAGCTGTCGCTAACTGGTGTTAGCGACAGCTAGGTAATAGGGCGATAATATTAAAGCGGCGATAAGGCCCTTGGTAATATGCCCCTTTGTTCTTAAACTGTATAGTCAGATTATGATACTATACTGAATGTTTTATGCTTTATTAGGCTGTAGTAACAATTAGGGAATCTAACTTATTTGGTTTTTAGACAATTATTTTATATTGTTAGCATATTGTAATGATTTTAAATAATCGAACAATAAAAGGCTTTTTCACGTTCACGTCATAATATACCGGATTGTGAAACACAAGAGAGGGAAAAAACTAGCAATAACAAGTCAGAAATGCAAGATTACAGACATTTCAGGCATGATTTTGTTACCACCTGGTTAATAAGATGTTGCATTTTCCACTTCAAACTTTCAGCCGGTATATACTCTTCTAAGATTTCTCTCCTCCCGATGTCGTCATGCAGGAAATTCCACATGCTTCTACAGAGTTCTGGAACCACTTTCTCATTAGCCTGGGTAAAAGATTGTTTAAAAAAGTCGTTCTGTATATCCCCGGATCCAAGCAATCCCTGTGCACTAATGTGGAAATGCAGCATGGAAGCGCACGAGAACTGGTTGAGACAGCCAGTACATGGGGCAGGCATAAGCAATACAATGTGATTTACAGACTGATGGGGGAAAGAGTCACGGTTTCCTTTGGAGATCGTCTGTTTATCACTGCAGAGGGCCTTGTGCCAAGTACATAAAACTGCACTCATTCGGCAAGTTATTTGATAAACTACAGTAAGCGATGAGAGTGCATCTTCCAAAAGATTTGAAACTTTCATGGCCGACTTTTGATATCAAAGTGGAAATAAACATAAGTGTGAATCCTGACGACTGTCCAAATGAGTCTGCAGCGAACTGCAAACAGTGTAAAACATGGATAGCAAAATTAAGTTGTTTTTATTTTTTTTTATTTTTTTTAAAATCTCTTTATTAGCATCAGATTGGTCCGTGCAAGCATACAAATACACAAGAAAATGTCGACAATAAAAACATTAATGATCGTTATACAAAAGAAGTACATGGATGACTAGACCAATGACATTACAGGTAGTGTAGCACATTCTAGATTCTTATTTTCACTTTTCCATACCTGAAGGAAAATTGCACATGCGGTATAAAGAGATACAACTTTTCACAAACAAAACGAAAACAAGTGAGCCTTCATAACAGACAGAGCGGCAAGCAATACACCTAGTGACTAGTAAGATGGCATAACCAGAGGCATAGGCAGACGAGGGCAATTAAAACGACAAGCGTAAGGACTAGGGCGAAGCAACCACCCCATCCGGGGCAAGGCGTGCAAGGGAACCGAAGAGGGAGACGCCCCGGCCCCAAGCAGCACACAGTACAAAATCAGCAGCTCACTCATAACCCACTCCAGTGGTGTGTGGACGTTAAGCCCTGCAGACCCCAATAGGCAGCGCACTAGTGGTGCAGCCACAATCACCTAGCCCACCCCCTCTGGGACAATTGAGCTAGCAGCCTGGGAGTGTGCATCCCGTGTAATCTTGCTAAGATACTGTCGATATGGGCCCCAAATGTCAAGTGGGCGTGAGGCTGTAGGAATCTGGGTGGAGTATTCCACACTATTGGTGTTACATTGGGCAAGGCTGCGCATCCAATTCACGGAAGTAGGGATTCGCCTGGACCCCCAAAGTAAAGCAATTTCCCTTTTCGCCAGCAAGAAACCTATGGCGGCAAGCTTACGCGTGGCCCGGGGGAACTCTGCGACATAGCCAAGCAGTGCAATTTCCGGCTTATGTTGCAGTTCGCACTCTAGAATGTCTCCCAAAATGTGGTGCACCTGTAGCCAGTAAGTGTGCAGTTTCGGACAGGTCCATGTGAGATGTGCAAAATCGGCATGGGGAGCTTTGCATTTAGGGCAGTGATGAGGTCTGTTTGGATCGATTCGGTGGGCCAACGCCGGAGTGAAGTATAGTCGCCTCAAAAATTTGAAATGAATTAGTTTGTGTCTACTGTTAATAGAGACCTCTTTAGTGGAGCGGCAACAGGCATCCCATTGGGCATCTGTGATGGGGCCGCCCAAATCAAGCTCCCACGCCGCCCGAACCCTCGCATCCGAAGACGGGAGGGCCGCCACACAAAGTCCATACAACCTGGAGACCATATGGGCTCCCGTTTGCGACTGGAGTAGAAAAGTCAGTGCTGTCATTTCATCCGGCGGCAATGGGAACGACGGAAACTGCGCTCTAAGCAGGGACCTCAGTCTAGTCAGGACAAAGGAATCCATAAATGTCCGGTCCGTGAACCGTGGATCCTCGGACACAGAGAAAACATGTCCGTCCGGAAACAGATCTCCTATTGTGGTGAGCTGGTATTTGGCCAGCGTTCTGCAGACCACCGCTTCCGCAGTGATGGGGAGCCAGTGAGGGTTAGGTAATGGAAGAGCCGGGGAATACAGTACGTCCAGCTGGAGCAGTCTACGCACCTGCATCCAGGCCCACGATGTAGTGGACACCGTTTGTATGTCAAGGGGGTCACGCGGAAAGCCTCCGGGCAAGATCGAGTTGAGGGTAAGTGGCAGTACCAAGTCAGCTAAATTAAGTTGTTTTTATAACTTCAAAATACACCTACCCACATTAAAAGCAACAGAAACAGTGCTGTGGTTTATATTGATTTGCCAAAACGTTGTCCCTTGTTACCATGCCACAATAAAGGTGCTCTGTTCTTAATTTATTATGCAAGAAATGTGTATAAGATCCTCTTTATTTTTCGAGGTGAGCCAGAAGATTTTCCCATTTGACCAGAGATACCGTCCGATTTTTAAATATTTGTAGAATTTCCATCTAAGGATGCTTTTTAATTTTTTAATGATTTTGCTGCTCATTTAGGACTTAGAATGTTTCTGATTTTGACTACTCTGTATAGCTTAAAAATGAATCTTCATAGCATTTATTCTGTACCGCTAGATTTTTGATAATTTTCTGTAATGAAACCCTTTAACTTTTCCTCTGATCTAGAACTCAGTTATTGAGTGGTGTTAATGATTTATTTGTTACTCAGCTAATGTAATGATGTAGCGAAGGGAGACTTTTCGTACAAGATCAATCCGGGGTAGAACCGTCAGTGGTAAATTGTGGGTGATCTAAATTTTTTTGGGTGTCCTGGACATTGGGGTACAAATCTGCTTCCACGAATTCATATCAGGGGATTGGTATACGTTAAAGAGCACATCCTCTTTTTAGGGGATCCACAAATGATTTGTGCCCCTAATGCCCTGTCTGAGGGAATAGTGGATTTTCTAGAACTCCACTAGAGGTTTCGGTGCCCAAAACACCTCCTGACTTGCAGTGTGTTCCTGAATGATTTGGAGTGTAAGTATAAATAGGTTGAATTGATTTGTAGATCTTGTATGTATTTTGGGATGTGTTGGAGTATGAATTTGAGGTATGGATTGTTATGCTCTATATGAGATGTTTGATATGTAAAGCTGATTGTGGGTTCAATTGGTGAATTGATTACTGTATAGTTGATGTATTATTCACATTTGTAATCAACATTAGCTATTGTTCTATTTATTAGTTTGGTTATTGGCTTAGTCGAAATTTAAAATCTCAAGATATTGTGGTTTTACTTGTCTGCATTGGGTAGGGTGTAGTGCACGGTGCCGCATACACACAGAGAGAGGTTTTTGTTTCTGAACGGACACATTTTCCTTTCCAGGATCGTGTGTCTAAATTGGGTTGGTGTACCATGTTCCTAAGTGTACAGGAGTAACTATATCAGCTGGGGAGGATTATCACTGATGGAGGGTCTACTCAGTGTGATTGACTGTACCGAAAAAGGTGCTGTTTTGATATTCTTGTTTCCTATCAATTGAGAGTTTTGCCTTGTTTTGATTTACTGAATTCTTTATTGAGATTCAGCAGACTAGGGCTTTTTTTATTGCAAAACAGAGTTAGAAAGGTTTTGTAATTGGTCTTCCTGTTCATGGAGAAGTGCTTAGATTGGTTAGTCTGCCAGCGAGCCATTCTGAGATTGGTGAGACATCACTTCAAACCTGAATTGTCATTGGTTACTTGGTGACTGGGTCGAGTTGTGAAAGGTTGCCCTTCAACAGTGCTGGGCTGAGATTGGTTATTGTTCGCTTGTTCCTTTGTTGCAAAAATATTGGTGAATGTATTTATAGCGCCTATAGTTCCTGTTGTAACTGGGGTAGCTGGTCAGAAAATACCGGCTGAGGGAACGCCTGCATCTGAAATAATAGTGACCCTTGGGTTCTATACTTGCACCTGTATTTGTGAATGGCATGAACATACTGCACCTGACAAAAATATACAATTTCTGTTAGAGGGTTCTTTTTCTATTAGAAAACTAAATTTCTTGTTACACTCCATGTATGGTATGAAGCCAATGGCTAGACCTACACAGTTTGAGGAACTAAATAAATGGGACTGAATGGCAACAGACAAGAAAAGCATGTGTAAGCAAGTGAAAGGTTCATTTAGACAGTGGCTACAGAGCAAGTAGGATCAACAAGAGAAATGTTAGAGGGAGGTTGCAATAGAGGATGTTAAAATCTATCCTGCAATAGTTAACGAAACAAAGGATCAGAACAAGACAAACAAGGTGAAGATGCAGACTAATGATTCTGAAGGGGAACATAATGTTCTGAATAATCTTTTGAATTCAAGACCTCCCGTAAACACAGCAAGGGCTGTAGGAAGGAGTGGTTCCGGTTCTAGACCAGAAATGGGAACAGGAGATGGCGCAACTGTGCAAGTTTACACTGCCGCACTACTGAGTGCTCTAACTGAGTCAGCAATAATAGCATTGCCTAGTACCAGCAAAGATACACAATATGTTACTCGGGGTCAAATTGATTCACCTGTAGGGACAGTGGTGGTTGAGGAGTCTCCTAAAGCAATCAACACTGGTATTAGACAAATCGAATTTAGTGAAATGTTGCAGGAAATATTGTATTTAAACAGGCTGTTGACATAGAATGTTGATAAAATTAGATATTTTATAAAAGAAGCAGCCAGATGAGCAAATTAAGCACACAATAAATTAGATGAGTTTGGAGATGAATGCGAGATGGACATCAGTAGAATGAAAAATGTTAAAGAAAACTATTAAATGGATTTGCCACATGGTGAAACTAAATACATTAGGTTAATCACTTTGAGAGCTCATTTAAAAGATTTAATTAAAAAAGCCAGAGAATGGGGTGGTTTAAAGAAGTATAGAGAAAGATGGAAGAAAGGGACAACAAAGAAAAAGAAAGCAAAGGAAATTGAAGTCTGGGCATGGAGTACAGCAAGTGATTCGGAAGCTGGGACAGGAACAGTTATGGAATTTCTTTTGAGGGAAGTGCATGGAGGGAATCTGTTGCATATGCCATGAAGAAGGGCTGATCTGATTTGTGGGCAGAGCGTGAAGCAGTAGTTGCATGGTAAAATGAGGAACCAGTTATGCTGTGCCTAATAGTGCTACTTCTGAGGGAGTAGAAAATAAGAACATACTGGTAATTGAGCAATTGAGGAAAAGTGTGTCTGATAATGATACCAATTGGGTGAACATTTTGAGAACTTCCTGGGAACAAAAGTCAGTGCATGCTTTTTAAGAGATGCTTATGCAGATTTTGAAGAATCATAGCAGAGTAGATAATACAGAGAAAGATGGTGTTAGTGGTTTTGTTTCTGTCTTAGTCATGGGGTTAAGGCCAGAACTTAGTAACCATATATAGCAGAGTGCTATGATTACTTACGGGAATCCCCATTACTCTTAGTCCTACTCGTCCTCGACCCAGTCATCACTCATGAGGTATTCCACAGACAGGAAACAAAACAGGAAACGCTTTTAGGCTCCACCCCCCTCCTGCCAGGTGCTATATCACTCCTAACCACCAGAAGCACATCCTGACACACCAAGCAACAAAGGCCTGGACAGGGAGGGAGGGTGGGAAGTATGACTGGGTCGAGGACGAGTAGGACTAAGAGTAATGGGGATTACCGTACGTAATCATAGCATTACCTCTACGTCCTTCGTCCTCGACCCAGTCATCACTCATGAGGCATACCAAAGCAACGCCCAAACAGGCCTTTGGCAACCCAAACACAGCAAAACACAGACCAGACACAAAGGAGTGCAGCAAGTGAAAAAGTTTAATACACAAACAGAACTCAGAGCGGAGGGGGAACCCCCACAGCTTGCAACACTCCACGACCAAAATTGGTCCGGTCAGACAGGGCACAATTCAACCTGTAGTGCCGCACAAACGTGGACTCGGAGGCCCAGGTCCCAGCACGATAAATCTCATCAAGAGACACACCATGGAAAGCAGCCCAGGAGGCAGACACGCCCCGAGTGGAACGCGCCTGAACCCCCGCTGGACAAGGCAAACCAGCACCACGATAGGCAAGAGTGATGACAGCCTTAATCCAACGACCCAAGGTGAGCCTGGAAGCAGCCTTACCCTTACCAGCCAAACCAAAGGTCACAAAGAGAGAGTCAGAAGAACGAAACTCCCCAGAACGAGCCACATAAATGGACAGGGCACTCCTCAGGTCCAAAGAATGAAACAACAGCTCAGAAGGAGAAGAAGGAGAAGGACACAAAGAAGGAAGAACCAGCTCCTGAGAGGAATGGAAATGGGAGCGGACTTTGGGGACAAAACCAGGATCCAAAGAGAGCACCACAGCGTCATCCAGAAAACGCAAAAACGGAGGGGAACAACGCAAGGCCTTAAGCTCCCCCAACCGCCTCGCAGAAGTAATGGCCACCCGCACAGCTCCACAGGGCAACAGCAACCGGAACAGGCAACTGGGCAGGAAGAAAACCAGGAAGACCCGAGAAGCCAAGCAGCCCAGGTCACCTGAGCCCAGGAGGAGATAGGGAAGCCCAGCAGCCCCACTCCGAGGAATCCCACGACGGTCCATGGGAGCCCCCCAGAGCCCAGCAGAGGAGGATCCACAGGACAAAGAAGCAGGTAAGCCCCCGGCACTCACCCCAGCGTCTCCCATCAAGTAATCCACCGACAGGAAACAAAACAGGATGTGCTTCTGGTGGTTAGGAGTGATATAGCACCTGGCAGGAGGGGGGGGTGGAGCCTAAAAGCGTTTCCTGTTTTGTTTCCTGTCTGTGGAATACCTCATGAGTGATGACTGGGTCGAGGACGAGGGACGTAGAGGTAATGAACTGTGCTGGCAAACAAAAAGTATTGATGACATTTTGAAGTTAGTGAAATAGAGTAGTGATTATTTTGAAGCAGAGCAGAAAAAAATGGAAAAGAGAAACTGATGATTGCTCAGACAAAGCAGTTTGAAAGAGGATACCGGAACTCATTTAGTTCAAATATGAATTATGTTCAGTCTAGAATTAATGGGATGAATCAAATGCAAGGTGTGCAAGTAAGGCAGCTGTGCGAATTCAAGGTGGTGGAACAGGGATGATGGAATGAGTGTGAATGTTAAAATGGTGAAAAGAAACACTTTCACTTCTGTAGGAGTATTAAGCACTGAAAATGCGAGTGTTGCCTGAATCTAAATAGAATTCAGAGTAAAGTTGCTACTCTGATGCAGAGAAATATGATGGTCCCAACTGTCCGAAATCCTGAGCACGGTGTGAAAAATCTGAATGGGAATGCACAAAGGTTTCAGGAAGCAATCAGTAGGCAGATTTAAAATCCGGAGAGGGACATGGATCGGATCTAGGTTCGTAATATGATCCGAATTAATGCACGGGAGCACATGGGCATGAGAGAAGAGTGATATGACCACTGAAGGACCTGATTTTATCTTAAAAACAGAGCTCTGGAGCCCGTCTAATTGCGCCACAAACAACGTTCTTGTGCCCACTATACCTGCCATCTGCTATCTGCCACGGGACGCTGCATCAGGCAGTACGCTGCTGCTGCCTACAGGACACTGAAACATCGCCGCCATCATCTTTTGCCATCAGGGGACTTCATCCCCCAGCATTCCACGCGGCAGTCTCGCCACGCACCGCGAGTGAGAGCACCAGGAGGTGCTCATTAGGGGGCCAGGGCTCCTGCAGTGCGGGACGCGCGCGGGCGGTCGCCGGGCGAAGCCCGGGCCAAGGTCGAGCCCGTTTGAGCCCGTTAGAGACTGGAAGAGGCTGGGCTGGCCCCCTTCACTGACATCTGCATTCCCAGGTTGGTGTATATAGGTTCCCTTGCATACCTCTAAGACTATTGTGGATGTATCTGTTTTGAGGGTGGCACCTAACTAGAGATGGCTTACAGGGGGAGTATTAGCAGGAGGACATCTAACATAGGCGGATCAGTGGTGGGGACCCTGGACCAATTCCTGATCCGAGCAACATCGGTCCTGGAACATGAGATTAAGTTAACTGAACGCCGCCTCTCCCTAGATCCCCTGTTAGCTAAACGCTCATCTTTGGGAACAATAGCAAATGCAAGGTCACCCGAACTACCATTAGATATGGCTATTATTCCACCTGTCCCCACGGGAGGTGCTGGCCAGCCACCTTGCGATGCAACACAACTAGAGACCGCCCCGAATACCTCTGTGGCCGCTTCTCCACCCCTGGAGCTTGCAACGACGACCAAAAGGACTAGGAATGTAATCAAAAAGCCTGCTAGTGCATCACGCACATTGACTAGGTCTGCCAGCAATTCACTGAAAACAGGGGTACAGGCCCGGGAAACTGCTGTCAAAAGGAAGCGGGGTGCTGGCCCCCAGAGGAACAAAAATGCTAAAATTTGCATACCAATGACCAAAGGATCACCAGCTTCACCAGAAGTAGAAATACTACAACAGCACACACCGCCCAATTCAGAGCCTACGATTGGTTTGAACTTGGGTAATGTCTAAAATGGCCCAGGCGATGTGGACTTTTGGAAGAAAATGGAGGAGTTTCTGGTCAGATTGTTCTCCCCCCTTTTGGAAAGACTCATCTTTGGAGGAAAGGCTTGTATGCCATGAGTCATTATCCGCTGCTGATTATATTAACCCAAGGGAGTGTGACACAGGGTCTTCGGAGATCCCATCAAATGTACTGTGTATGCCTTCTTCTTCCCCCACTCGACATCCTAGTGCCCAGGCTAGCTTTCCTCCAGCAGCTTGCAGCAAGAGTCCCAGGGTTACGACGAGTAATGAATTAACCTGTACGCCACATCAGGCGGTAAATGACACTGTAAACATGGTTGGTATGACCGCGACTGATCGTGCGGCCGGGACAGTCATTGCACCCAACAATAGAGCTGTAACTGAAATTCATAAGAGCTCAATGAAACAGGAAAGTAAGAAAGTGCAACTACAAAACTCAGACTTAACACCCGTATCGTCTCCGTATGTTGTTGTGCTTGCTGGGGCCCCTCCCTTAGATCAAGATAGGGAGGAGACCTATTTTGAACTTAAAAACAAATGTATACTTTGGTTGAACACAAATAGGCCATTGCCCCCGCAGGTTCAAAGTGAAATTTTATATGCCCGTAGAGTCAATTGGGTGGGCAAAAGATATCGAGGGTGATTGTATTCTGATTAACTTCAGGGATAGAAGGGTGGTCGAGCACATTTTTCACTTTACTCCAATGGGGTCCGGGACTAGAATCCACTCACTACCGTTGCTCTACTTCTATCCCCAACCCTCTTTAGAGCACCCAGGTGAGGGAGGGAGAGGGCAATGGGAAACTTGGGCAGGTCGAGATCGGATAGCACAGGTAGGAAGTTCCCTAAAAGGGCCTGGATTCTATGACTCTGTATTACCAGCTATTTTTCCAACCAGTAACAGGTTCAGCGTCCTAGACCAGGTCGATAGACAATCCATTGGGAACCTTCAACCATCCTACGAGGCGCGCAGGCCATCTCTCATTATCCCTGAAGTGCGGGAGGCGGTTTGCAAGTCGTCACCAACAATAATCAGGGAGGTTGTAACCAAGGAAATTTCTAAGGGCCAATCTGACCACAGCGGCGCACCGCTGGGTCGGGAAATGCCTATCGCTACTGCTATCCATAGGCGGAATCTTAAAGTACCCAATGAGATACCATTGGTCGAAGGCCAGCAGACAACCAATGTTCCTGCACATGTGGTACAGACGGGAATTGATGGGATCATCTCGGGGGTGGCACCAGAGGCCCTTTTACTATCTACATTGCAGTTAGCTACCCCACCAATTTCTGCTAACAACCCATCATGTGACACCACAGACCCCCCAACTCCCTGGTTGTCTCCGGTAACTGGCTCTAGCCCCCCTGACAATGCACCCAGGCACTGTGGAAACCTCAAGATTCTATCCTGGAACCTGGCAGGCATCAAGGCTAAATTACCTTCCCCCGAATGGGGTGTGTTTGTCGATCAGTATGATGTCTGCCTGTTCCAGGAGACATGGGCGAGAGAGGAGTTTGCAAGGGTGAGCTTTGCCATCTTTAATGTACCCGCCAGTACAGGGGGTAGAGGAAGGCCGTCGGGTGGATTATCACTGTGGGTGGCCTCTCATGTGGGCTGCAACCCCACCCTCTTGAATACCTGCTCTCCAGATATTCAAGCTGTAATCCTTACTTTTCCTTCTAAATTGAAGCTTGCTATTATCAATATCTACTCCCGCCCTGTATCATTCGCCCAGGAATCTAAAACTCTGGAGGAATTAAACCTCCTCATCCCAAGGGTGCCACCGAGCTCGGTCTTGATAGTTTGTGGAGACCTAAACTGCCACTTTGAACCATTGATAAGTACAGTAGAGTCTACAACTAACGAGGAGGACTTGCAGTGGGTCATACCTGACCCCCAAACGTACCCCCCCAAAGCCTGGTCACCACTGGTCCTACAAATCAACGCCATTGCACTAACCCACTCGTTGAGGGCTTGCAATGGGCGCACTCCTTCAGATAGACCGAGCAGGCCGACATTTAATAGTATTGGCCAGGCCTCCCTTATAGATTATATTCTGGTCGAGTGCAGGTCCTGGCATCAGGTGAAGGACTTTGAGGTCATTGTACGAACGGACAGTGATCACAACGCCCTGTCCTTATCCTTTGGGATTCCAGACTCAGGCATAGCAACCCCTACTGGGACCCCAGTAGACAAAATACTTACTCTGACTAACAATAGAAGGAGGATAAAATGGGGGGCAGTGAAACAGTCCCCGTAGAAATAATCAGAACTCTATTCAATGATTATTCCCACCCTCCAGGAATTAGCCACGCTTGATGTTGATGGGAATAATTCTCCCCACCAACATTCGGCTGTATCATTTCATAATCAACTTATTGTTGCCCTAGCTAATATATTAAATCCGATCAGCCGAACCAAGAGAACTAATGAACGACTTTACTCTTGGTATGATGTTAAATGTCGCAAAGCAAAAACGGCATTGCTGGAGGCTATTAAAGGGGACGAAAAATCATTGGTAAAAAACAGACAGGCTGACTATAAGGAAGCTGTCCTAAGCGCAAAATTAGCCGGGGAGGAAAATAAATGGCTAAATATCACATCTGCCCTATTGACTAGAGACATGAAAACATTCTGGTCATTAATTAGGACAGGGTCTAAGGAGGGCACTACCGCTTGTGAACCTAATCTTCCTGCTGAAGTATAGATTGAGCATTTTTCGACCCTATACACAAATGATTCTGAAAGGGACCCTAGAGGTACGCACCCCCTGGACAACGCAAGTGCAGGAGTCCATTGGCCAGCGCTGAGAACAGAGACAAATGTTAGTTTCAATAGGATCACCATTCGAGAGGTCCTCTCTGCGATAGAAAGACTCCCTGCTGGAAAAGCACCGGGGTTGGACAAACTTCTCTGCGACATGTTCCGGGACGAACCTTCAACCTGGGGCCCCTATCTCTTAGTTTTGTTCAATGCCATCATGAACGGAATACCCATCCCGGACACCTGGACAGGGGCTGAAATTGTTCCAATCTTCAAAAAGGGTTCTCCACTACACCCAGCAAACTACAGACCGATCAGTTTGATTGATGTCACCCAAAAACTGTTTGCTCGGGTGTTATTGGATCAAATCCAGTGTTGGTTGGAAGAAAATGACATTATCAGCCCCTACCAAGCAGGTTTAAGGAAGAACACCCCCACACTGGACCAAGTGTTTAGGTTTCAGCTTATCACTTGGAAGACAGTATCAATGGAGGGTGGCAGTCTCTATTTGATATTTGTAGACCTGAAAACTTCCTTCGACCTTGTCCCCAGATCCAAATTGTGGGAGGTTTTAAGGGATTTGGGGATACCTCCATACCTACTTGATATATTGATCAAATTGCATGAGAACAACTATGCCAAAGTTAGGTGTGGAAGGGGAGGAGAGTTGACTAATAGGTTCCCCGTTGACAAAGGCGTGACACCGACCCTGTTCTGCCTCTTTGTCAACGCACTGATTCCACTTCTGGCAGAGCTACCAAACAACGATGCCCCAAAGTTAGCGAACTCTAAGGTGGCAGCATTGATGTTTACTGACGATACACTTCTTTTATCAAAAACTTCGATGGGCATCCAGAGGTTGTTGGATAGTTTTGCCTTATTCTGTAACACCAGGGGCCTGACGATTAACACCACAAAAACTAAATTTATGATTGTCAACCCCCCCAAAGACAACACGCCCTAACCCACGATTGAATGGCTCATGCTTGGAAAGGGTGTCTGTTTTTGAATATCTGGGTGTAACCCTGTCCGAAGATATGCAGTGGGAGCCCCAAATAGCTAAGGCTAAGCTCAATTTAACACAGATCGCCGGGAGTATAGCCAAATTAGCTAGGGAATCTCCCTTCAAACCAATTGGCCCTGCACTAGAAATGTATAGGGCTCAAGCGCGTGGCGCCTCTCTCTACGGGGCGGAACTATGGGGTCACTATTCATCCTCTACCATCGCCGTAGTCGAGAACAGATTCCTAAGACAATTAACGGGTTTACCAATGGGCACCCCGCTAATCCCTTTAAGATTAGATTTGGGGATCTCGCCAATAGAAGACGAGATTGCCCTAAAACCTTTAACCTTCTGGCGAAGACTATGGGCAACCCCCGAACTAGCAGCATATCAGGTAGAGACCAAAGAGCTTATATCGCACCCAGGTTTGCTGAAAAGGGTCCCCTGGTTTGCTCATGTAAAACACGAGTGCAAAAAGCTCGGCCTACCTTCTTTGTGGAGTACCCCAGACAAGACCAGCACTTTAGTCCCCCGATTCTTTTTACCTAAGACCTACCGCATCCTAAAGGTTGAAGGCATACAGACTAATTCGAAAATGGGTCCCCTAACGACACATTTCCTCACAGTTAAGGACAACTACGAGGTGGAAACCTTTCTGGATGATATCCTGCCTGTGGTTGCAAAAAAACTATATCTACAGTTTAGATATAGTACTCTGCCGGTACGTGTGGTGACCAACAAATGAGCTGGGCAGAAAGTGCTAGGCTGCCCAGTTTGCAGTACACAAGACGAAACTGAAATGCACATCTTACTTTTTTGCCCGGGCTACCAACAAGCGAGGCGGTACTGGCTCGTACCGCTCTGTCGCATTTTGGGTTTTGTTAACCGTAGGGAGGCTGTTCGGGTTTTAAAATACGATACATCAAACCCCATTGTGTTTGCCGTCTCAAGATACTTAAACACGATATGGCGAAGGAGATGGGCCTTTATCCAAAAGGAAAAATAAGCACAAAATGTTTAGCAGAGGATAATAGTATATTTGAACTCTAGAGAATTGCCAAACCATTGGACTTTTATTCTTATATTATCTTGTACATATGTTTATCTTGATGAATTGGATTTTATTGTAAATATTGTAAATAGTGTACATTTTCCTTTTATCTTATGTACCTACAGATTTGGCTCCTATTTCTCTAGATAGCTGCAGGATACTTATGCCTTTTATACATTCTTGTGTTGTGCTTAAACCACGCCTCTCTGTCATCCCCCCAAATGTTCAGGCAAACTCTCTCCCCATGACTCAAAACTTGCCTTTGTACTAACTGTGGATTGCTCTTTTTTGCATTTATTTGTTTTAAAATGTATGTTGTTTTTAGTATCCTGTCACTTTTTATGGTCCTTGTGACCGAAATAAAAGTTTTTGAAATAATGTCAAATGTCAATGCCATCAGCTCCAGTGATGCAGCAACACATCAGGAATACAATGCCATAGGGCAGAAGACCAACACAATCCATTGATTCGGAATGATGACTCAGCATGGACTAATTCACCATGATGGTGCCTGACAGGGGAGGAGGATTACTTACTTGAAGCAGTACTAGAGGTAGACCAGAGAGGTCCATATGCTGACGGTGAAGTCAATGGCCATCCCATTTCATTTTTGCATAATACTGTGGCTATCTGTTCTACAGTTTGTTCTGTCGAAGTCACAAACCTACACCTCTCGGGAACAGAAGTCCAAGTTGTAGGGATTAGTAATAAACAATTTGTGGATCAGGTTACAACAGATGTCCCAGTTAAAATACATTGGTTAGATGGAAAATAAACTACAGTTAATTTTATGTGATTAAGTCCTGTGAATATGTTGGGTAAAGATTTGCTGTACAAGTTATGTTATAGCAAGTGGCGGCTCCTTGAGGGAGTGCTCCGGGTGGGGCGAGGGAGGGTCAGGATGGGGGCATCCTAAACTCCGGCATACGGCCGAACCGAGTTAAGTAAATAAATAAATAAAACAAATTACATTGTGCCCTTTATCGCCGATTGGCGTTGCAGCTCGCGCAATGTATTAGTTTTATTTATTTATATACTTAACTCGGTTCAGCCGTATGCAGGAGTTTACTAACCTTCACCCTGCCCCTCCCACGCCACGCCCCACCGCCCCGCAGCACTCCCTCGAGGAGCCGCCAGTGGTTATAGCCATTTGTGTCGCGCACAGCTACTCAAGAGAGTGTCCCGGAGAGTGCCCAGTGAGATGAGAAACAGGAATAAAGAGACAGGTTAATTAAAAAAGAAGGTATTCAGTCTCTTCCTAAAGATCTTTGAATCCTGAAGGCAGCTTAAATCAAGTGTAAGTTGGTTCCAGGCTACCTCTGCCATATACGAAAGGAGGCTTCCACCTAACCTTTTTAGGCAGAACCTAGGGGTACAGGCTATCAGCAATGTAGAAGAGCGAAGCAGCCTCGAAGGGGCATAGAACCTATATCGCTTTTTCAAATACACCAGGCCGAGCCCATGGAGGGCTGCATGTGCCCTTACAAGGGACTTACATTTCACCATCTCTTTCACCGGCAACCAGTGCAAATTATGAAGGTATTGCCTGACGCTGACCCTCTTAGGGAGGTTGAAAAGAGTTCTGGCAGCAGCATTTTGAACTACCTGAAGCTTGTTCAGTAAATAGATGGGCAGACCAACGTACAGTGCTTTGGCGTAATCAATGCATGAGGTAATGAGCGCTTGGGTAACAGTTTACCTTGCAGAGAGCAGGAGTAGTGGAATGAATTTTTTTAGTGCTTTCAAAATGCAAAAGCACATTTCACTCAGCTTGTTAGTCTGAGGGCAAAAGCTCAACTTTTCGTCAAACCAAATCCCTCAATTCTTCATGGGTTGATCTCGTAGTGTAGGCTGATGGGACTCATCTGGCCAGAAAGAATGTCATAACTGAGGGAGGAAGTTACCAAAGAAAATAATCTTGGTATTATCTTCACTGCATATCAGCCTAGCCGACATAAGCCAGTGGAAAACTGTTGTCAAGCATGGGAGGTGGATGACAAATTTTTATTCCATGTAAAAAGGAGCTGTGTGTCATCAGCATACGCGATGACTTTAGCACCCAAATCCTCTGCCATCCGAATGAGGGGAGATACATCGATGTTGAACAACAGAGGGCTCAAACGGAATCTTGTAGAACCCCAGTCCTCAAATTCTGGGAGTTGGATGTAAAAGGAGGGACCCAGACTTGCTGAGTTCTTCCCTCAAGAAAGTGAATTGCATGATTCATTGCAGACCGGGTGTTGTTGCTATTGAAACCTGAGATGAGGATCATCAAAATAAAATCATAATATTCAAAATAAAATCATGAGCGTTGAGTTGTTCTCAGCTTTATCAAAAGGAGCTCTGCCTCTGGATTTAAGACACACTGTCAAAGATGACGTGTGGGATTTTTCTGGAAAAGGGACTGAATTGATTAAAAGAGCAAAGCCAGTTAAAATAAAAGTGAGGCCAGAAACAATATTTCTTAGAATTAAACAGTACAGACTTGCAAAAGAAGCAGAAGAGGGAATGAAGGCAGTGATTGAAAAAATAACTGAACAGGGAATTATCGGGGAAGTATGTGGTAATCCTTTTAACTCTCCTTTGATGGGAATAAATAAACAGAATGTAAAGTAGCACATAGTTCAGGATTTATGCAAGATTATTAAAATTGTCATTCCACGTTGTCTTGTGGTACAGAATACAACAGTAATTTTGTTCTAAATCCATTCAGATGCAGAATAGTATACTGTCATCAATGTATGCCAAGGGTTCTTTTCTCTTCTCCTTCACAAAGGAGCCAGCACCTCTTCACGTTCCAATTTCTGAATAAAGTTCTCCTGTGGTGTAGAATTCTACAAGGGTAAACAGAAAGTTTTTCAATATTTAGTCAAATTCTGAAGAATGATCAAGAAAGTTTGAGGTTGCCATGTAACCAGTAAATTGTTAATAAGATGTAAAACAAAAGAAGACTGTATGTTTTTAAACACTTGCCCTATTAAATCATCTAGCTGACAGAGGACATAAGGTCTCTCCAAGTTAAATGCAGGTCTGTAAAAAGGAAGTTATTTATCTTGGACACCACATTGAAAAAGGTGTGAGGAAAGTCAGAAAGGAACACATTTCTGCAGTTCTGAAAATCAGCCCACCAACCACCCAGATGGGGATTCGGATGTTTCTTGGAATTGATGGCTACTGTTGTCAGAAAATTCTAAACATGTCCATGATTGCAAAGCCTTTGGTGAGGCTGACATATAGTGACATACAAGACCCGGTACCATCTGACAAACAATATTATGAAGCATTTAAATAATTGAGAGAGAATCATACATCATCAAGTGGAATTCCAGGCTATAATTTAACCTTTTACTTGTTTTGTCATGAAATAGCTGGATGAGCGTTATTGAGCCATAGCCAGAAACATCGTTATTGGATCCAGTAGCTGTAAGTCTTCCAGGTTGTTTGGAATGAAGCTATTTTTGTGCCCTTTGAACAGAGTGAAGTAATAGTAAAGGGACATACTTTACTTGTATATGTTAATCACTCAGTTGAAATGTTAATGACATGAAGGAGAACTTACACATGACAAAATGTAGGCTGACTCGCTATGAGCAAGTCATTTTTGCAGCTGAGAACATCTTTTTTAAGAGGTGTAATTCTTTGAATCCAGCAACACTGCTTCCTATTTCAAACAAGAATTGTGAAGACGGACATTGTTAAAAATGATGAAACAGATGATGTACCAGAAAATGATTACATTGAATTTGCTGAGTTATGTACCAAACCAAGACCAGACATTGTAGAAATTCTTTTGGAAATAGCTGATCTGACACTATTTGCTGATGGGTCTTGTTTAAGAGAGCAGTATAGGGCATTGAGAGCTGCCCATGCAGTATGTTCCATTTCTGAGAATTCTGGAACTATCTTTTCTCTCAAATGTAACTTCAGCAGTATTAGTTGCATTGCAAAACATTGGTGTTCATAAGAAATTTTGAATGGGACAATTTACGTACAGTATATACAGATATGGTTTTGGAGTGGTACATGATTTTGGTCGACTGAGGTTACAGAGGGGCTTTATGACTTCTTCTGGGGAACCAATAAAGTATAGTGCTTACATATTGGTTTTATTAAAAGCAATACAACAGTCGAAAGAACTTGAAGTGGTCAAGTGTGTTGCCCATATGACTGGAAATGATTAAGGGCCTGATTACGATATTGGTGGATGGGATACTCCGTAACAAACATAACGAATATTCCGTCCGCCATATCACAAGTTCCTTCATATCCTATGGAATTGTAATATGACGGACAGGGTATCTGTCATGTTTCCAAACAGAGAAGAACAAAGAAGCTTAAAAGAGACATAATTGACTATTTTAATGGTAGAATTTTCAAATTTGACAAGAAATATGTTGAAATAGTGACAAACGATAACCAAAACAAAGCTAAGGAAGGTGTATTGATTAGCTCTAGCTCTACATCCATTCATACACCAGCCTTTAGTGGAGGTGAATCAGAGAAAGGGGAAGGAGCAACTGACACCGTAAATAGTGAAAACTGTTTTTTACGGGAATGTATAATCTAGTTGAGGCCATGAAACACATGTTGGCTGTCGATCCGGCTTACTACACTGCATATGAAGATTCCACAAAATAGGAATAAAAAAATGAAGACACTATTATGATATGTGTCTATATTTGTGCTCACACACTATTGCTACTGCTTTAAGTGATTGTATTAATTACATTTTTATGTGTGCTAGGGAGTTAAACGTACTACAGCGGCAGCTTGGGCCGCACGAATTTGGGGAGGTAGGTGGTTCTCTCCACCTTGTAGCACCGTACTAAGATAGATAGGGCGAGATACGCTTAGTGAACTTACCCCGTGGGCGCCGACAACCTATACAATACCACCATCTCTTTTTGTGTCACATGTATATAAAGATATGTTAACTTGGCATTCACAACTAACAGCATAGAAAGTAACTCTTTAGAAGCACAGTGTTCAGTATTTTTCTGTTTAAAAAAAAAAAATATAGACAGAAAACACATTCTTTTCTGTCTGTATTTATCTGTAACAATCAGTAAAAATGGAAAACTGGAAGCCTTATAAATAATACATTCAAAATAACATAAGCAACAGAAATATATATTTCACAATAAAACAAAAACATTAATTACTATCCACCATTGAAAGGTAATTCTGAGAAAAAAATTCAAACTAAGTAAACATTAACCAGTAAAAACAACCGCAACCAATAAAAAAGTACTGCCAACAAAAAAATACTAAGAAGAAGGAAAACTACCTTTACAAGTAAAGTATTTGTTTTACCATGTTTAAAAATATATTTTTTTAAATGGTAGAAGAAAAATAACTAATCAAACTTTTATTAATCTACCAAACTTTCAATACTATGCAGAAGTACAAAACCATCTACAACCTGCAGACCCACTAATAAAATTCAACAATTGAACACCTGAAAAAAGGCACATAAAAAGTTAGTAAAACAAACACTTCTAAATATAAAGTACGGGGCTGATTACGATGGCGGGCGGAGACATCGTCTCGGTCATGGGGCCGACCGACACCCGTCAGTGGTCCCGACCGACTAATTAGGATGCAACCAAACACTGATTAGTTGCATGCAGATCCTTTACAATGGAAGCATGTATTCCGTCCATAAACCAGCTGAAATGCATGCTCCAATGTAAAATAGAATGTGCAGTTTATCCCTGCACCCCGTGGCAGGCACCTCGAGGTGCCTGGCAACGGGGTGCATGGATCAACTGGTGGGGCATAATGGATATAAATTCACTCTCTGTCCTACTGCCTTTGTTAGCATAGGGGTACTCTAAATGGCTCAGCATGTAAATATGTCTGTTGATGCTGCAGTCCAAAAGATTTAATTGTGGTTTATTCTATGTTATCTTTTACTGTTTAGCTTGGGATCACCACATAGGTAGAACTGTGCAAGGAATTGCTAGTGAGTGCTCCAATGGTGAATTTGGCAGACATTAACTGAGCGCAGTAAGCATGTTTAGCAGGAATGGGATTTTACCACCTTCTAACTGGTTAACAGGACCTTGGTTAAGCCTGTGCATATTCAGCAGGAGTGTTGGGACCGAAAGACTCCCATCGTGGTAAATGAGATAATGGAATGTGCCCTGGGTGGTCGACTGCATGTTAAACTAGTATCCTGACTTTTTGTTTGGGCCTAACATCACGATAATCAAGCATGAGCGCAGAGGCCCACACCTGTTGGTGATGTGAGGTCCAGAACCTGTTCAGCAGCCTGGAGGGGCGATCAAAAGTGTACTCATAATAGGAATTTGAATACTGTCCATGGTCAGGATAGGACACATAAAGCAGTGGTGGTAGTGTACTATGTTTATATGACTCTTTAGTGTGATCAAATGTTTTTCTTTGAGTAAGAGAGTACAGTCTACTGACCTCTTTCATATAAAGTATGTGGTCAGGAACCTTGCACTGACATCCCCGTGTGCACGTCGAATTCATGTGTGCACAGTGAGTGTATAGCACATGTAGGATATAGCACTCTGTGTGTAGTATGGCTATGTAGTGTAGTTTCTATTTGCCTAATAGGCTCTGCGCATTGGAATAATATACACTATAGGTTTGGGAAAGGACAGAGGTCAGTATGCCCCTATCAAGCATATTAAACTTAATTATTTTGTGTGCCAGCTAACTCAGAGGCCACTAGAAACTCCTTGTAAACATGAAGGGAGTAGTTTCTGGCAACCGCATAAACATGACAACTTTGTTTACCTTTAGAATCGGAATAGATAACAGTTTCACTCAGCAAATCGTGCATGCTTAGTTTCTTCAGAGTTACACAGAAAGAATAGATGGGTGTTTCAATAAAAAGGATTTATTAAACAGTCTTATTTCTCGTGTAAGAGATATGAGCTGTTACAATCATAAGACAGTATGCAAGATATATTATGTACAGCGTAATCAGTAGGAAGAAATAATACTGCACTAGCCTTATCTTTTAGCTATGACACATATATATATACATAAATAACATACGCAAAAAATGTGAGTACTCTAACTAGTTCTACCCCAGTGTACCTAACCTAAGTGTAGTACGAGGTAAGAAGTAGGTGCTGTTGGAGAGTAGGGTCTGCTTCCTATGGTTACCCCCTACTTTCTGCTGTGATTCTCTGGTTTTTCGACTTTAGTGTGGCTGTGGACCTGTTAATCAGGCCCACAGCCCAGCTGTTCTCTCTTTAAATTGATACCATGTACTTTAGGTATATACTATATTGGTTACTGGGTCACCCTTGTGAGCCCCTGTATGGTGTACTTTAGGTACCCAGGGCATAGGTGCACCCTAGGTCTACCAGGGGCTGCAGCATGTATTATGCCACCCATGCTTTGCCTTCCAAACTGACACCACAGGTCTGTCCTTACAGCCTTGGTAAGGTGGTGTAATCACCCCTTACTTAGCTATAGTATACCTATATCTATATAGATATATAGACCCATATATACCTATAAGCCACTCTTAAGGCAGACCTCGACAATCCTGGAGGTAGAGTGCTTGGTTTTATGTGAGAGGGTGCCCTAGCTTGAGCTGAGCCCCTCTGCAGCTTTCGGAACCATCTCCTTATAGCTGTTCTATGATATAGCCATACCATATACTCTTAAGTGCATTATAATCCTCGCGGTTAATGCTAACTTTGGTTTGGCTTTATCAAAACATGTTGTGTAAGTGTCAAACACTTTGGATACTACCCCTTCCCCGCCAGTACTGGCGGCGGTGGTAGCATTCCACCCTTCTGGAGGGAGAAGACATGTAGTTACTGGTTTATCCAGTTGAAGTTAAACAGAGCCTCAGCATCACAAAATGGATGCTGTTGCCACAGACACGAGTCTGCCCTCCTGCTGCTGGACGAAACTCTGGCAGGGGAGGCCTGGACAATAGGTTCCCTGTCCAGGGAGGTGCTGGCACCTCCCCAGACGGGCTCTTAGTTTATTGGGGAGGGAGGGCTGCATTCAGTGAATGCTTTCCAGACACTTCCTGGGGCACACAAGGTGCTCTATGCATTTCCCAGTTCATAACGGTTGCTGGGGCAGTCAGCCCCAGCTCTGGCACGAAACTGGACAAAGGGGAAGGGGTGTAACCACCCCCACCCCAGGTACACCCATAGAAGGGACCTTAGAGTTAGTCCAACCCCTAAACTTGCTATAAGTATAGAACCCCAGCCCCTAGGATTTTAGATTACCTTGGACGAAACTCTGCAACATATATCCTGGACCTTCGACATTCCATATCGACTGGAAGATGGAAGAAATCTCCCTTGTTGTCAAGGAGTGACCACACTGTTCAAACAGGCACCAACAACATCTTTGTCGGTCTGCATTTTCGAGGCTCCCACCCGATCCCGAAGAATCTGCGACACAGGACATGGACTTCCAGCCGTCTCTGACCCAGACCTTCGCTCACAGCATAGCTGAGACCCATGGCGGACACGAGAGACATGGGACCGGCACTCCTGGACATCCTGCATTTTGCTACCTGTACCGACTTCCCGAGGTATCCCGAAGTTGTGCATTGGGGTGCTTGAAGCCCCAGCCCCAAGCGCCTTTTGCACCGAAGCTCAGATGCCCACACTCCACGAGTGTCCCATGGGCCCGCTTTGTGCATTTCAGCTCAACGCGTCTTCGCTGTTCCTAGTCCGTTGGCTAGTGAGCCCCCAAGAAGACTAACCTTTGTTTCAACTTGCTTTCCTGGTTGCTCCAGGCTTGCTTCAACTTCTCTGCAAAGGAGAAGTTCCACGGACCTTGCTGGTCTGCACCAAAGCCAATCTCAACATCCTGCGTGGGTTGCGTTTCAAAGGCTTGTTGGGTCCAATCCGGATACCGACACCGCAGTCAACTAGATCCTTCGTGGGACAGCTCGAATCCAGCTCTGGTCATCATCAACGCCTCCTGGACCTCGTGGCTGAAGAGACAAACTTCACCTTTTCACCTGAAATCACCCGACATCTGGTGGCATCTTTCTATCGCCACCCTGGTCCCTGGCTAGTGGCCCAGGCTCTGTCTCCTCTGCTTTCAGGTTCTTCACATCTCTGATCCACCCTTGGATCCACCCGGACACTTTTCCTCTGGTCGCCTGCAGCACTTCTTCGCAGCTCTCCATTGGAATCAACGACGAAACCCGACACGAAAAGACACCTATGCACCCCGCTTCCCTGAGTGAGGTAACACGAGTACTCCGGTGCTCCTGTGGGTATTGACTCTCCAAGTGTCCTAGTCCAAAAGGGTTCCATCGCAGTACACCTCCTTGTACCCTTTTTCTTTAAAATTGTAACTTGTTCGTTCCCCATAGAAAGTCAATGGTAACCCGCAGCTGTGTTTAGACACTTCACGCGTCTTCCGTGGGCCTCCTACATCCTAACCTTTGGTTCTCCTAAGTAGCCCCAGCGATTCCACATGCCCTAGGCCTGCTTTCTACTCCTCACATGGTTCTTATACCACTATTTTAGTATATGGTTTCTGAGGCTCCTAGGACAAAACGTATACTGTGCAACTTATCGCATGCTAATTAAGTTCCTTGTATTGTACTTTTACCTCTGTCCTCATAAAGAGTCCAGATGGGTTGTGTTTAGAATAAATACATATATATTTGATATATACTTTGTGTGGTGTGCTTTCATTTGGTACTCAAGAGATTATAAATGGTAAAACAACTTGCTTAACTCGTCTCCAAGTCTTAGCCTGAAGGCTGCTCTCCAAAGCTACCAGTAAGGATAGCTTTCTATAAGGGTGACATTATAACCTACCATTAATAAGGGTCGATTAGACTGGTGCAAGGTGCCCACTAGAACTAGTGGACATCATATACCAGGCTAACTTCTCACGGGTGCTATAGGCTGTAGTCTGGTAGGCTATAGTTTCTATGCTAAGATTGTATGCCAAGAGTCCCTCTAGGTTCTAGTCAGCTCCATACCTTGAGAATGAGAGAGGTGGGAATATCTTTCCGGGTCTTGAACTCTAACACCACGCGAAGGGAGTCAAAACACTGGAAGCTGGATTCTCTGCGATCAGGGATGACAGCGTCTTGTCAGTGCGTCAGGCCGGGACACGGGCTCCTCTAAAGTTGAGGTCTCCTCCTACTTGCTTGGGCAAGGGAAGGTATATTTATACCTGGTAGGTGCCTTGAAATGTTATCATTGACGTAAAGTCGGGCAGAGGAAGACGTCAGGAATGAACCCTTAGGGAATAGCGGTTCATGCATGGAGAAATCAATAATCCTGGGCTAGGGAAACACCCAACAGCTTACGGGTCTGGTTTCTAAGAACTCGTTGTGACGTTGGGGTGGACGGATGTAGGTGACCATGCCTGTATTTGGATAGCATGGCTAGTGCCTACATAAGGACTGGGATCTTATGCCTATATAAGGACATGTATCGGGAAAACCTATATACGGGCACCTAAAGCGGAATACAACAGATGTGAGTACTGCAACCAGTGGGATCCAGTTTGGATGCTCCTGATTTATCATGGCACAAGAGGTGGGATGAAGAGCATTCATTCCCAAACAGTGGCGATATATTGCTTGCATTCTTGTGACTGACGGCTGGATCCCAAGACCCTGAAGTGATCAAGATGTAGATGACACTTAGTTTAGACATTCAATGGGGGTCTTTTAGCAAAAGACTGCATTTGGTAGATGGTAGGGTGAGGGGTGGAACTGCAGTTTTCTAGGCAGGGCCTCCCCTTTTGACTGTCTCTGATTGCTATTTTATGTAGAATAATACAAGCCAGGTGTGGAAATCTCAAACGTCATTGTGCCCATTTGATGAATTCTCCTGCCTGGAGCCATCCCATTGCTATCTGCTGTGAGATCCCTCAGACTGCACAAAGACTGTGCCTGAGAAACAGACAGAAAGGGACATTTGAAAAATAACCAATCCAATCCAGTTCTGAAGCCATAGAGAGTAGGTCACCTGCCCGGGAAATGTGTATAAAAGGGAGATGCAAACCATCCAGCTTACTTACAGTCCACAATTCTTCTTGACAAAGGAAGTGAGTGCTCCACAAAGAGCAGGTAGAGTTGAGCGGTAATGAGGGCTGCTGTCTACCTAGCAGCCCGTCTGCCAGAGTTGAGGGGACATTACCTGAAGTCTGCACTGTCTGCTTTAGGAGTGGTGCGTCTGCCTTCTGAGAGAGAGAGAGAGAGAGGTTTTGTATGAAACCTTAAACTGCAAATGTACAAAAACTGACTTACTTACCTTTTGTCTAGGAAATGTCCCAGTGTGATATCTAGGCATGAGTAGAAAACATTATCTGAAAAGTAACTGAAAAGTCATTAAAACTGTTTTATAAACAAATAGACTTACTTCTACAAATCCAATGGCATTCAAACGGCATTTCACTGCATAATTCTTGCAACGTATTATCATGCTTACCTGTACCAGGCCTGGCTTGGTTCTTGAAAATAAAATACAACTTAACAATATTTTTTTAACAAACAAGTTGGTCTGGGTTCAGTCTTTGAGTGTGTGACATCGTTTCTTGCTGGAGTGTGCACAGTAGATGCTTGACACTGCCCTCTGATGAAGCCTTGCTGCTCGCCCATACTTCCACAGGTGGAGAGTGGGGTGTTAACTGCTTTTACCGCTGCCTACCTTTGAGGTTCCACTGGACTCTGTGCACACTATACCTTATTTTGTTTTGATATATACGAAGCCAACTTCCTACAGCCATATTCTGGGTAAAGGGAAAGAAATAGCAACAAAAAAATAAGTTTATATATTAATAAACTGGGAAAAATAGGAGTTCTACTACTTTGTGTTATATTTTCTTGGAGAGACCTTCACTTCTCTAATTCCATATTCCACTATACTAATTCACCCCTAATCCTTTATGGGTTCCAGAGTAGTGTGCTAGTCGCCAACAAAGCGTTTCAACACCTCATCAGGGTTACAAACACTATGTAAATGCAAACCTTTTTCCCTTTTTTAGCCCTCCCCAACGCTTCTGAATCCAAATAACTGACTAACATATCCACCACTCAAACTACTTCATATTTCACTATACTTATTTTCAACACTAATCCTTTATGGGTTCCGAAGTAGCCTGCTACTCGCCAGAAAAGCACTTTAACACCCCATCAGGGGTAAGAAGCGCTATATAAATATAAACCTTTTTAGGTCTCGCGACCTATCGATGCGCGCAAGCGCATCGAGCGGAGCGAGAATTCAAGTAGCCAAAATCCTCGTCAAACCAAGGGCTTTCTGCTGCGGTTTTGTTTAAGTTCACGTGAATCACATGATCAAACAAGCACGCGCATCAGCCTCCCTCCCTCCTAATTGCATTTTTTTAACGGCCGCCGCACAGCACATCAAAGGGCTTCGCCCAGCGTGCGCTCTGCGGCTTCTCGGCTTCTCCTCCCCTAATTAGTCATAGCGCAGTTTCCCGGCGCACGCATTTGTTGACATTTTTTCCGCCGCTCTCCCCACTCGGCCCACTCCCCTGCCCGCCGTGTCGCATTTCTCCTCCCCCCTCCCCTTCTCTGCCTTCCATTCCGTCTTGTTTTAATTTATGTTCCTTCGTCCACACTAATTTTTACTATTATTTATAAGTATTTAGTTTTGCAGCACCATATCATTGGTGCAACAAGGATATTGTGCTGCAAAACTAAATACTTATAAGGTCCCACAAGCGAGACCTATTGGCAATGCCAATGCTTGTTTCCTCTTCTGTCCTTCTGCTATCCTTCTGAATCCAAATAACTGACTAACATATCCACCACTTAAAATGTACTTGCATGTTTCACTATACTAATTCAATAATAATCCTCTATGGGTCCCGGAGTAGCGTGCTACTTGCCGAAAAACGCTTTGACGCCTCGTCAGGGGTAGTAAGCGCTATACAAATGCAATTACAATACAATTCTTGACCTAATGGTAATGCTCTTGACCTATAAACTGGTTTCAAATGATGTGATCGTTGGCAAATATTTTAATTCACTGAGCTGCTATTTTCTTCATTATCATATATGAGAGCACCTCCAAATATGTGTGTTCAGCATGTCTGCTATACAAAAAAAGTTTTTGTTTTATTTAATAGACTAAACGTTTGCTTCATATATAATACAAATCTAGCCACACATAGGATACACATGACCCCTGATTTGCCTCATAATGCATTAACCACACATTATAGAAAAAGATGGTATGGAGGAAATAATATCAATTACCTAACAATAGGGAACATCAAATTGCCCTACAACTGGTACACAGTCCCATTACAATTTTTGCATTTCCCAAAAACACACATACCACAATGAGTCCTTTTGGAAAAATTAATAATTATTTTGATATATAGAAACAATCACAAAAACAATGACAAACAGTTACACATATATTTACATATACATAATTCAATGTCTTGTTGCCTTTACCCACATTTTTTACAAATCCGTGTTCGCACCCTCAGTCTAGGAAATCCACTGTGAGGTAATCCTATTTGCACACAAGGTTTCTACACCTCCAAACAACATTTACTAAATGTGCCTCGAAATACAATTCTAAGTCTTGATTTTAAGTGGATTCCTCTCCTCAAAAGTGTTGACGCGTTTCAGCCCCCATTCCTTCCAGGCTGCATCAGGACAAAGGTAAAGGAAAACAACCTAAAGTAATCCAAAAAACATGCAATTAAAAAACTGTCCTATAAGAATCACAGGATGTGCTGATCCCAGGGCATGCAAAAAGTGCCCATATTCCAAAAGGTTGCACGTGAGTTCCGGGACTCCGAAAGCTCACTATGCCTAAGGAACCCATAGAGGGTAAGTGTGAACAGAGAACAGTTCCTAGAAGGCCAAAATTGTGCAAATAGGTCACGCTCACCCAACAGACGTGCTACTATCCTTAAAACATGTCGTGATACGGCAGACCCAAAAAACTCATGTGGCCTTCAATTGAATTTTGTGCTCTGGCTCAAGCTCCTTATTAGTGAAGTCCCAAGTTGGGAAGTCAAGTCACCGCCACACGGCGTTATCCAGTCTCCTATGAACGGTTAGTGGATGTAATCAAAAGACTGAACTGGCGGAAAAGTTATCACGCCCTCCATGACCATACCAGTGAAAGGTGAAGAGGAATTCCTACATACCTATCGTTTGGGAGTAGTAATTCAGCGGAACCAGAAGCAAACAATTGCTCAACCACGGCGTGCACAAGCTCCCTCCGTTGCGGTCTCCCAACTAGAAATCAGAAGTTGGATCACATTACATGGGTGACTAACACACTAGGACGGGAACTGCACTAAAAGTAACCGAGTAAGTGTGCACTCACCGTACAGCCAAACGAGCCTTCCTGCTCCGTTCTCCAAGGTGTTTGTTGCTCCGACGCGTTAAAGGTGCCAACTAACTGGAAGTATCAAAGCAAAAAGCTTCCTACGTGCGTGATCACGTGCTCTCAACATCGAGATCTCATCCAAAAAACAGTGATGACAGACTCCTGGTGTGTGATACCTGGGTCGTCATGGCAACTTACAAAAACAAGGAAGTCTCGATTCCTCCCTTGTATTAATAAACACTGTTCTTATGGCATCATCAATAGACTACCAAGGATATGTATGCAAAAGTATGTCGCTGAGATCCATCTAATAGATGGCAAAGGGGCGTTGTCTCCAGACAGCACCGGCGGAGGGGGGGGGGGGGGTCCTAGAATATGTCAGGGGGAAGGGAATGGGGAGATGGAGAAGGGGGGTAAAAAAAGCAAGTGTTGGATAAACCATCGCCTCCCTGGAGGTCAACGAGGTGAAAGGGCTAGAGTTCAAGATGCCTAATACAAAGCACCCCCTTAAAGTGCACAACAACACTAAATTAATACCAAGGTCTCTCGTGCATGGTCAACCAAGAGAGTCAGGTGACTTGGCCAAATTACAAAAACACGAGCCTTACTTAGGGACACCCAAAGATCCCAACCACCTCTATTCACAGCACATCCTGCGTACTTAAAACGGCAAGGACAATTAACATAATACCGAATAGTGTGTCACATTTCAATAGGAACAGAACCCAACTTTCAAGGCGGCATACCTCTTATCGGTTATAACATAACTATTGTTATTGGCCTGATCAGAGATGAGTGCAACCTTTACATTCAGAATAAAAATTGTACAGTAACTTTTAAATCAGAGCCCAAATTTCATCGCAGCCATTCACTGCTGTTTGGTAATTTTCTATCATGAGGGCTTCAAGTCTGTTTAAGTGCATTTGCAGGCTAGCTTCATTGTTTGATTTTACCACCAACAGCACTGATCGACTTATGTCATTCTCATTATGATCGCACTGTACAAAGTGTTGAACAAGTGGTGCACCCTGTGTCTTACAACATAAATCAAGAATATAATGTAACACCCACATTTACACTGCTTGTGCCGTCTGTCCTATGTAGGTCTGCCCACATGGATATGTGAGGCAATAGACCACAGTTTTGAGTTACAATTCGAAAAGCAACCTTGTGTATGTTTATTGTCATATAGTATTACAAATTTGGAATCAGACGTCTGTGGGCAAGCGGCGCAGTTATTGCACCTAAAATGCCCTACGAAGAGCATAAGGCCCATCATATTTCTTAAATCTTTCTTCGGTCATATGGAGCGTGTAGCCTTCACTAAATGTTGGCGTAGGTTTTTTCCTTTGCGGAATACAAAAAAGGGGCCTTGGGATGTTTAAGTGGCTCACCAACCTCCAGTTCTGCAGTATGATTTGCTTAACTTTATTAGCTTTGGGATTATATGTTAGCACACAAGTCAATGGATTTAGGTCCCTTTTAGTTTTAGGAATCAAAAGATCCTCTCTTGGTGTAAACCAAGCATGTTGGGGTGCTGCTTTAACCAATTTCCTTGGACAGCCTCTCTCAACTAACTTCTGTGGGAGGATTTCTGCATTAGCAAAATAATCAGCATTGTTGGAACAATTCCGCCTTATTCTTAAAACCTGCCCGAAGGGCAATTTCTCGTTTAGGTTTCCGGGATGTCCGCTTGTGTAATGTAACAATGTCAAACAGTGCATTAACAGCATTGTCATCAGAGCAGGGGCAGGAATGTTTCACAAATCATGTTTAGAAACTATCACTTTTAATAAATACATAACTGAAAACATGAAATGGTAGCACACTGTCACTTGCAATCCGCAGATTTAACATTAAAATGGTCACAAAATTTCTCACTGGTGTGGGTTTACTGATACAACTATATACTGTACCAACAATAATGTTTGGAAATCAAGTTTCTGGAAATATGTGTCATATGTGCATCACCAAGTAAAGTGTTCTGATTTGTTTTGCTCCTATTTTAATCTTTATTTGCATCACACTTCTTAATTATAAAAAGAATTGCTTTCGTAATTCCTGATATATTTTGGAATATTTGTACTGTTCATTTACAGGCTATTTAAATGTTATATGTAAGAAAAAAAATGACATCTTCAGACAGCTTACTTGACAAAAACCTCTAACTGTAGTAAGAGAGAGAAAATTAAACTCTTCTTTCCAAGCAGCAATTAGTAAAAAGACAAACTGACATTTTACCTCTTTCCTTGAACAGACAGCAAATGTGTCAAGATAAAAACAAGATTTAATGGCATGTTTACTGTTCATTTGCTTTCTGAATGAACAGAACCCCTTTTCCTTTCCAGCTTAAGTTCACTCTCCAGAACAGACTAATAGGTGTTAAAAATAGTTTGACCTGATAAAATCTGACTCACCATTGCGAACAAACAGTCAATGGGCCCTGCACTGTGCACGGCAACCTAATGTACATAAACATGTATTACCAATGCTGCTAAAATTGACTGGCCCATCAATAATAAGGCAATATTAAACTTAAGTACAATTCTAGAAATGTTCATGAAATTAGTTCTTCTGTAAACAGTACTTAAAAGGTTTATGATTTTTACTTTTACTCAAATATAAAGCTAAAGAGGAATGGCACCCATTTGACACCAAAACAAAATGAGCTAGCTAGTGACCCAGCGCTGGGTCAACCTCTTTCCATTGATTATCCGAAGGGTCTTTTATACATCGACTAAGAGGTGAAGGGAGTTAGCATTAGTTAAATACATCTAATTAACAATGTAACCCATCTGGATACACAATGAGGACTAGGAATCAGAGAATAAAGTTAAAAGGTTTTATTACAAGTTAACAGTCAGGATAACGTAAATAAATCTCAATACCATGCTATGGAGATACAGGACAACAACGGTATAGCCAAACCTCCTAAAGAAGTTGGGCGCATCAGCAGGAGACAAACAAGAAGACTTAGACTTAGACTCCACAACTCCTGAGGCGGAAGCCGGGAGTAGGTCATTTTTTAATTCGTGATTTTAAAACTTTGCTTTTCACTCACCCTCTTTCCTCCACCCCTCCTCACCTCGCTCCGTTTCCCCGCACAGCCGATTTGGGGCTGCAGCAGGGGATCGTGTACAGCGAGAACAGCCGCCATCTTGGAGGGAGGGAGTCGTGGGTTGGCGGTGCAGCTGGTAGACCCTCCCGCCTGCACTTAAGTCGCGCCCCTGGATCTCGCGCGCTGACAAGACTTAGACTCCATAACTCCTGAGGCGGAAGCCGGGAGTAGGTCATTTTTAAATTCGTGATTTTAAAACTTTGCTTTTCACTCACCCTCTTTCCTCCACCCCTCCTCACCTCGCTCCGTTTCTCCGCACAGCCGATTTGGGGCTGCAGCAGGGGATCGGGTACAGCGGGAACAGCCGCCATCTTGGAGGGAGGGAGTCGTGGGTTGGCGGTGCAGCTGGTAGACCCTCCCGCCTCCCGCCTGCACTTAAGTCGCGCCCCTGGATCTCGCGCGCTGACAAGACTTAGACTCCACAACCCCTGAGGCGGAAGCCGGGAGTAGGTCATTTTTTAATTCGTGATTTTAAAACTTTGCTTTTCACTCACCCTCTTTCCTCCACCCCTCCTCACCTCGCTCCGTTTCTCCGCACAGCCGATTTGGGGCTGCAGCAGGGGATCGGGTACAGCGGGAACAGCCGCCATCTTGGAGGGAGGGAGTCGTGGGTTGGCGGTGCAGCTGGTAGACCCTCCCGCCTGCACTTAAGTCGCGCCCCTGGATCTCACGCGCTGACAAGACTTAGACTCCACAACTCCTGAGGCGGAATCCGGGAGTAGGTCATTTTTTAATTAGTGATTTTAAAACTTTGCTTTTCACTCACCCTCTTTCCTCCACCCCTCCTCATCTCGCTCCGTTTCCGCGGACAGCCGATTTGGGGCTGCAGCAGGGGATCGGGTACAGCGAGAACAGCCTCCATCTTGGAGGGAGGGAGTCGTGGGTTGGCGGTGCAGCTGGTAGACCCTCCCACCTCCCTACAGTATAATATGCCTCCTCACACCCGGCCGCGCAGCGGACGCGCCAAAGGCAAGCCCGTCTGCGCCCGTCCACGACCGGCCGGGGCCTGGGGCCTGTCATAATGCCCAAACCATATCCTATTCATCGGCCCCACTCCAGGCCTGCCAGGGTGACTGGTGCATCAGCCCCTTCACCCAGGCACATATCAGCAACCTTGGAATCTCATCACTTATCCTGACACCAGCGCAATTACTCGCTCTCAGGGCATCCCCCGCAGCCTTCCGTGACCCCCTCACCCGCCCTGGCTAGCACCATACTACTGAACACCCGCTCGGCGGTTAGGCACCAACTCGAACTGTTCAACCTTCTGACCTCTGCAAAACCTGAATTCCTATTCCTTACTGAAACTTGGTACTCCCCTGATTCGCTGCCTGATGTTCTGGTGACTCTCCCCGATTCTTATTATGCCCTCCGCGCTGACCGACCGGATGGGAAAGTTGGTGGCAGAGTGGCCATGATTGCTCACTCTAAATTCCAGTTCCAACTCCTGCCCCACCCCCCATTGCTTCAGTTGACTTCCTGGTGGCCCGCTCAGTCAACCTCGCGGCCTCTCTCACCTGCGTATTACTCTATCGTCCCCCTCAAGCTATGCCTCACTTTATCATAGCTATTCAGGAACTGTTGGCCACTCTTGTGGTCAACAATTCCTCTGTGTTAATCCTGGGAGACTTTAACTTCTGGCCCCATCACCCCCGGGAAGATCTCATGTCCAAAGATTTCACCGAATCTCTTGGCTGTCTTAACCTCACTCCCCTGATCCACCTCCCCACCCACTCAGGTGGCCACATCCTGGACCAGATCTTGTCTGCCAACCTCTCCACCTCGTCTCTGTCCATTTCCCCTTGTTTTTGGTCCGACCACTCGCTTATTACATTTTCCCTCAACCTTGGGGCTGTCAATAAATTTCCCCTCCAAAAAATACTTGGCTTCGCAATTGGAACCTTGTGGACATGCCCGCTTTGTGCTCCTCCCTTGCGGCCTCACCCCTTCACTTGGAGGACACCTCCCCGGACTCACAGGTAGCCGCTGTTAACAACTGACTTTCGGCATCCTGCGACTCAGCTGCCCCTCCCAAGTTAGTCAGGTCCTGCCGCTCCCATGAGGCCAATAGATGGTTTACTGACGATCTTAAAACCCTCAAACTCTCATTAAGACAAGCCGAACGTCACTGGAGGCGCAGGTACTCCCCATCCTTAAGTCTCAATATTCCGCCCTCTTTCGTGAATATAAAACAGCTATTCTTCTGCTAGCAACAAACCCAAGGAGATCTTCTCCATTGTACACAATTTAGCAGCCGCAGATAGAGTTTCCCCCAAACCGGTTCCCTCTCAATCTCTCTGCAACTCCCTAAACAGCTACTTCACAGAGAAGATAGCTGTCATCAAGCACAACATCCCCTTGCCTCCCCCTCCTTCCTCCCTCCCCCACTCCCCACTCCTTCCGTTTTTCTTGACAAGTTTCCTTTAATTTCTAAGGAGACCTTTCTTACCTGATTGAAGAAAGTTAAATCAGGGTCCCCCTTCGATTGCTGCCCTGTCCGCATACTGAAGGAGGTCCTCTCTAATTGCCCCAAACCCCCGCTCACCCTCCTCAACACATCCATCCAACAGGGTACCGTCCCGGTTGCTTTCAAATCGGCCATCATCACCCCCATCCTAAAAAAACATGGGACTGACCCATCTTCCCCTTCCAATTTCCGCCCCATTTCTTTACTCCCGTTCTTGGGAAAGATTCTCGAGAGCTATATCACCTCCTGCCTCTCGACCTTCATTGAGGATAACCATCTCTTGGCCTCTCATCAGGCCGGCTTCCGTCCAGTCCATTCGACGGAATCCGTGGTCCTCTCTGTCTTTGACGAGCTTAGGCACAGTGCGGACACTAACTCCTCCCAGGCCTTGGTTCTCCTTGACTTGTCCGCCGCCTTCGACACTGTCGACCATTCCATTCTTCTTGACTGTGTCGGAGGCGCCGGCATCCGGGGGACTGCTCTGGCCTGGCTTACTTCTTTCCTAAGAGATCGGACATAAGCCGTTCACCTGGATGGCTTCTCTGCTTCTCCCTGCCCGGTCACTTGTGGGGTTCCCCAGGGTTCTTCTCTTTCCCCTCTTCTTTTTAACCTCTATATCCACCCTCTCATTTCTGCCTTACAAAAGATGGAGGTGTCAGTTTACATTTATGCTGACGACCTCCAGCTTATCTTCAATCTTTTCCCTTCCCACGACTCTATGTCTAACCTCTGTACTGTCCTCACTTTCATCTTCGACTGGATGAACTATAACCATTTAAAATTAAATTCGGACAAAACAGAACTGATACTCACTGGTAGCCTCCCCAGCCCCTGGTCCCCAGCTTTCTGGCCCCCTGCTCTTGACCCTCCTCCCTCACCTTCCATCAAAGCAAAAACCCTGGGTATCCTAATTAGCCAAGACCTAACAATGCGCCCCCAGATCAGCGCCGTTGTCTCGTCCTGTTTTTTGTCCCTCCGCATCATCCGCAAAATCTCTCGAGTTTTTTCTGCTGATGCCCTCAAGCTCATCATCATGGCCATGATTGTCTCCCGCCTGGACTACGGCAATAGCCTTTATGTAGGGATCCCGGCGTACGAGCTCCGGCGCCTCCAACTCATCCAGAATCAGGCTGCATGCCTTATCTATAGGCTCCCCAAGTGCCATCGCGTAACCCCTCTTCTCAAATCCCTCCACTGGCTCCCCATTTCCCAGCGTTCCCTTTTTAAGCTGGGCTGCCTTACTTTCATGGCCCTTGCAGGCACTGCTCCTGGGTTTGTTAACTCAAAAATCCGGGCCTATCTTCCCAACATGAGCCTTCGCCCCTCTACCCAAGCTCTCTTGGTGGTCCCTCGCTTTAAGAGGAAAAGACAGGGTGGCCTACGCTTCTCCATTCTTGCCCCCAGCTTCTGGAACGCCCTTCCTTTCACCATCCGGTCCCTTCCTAGCTATATGAACTTCCGTAAAGCTCTAAAAACTCATCTCTTTTCTTTAGCTTTTCCTTTGCAATAACCCCTCGTGCTTCTCCCTCATTTTTCACCCTCTTTTCCTCTCTAGGTCAAGTCATAGCGCCATGAAACCGCTTGGTGTTAGCGCGCTCAATAAATTCTTTTAACTTCAACTTCAAGAAGTTTAGTTACAGCAATACAGTTAGTTATAGAATTTGATAAAAGAGAAGAGTCTTTGATTCTCTCTCTTAAACATGAGCAATGTTTAAATGTATTTAATTTAAATTCTAAACCGTCAGGGGTGATTAAATCTAAAACATTCTCAAAAAGCTGGGGAAATGCAGAAAAAGAGAAACATGTGGTAAGGTGTCAGCATTGCAGAAGCTTGGTTAAGGGTCTTCTAGAGATAGGGAAATAAGTGTTAGACTACGCCACACTTCACAAAGAATTAAAGGTGTAAGCCAAAGTCCAAAGCAAAAGTGGCCAACATCAACCTGTGAAAACACCAGTTAATACCACACAAATCTTTTGGGCCACATCCCTTGATCACATCATCAAGGGCTGCAACATTAACAGATTCTCCCAGACCAGTCCTGTAAACGATATCGACCATGGGTACCTGCAACTGCTTAATACATTATTGAATACGTACTGTCAATTAACGCTCTGGCTCTCCATCTTTTTTTCAAAGGTCTTCTTCTCAGACCCTCTATCACTAGTACAGTCTTACATCTAATCTCAACCTAGAAAACCATGTGAACATAACTGCAAGGAAAAAGACACACAAGCAGAAATGGATAAGCAGTATTTTATGCAGAAGAAAATATGGGCCTACTCATGTCAACTTTTATCATATTATGAATGGTTCACATTAATATGTGTGATTTATGCACATACAACAACAAATACATGAAAAATGTGTGTTCACACATTTAGAACTAGATTCTTGTTGCAGTTTAAGAAAATATAATCTAACCTTGAATACATGAGTATAAATGTGACTGAGAACTACATTATAAATTCGAATATAAAACATTAGTGTACACGTTTACATAAATCTTTCTCTTTTCCGAAGTAAATACATTTTATTAGCGATAGGATGGTTTTATCCAAACTCTAAAGACTACATTTAATTTTAGTAAGGTTAAGGCACCTAGTTTATTTGAATTTCTAGTTCTACAGTGAATGCACTTCAATACTGAGTTCAAGTGCAACACTTAACATTAATAATTTTAGGACACCAAATATTTGTAGTGATAAGTTTATGTATATATTAAATATTTGAACGTGTAAGGGTGGAACCAAAATTACGCTGCTCCAATCCTCCCTCTGATGGCAAATCAAGCTATCACATTAAGATAGAGATCTCTTATCAGATGGACCAGTGAAAACCTCATAGGCTTCTTCATAAATGTTCATCTGGACTCCTCCAGATGCTTTATGTCATCATAGTATCTGCTTTGTCTGTCTTCTAGTTCTATGTCTGCTCTTTTCCTCTTCGTTGCCTTCCTCACATGCGCGAGTTTGAATCCCTGTTGGATCTGAAATTGGTTTAATCCACAAAGAGCAATTATCAACAGGGGTCTCAAGACGCTTCCAACAATTTCACTCCCTATGTTTCCAAACCATCTCCCTACAGCAGAAAATCCATTCCCTATTGCTTTGCATGCACCTGTTGTTTCCAATCCTTCCACATCTTTCTTCAGATCATTAATGCTCTTCTTATTTTTCTTCAAGTCCTTCCTCTTATCAGGAATGTAAGTTTTAAGATCCTGCAGACTCCACCCACTTCTGTGAGGAGAATGTCTAACACAAGTCTGTTTTACAAAACCATAGCTCTAATAGCTACCATCTCAGTATCTACAACTAAAATGCTCCAGTTATATTAGTAGATAGCTTATAAATCACAGTATACAACTTTCTAACCTTGTGAGAATTCAGTATCACTCCCACAGATAGAATAATTACACCAACGATGTCTTCAACATTTTCACTAGCACTAGCACCTCTTTGGGTTCTGACATGTTCTTCCCATCTTGAGTCACCAATGATATTTCTTTGGAAAAACTATTCTCATACAGCATGGTCCATACCATCTCCTGGGTAACCTATGTATGCATTTTCCCAAAGACATAGTAAACTCCAGGAATAACAAGTTCTTCTCCATCTAAACTCAATCCACATATTCCACTGGTTCCAAAGGTGTGATCACATTTACTCCTGTCTACAGTATGTGTGTCTAATTTGAATTTTCTATTATATACACACAATTTCATGCATTTGTATTATTTGCTGCTCTGGCCATTATATTTCTTCACCTGTCTTCTACTGAATCTATGGATGAAAAAAGTGGGGTCCGCTGCACTCTGTGTTAAACAATGTGTTTAATGACAAGGTATTCGATGATCAAAGTATCTTAGGGTGCTCAGGGTGAACCCCTTCTGTCCGGGAGGGGCTAGGTAGCAATGCAAAATAAAAGACCTTACAGGCGTAAGGTGGAGAACCTGAGCACACCTCTGTGCTAAGTATTAGGCACAGAAGGTAAACAGAATGTTTGAAAGTTCAAAGTTGTTTATTCACTTTGTTATTTGCGTACGTTGGTTCATAAGTCTGAATCCAAAATATATTTTCTTGAACAATAATTGATGTACAGTCAATTGAGGACGATTCCGTAATCAAAACATCATGATTGTAAGTGTGGAAACAAATGTAAATATCCCCGATGCATTTCGAGCTAGAAAAGCTCTTCTTCAGGGGGTCCACATAATCTAGAGGAAAGTGTGAAATGTAGAAGATTACTAAATGACAGGGCCCGAGGGTGGTGGTAGTGGAAAATAATAAAAGGTGCTGGTGTACAACTGAAACGGCGGCAAAACATGCGGGTGATTAGGTACAAGGGTGTGAAAGGAGAAACATACGTGAAGGTGAGTAAATAATGGCTGGCAACTGATTTGATAAATAGTCCTAGGATGATGGATGTGGAAGGTGCGAATGAACAAGGGCTGAAAGTGATCAGACAGAACCGAGTACAACCACGGTGCCGAAAAGGTAACACATATACAATCGTGATGTCCAAACACAAAAGGACTGTGAAGTTAAAAGTGCTCTAAAGGATTAACCAAGTAGTCAGAATGATAAGCTTACCGAAGATGTAAGGAGGTGAAACGGATAGGTGCTGCGACCATTCAAGTGTTTTGGCAAATGAATTTCTGAGAAACCTAAGTAATAGTTTGAGAAATAACATTGGAGATGTCCCTTTCCATTGTAAAGGCTCATCAGCAGACTGCACAACACACCACTTGGTAGAGCAATATGGTGATACAGTGAAGGCAGGTAGTTGCAAACACACATAGCAATCCCTAGCATCCATAGTATCAACATACTCATAATGTTATTTAGAATAAACAATCCTCGAGTAATTTCCTCTAGATGTATCTATATGTAAGTCTTTCTCATCAAATGAATGGCAAACTATTGTAAGTAGGAACTGGTGCTTTAGGAACAATTGTGGACCTAAACTCTCCTGCAGTAGAATGTGTAGGTAACTCAGCCCTACAAGCAAAACAATTATTATATAGTTATTACAACTAACACTCCTGTACATATGTATCTATGTCTACCACTATTGTTTCTACATTCCATAATTTTTCTGAATTCAGACAATTTGGGAGAAATTCCGCAGCAGCAAAGGTCTCCTCCATTGATTTCAACTTATGCAAATAGCAAAACAGTGTCCATGCAATGAAATGAAATTATGGTGTTTACAAGGTCTTTGTGAATCTTCCTTGGCTTTCCTAAATTGTAACCTAATAATCCTTCGGCAGACTCTGGCCTAGGTACTCTTCTTTCTTCCCTACAAAATCTATTTAAATGACTCTAATAAATGCACAGTTGAAATTCCCTAATGATCATATCCAGGATAAATTGACTGAGCCTCAGTTGGATTCGAATTGTTATAACATAATGTCCAACATTCTCTCTCCCAGACATTGGTAGCAAGATATGTCCATTCAGGTGAGGAGTACCTCCGACAGGGTACCCGTGATCTCTTTGATCTGCTTACTACTGGCCCTTCATCCTTACTGCCACTTAGGCCAGATATATCAATATCATCTGTGACAGTGTATGGAACACACACTTAAGGCAGATTCTGTCTTCTTCTCTCCTATCCTCTTCGCCACTGATCTCCAGGCACTACTCTTATCACTATGGCACTAGGCCCTTTGCCAGGGTCTGATTCTGGGGCAGTCAACACTACAGGATGGGAACATCTTGTTCCGAATTCAACTGTTGGCTCGTTCAGACACCCATAAGTCCAAACATGCTGTCCCAGACTCTTGCTTGTACCCAACAGCTTGACTAACCTGCTCCCTTTGTCTTACTCGAACCACAGGCACTTCAAGGAGAGGTCCTGTATATCATCAAGGGTACCTGGGACTCTGCCAATAAAGGCAGCATGGACCCAGTTGGGGAGACCTCCAAACTTCACAGCTGTTGTAGGGACCAAGATGACTTGGTATGGTCCTCACCACTGAGGCTTCAAGCACATTTTGTGCATGTGCTTCTTCACCATAACCCAGTCACCAGGACTGAGGTCATGGCACTGCTCCTGTTGAGGCTGAGCTGTAGCCTCTCCAACCTGGTGAGACACAGAACTCACCACATCAGTCAGTCCTTTGCAGTAATTAAGAACCATGTAATCTGTAATAGTCACAAGCCCATTTCCAGGCAAACTGGCAATCTCATGGCTCTGCCCATGATTATCTTACGAGGAGATAATCCTGTCTTCCGATCGAGAGTACAGCAAAGACTCGTCAACAAAAGGGAAATGCATCAGATCACTTCAGAGATGTTTAAGCAATGTAGCCTCTGCTCCACTTCCAATGCTGCACGCAACATCCTCAGGATCTCTTTATTAAAATTTGATTTTTGCCTGATTCCAGAAAAGTCGGGAACCCAAATCTCTGAATTAACTCCCTCAACAACAACTTAGCTACTGTGAGACTGTCATTTCTCCTGGTCGGTTAATTTTCCACCCAAAGGGAGAAAATGCACAGAGTCACCAAGACATATCTCGGGCCATTGCACACAGGCATATCAATGTAGTGAGCTGATATTAATATAGGGGAAATAGTGAGAACCTTGGTTGGTGAAAGTATGGAACTTCTTGTGGTATGTCTTGGTTGTGAAGCTAAACCACAAATCATACTGGATACATTCAGTTAAATATGTAAATGTGCCTCAGATCTGTTAGTAGCCCCTTCGATGCTTGTCATAGCAAGGACCCACCCTGCATACATTATGCCTGGAGCAGGTATAATGTGGTGCAGGGGTTTACAAAGTGACACATCTGCCTAGACATGTTACTTTGTAAATAGGGCGCAACATGGCACATTTTTTACGCTGCTGGTGCGTCACAAAAAGTGAGGCACTGGTGGCATAAAAGTGAAGCACGGCCTCATGAATAAAGGCCCTTAGAATTTGGACGAGTGTTCCTTTGCACTGTCAGGGACCTAATGAAATTAAATAGTGTATTTAATAAAGCGTGGAGCTACTCAGACTAGAGGTGCCCTGGCACGTGATGGAGGGAGGAAAACGTGCGTAAAAGATTCATCATTTTTCAAAAAGCCAGGTCTTTAAGTTCTTCCTGAAAGAGAGTAGGTCTGTGGTTAGTCTTAGAGACTCAGGGAGGGTATTGCACAATTTTGAGCCTAGAAAGCCAAAGGATCTGCCTCCAGTGCAGGCACGGCATATTTTAGGCACGATGACCAGGTTGGCATTGGAAGATCTTAGGGGTCTATATGTTGTGTAGCAATTAATGCGCTTATTTAGGTAGCCAGCTCCTAAGCCATGGAAAGCTTTAAAGAAGATGGTCATCGCTTTAAAGTTGATCCGTTCTTTTAAGTGGAGCCAGTGTAGAGACTTAAGAATAGAGGTAATACTAGATCTGGGTTTAGGTCTCAGGATGGCTCTGGCCGCCGCATTTTGTACCCCTTGTAGGTGCTGGATAAGGGATTTGGGAAGACCAAGGTACAAGCTGTTGACATAGTCGAGCTTTGATGGCACCAGAGCCTGCACCACGATCTTTCTGCTCTCACGCGATAACAGTGGCAGGAATTTTTTTAGCATCCAGAGTATGCCAAAGCAAACACCAGTTAGATTTTGGATTTGGAAGCGCATGGAGAGTGTCTTGTCTATGACAATTCCTTCGTTTTTGACTTTCTCCTTTTCCGCATGCGGGGGCAGCAGATCTTTTGGCCACCATGAGCTCCAGTCAGGCATTTCTGAATTACCAAAGAAAACAACTTCAGTTTTGTCAGGATTGTCCTTCAGCTGATTGATCTTAAGCCAGTTAAAAACCTTTGTGAGGCAAGACCTAATCATTGCCCCGTCAAAGTCGGTTCCTTTTTAACACATAAAAATCAGCTGAGTGTCTCAGCATAGGAAACAATTTTGGCGCCCTTTTCCTCTACCAGAAATGATAGATATTTATTAAAAAGGGTAGGACTGAGAATGAAGCCCTGAGGGACACCTACATTCATGGCCGGAACCGGAGATGCAAAGGGGGAAACAGATGTCCTGAGATCTATTTGTCAAAAAGGATGACATCCATGTCAAGGCGGTCCTCCCCAGGCCGATGTTAGCAAGTATCTCCTGGAGCCTCTCACGTGGGACCGTATCATAAGCCACCGACAGATCGAGCAGTATCAGAACAGCCTTGCCTCCCTGGTCCAGATTACCCTTGAAAAAATTCAGTCACTTCCAGCAGAGCGGACTCTGGACTATAGTTAGCCCTAAAACGTGATTGGGACACATGATGGAGCTTCCCATCTTCAATGTGTTTTTGGAGGGCCTTGTTTACATGCGTCTCTAATACTTTGGAGAGGCCTGGAAGAAGAAAGATTGGCCTGTAGTTGGCAGGGCCCGTTGATTTGGCGTTAACCGTTTTTATCAGTGAAAGAATCTTAGCATTCTTCCATAATTTTGGTATGTAGCCTGAGGAGAGGGAAGCATTAAAGAGCTGGTTTACCGTCAGGTTTATGGTGGGAGCTAATAGGTTCAGGATATTCGCTGAATATGGGTCGGTAGGAGAGCCAGACTTAATGCTTTGGAGAAGGGTCAGTGACTCTTCAAGCTGAAACTCAGGGAAAGCTAGTAAAGATGGAGGATCCAAGAGGTGAAATTTGCTATTAGAACTAAGGTAGAAGGTCAGTTCTTCCTCAGAGATGTTAGTGAAGGCTTGTGGGATCACAGAGATCTTTTTGTGGAAGAATTGAGCTATTTGCTTAGACCATTCTTCTGTGCATGGCCCTTCCTTTGTGCTGGCTTTCGGAGCGGTAAAGGATTTAACTATGCTTAAAATTTCCTTACTCTGAATTTGGGCATTTTCTATCTTGGTTTGAAAGACGTTTATCTTGGCTGCCTTCACGAGCATGTAATGAGCTTTTAAGGTGTCTTTATACACCTTCCTGTCCTCAGGTAGATAGGATTTATGCTATTTCCGTTCCATTTTTCTACATTTTCTATTGCTAGATCTGAGGGAATTGTTATATCATGGAGCTGGTGTGGCTGACCTATTTGAGGAGCGGGAAACAACCGGTACCGCTGCATCAATGTATGTTTGTGGCAAGAATCTATTGAGAGGGCGTCCAAGTAGGGCAGCCAGACAGCTCAGGTGAGGAACGACTGAGGGCATGGATATTTTATGGAACGTCCTGTAATTAGAGACCCTCTGTCCTGTGTTAGCCCGAGGGACTGTGGCAGAGTTGGGAATGATGAATTTTAATAGGAGGTGGTCAGACCAGGTAATGGGCAGATGTAGGCTTACTGATATGTCAAAGTTGGAAAGGACTTGGTCTAGGGTATGGCCCTTCTCATGGATGGCTGAAGAAATAGATGTAAACATGTTGCAGGCCTGCAGCGTCTCCATCAAGAAAATTGTTTGAGGGGCTTTTCCATAGTCCATATGTATAGTGAAACCTCCCAGAATAAGAGAGTTGTTGTATTTTAAGGCTAGGGAGGTGGTGGCTGTATTAAGCGTAGCAATAAAATTTCCAATTGCACTGGGAGGTCTGTAAATCGGGAAAAAATAGCTATGCTATGATGGGGGGAGAAGGTACAGCGGAAGCATAAGGACTCTGCATCCTCGATGTTTTACATTGTGATGGGAGAGCAGTCTAGTTTTTGATTGTAAATTATGGCGACAACGCCCCCTTCCCACTCGGTCGGTACCTCCTAAGGATTTTATAAACTGTAGGGATGGCCGAGGTGATAGTAGGGTTAGAGGTTTCAGACAGCTAGGTCTCAGTGAGAAATAAAAGATCAGGCTGTTCATCTAAAAGTAGGCCATAAATGTGTGGTTCATGCTTTTGCATAGAGCGACAATTTAAAAGGGTGGGCTTTAAGTCCCCTGTTATCTTATTGTTTTAACACTTGTTGTTGCGTTGGAGGATCTTGGGTGCGAGTTTCCTGGGCTGGAGGAGAGACCAGTTGCACTTATTACATCGAAAGTCTACCTCCAAGCTCAGATCAGCCGCTGTACACTGACATAATGGTAGCCGCATGAGGCTAAGCAGCTTTTCCCTATTGTAATATAGTACAAGAAACTCACCGAAGGGGAGCTGCACACATGTGCTGCGTATGTCCATTTGCATCAGGAATATATAGGCTAATGCCTAGGATGCAAACTGGATCACTAACACAGCTGAGGAAGCGGAAACTGTGTAGGCGGAAGTGAGGAGCCTGATAGTAGCCCCAGCCCTCCGCACAATCGGCGCACTAGCCATGGCGGGCCAAGACTGGATGAAAAGCGAGATGCGAATCAAAGCAGCTAAGGAGGTGTAGTTAAGCAGAATCAAGTAAAGTGCAAGTGCGCGTAGGTAGGAGAAATTGTTAAAAAGCACAGAGTAATTCAGCCACACATATACAATTAAAAAGTATTAAAAACCTTGTAGCAGGGCAGAAAACACAAGATCTACAGCTGTCTGCTGCGCGTGTTGGTTTGCATCGGGAATATATAGGGTAATGCATATGATGCAAACTGGATCGCTAACGCAGCTGAGAAAGTGGAAACTGCGTGGGAAACAGGGGCTCAAATTGGATCATAAATTCAAAGCTTTTCTGGACAGGGGCCCCCAAAATATGTTTGGCCCAGGGCCCCCAAAATCCTTAAGATGTCCCTGAGTTTACTGCCACTTTAACTCTGTATTTAAAACTACTTTCCAAGCCTTAAACTCCCCTTTTATTACACATACGCCACCCCTATTGTCGGCCCTAGGTTGCCCATAGAACAGGGTGGTGTGTAAGTAAAAGGGAGGACATGTACTGTTAAGTTTTACATGTCCTGGTAGTGACAAATTTGTTTTTCACTACTGTGAGACCTACTCCTCATATGTTAACATTGGGAATTCCTTAAAACACTTTTAAGCTGTAACTCCTGATTAGAAAGGAGTAGCTGCATCACGTTTAATAGCTTTGGAATGGTATTGATAAATCCTCTTTTCTGGTGAATTTGAATATACTATTTTAGAAATGCCACTTTTAGAAAGTAGCCAGTTTTCTGTTCTTACTCTTCTGTGTGCCTGCAGCCTGTCTCCAACACACGTCTAGGATGGGTGACAGCTACACTTTGTGCATTCCCTCTAGACAGCCACAAACACAGGAAGGTTAGGTGTGTCTGCATACTCATCTGCATTATGATGGGTCTTCCTGAGCAGGAGGGGATTGACACTTACACCTGAATAGGAAGTGTCCTGTTTCTCACACAAAGGACTAATAACTCCCTGCTGGTAGTTTTGAGCCGGGGCTGGGAACAAGGGACCTGTATGCACTTCAAATACCCTTCTTTGAAGTCACCCCCCACTTCAAAGTTCATATATTTATTCAAAAGAATTTCCCTAATGGCTAATTACGCTGGGAGACTATTAAACCCCAATGGGTGCTGCCTTCAAAGTTCTACACGATTGCCAGTCCATTCATATTATACTCAAGGGATAACACCAAATCAACAGGTGAGATATCTCTAGTTATGCATAATTGTTAGGCCAGTCATATTATGTCTCAGTGGGCACTGCTTTCAATGCTCTGTTAGAACTTTTACTGGTGCCCATTGTGTCTAAACAAAGCTATACTTCTCTGGAAAGCAGAAACAAGAGGGAAACATGTCAGACACTGCTTTTACGTAATCCAGGTTGGATTGGATGGCATTTAACCCATTCAAAACTGAAGTACTGTGGTGTAAGAGCTGAACAGTCACTGTACATTTGAATTCAATAAGTGTTAGCTCTTATGTGGATGGGGATGCATTCCCGAGCTGTAGGCTAGCAGCATTAAGTATCTGAACAGTGCTGGGGGTCTGGGTACAGGGTATGATCCTTAGAGGACATTACTATTCATTAAAAGCAAATTGGTTATCGAACGCCATTTTGTAAGTGACCTTGAACACAAAGATAAGTAATGGTTCATTTTCCTGGTACTAAAGAGCTGGAATCTCCCCTTCATGACAGAGTATGATATGAACGATTTCAATTGCCTGATGGAGTTAAGTATATCCCTGAGGTAACTGGCATGGGTGACAGAAAACGGTTGGGGAAAATTATGAGAAGACATAGCTGTGTGGTCAGATGAGGTGGGAATGTATATTATTTCAGTCTGTAAGGAATTTAATATGAGTAGGTAGGTGGGAGGTCTTCCAATGTCCGATGGCTCAAGGAAAAGCACAGGTTAAAGAGATGAGTATGAGCTTGGAAGAGCAAAAGCAAACAATTACAGGAGTAGCATTGGCATAAGTGATAAGAGAAGCCACAGAAGGAGATAATGCTACCAAGAGGGGTCGTGCACAGAGAGATAAGGAGGAGGTGCTGAAGGACTGAACCTTGTGAGGCAGACAGTGGCGGCTCCTCCGCTGCTCTCAGAGCAGGAAGAATAAAATTATAATAACGTTGTTATTATAATTTTATTTTTAATAGTTTCGGGGCTGGGTTACGGCGTGCGGGCTGGTGGCACAGGGGGACGAGTGGTTGGCACACTTGATGAAGCAAAGCTTCGCATATTTTGCGACCTTGCTGTATTCAAGAACCTCGTTTATGTGTAACAAGGTAATAAATGTACGTCTTACTAACATTTATATTAAGTTTGAGTAAAGTTTATGAAGCTTGCTTACGTGTATTTCTAATGCATTTAATCCGTGTACTTAAAAATGGCCGCCGCTTGTATTTTAGTTACTGCGCATGCGTCAGCCACACTCACGTGTCCTGACGCGTCTGCAGAAGTGGAGGGAAATTTATGCGCATGCGTAATACATAGCTGTGCCCATCATGTGGTACTGCTCGTGCCACTGCTCTTGTGCCTGTTTCCATGTAGCTAACATTTAGACTGCATAAGTATATGTTATAATGATAAGTTGAAAATACAACCCTGTGAATGTGATTTCATAACGTTATTTCCGTGTATTAATTTGTTCTCGCTTACTTTTCATGTACCGCGGGGAATGGGGGTCCAAACTGATTGGGAGCCATATTGACGGTCTCTTCTGCGCATGACCAGAGAATACTGAAAGGTGGCCGCTTTGGACAGTGGAACTCAGCCAGCTGGCAGCCACAGTCAAGATGCGCCTGGGAAAGCCACCTCTGCGCTACGAGAACGGCGAATGTTGCTCCTCATGTGTTACAATGTAAATTTTCACTCGTATTTCTGCACAGTTCTCATGAGAACCCCAATCTCTCTAGGCGGTACCCAAGTATGCTAATATAGGCTCGAATTAGCGTGTTCTGATTGGTGTGTTACCCAAATCCTACTTTAGGACCAATCCAAATTGAGGGATTCTGACACTTTGCAACATTGGGGGGTGGTACACCGTCCCAAAAGAGTATATCTACCCTGGGTTTACCCAGGGAATTGTCCGACTTGTCTGGTTTAGCTGACCTGTCACTGACCCATCGTACTCAATAGGTGACTGAAGATACAGAGAGCTGCGGAGCACTCTGTCCGAAATTGACCATAGACTGAGGTTCTACTGAACCTTAAAGTGCTGGCGAAGCACTTTGCTGGGAGTTCGTTGACCCAATCGGGGTCTTGATCGATAGCTGCAGAGAGGGTGGAGCGCAGGCGTTGCTTCCAAACTGCGGGTGCGGTCCTGTCCTGAGCGGTCCTGTCCTGAGGGTTTGCTGTCCTGTCCTGAGGGTCCTGTCCTGACTCCTAATCTGAGGGTATCCTGTCCTGTCCGGGGTGTCCATTCTGCACCTGCTGTCTTTGAGGGGTATCCTTCCTTGAGGGTTTCCTGTCCTTAAACTGACCCGTGGCCAGGGTTTGGTTTCCACACCAGTCTAGGTAAATACTGCTCTAAGTTCTTTAAACTTGCACCTTTCTATATTTCTACCTTTTGCTAAAATAAAGTGACACCTTTGCATATGTTGATTTTCCATGCTTTTACCGCAAACTATTGAACGAAAGTCATCTGCATATTTTCATGATATGTTCCCATGTCTCTCAATCTTTTAGAGATTATATTTTGCATTGCTGTTTGTCATTTTCTGATATGGTCTAGAACCTCCTTACCTAGACTGTTTAAAGGTCCCTTTACTTTAAGTTTAGCGTGTTACTCTTTATAGGCCCTCCTATAGTAACCCATGCATAGTCTGTCCATGCTTAAACATTTCTGAGATTATTTAGTATTTTTCCCATTTGCATTCCATATTACATTTGAATGGTTACCCTGTCGTTATTTCTCTATAGCTATGTAATTTACATTATTTTGGTTATTGATTGCCTCATTCTAGTGTACCTCATGCTTGATGATAACGAACTTTAGATAAACATTTTAAAACTTCCAGTTGTCCGTGGTCATTTAAACAATATTGAATGTCATTTGAAATTGCATTTTGCTGCCTTTCCTTTTACAGCTAGGCCCCTGATCCATTGAAGTCATAGGTACCCGTGTCGGTGGATGGTAAGTCGGGTACACTGAGTCATAACAATAGGGAACACACACACAATTGGTAGCAGCCCGTGAAGTCGCCTGGTCAATGAATAGTGTGAATTGAAAGTATATGGGCCCTGAAGCCGGAAACGGCGTAATCATTGGCTGGGTGACCTCGCGCGCTCTATCAGTTTTCTGGTAAGCAGAGGTATGGTTAGGGACTAGCTAAAGGTTAGGCAGGATTAGTTAGACTAGTTGATTCGGAAGCTGCTAGTACATTAATGCTGCTAAAAGAGCGGCTGTTCTAAGAGACCTGATCAATCTCTTGTGAATACGCACGAATAATATCTTGTAAAAACAATTCATGAATTGCTGTATTGTTATTATTCTTGTTCTTATATTGTTTTATGTATTAATCCATGCGTTTGTCAACCGTTTAGTTTCTTGTTGTCCGAACTCCCCGGGGAATTGAAAGGGCAAGTGGTGAATAGAATCCATTGTCCTGAGGTCACAGGCTTAAAGGAAAGTTAGGTGCAGGTTAGGATAACCGGGAAGCACTAACTAGGGTTTTCTGAATACATGTGTGAATAAATGTCAGTAACGAGGTTCATTGGCAAAATTCCCATAGTGGCGTAACCTAGTAAGGGTCACATCGGAAGAGTAGCAGGTTCCTCGAAGCTTGGGTGAAAGCAAAGGGGTCCGCTGAGAAACCTTAGACTCGGAACATATCCCGGAAAGAAGTGGATGAGTTTAGGGGAATAACAGGTTCACTGATGCTAGAGTGAAGGGTAGGCGGAAGAGATCTGCCCGCAGCGCGTGAAAAGTAAATGGAAGTAGTTTACTTGCAGCGAAACAAAGCTATACTGTCTAGACACTTGAGCACTGTGGCGAATGTGTATTTGTTGTAAAATAACCAAGCACTGAGCACTTTAAAGGAAAGAAAGTTTCCGTTACCTTGTGAAGGGAGGGAGTCAGTCACGAAGCGTCTCTGACGTCACTTCGTGCCCCGCTGGGATTGGTAGAAACAGCGGGCGGGTAGCGGGCCTGGAATTGTAAAGGAGGGGTGAAGCGCCGAGGAGTGAGGACTGTCTCACGAAGGGGCCGCGCACCCATTGGCCGAAACTATTTTGAACGCGTGCACCTCATTGGTCGCACGGAATTGCAAGACGCGTTCTGATTGGAGGTAACTTTGTAAACAAAGTTAAGCGTAGAAATCGTATGTGGCACTCGTATTGTCCAGAGACTAGACCCGATCCGAGAAACCAAGGGTTCGAAAGGGATCAGTGGAAAGCCAATAGATACGATATTATGTACGGAGGAAAGAGAAAGATGTCCCTTGTAAGTAGGGTAAAGAATTATTTCAAAACGGACAAACCGATTAAATCTAGGGAAGGCGTTGTTGTCCCGCCACCGAATACTCCTGCCTCATTCATGATGTTTGACCGAGGGTACAACACCTGTGTGTGGTTGGAGAATTGGGTGAAGTACACAAATGATGACAGAGTATTGGCTTTTCCGTTAGACGGTACTTTTAATGGTAGAATTTTATTCAATTTGAGAACCCGCATGAATGAATTGCATCCCAGACCGAGACTAACGCAGTATGAGGCATTAGAGGAATGGGAGATTGAGGCTTTTGAAAGAGAGAAACCGCGAATGGACAAAGGTCTGACCAAATGGTACCCCAGGCTGAAACAAGAGACCAGGGATAAGAGGATGAAACAGTGGAGGCAGAGCATGATTGTTGAGGGTCTGTTTCCTATGATGCCAGCATGTACCCCGTCGGGGGGAGAAAAAAGGACAGAAAAGTGTAAGCATTGGGGAGCCCTTGGAGAGTCAGACGATGAATTGTTAGATGACATCTTTACGAGAAGTCCGCCCCCTTATAATGAGGGAGCCCGACCTTCCAGTACAGGAGAAATTGTCCAACGTCCATCTATTAAGGAGGAGGACAGATCCCTATGTAGGGGGGGAGGGGGCCAGGTATTGCCCTATTCTGAGAAACCCGAGCCCCCGGAGGTACGCAATATATATCCTAGAATGCCCGAGAGCTCAGAGGAAAAATATTCCCGTGAAAGAACATTTTACCCCAGACCTCTTTATGAGAACGAAGAAAAACCAGTAGGATCAGGGGTACCCTTTTTGCAGCCTCCATATGGGGAAGAGCGTAGGTCATTTGGCACGGGAACTTTGTTCCCGAAACCAAATTATGGTGGGGGACCAAGTGAGACGCATCCTACTGCCCCGAGTTTTACGCCTCAACTGACCCCACAGATGATACCTGACCGAACATTAGGAAGAGTGTTAGATGAAAGGGAGCAAGAGGCCATAGCTAAACAGAGGTCAGAAATAATTCAGAAAATTTCCCAGTTAAATACCAGTCCTGAAGCTTTGACTATTCCGGTAACAATCGGACCAGTGGTTCCGTTGTACGGGAATAATCAAGGAGGTCTGAACCCTCCAGTTATGAACCCGATAATGGCCCCGCCGAGGCAAGAGCCCTTACTAATAGACGATCAGTCCAGTGAGTGTGGGTCTGATGTTGTGTTCTTGGATCTACCAAACAAACAGACCGGAAAGGGAGTGCAGAAGAGGCATAATCCTTTTGATACGAAAGAAATTAAATTAGAATCAGCAACAGGGACTAGGAGTGTCTCTTTGGTAACACCGGAAGAAATTGAAAATTGGAGTCGTGAATTAGAAAAACAGGCTCCGCAAACGAAGCCTTTAGACCTCTACAAACTGAGAGTAGAAATAGAGGAATTAATGGCAGGAAATGTGGGGTTAGACAGATTGAATACCTATTCTGAAGAAGAGTTGCTGTTTATGTGCAAAAGTCTTACCCGGAGTACTAGGGTGCTCCATGAAAAACTGACCGACACTGCAGCTAGTATGGGGATAGATATATCAAGATCGAAGCCCTTGCAGAAACCATACCGAGCTGAGTTTTCCGACAAAGATTTAGAAAGTTTGAATGTGTCAGGAAGAAAATTGCAGATTAAAGAATTGCTTGCAGTTTTGCAAAAATGGGGAGACGTGGAAAAATGGAAAACGAGGTGGGCACATAAGAAAGAAGAGGCCCGTTCCAGACAAGCTACCCCTGAGTTCCCTCTGAGAGAAGTAGACAAGCCCGAAACTTTATGCCCCATGCGCGAAGTACCCGGTGGGAGGTATGTGCACGTTCCGTGGTCCAGACAGGATATTGTGTCCTTTACTAACGATTTCCCAAAATTGCGGGAGAAGCCAGTTGAATGGTACCGGCAAGTGGAAAGGTTTGTAAAGGTACAGAAATGCCTGTGGAAAGACCTGGATGGGTTTTTCGACATTGTGGTCCCAGTCGATCTATGGACCGAGTGTAAAATAGCTATAGCCTGGCCTAGCGAGGAATACCCGAGAGATGAAAAAACTGGGGAACCATCGAAAGAAGTGATGAGAAAATATGAGCAGGTAATTCAGCATCTGAAACTAAAGGTCCCAGCAAAGGAAACTGATTGGACCAGGATAGATAGAACAACGCAGGAAAGAGAAGAGACAGTGCACTCCTATTATGAAAGGCTGTTACAGGTGTTCAAAACATACAGTGGTATAGATAACATCGAGATGAAGGACATGACGCACTTCATTTACAGGTTTGTAAATGGTTTAAGACCTGAGATTTGTCAATGGATAAAAGATAACAAAATCTGTTGGCACTCCAAGAAGGTAGATGAGGTCCTGCGGTACGCCAAGTACTGCGAGGACGAGATGGCAGAAAAGAAAAAGGCTCTAAAGGAAAAAGTGATGTGGGCTCAGGTGAAGCTCGCAGAGCAGCAGGAAAAGCAGTTGAGTAACATGGTCAAAAATGCTAAGAATGAAGGCCTTGGGGGAGGGGGAGGAGGCAAGCCCCGGCCCAAAATGAGCAGGGAGGAGGCTATGAAGAAATGTCCCTGCCATCAGTGCGGCGAAATTGGACATTGGCGTAACGAGTGACCTTACTTGCCCGAAGATAACTCCAAAACTCCTGATTTAACTCCACAGACGCAGAAAGAGAGACCGAGAAAGACTCAACCACAGGTAAAAACAGTTCAGGTGCCCCGAGCACCAAAGCAAGTATACAGGGGAAAACAGGCAGAGGGAGATGAGATAGAAGTCTGGGAAAGCAATGAGAACAGAAATGCAGCAACTTCGCAGTATCTTTTAAATGATACCTTCCTTTGTGATGACCAGTACTGACGGGGCCTGAGAGGGGAGGACGAGGAGTGCGTACTTGGCGCCTCCTTGCCGGTAGACCAGTCCAGACCATACATTGAAGGAAAGGTTGACGGAAACGATGTCACCTTTCTGTTGGACACTGGCGCTACCCGTTCTACTGTGAGAACAGTGGACGTTCCAAACCTACCCCTCTCGGGAGAAGCCATCCAAGTAGTGGGTGTATCTAATCAATTGATTAGTACTCCTGTTACCAAGCCCATGGAGATCTCAATTGGAAACTTTAAGGAAATGCATAGATTTGTAGTTTGCGACACCAGTCCAGTAAACTTACTGGGACGTGATTTGCTGTGCAAAATGAACTGTACCATCTTTTGCACACCAAAGGGTGTTGAAATTCAGACCCCAGATGAAGACGGTATTTATAAATTAATGTTAGTCCGCCCTGACTCGGAAATTAAACGAATGACCATGCAGGATTTACCCAAAGAACTCCAGGAAGCAGTGAAGCCGGAGGTGTGGGACTTTACTGGGAAAGATGTAGGGTTGATGAAAAATGTGGACCCCATACAGATAGCAATAAAGGACAATGCGGTATACCCCAATACTAAACCCTACAGGATGAATGCAGAAGTGAAAGCTGGTGTTGCTGTGGAAATCAAGAAATTGTTAGAAGGAAACATCATACAGGAGGTGATGAGTAGCCCATGTAACTCTCCGATTATGGGCATTAAGAAACCTAGTGGCAAGTACAGAGTAGTGCAGGATTTGCGAAAAGTTAACAAAATAGTAGTTCCCTGTTGCCCTATTGTCCCGAACCCAGCAGTGATTCTGTATCAGATTCCCTGGGATGCAGAGTGGTTCACAGTGATAGACTTGTGTCATGCATTCTTTTCCATTCCTTTGCATCCAGATAGCAAATTTATTTTCTCATTTGCCTTCGAAGGTCACGTGTATTGCTGGAACCGGGTCCCTCAAGGGTATACAGAGAGCCCCTCTATCTTTAATCAGATCTTGAAAAAATGTTTGGAAACTTTGGTCTTACCTGGGAACTCAGTCTTGGTGCAATACATAGACGACCTCTTGGTGGCGTCTAAAAGTCATAAGGATTGTGTGATTGACACCATTGCCCTACTGAATCATCTGTGTGAAAAGGGACATAAAGTGTCCCCTGACAAATTACAGTTTTGTGCAAAATCGGTGAAATATCTGGGGCACCAGATAAAAAAAGGTGTCAGAAAAGTGACATCGGAAAGAGTGAGAATAATTCAAAAGATGCAGTTGCCCCGTACTCAGAAAGAAATTAGAATGTTCCTGGGTGTGATAGGATACTGCAGGCAGTGGATTCTGGGATTTGCAGTCCTAGCCAGGCCCTTGATAAAAATGACTAAGAGAGGAACACCGGAGATTGTAGAATGGGATGATGAAAGCTTAACAGCCTTCACCAAACTACGAGATTGTCTGTGTACTGCTCCTGCACTGGGAATGCCAGACTATTCCAAGGAGTTTGCCCTATTCTGTGACACTCGCGATAATTGCGCATTGTCAGTCCTAACTCAAGAACATGGCACAACGAGAAGGCCTGTGGCATATTTATCTGCCACCTTAGATCCAGTGGCTGCGGGATTACCAGGTTGTCTGAAAGCAGTAGCTGCTACCTGTGCCAGTTTAGAACAGAGTGAGTCAATTGTCATGGGACATCCGGTAACTGTGTATGTTCCGCATGGAGTGGTAATTTTGTTGACCAGAACAAAAACACAGTATCTCACCCCTAGTCGGCTGACTAAATATGAGAGGATTCTTGTGGGTGCTGCAAATGTAAACATTGTTAGGTGCAGTATTCTGAACCCAGCCACTTTACTCCCCGACCCAAAGGATATGGAAGGGGGGGTGGATGATGAACACGATTGCATAGACTTAACTGAATTCAACACCAAGCCACGCCCAGACATAAAAGAAACGCCCTTGCCTGAGCATGACAAAGAATTATTTGTAGATGGTTCATGTCTAAGGCATGAACAAGGAGGCCTGAGTGCTGCCTATGCAGTAGTGTCCTTCGAGAAAATTGAGGAAGCAGGTTATCTATATCACATCAAGTCTGCACAAGTAGCCGAATTGATTGCTATGATAAAAGCTTGCCAAATTGGGAAGAACATATGCATAACAGTGTATACTGACAGTCAGTACTGTTATGGGGTTGTGCATGACTTTGGCCAGTTGTGGCTGCAGAGGGAGTTCCTGACTTCATCGGGTACTCCTATTCGAAATGGAAAAGTTATTCAGGACCTTTTAGAGGCAATCCAGTTACCAAAGGAACTGGCAGTGGTAAAATGTGCTGCTCATAAGAAGAGCATGGACAAGGTATCACTAGGGAATGATTATGCTGATCGAGTGGCCCAATGGTGCGCAAGAGATCGGTATATCGTGAATCCAAAACGAGGGGGGCCAGGAACCAGCTGCCAACTTCAGGTGTTTGAGGAAGTGCCTACATGGGATGAGGTGAAAGAGTGGCAGCAGGCGGCACCTTGGCAAGAAAGAGAGAAGTGGAAGGATGATGGGTGTCGACCAAGGCGTGTGGATGGTGTCATTATAGGTCCAACTGGTATGCCTGTGTTACCTAGACACCTACTTAGCGCAATGGCGAGGTTGATACATGAAGGATCACACATTGGTAGGGACGCCATGATTCTAGTGTTCCAACAGACTTGGTACAGTAAGAAGTTCAGGAAAGTAGCAGAGTCCCTCTGCCAGAGGTGCCTGTCATGTCAAAAGATGAACCCAGGGAAGAAGACTGTAGTGGAACTGGGGAAAATTGGGAGATCCGGGGGTCCCTTTGTAAGGATACAGGTTGATTTCATCACCATGCCCCATTGTGAAGGGAAACGATATGTCCTTGTCATGGTCTGTTTATTTTCCAAGTGGGTGGAAGCTTTCCCCACTCCCAAAAATGACGCAAAGACAGTAGCTAAGTGTTTACTAAAAGAACTGATACCTAGATTCGGGGTGCCAGTCACTATTGAATCAGATCAAGGCTCACATTTTCATAATGACGTCATCGATGAACTCTGTAAGGCCTTTGGAATTGCACAAAAGCTACACTGTGCCTACCGTCCAGAGGCTTCTGGAGTGGTGGAACAAATAAATGGAACTATCAAAAACAGACTAGCAAAACTGTGTGATGCAACTAAATTGAACTGGGTGAAGGCCCTGCCCTTGGTTCTAATGGGACTCAGAAGTATTCCTGATCGCAAAACAGGCCTAAGTCCCCATGAAATAATTATGGGAAGAATAATGAGACAAGCATGGGTGCCAGGAAGCAAACTGTTGAGTATTACTGATGATTTGGTACTTGAATACTGCAAGAGATTGGGTGACCAAGTGCGTTCTATCTCTCGCCAGATCGGAGAAGACGCCATCCTCAATCCAACGACTCCTCCCCACAAACTGGTCCCGGGGGACTGGGTGAAGATAAAGAAGCATACTCGGAAAACCTGCCTGGAGCCAAGGTGGGGAGAAAAACGTCAGGTGATTCTGGTTACTCCCACAGCAGTCAAGTGTGCCGGGGTTCCGCGTTGGATACACGCCAGCCACACCCAGAAGGTACCACCAGACGAAGTGCCTGAAGCAGAAGGGCGTCCAGCAGAGGACTCTGCAGGAGCCAGACCAGAAGTAGCTGACAACGTACAGCCCAGTACCAGTCAAGCTGCAGAATCAGCAGACGTTGGCCCAAGAATAGTTGACAACGAACTACCAGGAGCCCAGCCTGCTGAAGGGGTCCAAGAAGCTGAGCCATAAGTAGCTGAAGACGAGCTGCCAAGCATATGGCCAGAAGAGTGGATTCCATTGATTGACCTCACTGAAGACCCTATTCGAACAAATGAAAGACTTTGGGAAGGTAGAGAGTGGACTAGTAAGGAAAAGCGAGGCATAGGCGAAGAGCCTCAGAATCTTGAGATTCACATCAAAACTGAGGAAGGAGAAGGTCAGACAGGGACAGAGCACGTGATTGATACAGAACAAGTGAATAAGACTGAACAAGTGAAGGATCTTGAACAAGAGAGGAATACGGAACAAGTGATTGATACTCCACCACTGACACCTGATATCGGGAAGGGACAGACTAGACATAGTGTAATAGTTCAAGCAGAAGAAAATCAAGGGATCGAAGAGCTTGAACAGGATCAGATAGGGTTAGGAGAAAGTGTTCAGGAAATAGAATCAGAGACACTTGAAGAGCAAACACACAGTATACCTGAACAAGGCCAGATTAGTACCCAGGCAGAAGAAACAGATACTAGCCCTGGAATTTGTCAGATAGAAGAAGAAGAAACTGAAGCAGAATTGCCACAAGCCAATGAGAATAAGAGGGCAAGAGAAGGAAACGAAGTCCAAGTACCAACCAAGAGACTTAAGAAAAGAAAGCATCTTGAGCCTAAATACATAAAGAAATTGAGATTGAGAATAAAAACAGTAGAAGAAAAACGTGCAGAAGAAAGGAGAAGTGCTCGTATAGCAGAACAACCAGAAGACTCTTCCAAAAGAAGGAGTGATCGAATAAAGAGACAAAACAAAAAGTACAAGTCACCTGAATGGACACTTGTGTTAGAAGAGCTTGAAGATCTCGACATCACTGACGTAAGCGATGGAGAGCCCGTCCCTGAGTACTCTGACGAGGAGGAAGAAGAGCCACCGTGAATTTGCACAAAGTAAGATACTCGTGTAAAGTCACAAAGAGGGGTCGAGAAACTTCTTCTGAGCCATAATGTCTTATTCAACCGTGAGTGGTAGACCTAGTCGCAGCTGTTGCAAAACTTGCTGCAAGGTATGTGTCTGTAGTGTAGTTGTCCTGATATTACTCTGGATAGGACTAACAATCTTTATACCCTTTGCTGTGAGTAAAGATACTAACATTGTCCCTACTGAAATTGTAAATACTGACAGTGAAGAGCTGACAACACAGAGTGTAGCTAGACATGAGAGAGCACTGAGACAAACAAAACAAGACTTAGAAGCATCAGATGAGGAACTACATTATCATAGAATCAAAAACAGGACACGCTTAAATGTTTTCGCAAACTTGTTAATACACTATGTAGAGACTATGGAAATTGAAGATTGCTATGTCTGCATGAAGCTACCTACTTCTGTAGCTGAAGGCGTGACATACCATCACTTGCCACTGACATACGGAATTTCCTGTAGCATTTTAGCTAGCTTATTTTACAAAAGAGGACCGTTACAGTACTATTACTCTAACAATGACGTGATCTTTTCTGAACTTCCTATACGTGGGAACTTGAATCCTGTACATACCAAAAGTGACGCAATACGATACATGGGAGATTATTTCCTGACTATAGGTAACATTGACATAGCGGACGCACACAGAGATAACTTGACTTGTTCTTTGCATGAGCAGGAAAAGATGTTCCTAAACATGGCAGAGAAAAGGAGAATTAAAATACAAAAGAAGGCTAATGACGAAAGTCAGAAAAAGCCAAAGTGGGCAGAGAACATGGAAGGCACCTCAACTGGTGGGGCGGGTCCTGCTCTGTTGCTGGATTTTGAAAAGAAAGGCAAGCTATGTCTTCACCGCGAGAAGACTAGCTATTATAATAATGTTTTCATTGGTTCCAGTGAATGCGAACATAATTACAAGGTAATTGGAGGTTGGGGTTTCAAAAATGGGTCAGAGCCTGTGTTTCCTGGAATTTATTATATTTGTGGGGACAAGGCTTATTTCAAATTGCCGGATCACTGGTATGGAAGTTGCTATTTTGGCATTGTCTTCCCGAAAATATACCATGTGAATGGAGGCGCTGGAAGCAGTGAAAATACTAATGGCTTAGTGCGTAGTAAAAGAGAAAGTATAGGTGAAATTATGGGTAGTATTTTCAGTGCACTGATACCTGGAGTGGGAGTGGTTCTGAACACTCACAGAATTTGCAAATTGTCTACTATAGTGGATGTATTGTCTACTGAGACAGCTCATGGATTTCTGCTGGTCAATACCGAAATGGTTGCGATCAGATCAATGGTTTTGCAGAATCGACTTGCTCTTGACACCTTATTAGCAAAAGAGGGCGGAGTCTGCCGGATGTTGAAGGCGCAACATTGTTGCACTTATATTCCGGATAAAAGTGTACAGATCAAAAGATATGTGAAAAATATTACTAATTTGGCAAAGGAACTCAGACCACTCGAGGTTGATAGTGCCTGGAAGAGACTGGTAGATGGTCTCTCAAATGTAGGTCATTGGTTCGCTAGTATAGGTAGAGGCTTATTGCTCAAAGTATTGATGCCAATTGGGATTATAGGTCTCATCCTATTTTTCATATTTGTTTGCTGCAAATGCCGCAAGCGCACCGGAAAGCATGAAGTGAATGCCAGAGGGGTGAAACGAAGTGTGGATGAGATTGAATTGGAAGAAGTGAATGATCAGATATACAAAAAGGTGAAGACTTCTCACCCTACCAAAACTGAAAGAGAGAAATTGGAACGATTGCTGGAAGAGATAGAATTGTATAAAGTGTGAAAGAAAGTTGGCATCTGGTTCCATTTATTTGTGATGATAGTAAATATCATCAAAGAGGGGATTGATGAAGCAAAGCTTCGCATATTTTGCGACCTTGCTGTATTCAAGAACCTCGTTTATGTGTAACAAGGTAATAAATGTACGTCTTACTAACATTTATATTAAGTTTGAGTAAAGTTTATGAAGCTTGCTTACGTGTATTTCTAATGCATTTAATCCGTGTACTTAAAAATGGCCGCCGCTTGTATTTTAGTTACTGCGCATGCGTCAGCCACACTCACGTGTCCTGACGCGTCTGCAGAAGTGGAGGGAAATTTATGCGCATGCGTAATACATAGCTGTGCCCATCATGTGGTACTGCTCGTGCCACTGCTCTTGTGCCTGTTTCCATGTAGCTAACATTTAGACTGCATAAGTATATGTTATAATGATAAGTTGAAAATACAACCCTGTGAATGTGATTTCATAACGTTATTTCCGTGTATTAATTTGTTCTCGCTTACTTTTCATGTACCGCGGGGAATGGGGGTCCAAACTGATTGGGAGCCATATTGACGGTCTCTTCTGCGCATGACCAGAGAATACTGAAAGGTGGCCGCTTTGGACAGTGGAACTCAGCCAGCTGGCAGCCACAGTCAAGATGCGCCTGGGAAAGCCACCTCTGCGCTACGAGAACGGCGAATGTTGCTCCTCATGTGTTACAATGTAAATTTTCACTCGTATTTCTGCACAGTTCTCATGAGAACCCCAATCTCTCTAGGCGGTACCCAAGTATGCTAATATAGGCTCGAATTAGCGTGTTCTGATTGGTGTGTTACCCAAATCCTACTTTAGGACCAATCCAAATTGAGGGATTCTGACACTTTGCAACATTGGGGGGTGGTACACCGTCCCAAAAGAGTATATCTACCCTGGGTTTACCTAGGGAATTGTCCGACTTGTCTGGTTTAGCTGACCTGTCACTGACCCATCGTACTCAATAGGTGACTGAAGATACAGAGAGCTGCGGAGCACTCTGTCCGAAATTGACCATAGACTGAGGTTCTACTGAACCTTAAAGTGCTGGCGAAGCACTTTGCTGGGAGTTCGTTGACCCAATCGGGGTCTTGATCGATAGCTGCAGAGAGGGTGGAGCGCAGGCGTTGCTTCCAAACTGCGGGTGCGGTCCTGTCCTGAGCGGTCCTGTCCTGAGGGTTTGCTGTCCTGTCCTGAGGGTCCTGTCCTGACTCCTAATCTGAGGGTATCCTGTCCTGTCCAGGGTGTCCATTCTGCACCTGCTGTCTTTGAGGGGTATCCTTCCTTGAGGGTTTCCTGTCCTTAAACTGACCCGTGGCCAGGGTTTGGTTTCCACACCAGTCTAGGTAAATACTGCTCTATTTTCTTTAAACTTGCACCTTTCTATATTTCTACCTTTTGCTAAAATAAAGTGACACCTTTGCATATGTTGATTTTCCATGCTTTTACCGCAAACTATTGAACGAAAGTCATCTGCATATTTTCATGATATGTTCCCATGTCTCTCAATCTTTTAGAGATTATATTTTGCATTGCTGTTTGTCATTTTCTGATATGGTCTAGAACCTCCTTACCTAGACTGTTTAAAGGTCCCTTTACTTTAAGTTTAGCGTGTTACTCTTTATAGGCCCTCCTATAGTAACCCATGCATAGTCTGTCCATGCTTAAACATTTCTGAGATTATTTAGTATTTTTCCCATTTGCATTCCATATTACATTTGAATGGTTACCCTGTCGTTATTTCTCTATAGCTATGTAATTTACATTATTTTGGTTATTGATTGCCTCATTCTAGTGTACCTCATGCTTGATGATAACGAACTTTAGATAAACATTTTAAAACTTCCAGTTGTCCGTGGTCATTTAAACAATATTGAATGTCATTTGAAATTGCATTTTGCTGCCTTTCCTTTTACAGCTAGGCCCCTGATCCATTGAAGTCATAGGTACCTGTGTCGGTGGATGGTAAGTCGGGTACACTGAGTCATAACAATAGGGAACACACACACAATTGGTAGCAGCCCGTGAAGTCGCCTGGTCAATGAATAGTGTGAATTGAAAGTATATGGGCCCTGAAGCCGGAAACGGCGTAATCATTGGCTGGGTGACCTCGCGCGCTCTATCACACTCAAAGTGAGCATGATGGTTTGGCCGGCCGTCTTGGGCCAGCCAAACAGTCATGCACCCTTTACATGTTCCCTAGTAGGCTGTAATGCACATCTTGGTGGAGAACATGCACAGGCTCCCTATCCCTGTCTGAGGGTTGAACCACGGCGTTCAGACCAATCATAACACTGCATTGCAACATTGTGATTGGCTTAAGGGAGCCTGGGTGCTTCCTGCCTCCGGGACTCGCCGGAGAAGCGGAAACACGACGGTGGAGGGACGTCGGCTGTGAGGAAGAAAGTGGCAATTTTTTTGCATTTTGGCCCCTCCAACTCAGTTCCCTGCCAGCCACTACTGGAGGCAGAGACAAGGAGATAAGTCAACGGTCAGAGTGTGAAGCACCACGACATGGAAAAGAAACAGATGGGGAGGGAGTAGGAGAACTCCAAGTTGTATTCTGTTGTGGCCAGGAAGTAAAAGAGTAGCGAGCATTTGAGTCTCAAAAGGTACTGAAAAATGCAATCGAATTATAATAAAGTTGGCTACGGTGTGCAAAGGAGACAAAGTTAGAGAAATGTGAAGTGCAGTTGACGAAACATCAATTGTAGTACTAGGTTATAGTTGGTTATATAAGAAGAATGTGTATGCATATGCCAAACAACAAGACAGTGAAAAACCTATCCCTAGTAGAAGACAAGGCAGCACTCACCAAGAGATCCCATGGATGGTTTACTGTGCAAAACTACGTTAAGCCCTCTCCGCAGCCTTACCTAGGGGTTGGTTTCAACAGGAGGAAGAAAGAAAAATACCTCCACTTTCGAATGGCCAGTCTACCAGTACTGCTGCATCTTCCCCCTGGAAACGACTGCCGGACCAGACAACTTGTCGTTTATGCAACAAAGCCAACAAAAGTGTATTGCACCGTCTGTGTATTTGCAGAGAACTATAAGTCGAAAAACGACAGCTACTGAAGCCTTCTTTTTTAAGTAAGAGAATAAGAACCTGCAGACAAGCAGTGTTGGCATGCCTATGTGGAGGGGACGTTCAGTTAGCATGCAGTTTTGTGCAATTCATGGAAGCAGCAGGGAAGAAACTCTGTCACCCTTGACCGGCATGCTTTATCACTGCAACAAAAAGCCCTTACTTACTTGCATATGCCAACCACTTAACAAATGTAACAAATGTATTGTATTGTAATTGTATTTATAAAGCGCTTACTACTCCTCATGAGGTATCAAAGCGTTTTTTCAGCGAGTAGCACGCTACTCCAGAACCCAAAAGGATTAGTGGCAAATTAGTATAGTGAAATATGAAATTAATTTGAGCGGTGGATATGGTAGTCTGTAATTTGGATTGAGAAGGATAGTGGAGGGATAGAAGAGGGAAAGGTTTGCATTCATATAGCGCTTGCTGCCGCTGATGAAGTGTTGAAGCGCTTTTTGGCGAGCCCCATGCTACTCCTGAACCAAAAAATGATTAGTGTTGAATTAGATTAGGGAAATATGAAATTAATTTGAGCGGTGGTTATGTTAGTCTGTTATTTGGATTGAAAAGGATAGGGTAGGGATGGAAGAGGGAAGGGTTTGCATTCACATAACGCTTTCTACCCTTGATAAGGTTGTTGAAGCACTTTTCGCCGAGTGGCATGCCACTTCGGAACCCAAGAAGGATTAGTGGTGAATTAGTGTAGTAGGGCAATAGTTCTTTGGGTGCCAACATGAGTATCCCGTAAGCATTTCGTTACAAATCCCTGCAGTTTTCTGAATGCAATGAGAACCAATAGGTAGGGGTGCTCAAACACAGTACCAAACCAAATTGACAGCAATACAATGCAAAAGCACAGAGTCACCTAGAGTATCTACAACAGAGCACAGTTTACAGTAAAATTCCTTTAACTGTACCATTGGCCTGCCAGTCTTACTCTCACCTCCCATAGTATGCTCCTCTTTGGTCAATATTACTCTGATCAAATACCACCCACGTACTACGAAAAGAATACATTGTTGAATTAGACAACTTGGTACTGTGCACTAGATGACTATTCAGTCACTGCAGCTCACTAAGAAAAAAAAAAGGCTTTTGTATTATTCCCAATGGGGTTTACGTTCTCAAAATTATCGGCACTAATGAAATGTTTTTTTTTAACCATATCATAGTACTATACACAAACATGAACACGCCCATAATAAACACAAGACGCCACAGCATATGATATGACACAATTTGCATTCTAAAAAGAAATTTTTACTTACTCGTCTCTCTCACCCATGCGACACATACCAATTGACACAATGACGTTATTATGCATGAGTCAGAGTGATGAAAACGATTTATTTCGTACACTAATTTTCAGCAATAGGTTTCACTTTTCTTATAACTCTTGATATTTGTAGGTGCATATTCCCTTCACATTGGCAACAGGCAATGTTGCAGTATTGATGAATACATTTCTATAAAATAAACTTATATCACCTGTATATGTTTAAAATCCATGCAATTTCAATGAAAACATTTTACATTTAATGCAACATGTATTTTAAAAAATATTTCCAAAATAGTGTTTCCGCCCGGGGTCGAACCGGGGACCTTTCGCGTGTGAGGCGAACGTGATAACCACTACACTACGGAAACGCCTTTACTTTGAAGGAGACTGGCTGGTTCTTTAGTATCACTATGAGAACATGCGTTATTTCTATGAAATGGGTGGCATTTGTATTTGATGTTCATTGTTAAAATGCACGTTTCAATAGAATTCAGTTTGTTGGATGCCCGCCCCCGCCCCGCCTACACCACAAAGAGGAAAGCATGGTATGCTCCAAAGGCACTTGGATAATTAGCATGCAACACCGATTGTCTCGGAAAACACAGAGAACCAAAATAAACCAATGCCAGGAAAAATATAACAGCTGACAACTTAACCTAAAATAGAATATGATTACATATATGTGCATGGACTTGTATAATGCGTTTCTCTTAGGTGATTGGCTTTATATTTCAGTTTGTCTTGCTTTATAATTCAGTTTGTCTTCTACCCGTTGCATTTTTGGATGCCCTAAATTTGTATTTTCTCTTACAGCGTTTACTGTTCTATAGGTTCACTGTATGCTACATTATTACGTGTTATGCTTTACACAACACGAGCTTCGTATCATTTCCTTCCCCCCTAGTAGTGTTCTTCTGAGGCAGCATGATTTAATTCTGCGCTTGCTACACCCCATTCCATGTATCTGCTACTCGAACTCACCAGAACTTGAATGAACCATGACACCCTATGTCTGTCGATCAACATTGGAACACCCACTGGCGTGTTTGTAATCCGTAGAACGTCAAGGGTATGTATAAATGATGAAAATGAAAACGGTTTCTGCGTTCCAGGTAACAGCACAACCCATTTACAAGATGGCTGCTACTGTCACCTGTGGGTGAATTCAGCAGCCATCTTGGTATGGTGCTGCCGATCAATTTCAGCAGATTTATACAATGAAAACGCAACCTTTTCGTAAATCTTTGCAGTGGTACTGGGCAGTATTAATATTGTTGTATTTCTCAATGGTTCTCGAAACATAAGAACAATCAGATAAATTCACTGGAGTCATTAAAATGGGCGAGGCTAGTCTTCCCGCAGATGCGCCGTCAGATTATGCCCAGGATGCACTTCTTTCCCATGCTAGGAACGGTCCGCGAGTGGTAAACAAAGCAAGCATGTGTAATGATGTAAGCAGACTCCAATGATGACTCTGAGCCCTTACTGTAGTTAACAATTATTTATTTGCTATAACTCTGATAATTCCCAAAGAGCGCCGAGCCTCCGCTCCAGCGCCCGCTCTTCCCGCTATACTTTCGCGCTCTCGCGCTCAGCCACGCCCCCAACACCAGCAGCCAATCCTGGCCGCCTGCACGTCACGTCCGCCGACGTGCCGTGCAACATCTAGAGCGTCTCTACATATCTCCCCTTTTTCGCACAAACATTTCAACTTACAGTCCGTCGCTCAAATCATAGTCTCTGAATCTCGTTGGCCTCACCACAGCTCTACCACTCCGTGTTCGTCTCGCAGGGGTGGTGTTGGTCTCTTCTTCTCCTTGTCTGACTCTGTTATCGCCATTCTCCTCAACTCTTATCTCCTGCTCTCTGTCCCTTGCTTCTCCTTGACTTTGCTCTCCTTCATTCAACGTGATCCCATTCTCCTGATGTTCTCGCTTCTCACTCTCACATTCTTCTGATTCTCCGCCTGCCCTTTCACAGTCCCACACTAGGATCTTATTACATCTGGCCATGCGGTCTTGTGACCATATGTTTCCGTCACTCAGCCTGGCCGCTCTTCCCTTAATTTCCTTCACCTGCAGGGGCTTGCTGTATTTGCTCTCTCCTTTTCTTTGTAGAGTAGGCAGCTTGACTCTAACCCATTCTCCTTCTTTGAGTTCTGTGTCTTGCACGTTCCTCCGGGCATTATAATGTCTGGTGTACACTGCCTTGGCCTTCTCAATGTTAGCCCGCACCACAGCAGGGGACCATTCACTTACTACAGTCTTTTCCTTCCACACCCGGTTGTCCTGGGTGAATGGTTCTCGGCCGCGCAGCAGCTGGAAGGGGCTGTATCCCGTACTTGTGGGAGTGATCCTGTACGCCCACAACATGTGCCATATGTCCTTCTCCCAGTCTTTGTGGTCTGAGATGGCTGCTTGGATCGACCCCATCACCACCCTATTGAAGCGTTCGACTTGGCCGTTTCCCGCAGGGTGGTATATTGATGTGTGCCTCGCTTGGATTCCGTTCCTTCCTAGGAAGTTGTCCCACTTTTCCGATCGGAACTGGGGTCCATTATCGCTGAGGATTGACTTGGGTATGCCTTCCCTTACAAAAGTGTCTGCCAGGAACTGTACTATGGTGTCCGTGTTCATGGTTTCCTCGATCTTGATCTCTGGCCATTTCGAGAACCTGTCCACCAGGACACACACGTACTTCTGGACCCCTTGGGTGTCTAAGACGGGACCTAAGATGTCGACAGACAACTCTTCCCAGGGGTTCTTTGGAGTTTCGAATGCACCCAATGCAGGGCGCAGGGGTTTGAGTGTCTTGTCTGCGCCCTGGCACCTCACGCACTCTCTCACATGTCGTTCCGCTCTTATGTCCATTCCCGGCCACCAATAGTTCTGCTTGGACCTCAGTTTGAGTTTCCCTATGCCCAGGTGCCCTTCGTGCAGCATGTCCAGCAGTCGGGGTATGATGTTCGTTGGAGGGACAACTTTCTCTCCTCTATATACAAATGTTCCTTGATTGTCCAGGGAGAGTTCCTCCCTCACTTCAAAATAGGGGTTGAGTTCCTTCCGAACCCGTCTCTTATCCGGCCATCCATGAGTGATGTAAGTTTTCACCTCTTCCAACGTCAGGTCCTCTGCATACGCTTGTGTCCATTCCTGGAGGCTGATAACACTTTCATGATCCTCCATCAGTGCCACCCATTCTTCCGTGCATGCCTTGTCCTCTTCACTGGGTTCCATAGCCGCCGCTCGGCTCAGGTAGTCTGCTACCTTGTTCTTGCTGCCTGGTATGTGTTCCACATCATACCTAAACTCCAAGAGCTTAAGCGACATCTTCGATATCCGGGGTGTCGCCTCTGCGTGGCCACTCGATGTCAGCACTCTCAGTAGTGGTTTGTGGTCGGTCCGTAGCTGAAATCTGGTGCCCCACAGGAATTGTCGGAAGCGCGTGGTGGCCCACACCACCGCCAGCATCTCCTTTTCTATCACACTGTACTTCCTTTCTGTCTCACTCAGTGTGCGCGAGGCGAAGCAGATCGTCTCCAGCTGACCTCGCCCTCGGTCTTGCATGAGGACTGCACCCAGTCCCTTGTCGCTGGCGTCCGTTGTGAGGACGGTGTTGCCTTGAGGGTCAAACCCTTGAAGGGGTATGGCCCCTGCCACTTCCTTTTTGATAATCTCGAATTCCCTTTGTGTGTCCTCCGACCACTTGAATTCAGTGTTCTCTTTCGTTAGTTGTCTCATATGATGAGTCTTAGAGGCAAAGTGCTGTACAAATTTCCCATAATACTCTGCCATCCCCAGGAATGACCTGACCTCTTCCTTGGTGGAGGGGGGTGGTGCTTCACAAATCGCCCTGACATTGTCGGCCTTGGGGGTCACACCTTGTGCCCCTATCTCATGCCCCAGGTAGGTTACCGAGTCCATCCCAATCTTGCATTTGGACCATTCAGCCGTGAGTCCTTTTCCTTCTAGGATCTTCAAGACCACTGCCAACTTCCTGTCGTGGTCTGGTATGTCTCTGCCCATCACCAGGATGTCATCTTGGAAGTATTGGACGTCCTTGATGTCCTTGAACAACTGGTGCATCATCCTCTGGAACACCGCCGCTGCAGAAGCTAAACCGAATGGCATCCTGCGAAATTGATAGCACCCAAACGGAGTGATGAAAGATGTTAATTTGCGGCTGTCCGGATGCAGAGCAATCTGATGATATGCAGAGGTCAAGTCTATTGTTGAGTACCACTTAATCCCCCTGGTGCTGGCTAGCATCTCCTCTATCCTGGGCAAGGGGAATCTTTCCACCACAATGTTTTTATTTAGTTCCCTCAGGTCAACGCACAACCGGACCTTACCGTTGGGTTTCTTAACCACTACCAGGGGCGCCAGCCACTCGGCGCACGTGATGGGTTCTATGATGCCCTTGTTTTCCAGGTCTTGTAGTTCTGCTCTCACAGCGTCTCTTACTGCCAACGGGACATTCCTGGCCTTGTGGGCCACCGGGACAGCGTTCTCCTTCAGGATGATCTTGTGGGCGAATTTTTCCAGCTTCCCCACTGTGCCCCCAAATACCTTTGGATATTCGGTTTTCCATTTGTCCAGACTTGGCCCGGCCACCTGGTCCGTCAGGAGAATTTGCTCCTTGCCACCCGGATCCAGCTTGATTCCTAGGTCGCCCTGATCCAGCCAACCCAAGACTGACGGGCCCCTCTCCGACACGTAGAGTTTACAGTGTGCTGACCGGCATCGAAATTCGAAGGTCAAGGGCCTGAATCCTGCCATGGGGATCCGATCTCCGTTATACGTGACCGGGCGGATGTCTAGCTTTTCAAGCTCTGGCCCGAGCCGTGGCACAAATTTCTCCTCCCACACTGCTCTCTGGATGATGGTGAAGGGAGACCCTGTATCTGCCACCACGTTGATCTTGACGCCGCCTATAGCCATCTCCAACACCGGTTTCATCGTGCGTCTACCTTCTCTGTCTAGAACATTTCCCTCCGTGCTTAGTACCTGATCCTCAATGTAGATCACCGTGACTTCTTCCGGCTCCGAATCGCCGTCCGGATGGTCATCGCTTTGATCCACGCATCTCACCATGCTCTTGGAGGCCTTCCTCCTGCAAACCTTCTCGTAGTGGCCGATTATTCCACAGAACGCACACTTGGCGCGAAACGCAGGGCACTTCCGATCGTGCGCCTCGTGCGACCAGCTTCCACACCTGTAGCATGACTTCCTGTTGCCTCCCGCTTGTTTACTCGACGTGTTCGTGCTGTTTTGCCACTTGCTGGGCCCTCTTTCTGTTGGTTTTCTGTTTCGGTATTCTCTGCTAGTCCCCTCGTCATCCACTTTGTTCACCATCGTGCTGGACGCCATATCCTTTTTTGTCACTTCAGCGCACCGCCGTGCTAATTCCGCTCTCTTCACGATGACCAATACCTCCTTCAGTGTGGTGTCTCCACTAGCCCACAGCTTGTCTTGCACATTCGAGCACGTGGTATGCATCACCACCTGGTCCTTGATGAATTCCTCTTCCCAGTTGGCGTACCTGCACGTGGCTGCCAGTCGTTTCAGTGCCGCCACATACTCCTCCACTGTTTCTCCTTGTTTCTGCTTCCTCTGTTGGAAGTTAAACCTATCCACCGACACGCACATCGCCGGTCTAAAGTGTTCGTTGAGGTCTTCGAGCGCCTGTGCGTATACATCGTCGTCTGTGGATGTTCTCTGTTTCGGGACTAAGCTCTTGTAAATCCGGAGTCCTTCTGGGCCTAAGTTCAATAGTAAAATACGTTTCTTCCTCTGGGGTTTGAATGCCTCCTCATTCTCATCTTCGAGTACGCCTATGAAATTGTCGATGTATTCCCTCCAATCCTCCCATTTCATGAGGGGTTCTCCCGGGCGCGGTAAGAACTGTACCGGAGCCATCGCGTAGCCTGCTTGCGCGCTCATTTTCTCGCTCTTCACAGCAGGTAGCGATCTTACTTGGCCACGGGGACTCCCTGGTGCGTCGTCTTGTTCTTCTCCACTTGCTGGGGTTCGGGGACTGTCCTTGTCAGCCCCCTCGGCTCCTTCTGAACCCTCCAGCGCGTGCTCACTGGTCTGTTGCTCGCTGGGTGGGCTGGCGCTCTCCTCCTGCCTTACTTCTAGGGTTCCTGGGTTTTTCCTCCCTTTTTCCTTCCTCTGCGCCACACCCTCCTGCGTGCCGGGCTCTGCCGCGCTCTTTGGGGTACCTGTTCTCCTGCACCAGGTAGTCTCGCTCCTCTGTACCTTGTGGGGTGGTTCTGAAGCTTCTGGTGCTTGCTTGTCTCTTAGGGCCGAGTCTGCGGTTCTGCCTTGCTGGGGGGTCTTCAATCCCACCCTCGTCGCCACTGTAATGATGTAAGCAGACTCCAATGATGACTCTGAGCCCTTACTGTAGTTAACAATTATTTATTTGCTATAACTCTGATAATTCCCAAAGAGCGCCGAGCCTCCGCTCCAGCGCCCGCTCTTCCCGCTATACTTTCGCGCTCTCGCGCTCAGCCACGCCCCCAACACCAGCAGCCAATCCTGGCCGCCTGCACGTCACGTCCGCCGACGTGCCGTGCAACATCTAGAGCGTCTCTACAGCATGTCCTCACAGATGCTGAGAAATTTTGAGCAAACTGCTTATATTGAGACACAGGGGCGGGTAGAGGGGCAGCGCAGAGCAGAAATTACCAACCTGCGAGATGGACATAGAAACAGAGAGACAGAGCTACAACGAGTTCGAGGATAACGATAAAGTCATGGGCAGAGAGATAGAACAATGCCAGGCAGAGAGATAGAACAATGCCAGGCAGAGAGACTCACTGGCAGATAGGTATACAGAGCTGGATGTGAATAGAGGCAAAAGAAAGCAGGAGAGTGAGAGAGAAGAGCAGATAGAGATACGTACAATCGATCTGTGCATAAAGGGAGTATGTAGCTACAGTGCTGGGTGTGAATGGAGGGAAAAGAAAGCAGGTAGAGGATAGTGAGAGAGAGGGGGACAGACAGATACGTAGAATCAATCGATCTGTGCATAAAGGGGCATATGTGGAGCTAGAGACAGGGTAGACCAGGCCTGGCCTAGACCGATATACATGTAGATAGATAGCTATGCAGATTGATACATAGATGGAAATAAGATAGAAGCAAATAGAAGAGTAGAGATGAACAGATATATGGCGATTGATGTGGGTAGACTGACATATAGATAGAGATATAGAAAGACTGACATAGGTATAGAGAGGACAAAGCGGTACACAAATGCAAATGGATCAAAGTACATAGAGAAATAGATCGACAGATAGATGAATAGGGAGGGCGTGCAAGTGAGGTAGAGCTAATTAGTGGAAGAAAGCAGATAGATTTAGTTCAGTGTCCCTATCTCTCTCTTTCTGTGTTTCCTTGACTTTAATTGTGTTTATCATCCCCGGTCTTTTTCCTTCTTTGTCTTTCCTATTATCTCTGTCCTATCTCTTTTTCTTACCCAGTCTCTATCCCACATCCTTCCCTGTTCTTCTCTTTATGTCTCAGTTTTGACCTGTATCTGGGGGAAAGAGGGTACATCAGTTTCAAATATGTGGGGAACTACAACTTCTAGTTTTGTAGACGATCCCTAGGAATTATTCTTAAATGTTTTTGTCCATTTTCCCCTTTGTTATCTTTTTGGAGTTACTGTTGTCTTTGGACCTCTGGTAAATATATAGAATTCTATGTCAGGACAGGAGGCTCCGATTATGCTTTCTCATTTCTTTATTAGAAATGCACAGCAGCCAATTAGAAAACAGTATATAAAATAAAAAACTGCAATACCCATGAACCTTTGGATATCACATGACATATCATAGAGTCTCTGGTATAGAAGGTCCCATAGAGAATACCAACTCCTCTTTCTTTGCTGCTCCGCAGCCAGTTAAGTGTACTTTAACTTTACTTAAGCATATTTGCTGGTCGTTTGCATGCTTTCTTGTGTTATCTACTGTTGTTATTATTACCGCAATTGTTGTGCGCTGTGGCTGCTTTTTCTGCCCCGGTTTTGGCTGTTTGCTTTGCCGACTTTCGTTCTTCTTTCGCGACTGTGCCGCTTCGTTGCCGGCGTTGTGGGGAGCGTGAGGTCACCTCCCTGAGTCCGGGCGCCTCGCGCCCACGTCTCTTTGCATTTGTGGAATGGGAGATGGGGTTTGGAGCCTCGCGCATTGTTCGCGAGCGCTCCACTTTACATATTTCAGGCGGCCGTTACCGCGTATGCGCGGTGGCCATATTTGTTGCTTTTTCTCCGTGTTTACACGGAATTGGTGACAGAGAGAGGTTGTTTTACGCGTCCATTGCCCACAGCCTGAATATTTCGCCCCTTCAACGCCCATTGCATATATTTAGGCTTTGGGCTGATAATTGAGCATAGGCTTTGCCTAGAGTGACTGTTTTTTATGGCAGCAAACCCTCTCTCCACGCTTTATTGTTGAACTAGGTACAGGTTCTACCTGTCCTGCTGGCTTGCTGTGGTTTTTTTTCACTCCCCCTGCATTGTGCCTTTGGCCACTATTGATTTTGTCATCACTGTGGGCATTAAACTTGTTACACTTTGTGTCACTATGGCTGACTATTGCGAGGGTGATGACTATTATTACGACGAAGATGCCTCTGGCTCTCTGGAGTACGATTTGGTTGAGGCTTTGGATCAGGGAGTACAGCAGTCAATTAATAAGGCGCTGGTACGTGCCATTAATCATTTGAAACGTCATTTGACTCAGTATGCACAGCAGCAAGGCTGGTTACCCTCGGCTCGTGCTTCTTCTAAGTCTCCCATGAATCCTCACAAGTCAGATTTTCAAAAATTGGCCAAGAGTTTGTCAACTGAAAAGTCTTCCGCAACAAAGTCTGTTGGGGCTTCGGCTCCCTCCACTCTGGTTACTGATACGGACGACACCCATTCCACTTCTTCCTCTGATCAGTCCACTTGACCATGTAAGAAGGCTCGTAAGGAGCATTTTGTTGATGCTCCCACGCACCCTCCTCTTCTCACTTTTGATCCCTCTGATAGTGTTCATCCCAACTCGACTTCTTGGTTACCATCTCCAGCTGTGGCGGAATATGTACAGGCACATATTCGCCAACCCTTCGAGAAGGATGTCCGGGCCCGCCTTAGATCCGAGTGCCTGTGTCCAGATTTGGCTGATACTCCTGAGGTGGATCCTACAATGGTCACTTATCTCAAGAAGTATGCCAACGACCCGAAGATGGGTCTGGATAGATCTTGGCGATCCTGTCAAGACAAGATGCTGGACTTACTGGGCCCGCTTACGAACATCTTCGATTTAGGCTTTCAAGCCAAAGAATCTTCGGCTCTTGTTGATCCTGATGAACTCATTGAATGGTCCCAGAGAGCTATCTGCCAGTTGGGTAATGCCAACTGCGCAATTTCTTGTGAGCGGCGTCGCTCCATTCTACTCAAGCTGGATCCAAAATTGGCTGAGCTTTCCTCTTCGGAGTCCGGTCCCTTGGCACAAGGACAATTGTTTGGTCAACCATTCCCGAAGGAACGTACGAAATTTGTAGCTACCTTCAGTGGCTTTGACAAGGCCCAGGCCTCGCTCCGGCGAGTGTTTCGACCGGTTTTTGCCAGGGCCGGACAAAACAGGGGACGCTCGTTCGGCCGTGGTCAACAAACTTCCCAAAGAGGTTTCCAGTCCCAGAGAAGTGGTGGTCAGGATTCCGGATTCAACACTCGTTCCAACTTCTATCCCTCTCGCAAAGGGAGAGGCCAGTATAAGAAGGGTCGGTTCGGCGGAAATCAAGGAGGTCACCAGGACTCCAACACTTCAGGTGAGGTTGATTCCAGCTTCCGAAGTTGTGTTGGGGGGCAGGATCCAATCTTTTCTCCACAATTGGCGTCTAATCTCCAACGATGCTTGGGTGCTGGACACTGTTCAAGGTTACAAAATAGAGTTTTACCAGCCCCAGCATCAGTCCCTCCCCCCGTCCCCGCTGTTTTTCTCCAAACAGGATCAAGAATTCATTTCAGCGGAAATACACTCCCTTCTAGAAAAAGGGGTGATTCTTCGGACTGCCCGTCATCCGAAAGGGTTTGTCAGCACAGTTTTTCTGGTCCAGAAGAAAGGGGGCGGATCCCGTTTGGTTCTAAATCTGAAAGAATTCAACAAAGGAGTGGTTTATCGCCACTTCAAGATGGAAGGGATCCATCTGTTGCGAGATCTTCTTCAGGAAGGGGATTGGTTGGTTCTCCTGGACCTCAAAGAGGCATTCTTGTCGATTCCAATCTTCGGCCCTCATCGTCGGTGCCTCCAATTCCAATGGCAGGGGGATTGGTTCGAGTACAAAGTTCTCCCGTTCGGCCTCTCGTCGGCACCTTGGTGCTTCACAAAGCTTCTGAGGCCCGTTGTGGAAAGCTTACGGGGTCGGGGCGTCTGGTTGATTATATACTTGGACGACATTCTGATAATGGCACACTGTCCTCTCAAACTTCTGACACATTTGGAATGGCCGATCGACCTGTTACAGTCTCTGGGATTTCTGGTGAATCCTCAGAAATCCGTCTTCACTCCATCACAGGTGATAGAATTTCTGGGTTTCCAAGTCAATTCTCTTTCCTGTCAGCTTCTCTCACCCAATCAAAAGATTTGTTACATCAACAGGGAATTGATTTCAGTTATATCCAAACAGACTGTATCGTTGAGATCTATAGCTCGGGTTGTCGGTCTGTTGGCATCTTCGATTCAGGCGATATTCCCGGGTCCTCTGCATTACAGGGCACTTCAATGTTTGAAGATAGAGCATCTCCAGAAAGGTCTTCGCTATTCCGATCTGATTCCTCTTTCAGAGGAAGCGAAGTGGGAGATGCAATGGTGGTTGGACCACATGGATGCCTGGAATGAGCGAGCCCTGTTCGGCTCCTCTCCGGAAATTGTAATAGTGTCCGATGCCAGCCTTTGGGGCTGGGGAGCCCGGTGCGGTCTGATCTCGACGGGGGGTCGGTAGTCTCCCCAGGAGTTGTCTCTCCACATAAATTGCCTGGAACTCTTGGCAGGGTCCTTTGCGATCCGGTGTTTCACTCCTCTCCGATCCAATTGCTGCATTCTTCTCATCATGGACAATGTTTCGGCGGTCTGATATGTCAACAAGTTGGGAGGAACGAAGTCCAGGATCTTGGCGGAGATCGCCAAAGATTTTTGGCATTATTGTCTGCACAAGAAGATCACTGTTATTGCAGAATATCTTCCCGGTCGCAACAATCTGATTGCGGACTGGAATTCGCGTCATCTTCGGGATTTCAGCGATTGGAGGCTTCATCCTCGCATATTCCGCTCTCTTCTCCGGGTTTGGGGCCAGTGTCAGATAGACCTGTTTGCCTCTCGCCTCAACACTCAGCTTCCCCTGTTCTTCAGCTGGAGGCCGGACCGGGAAGCCATGGCCATGGACGCATTCCTGCAGACCTGGCCGTTGATCCTGTGCTACGCCTTTCCCCCGTTCATGATGATTCCCAGAGTCCTGGCTTGCACAAAGCGTTATCAGTCGGAACTGATTCTGATTGCCCCTTTGTGGAGGGCTCAAGCTTGGTTCCTGGTTCTCCTGGAAATGTGTTGTGCAGTGCCGCTCCTTCTTCCCCAGAAGTGGAATCTTTTGCTGGATCCTCTCGGCAATCCGCATCCCCTGATTCAGTCAGGCAATCTCCTTCTTCTGGCATGGCGAATTTCGGGGACCGCTGGGCGATCCCAGGCCTTTCACGAGACACTTCCAAGTTTATCAGTGCATCTTGGGCACCCAACACTCATAAACGCTATGCAGGGTCCTGGAAGCGATGATGTGATTGGTGTGTTCAACGAGAGATTGATCCCACTACGGCAGCTGTCTCTCTGATCATTAATTATCTTGCTTCCCTTGCTTCCTCCGGCTTGGCTTATCGGACGGTTAATAACTTCCGCTCCGCCATTTCGGCAGGCCATGTTCATATTGATGGTAAGCCTGCGGGCGAACATCCTTTAATTTCCAAATTACTTACAGGCGTCCGTCTAACGAAACCTCCTTGCCCCAAATACGTCTCTTTGTGGGATGTTTCCGTTGTTTTGAGATTTCTGGAGGCCTGGCCTTCCAATTCCTTATTATCTCGCAAACAACTTTCTGCTAAACTTACTATGTTGTTATGCCTCGTGTCCTGTAAACGTGTGTCTGATGTTAGAGCTCTCGACTTGGCAGGTCGCAGTTTTACACCTGAAGGTGTTACTTTTGTTCTCGCTAGACGCACCAAAACAAAATATCACTTCGATTACCTATCCTTCTTTTCCCTCTCATCCCAACCTTTGCGTTGTGCAATGTGTTAAGGATTACGAGGTAAGTACTGCTCCTTTTCGTTCAGAATTAGAAGGTCAATTGTTGATTGCTTTGCAGAAGCCATTTCGCCCTGTCACCCCAGCTACATTAGCCCGCTGGGTCAGATGGCTTATGTCAGAAGCCGGTATTGATGTTTCAGTTTTCGGTGCACATTCTGCACGAGGGGCTATGGCTTCCAAAGCGTTCTCATTGGGTGTCACATTATTTGACATTATGAAAGCTGCAGATTGGTCTTCTGATTCTGTATTTAAGTCCTTTTATTACAAGCCGATTGATCATGTTGCTTCTGTGGTGGTGGATCAGCTTTAAACAAACATAATCGGAGCCTCCTATCCTGACATAGAATTCAAAATTTGCGAACATTCGTGACAAGAATTTTCAATTCTATTAAGGACAAGGAGGCGAGGATTATCCCACCCATGTTATATGTCTACATTTCTACTATTTGATTTTGCTTTGTTTGCAAATGTATTACACATTGTTTCATATTGCTAATTACTATTTTTTACCCCTCCCCATTTGTTTCTGATATTGATCAATTGTGGGTATGGATATTACGGCTCTGTTTTACTTTTCAGGTTCAGATCCTAAATGATGTGATTGCTGTGCGTTCTTCCTTTCGCCTGTTGCCTGTTGGTTTTCGATCGTCCTGGAGGCTCTTCTGCTGAATGCTTTGCTTCTGTTTTTTCCATGGACTGATGTTTCATGAGGATCTGACCCTAAATAGAGGTTGATGCCCAGCATGGTTCGTCCTGTCTGACGGTTCTCTTCCCTTCTAAGTTGTCTACGGCTGCAAGCATCCGGTTTCCTTCTTCATTGGCTTCTATTGCCTCTGGTTTCTTCCTTTTGAATCTGCACATTGGACTGCCGTTTGTTTTCATCTTTTAATCTGTTTTAGTCGCCAAAGAAAGAGGAGTTGGTATTCTCTATGGGACCTTTTATATCAGAGACTCTATGATATGTCATGTGATACCCAAAGGTTCATGGGTATTGTAGTTTTTTATTTTATATACTGTTTTCTAATTGGCTGCTGAACATTTCTAATAAAGAAACGAGAAAGCATAATCCTCGCCTCTTTGTCCTTAATAGAATTGAAAATTCTTGTCACGAATGTTCGCAAATTTTGAATTGTTTTGAACTGAAGCAAAAAAAATGCATGCACATAATGCTGCACCCAGTCATAGTGAGGAAGCTTTCATACACATCATGTCTAAACGTAACCATTTTACCCACATTGTATCCTGCCCCCTTCACAACATGCCAGTGCGCCCAAAGATCTAATGAAGTGTCTCGCCGTGAAAACCTTCAGCATATAAAACAAGTATTGGCAAAGCCAACAGGTCTGTCCTTGGAAAGCATATAATGTTTTTCATTATTTCTATATTTTTTTTTGCAGAAATATTAAAAAAAACTGGCAAAATTAGAACAAAGAAGTGGTACATTAACTCAGGCACATCAGCAAGGGGGCAATCTTTTTCAGGCAGTTATGCGCAAGGCACATCAGCAAAGGGCAATCTTTTTCAGGCAGTTGTGGGCATAGGATAAGACACACGACATTACTCACAGTGAAGATAACCAGTGGCTACAGTGGAGTGACCCACTGCCCAATATTCGTTGCTGTGGTGGGTGGCAACATAATATGAAAGATTTCTGAACAGACCAGTGGATGAAGAGGGCTGACCCAAAAAGTTCCACTAGCTATCTATATTTGTTTTTTACTGTGATTTTTTTAAAATTGAAAACATGAGGCTTACCAGGCTGTATTTAAAAACTGTTTACGTAAATCTGTATCCCCAACTTAGGTCTTGCAAATATTTCTTGTACTGTCACTTTGCACGATTTCCTAATTCAGTTAATTGGCCACACAACAGGAAGTAACTTCATAAGACATTTGACTGCAGATGCCATTGCAGGAAGTGACATAGCAGGACCTCTGACCCGTTCAATACAAATCGCAGGATGATATGCATGCTTTCTACTGAGCAAGGCAGCTACACTTCAAGAATGTCTTGCACAGCACCCTCCAGCTTGCTATGCCTTTCTTTACTGAAGTGCTATTGTAACAACAAGGGAACCCTCTAGGTAATTAAGGACCTAGGGTAGCAATTTTTTAAGAAAACATTGGTCCTTAACGTATCAAGTAGAGAACACCAAATGAATTCTAGTCAACAATGTGTACTATAGGCAAAAAAAAGTGTCCAGCTGGACACGATATTTAATCAGTTTTGAGAGATAAACAATATCGTGAGCACATTTATACAGTGGGATACAATCCTGTATCCAATACAAAAAGAAAAGGAAGGAAATAAAAGAAGAAGGAAAGGGCGATACTTTCAGGCAAAGAAACAAACAGGACGCTTGTAATTTAGTGAAAAGTAAAACAAAAATTCGGCTGGTGAAGTTAGACCGCTTGCCAACAATTTGTGAAGCCGGGAGCGGTTCGGGCCGGCAAGGGACGGTAAGCGGGAACAATGTCCCGATTGTTTTCTCCGTGAGGGTTGATACCTCGATATCCTTTAGGCGAATGCCGGTAGTCTGCCGGGCGTGATAGCTGGGGCAGGAGCGACTCCACCTGCCAAATGCTCTTGACCTTGAGCTTCGTTGAAATCATCCAGACCCTCCGGGACGAGGTCCCTTCTATTGCGATCGACCTAGCGTGACTGGCCCTTAATCCAAGCCGACCGCCTCCCCAAAGACACCACTATAAATACAAGCCTCCGAGGCTTATAATCAATATTCAGGCAATTATTTTCTAGTCCTTTTGATGATCCCTGTATATGTTTGTTAAAGGATCGAAACGCCGTCAACAAGTAAAATAGTTACACACAAGTTTTCCAATGTATTGCCATTCGTGTGTATACTATATAAGGATAGCCTTGTTTTAATTTTCACTAAATTACATGCGTCCTTTTTGTTTATTTGCCTGAAAGTATCCCCCTCTCCTTCTTTTATTTCCTTCCATTTCTTTTTGTATTGGATACAGGATTGTATACAACTGTATAAATGTGCTCACAATATTGTTTATCTCTCAAAATTGATTAAATATCGTGTCCGGCTGGACACTTTTTTTGCCTATAGTACACATTGTTGACTATAATTCATTTGGTGTTCTCTACTTGATACGTTAAGGACCAATGTTTTCTTAAAAATGTCTTTACTTAAGTGGCATAAAGTGCCTGCTCTGTAAAGTGCTTACACTGTTCTACTATAACATGCCCGACCTTCCATATACACATTTAGAAAGGAGTGAATACTTGTGTCAGCCAATCTTTGAAGGACGTTTTTCATTCACAGGTGACTTATTCTGTAGAAATTCTATTTAGTCATGGCATAGAAAAGGCTGCCACATTTGAAGCTGGAAGCAGTAAAATTGTGTCAAACAAGTGAGGCAATTCTTTCCCACAATTCAGTATCCCCGATTGAAATGGAAGTGCACAACAATGCATCTTTTTGCACTAATGGACGTGATTTGTTATCCTCTACCATAGTCAATCCTACTGTCATACCGGTGTTATTTTACTGACCATTTGTACTGAGCTTAGATTGCACTGTACCAGAGTTTCTGTGTAGGTTGCATCAACTATTGTAGCCATGAAGATCAGTGGATGCTTGCCACACTGTGAAACAGCAGGCCTGCACAACAGTGGTCACAGGTGGTGATGGGAGGGCCAGCACTTGGGTGGGTGATGGGCCTTGGATGAGTTGTGTGCACAGCACGAGCAGCTCGGTAGCAATATGGTAAATGCGCCACATAACAGTGATGCTGGGCAGTGCATACAGGGTTGGTCTAGGACAGAGGACTCTCAGTGCCTGACCTCCCTCCTCATTTTCCTCATCATTCTACTGTGCAGCTCTGGGAAGAAGCGAAAAGAGTACAATGGAGGGAGGGTCTGCTTGTGAGATGTACTGTCAGCAAAATATCCACTGTCAGAAAGTTATTGTCACATAAACTCCCCTAAGGGCCAGGGATGGCCGCTGATGTGATGTTAGTTGTTCGAGTTGCAACAAGTATATCAGAACTGACATGAGTGTAAACAATTGATGGAAAGCATGGTTGTGACGTGATGTAGGTTGCAGCAGTTTTCAGTATTCTGCCATGCTTGCCGATAGACTTACAGACTCTACCTACTTTGAATTAAATGTGAAAAGCCACCACAAACACCTGATTCCACTTCAATCTATTTAGTCTGGGCGTTCTTTGTATGTGGTGTTAATAGGGTATGTTTGCTATCAAGTCTCCAGCACACTTTCATTTCCTCATATTGGTGGCAATTCTCAATGGGAGGATAAGATGGACTTTCAACTGCACCTGCCTGATCTTCACATACCCCAGCCAATTCTACATAGATTTTGGCTTTGAGGGAATAGGGCCACGATATGTCAGAAAGACAGTACAGGACAAATCTAGAGGCCTATGCCAAACGATGCCTGTCTGACAAGGTACCCTGTCCGCAATTTAGAGTTCCTCAGCCTGACATGGGCTGTCAATAGCACTAGCAATAGCAGTACAATACAAAGTCTGTTATGAGAATCCGTAGTATATATATAAGAAAATTCCGTAGATGAAAGCACTGTCCGCATATGGCTTCTAGCTCCTTTGCAGGAGTGGGAAAGTACAAAACGATGCAGATGTGTTGTACAGACACCCACATTCTGACATGCCTCACCATAGGTGTACTGTAACCTCTCCAGCATACACCTCACTACCTCTTTTGCACAAAGAAGGTTAACTATTCAGCCCATCTATGACATCCCAGCATATCAGTGGGAAAACTGTTCTCTGTTAGCTGCACCCTCCCAGAAACCTGCCTGATTCTGAGAGCCTGTGGGATGAGTTTTTCTAGGGATTGTGATTATGTGTAACAATTAACAAACCCCCTCAAAACTCCCATGGACCTCGTAGCCTTGGACAAGCACTTATAAAGTCCAAGAAAGGAGGCCCTAGGTTTCCTAAAGTTCAAAGAATATTTTCTTTCAGTTACTTTGCAATCTGCAAACTGGTGTTGATGTTTCGAGATCCTTATCTATTTGTGCACGAAATCCCTTCAACAGTTCCTTACACAGTGGTATGTCCATTCAGCAAAACCTCCTATATGTGTGTGAAGAAACAAATCATTTATGTTATGCTAAAAAATAATCCATATATTTTTACAAGAAATGTCTGATAGAAGTTGTGCTATATATGATTAGTCGTCCCAAGAATGTGACCTGCGTTGTGTTGGTGTATATTGAACAGCTAAATATGCAGTCTTCCAGTTTGATGCTTTCTTACTAAACGTAGCCTACATGGTCTTCAGCTTTACCCTTGATTTCTCACTTGTGTGCACCCAGATCTGGAGATAAAACATGTTATGCTACATTTATTTGAAGAACTCACTTACCCTTAGCTTCACACAAGTAGCCTAAAAAAGAGGAACACAGACGTAATTTGTTAAAAAGAGACATTTTGATGCAATGCTGAATTTGAAAAAAATAGCTTCTGAGCAAGTGGCGGCTGGGATTTCACAATGGCAGTTTTGCATATGATGGAGAAAATACACGTCCTAAAGAACAATTAAGTAAGTCCAGCAGTTGAATCTTGAGAAAAGACAAAGGAAGTTTCATGAATGTAGCTGGGCATAAACCAGTCAGATGACATCATGCAACAGTGGCATCAAGATTGTCCCTATCAACTGGTGTGAAAGACTTTATTTTAAAGTAGTCTCAGTTTGGAATTTGCGATTGGAAGATTATTAGGTGTATGATTCTTTTGTTGCCAAGATCTTGTCACATATTACTTTATTCATGTTGAAAAAGAATTGAGCAAGATTATCACATAGTTGTTTGTATAATTGTAAAGTAGCTTAAGGAGAGAAAGGAGATTATAGTTTCGATACACCATGGAAGAATTTGTCAGAGTAGAAGCTTAGAAGATATGATCATAGCTGTAGCTTTTCTTTGCTTCCCTGATATTAGGAGAAATCTAGGCGGTGGTCTCTACTCCATTGTCTTAAAAGTCTACACACTTCCAATTTGAAAGATATTAATTTGTCCAAAAACTAAAGATGTTTTGTTCTATATAGTTCTGTTCCAAGAAGTTCTGTCGACATTTTTGGTCTTTTGTTCTGCTGAGAAAACCAGAAAGTGGTGGGAGGAATCTTTGAGTTAATGTCAGAGACTGGTCATTACTTAATGAAATTACAGTCCCTTTTTTTATCACTGTATTATTACCGTCAGTGACCGTTATGCAAATCAGTCTTGTTCCTGCTCAGACTGGAGCAGTCCCGACATCTTCAGTTGCTCTGCACACGCCCGCAGCCAGGACATTTTCAGAAAGAAGAATAAAGACGTGCAAGAAAAATAAAATAAAAAATAAGCTTAAACCCATTCTACATCTATGCATTGGCGATGTAGAATGATTTCCCCAATATTCAGCCGGACAGCTCCAACAGCTTCAATTTAGGAAACAGCCGAATACTCGCTTCATTGAAGAACTGCATCATAGTGCCGTAACAAACCAGCTACACTTCATGACACACGTTGATTGTCTCTTCCTTGGTCCTTGTGCAGCTCTTCAGTGCCTTTTGGTTACATATGTGCTATATAAATACCACATACATACATACATAAAAACATACTGATATCGGAATTTTTTTTTAACATTGGAGTAAATATATGTTTGGAGAAACGTTGCCCGAGCCTTTAAAGCTAATGTGACTAATACAGTCTATTTCCACTTAATAGAGCTTTAAAATGTATGAATTTATTTTATGAGGGTTATCTTTTTTAGGCTTGTATTGTTTTACTGATATCCGCATCAGTAAAACTGCTTATTGCAAAGTCGCTTCAAGAATGGCAGAGGATTAATAGTCAGTTCATGGCACTTCCTGTGATGTCACACTGAGGACAAATTAGAGGGGCCTCAAACTTTCCATTTCTACCTGCGACCCCACAAACCCTAGAACTGGCCCCGACGCTGTAAGCAAATATTTTCGCTTCTAAATCCCCATTTCCAAATGATAACTTAAAATGTGAGGGGCTTTCAGCAAAAAAGGTATTTGGCCAATTGTGTGAAATTTCACTGGCATCGCCTAGCAACAAATATCAAACAGCCCTTCGCATAATGCCAATTATGTAAAACATTTCGTTTGTGAAATCTGGTGATTTAACAAGAACCCCTGACCCCCAGGAGCTGTGTTTCCTCAAGAAGATTTTCTTCACGGTTTGCGTCGTGCAAGAACTCAATGTCCACTACTTCTTAGTAAGCAATAAAGGCCACTTTATTAAGACAGGTGTGAAACAAACATCTGAACAACATATTTCATTTATTTATTTAATAAACCAAAATTCCTTCAGCTTAACTGAGCAACTTTACTAAAGAGTAAACCCCCCACCAAGTTAACCCTAACGACCCCAGAAACAACTAACTCTTGTATATACCCCCTCCTTTTCTTTAACTGCCCTTTGAGGATGGACCAACCCGCTCCAGGCTGCCCACCCCCACTAAAAACCCGCCTACAAAAAGAAGAAATCAACCTGTCTTAGCGTGGCAAGCCTAAAAAACTAAATCAGTACCTAAAGCACTGAAAATAAAAAAGGCCAAAAGGGAAAAAGAAAGGGTGAAGGGTGGGTGGGGCAAAACAAACTCCGCTACCCGCCTCCCGCCGGCACAGTCCTTTCCCGCTCTACGCTGGCCCTACTTATCACCTCTGTCCCTTGCTACCTAATCAGCACCTGTTGTGGCCAGCCCTCGCGCGAACCTACCCAGGGAGAGACAGGCTCGCGCACGGCTCTCCGTGGGTCCCCCCTCGCGCAAGAACTCACTGTACACTACTTCTTAGTAAGCAATAAAGGCCACTTTATTAAGACAGTTGTGAAACAAACATCTGAACAACATATTTCATTTATTTATTTAATAAACCAAAATTCCTTCAGCTTAACTGAGCAACTTTACTAAAGAGTAAACCCCCCACCAAGTTAACCCTAACAACCCCAGAAACAACTAACTCTTGTATATAACGCCTCCTTTCCTTTAACTGCCCTTTGAGGATGGACCAACCCGCTCCAGACTGCCCACCCCCCACTAAACACCAACCAGGAAAACCTTTAGAGTTTTCCTGCCCCACCAGAAAAAGCAAATTAAACATGACCCTGAGAGCACCACAACTGAACATCCAGCACTTTGGCAATCAAATCACGTAATTCTAATAAATAAAAGGACTGACCCAACTGTGAAAGGTGGACCCCATCCTCACTAAACAAATGCCGTTCAGAAACTTGTCAATGAGGATGAACTAAACTGTAAATACTTAATTCCTTACAAAACAGTCTCATGGATCGGTTCAGTTTCCTCCTTGCTCTGTCCACAGCTGTGTGATTTCGAGCTCCATTCCATTGTAGCCGAGACACAAATTCCATCCAGATCACCATGGTGCTAGCCCAGGCGTCCTTGATGACTTCCAGATCCATCTTCATCAATTTTATCAAAGTCAAACCAGATAAGGATACCAGATCGTTTTCACCCAGGTGAATTACCAGCAAGTCTCCCCCTCCTCCCTCTTAAAGTGCAGACAAAAAAGGAAACATTCCCCCCAACACATTCCCCCTTTACCATGCCAAAATACCTAATGTGTGAAACTGCTGAGACCAAGAGATCTCCCACAAGTTTGTCGTGCTGCAGAGACTGCGGCCACGTTCATGAAGGAATGTCCAACAATCCATACCCTTCTTTTATCTCTGACCATCCTGTGCAGAGGACCTAGGAGAAAAACAAGTATTAACAAGAGACAAAGGTGGACTACTTTCTAACATACTTCTCGCAGCATCTTGTTGTATATTTATCCTTCTTTTATTTCTTTTACTCCACCACAGTTCTTACCTGTGTCATCCATTCCAGAATGTATATGGCTCTGTCTCCTTCTAGGGTTCTAGCTGGTGACAGTTTGTGCCTGGCCAGCTTGTGTTGAGGTTGCTCCTTTCTGCTTCTCTGCAATAAACCCTTATTGCTGCATCAGTGGTCTTCACTTCATTTACCACAATTTCTGGCGACGTTACTTGCTGGCCAGTACCACCAAAGACCTCATCTTGATGTCCAATTCCAAGATTTGTGATGGAGAACAGATTTTAACGTAATTTCCTCAACGAGAAACGAACCTACAGCGTGCTGGTCTCGTCGACATCCTCTTGGTCTCCTTCCGTTTTAAAAGAAGACACCTGTTGTGGTAATTTACTCAATTTATCTTCTTTGAAGACTGCAGCTCGAGCGCACCAGCGCTGACGTCATCCAAACCCAGCAGGTCGAGCCCGACGCATGACGGACTGGTGAGGTAATCACGACAGTTGTCATTGTTGTCAAGGGGACGCCGGGGGAGTCTACGCGTCAGCCGAGGACCTCGAGTGCTGTTGCCTGGTTACAAGCGGAGTCGGCGCGTGAGTGCAAGACGCCAAGGGAGACGCAGTGACGAGGAGCTGTTACCTGATTACCAGCGGAATCAGCGCGTCAGTACCTGATTACCAGCGAGGCACCGAGGGAGACGTAGAGACGCACCAGTGGAGTCAGCACGTGAGTCAGTGAACGCGCGTGCAGCGTTGTTGACTCGCGTAACCAAGGAGACGTCCCTCTGTGCGTTTCAAGCCTCACTTTCAAAGCACCTTTAGCCTCGTTTTCAGCGGCAGCCATCTTATCCTCTATTTACCATTCAAGCCTCATTTTCATCACAATTCAGCCGATTTGGGCTATTTTAAAGCGGAATCTTTACCGTTTTAAGTCAAACTCCTGCCTTTCCATCATATTCAGCCGTTTTTCGTCATTTTAAAGCGGATTGTTTCTCTTTCAAACCAAACTCCTGGTCCACACTTCTGGTATCGTTTAAGACTTTTGTATAGCAAGAGGTATGTTACTTTAATTCCATACTGTGTTCTGTTGTGGAAAAGCAAGGTTATTTTACTATTTTGTCTTTCCTTTTCTGCATAATCAAGTCAACATGGCACAACAATTTATAGTAACTTTGCCTCCTCAGTTTCTACCTGAACCTGGTGTACCTGAGATACCTTGGGAGGATTGGTACATCATGTTTGACAATTATTTGGAAGCGCTTGATGGACAGGAGTTTTCACCCAAAAGGAAAAAGGCTATCCTTTTGAGCACCTTAGGCAAGGAAGGGCAGAGAGTTTTTAGATTCCTTCCTATCACACTTGGTGCTGGTGGACATGATTTTGATGAATTTAAGGAGGCAGTTGATCGTCTGGAGATCAGGTTTGCAAAGGAGGAGAATCTGATCATGAACCGCTATAAGTTTTACACACAACGCCAAAAAGAGTCAGAAACCATAGATGACTTTGTGGCCAGACTCAGAGAACTTTCTATAAAGTGTAAGTTTGGTTCTATGAATGACGAGCTCATAAGAGACCAATTGGTCGTCCAGTGCTCAAGTAAGAAAATTCAAGAGCGGCTATGGGCAGCCAAAAATCCTAACTTGAAAGACGCCATTGATCTGGCCAAAGTAATTGAGGAGTCTAGTAAGTGCATGAAGGTCCTTGATTCGCACAAGTCTACTCCTCACCAAGAAGTTTCTGTGGTCACCGACAAAGGTAGCATTGTGGGTTGTGAACATTGTTCTGGAGACAGTGTTGCAGTAGTAAAAAACAGACCCAGACCCTCTGTCAACTCTGTCAAGAAAACCTCAGTGAGCAAAGTCTGCAACAGGTGTGGCAGCAGCAGCCACTCTTCCGACGCCAGGTTTTGTTTTGCATCAAACAAAGAGTGTTTGAAGTGTGGGAAAGTTGGACATTTTTCCAAGATGTGCAAGGGCAAAGCTAGACAGAGAGTGAATATTGTTGATGACTACTACGCTGATGATTCCGGAGTTGAACCTGACAGACTCTTGGTCATTGATGATGTTGATGTCATTTGTGATGATCCAAGACAAACCAGACCCAAAGCCATCTTCAAGATTGACTCCCACGAGGTGTTGTTGATGGTTGACACGGGTTCTCGACATACCATTATACCCAAGTCTACATTCGATGCCTTTTGGGAAGGGGTGAAATTACAGCGTAGTGATATCTCACCTAAGGGTTTCAATGGCCAGAAGATTGAAATCCTGGGTTTCTTTGAATCTGAGATTGTTTTTGAAAAGAGGTCCATTTTTGGGAAAGTTTATGTTTCCATTGATGGCCCGCCTATTCTAGGTTGGGTACATCAATATGACCTCTACATCGTCATTAATCCTAGGGCAAAGAATCAGATTATGGTTGTTGACGATGACTCTATTGAATTCATTTTGTCTGAATTTCGGTCTGTATTCAGGGAGGAGTTGGGTGAACTTCGGGGGTATGCCCATCTCATTAAGTTAAAGAAGGGTAGTCTGCCTGTGCAACATCGGGTAAGGAGAATTCCCATTTCAATCCGGAGTGAGGTGAAACTCTTGATTGAAGAGATGCTTCAGTCTGGGGTAATTGAGCCTACAGAAGCTTCAGCATGGATTTCGCCCGTCGTAATTTCCAAAAAATCAGACGGAAAATTGAGATTCTGTGTGGACCTCAGGTCCCTAAACAAGTGTGTCGTTGCGGACACCTTCCCTTTACCCAACATCACGGAGATGGTTTCCACTCTTCAGGGGGCGAGATATTTCTCAAAACTCGACCTGAAGAGCGCATACCATCAGGTTAAGCTCCATGAGTCTTCGAAGCATCTTACCGCCTTCATCACCCCAGAGGGCATCTTCCAATTTACTCGTCTTCCCTTTGGGTTAATTTCGGCGGCGAGTGTCTTTCAAAGATTGGTCAGCGAAATCTTTAAGGGACTCAAAAATGTAGTATTCTTCCAAGACGACATCTTGGTCTTTGGAGAGTCCGTGTCTGAACACAACCTTGTTCTCAGAAATGTTCTACACAGAATTTGGGACACTGGCCTTACACTACGTAGGGAGAAGTGTTCTTTCCTTGTGGAGAACATTGAATACTTGGGGCATGAGATCTCAGCCAATGGTGTCAGACCCAAGAAGAACCTTCTTGATGCGATACGCTTAGCTCCTTGCCCGTCTGACAAGGACCAGTTGCGGTCATTCATGGGTTTGATCGAATACTACTCCAAATTTGTGGAGAAGTTCTCAGAGAAGACCTTGCCCCTGAGAACCTTATTGAAGAAGGGTTGCAAATTTTCATGGGATCCCGAAATGGAAGCTTGCTTTAATGACATTAAGGAGGCTATCTGCAGTGCTAAGGTTCTGGCACCCTTCGATACTGCCAAGTCCTCCACTTTGTTGGTGGATGCCAGTGCCTGTGGCCTCGGTGCAGTTTTACTTCAGTCCCACAAGGAGGGTGACAGACCTGTTGCCTTTGCCTCACGTACCCTTTCAAAATGTGAACAGAACTATTCTGTTATCGAGAAAGAGGCGTTGGCGGCTGCGTGGGGTGCTCATCATTTCCGTCCATATCTATGGGGCACACGCTTCAACCTTAAGACTGACCATAAACCCCTCATCCGCATTCTTTCCCCTGGGGGTGGGGCATTTGGTTCTCCAAGGTTGGCAAGGTTAGCCTCTAAACTCCAGGAATACCACTTTGATATTTCTCACATTTCTGGGTGGAGGAACTTCCAGGCCGACTGTCTATCTAGGTTGGCTGTTCCTTCTGGTTCTAATGTTGGCTTCAGTCTGGAGGAATGTGATGCGAATGTTGCTTGGATCGATGATGTACTTCTTCTTTCTGAGAGCTCTTTCTCTCGCTCTGAGTGGGTCGATGCCATGTCTAGAGATACAGTGCTACAGGAAGTCATCCAGCTTATTAAATTAGGTTCACGGAGAGAGAGCTGTCTCCATGTCTCTGTCCGTCCTTTTCTCAAAGTAATTGATGACTTGTCAGTGTGCAGTGACAATGTCATATTGCGTGGTGACAAATTTGTGCCTCCAGCTGACTTGAGGCCGAAGCTCATCTCTCTAGCACATGAGGGTCACCTTGGCCAAACCCTGACACAACAGCGTCTCAAGCTCAACTTCTGGTGGCCCGGTATGGACTCTATGGTCTCCTCATGGGTAGAGGATTGTTCCACCTGCAAGATGGGTGAGAAGAGACTTAAAGTTTCAGTGGGTTCTGAAATGGGTGCGCTGCAGTTCCCCGAAATTCCGTGGCACACCATCTGCTTAGATTTTATAGGTCCCATTGCTGAATTACCTCTTTCCCAGAGGTTTGCTGTTGTCACTGTCGACTGCCATTCTAAGTGGTTGTCTGTGGAGTTTCTCAAGGACATCACTACGGCTACTACCATCAATCACCTTAAGTCTCTGTTTTTTAGAGAAGGTTTCCCTAATGTACTTATAACCGACAATGGCACACAGTTGGTTTCGCATGAGATGCAAGCCTTTTTGTCTGGTTGCGGAATTTCCCACCATAGGACCTCCCTCTACAACCCTCAGGGTAATGGTCTCTGTGAACGCCTTAATAGATTGGTGAAAGGCACCGTTCAAATGGCTCTCTCGGCTGGTTCATCTGTCCCTTCCCTTGTTAGTGAAATGGTTTATGCGTATTGTACCACTCTTCATGGTTCCCACTCCAGATCCCCTTTTGAGATGATGAGGGGCAGGGTTCCCAGCACCAAACTCATTCCCTCTTGGCTCAAAAATTTGGTCTGTCAGTCACTTTCAGGTGACTTTTCCAGTGTGGTCCCCAAGCCTTCTGGTAAGGACTCTGTTCTTCCTTCCGGTAAGGTTGCTTCTAGGTGTAGTTCTACAAGTCGGCTTCAAAGGGTCTCCTCTCGCAAGTCATGTGATGGTGATAGACCCTCCACCAAGGTTGTTGCTGGCAAAATTGCGAAAGGTGATCTTGTCAAGGTGAAGTCTGGTCGTGTTTCTGGTGGGTTGTCCAAGTTCCGTGGCCCTTTTCACGTTAAGATGGTCTATCCCCACTATGTTGTTCTCTCCAATGGGGAGAAATGGAACTTAAGGAGGGTTGCCCTCTATCAGAAAGGTGGCGTTAACCCTGTAGTTACTTCCAGTTCTGTTCCTTTTCCTTTTCCTGTTCAGGATCTTTCCTCCTCAGGGTTCATGCTTGTTCCATCTCCGGATCCGGGCCCTGTGGTTCCTGCTCCTGTTAATGTTTTGACTAGGGGTGATGGTGGAGGGGATGCTCCTGATCCTGTTGTGTCTCTTCCCAATCCCACTGCTGATCTCGTTCCCAACTCCGTGACTGATTCTAATCCCAACCCCATTGCTTCTTCAAGTTCCTCTTTGCCTGCCATCAGACCTCAAAGGAGCCACAGGCCACCTACTTATTTGAATGATTTCTGTTGTGATTAGTTCTTTAGAGGGGTGACGTGTGTTCCTTTCAATACCTATTGGTTGTGATGGTTTCATTGCTTATTATTACTTGTGTTTTATATTTGTATTTGAATGCTTACTGTTCTATGATGCCTCCATTTTTGCCTTTACTTTAGGAATTCTCCTGTAGTTTTGTGCTAAGTTTCCTTTCAATGACATGCACATTCTTTTGAGTTAAGTTTCTTTTCTTTTCTTTTGTTTTGTTCTACGAGAGGAGATGTGTTGTATATTTATCCTTCTTTTATTTCTTTTACTCCACCACAGTTCTTACCTGTGTCATCCATTCCAGAATGTATATGGCTCTGTCTCCTTCTAGGGTTCTAGCTGGTGACAGTTTGTGCCTGGCCAGCTTGTGTTGAGGTTGCTCCTTTCTGCTTCTCTGCAATAAACCCTTATTGCTGCATCAGTGGTCTTCACTTCATTTACCACACATCTCATCCTCCATCTCCCAATTCTGTGTATCTGAGACCAGTCCCACCCCAACCTGGTAGCCTCAGTCGCCGCACCAATCCGAAAAGAATGAGTGCCGAAATGGAAAGGATTCTGTCCCAACTTCAACAGCACCTTCCTTAAAACGGCAAATAACTGGGCAACAGAAAGCGGGCTGCCATCCGCGTGGCAAAAGATAACGCCCGGCTTGAAAGAAGAGGAATCCATGAAAACCTCCCATTCCCGAACCGGACAACAAGAATCCAAACCACTCCTTCCCAAGAAAACCCATTTACCCCATCCCAACTGATCCGTTTTAGAGACTAGCAGCCAAAGTCTCAACCTGTCCCCTTCCACACAAACTTCATTACTAGTCATGCCTGACCTGTTCCGCAAACCCAATAGTTCGGAAACTCGAATTGCCCCAAAAAACCCCCACACAAAACACAACCTAAATTTGACACACTCAAAGGCATCGTAACAGCAATCAGGTAACTGAGACAACATCTGCTGAAGTAAAGCAAAAGTGACAGGCTGCCGCAGCCGCTTAGAACCAGCCAGTAGCCTACCCAAACCCTTCAGAACCTTTGTGACCAAAACCCCCCCCACAGGATCCCTCCCCCACCTTAGCTGCCCATAAAAAGAAATCCCGGCCAGTTTACCAGAGATAGTGGTGTTTGAAAGACCTTTGTCAACCAATTGCAAAACAAAACTCAACAAAAACTGTTACTCAGACAACCCCCCCTCTGGAAAAAGAAACTCACCACCAAAGTTCAAAAAATTCCTGCCATGCTTGCAAGTAACTCTGTCGAGTAGAAGCAGCTGAATTCTCAACCAACTGGGCGACCCTCAATCCCCCCAGGCCCATACATACTGTGGGATCTGTGTCTGCTCGAGATCTGCCCCAGGAGCCAGTCTGCGGAATTCCTTCCACTGAAATCGAGATAAGGCGTCTGCTATACAATTAGTGGCCCCCGGAATATGTCTCGCTTTGAAAACAATATTCAGCTGTAGACACCTCAACATGAAAGCACGCAACAGCTTCAACACACGCAAATCCCTTGATTTTTGTCTGTTAATCAATTCTACTACTGCCAAATTATCCACATGGAATAACACAGTCCTGTTCCTGAATTTCTCACCCCATAAGTACAGTGCCACCAGCAGAGGGAACAACTAAAAAAAGGCAATACTGCGACCCTGACGCTGCCAGTGAACAGGCCAGCTTGCAGCATACCAGCGCCCCTCCCAGAATATGCCAAATCCGTGGGCACCAGACGCATCCGTGTAGATTTGTACCTGCCAAATCGTGTCCTCATCTGCAAAAAACAAGGACACGCCATTAAAATCTTTCAGAAAAGTCAACCCTATGGACAGATCCGCCCTGACAGCTGTTGTAATGCGCACACGATGATGTGGAAGAAATGCCCCAGACAAGGACATACCCAACCTTCTACAAAATGTCCTATCAGCTCGAACCACTCTTGATGCGAAATTCAGGTATCCCAACAATTTCTGAACCTTTTTGAGTTCCATTTTACGCTCTTGCACAACTAACAACAAAAAGGCAGACATTTCCTGAACTTTGTTAGTGGGCAACCTCGCCACCATGGCCAGGGTATCAATTTCGATCCCCAAAAAAGTCAATGTGGTACATGGACCCTCTGTCTTGCCAGGAGCCAAAGGCACACCCAGTTCCTCAGTCATTGTCTGAAAAGTCTGCAATGCCGAATGACACTCACCGGAATGTCGCACACTGATGAAAAGGAAATCGTCCAAATAGTGACAGACCAGCCTATGTCCACTGATGAAAGTGAAACGCCATTGCAAAAAGGTACTAAAAGTCTCGAATAATGCACAGGACACTGAACACCCCATCGGCAAAACCTTGTCCACATAGAACTTCCTTTGAAAATGCATTCCCAGCAGGCCAAAATCAGAAGGGTGAATAGGCAAAAGACGGAAAGGCGATTGGATGTCACTTTTCGCCAACTGTGCCCCCTGTCCCACAGATCTCACCAGCCCAAAGGCATCATCTACCGAAGCGTAAGACACACTAGAATCTTCTGGAGCAATAAAATCATTGATGGGGGAACCCTCAGGCCAGGGCAAGTGATGTATAAGGCGGAACTCACCAGCTGTCTTTTTAGGCACCACACCCAGAGGGGAAACAGTCAAGTCAGGCAACGGACAGTGTACGAAAGGACCAGCAACCCTACCTGCATCAAGTTCAGCTTCCAATTTTTTCTGTACCACCTGAGGACTCTCCTTCGCGGACTTCAAGTTATCCGACTACCTTCCCTGCCGGGGCCCCCGATACCCAATCTTGAAACCCACCTTGATGCCCCAGAACAAACGTTTTGCCGCATCAGAGTCCGGATAATCCTGCAACCACTGTTCCAAGTCCTCAACCTTAATAGGAGTAGGAGCCCTTTGGGACAAACTGAGAAGACTGGCCTCTGCCCCCTTGACCCCTCCCTTAATCTCCAAAGCGCTGGCACGGGAAGCATTGTGTGAGAGGGTGCCTTCCCCCACATTGCGAACACTCATGTTTATATTTACAGTACTGTCGGGTGCAAAAACCCTTGTTAAAGTGCCAGCATGCACCGGATGTTGCTGTCTGCCCCCTGCCCATGACCCCACCCCAAACTGGGCGGGACGAAATTGAAAGGGCCGATATGTCACTGGTAACCCACTAGCCGTGTGAGTAGTCGCAGGCGGCTGGGCAGATGCCATCCACTGTAACCACAACTCAGCGTCCACTTCCCCCCAAGAACGCTCAGGGAACAAACTCATCCTAGCACGGAATTTCTCATCATACGAAAGCCAGGCATATCAATCAATCAATCAATCAATCAATGACATTTATAGAGCGCACTACATACCCGTAGGGTCTCAAGGCGCTGGGGGAGGGGGGGTGCCGCTACTGCTCGAACAGCCAGGTCTTCAGCTTCTTCCTGAAGGAGAGGTGGTCTTGGGTCAGGCGCAGGTCGGTTGGGAGGGAGTTCCAGGTCTTGGCGGCCAGGTAGGAGAAGGACCTTCCTCCTGTAGTCGCTCTTCGGATGCGGGGGACAGCGGCGAGGGCGTGGTTGGCTGATCGGAGGTGGCGTTTGGGAGCGTAGAAGTTGATTCGGCTGTTGAGGTAGCTCGGGCCTTGGTCGTGTAGGGCTTTGTGTGCGTGGGTGAGGAGGCGGAAGGTGATTCTTTTGTTGACGGGGAGCCAGTGAAGGTCTCTCAGGTGTCCGGAGATGTGGCTGGTTCGTGGGATGTCGAGGATGAGTCTGGCAGAGGCGTTCTGGATCCGCTGGAGTCTTTTTTGGAGTTTGGCGGTGGTACCGGCGTAGAGGGCGTTGCCGTAGTCCAGTCGGCTAGTGACGAGGGCCTGGGTGACGGTCTTCCTGGTCTCGGTGGGGATCCACCAGAAGATCTTCCGTAGCATGCGTAGGATGTTGAAGCACGCCGAGGAGACGTTGTTGACTTGCCTGGTCATGGAGAGGGAGGAGTCCAGGATGAAGCCCAGGTTGCGTGCATGGTCTGTCGGTTTGGGTGCGGTGCCCAGGGCGGGAGGCCACCAGGAGTCGTCCCAGGCGGAGGGTGAAGAGCCCAGGATGAGGACCTCCGTCTTGTCGGAGTTCAGTTTCAGGCGGCTGGTCGTCATCCACTCGGCTACCTCTTTCATCCCTTCGTGCAGGTCGGCTCTGGCGGCGGCTGGGTCGTTGGTCAGGGAGAGGATCAGCTGGGTGTCGTCGGCGTAGGAGATTATGCTGAGGTTGTGTTGGCGTGCGATGGCCGCGAGTGGGCTCATGTAGACGTTGAAGAGGGTGGGGCTCAGAGAGGATCCTTGAGGGACGCCGCAGATGACTTCGGATGCCTCTGACTTGTACGGTGGGAGGCGGACTCTCTGTGTTCTTCCGTCGAGGAAGGAGATGATCCATTCCAGCGCCTTGTCCTGGATTCCGACGTTGCTGAGGCGCTGTACTAGGGTGCGGTGGCAGACAGTGTCGAATGCCGCGGAGAGGTCTAGGAGGATGAGGGCCGCTGTTTCTCCGTTGTCCATCAGGGTTCGGATGTCATCGGTGGCGGCGATGAGGGCGGTCTCTGTGCTGCGATTGGCTCGGAAGCCGGTCTGTGAGGGGTCGAGGGATCCATTCGTCTCGAGGAAGGCGGCCATCTGCTTGTAGCCTCCAAAATAACTGTGCGCCTTCCTAATGACATCCACATACTTGAACATCGCCACCGCCTTATCAGGATGATGTTCGCAATAAACACTAGCGTATATCAGGAAGGCAGACGTCCAGTTCTCAATTGACTTCGGGATTTAGTCTTTTCTGACAAGTGAGAACCCAAGTGCATACCAATTCCTGTATAAGGCAATTTTTTATGTATGTTCTTATCCTCGTCCACCTGATCCTTGGATTGAGCAGCGTCCCCTGCCTGCCCATTCGTAACAGCGGCAGCATCCCCACCAGATTTTTCACTCTCAGTAGACTGCCGCATAGGCAACGTTTTAGCAGCAACTTGCTCCCCAATTACATCAACCCCAATACCAATAGATCGAGTACGCTTAGCGGGAAGACTCTTCCCTTGTTGCCAAATAGACCACCATCCTGCCTTACCTTTTGGCATCTGTGACATCCTCTGTTGAAACAAAGCAGGGTCCCCTTGACGTGACTTGAGTGACGATGAGACTTGAACATTTGCGTGGTCCGCACTTGACTCCTGCAAAAGACTAAGAGAACCAGATTGCCCCAAAACACCCCTCTCATTTGTGACTGTAACATTTGCAACATCCTCATCTCGTAGTTCACCCTCCTCCAGGTCATCATCATAGATATCCAAAAGCAGGTCATCTTCATGTCCAACATAAACCCACTGCCACTAGGCAACTCGCCATCACCAATTCCACCATCGTAAAGTTGCCATTAAATATTCTCACTGCGCACTGCGCCTCGCATCCCAGAAGAGAAATCCGCTCCAGATCCCCTTCCGGTGCCCCCCACCCCAGACTGAACCGCCTCCTGTTCAGCTCGTAACTATTTTATGCCAGCCGAGGACCGGCTCACTGTAGCTGTGTCCTTGCCTTTGGAGCTGCTCAAGCCAGACTGCACCCTACTGATAGACCCACAAGCCCCCGCTGCACCAGTGGAAGTAACCGCCGAATCTGCACCTGACCCATGCCAAACCCATTGACCACCCCCTTGCGCACAGTTCGCCCCCTGACTAGCAGGCTCCCGACCCACGCCGGGGGGACTAGAGAAACACGCCTGGGGGGGACAACTGAGCCTCTATGGGTTGGCAGGGTATGCTCAGACGTGAGTCCCTTGCTCACTTTGCCACTGGAGTCGTGCAAGCACGGCTTTAGACGGCTGTAATGCCAGAAACCGGTCCTGGGAAGCTTGATTCCGGTCCAGGGAAGACATGGCTTGGCAGTTCGGGCTGGACTGTTCCCATGAGGCACAGGGTCAGACTGATTTGCATATGGCCATGTCTGAACTGGGGTGGTGGAGTGAGCTAAAGAACGGTGATGGAATAAACCCAGATCAGTTGACTGGGGGTGAGTGTTTGTATTGTCAACGCTCCGTCCATCATCACCTTTGGTTTTTCTTTGTTCGCCCTAAGTTGGCAGGGTATGCTCAGACGTGAGTCCCTTGCTCACTTTGCCACTGGAGTCGAGCATGCCCGGCTGAAGACGGCTGTAATGCCAGAAACCGGTCCTGGGAAGCTTGATTCCGGTCCAGGGAAGACATGGCTTGGCAGTTCGGGCTGCACTGTTCCCATGAGGCACAGTTGTCAGACTGATTTGCATATGGCCATGTCTGAACTGGGGTGGCTGAGTGAGCTAAAGAACGGTGATGGATTAAACCCAGATCAGTTGACTGGGGGTGAGTGTTTGTATTGTCAACACTCCGTCCATCATCACCTTTGGTTTTTCTTTGTTCGCCCTAAGTTGGCAGGGTATGCTCAGACGTGAGTCCCTTGCTCACTTTGCCACTGGAGTCGAGCAAGCCCGGCTGAAGATGGCTGTAATGCCAGAAACCGGTCCTGGGAAGCTTGATTCCGGTCCAGGGAAGACATGGCTTGGCAGTTCTGGCTGGACTGTTCCCATGAGGCACAGGGTCAGACTGATTTGCATATGGCCATGTCTGAACTGGGGTGGCGGAGTGAGCTAAAGAACAGTGATGGATTAAACCCAGATCAGTTGACTGGGGGTGAGTGTTTGTAGCGTCAACGCTCCGTCCATCATCACCTATGGTTTTTCTTTGTTCGCCCTAAGTTGGCAGGGTATGCTCAGACGCGAGTCCCTTGCTCACTTTGCCACTGGAGTCGAGCATGCCCGGCTGAAGACGGCTGTAATGCCAGAAACCGGTCCTGGGAAGCTTGATTCCGGTCCAGGGAAGACATGGCTTGGCAGTTCGGGCTGGACTGTTCCCATGAGGCACAGGGTCAGACTAATTTGCATATGGCCATGTCTGAACTGGGGTGGCTGAGTGAGCTAAAGAACGGTGATGGATTAGACCCAGATCAGTTGACTGGGGATGAGTGTTTGTAGTGTCAACGCTCCGTCCATCATCACCTTTGGTTTTTCTCTATGGGAGCCCCAGCACCCCCAAAGCACTGTGTCAACGGAGAATGGCTCGTGGCGGGGAGGGAGGGGGCCGAGGAGGGATTGGGGCAAGACAAAGAACCAATGGACAAAGACACTGCAGCAGGCATAGTGTCAGGCCCAGCCACCCTGCTTCCCAAAGAAAGAGACCCACAGCGCGGTGGCAAAACACCCCCATGCACCACAACCAAGCCATCGTTGGAAACAAGTGGACCAATGGCTCCAGACTGAACCTGTTGGGGAGGGGGGACAGCACATAAGTCCTGCCATTGAATTGAATTGACTGAGCCAAAACCTGCCCAGCCCCACCACACACCATGGAAGCAGGGGCACTAGGAGGGGCAGGAACAGCCAAACGAGGGCTGCTCCCAGTGACAAGGCTCCTCCCCCGCTTCCCCCGGGCTCCAGAGGCTGACCTGGGAGCCACACGGTCAAACGCCCCGCCCTGCAACCGGGCAGCCCGCCCAAAGGACCGCCCCCGCCTCCCACCAGACGCTCCCCTCCTGCCCTCTGCCCCAGGAGAGACAGAACATACCTGCACAGGAGCGCCCAGCAGCACGGAGGGGTCACCATCCGACGGGGCACTCGGCGACCCTCCATCCAGCTGCGCATGGGCATGGCGGCAGCGCCGTCCTCTTCATCCGACTGCGCGCCAACAGGCCGACACCGCCTTGGCCACGCCTCCAGCCGCTTTCCGGAAAGGGCGCGCACGCCCAACCCACGCTGCACCGGAAACTCCAGGAGAGAGAAGGTCCTCCCGACCCGCTTCACGGAGGACCTGAATGGCCCGCCGTACCTCCACAGACTCCACCCATGGCTACGACAAACTGGTGAGTGACGCAGCAGAGCAAGCCTACACCGAGCGCAAAACAAACTCCGCTACCCGCCTCCCGCCGGCACAGTCTTTTCCCGCTCTACGCTGGCCCTACTTATCACCTCTGTCCCTCACTACCTAATCAGCACCTGTTGTGGCCAGACCTCGCGCGAACCTACCCAGGGAGAGACCGGCTCGCGCTCGGCTCTCCCTGGGTCCCCCCTTGTACGTGCTGTGTACAGAATGACTGGGGGTCTCTACTGGAAATTTCTGAACAAAGTTTGCCACCTAGTGGGCATATGTATCAGCGTTGGTGGGCTCTAAAATTTATGGACTTTATTATAGATCTGGCAAAATATTTGCTTTTTGTGTTGTCCCCCTTGTAGTGTCCTACTGGACACGGTCTAGTTGTCAACAGGATGTAACCCACACTTTACACCCACCTACCACTGGCGTCACGAGTCACGTGACCCAGTTAATAAAAGGGGCCGAGCGCTCGTGCTCGAGGCCAATTACTATACTAATAAACAACAAAGAAGGTCAAAGGGAAATATTTTATGACCATCTACTGATATCATCCCCTACGGCAATGAAAGAACAAAAGATATCAGGAGGTCAATCAATATAAAGTGCATAAACTGTCTCAAAATGGAGTGTTTCATTAGGGAGCAGTCACAAAGTCCATATGGAAATGATACAACGTGACCATCAATTGATTCCCATCAGATACCCATCCTGTGCCGCCCTACATCATTTGGGATCCTTCAACCGAAGGTTGTGAGATATAACCACAATCAGACTGGGTGATCTGCCACCCAATCAAACGGAGAGGATCTATAATTGAGGGAGTACTGTAAACTGCATCAGGCAGGTAAATGACTAGCAGTGCAAAAGAAAATAAATAAAATGATAGTGCATAGAACGTGAGTGATATAAAATGGGTTATGAAAGTGGAAAAATGTAATTTAATGGTATCCTATCCATACCCAATGCTAAAAAACAGTGCAAGGCAGTGTTATACAAATAACTACCCAGATGGTAAAGAGGTCAACATGTTTCTGCGGTAACGTGGAGTCTCGAGATCTCCGCCTGCTTCATCAGGACCTATATTATTGCTACTGCTTCAGTGTTTAAGAATTAGAAAGTATGAAAAAGATGTCACCTGAAATTCGCCAGTTCAGAAGATCCCGATCATCACAGTGGAAAAACAGGGCAAAAAAAAATAAAATACAATGAAACACATTAACATTTGAGACAGTTTGCAAACCACATAGTTTATGTGTGAAATTATGAGTAGCCAATAATTTTATTGGTCAGTGGGTCTCAATTAGTAGACCTATTAGATTAAATGCCATTTTTATAGCAATAGTATTTAGAGAGATGGTATTTTAAGAAACCAAATTACTTCACTCACCCAAATTATGGGGAATGCATACCCCACCTCACCTGGCTACAGCGCAGGTATAGACGGAGCACCGCTCTGGGGAGAGGAAGGGAGAGAGGAAACAAATCGAGGAAAGATATAATAACTGTTATAAGTGCATCAATTTCATTTAAAGAAAGCCGATCGTACTTTCAGGTGTAATGTGTTTAATCTCATTATCCATTAGCTAAAAAAGTAGCCTATTCATCACTCCTGAAACATCGTCTTTAATCTCATTATCCACTAACTAGACACAATGCCTGGTCATCGCAAAATGGGCGCTCTGGAAGTAACTGATCATCGCGTTAACATCACAAGTACACGATTTCTCCGATGTAACTAGCATTGTGTAGTAGGTTATACCGATCACGTCGGGGAAACCGCCAGCAGAGTCAGAGCAGATTTTAATCATACAGAGTCTAAAACGGAGTGAAATGCGCATTTCACGCGTTCTAAGTTTAACAACAAGTTGTCAAGACCCCCGCCATCCTGCTTACCTGTCCGTCGGTACTCCGGACATCCGTCTAGGCTGTCGTGGAGGGAGGTACCTGTCCGGACAGGAAGCAGGCTATTTGTTATCCTTTAGGCGTGCTGAGGTCGCACAAGAAGTGCGTCATGACGTTTACCTACGTGGAGCTTATCGGGCCAGTAGGGGATTGTAGTTTATTCCCAGTGTCGAACAGGAAGTAGGCTGTTTGTTTGTCTTTAGGCGTGCTGAAGTCGCACAAAAAGTGCGTCATGGCGTTTACCTACGTGGCGCTTATCGGGCCAAAAGGGAATTGTAGTTTATTTCCAGTATCGAACACCGTCGACTCGGTAAGATGTGAAATCACTATATGAGTCTTAGTCTAACAGGTGTCATGTGATGTCTATGAATTAAATGTCTGGGTGCCGAAACTTGAATAAAGGTAATTAAAAAACCTGTATAAGTGTCTGTATTAAATTTCCGAATGTTGGGAAAAGTTAAAGCAAGAAACTAGACCATCGTAGTAAGTGATAATTCATCCTCTCTGTGAATTCACGATGTCTAACATGATTTCAATGTTCTCACTAAAACACCATGGTATTGAGATCCTTCTTTTAGAGAAGAATTTCATTATGTATAAGCGCTGTTATCTTGGGAACGCATGGTGGTGTCTGAATGATTATTCTTATCCAGACGCTTTACTGCAGGCAATATCAGAATTTACTTATTTGCCATGTTGTCGAAGAGGCGTTGAGTGAGGGGTGGATTACACCTAAGGAAGGACAATTTCTCTGCACACCTAATCCAACTGTACCTTATTTCTATCAGTTACCCAAAATCCATAAAATTCCACGCCCTCCACCGGGGCGTCCGATAATATCGGGGATAGGTTCACTTTTGGAACCCCTCTCGACTTTTGTCGATGTGTTCCTTCAACCTATGGTACGAGAAATGCCTACCTTCCTTAAGGATACGAAGGATGTGCTGAGGTTATTGCCTAATATTGACTTCAATATACAAACTGATTTGTTGGTGTCATTTGACGTTGAAAGTTTGTACACGTCTATCCCTCAAACTGAGACATTGGAAGTTATAGAGACATTGCTATCAGCTAGAGATCTTAATTCCATAACACCTGTTAGTGTGATCATGACCCTAGCTACAATAGCTATGACTGAGAACTTTTTCCGGTTCGAGGAAAATCTCTACTTACAGATTAGCGGGACCGGCATGGGCAGCGTTTTTGCCCCAAGTCTCGCTAATCTGTATGTGCACCATTTCGAGCAGGAGCATGTGTTCGCAGACACCAATCCCCATCTTGGGTGTCTGCGGACTTGGAAGCGCTACATCGACGATATTTTCGTCGTGTGGCGTGGGAGTGTAACACAGTTAAAGGAGTTCCACGAATGGATCAACAAAAGGAATCGTTTCTTGAAATTTACTATGGAATTCAATTCAGAGAGTTTGGCATTTTTGGATCTACTCATTCACGGAACATCCAACGGTTTGACTTCAGAACTCTACCGCAAACCTATGGCACGCAATTCGTTGCTCAATTACAATAGTTGCCACCCTAAGTCACTACGGGACAATCTACCCTATGGGCAATTTTTGCGTATACAGAGGAACTGCTCTGACCGCGTATCTTTCCAAACACATGCTCGATGTCTATCTAGAGATCTGGCACTTAAAGAATATCCAACAAACCTAATCCAGCTGTCCCAAAAAAGAGCTGCAAACAATAATCGTGCCAGTTTGCTCGAAATCTTACCTCCGAAACCCAAGACTGAACGCATGACATGCGTGAGTACTTTTGGTACATTTTCAAATCAAATTACTAAGATTGTGAAGAGACACTGGGGTATTCTCAATACTGGACAAGATACTTTACCTCTTCCACTTTTCGCATATAAGAGAGCACAAAACCTGAAGGACAGACTAGTCCACACAAGACCCAAATGTGAGATACCGAGAGCCGTGGGCACCCTGTGGGACATGCCCGCAGTTACAGGACACCACCCCTGTGGACAATGTGCGGCCTGTCCCCAGACATCAAAAACAACAACGATTGACATTGGGTTGGAACGAGCTTGGGAACAACGCAAGTTCACCAACTGCAAAAGCGCGAATCTAATCTATTTGATTAAGTGTCCGTGCAATAAGATGTATGTCGGTATGACAACTCGCAAAGTTAAGCTGCGAATATCTGAGCACAAAAGTTCTATAAGGTGTAACAAACTGGCCACCAGACTCACGAGTCATTTTTTACTGGCACAACATCTTCCTACAGATATAAGGTGGACAGTTCTGGAACAACCAACAATTCCAGTGCATATTGTCGACACAAGCATGTTCCTATTTAAACGAGAACAAAGGTGGGTGTATAAATTGGAAACCCACAAGTCAGGATTGAATGATGACATTCCGTGGATGGCATTGTAGTCATTGTAAACATTGATAATCCCTCACGCCCCATACACTATCCACAAGATTGCAATTTGGGTGTATTACTGGCAAATAAGTAAATTCTGATATTGCCTGCAGTAAAGCGTCTGGATAAGAATAATCATTCAGACACCACCATGCGTTCCCAAGATAACAGCGCTTATACATAATGAAATTCTTCTCTAAAAGAAGGATCTCAATACCATGGTGTTTTAGTGAGAACATTGAAATCATGTTAGACATCGTGAATTCACAGAGAGGATGAATTATCACTTACTACGATGGTCTAGTTTCTTGCTTTAACTTTTCCCAACATTCGGAAATTTAATACAGACACTTATACAGGTTTTTTAATCACCTTTATTCAAGTTTCGGCACCCAGACATTTAATTCATAGACATCACATGACACCTGTTAGACTAAGACTCATATAGTGATTTCACATCTTACCGAGTCGACGGTGTTCGATACTGGAAATAAACTACAATTCCCTTTTGGCCCGATAAGCGCCACGTAGGTAAACACCATGACGCACTTTTTGTGCGACTTCAGCACGCCTAAAGACAAACAAACAGCCTACTTCCTGTTCGACACTGGGAATAAACTACAATCCCCTACTGGCCCGATAAGCTCCACGTAGGTAAACGTCATGACGCACTTCTTGTGCGACCTCAGCACGCCTAAAGGATAACAAATAGCCTGCTTCCTGTCCGGACAGGTACCTCCCTCCACGACAGCCTAGACGGATGTCCGGAATACCGACGGACAGGTAAGCAGGATGGCGGGGGTCTTGACAACTTGTTGTTAAACTTAGAATGCGTGAAATGCGCATTTCACTCCGTTTTAGACTCTGTATGATTAAAATCTGCTCTGACTCTGCTGGCGGTTTCCCCGACGTGATCGGTATAACCTACTACACAATGCTAGTTACATCGGAGAAATCGTGTACTTGTGATGTTAACGCGATGATCAGTTACTTCCAGAGCGCCCATTTTGCGATGACCAGGCATTGTGTCTAGTTAGTGGATAATGAGATTAAAGACGATGTTTCAGGAGTGATGAATAGGCTACTTTTTTAGCTAATGGATAATGAGATTAAACACATTACACCTGAAAGTACGATCGGCTTTCTTTAAATGAAATTGATGCACTTATAACAGTTATTATATCTTTCCTCGATTTGTTTCCTCTCTCCCTTCCTCTCCCCAGAGCGGTGCTCCGTCTATACCTGCGCTGTAGCCAGGTGAGGTGGGGTATGCATTCCCCATAATTTGGGTGAGTGAAGTAATTTGGTTTCTTAAAATACCATCTCTCTAAATACTATTGCTATAAAAATGGCATTTAATCTAATAGGTCTACTAATTGAGACCCACTGACCAATAAAATTATTGGCTACTCATAATTTCACACATAAACTATGTGGTTTGCAAACTGTCTCAAATGTTAATGTGTTTCATTGTATTTTATTTTTTTTCCCCTGTTTTTCCACTGTGATCATCGGGATCTTCTGAACTGGCGAATTTCAGGTGACATCTTTTTCATACTTTCTAATTCTTAAACACTGAAGCAGTAGCAATAATATAGGTCCTGATGAAGCAGGCGGAGATCTCGAGACTCCACGTTACCGCAGAAACATGTTGACCTCTTTACCATCTGGGTAGTTATTTGTATAACACTACCGTGCACTGTTTTTTAGCATTGGGTATGGATAGGATACCATTAAATTACATTTTTCCACTTTCATAACCCATTTTATATCACTCACGTTCTATGCACTATCATTTTATTTATTTTCTTTTGCACTGCTAGTCATTTACCTGCCTGATGCAGTTTACAGTACTCCCTCAATTATAGATCCTCTCCGTTTGATTGGGTGGCAGATCACCCAGTCTGATTGTGGTTATATCTCACAACCTTCGGTTGAAGGATCCCAAATGATGTAGGGCGGCACAGGATGGGTATCTGATGGGAATCAATTGATGGTCACGTTGTATCATTTCCATATGGACTTTGTGACTGCTCCCTAATGAAACACTCCATTTTGAGACAGTTTATGCACTTTATATTGATTGACCTCCTGATATCTTTTGTTCTTTCAATTACTATACTACCTCTCCTGGTGTCTGCCTCCGTCATTTACATAATGCGGGCCTGAGGCCCGACACCACATTGGCGACGAGGCGGGTAGCCAGCCCCGCGTGCCTGATGCCTTGTGCTTCGTCGTTCCTCGTGGGGGAGGAAAAGGAGCCCGGCAAGGGGTGCCCCCACCAAGCTGTCTGTGGCCACCCGTGACCGCAGTGGACCTGGGACGTGATACCAATCTCCGTGTCCAAGGAGCGACGACCGGAGAGAGTCCTGCCGTGCCTCACCCCCACTAGCGTCAGAGGAGGAGGTGAGCACGTGTCCCCCACTGAGGGCGAGTGCCCCAGGATGCCTGCAATGCATCCGCTGCCAAGCTCACCGGTGAGTGCCCCACGATGCCAGCACGTCCTTTACCGCCGTTCATGGATCACAGTGACCGAGCAACGGCACAAACCCATGTAATGCCTGCACTGTGCTAGCTGCTGCGCCAGGGCGGCCACTTCCGCAGGTAACAGGCCCGGCGAACTGCAACGCGCAACAATAAAGAGACATTCACTGGCCCGTCCTGCTTCCTTCTACTGCACAGCCGGAAGCATCCACCTTAAGGACACTCACCTTGTGGCGGGCGGCGAGCAAGAACTTGTACCCACTAAGACTTCAGCCCCTCTCCACAGCTGCTCCCGTGAGGCTCAGAGAGGCTGGATAACCCGTGGCATCAGGAGCACGGGGGAAGCCTACGAGACAGTGCCACACGCCGGCCAACGGTGGATACCGCATCCCCGCGGTCGTATCAAGTCGAGCTGCCCCGCCTGCCTGCCATGTACCTCAGGGGTCACCAGGCGCGCAACAACCATTGGGCTGAAGGGGCTTCAGCCCCCCCCGTCAGGTTCCGTGGGCTGGGCTGAGGCTGCCAGGCAGTAGTCAAGGGTCATCGAGGGTATTACTCGATCCGTCCTAAAGCCCTGGCGGTCACAGCTTTCCTCTTGTTTATCCTATTTACATCTTTCTTTCTTTTAGCAGACTCCCCTGCATGACTCTTTCATTCCTTAATGGCTGTATCTGCATGACAACAGCGGCGAGACTGGCAACGTTACAGGGTTTAAAGGTGTGAAGTAAAGTCAAACACCCCCGCCCAGGAATGAACAGAGTATCCTGCAAACAAAAAGGAATACACCCTCATCACAGCAGACTTTTGCAAAGAATGTAGGGAAGAGATGATTGTAAAGTTGGCTTATGATATACATAGAGTTGCCACATTTTCAGATGCTAATGGGGACGAGGCTATGCAAATGGGGACGAGGCTGGTAAGTGAATAGCAACTAAATCTGCTGTTAGCTTTTTAGAAATAAAAAAAAAACACTCGCAACTCTTAACTATTTTGCTCAGGCAATTTCATTTTTATTTCATAATGACCCCAAACTAAAATGACAGTGGGGTTTAAAATGAACACAGTACAGTGAGTGTTACAGAAAGTATAGTAGTCATGAGGAGTTCGCGATGCACATCCGGATATTATAGACAAAAAATAAGACTTCATCTGGAGCACAGTGAATGTGAAGCTGCAAATATTGCATTTACCAACTGAGTATCAAAGTCATAAAGGCAGGTCATCAAAAAAGTTTAGAGACACATATTGATCAGGAAAGAGTAAGACTCTGTTAGCTTTAATAATAATTTAGGAATTGTGTATGTTGCTTGGTAATAATTTTGATGTGATATATGCAGGGCCCCTGAAATTCTGCAGCAGGGGAGAGCCAAATTATGCAGCAAGGTTGAGTAAATTATGTGGCATAATGCTGCACATTTTGTTATAGCATCACTATATTAATTTGTAATTTTTTAACACTGTTTAAACATTGGTTGCATCTCATTAATAACAGTTTAAAACTGAAATACAGATATAAGCAACAGAAAGGTGACCAGTTACCATTTGCCAAGGTCCTTCCACTGTGTGGCAACATGTAGCTGCGTTTTTTAGTAACTTTTGAACGTTTAAAAATTTTTTTTCTGTAAACATCTGCAGATTGTGGCAAATGCAGCAAATATTCAACTATGCGAAATAAACACAGCCATACAGTTGCATACCTCCAGTGGCTCTGGATATATACCTGTATTAACTGCTTGGACCTCGTATTTCAAACCAGAATAACTATGAGCTTTTGTTGAGTTACAAGGTTTTTTTTACCAGCTTTTACTTAAAAATATCCGCTATTTAGGTAACAGACTGGCCAGGTGGCAATCCGATGGGAAATTACAGCATGGAGGGAAAAATGGATGAATGTGGGGCAGAGCCACAGAGCGAAAGTAACAGGCTATAGGAGTGAGGGAGGGAGCAGGGGGAAAGGTGAGTGTATGAGGGAAATAATCAGTGAGAAAAAGTAACGCTCCGCAAGAAAGAGGAAGGGTAGACATGCAAGGAAGAAGGTGAGAGACAGGGGAGAGCTGGCAGTTGAAGATTAGGGCATGGGGGTAAGGGGTGAACCGCAACTGCGGACACTCCTGACATATTGAACCTATATTGCTCACTATAAAGCATACTCATGCAGCTCTGGTAGCAAAGATTGACACTCTAGTGCTTGATGTAGGATTAACTCTGATCAGAAGAAACTGGCAGTTTTAATATCAGAAGCCGAAGCAAAACTGACATGAGATCTGAGTGCTCAGGAAGCACTTTGAAAACATACAAGACAGAATCTCATTCCTTGAATACTGGGCCGAAGATGAGGAAGGAAAAGCTATGGGGACCAATATTCAGATAGGGGGCCTCACGGAACAAACAAAGGGCTTTAGCACTGCATGTAGTTTGGAAGGGTTACTAAGTACACTTACAGCCTATTACCTGACAACATTCTTCTCAGTTGAACAGGCAAAGGCCCATATTATAACTACAGCCATCCAAAGGGCCAGCCAGGCCTATAATAATGTCATCTGCAGCAACTACAGAGTTTGCTCGATTTTGATTTACTTGCCACAACAGAGCTAACTGTTATACTACAGACAAAGAGGCATAATCTTGCAATGTGCTAGTTGAGATGACCCCAGCACTGCCAAAAAGTAGGCAGGCAGGGCAATTTTCTTCAGGTTCTGCTCCTTGAAGAGGCCATGCAATACACTATCAGTGAGACTGTGGGCATGATGTGCAGCATTTTTCTCAGGGTGAAGGGTTAACTGTAATCATAGTCATGCTATGAAACAGACCATGCCCATGCTGTGACAAAAGTCTGGCTTCCAGTTGACAGGTTGTGGTAGGCAAGCATGCCTAGTCAGGTGTTTAGAGCCTCCTATATAAGGCCTTTATTGTTCTATATTGAGCAACATTATGGTGCATTATACAATATACAAGAGAGGTTTCTGCACAGTTTGCATCCTGAACAATTATTTCAAGGTACCTTAAAATATAATGATCCTGAAAAAAGAGTCACAGTGAAGGAAAGCAATTACCCAGGGTCACATAGTTTAGGCAATATAGATAGCCAGGTTCTTTGGGTCAAGGCACAACAAAAGCTCCAGTCTGGCCTTGATGGACCATACACAATTGATGATACACAAGTACTGATTTTTCCAGATTACACTCCAATGGTGCAACAACAAAGGAGAGCATATCTGGATGTTAAGAAACAACTCCCTAAATTACACCTCAAGTACATGTTTTCATTCCCAGCAGATCTGAAAGTCTTGTACAATGGGAAATCCCACATCTATACTGATACATCAACAGTTTGGAAATGGGCTGAAGCTCTGACAAACTCGGGTAGCCCTATTTATTGGTCATCCCAGAACAGATTGAAATCCAGACCGCAACGTACGAAAAAAACACAAAAGGTTGACCGACCATCCGCTACTCTACACAAGATGAGAGGGCTGCTGCAGCAGTGGAGGCACTTCATGAATCGCTGGGCTTGAATATCCCCAGTGGTTTAGGAGACAGCACATTGGTGATTAGTGGCAACACGGATGACCCGGAAACTTTCCTGAATATGGGACTCGTGGCTAAAGCTCAGTACGTATGCAAAATAATAAGGCCCACTGGCTGCTCTTAGTTAACCTGGGCTGGGGAATATTGCCTGTTAGCATTCACTCATGGAAACTTTAGGTGGCAGGTTAAAGCTGACCCCCAACACAGTTTTTTTGTATTGTTTACTGAGGTATACATCTTAATGTCTGCACTTATGGAAGGATAGGCTATGTCACAAAGAGTAAATTTTTAAATAACAAAGTATGTGCTTTAAGGTGATATTCATATGCACTGTAATAACATGATTGTTTTAAACTTTATAAAATGTTTATTAAAATACCAATTATTTGGAGCATTGTAGCATTGAAGATACTGCCCTGGAGTGTCTTGCCTTTTTTCTATCTGAGAGGGCATAAACAGTCCACATCCCCGTATTTTAGTCATGCCCGAGACCTCTCACTTGCAAAATCCCACAGGGCTTTTCTCTGAGCCCTACATTGTTTTCTCTTTATCTTATTAAGTTCACTTTATTTATACAACCCTTTAGTTTCTCTGTGATGTCCTACACAGATGGTATCATAGGATTATTTTCTTGGGCAATGATCTGGGGTCAACCCAAGAGAAATTATGATCTTGCTTTTTCACAGTTGCCTCCTGGATCAAGTCAAATCAAAACCCAATTGTAACAACACAGAGGGCTTCATCTTTAGGGAACCTTCAATGAATAGATACGGTCTTTAATTTGGTGGTGATGTAGCTGGACCCATCGGCCACTCGAGGTTGACTCAGCAAAAAATCCTGATCCATAAGTCACTAATTGTTGCCAAAACTGTATTTATAAATGTCATGTGAGAGTAGGTAAACTCATTAAATGTGTACTAAAATTCAAAATTTAATATTTGTTCTATTAGAATTCCTTGAGAAAGTACTAAGCTTCCTCAAAACTTGTTAAATACTATTATGAATACATTAATGTTAGAGCCCAGTGTGCTTTGAATTGAGCTGTGATGTATTGGCAAAAAAATAACCCCTATGCATTATACCACTACAATGACAGGATGACCCACAAGCAATTTTTAGTCTGACTCTGAATTTGGCTCCGCCTCCAGCATTTGAAATGTTAGCCCCCCCCGAAATTTGGGTCTAGTTGCGCCCCTGGGGGTCACCAAGGACAACACAGCGAACTGCCCAGCGGCGCCACACACGCCGCGTTAGCCGTCTGATGAGACCCCCAGCACAAAAGAGACAGAAGCTGTCCTGCACTCACATGGATAGCGCACAGAAGGTGGAGCTTTGCTGGAACGCAGCGCCCCTAGTGGCCGCATGCCCGCACTGCCAACGGTGTACAGCGCACTGGCATTAGAGTCCCCCATCAATGCCTGCGTCCCCAACGCTCTGGAAGGCCCGCAGCACGAACGCACACGCCTCAAGGTACAACACACTGTCCACACTTCAACCCCGGCCCAAAGAGCTCCAATCAACTGGAGGGCCCCGGCCGTCAACACCATCCACCAGGCGCAGGAAATCACGAGGCAAAGAAGCCAGCAGTGCCCCTGCCTACCTCAAAATACCTTCGACAGTCAAGGTAGCTGTTTCTCTATGTGCAACCCAGAGCCTCCCAGCCGAAATCTCAGGAATCAGCAGGGACCGGTGAAAGAAAAAACTGCCACAGCGCCACCTGGTGGCCTCCAAAAATCAATACACTGACAAACAGACACAGTTCGTCTCCGTAGGCAGAGGAGACTATCCTGTCGACCAAAAGCCCTGCTAAAGGAAAAATCCAGTAGAGGTGAATCACTGCCCAGCAGCCTTGAGCTCCTTTGACCAAGCAATGTGCATCACATGCTCCATGTCGGCTGCCCATCACTTGCTGCAAGAGAGACAGAAACTTAGAGTACCTGCAAAGAATCCCAAGGAGTACAAAGACACCTCAGCAAACCGGAACTGACAGATTCTCTCCCCAAAAGAGAAGGCAGGCATAAGGTGCTCCAGGTGGCGGGAAGCCTCAACTACTAGGAAGAGGCAAAAGCTGAACCCGTAAATGTCACACGCAAGAGATACCTACTAGCCCACCACTGCCACAGAGGAAGAGATTCCAATAGGGCAGATGGACAGTGCACCGGTGCAGACAGAGAGCAACACCGGCTGGTTGACTATCACCACATGGCCACCAATGGCCCATTAAAGACAAAAAAAAATGTAGTACAAGGCCGCAGCACAAAGGGGAAGCGCACACATACCCTGAGCCAAGAGGACTAAAGGTCTAGCGTGGCCCGAACGCAGGAGAAAGAACCTCTATATCTCCAAAGGACCAGAAAATCCCCACAGTCGGTCCAAGACCGCCACCACCAGCAAGAGTGGAAGACCAGCCAGACAGCAATGTCTCAAGTTAGCTATCCCCAACAGAAGCGCAAGAAAGACTGGTGCGGAGCACACCCCACACATGGCCGCCCAACGCCACCCCCAGTGAAGAGGTCTCATTACCCGCTCCTACTGGTGAATAGGCACAACCACCAACCACACCACAGGCACCCAAGTGCCAGAAGAGAGAGTCCACGAACGAGACCAAGCACGCAAAGAGTATGCAAAGCCAGAAGCACGCAGGAAGCCACGCCAGTGCACCTGATTGCACCGACAGCACCCAGGAGACCTCTCCACAAAGAAGCGCTGCTGAATGCAGGTAGGAGAGCACGTACATCTCCACCGCCACAGCAAAGCCCTGCAGTAGGCCGAAAGCCACCCACGGTGTCCTCCCTCACACTGCCTCAAGATGGAGTCGGCCGCGACCCAGATTGGTGAGAGAGGAGTCGCACACCCCACGTGGCAGGCCGCCACAGCACCATGTGCTCCAACAACCAGCGACACAAGACCGAACGTCACGTCGCCCAGCAAGCAAGAAACACGTCACCAAGTGACTAGTCCAGACAAGCATGCCAGAGCAAAAGCAGAAGCCGGCGCCACGACAGCGCCGCCTCGAGGTCCAAACACAACACCCTCGAAGAAAAGAAGAAGTGACAGCTCTGTCACCCCAAAGACCGGATGAGCACAGGTGGACTGAACAAGCCGTTACAAATACAAAAATGACCTAGACCTAGGGCAATCAATTTATTTAATACGACTTGGGCATCTCATGTCATATTCTTTTGACAGCAGCCACCCGTTTCATACTGTACAGGGTTGGGGATACACCAGTCAATAGCCCATCTTAAAAACGCCTGTCTCCTTATATACAACAGTACTACTACTCACACCAACATGTGTAGAAAAAATGTGAGTAAGCGTGATAACACCTCACGGGCGCACCACCAATGGGACCCCTGGCTGGTACCCACCAGGATGGCCCTGTTATCATCATCGGTGCTATCACGCTAAACGGAAACGTGTCCAACCAAAAATGTTAATAGTGGTGAGCCTTGCCGGCTCTATAATGAGTAGCCATTTTCACTTTTTTAAATTGAGAGCATTTAGCATATTAGAACAAGAATAAAGTTGTCTGTTCATGCTCTATGAGCAAATATATTTCTCAAAGGTACAGGTCCAACAAACTAGAAAAATAAAAGGCAGTGTATGTGTCAGTTGTTGTATATAAATAAGTATACATAAGACACAATGATTGTGTGAGTGACTGTATGGATAACTGTATACTTGTAATAATGATTTTATAATTCACTAAGTATGACTTACTATCTAAATGAATAGAAGAAGTGGTGTTTGTATAAGTGTTTTCCTAAGTAAATATGTAAGTATGATCCATTGTTTGCATAAGTGAGAAGGATGACTTCATATGTGAATAGGATGCGTGCTGTTGTTTAATGTCGATATAGATGTATAAGTATTTTTGATAGTGTTCTATTGTTCATTGACAGCATGTATGAGTGAATCCATAGGTAAGTGATTAGATGTGTGTATACATCTATGAATCACTGAGTGGATTTTTAGATACTTGTATTGCTGTGACAATGGATTTAAATATGATACTCTGTATTTTACAAATAGTGATGAAAAATTGTAATAGTATATGAAAAGGTGTATGTGATTGTCACGTGGATGATGTCATCAGTGATGTCATCAGTGATGTCATTTGAGATGTCATCAGTGATGTCACTGACCATGTCATGAATGATCTAATATGTGACATCATCAGCAGTGGATTGCGGGTGCGCGATATATACTTAGTACAACTAACTATATAGGAGTAATTTCAATGGTTTGGTATGAGTAAAATGTCCAGCTAACTATAACACCACTAAAACTTATAGTTTTTTGAGTGAATTTCAAAGGTTTTGTAAAAGCTAATTCCTAACTATATAACTCCTGAAACCTATGTTTTTTTCAGTGAATTTCAAAGGTTTTTTTAAATGCTAATTCCTAACTATATAAGGCCTGAAACCTATGGTTTTTTCAGTGAATTTCAAAGGTTTTTTAAAATGCTAATTCCTAACTATATAAGGTCTGAAACCTAAGGTTTTTTCAGTGAATTTCAAAGGTTTTTTAAATGCTAATTCCTAACTATATAAGGCCTGAAACCTATGGTTTTTTCAGTGAATTTCAAAGGTTTTTTAAATGCTAATTCTATTAGCGGATAACGTTTAAATATATTAATATCCTAGTGGGACCTTCTGAGCAGCCCTAGGGGGTCATGGTGTTTCTACCCTGCCCCCTTTTTGTGTTCTACACGTTTGTTTTTCTGCTTTCTTGTGCCTAATTCCTAACTATATAAGGCCTGAAACCTATGTTTTTTTCAGTGAATTTGCAAGGTTTTTTAAATGCTAATTCCTAATTATATAAGGCCTGAAACCTATGGTTTTTTCATTGAATTTGCAAGGTTTTTTAAATGCTAATTCCTAACTATATAAGGCCTGAAACCTATGGTTTTTTTCAGTGAATTTGCAAGGTTTTTTTAAATGCTAATTCCTAACTATATAAGGCCTGAAACCTATGGTTTTTTCAGTGAATTTCAAAGGTTTTTTAAATGCTAATTCCTAACTATATAAGGCCTGAAACCTATGTTTTTTTCAGTGAATTTCAAAGTTGTTTTAATGCTAATTCCTAACTATATAAGACCTGAAAGCCCACCAGGAATCTCCAGTATGCACCAGGGGACTGCATTGCAGAGAGGTGTAATTAAGCCACGGCCCTTTTTACACCTCTCTGCAATGCAGCCCCCGTGCATGTTTGAAGAGGGGGAACTCATTCCCCCTGCATACTGGGGGCCTACTAGCCCACCTGGAACCTCCAGTATGCGCCAGGGGGCTGCATTGCAGAGGTGTAATGAGGCTATGCCCCTTGTTACACCTCTCTGCAACGCAGCCGCCTGGCGCGTTTGCAGAGGGGGAACTAATTCCCCTTGCATAATGGGGGTCCCTGGGGGCCAACTAGCCCACCAGGAGCCTCCAGTATGCACCAGATGGCTGCATTGCATAGAGGTGTAATGAGGCCACACCCTTTTTTACACCTCTCTGCAACGCAGCCCCCGTGCATGTTTGAAGAGGGGGAACTAATTCCCCTTGCATACTGGGTGTCCCTGGCAGCCATTTTGTGCCTTGTTCGAACCAAGGCACAAGAAAGCAGTGAAACAAAGGTGTGACACTCGCAAAGGGGCCAGAGTAGAAACACCCTGACCCCCTAGGCCTGCTCAGGGGGTCCCACAAGGACCCCCCAAGGCAAAAAAAATAAAGTCGCGGGGTACAAAAAAACAATAAAAAAAATATAAAACAACAATAAGAATAAAAAACAGTTATTTTCAGAACTACCTCCAATTTATATAAAAATGCTACATTTAAAAAAAACTCTGTCTTTCTTTTTTTCTCCAGGGTACGCGTACCGGTACGTGTACCGATACGTGTACCGGGGCACGCACCCCCTCAAAAAAAAAAAAAAAAATGAGTGTGTGTGTGAGTGGTGTGTGTGTGTGGGGGGTGGGTGTGGGGTGTGTGTGTGGGGGGGTATGTGTGTGGGTGTGTGTGTGTAGGATGTGTGGGAGTGTGTGTGGGGTGTGTGTGTGGGTGTGTGTGTGGGGGGTGTGTGTGGGTGTGTGTGGGGGTGAGGAATGTGTGTGTGGGTGTGTGTGTGTGTGAGGTGTGTGTGTGGGGTGTGTGTGTGTGTGTGTGTGTGGGGGGGGGGTGTCAGAGGTGGGTGTGTGTGGGGGGGGTAAGGTGTGTGTGGGGGATGTGTGGGGTGTGTCTGTGAGGTGTGTGTGTGTGTGGGGGGAGTGAGGTGTGTATGGGTGGGGGTGTGTGGGGTGTGTGGGTGTAGGTGGGGGTGTATGGTGTGGGTGTGGGTGTGTGGGGTGTTTGGGTGTGGGTGGAGGTGTGGGTGTATGAGGTATGGTGGGTGTGTGTGTGTGGGGTGTGTGTGTGTCGGGGTATGTGTGTGTCGGGGTATGTGTGTGGGGCACCCCCTCAAAAAAAGAAAAAAATAATGAGTGTGTGTTTGTGTGTGGTGTGTGTGGGGGGTGAGGGGGATGTGTGTGGGGGGTATGTGTGTTGGGTGTGTGTGTGTAGGATGTGTGGGTGTGTGTGTGGGGTGTGTGTGTGGGTGTGTGTGTGGGGGGGTGGGTGTGTGTGTGTGAGAGGAGTATGTGTGTGGGTGTGTGTGTGTGTGTGTGAGGTATGTGTGGTGTGTGTGTGTGTGTGTGTGTGTGAGGTGTGTGTCAGAGGTGTGTGTGTGTGGGGAAGGGGTGAGGTGTGTGTGGGGGATGTGTGGGGTGTGTCTGTGAGGTGTGTGTGTGTGGGGGGGTGAGGTGTGTGTGGGTGGGGGTGTGTGGGTGTAGGTGGGGGTGTGGGTGTGTAAGGTGTGGGTGTGGGTGGAGGTGTGGGTGTATGAGGTATGTGTGGGGGTGGGTGTGGGGTGTGTGTGTGTGGGGGGGTATGTGTGTGGAGCACCCCCTCAAAAAAGAAAAAAATAATAAGTGTGTGTGTGTGTGTGGTGTGTGTGTGTGGGGGGGATGGGGGTGTGTGTGCGGGGGGGTATGTGTGTGGTGTGTGTGTGTGTAGGATGTGTGGGTGTGTGTGTGGGGAGTGTGTGTGGGTGTGTGTGTAGGGGTGTGTGTGTGTGTGTGAGGAGTGTGTGTGTGTGGGTGTGTGTGAGAGAGGTGTGTGTGTGGTGTGTGTGTGTGGGGTGTGTGTCAGAGGTGTGTGTGTGTGGGGGAGGGGGGAGGTGTGTGTGGGGGATGTGTGGGGTGTGTCTGTGAGGTGTGTGTGTGGGGGGAGTGAGGTGTGTGTGGGTAGGGGTGTGTGGGGTGTGTGGGTGTAGGTGGGGGTGTGGGTGTGTAAGGTGTGTGTGTGGGTGTGGGTGTGTGGGGTGTTTGGGTGTGGGTGGAGGTGTGGGTGTGTGAGGTATGTGTGGGTGGTGTGTGTGGGAGGGGTGGGTGTGGGGTGGGTGTATGTGGGGGTATGTGTGTGGGGTGTGTGTGTGTATGAGTAAAATGTTCAGCTAACTATAACTGGTGTCAAACCTATGGTTTTCTCAGTGTATTTAATAGGTTTTTTAAATGCTAATTCCTAACTATAACTGGTGTGAAACCTATGTTTTTTTTAGAGAATTTCATAGGTTTTTTAAAGGCTAATTCCTAACTATAACTGGTGTGAAACCTATGGTTTTTTCAGTGAATGTCAAAGGTTTTTTAAATGCTAATTCCTAACTATATAAGGCCTGAAACCTTTGTTTTTTTCAGTGAACTCGCAAGGTTTTTTAAATGCTAATTCTATTAGCGGATAAGATTTATATATGTTAATATCCGTATGGGACCACCTGAACAGCCCTAGGGGGGGTCAGAGTGTTTCTACAAGGCCCCCAAATCTTTTTTTTTTCTTGTAAAAAAATGAGGTAAGCGTACCCCGCGATTTTTTGAATTTTTTTTTTTTTGGGCCTTGGGGGTCCTTGTGGGACCCCCTGACCAGGCCTAGGGGGTCAGGATGCTTCTACCCTGCCCCCTTTTTGAGTTGATGAAAGGTTATACTAGTGTATGATGAGGTGTATCTGATTGTCACGTGGATGATGTCATCAGTGATGTCATTTGAGATATCATCAGTGATGTCATCAGTGATGTCACTGTCCATGTCATGAATGATGTAATATGTGACATCAGCAGCAGTGGATTGCGGGCGCGCGAGTTATAGTTAGCAGAACTAACTATAACGGAGGAACTTCAATGGTTTTGTACGTGTGAACTGTCCAGCTAACTATAACACCCCTAAAACCTATGTTTTTTCAGTGAATTTCTAAGGTTTTTTAAATGCTAATTCCTAACTTTAACATGTCTGAAACCTATGGTTTTTCAGTGAATTTCAAAGGTTTTTTAAATGCTATTTCCTAACTATAACATGTCTGGAACCTGTGTTTTTTTTCAGTGAATTTCAAAGGTTTGTTAAATGCTAATTTCTAACTATAACGTCCCTGAAACCTATGTTTTAATTAATCACCTTAGTTTAAATACTTTGCAAATAGGCAATAGACTTTTAAGTACAGTAGTGATAGTTGTTGCAATGGGCAACACAATGCAACATTGAGCTCAATGGGAATTTCTAGTTAAATGCAATTAGTTACTTTATGGATTACTTTTCTAACAACGGGACTGGATCCTAGATTCAGTCCTGGGATATCTCCTGTAAACAGTTGAGTAAAATCGTTACTTTTTCTTACTCAGTGGTGGGTCTTGGATCTAGCACTGGTGCATATACTGTAAACAGTTAAAGAATGTGTTTAAGTTATACAGGCGATTTTTAAGGAATATTTGTAGTTTGTGAAAATCGACGCTTAGAAACTTTTGTTGTGAAAACCAGACAAAGGATTCCTATGGAAAGAAATTCAAGTTACTTGTAAGTACGATTAGAATTACTTTTCAGGATCAGCACTGGGCTCAAAGATGCAGCACTGAGGTATCTCCTGATAACAGGTGAGTAAATCGGAATTTGTAGTTCGGCTGATTTTAGAGGGTCCCTAGGGTCAAACTAGCCCACTAGGTACGTACCAAAAAAGGGCCACAGAGCTGTGATGCAGAGAGGTGAATAAAAGGGGCGTAGCCTTTGAACACCGGTCTGCAACGCAGCTCCTGGTGCATACTGGAGATACCTGTTGGGCTATTTAGCCCTGAGGGACCCTCAGTATTGAAAGAGAATTAATTTCCCAACTTAAAACCCGCAACGGGGCACAGTGGTGAAGGAAGGGGAGGTGACCTGAGGAGACATGTCTGCAAACACGCCCTGTGGCGAGTTTTAAGTTAGAGAATTAATTCCTCCTCAATCCTGTGGGTCTCTGGGGGGCAACAAGCCCACCAGGTACCTCCAGACGTTCAGTTATGTGGCAATCAACTGTGTATAAGGGAAGGAACTCGCACATCAGCAATAATGTATTTATTTTAATACTCGAATAAATTAAAAAAAACAAATAGCACCTTTAAAAAAAAATAAGGATAGTAGGGTTTTTGGAAGGGGAAGTGTATTAAAATTGTGGACAGAAACTGTACACAGTAACCAATAAATATACTTGTTTTAAAAAAATAAATACAAAGGTATTTATTTTAATACTCGTATAATAAAAGAGAGAAAGAATTAAAAGAAAAAGAAGCGAATACGTATGAGGATATAAAACAAAACTAAAACTGTTTAACAAGTTTCACTTTTACAAAAACACGTGCTCAAGTTAAACAGTGGAAATGTGAGCACGTGTCAACTGAAAAACGTGAAAAAAAAATAGGAGGAACACTAAATTGGTTCCATAGTGACTTCAATAACCAAAATGTATATATACCACACCCGTAGGATGATTACTTTCATTTCTGTGATTTTATTAAGGGTGACCAAACTACGAGCAAGATAAAGTTTATGATCCTCAGATTCATCTTCATTTTATCGTCCAATTCCTCAAAGGGAACATAAAGTTTATGTATATATTGTATTAAATAATACATTATGTCCTCTCCAGAGGAGTTGGATGTATGTCGACGGAAGGAGGAAAGAATTTTAAAGAGAGGTAAATTAATAATATAAGTTTATGCTTTATATATTTTTCTAATGCAAGTATTGTATTGTATTGTATTGTAATTGCATTTATATAGCGCTTACTACCCCTGACGAGGCGTCGAAGAGCTTTTTCGGCGGGTAGCATGCTACTCCGGGACCCATAGAGGATTAGTGTTGAATTAGTATAGTGAAACATGCCAGTACATTTTAAGTGGTGGATAGGTTAGTCAGTTATTTGGATTTGGAATGATAGCAGAAGGATAGAGTAGGACAAAGGTTTGTATTTATTTATCGCTCGCTTGTTGACGCATGCTATTCAGGGAGCCTATAAAGGATTAGTGGTGAATTAATATGGTGAAATATGAGGTAATTTCAGTAGTGGATATTAGTCTGTTACTTGGAGTGAGAAGGATAGCGGATGGATAAAAGGGGAAGAAAGATTTGCATTCATATAGCACTTGTTACCCCTGATGGGTGTTGAAGCGCTTTTCTGGCGAGTAGCACGCCACTTCGGAACCCATAAAGGATTAGTGTTGAAAATTAGTATAGTATAAATATGAAGTAATTTGAGTAGTAGATATGTTATTCAGTTAATTGGGTAGTATATTAGTATAGTTGAATATGGAATTTGAGAAGTGAACATGTTAGTCTGTTAATTTTGATTGAAAAAGGATAGTGGAGGGATAAAAGAGTGAAGGATTTTTTTATTTTTTTTATTTTTTTAAAGTCTTAGCAGTAGGAAGAGGCTTTTGGATGAGTACAAAAGGAGTTTTGGAGGGAAGGAGTCAGAGGGGACAGTTTAGAAATGTTTGTTTTAGGTGATCGGTGTAGTAAAAAGAGGTGTCAGATGATGCAAGGAGGGGTAGAGCAGGAGAGAGTCTAGAAAAGGTTATTTTGGCGATCATAGTAGTGGTATTGGTATTGTGACGTAGAGGGGTGGTGATGTGTTTATGTGTAAAGTGTATGTTGTGTTTAGGAGGGAATGAAGTAGAGGAGAAAGTGTTTATCTTAGACTGGTTTGTTTCAAGAGTTACAAAGTGTGGTGGTGTGCAGTGTGTGTGTTGTGTGTTAGTGTTATTATGGTAGAAGGGAGAGGAGGGTGTTTGTTGGACAACTGATGGAAGGATCATTATATATTTGTTAGTGATAAAAGGTGGACTGTTAGGTGTAATTACAGCAGGGAGAGTGTGACTGAGTGGGATGTAGTTATTTATGGTGTTGATTGGCGTTGTGTTAGTAATGAGTGTATTGGTTAGTGGTATAGGATAGAGTTGTGTACTGTTTGTGGGTGATGGTGGATATGTGTGGTAGTTGGGATAGTAGGGTGTGTAGATGTGGTTTGGTTGGGTTGGTGGTGCATGCTGGTACATTAATCTGTGCATAGTGTTGTGCGTGGTGTATATTTGGTGTGAGTGTGTTGCTCTGTTTGTGGTTGTGGATGGTGTGGGCTGGGTATTGTTAAATGAGAAAAAGGGCAGCATTTCTGGCCCTAGTACCGACCAGTCTTGAACAGGCTTAAACAGGCAACTACCCTTGTCCTCTCCGCCCTTAACAGGCTCAAACAGGCAACTACCCTTGTCCTCTCCGCCCTTAACAGGCTCAAACAGGCAACTACCCTTGTCCTCTCCGCCCTTCGCTGAGACGCCCTAAGCCTGGCCTTTTTTGTAGCCCTAGTAATCAGGTGACCCCTTCAGCCAATGGGAACCCTAGCCCTAACACTATCCAATCACAACACTAGCCCTAATATCTAGAACCAATAGGAGACCAGGATCTTGCAGCCAATCTTAACCCTAGTCCAAGCACCCGATCAGTTCAAAAACCCTGATCTCTACGTCCAATAAAGGCCTTAGCCCTACCACTAGTCCCAACCCAAGTCCAAGCAGCCAATGTTACAGGTAGCCCTAGTCCCTACTTCCAATAGAAAGCCTAACCCTACTCTTAGTCCCACAACTGGTCCAACAACCAATCACACCAGAAGCCCTAAATAGCTACTTCCAATTAAAGGTCCACCCCTAGCCCTAGTCCCACCCTACTCCCAACAACCAATAACATAGGAAGCCCTAGTCCCTACTTCCAATAGAAATCCTAACCCTAGCCCTAGTCCCAACCCTGCAATGATTGAATCACAGACCGAGAAACCAATCAGAACCCTCAAATACCCAACCAATGAGGACATTAACCCTAACCCATTAGAAACACCAGATACAACCACCAATCAGTGTACACATGTGCCAACTACTAGCACACCATATAAGGTCCCAGCAACCTCAGACAAGGTTTGCTGGCCAGGGTGTTGGAAGCTGCTTGCTCCTGTTGAGAATCTCCTAGGAGACAGACAGGCTCAATCCACAACTTTGGACTTCTGCATGTAAAGGCTTCACCAATTCGAAATCTAACAATACTGTTTGAAAAAAGCTTTACTCCCCCTGCTGGCCAAAAAACGAAGTGCACAGGCCCCAGTAAATACAGTTTAAACAGCTCACAGAAGCACCCTCTGATGTAGAAAATCCCTGTTGCTGGGGGGGGGGGAGGCAGGGGGGCTGGCCTCACTGGCTTGTGAACACAAAATGGTGGCTGGGGGTGCACTGTTTGAGCACACAGGCCTAAGCACCGAGCAAAGGAGAAATTTGGAGGGAAAACAGATTTGTCACCAAGGAATGAGAGGGACAAACTACAGAGGTTGGACTGCAAATCCCACAATTCAACACACTAAATGAAGGCAATCATGGGCAGGGAAAACCACACATTTAAAACACAACACAGGTGATAATATATGCAATTACAGGCAGGCTAGAACTACAATTTATATATTATTATGATTTCTAAATGTAGTGTGTAAAAGTATAATTGTACTTTAGAAACAAAATGACGTAAGAACAGTTCATGTATTATCGTCGCAAATTGAAAATACTACGAAGACGCAGAAAAAAGAAGGTTTGAAATATGTACAAATATAAAAAAAAGATCAATTCTCTTTTTATTCTAGAGTGAAAATGGGTTTATCAGTATGTATATTGTGTAGTACTGTGACCTATTTCCACTCATGAGGAACTGGAGGTTTATCGTTGCAAGCAGTAAACATGAAAAAAAATATTAATGTCAATTAATAAATAATAAAAGAATCCTTTTTAACAGTCACAATGTTTTCATAAAGAGTAATTGAAAAGAAATGTACAAAAAAGAAAGATGAAGTAGTGAGGAAGTGTTTGTAGTGGCACTTGAATTTGGGGCAACACTTTAAAAAAGATTTGAATAGAAAATAGTGTTTGCAGTGAAAAAAGGGAGTATGTGCATATTTATAGAGCACGTAGTGGACCCAAAATGATATCAGCAATTTACATGAGCACCGTATTTACAGTACATTTTCAGGCAGGCGTGGATTACGTCATTTCTCTTCAATAAAAGGATGTGGACGCGACTCAGAGGCTCGAACACTGAACTCACTCCCCACCCACCTCCACCTTACTCAAAACCACATCTCCTTCAGAAAAGAACTTAAAACCTGGCTATTCGACAAATAATGAACCCCCTACCCAAGCGCTTTGAGACCCTCTGGGTGAGCAGTGCGCTATACAAATACCTGAACTTGAACTTGAACTATTTCCAGCACCAAGTTCGACAGTGTACCTGAATTACCACATACGTATATATATTACCTGCCCTTCATGTGCCAAAAACTGCATCCTAAAGCTTTCATAGCCCTGTAATACTACAGCTACAACACTCCACTGAATGTACAACAAACATTCACATTCACAGAAATACGTCATGTCCACCATCTTTTATGTGTGCAACTATGGATGAATATAGGGTCAGTGCTACCCCGTAACTTCCATGTTGGCCATGCTGTGGTACTTTACAGATATAATGACACATTTGCGTTTAAGACCCGGGTGACGTCAGCACTACAACACGGACACCCGAATCAGTATATTTTTCATGTAGCTCACGATAGAACCACGCCCATAGCTCCAGAATCATGGTTCACAGCCTCACGCAGCACTGGCATACGTCAGTCCAGCCCACTCCGCTTACGCTTCCAGGAAACCACAACAAATTTAACGACAATTTCCTAACGCTAAAGCGACGATAATTTTAACGCTGTTCTTGTAAATATGCCCCCAATATCGCAAGAAATACCGCGTGAATTCATGTTCGCAAGTGAAAACGTTGTTAATATAAGACTGTGCACTTAACATATCAATCCACCTCGCATATTAAACATGTTTAAGTCTACTTCAGAACAGATGTTAAGATCCAACATAAACCGCAATTAGTGAGAGATTTGCTATCGGTCCTCAAATCCAGGGCCCCCTTGTAAATACCTCCCTCTTTCATGTAGTATTGTCATAGGAACACCTACCTTACTTCTGGGAACGCCTACATTGCAACTCATTAGAGATACGATGCAAGCCCTTAGCAAACCGGCTGCTAACATGCATTAATGCATTTGAGCGTTACCTGGTAAATAGGGCGATATAATTTTTTACCACATTTTTTTTTTTATAACAAATTTTATTGTCAGATTTCACAAGTAATGCAGGGCCCTGTAACCCAGGGACGACTGCAGGTATTGACATAACCGCATCAACAGAAATCGACTTTTCACTGTACACGCATACATTTGCAAGTGATGAAACAACCCCTCCTAACCACTCTCCCCAAACCCCCATCCCCCCCAACTCCCCACTCCCATCCCAACCATCTCACCCCCACCCGAGTCGCACAGCCAGCTCCAGGTCCAATGCTATCACAGTAAATAACATACAGCATAAAAGGAAAAACATAGGCAAGCCCACTTGTCCCGTCCGTTCCACGTCCCACCACTCCACTACACTCTCCCCATCACCCCACCTGAGGAAGGTCATCTTGTTCCAGTGGGGGCTCCAGCCACACCCCCCTGTAATCCGCCCAACGCTTCCAAATTTTATTATGCTTCCGCGGGCACCCCCTGGCAACAAAGATCGGACGCTCCAGTCCCATGTAAAAATCTAGTCCCCTCTTCCAGACAGCCACCGATGGGGCCCGTGGGTCCTTCCACCCTTTAGCTATGTCTCTCTTGGGCGTCGTGAGACCCAGCAACATCAAGTGTCTTTTGTATATGTTGCCCCCCACCCCATCCATGACATGCAATAAGGCAAACTGTGGAGTGCGGGGAAGCTCCCACCCCAATACCTCAGACAGACAGGCCAAGACCCCACTCCAGAATCGATTAAGAGCTCCGCAGTTCCAGACTGTGTGTAGAAACGTCCCCTCCTCCCTGTGACAGCGGAGACAGTCTGGTGAGGTAATCAGTCCCGCCCGCCAAAGACGAACCCTCGTAAAGTAGACCCTGTGCAGGTATTTGAATTGGATATTGCGAAGACGCATAGCAATGGCGGCACCCCGGGGAGCGGCCAGCACCTCCCTCCAGTCCTCCTCCTCTAGCCCACCCATGTCCTCCTCCCAATGCTCCCTAAGCTTCTGTAGTGTGGGGGAACTGTGTGTGACCAGTGTCTGGTAAATGCAGGATATTTTATTTGACTCCAGATCCCCCATGAATACTTTCGCCTCCAGCGGGCTGAATTCGAGGAGAGTCTCCGGCCCCTTTAGGCTGGGGGACAAGGCGTGACGAAATTGGAGGTATCTGAAAAACTGGGATTTGGGCATCTCAAAGCCTTCCCTAAGATCCTAAAACGACTTAAGCGTTGTGCCCTGCCTTTTCACCACATTTTTGGCTTTATTTTTTTAAATTGCGGCAAAATGGCACTTGTTAATATGCCCTCAAGGTTCCTATCACACAGCTGGATCCTCAACTCCCGCCCTGCCATAGTAAACAGCAGTATCCTGGGGGTAGACACCCCGAGACACAGCAGGAACCGCTCCTGGGGGTGGTGTTCCCCAAGGCTTTCCACTGCTCCAGAATGGAGACCATGCGGCCCACCTCCCAAAATATAAAAAGCCTCGGTGGGTGGTAATCCCCGGGGCTTAGCTGGACCTTTGCGCTCCCTGTTGTTATTTTATAGCACTGAGGAATGACGGTCCCTTGGCTACAGGGCCCCTCTGGACCACCATCAAATGTAATATTTTAGACCCCGAGATTTGACCATCCCAGGTAGCTAATTTTAAAACAAGCACAGGAGCTCGCGCTTCGTTTTAATTTTTTTTACGGCAGATCCATGCACCCAGCGCACATTTCTCAGTTTTGTTTAAAAAAAATTTGGGGGTGACCTAGGGATCCCTGTGGGACCCCCTGAGCAGGTCTCGAGGGTCAAAATATTTCTTACCTGCCCCCTTTATACATTTTGAACACTTGTTTCACTAATTTCTAGACCCTCTCGTCTACCGAGCCACAAAATGGCTGCCAACACTTCCTGATTTCGAATGTTGACAACCACTTGACAGCCAAATAGCATTCAGTGCATGATCGGGACGGTACGCTTAGTGTGCGCACAAGATACGCGTATCCACCGAGGCCATAGATATATATGTACTTTTACTTGCAATTTTCTAAGAAACTACTGAACGTATTTACACAATTTAATCAAAAGGCACAAGTCTGAACCGAGGACTACCTCTTTGCCAAATTTGGTATAATTCCGTTCAACCATTCGGACTGTAGCCGCAATGAACGGTTCCTATGGAAAATTGCATGGGGAAAACACGTTTTGGGACCCCCTTTTTTTCTCTGACCCCGCTTCAAATGCAATATTTTAGACCACGGGATTGGTCCTTCCCAGGTAGCAAATTTTTTAAAAAGCACAGGAGACCGCGCTTTGTTTTTATGTTTTTTTACGGAGGATCCATGCACCCAGCGCACATTTCTCCATTAAAAAAAAAACACATTTAAAAATATTTCTTACCTGCCCCCTTTATACATTTTGAACACTTGTTCTACTAATTTCTAGATCCTCGCTTCTACCGAGGCACAAAATGGCTGCCAACACTTCCTGGTTTTGAATGTTGACAACCACTTGACAGCCAATCAGCATTTAGCACGTGATCGGGACGGTGCGCTTATAGTCTGCGCAACATGCGCACATCCACCGAGGCCATAGATATATATGTACTTTTACTTGCAATTTTCTCAGGAACTACTGATCAAATTTACACCATATAAGCAAAAAGCACGAATCTGAAACAAGGACTACAACTTTACCAAATTTGGTGTAATTCCGTTCAGCCGTTCGGGCTGTAGCCGCCATGAACGGTACCTATCGAAAATTGCATGGGGAAAACACATTTTGGGACACCCTTTTTCCTCAGCCCCCGCTTCATGAATCACCTCAAGACTTTCGGGATAGGAGTGGACTGTAGTGCCTCACCAGTTTTAAAAATTTCACGAAGATTCGTCAACCGGCGCCAAAGTTAGTCCAAATAGAATGTTACAGATTTCCTATGGAAAATAGGTCCTAACTATAACTACCTACTGGCGACCGCCAGTAACTAATATTTATATAAATAAGTGATGGTGGTGGTGGAGATTGTGCTCTAATAAAGTGACGCAATTACACAAAGCTACTGGAGTGCGGTGCATTTTTGGTTTGAGAATAATTTGCGAGGTACTGTCTGACCTTGACATCTGGCACCTACTGTGAAAAGAGCGCGCCCTTTGTGGGCTGGTTGTTGGGAAGATATATATATATATATATATATAATTATATATATATATATATATATATATATATATATATATATATATATATATATATATATATATTCAACAACTCTTCCCCCAACGAGGGAAAAAATGGGTCGCACACCCAATAACAGTTACAAATCTGCTTTATTCTGTATATACAGGGGCTGATAGCACGTTTGATCTACGCGTTTCGGTGTCATGCCACCTTGCTCACGATCACCGAGCTGACCGCCCATTACATTTTTAAATGTTTTTTTCTCAGCTTGTGACTGTTTCCTGTCACATGCGCATGCTAAAAGGATTGTGGTCCTTGTAGTTTGGTGTTATCTGATACAAAAATGTAACATTTATAGTTAAATCAATTTACACTTGTGCCTTAGTTTGTGGTTTATATTCGCTATTGTTTGTTGTTCTTAACTCGGTCTGTATTGTTTAACAACCGGTAACTGCATTGTTTCAATGGTCTCAAGTTTGTGCCTTGTTTCACAGTCTTTTATCGTTACTGCACCATATTCAGCTTTTCATTAGTTTAAATATCTATTCTTTTCTAGTATTTCTTATTTATGTTGACTATGAATGATATGTAATCCATTGTTTTGCTTTCTCCGCCTTCCAATAGGCTTGCTAACTCAACTTATTCAGGTTTAAATCCTTTAACTGAAACAAAGCAACTTGCTTCTCTTGAACCAAATTTGATGTCCGACCATCAATTCCTCAATATTTCAGATTAGTTGTCAAGTGTTTTTAACGGTTTCTTACAAATGTACATATAATTCTTCCGACTGATTAAGGCCATAAGGATGCAGCGTTCTCAGGTTGAGTATAAATCTTGATTCCGTTTGCCTCAATTTTCTCTCCCGATCGCCGCCCCGTTCTCCTTTTGGAATTGTTTGAATGCCATAGAATCTCATTTTTTGCCGGTCTCCTTGATGGAATTGCTCCATATGTTTGGCTATGGCATTCGAACGGTCTTTAGGGATTGTTGCCCTCATGTGTTGTAAGATCCTGTTTTTCAGTTCCACTGTAGTGCTGCCCACATACATCATGGGGCATGGACATTCCACTATATAGACTGTAAATGGTGTTTTACAAGTGACACATTGTCTGATTTGCCACTTCTTTTTGTTCGCCAGTGTTATTTCTTTCATTGGTTTCGCCATCTGGCACAGTTTGCATGCGTGGCATTTTACGAATCCCTTGGTTTTCAACCAGTCATCCTGTCTCTTTTTTGAAAATGACTGTGTATCATGTGATCTTTGAGATTTCTTGCCCATCTATATGTTATCGTTGGATGATTACCCATGATTTCTTTGACGGTGTTATCCAAATGCAACAGTTTCCAATTTTTTCTTAGTATCTTGCCAATATGAGCACTTTCTTGGGAGAAATCCATAATCATTCTAATTTTTCCTTTTTCTGAGTCCTCTTTGGGATTTTTTCTTTTCAGACATTCTTCACGTGTCTTTTGATTTGCTCTTTCCCAACATTTTCTCACTGCCTTTGAGGTATATTTTCTCTTCACAAATCTTTCCATCGTATGTTTGCTGTTCCTTTCCCATTGTTCCTCTTCACTACTTATTCGACGGATCCTTAGAAATTCTCCATATGGTATGCTGTTTAATAATGGTTTTTGGTGGAAGCTAGTTGCTTCTAGGGTGGCATTAGTTGAAGTTGATTTTCTATGAAGTGTGGTATGAACTTGATGATCTTTTATATAAATTTCTGTATCCAGGAAAATCACTTTATCCTTGCTGATAGTGTAGGTACATTTCAAGTTTTTGGTACTATTGTTCATTATGTTGAAATATTCCTGGAATTCTTCCTCCGTGCCATCCCAAATTATCAGCAAATCATCAATAAATCTTTTCCAACTGATGATTTTGTTCACTGCCAGCTCATTTGTTGAGTTCCACGCTTTTTCTTGCTCCCACCAGCCCATTGTTAAACAAGCGTAACTGGGACTGAAGGAAAATCCCATCGCCATTCCGCTGCATTGTTTGAAGATTTCTTCTCCAAATGTGAAGATATTATCCTCTAGACAGGTTGATATAATCTCTAACAACATTTTATTGTGATTGTTGTAAGTTACACTTCTCTCTTCCAAGAAATAGCTGCATGCCTGTTTCCCCATCTCATCGTCTATATTGGTATATAAACCGATCACATCCATTGTGATAAGATGATATGAATCTTGCCATGGTGTGTTTTGTAGGATTCGTAAGAGGTCACTTGTATCTTGAATGTATGAATTCAAATTTTCCACGTAAGGTTTTAAAAAGTAGTCTATATATCCTGCCATTGGTTCCAATAGAGATCCCTTGGCGGATACGATAGATCTTCCCGGGGGTCTTTTTTGATCTTTATGTATTTTTGGCCAAAAATACATAGTCGCCATTGTTGGGTGCGCCACCGTCAGGAATTTCTTTTCCATTTCATCAATAAGGCCATTCATCGACCAAACCGCTAGTTTTTCATCAATGTTGTTCTTTATCTCCATTATTGGGGTTTTCTTTAGTTTTTCATAATATTGTGTGTCTCTCAGTTGTCGATGAGCTTCTATCATGTATGCATTGCGTTCCATGATCACCTCATTTCCGCCTTTGTCGGCGATTTTTATTTTAATCTTGTCATCCTCCGATAAGTTTTTCAATGCTTCTCGTTCCGCTTTCGTAAGGTTATCTTGATCATGATTCCACTTGAGTTTGTAGAGATCTTGAACCACCGATTCTTGGAACAGGTCTATCTTGTTACCTAGACCCGATTGCGGGTAGAATTTCGATTTTGGTTTTTTTCCGCTTAGGCCAGCCCCATGTTGACTCACTGTTTGTGACAATGTAAGTTCTTCTGTGGGGTCTTGGTCTATGTTTATCAGGGTTAAAAACCCCTCCGCATCCCTTATTTGTAGGCCACTTTGAGATGCCTCCAGTTGATTTTTAGGATTTTCCTTTAGAGTGCGTTCTTTGAATGCTTTCGCAAGTTTAATTTGTCTGATGTATAGGTAAAGGTCGATCCTAACCTGTGCCAAATTCATGTGACTTTTAGAGCAAAAGTTTATTCCTCTTTTCAATAATGATGTTTCTGTGTAACTAAGTTGCCTGTTTGATAAGTTGATTACTTGTAGCTCCTCTGATGTTACTTCTTCCTCTGTCGCATATTCCTCGTTTCGACTCCTGTACTTTCGGTTCCCCCGCTTGCTCCTTTTGCCTCTTCTGATGTGCTTTTCCCGGGCCATTGCCTTCCCCTTCCTCTTCCTCTTCGGGGTTGGAACTGTGGAGTTGGGCGATTCTGTTCCCCATATCGCTGTTGCAGCATGAGGCGCATGTCCCCTAAAAAAGACATCTGTATGCTACCAGTAGATTCATTTCCATTTCCTTGTAGTTGTTCTGTATATATATATATATATATATATATATATATATATATATATATATATATATATATATATATATATATATAAAAGCTCCACTTGCACCTGCCAGACGCACTCCTGGGCTGGTGCCTGCTCGTCGGGGGTGCACCCGACCATAATATCCGCTCAACAGTCCCTCCCCGCAATTTCGACACTGACGAAGGCCGAGTGCCGAAAGCGCGTTTTGACTAATAAAACCTAAACTGTGAATCTACCCCGGAGTGCTGCTACCTAATTCCCGAAATTGCGGGGAGGGACTGTTGAGCGGATATATATATATATATATATATATATAAAGTTTTCCATACAGACCCTCAGCAATAACCACCAAGTCCCAGAGGGTCACAGAAAGGCAGCACACCAAACAGCAAATCCTAGTAAGTTCAAGTTGCTCACTTCATTTTTATTTGCTTTTTTTCTTTTTAATTTCTCCTTAAATTTCAACCATGCAAAGTGTGTCAGGTAACAAAAAGACGACCTAAACGTTTCGGCCAGAGGCCTTCGTCCAGGTCATGTGATAGTCAGTGAAGGGTGTTTAAAAAGGGGTTGGTGTGACCCGCCCCCAATTAACAAAAAATCCCAACATTTTAAAAGAAAAGGTGTATCATTTGCGGGAACAAATAATCACATTCATTTTAGGTTTAGACATTTTCAGCTGCATGAATACCTATATAAACTTGTAAAGTACTTAAGATCCAATTACATTATAAATTCATGTAGCATTTAAATATACTTGCTTTTACAGCAACAATTAAGAGTTTACCCAGCAACTGCATGACATTAAACACATATGTGTAATGTGTGTATAGTCCAAATCTCTATATATTCATAAAATATTTGAATGTATAGAAAAACACCATAACAGCAGTTAAGGACCCTCGGCAGTTTGATTGATTTGATTATTTTTCCCTATGTATGTACACATGGTCTTTAGGGGCTAGAGCAGTGGGTGAGTGTCACATCAAACATGCAAGACCCTTCATGAAATATACGTTGGTTAATTCTATATAATATAATGAAGGGTCATTGTTATCTAATCTTGGTGAAGTACCAGATTTGAAAAGTAAATGTAAAAAGTAATACATAAGGGAGACCGTTGTTATCTGGTCTTAATAAGATGTCAGATAGACGGGGAGATTTAGAGCAATAGTGATTCCAGGCTCAGCCCTTTTCTGTTATTAATGGAAAGAAAGTGGACTCTGCTGGGTTTTAGCTCTTCCTCCGTTCTTTTAGATAAACAACCTGATAGAAGCATCCTAATAAAAACATAATCAGAAGCCGGATAACTAGATTTTCCTATGTTGTGGTTGTTACCCATATCATAATATTTCTATAGATAAGAGCTAGATCTAGAAAGGTATATATATTCAAATATATATATGAGTATGTTTTTTGCATGATTTTTTCGGCCACACACAGATTTTTCACTATGGTCGGTGTTCTCTACATCTACATCGTCCCAAATTGTCCTTCATAGGAAATTATGTAGTTCGGCATCTGCATTCAGGCCCCATGGTATCTCTGTTCCTTTCATAATGATCCATCTGGATTCAGCTTGTCCCAATAGACCATCACGATCTCCACCTCTGATGTTCTGAGGGATGTATTCCTCTCCATAGTACTTTAAGTTATCAAAATTGCCACCATGCACATTACAAATGTGTTTTGTGATTGCATATGAAAAGTCTTTGTTCGATGTAGCCCTCAGATGTTGCATATTATGCAGTTTTAGTTTATTCACGGTGCTACCTATATATTCCTTACCACATTCAAATTTTAAGGCATAGACCACATACGTAGTTTCTCAGGTCATCCTCTTTTTGATGACCTTATGTTCACCAGACATAATGTCAATTTTCTGTTGATTCAAGCCATGACGACAGGCTTTGAATTTTGAGCATTTAAAGAATCCTTTTGCTTTCAGACATTGTATTTTACTGCCACCTCGTTCACTTCTTTGATGATGGCTGTGTGTAAGAATATCACTCAAAGATGGAGCCTTTTTATATGTGATATTGAGATGGTCTGACGTCATTTCTTTTAGGTCATCATCTCTCCTTAAGATTTTCCAGTGATCTTGGAGTGTATCTCCTATGGCTTTGCTGGATGAGTTAAATTGTGTAATGTATCTTGTTTTATTCCTGTCTGGATTCTCACCCTGTTCCATAGTTGTTCTCTTCGGCAATAGTAAGGCTTCTCTCTTCTTTTGTATAGTTCTTAATTTAGCATTGTCCAACACTATTGCTGGGTATCCTCTGATTAAAAATCTCTGATACATCTCATCAAGATGTAAGAGAAATTCCTCTTCTTCTGAGCAATTTCCTCATGCTCTTAAGAATTCTCCATATAGAAGACTCCATTTTAAACACTTGGGATGTGCACTGTTAGCTGATTAAATACTGTTACATGAAGTTGACTTACAGGAGAGTGTCGTGCAGATCTTCAGATTTTTTATATAGATATAAATATCCAGGTAGTCAATCATTACTTGGCTGATGTTGTAAGTAAATTGAAGTTAAAAGCAGTTGTAATTGAGACCCTTGAGGAAGATGGTCAGATCCTTTGTGTTTCCTTCCCATATCAGGAACAGGTTGTCTATATAACGTACCCAAAGTACAATGTGCTCCATCATATGTTTATTTCTTTCTGACCAGATTGCTTCTGCCTCCCACATGCCCATGGTGAGATTAGCATATGTGGGTGCAAAGGAGGTCCCCATTGCTGTACCTTTGCTTTGCTTGTAATATTTCTTGTAAAAAATGAAGACGTTATTCATGAGGCAGAAGCGTAGCATTTCTACTAGCATTCAATTACCTTGATCGAAGGAACGATTCACAGGATTTGATCCCATCTTCATGCCGACTCGAAGTATACAATGATTCAACATCAACAGTTATCATTGTATACTCATCCTTCCACGGTATATTGGAGATCCTATTCAGGAAATCCATCGAATCTCTAATGTAAGATGGTAGATCTTGTACGAATGGGAATAGAAAGATATCCAGGAATCTTGAGGTGTTTTCAAGTAAGGAACCACACGAGCTAACGATTGGACGTCCAGGTGGTTGGCTAGGCTTTTATGTACTTTTGATAGTATGGAAATTGTTGCTGTTATTGGATGTTTGATCAGTAGGTAGCCCAATTCATTCTCATCAAGTAATCCATCCTGGTGCCAGTCCTGAAGCTTCTTGTGGGACGTTTTCATGATAAATTGCGTAGGGTCCTCCTTAAGCTTTTCGTAGTTGGATGGATCATTCAATTGACGTTTGAATTCCAAATAATATTTTTGTTCATCCACACCTACAACATTTTCCCCTTTGTCGGAGGGTTTATTTACGATCTGGTCATCCGATCTTAGACCATTCAGGGCCCATCTGTCATCTTGAGACATGTTTCCAAACTTATCATAATTCTTTTTTCTTTCTTTGATGTAGATAGTACGTAATTCCTCCGTCATTAGTTCCTGGAATATATCGACTCTATTACCCGCTGGTAATTGTGGACGAAATCGTGACCTGGACTTAAATTGACTGCTGATAGTTAAGTTTGTTGCAATCGCTATGGTTTCGCAGATCTGTGTGTTCTTCCTGTCCACTATATCCACTGGTATGTTCGTGTCACTTTCAGACAGTAAGCTGTGTGCTGTTGTCAAAGGCACAAGATCATTCAAGGTGAGTGGTGTTAGAGCCTCTTGGGTTTGCTGGGCCACCATTCTTGTGGGCATTGAGGCAAAGTGTTTTTTCAGTTTCAGTTTATGGCAGAAGAGGTATAAGTCTACCCTGGACATTACCAACTCCATGTTGTTGGAAGGGCAGAATGTTAGTCCCTTATTGAGTAGATTAAGATGCTTGTTGGTTAGGTTTTAGAGGAAAGGTTAACCACTAGATTATTCTCATGATGTTGTGGTCTGTCAGATGGTAGTGGGATCTCTATTTCCTTTGGTCTCTCATTTTTTTGGGTTTGTTTTTTACGCCCCCGTCTGGTTCTTTTGGTTGATTTTCCGTTTTCTGGGGGAGGCCTCTTCCCCGTCCCTGCGTCGTCATTCTTACCAGACGCATCTCCCCAGAAAAATCCAAACCCAATCTGTTTATTGATAATCCTGCATCCCCTGAGCTTACTTCTGAGCTCTCCACACTTGACATTCTAGCAGCTTCCTGATGTGCTGTTGTTTGGTCTAGAGCTCGATCCATTGATTGTTTCTTATAATTCGCATCATACCTTCTTGCAAAGGTATAGACTCTTCCCCGGCGTAATCTATTTCATCACACTGAAACGTCCATATTTTCTTGTTCTGTATCTCTTCCTCATGTTTTTGTTCAATTTCTTTTCCATATCCTCAAACGCTTAATACCTACTGGTGTCTCCTTGAAATTTTCCAGTGTTTTTTCCAAATCTTTGATTTTTTCCATAGTTTGTGATAATCTCCTTTCCGCATGTATTATTAGGGTATTAATCAATTTCATAGAACATTCATTTGTGTCTGATTGCCATTTTAGAAGCAGATCTGAGTCCAGGTCACTTAGGGTTGGTAGAATGAAAATTCGTAGGCTTCTGGGGACTCTTTTGCAGTCAATATACTTTTTTAGAGTGACACTCTCCCACTATTTGTTGATCTCTACTATTCTTGCTTGTTCTAGTTCTTTAAACAATTGTTTCTTTGAATTCTTTGATCCTGTTGTTTTGAGATGTTGCTGACTGTGTCCCACTGTTAGCTACCCTTCATTGTCGAACATATCCTTTAAAAGCTGTTCTCGTTTTGTCCAACGGTCAGCAATTGTTTTTAGAGTAATGAGAACATTCATTTGAAATGAAACAATAAAGTTTGTGTTCAAGGTAAACGTCCTGTTGCACACTTTGGTTGAATAGATATGTTTAGTTGCTCATTTGCAATTAGGCAGAGGTTATATTGTAATAATTATGTTGTTACTATATCTTACAACACACGTTGGTCTAAAAGATGTGTTTAAGTTTTATCCAGTTAATGCAAACGTTGCTGTCCGTTTACCAATAATTCCCTGTGTCAATATCAGCTTCGTTCCTGACAAATCTTATTTAATGAATTTCTTGATGTATTGAATCCGTTATTCCGTTGTCCCATTGTTGCACATTTTGCAAGCTGTTCCCTTGTGCAGACGTCGGCTTCGTTCCTGATGCGCGATACTTTATTTAAAATATTTTAAGATGTTAAGTTTAAACTCTGTAGTTGATTTACCACATTGCCGATTTTGTTCGGGGATAGAGACCACACATTACGAGAATCATTCAGTGCCAGTCAAGAAATAATGGTCGAGCATTCCGGGAACCATTCAAGCGTGAACCTTTGTCACAAGGAATTATTTCAAAGCGGCTGCACGATGGCCACATCCTGTCCCATAGGTGAATTTAGTGGATGTTTCTCAAGTCGTTATCACGTTGGTGCAAGTGAAAAATTTTCCCTTATATTGATACACACTTTGTTCCTGACGCAAGAAAAATTGAGATGGAGAGATTAAGCATGAACACTGTGGCTGTTTTGCCATGTAACCAATACTGCTTGGAGAACGGAATCTCACGCTCCGGGAACCGTTTCAGAATCTCTTCTAAGGTTACCTTGCGATTACTGCTCAAGCTGAGCTATAAGAACTAGAGACCCCTTTGTGTTAGTTTGGGCAATACAGCAATGTCGGGTTTGGAATCTCGGTGCCTCGGCATTCAGCAATTGAGCGTGGAATGAGAAGGCGGAGCTCCCGGTGACCCCCCCTCCGGAGAGAACAACCAGCTGCCCACAGCCCTTACCCAAGAGCCTCCCGCCACACCAAACGCCAATATCCCCGTTTACCTTGCTCAGAGTTATTTCACTGGGTCACAGGTCTTGGAAGCAGGTGCAGTTTTCAAGAATCCACAGCAGAACTGTCAGAAGACAGAGACGCCGCTCCACATTCAGATGCTTGTCCTTCGTGGTCCGACACCACGTATTATTTGGGAAGAAGTTTTCCATACAGACCCTCAGCAATAACCACCAAGTCCCAGAGGGTCACAGAAAGGCAGCACACCAAACAGCAAATCCTTGTAAGTTCAAGTTGCTCACTTCATGTTTATTTGCTTTTTTTCATTTCTCCTTAAATTTCAACCATGCAAAGTGCAAAGTGCGTCAGGTAACAAAAAGACAACCTACATGTTTCGGCCAGAGGCCTTCGTCCGGCTCATGTGATAGTCAGTGAAGGGTGTTTAAAAAGGGGTTAGTTTGACCCACCCCAATTATTAAAAAATCCCAAAATTTTAAAAGGTTTAGACATTTTCAGCTGCAATGATACCTATATAAACTTGTGGCGTCTTGCGTAGTGGCATACGCGATGGAGCCGGCTGCAATCCACTCCTGAAACTTGAACCATTACTGGGCTATCTTACCCGAGTGACTCGAGACTGAAAAACAGTGCTCTTCATTCCATGTGAATAAAAATCCGTGAAACAGAAAGGGAATTTCCCTTGAAGATACTTAATATCATTGGATTGGAGAGAAAGCTACATTCCTACATATAAACATTATAAGAAGAGCTTTCTTTATTTGCCCTGAAGAAGTCCGTGGAGCACGAAACGCGTTGGCTACAGTGCGTTATGAAGACTAAATAAAGATCGAACTTCAAAAATACCATCATCTGCTTTTCAATGTTTCACTACTGTGATTTATAAGATATGGTTTCTATTGTATATTTGAAAAAGAAATTTGTGTGCTGGATCAAAAATTTGTTTGAATTGAAAGTTGGAACACTTGTTTGTCCTGGGAGATTTAGGGGATAAAGAATCTCCGATCCGTGGCACCAATAAGATTAAATAAGGCAGCACTTAGGATAGGTGCAATTGTGCTTAGACCCCTTTTTCCCAGTTTCTTTGCATCACATTGTAAATTCATGTAGCATTTAAATATACTTGCTTTTGTAGCAATAATTAGGAGTTTACCCAGCAACTGCGTGACATTAAACTTTCAAAATTTAAAAGGAAGGCGTCAGGGTCCTCTCCGGCCACGTATTTTTGTAGTGCAACTGTGGGGACAGAGGCCATAGGTTTGTTTGATTTTTGACCAGTAGTGGAATGGGCAGCTTCCTCCCCGACCCGTAAGATAGCATCCATCTGTCCTTTCATAAGGTACTTAAACATTTCATGATCCACCTGTGCAGAGGTGAGTTGTCTCTCCACAACCCACTCAAGTTTTTTCTGGCCCTCGACCATGTACTGAATTAGATTTTCTATTTTGGGCTCCGAATGGAACGGTGGAAGCCATGCAGTAACACCACTTTGTAACAGTTCGCCAAATGAAGCACAAGAGAGATTGGTTTGAATGCTTTATTGAGATGTTTTATTTTGATAACATAAACAATTGGGGTTGTAGCCAGGATTCCTTGTGACTTCTTCTTCAAGCTCCATCTTCCTTCAGACGTACTCGTCACCATCTTCTAGGACACGAGACTCCAGGGCAACCCAAAGAAAAAGAAATATGCACTATCATTAGTGCAAGAGCTGAGGTCAGTAATGCGGGGAAGGAGTAAGTGACACAACACCACCTAAGGCACAGCTTGTGGAATGGGATATCTGTCACCAGGGAGGAATGGGAAGGAAACGGAGTATACGCCCGGCTGGTCACAAGATCGCACAGACTCGACGCGGTGCGATTAACCTCCATTTGAACTGGCACAGACGTACCCACCCGACACTCGGATCCCCGTAGGCGATCACACACCTGTTGAAGCCACAACCCTCCTGGGCCATGGCGAGGAGGTGCGCCCTCCTTGGAGTCCTGGGGTTCCTTCGATAGGCAAATGTCCTCTCCTCCGCTCCTCTGTTCTAACAGCGGTCGTCCTCCGGTGTCTTCAGGGGTCCTGCTGGAGGCTCGCTCTCCCTTCCGGTATTGGATACACCCTTCCGCGTCTTCCCGGCTGATATTGCTCTCTGTGTACGGCTCGCCCGGCCTCCTCCAGGAGGTGTGTCCCGCGCCCTCTGGTGAATCCTTAAAGGGCCAGCTGCATGCTTGAACACACTCCTCCGCGTCCTCAGAACCGGCAGCTGTAGGGGAGAAAAGAGACCACTAGGTGGAAGTGTCTCAAATTCCGGGTCCGGATGCCTTGTTATTATTATTATTATTATTGGGCATTTGTAAAGCGCCTGGTGGCGCCACTGGCGTGTCCCCGCGCTGTGGTAAGTGAGTGGTCGTCCCCCCCCCTCTCACTGAAGGCTACCTGCTGAAAAGGTGAGTTTTAAGCTTTTTCCTAAACAGGATTTCCGATGGTTCAAGTCGCAGTTCTGGGGGAAGGACATTCCAACATCTGGGGGCAAGATGTCTGAAAGATCTTCCTCCCATACGTGCCTTCCTTACTCTGGGTACCCTTAGTAGTCCAGTCTGAGAGGACCGTAGGTTGCGAGTGGGCTCGTAATGAGTCACCAGACTCTGAAGCGGTTCAGGGGCTTTACCGCTCAGAATGCGGTGGCATGTGGAGAGGGCCTTGAACTCAACCCTCTTCTCCATAGGAAGCCAATGGAGGGCTTGAAGAGCAGGTTTGGAGGGTGACCTCCTGGGGAGTCTGAGCACCAGCCGCGCCGCGGCATTTTGAAGCACTTGGAGGCGGCCCATGACCTTGCTCGTGGCCCCCAGATACAGCAGGTTCCCATAATCAAGTCGCGAGGTGACTAGGGCGTGCACCAGCGTCCTTCGAGCAGAAATGGGAAGCAGGTCTAAGACTTTCCTTAGGGCTCTTAGGACACCGAAACATACCCCCGTCACCCGGCTGATCTGGGGACCAAAGGCAAGGTCTTTATCCAGCCACACGCCAAGGTTCCTGGCCTCTTGGCAAGGAACGGGGACCTCACCCAAGCAGGGTGGCCACCACGCCGACGACCAAGCAGAGGGCCCACCCCCCACCACGAGCACCTCAGTCTTGCTACCGTTCAACTTTAGACAGTTTGCGGACATCCAGGCTGCAAGATCTTGCATGCAGTTCCTGAAGATGTCCGCTGCAAGACCGGGTGCACGCGATAGGGAGACGACCAACTGCGTGTCGTCGGCATAGGACACCAGGCGAAGGCCGTGTCCCTCCACGATGGCCGCTAGGGGGGAGACGTAGATATTAAATAGGGTTGGGCTCAGGGACGAGCCCTGAGGCACGCCCTGGCCCAACTCAATCTCCCTCGAATAGCATTCACCCAGCCTGACCTGGAAACACCTGTCAGACAGGAAGGACCTGATCCAGCCAAGCGCAGCGCCTGTAACCCCACCTTCATTCAGACACTGTAGCAAGGTGGAATGTGCTACAGTGTCGAATGCTGCGCTTAGATCGAGCAAGATCAAAGCCATGGTCTGGCCCTCGTCCACACCCTGTCGTAGTGCTTCAACCGCCACAAGAAGTGCCGATTCCGTCGAGTGACGGGGGCGGAAGCCAAATTGCGAGTCGTGGAGTAGCGAAGCCTCCTCCACGAACTGCATGAGTTGTATGTTGGCTATTTTTTCCGCCACTTTGGCCATATAGGGCAGGAGGGAGATGGGGCGGAGGTTGTCAAATTTTTCAAAGTTCACATTGGCTTTTTTTTGCAGGGGGAGTACGATTGCTTGCTTCCAAGTTTTGGGGACACTCTGGGATTTGAAGGAGGTATCTATTAGGTGGCGGACATAGGGTTCGAGTACTTGCAGGCTGCCCTTAAGTCGACTGGGAGTCGTCGGGTCTCTAGGGGAGCCAGATTTTATCGACCCGCAAATACGGATTAGGTCTTCAGTTGGAGGGGTGGCAAAGGAGGTAAGCTGTCGTTCTCCTTTGGTTTTAGTACCCTCCCCAAGTGGAAGACTGTTATTTGCCCGCTGAGGAAAGGAGTTGTAGATGTTACTAACCTTGTTAGCAAAGAACTCTGCAATACGGTCGCAGCCCTCCGTAGTGCATAGTTTCGCGGGCCACTCAGCGGGCTTCCCTACTGCAATGGATTTATAGATTGAGAAGAATTCCTTGGTGGATTGTTCAACTTCTTCAATCTTAGTGCAGAAGTATAGTGATTTGCCCTTTCGTATCAGCTTATGGTAGTTACGCCTGCAGTCTATGTACTCTGCTTTGGCGGGGGTGGAGTAGGCAATCCTCCATTGCCTTTCGGCCCGTTTGCATGCAGGTTTAGCCACCCTCATGTCCTCATTGAACCAGGGAGCAGATCTCTGAGCTCGACCCCCCGTTTTGGCCGCACCAAGTGGGGCCACCAGGTCCAGGGCCTCCGTGATACGTTGGTCTAGGTTGGAATTAATATCTTCCACGCCCACACCACCGGGATGACCTTTCGCAGTTAGTGCCTGATTGAATCGAGCTTGGGAGAACGCCGCCCATCTCCGCCTAGGATGTTTGTCGGCAGGAGGGTCGGTCAGCCAAGGTCCCTGGGTCCCAATGGTGAATGGAATAAGATGGTGATCAGACCATGGGATGGGGACTGGGGTCTGAGCTTCCACTTGATTCCAATTTGCGAAAACCGGATCAAGGAGGTGGCCCATTTTGTGGGTAGGGTGTTGTACCTTCTGTTCAAACTGCAAGCTTGCCATTGTAAGACAAAGATCATTTGCTACCTTGTCCGTAGGGGTGTCTAGGTGTAAGTTTAGATCCCCCAGGACTAGGTATTTGTCCGTACTTAATGCAGCTTCAGTCACGTCCTCCACTAGCTTCTCAATAAAGGCTGTAGAAGGGCCAGGCGGGCGGTAAATCAAAAGGCCTTTTAAGGTGGAGTTGCCATTTATCGTGATAGAGAAGGCACCAGCTTCACTACCCTCGATATTCGTACGTACAAGCTGGCATTGGTAGTCCTGTTTAGCCACTATGGCTATGCCCCCCCCTCTCCCTTTGATTCTATCTAATCTTTGTAGACAGTAGCCCTCCGGGATGGCTTCAATGATTTCCGGCATGGAATCTTGATTTAACCATGTTTCCGTAAGGAAAAGTAGATCCCATTGCTTCCCGCTAAGGAGGTCATAGATATCGAGGCAATGCTTCCGTAGGGAGCGTACGTTCAGCAGGCCACATATCAGGGAGTGTCGGGCATAAAAGGCGAAACTGCAGTAGTTGCAGCCCACGTCATTACCTGCCTCCATGCTGTGTGAGCAGGGACCCAAATGCTCATGGCGGAGGAGAAGGAGATCCTCTCGACTCCAGCTAATATGAACTGTAAGAGGGGCAGGGGGTCTGGCCCTGGGCCGCAGTCGGCCGCGGACGGGCGCAGACGGGCTTAACTCAGGCGCAACTCCGGCGCGCCTTCGTCGTGCCCGCTGCGCTCGTCCGCTGCGCTGCCTGCAACACATCCGCCTTATATCCCCCCCCAGCGTCCCAACAGCTAGAGCGCTGCAGGTAACTTCCGGTAGTGTCTGGCTCGGACCCTCCACGCCCTCTGCTCGAACGGTGCTAGTCACCGGCGTCAGAACGAGGCGGGAGGGAGGGGCGAGTCCAGCACTCCGTTGCTAGGTGGCGGTAGTTGTTGTCAGCTTAAAGGAGCTCTGCCGAGCAGACTGCAGATAGCGGAGCAAACACGCAGTGCAAGAGGCTTGCACGCGCTGGCTCACCGCAGTGCCAGGTGAGGAGAAATAAAGTTTTTAAGTTTAAAAGTATAAAATGAGCTCACACGCCAAATCAGCATACAGCATACAGGTAGTAGTCACCCATACGCTGGAAGCGCTTCAAATAAAAAGCGGTAGGGACACTGCCACTGCCCACTTACCACGCGAGGGTTCAGGATCCTGTGCCTTATATCCCCCCCAGCGTCCCAACAGCTAGAGCGCTGCAGGTAACTTCCGGTAGTGTCTGGCTCGGACCCTCCACGCCCTCTGCTCGAACGGTGCTAGTCACCGGTGTCAGAACGAGGCGGGAGGGAGGGGCGAGTCCAGCACTCCGTTGCTAGGTGGCGGTAGTTGTTGTCAGCTTAAAGGAGCTCTGCCGAGCAGACTGCAGATAGCGGAGCAAACACGCAGTGCAAGAGGCTTGCACGCGCTGGCTCACCGCAGTGCCAGGTGAGGAGAAATAAAGTTTTTAAGTTTAAAAGTATAAAATGAGCTCACACGCCAAATCAGCATACAGCATACAGGTAGTAGTCACCCATACGCTGGTGTCCGACATGCATATACCTGCCTTTCATAAAGCCTTTCTGATCTTATTACCAATCTTCCTATCACCTTACTCAGACTGTTAGCTAGAATGCTGGCATAGAACTGTATAATCACAATTTAGGAGCGATATTGATCTAGGCCTCACGGGAGTTTGGATCTTTCCCTGGTTTTAAAATTAGTGTAACTACTGCTTTCTCTCAAGATTTTGGTTGGGGTGTTTCGTCTTACCAGTTTTCTGCGAGGAGTTGAGTCAATACTGGGCACAGGGTATCACTAAGCTATAAATAAAATTAATTTGTGGGCCCATTTGGACCAGCTGCTATATTTCTGTTCCCTTTTCTTATCACTAAGTGTAGTTCATTCTGAATTATATAATCTTTCTCCACTCTCTGACCCTCCAGCCAATCATTAACTTGAGCCTCTGAGACACACAAATCCTCAGTGTCTAGTTCCCCAAAAAACTCAATTAAGGCTAGCTCTACCTCTTGTCTATCTTTCAGATTATCTCCAGTTTTCCTACATTGTATCTCATTTCTTGTAGCTTTCACTTTCGATTTCCAAGCCAGGAGTTTTCCAGCATCTTCACTGAATTCAAAGTGTGTTAATTTACTGGCTTTCCAGTGTGCTTACACCCTACTGTCCAGCATGGTAATAAGGGAACTTGTATACTCTAGGATTTTTTCATGCCACTTCACAATGAGGTCTTCCTGTCCTAATGTTTCTCTACACTTCAAATCAAGTGCCGCTATCTTATGTTCCAGCTCTTCAACCCTTTTCCTATATTCCTTCCCCTTTTGTCCAGAAAGACTACTCAAAACCCCCCTTATAAATGCATTATACATGTCCCAAGTAATATATTTGGGTGCTGATCTGTTATTGATTTGGAAAAACTCAATAGTTTTTTTCCTTAACATATCTATAATAGTATGATCATTTTATAAGGAACAATCTAATGTTCATCTTCTTTCTCCTCTTCCAGTTTCCACTTTTAACTCTGGAGTGACTGGTGCATGAGCCGACAAGTGGGCAGGGAAATATTTTATTCCTTTAACATCTGTTCTTAAAGAATTATCTAGCAAAACGAAATCAATCCTGGAATAGTGTTTATATTTTTTGTTATGAAAGTCATATTCCTGTACGACATTGTGCATTTCACTCCAAATATCACAAAGTCCATCAAAGATTTAACATATGTATGCATTTTTGTGTTGAACTTTGATCAACTATTATTAGATCTGTCCATGTGGGGGGAGGAGCCTAGCTCGCGACCGAGATGGCCGCGCTTTAGCTCGGCTCCGTTCGCCCGTCTGTATTTTCACATTTATCCTGCTGTTATCCTGCCCCGGGAAGCCCTCTTTGCTGTGTGATAGTGCTACGACGCCCTGCAGGCACTTACCTCTTGTTCCGGTTGTCCTGGCTGCTGTGGATCCGGAGCGGTGCCCCCCGATCGTTTTGTGGCGTCGGGGGCGGACTGGCCTGGATCTTCTTGCTGGCTCCCGGGCCGGACGGAGCCTGCGGTGCTGCCCTTCGGGGCGCGGTGGAGGTGGTCGGAAGGCCGTTGTTCGTGTGGGCCGGAGGTCCTTCCTGGCTGATTCCCGGTGGGAGGAGGCCTTTGGTGGAGGCGCTGCCTTCCATTGCCGGAGCTCCTCGTGTATCCGGCTTGCTCCCCCTTTGTTCTCCGGTCCGGCCATTTTGATTTTGTCGCCCGGACTCGGGGAACGGAACCGGCGGCGTTGGGTGGCCGGTGAGGTCCCTTTCTTCTGGTGGCCCCCCTTCCTGCCCGGGGTGCTCTGCCGCTGGTCGGCGCGACTATACTTGCCTTTCCGTCGCCCCGGCGGAGGTTGGCGGCCGCGCGGCCTCGTTGGGCTCTCAAATGGCGACCGACCCCAATTGTCTCGGCCGGGCCTGGACGAGCGCTGGAGGCCCGCCGCATGGCCCGGGTCTTGAATACTGTAAAGGTTTTCCTACGCTTAAGGAGGTCCTGGATGCCCTGCTCTCCTGGCGGCTCTTGGTGGCCGCGCCTGTCATTACTTCGGAGATGGTTCCTCGCTACGGGCCTCCCGGGCCCCCACGACCGGATGTGGCTTTGCCGTTGCGGGGTACGGCTGGAATTATCCTGGCAGACTTGGCCCCGGCTACGACCGCGTCCGTGGGTGTGCGGAACTTGATGATGCCTCCTCCTCCGGCTCTGCCTCCTTTGCCTCTGGCCCGGGAGCTGGATTTTGCTCGGCCTGACTTTCATGACTCTCCCGGTTCCTTTTTGCCGCCGCTGCCCGGCGATCTCTCCTGTGCTGGCCCAGATGGGTCGGTTTCTTTGGACATATCCTTGGACCTGTGCCTGCATCGTTTGCTACACTTCGTGACTTTCCTGGATCTTCCGTGTTGTACTTCCCGTGTATTTTCTGGACTGCCGTTGTATTTTCCTGCTGTCTGCCTTCTGTTCTTCGTGGCCTGGTCCTCGCTGGACCGGACTGTTCTTACTTTGGACAAACAGGGACAGGGCTGATGTGCACTGGCATCTGCGTGCGGTAGTCTTGTACTGATTTGGATGGTCAAGGTGTCCTGGTATGGTTATGTGTGATTGTTTGGTGCTCTTGGACTTTAACCTGATAATCTTTGGCTTCCCGGGGTCTGGGACCTTCGACTCAGGCGGGTGGCCGGGTGCGTTTCCTCCTGTTTTCCGGCCCTCCCCCGTGTATGTGTATGTATGTGTCTCCCATCCCATGTTCCCTTCCCCTGCCTTTCCCCGTTTTTGTCTTCTGTTTCCGACTTAACTTTACTCCGCTATATTTCGGGTTCTAATTAGGGCGACAGGCACGCTGCGGGGGGGTAGGCCGTAGCCTTCTGCAGGGGTGCAGGGTGGGCTTAGGGGTGGGTGGGTGGGGTCTGTCTCTATTGGGGGGTCATTTTCCCCCCTCATTTCTTCCTTTTTTTTGTTCTATGGCTCTTGTGTATTCACCTTTTCGGGACTCTGTCTCCTCATGTGTCCCCCTGGGGAGTTTCTGTGGCGTTCGTATTCCGGTGTGTGTCTGATTGTGGCCCGCTGGTTCTTTTGGTGTCGACTTTTTGGTATATCACATGCCGGGTCATGTTGTTCTGTTTTGTCTCCTGGGGGTGCGTGATTTGGTGGGAGTCCCTTCTTTTGTCCCCTTTTTCCCTCTTCCCCTTCCTCCTTTATGGGGGTCTCTTTATTTCCGTTGGGGTGCATATCGTATTGTATTTTGCAATGGGGGCCTTTTTGGTTCTGTCTCTACAATTTGGGTGGGGGCGGTGAAGGGTGAGCGCGGTTTGACTGATGCCATTGTAGCTTCTTTGTACTCCGATTATGTGTATATTCTTTGGTAGCTATGTTTGTATGGCTTTTTGTTTCATCCTGTGTTCATAAAATGGTGGCTTGCCGCGGCCCCTCCCCTGTTGTTCCTTCCATGGCCCGTTATTCTTCTGTTCCCCCGCCCCGTATTAGAAAATTAACCTTTTGTTATCCTGTTTTTGCTGATTGCTCGATGGCCTTTGTTGTTTCTCCTGTGCTCCTGGTGTCATATCCTGTGAAGAACTTATTCTCCTTTGCTACGTTTCTTACCGTGTGGTGGCCAGCCCGTGGGGTTGTAGGCCCGTATTTGTGAGCTTTCTTTGTACAATAAAGGTTTAAAAAAAAAAAAAAAAAAGATCTGTCCATGTGATAATTCATTACTACGTTAAAGTCACCAGACCAAATAATCGGATATTGAAACTGGATCAACTCTGAAGCCAAGGAATGTCAGGGTTCTATATCTTCCTTATTTGGGCCATACTATCCTACTGGCAAATAATGTTTATCAAATATTCTCAAGATTGCGATAGCCCACCTGCCCATCTTATCCACTTTCCACTCCAAAACTGATCTCTGTTCCTTTTTAGGTCGAGACTGGCGTAGGCTGCGCCCCTCTTCTCTATTGGCTGGCCTCCTAAACGGCGGCCAGCCATTGGAGAAGAGGTCTCAGTTACGTAATTGTCTCGTTCTAAGCCCCGTCTTTTTCAGATTGGGGGGCGTGTTTTTTAGGTTTGTTCTACCCTTTTCTCCATTGGCTGGAATGATAAACAACAAGTCAAAAACAAGCCCGTTGTTTCCACTCCAGCCAATGGAGAAGAGGGGAGAAAGAAAAACACGCCCCCAGTCTGCAAAGGACGGGGCTTAGTGACAAATGACATGGCTTGTTTTGTTTCAGTCTAGGAGTCTCACCAGAGGCTGATCAATAGATTTTATTGTAGCCCTCGCGGTCTCCGAGGGCTCCCTGACCGTATTCCGGCTAAAATTAGTCTTGCTCCTGCAGCTGATGGAACCTTGACCCGCGAAAAAACATTCAGAGCCTATCTGACACATCAGGTCAGCTAAACATCCCAGACACGCTCCTGGCAGGGTTTCAGTCGAGGCATCCGGCTGCAAGGGCACTCTCTGCGCAAGGGAGCACTACATGAGTTGTTGCTATTTGGGGTGAGGTTGTGTGGGCGGTCTCCTCCACCGGCCTCACTCTCCAAAAGCCAGCCGTATCCCATCCGATTGCCTCTTGAAGAGCTCGCAGACTGCCAGTGAGTGTTGCCCTCTCCCTAACTGTCCCCCCACCCCGTCCATGCACTTGGGGGTCCCGATCCCGGGCTCACCTTGGGGTAGGAACTTGTGTGGGTAGCAGCCCCGGGGTCCAGTTGGGAGTCGAGCGGGTGGCTATGGAAAGCAGGCTTCCCTATAGGGGACGTACAGCACTGCGGCTCCCCTGCTTCCCCCCAACCCGGCTGGGAGCACTTCAACAGGCTCATCAGGCAGTCTAAGCTCTGGTGTTATGCAATGAGATTCAGCGCAGATGGGAAAGACTTCCGCCTGTCCTTCGGCAGGGCCCCTGCCTCCAAAAGAGCTCGCAGCGGCAGCAGCACCTCCTCCAAGAAGGCTTTCAAGGGCAGCGGCTCGGAAAAGAACGCTAAAATGAGAAGGCTTCCCAAGGGCACCGAGCCAGTGAGGCAACAAAGCCGTCACCGCCAGCAGGCCAGGCCTGGGAGGAAGAGCAGCAGCGCCAAGCCCACCCCCGCTGGCGGCCCTTTACTCTGCTCCTGCACTTCCCCCTGTACCTCCTCCCTGGTGCTAGGGGCCAACTCAGACCTTAGTCCGGCCTACTCCCTGGGTGCAGGCCGCTCCAGGTCTGTGCCCAAGCTGCACCCATTCTGGAAGTGGTAACTGGGGGGCACTGCCATCCCGCTGCCTCCTAGCCTCAAGTTCAGAGGCTTCCCCCCTGTGGGACCCTGGTAGCCTCTGGCGGAAGGTGGCCGGAGGGCATCTCGGCACCTCTGATCCTGAGATTGTGTGCATCCCTCTTCCACTTGTGTTGTGCTACAGTGTCACAGACTCTGAGTGGGGGTGGGGTGTGGTGTAGGGCCCTGCTTATGGATCACTTCTTCCCTGTGTGTGAGCATACCGTCCCGCGCCTGGTATTTTTCAGCTTGTCAGGCTCCCGTCCGTGGGGGGAGGGGTTTAGCTCACTCCCCGTGTCAGTGTTTGTGTGGGTTTGGACTGCCAAGGGCTGTTATTTTCAAACGCGCTCCACGACCACTCCCCCCCAGACACTCTCCGCTGTACACGACTCGCGCATTGGCCCTCCACGCCGCCCACCCCGAAGAGCACGGGTTCGCCGTCCAAGCCCCCGAGACACAGGAAGAGGTTTGGTGGTGGGGGCGGTGGCAAAAATGCCTTTTGCTATGTTAATGCCAAGTGATGTGGCTATTACAAAAAATCCCCAAGTGTAAACGGCCGCATGCCAGCACCCCCCAGGGGTGGGGAGCGTGTTACGGATCGTATCCCACCAGATCCAGCTGTAGCGCCTTCAGGTGTCAAGGATCCCAGGTGGCAGCCTGTCGGAGGTCCGTAGACAGATTAATCCTTGACGCTGACTGCCCCACTCGTCCCCCATCATTGAGCATTTTGCCGCCTGCTCCTGCTTCAGCTCAATGCCCGATCGGATAGTTTTATCAGATTCGGAGGCCCAACCCATTCCAGAAAACATATTTTCTGAACATGGCCTGTTACACTATGAAGATAAAGACCCCGGGCCCGGTATAACACCGTATGAGGCAGGAGGCCCTCCCCACCCCCATTTGCATGCAGACTAGGCCGGTGGGGGCTAGGATTGGCCCCCCCTCAAATGAGGCGAGCCCCCTCCAAATCAAGGGGCTGAGTAGTTAGGGCGAGGGGGGGGTTAAAGGGGCCAATGGCCCAAGTAGGCACATACACCCCCTCTCGACCAGGCAGGTCTCGCACCATGGAGGGTTTGGTGCGGGCGATGATGCCCCCAACCCTCGTTGGCAGTATAGAGCAAGGTGAGCAATGGCGCAAAACCGGGACATCCATAGCAAGAATGGGCAGGTAGCGCAACAAGGGGGGAGGAAGCACCAGAGTCTCCCAACGGTAATGCTGGAGAAGCAGGTTTGAGTGTCAGCGGCACTCAACAAACTGGGAGGGAGGCTTGGCAGATCGCATCCTAAGCTAGTTGAATAAAGCACATTGCATCTGTGTAGTTTGAGGATAAAACCGAGTTTCTGGGCAAATCATACCTGAATGTTATATATCAAAGTCTCTCTATGCATTTGTAATTAGTGTGTGCATCACGGGGATATGGCGCACCTCACGGTGTCTGTGTGTGTGTCTGTGTGTGTGTGTGTGTCTGTGTGTGTGTGTGTGTCTGTGTGTGTGTCTGTGTGTATGCGTGTGTCTGTGTGTGTGTGTCTGTGTGTGTGTGTGTGTGTGTTTGTGTGTGTGTCTGTCTGTGTGTCTCTGTGTGTGTGTGTGTGTGTCTGTGTGTGTGTGTGTGTGTGTGTCTGTTTGTGTGTGTGTGTCTCTGTGTGTGTGTGGCTGTGACTGTGTGTGTGTGTGTGTGTGTGTGTGTGTGTGTGTGTGTGATATGAGCTGGAATCCCACATCCCACACCTGCAGTGTAAGAGAGAACAGTGTGTATGAGAGACAACAGTGTGAGAGACAGCATTGTGTGTAAGAAAGACAGCAGTGTGTGAGAAACAGCGGAGTGTGTGAGAGAAACAGCACTATGAGACCTTTTATTTATGTTTGGGTTTTTGAAACATAAATAAAACGCATTGTTATTTGCAATATCAATAGCTCAAACTCAAGTAAATACGCGACCTATTGCATTGAAAATGCAATAGGTCTCGCATTTGTGAGAGATTAAGCTATTGGCATTGTAAATGACAATGCCATTTATTTATCTGTTTTCAAAACCAACACATAAATAAAAAGTTTGTCATTTACAATGACAATAGCTCTAAATTTTGCAAAGGCGAGACCGTTGCATTGTAAATGCTTGTTTTGTTAATATAAAACTGCTTTAGTGTGACAATTTTGTACCGAGCATACCATTTGCTCAACCCATTTCTGTTTTGTAAAAATAACTAGGCATTCTAATTTAGGTAAATGTAATTCCTGAAGTATTGTTATTAGGGCTGGGACATCCCTCAGATATTGAAAGATTTTGTCTCTCCTTCTTCTAACCCTAAACCCGTTAATATTCCAGGACAGGAGCTGGACACTCTTGTTACCTATTGTATCTTGTCATTTGTCTTTTATAATGCTTCACATCCTTCATATTGACTAAGGCAATGGGATATTTGTTTAGTTTTTTCCCTCTATGCATCTCACCCTATAGTCCCTTTACCCCCCCCCCAGTCCTCCCCACCCCCGAGAACTCTATATTCCTATATTCCTTAGCTAACCTAGCCACTTTGGCCCTATCAGGGAGGGAGGTTTATAAACTAACACCTATCATGTAAGAAAGTTAAAAGGGAAAGGCAAGAGAAAGGAAGAAACGATCGATAGGATTGCAACTTCATTGTAAGACAACACATGTTCTGTGTAGTCCATAGAGACCAGGGATCTAGTTCGAGAAGGAGCATAACCTGCCTCTTAGCCTTACTTCATGAGGTCTTGGTTCAGTTTAAGCTTCTCCAGTAACACATCAGCCTCTTCACAATCTCTCAGGTTGTACATTTTATTATTTACAAGGTGGCCGGGAATTTCAACTGGGCAGTTCCTCCCATCTTCCTGAAATCATCCATTCTTTTTCCAAGATCTCAATGCCTATTACGAGTTACCTCAGAGATACCTGATCTGATACTAAAGCAAATTCCCTCTGCAGTCAAAGCCTCTACTTTCATAGCTATAATTAGGATTTTGTCTTTGATGGAAGGCGTAAGGAAATTCACTAAGATTCTACAAGCTTTTGTTTTGTGGGTGTCCTTCCTAAATAGATCCTGATGTATCCTTCGAATATCCTGCATCAAGGTCTCAGCCAATCCCTTCCAAGCACCACTGGACTTTACCAAGTTGACTATGAATGCTTTTATGTCCTTCCTCTCACTTCCTTCAAGCATATTTAAAATTCTTATATTATTGCGTCTTGGTCTAACGGAGTTGCAATATCCCTGGTATCCTTGTCGACAGCCCCATTCGCTTTTGATATCGATATGGCACTAGGGGGACCTGAGGGAGGAGCAGGGGTGGTGATCACCAATTGGTGGCTTGTCTCAGAGCCTTTTTCCTGCAGCTTAAAATAGGATCTGAGAGAACGGATGATTTTTAAAACCCTGGATTTCAGAGGTGGGCCTTCTTACTCTTTGAGCGCGGGAAGACCTGAGGGGGGCCTTGCACCCCTAACTTGGAAACTCCCTCTGCTTCCTCCTCGGGTGCCGTGGGGGTTTTCCTTTTTTTGTTATCGTTCCTAAATTTTAGTTTTTATTACAGACACTTCTACCTTCTTCCCTGGAGGGGTTATCTCTTTCAGAAGGTTGAAGTCCCCAACTCCAAAGCTCCCTGCACTCCTTAATGTATACCTGTTCGGCTTCTGAGCCTTTAGACCTTTCCCCCTCATCAGCCAGACCTCGGCTGTATCCCTACCTGAAAGAAATCCAGTCGCCTGTGGTCACCTTTTTTCCTCTTTGGGTCCCCAGCAATTACCCAGGCTCTCCACAGTTGACCTGCTCCTCACCTCCACAGTCTCTGCATTTCAGCCGTCCACATAAGCCCCCAGCATGCTCTGGGGCATCCACACCCACACTGCCACAACTCCAGCCGCTCTAGACGACCCTGAGAATGAGCCCATGCGCCCTCTTCAACTCCTGGGCCACTCACTCCAAAGCTCGCTCTCCGTTAGACCTCAAGCGGCACGGTGACACCCATCGACAACGCCCAGCTTGTCCTTGCCAAAACATTTCTCGACTAGGCGAGCACAGCAGCCAGGGAAAGGAAAGATTTCATGTTTTGTTTTCTTTCTTTTTTTACTTTCCGACCCCTAACCCAGGCTCCATCTCACTTCCCTTCTCACCCCTTCTCGTCCTTCTCATGGTCCGTTCTCAATCCCGCATCCTCCCTGACTACTGACGGGCACCCGCTAGCTGTCCACCATGTTCTTCACTTGTTGACATCCCAGCACAAATTTCAAATATATGTAATTTTATTTTGATATGGGATTCAGTTAATTTAATCCTAATAATTACATTCAATAATACTAACACTATCACTAAATCAGACAAAGTACGATAATATAAAGTAATTACTAATCATTTGTGTAGTATTCTCACATGATGTTTCATTACCTATGTTTCTTCACTTTAGCTGCTCAGCCTGTGTGTGTCTACTCTGTATGGAATGTTGGTGAGTGGACCTTCACTAGAATGCCTGGGTGACTGGATGAGGTGTGACAGTTGGTCAGAGGGGCTGAGCAGCTAGCAGGCTGCTCTGGTGGGGCTGTGAGTTACCTGTTAATTACCATCTACAAGACTTTTACTACCTGTTAACTTACTTCTGAATAAACCTACTTGGGTTACATCATACGGCTGAGTGAGTTCTTTCTGAGTTGAAATACCACTGTGCTGTGCAGTACTGCCATCTAGTGGTTTTTATCACATTGCAGTTTTCACTGTTTTTGTCGAAGGATTTATTATTCAGTATTCAACAAGCATTATTGAATTTATGTAATTATAACCTTACAGTACAGTCTCCTTTCAAGTACAGTTTACAGCTTTACACTAGTTCTGTTTTAAATTATAACAAGTATAGTTTTATAGTATTACATGTATCCCCTTACATTAGGGACATGTCATTTTTGTTACAGGAGTACTGCATGTTACATGGCATCTACATAGGGGTTAACTCGTGCACGGGCTAAGTGTTCCCTTACAAGAGGGTTGGCTCTACTTCAGGGTAAGCTTTGTGGATTTCTAGAACAGTTTTACGGTATTAGAGTTTTACATGTTAGTTTTGTCCTTTACATTAGGACATGTAGTTTTTCTTTGCAGGATTTAACTACACTTTACATGACCTCTACATAGGGGTAACCCGTACACAGGGTGAATGTACGTCTGGGTAAGCTTTTGGATTTTTCTTTTCCAATTTTTACAGTTTACATTACGGTATACATTACGTATTTACCCTTACATGAGGGTGGTCATTTTGACAGGTTGCAGGGGTGGGTCCCTGCGTGCATAAGACACCTTGTGCCGCACGATAGATTGTTGCAGGGTTATATTCCCTATGTGCCTCCCCACATGGAGAGCATTTTACATTTCATGATAGATTGATGCAGGATTATATTCCCTATCTGCCTCCCCACATGTAGAGCACTTTTCATTTTTGTTGTCCCTTAAGTGAATAGTTTGGGGCAGGACTTAGGGTTTTAGCCCCTTTGTTCACATTATTTGTCTTCCTACACAGGAGTACACATCACATTGAATTGGTGTCCCTTATTTTAGTTTGGGGCAGGACATTTGGTTTTTAGTTCCTTTTGTTCACATGATTTGATTCTCCTTACAGAAAACACAAACGGCTGTCTCTTGTTAATGGTGGGGGCAGGATTTTGGGTTCAGTCCCATTATTCAACATTATATTTTCATCTATATTTATTTTATGCATTTGAGAAGGGGGGTGGTTATATTGTATTCAGTAGCCATCTTTCCTTCCTGTCTTGGGTTCCTTTCCCTCTCGAGGTGCGGTGTTCCCGTCATCCCTGGGTCTGGGCTTTTGACTCTGTTTTAAATTCTTCATTTCCTCTTCATGATGTTCTCTTCATTTTGGATGTGGACTATTTATGTATAATGTACATTTATGCTTATAGTTAATTGCATGTTCATAGTTATGCATTCGCTCTTTCTTCTGTTCATTAGGGAAGAGGTATGTAGTAATCTCACATGATGTTTCATTACCTATGTTTCTTCACTTTAGCTGCTCAGCCTGTGTGTGTCTACTCTGTATGGAATGTTGGTGAGTGGACCTTCACTAGAATGCCTGGGTGACTGGATGAGGTGTGACAGTTGGTCAGAGGGGCTGAGCAGATAGCAGGCTGCTCCTGGTGGGGCTGTGAGTTACCTGTTAATTACCATCTACAAGACTTTTACTACCTGTTAACTTACTTCTGAATAAACCTACTTGGTTTACATCATACCAGCGTGGCATGTTTACTACATCTTTGTGATTTGTAAGCCCTAACACTATGTTTTACTTACTTTAGAAGTCTTTTTCTTGAATTTTTGAGCAAAGTGATGGTGTTAGTGCAGAAAAAGTAAATGTCGTATGCAAGTAATTGAAAGACAGACATTGTAAAGGGGAGAAGTCAAGGTCAAACACTCAACCAGAGGAGGAAAATTTCCAAGTATGTCTTTTATACCAAATAGATAAATGATGTGTCTTACCACTGACACACCACAGCATTCCTGTCCCAACCCCAGTCATGTGATATTTGTATGGCACAAACGTGACAGCCATCTGCCACACTGGTTGTTAAACTTTCTCATTGACTTAGCTCCTGCTATTCACCCAATGGCATATGTATATAAAGGAGGGATCCAAACACACACATATTGTCAGCTATTGACACCCTCAATTTGAAAACTACCAATTCTCCAATAAAACTAGTATTTATTCACTCAAATACATTAAACTGTACTCAAAATCCTGGTGATTACTGAAGTAGGACATTCAGCAGATGACAAAGGCCAATGTAGGTATGGTCCAATAATATCAGGGCTTTTGTAAAGGGGGACTATCTAATGCTTGTGTTGAGTGAGTAGATAAATGTTGTAATCTGGCAAAAGCACATTTGTTCAGGCGCTTATGCGCAAGAAGATGCACCCGGAAGAGAGGTATTGTTGGCTAAAAGGCAAGTACCTGTATGGGCAAGAAGGCATGGGGCACTGAAATGGAGATGAATGGGACACTGGCATGGGGTGCAGCAGCACAGGAGTCTGTGGGTACAAGCAAGGGTGTCATGAAAGTGGGGAGATGCAGTGAACGAATTGTATAGGAAGGTTTAGGGAAATGGAATTGTTGGGGTATCGTGTGGCAAGGAGATATGTGAGACAAGTGTGATGTTTCCATATGAACTGTTGGTGAGTCACAGAGTGAAAAAGCAGTAGGTGTTCCATGAACTGCCCTGCACTGCAAAGAGGCCCAGACAAGTCATGGTTCAGGGTAATGCGCTCTCATACCACCCGATACCAACTGACCGATCTCTATATGCTGGGGGAGGATATAGTGCTTGTGAAAGCCACTAAGTCAAGAGGGGTTCAAAGAGATGCCCCTACTCCACTGTGTTAGCTTCTGAAAATGCAGAGAGTGTGCATCAACTTGCTTCTGAGTGACTTAATTCTTGAGCTGGATAATCCTGAAACCAATCATCACAGAGAAGTAGTGGACGAATGGGCAAAGAAGCTGATGTGGCCCTGCCACCTACAGCCAAGCTCCCAAAAACCCGAAGGGCTGTTGCCTCGCTGCTTACAATCATGCATCTTCAACAAGTCTAAAAATTCCCACAAGCACCTATAATAAACAAGTTCACAGTGTGGTCCTAATTAGCAAATCCTCACTCATCCATTTTTGAAAAGAGAGGTTTTGCAAAAAATGTCACACAGAACTAACTATTGATAGGTGGAAGTCCCAGGAAACTCCACTACGGAGTTAGGCAATATAGTGCTACAAAGCCCCATCAAAGTTACCATGTTCCTCAGAGAGGAACCAGAGGTATGCAAGGCCAGGTTCCATGCAAGAAATAGTTTTGTGCATGGATGGATCTGCTAGCAGGTGAATTGATGTGTAGGCGGAACAATGAGTGGGTAAGTGGATGAATACCTGAATAAGAATGTGGACGTTGGATGAGCAAGTGAATGACTGTGTAGACATGTGGACTTGCAAGTGTTTTAACTACTGGTAGCCAAAGTTACTCTCAACTTTACCCACAGCTCCAGTCTTCATAACACTGAGTATGCGTGGGTCGATCACTTCTCCCATGGTTAACAGGCATGTGAAGTATCCCATGATCATGAAATGTAATAAAAATGTTTGAATCTCTTAAGCCCTGCAGCAAACTCATACAGTGATCAAAGAACAGTAACGAAAAGATAATTTAAATGGTCAGTTAAAGCCTTGCTCCCTATGTTTCGGAGTATAACTGTGAGTGGGAGTGGACTATGCATCCATAGTGGTTGGGCAGGATAGTAATACCCTCTTTATAAGAAGCATTGGAAGGCCTAATATGTCTGGCATTCACTGCTGAACTTTTGTTTTTTGTCAATTTTTTATTTGTTTGTAAGTGATTTTTAGATCTTACCTGAGACAGAGCATTCACTGTTGTTTGCAAGTCTCTTATAAATTAAAACTAACTTTAAAAGGGCTTAGAGCCTGCCCATTACTTACCAATACTCACCATTGGTTGGCTTCAATGGCACTCTCATTTCCTTCATTCCCCTTGTTCCACGCCACCTGCTTTAGCTTTCTTTTCCTGTGTTGACCTTTTCCATGTAGCATGGACCAAGTACAGCTTCCTGTCTGTGGCCAGTGTCCTTCCACTGGCCATGCGCTTGCAGAGGTAAATTTTATTTAATTTCTATGGTAGCACTCCATAAGAGTGAAAATGTTTGCAGGCTGTCTTTACCCACCTCTATTTCTCCTACACTACTGGTGTCCTTGTTGCTTACTCCATTCTTCCCCTCCAGGTCATTCTTGCTTGCTCTATCTCACCCAACCTTTTTCCGGTCCTTGTTGCTTGCTCTAGTCTCTTTCAGCCCCTCCTGTGTCATCATTGCTTGCCCCATCCTTCCCACTCCCTCTTCCGTCCTGGCTGCTCCTTCCAGTCCCTCCCAGCCTGTTAAAAGTAGAATCGAAAAACGTGAACATCACCAATGCCATCTTGCTTAACAAGAGCTATCGGCTGCACGTAAATGGCATCCATTTTAGGTGCCGCGGCCATCTCACGCTTTGCGAGTCACCTACACGTCTCCCTGACTTCGCAATCATCCCCGCGCGCTGGCAGCCCCCGAGCACACATGCTAGAGTCATAAAGCATCCTCAGCGCGACCCTGCCCCGGAGCCACTTCCCGTGCTGAACCCACATGCCCTTTCATCCTCCCCGCTCGAGCAGGCCCTTCTGAAAACCCCCAACTGCACCTGGTCGCTCGATCCGGTCCCAGGCTGTAAACCAAGCCTTGCGGACATACTTTATTGCCCCCACACTGCAGGACGTGTTGCACACACAGAGATGCATGATCTTATCATCTACATAACTCTTAGATCTGACCAATCCCACACATTTACAGTCCCCATTGGAATGTCCGGCTGTGTGATACAAATCACCAATCAATACTCGGGTGGGGGACTACCAACTGTTGGGACTCTGTGGGATCCTGCTGGGGGCGGGAATTCCAAGGATGTTTGACCACCAATAAACTTACTGTAAACTGTATATAATGTGGGACCGCGGAGACGTTGTTAGAACACCTCCTGAAGACATTGACTTGTGTCAGGGCTGTTCTCTACTGAAGCAATAAACCGTTCTTGCTTTCCAGATTTCCAGCGCCTGTCTCTTTATTTGGTAAATATCGATATTGGGATTAAAGGCGTCCTACGCCGTACAGCCTTGTTATTTGTTAAAGATTGGCTGTTTTCCCACAAGCCTCTCCTGCATATTCTTTGCTTGCCTCGTTGCTCCCTCCCCTTTTCCTATCCTTGTTTAGTCCCTCCCACATCTTCCTGTGTACTAGTTACTTTCTCCATCTCTCCAACCCCTCCAGCATCCTTGTTGCTTGCCCCCTCAGTCTCCTTGTTCATATTGTTGTTTTTATTATTGTGGGCGTTCTCTAGTGCTAACAGTCACAGATGGACAATAGAGCAGTTTTAGAACGAGTGGCTAAAAATACAGGTTTCAAAGGATCAATCACAGGGGAGTTCCTAGAAGCCATAATACTCCCTGTTCTGTGGCACCTTCAGCTTGTCCCTTTCGATTTCCTTTCTTTAAATTATTTTTCATAATTTTCTATTTTCACACCAACAATAATGCTTTGAATGTGTTGTAAACAGAAATTCCATTAGCCAGATGTATAAAACCGGATAGATTTATTTAGACTTAGTTCCAGGATAAGTTAGGTAGAAGAAGATAAGCAGATGAAAGAGTGGCCTCACCAGGGGCAGCCTCCCTGTTGCTCAGCCTGCACCCACCAACTGACACTTCCACACATAACCAAGCACCCAGGCATTCCATGACATCATTACACATTCCAGCACTCATCCTGGCTGAGCAGTAGAGAAGACGTAGCTAGGGAACAGGAATGGCAACAAGTATGTTATAACACATCCCCCTTCCTTATGGAAACTAAATGCAGAAATGATGCACATAAACGAAAACATCATTAAATATATTACATAAGAAAAGATGGGAGGAACATTCCAAAATATACATGTATGAAAAGGTACACTCCAAACTATACGTGCATGATGTACATATATCATTAAGTACATTACATCAGGCAAAATATACATGCTTAAACACACCCCATCCCCTTAGCTTAGGGAAAATAAAGAAAACAAGCATTACGAGGGCATGGCTCAAAACACCAACAAACCTTTGCCTCTGAGTATTGGGCACTCACCACCCATCAGACCGCACCGGGGCACTGAAGAGCCCTCAACCTCAACGTAACAGGGCACACACCTCCCTATAAAACAGAACTGGGGCACCCACCACCCCACAACCTCACCGTAGTAGGGTACACACCACCCTAGAAAACAGAACGGGGGTACTCACTGCCCCACAAACTCAACGCAATAGGGTACACACCACCCTTGAAATCAGAACTGGGGCACTCAGCACCCACAACCTAATCGTAGTAGGGTACACACCACCTAAGAAAACTGAACTGGGGCACTCACCGCCCCACAAACTCAACGTAACAGGGTACACATGACCCTTGAAGACAGAACTGGGGCACTCACCACCCCACAATCTCACCGATAAAAGGGTACTCCGGACCCTATAAAACTGAACTGGGATACTCACTCCCACAACCTCAACGTAATAAAGTACTCACCACCCAAAAAAAAACAGAACTGGGCACTTACCACCCCACAATCTCAACGTAATGCACTAGCCACCCTAAAAACTGAACTGGGCACTCAGCTCCCACAACCTCCACATAATAGGGGACACATCTCCCTATGATCCAGAACTGGGGCATTCAGCTCCCACAACCTCCGTGTAATAGGGGACACATCCCTCTATGATCCAGAACTGGGGCATTCAGCTCCCACAACCTATACGTGATAGGGGCCACATCTCCCTATGATCCAGAATTGGGGTAAGACACTGAGACCAAAATTAGCACAACACACCCAGTGGGGAACCTATATGGCATGACAAAAAAACTAATGTGAACAAATAGGAAGTCTTTCCCAGAGGTGAGCATAATGTACTTAAGTGAGAAACCCAAATAGCATGCAGAAACAACCCCATCAAATGCAGAAACCATGCGTAGCAATGAAAAAAACCAAATAGGAAGTCTTTACTCCGGTGAGCGATCTCTCACCCGAAGTCCTCACCCAAAATGAAGCCCTTGTCCAGGATCTCCATGTAGCTGTTGCCACCCAATACGTTGTGGCACAGGTAATTAAGGATGCACAGTGTCCACACAAACTGTAGGAAAAAAGTCCAGTGTCTTCTATGTGTTTCAGAGCAGGAAGACTTAGACTCATCGCTCCGAACCTCAGAAGGTTGCCAGTGAGTCATTCCAGCCTCCACGAACGATGTGCTTCCTTCAAACATCATTAGGACACACAGGGAGTAGAACGTTCAAATGCCACAGTCCCGGTTAAGCAGAAGTTGAAAATTAACTTTATTGAGAGGAAGATAACAAAAACGCATAGTGGTTGGCAAAGCGAGTGAATTACATGCTTGAAGTAGCAGGAAACCAAGTAGTTCTGAAACGCCAATCCTAAAATGGCGGCACGCAGCGTACGCTGCACAGGTTGGCTGTTGGCACATTTGAGCTAAAAAGAAAAAACTTCAATGAGCGGCAATGAAACAGAACAGCCAAGCCTCCATCGATGTCAGAAAGGCCAAAGAGCTCCTCGCGGCTGTCACAGCAGGTGAGCTTCATGCGCTTTACCCGGATCACGCCCTGTCTGCCCACATCAGCGCGGGAGAGGGAGCCAAAAGAAACCACAAATCCAAAAAAAATTAATCCAGAGTGCCTCACCACACGTGTGCAACACCGGTACATAAGCAGAAATTCTCAGGGACTATTCAAAAGCTGCATAAAACTAAAAACAGTCGGTATACACGAGTTCATTTCCAGGATAAGTTAAGTAGAAGAAGATAAGTAGATGAAAGAATAGACCCACCAGGAGCAGCCTCCCTGCTGCTCAGTCTGCATCCACCAACTGACACTTCCACACATAACCAAGCACCCAAGCATTCCATGACATCATCACACATTCCAGCACTCATCCTGGCTGAGCAGTAGGGAAGACGTAACTACGGAAGAGGAATGGCAACAAGTAAGTTATAATAGAATGGCAAAAGCAGAACTATACTCTCTAGGATACATGGAGCTGTTTACTAAAAGTCCAGGACTCAACTAAGATGTCACACGTTGTTAAAATTGTCACTTTTGTGTGTTACTACAGAAGTAACAGAAGCAAATATCTGTTGGTGGCACAATTTTTTCGGTGTTGTCATCACTATCATTGTTTTTTAGCCAATGGGGAGAGAGAGTGTTTGGCGTAATGGCCACAGCTTCCAACTTTGGAACTGGGGACCAAGTTTGAGTCACAGTGGAGGTGACCGATCTCTAGCCACAGTGGGTCCAGTGTAGTTGCAGCTCCTCCGCTAAGGTGGAGGAGAAACTCCCCACTGGATTGCAGCAGTGAAAAAAAGGAAAAATAAAATGATAATAACTTAATGCTATTATCATTTGATTTGTCCCTGCTGCTGCAGTTTTGAGGGGTAGGGTGGGGCGCTCTGCTCACAGAGGAGCAGGGGGAGGAGTGGTAGGTACTCTGTAAGTGCACATGACTGTTTGGCCGGCCGTCTCAGGCTGGCCAAACAGTCATGCGCACTTTGCATGTTCTCCACTCAGGCTGCGTTACAGCTTGGATGGAGAATATGCCCAGTCTCCCATTCCCTGGCTGAGCGCCAAACCACTGCGCTCAGACTAATCACAATGCTGCATTGCAGTGTTGTGATTGGTCAGGGGAGCCTGGGTGCTTCTTGTTCCTGGCTGGGAGAGACATAGTGATGATGGAGGAGAGATGAGGCGAGAAGGTATGTTTTTTTTCTTCTTTTTTTTACACCTCTCCCCCTGTTCGCCCCCGCCACCCCTGATCCATGCTGGCCACCACTGATCCAGTGGTTTGTTTTAGTGAGGGCTTGTGTCTATCTTTGGTTACCAATCCACACTCTCCTTGGTACGGTAGACACAGGTGCAACTTTTGAGTTTGAAGGAGAAGTCTTCTTGGCTGCACATCGACGGCCAGCAGCAATTCCTTGCAGATGGCTACTGACTAGCAAAGACAACTTACTTTAGACAGGCACCAGAGGTAGTCATCTCTTCATTAGCCCAAGGAGCAGCAGGTGCAGTCCAGTGGTTGGTGCAGATGAGTGGATGGATGACAGCGTATTTGTGAGTGGGTGAGTACTGGGTTGATTGATGGATGGTTTAATGTATGTGTGAGTGGACAAATGGGTGGATGAGTGGATCTGTGGATATATGCATGTGTTGGTGGTTATATGTTTGTGAAATGTGAAGCGGATGAATAGTTTATGCATGGATGGATGAATGGGTAGAGTTTGTGGCTAGATAGGAGACAGTCAGCATTGGGAAACAGGTTAGCACAGGCATAAGCATGAATCATGGAAACTCTGGCAGCGGGTACAAGCATCGCTGGAGTGGTTGAGCTGAGAACAGCCCAAGAGTAAGAGAAGGAGAGGGCAGAGAACAGCTTAAGATATTTTAAAAAGAGGGCAGTTTCCCTGAGACAGAAGCCTGGTACAGGATAGGGCGACGAGAGGGGCACAAAGTGAACAGTGAGAGATACCACTGGCAGCCACTGAGTTGCAGACAAAGAAGGCTGTTTGTACAATTGAAGGGGAGTCATGGAGAGTGGGAACAGAAGGCAAGGGGATGAAGATGACTAATCATGAGGAAGATGAAGGCCGGCTGACTCCAAGCCGATAGATCGCACTCTTGAAGATGCTGCGCTGCTGATATAAGCTACAGAGTGCAGAAAGACTGAACCTGTTTTGGTGATGAACGTACTTACCAACACCAATTATGTTCACAGAAGCTACCAGAAATGCCATCAAAAATGTATTGTAACAATGACATCTTCTTTTTCAACATGGCCTCCATCCTACGGCCTGGGAATGGGAAATGTGTTGTAAGACAAGTGGTTAATCTAGTTTCTGCATGACAGATCTCTCATCTTCTGATCATGAAAAATACATGATGGATCTACCATTTCCTTTAGCCTTCCTCTGTACTATTAGCAGCAGTACTTGTAATGGGCTGGTAATTGCAGCTACTGAGTACCTGCACTTCTTCAATTGGAAAGGGAGAGCACCTGCACTCCATAGAAGGGCTTCGATACTCTTATTGTCAGAGTACCGGCACTTCTCAGTTTCAAACAGGTACTAGGGGAGCGGGGTGGCCACCTGGCCGTTTTTTGCCTGCACGACCAGTGTCTTAGTATCCTAGCAGGTACGAAAATTGGGAAAGTAACCTCAAGTCGGTATTTTTTCCCTTATCAGTGAATTCTTAAAACAGTAATTATAAGAAGAAAGCACTTTAAAATGAGTTCTGTGTCTTCCCTAGGGAGCCCTGGCTGATAATTAAAGTAAACAAAGATAGAAAGGTCATGTTAATAATGAAAATAGTCCATTTTATTTAAAATCTATTTAAGTATAGTGTCTCAGCCTTTGTAGAAACTTAAAACATGAACACATAGGCAGTGTTTTTCACTGGGAATGGTGGCAGCCCTATCAGGGACAGTTAGTACCTGCACTTCCATGTTTCCATTTCAAGCACTGGTTAGCAACACTCTTCGCTTCAGTGAAACTAAATTGCCAACTGCCCAAAAACCTAAAACACGTAAAAGCACAGACGTGAGCATAGGACACACCGCGCCACATGCTCTCCCACGTCTCCCGTCAAGAGACGTCGCTGCTTGCTTGGCCACGGTGCTGAAGGCACGCCTGCCGGTATTCCTGTCTGGGAAAGACATGGCTTGGTAGTTCGGACTGGACTGTTCCCATGAGGCACAGGGTCAGAGCTGATTTGCATATAGCCAGTGTCTAACCCAGGGTAGTGTGGAGTGCAAAAAAACGATGGATTTAGGCCCAGATCCTTGAACTGGGGTGAATGTATGACATTGTTCTACATTCTGTCCATCAACTGTGTTTTTTGCCGGTATCCCGTGGCACCCCACTCGATGAACCCCATTTAAGACGGGTTCTCGGTCGAGACTCCGGTGGTCTCTTCCTTATGCACAACACTACAGAGAAATTGTTTAGGAGCTGAAGGAACAAGTTATTAATTCCTTAAAAAACCACAAGATGGCACTGTTAACTAACAGTCAACAAGTTCTATTGTTAAACAGAGTTAAATGGTAACTAATAGGATGCATGTCGTATGAGTTAATACGCCTAATTAAAGTGCACCACAACTGCTGCGATTTATATCTTCAATAGGAAAATTAAGGAAACATACTTTCCCTGTTTTTTTCAACAGACATGGGGAAGGATTTTTGACTGGTGCAAGTACATGCGCTTGATGGTAAGTAAGGCTGTACTTGGTGTGGCAAACACTTTTTACCACAGCATTATGAAAGCAGATTTGTGGAGGTGGTAATGTTTTTGCTTAGTTGTGGTAGCGATGAGTTGTGTCGGTTTTTGTGCTGATGTGTTTTAGTGTTACATTATTGCATTGCTTTGTTGTTCCATGACTGTTGCTTTCTTTTATGTCATTACGCTGTTATGTTGTTTTCTTTAGAGATGTCAGCATATGCGGCTTCATTTGTCTTTAAAAACCTGGTTGTTCAATATGTAGAGCACTTTCTTTTTCCTTTTGTTGCTATCAGGCGGCGCTGGGAAACCCTTGGGTAGCTGGGCACCTTATAAGATTAAAATAACAATAACATTTACAGTCAAAAAAGCACATTCATTTACATTTACATTGAAGGTGACAACAGAGACCTCACTTGCCCAATAAGACTACGTATTCTGGGACTCGAGGACCCAAATAGGCACCTCTGGGACTCTGATGAACCTAAAGTGCTCTCCAATTACCCAGAGAGTACGAACCTCAGTACCTATAGGTGGAAAACTGACCGAGGGCTGTGGGTGGTACAAGTGGGGTGGATTGTTACTGTTTCTTCCAAGGTGGGAGTGCTCGCCGTGTTGCTGTATGCTATTACATCTAATAGTTATTATTAAAAATTGACGTTCCATTGTGAACAGACATTTACGACTGTGCAAGGTGCTAAAATACTGCTGCTTCAACTCTTCGCTATTGACAACACCAGTCAGCCCAAAGCAGTGGCAGAGACACAGCTTAAATGAGCACTTCCGCCCTTTTGTGATATGACCACCGCCAAGCCTTTTTCAGGGTCACTGGGCAGGCAGATGTTATTGGCCTCAATCTGTGGGAATCAGGATCGTTAACCACCTATGTCCTGGGTCTTAACCCTGTTTCTTACCACCATGTACACCCCTCAAGCGCTTGACCCTCAGGGTGGTGAAGTCGAGTAGTCAAATGAATCCTGAGGGAGGTGGTGTGGGGTGAGAGACTCAGCACTCAACCAACTTTAGATAGAAGTTTATAAATCATTGTCCAGCTAATGTGTTATGTCTATTCACACAATGAATGCACATCTACCGGCATAATCCACTGTCAGCACAGGCACGCTGCCCCACTGGGTCCCGATCTGGCAACCGAGCAGAGGGGTTGGTGCTACGGTTCTGGCCCAGATGCCATGATTGCACTTTCACGCCAAGTATGCCAGATTCTGCCACTGGACCAGAAATTGAAATCATAGAAAGGCGTCAAGGGAGCTTTTTAAAAAATTATTCGCGATAAACCTGAGACCACTAATTCTGAGGGTTTTTATTGCATTTATTCTGCTTAGTTTTTTCAGTGCAAATGCAGGACTGGTTTAATATCAGGCTGGCACACATAATTTATTGATGTTTGTCTTGTGATCAATGGTTTTGCTGTATATATATTTGTCACAAATAACGTTTGGTATTATGTATGTGTTGTATATATTGTCTCACAAAAGAAATGGTTCTGAATCACGCATACAAATGTGTTGCAATTGTGTGATTTACTAATGTGGTGTTTCCTTTTAAAAGACATCTCCAATTGATTTATGAATGTCTTTTTGAATTATCAAAACTAAGCAGAATAAATGCTCAAAAAGCTCAGAATTAGTGGTCTCAAGTTTATCGCGAATATTTATTTTTTTAAACTCCCCTGACACCTTTCTGTGATTTCAATATTTGGGTGGTCCAGTCTGGGGGGTACAGGACCCAAGCCTTCCTTGTTTACCCTACTGGACCAGAAATGGCAGGATCAGCACCAGTGAAGAGGAGGGTGTGAAGTGGGCATGGTCGTCACGTTTCAGCTGGTCTTGCAGCTTGGTTCTTCTTCAGGACTAACCATAAACCACCACCTCGACAACCTAGGCGCCCACTATGAGTCTCCTTGTGCAATTTTATCAGGGTGCTTGAAAGTCTTTCCTTGTGATTCTACTGCGACAGGGTCGGCTTCTCCCGGTGCTGAAGTGCTTTGCGACAGCAGAGATGGCTTCCTATGAACTCGCTCTGTCGAGTTCCATTCTCGACACCTGTGTGGATGCCTTTTCTGGGATTCACTAGGCACTCCAAGCCTCACCAGGGGCACAGTGATGCATGTCTCTCTCATCATTTCTGCTGCATCTTTGGGATGTCTCCTGCTACTCTTAGAGCACTAGACACTGCTCTATATTCTCTGACGGCTAGTATGCTTCTCTCACAGACGGACACATCTGTTCAGAATTAGGGTATATTATTAGTACACAGAAATCGTGCCTTGTCTATGTTGTTTTTATTTGACTAGAAGCCAATTGAAAGAGTTTTATTTAAAATAAATAAATCGACCATTAAGAATAAAACTTTCGATAGGAGCAGCATTGTAGAGAACCTTTCGAAAAAATGTCTTTAATTTGCATATATCTCTGTTTTACAGCAAGTGTGGCTTGGTAAAGCCATCACCAGGGGTGTTACAATGACACCTTCAATACCCGAGATTGCACTGCAGCCTTGAGGCGTAGTGAACACCCACATGTATGGCGTCAGACGTGGCTCTACTGCTTTTGTAGCTGCCCCCTGCACACTGAAAAAGAAATAGATCTGCACAGTGGGTCGTTGTCCAAGTGTAAAATTTGCCGTACATAAAGACTGGCAAATCAAACTCCTGCCATTGTGGAATTAGCAATCCAATAGTAGGTGACATTCATATCTTTGACATGCGAGAGCCTGTCATCGTTGTGTGTGGTGAAAGGGCCAGTTAGTATTCACTATAAAATCGCACCTCCCCCTTCTCCTCCCAGTAACCCAGCTCACAGTTTTGCGCACAGCTTCGAAAATGACGTGAATCCGTGGGCTCTGATACTCGGCCTGCATCAAGGGCCCCTTTGTATTGTTTACGTAGGGCTGCGATCATCTTCACGTCTCATTGTGTAAATGTCTAGATAAATGGCGCTCTCTGGCGGTGATTTGGTGGTATTGTTTTTTCAGGGACTGAAGAAGGTACTACTTACTGGTCTGTGCTGTCGACACCATTCAGTAAACAACACAGGACGAAGCCTGTGTGCTATTCAAAAACCCACAAGAAATGTGACAGCTCTAAAGTCATTTAGGATGAAGGTTTAGTAAATAGCATAGCTCTAAATCACTGTCAAGGAGCTGCCCGTTGAATGAAAATTTGTGTGCAAGCCCGGTCCGTGATCAGCAGAATCGTAACTCCTAAAAGAAATCACGTATGGTAGCAATTCGTTTGCAATGTATAAGGCAGACAGGTTGCATTTCTTTTTTTAACTTGTTTGATAACGAGCAAACTTGGTCCACGCGGCTTCAGAGGACTGTACAATGAGTATAATGAAAGTATATTCATTTTTTTTCTTTTTTTCTTTATTTTTTTTCTTTTTCTTTTTCTTAATTTTTTTGTGTCAGCAAGCAGTCTTTGTTATAGCAAAAGACAAATTTAGTTGATACAAAACAAAGCAGAAAGCCGATACATGAATAATTCATTATGCATCATCATAATAAACTCAAAAATTATATCATAGATCAGCAACTTCACATCCATTTTCGTAAAGGTGACCATACATTTAGACCAAACAGCTTTTTCTTTGCCCCCTGCGATTTGTATGCAGCTGACTCCAAATAATATGTGGATAATAATCTAGATTGCCAATTGTTAAAAAGTGGTAGATCCGAATCTAACCATTGAGAGGTGATACAAAATCGATAAATTGACATACATATAAATATAAAACCTTCCTCTGCTTCCGATCTATTTCCATCTTGATTAGCCTGCATACCCAAGATTACCATTTCTGCTGATAATTGCACACAAATCCCGAGACTAAAATTTAAGAAAAACTGAATATCCATAATAAATTGAGACAATGTAGTGCATTTAAAGAACATATGAGCGGCATCCGCAGCTATACACATGAAAGTATATTCAGATGCAATATAACGTACCACTGATGAAGGGGTGTGAGGGAATAGAGAAAGTGAAGGGAGAAAGAGGAAATCTGGGAGGAAATGTAGGAGGAGGGAGGGAGGGAAGGAGGGGAGAGGTTCCCTCACTGCTGTCGTATCGTTGTAAGGACCACAGACAAATGTAGATATATTTATATGGGAGCTTTATTACTTGCCTCCACCTCAGTCCCTGTCCCTGCTCTAACTAACTTCTTCCGCCCCGTGCTCCTCCTCTTCCCCTCCACCCGGCTAGCTCCACCCACCCAGCTACTGGACTGCTAACTACATAACATCTCCCCCTTTCTTAACAGACAACAGAATAATGTATTAAGTCACATCTCTTCAATGAGTCTCTTTGGCCGCTGAATGTCTCGGCGGGGTCGCGTGGACATGGGTCCAGTAGTATCTTCGATCAGAAGTTCACTGGGCTGGCCACTGCTCTCTTGTTCAGCTTGCGCAGTCTCCTCAGGAGTGAACATGTCAGTCCCATCTGTCAAGAGTCCTTTCATGTCTCGGGGACATTTCTTAAAATGCGATATGTTCCTGGTGACTCGCCGTTGATCGGACTCTGCAGTTAGCATGGTGCCCTTCTGTTGGGTCACTAGCAAAGGTTCATCTCGGAACCGACAGTCAGTCTTTCTCTGTTGCTCTTGTTTGACAATAACGTAGTCTCCTTCATGCAATGATGATGTCCTCGCTCTCCTTTTGTCGTCAGCATATGATTTCATTTTGTCCTTGTTGCATTTATCAGTCGCCATCATCTCTTGATGGCTGCGGATTGGCGACACTGCTCGCAAGGCCCCTTCCCAGGGTGGGATGCGGTTTCTCATGGGACGCCCCAACATGAGTGTTGCAGGGCTCTTTCTGGTGGTCGAGTGAGGAGTCGTCCGATATGCCCTAAGGACTTCATTGAGGGCAGATCCTTCTTTTCAGCCGTGACTTGCTGAAATGTCTTTTTGAGCGTGGCCATAAATCTTTCAATGGTGCCATTCGCCTGTGGCCAGAGGGGTGTGATTTTCCTGTGATTAAAGTCTAGGTGTTTTGCGAATGCACTGAATTCGTTCCCATTAAATGGAGGTCCATTGTCTGTGTTCACCTCTCTGGGGATACCACAGGTTGCAAACACTTCATCCAGCACTTTGAGAGTGCTAGAGGCACTTGTGGATGGCACAAACTGGGCGATGGGAAATCGTGAGTATTCATCAATTATGGCTACTAAATATTTCCCGGAGTGAAGCGGTCCGTAGAAGTCCATGGCAATCTTTTGCCATACCCCACTGGGTAGGTCAGTCATTTGTAGTGGGGCCGGTGGATCATCTTTGTTGGTCAGCTGACACAGGTGGCAATCCTTCAGAGTGGACTCTACCATCTGGTCTAGGGAGGGAAACCACACACGCTCCCGGAGAGCTCGCTTTGTTGATACTACTCCTCTGTGACCTTCATGGGCAAGGTTGATGATACCCTGCCGTAGTTGACTAGGAACCACAATCCGTTGACCTCGAAGTATTACTCCATCAGTGGTGACGGACAATTCGTCACAGATGTGACAAAACACTTGCAACTCCTGCTTGACAGCCGGGTCATGGTCTTCTTCTTGAGGGTCATGTCTCCACCGGTTGGTCTGAATCCGACGAAGTACTTTCTGCAGAATAGCGTCTTGCGTCGTGACTTCCCTGATGACCTCCATGGGAATGGCAGGAGGCAGCGCCTGGTCAGCCACGAAGTGGATGTACTCCTCAGCAATCGATGGGTTGGAGTCCGACGATGCATGAGGATGTCGGGACATGTAGTCAGCCGGGTTCTCTGCCTTACCGGGTTTGTGAACAATGGTAAACGTATACTCCTGAAGTCTGAGACCCCACCTCCCAATCCTCGGGGGCATTTTGGATCTGGGGTTGCCATAGATAGTGACCAGGGTCTGGTGATCGGTGATCAAAGTAAAGTGCTTGCCGTAAATGAAAACATGAAAATGTTCACATGCCCACACCACCGCAAGACTCTCCTTTTCGGGCTGCGAATACGCCTTTTCAGGATCAGACAGACTGCGACTGGCATAGGCAACGATGCGCCTCTGGTCGGAATCATTGTCATATTGAGCCAGAATGGCCCCCAACCCCACAGGGCTAGCATCCACGGTGATTTCAGTCTTCCGTTGAGGATTGAAGTACGAGAGGTTGTCAGCGGATTCCACCGCACGCTTGATTTCTCTGAAGGCATGTTCACACTGGGTCGTCCAGTCGAACGGTTGTCCTTGTTTAGTGAGGATGCGAAGGGGATGGCTGATGGTCGCATAGTCTCTGAAGTAACGGGCACAGTAGCTAGCCATCCCCAAGAACGATCTTAGTTCACTGACATCTTGTGGGCTCTTGGTGTTGTTGAGAGACGCTATCTTGTCCGGATCAGGTTTCATCCCCGCACTTGAGAAAATGTGGCCAAAGAATTTCAACGTTGACTGGTGGAATTCACATTTACTCTTATTCAACGTCAGGTTCGCATCCAACAGAGCGTGACAGACACAAGTAAGTGCTATGTCATGCTCGCGGACGTCAGAGCCGTACACGAGAATATCGTCGCTGTAGTTTAGAGTGTTGGGGATGTGTTGAATGATTTGCCGGATCGCCTCCTGAAAGATTTCTGTGGCTGATGAAACACCAAAGCTCAGTCTCTTATATCTAAAGAGTCCCAAGTGAGTTGCAAATGTCGTAATGTATCGTGATTTGACGTCCAGTTCCAGCTGGTGATAGCCTTTGTTCAAATCCAGCTTCGAGAACACCTTGGCTCCGTTCAAAGCAGAGATCATATCGCTCAGATGCGGTCCAGGGTGCCGCTCCCTTTCTATTGCCGTGTTGGGGAGTCGCATGTCAACACACAGTCTCACTTTGTTGGGGGTTCCCTTCTTTGGTGCGATGACCACGGGCGATACCCATGGAGTTGGGCCATCTGTTCGTTCGATGATGTCCGCCGCCAGGAGGTCTTGCAATTCATCCTCAACAGCCGTTTGCAGATAGAATGGAACACGTCGAGGGTGCTGCGCCACCGGCTTAACCTGTTCATTGATTTGTAGATGGATTTGGCATCCCTTCAACTTCCTGAGACCTTGAAACAGCTTGGGAAACTTGCTGACAATGTCCTGATCATCACTGACTTTAAATAGTATTTTGACAAGGCGGAGACGCTCCGCAGTTGGTAGGCTAAGTAAACAGTCAGCTTCTGGGCCTTTGATGACATGTATGACCGCTGGTATGGTGATGTTGTCATGTTGGAGTGTTGTTGGGAACTTTCCCAAGCACGGGAGTGGCTTCTTGGACATCCAAGTGAAAACTGGGACCGGTGCATGAGTCAATGAGGGCTTAGGATTTATTCTCTCATACTCAGTGACTGGGATATAGTTCAGCGAAGCCCCACTGTCTAGCACGAACTTCGTGTCGTGATTCCCTACCTTTATGTCCAAACGTGGATACTTCTTGAGTTGGTCAGGATCTGCAATCATATTTACATATTCTACAGTATATTCTGAGTCTCTGGACGATGATCTGGAATCCTGTGACGGCGATCTGCGCTCCCATCGAGATCTGCGCGACTCTCGGCTGGAGTGTGACAAGCCTGAGGACAATGTGGACTTTCCTTTGACAGCTCGTATGTGATGTTTGCTGGTGTCGGAGCGAGAAGACCTCGTCGTTTCACTTCGCCTCTCCTTGTGATAGTCTCCACACATCGCTTCGAAGTGGTTCGTCCGCCCACATTTCCTACATCGCTGGCCCATGGCGGGGCAGGCGTCGGCATGAGGGTAGTCATATCCACACCGGTAGCATCTTCTCGCCTTTTCCGGTCCCTTGCCTCTTCTGCCAGGCTCTCGCCTTCTGTGATCTGGACGTCTTTGACGCGATGACGGTCTCGGTCTCCATTGTTTTTTTCTCGAGTTTCTTCGGCTGCTGCCCTTGTCTTGTACACGACGCACTTGTTCCTGGCTCACGTGGCGCCCGGATTCAATGGTGGTGGCATGTTCTTCTGCCTGGTCATAGAAGCGAGTCATTTCCTCAATGTCGTCCAATTCATGAGGTTTCCGTAGCAGCCGCCTCCGGAGGGCTTCCGAGTGACATCCCGCTATAATTTGCGACTTGATGGCGGCATCTGGTGAGAAGTTGTTGAACTCGCAGTGTCTCGACAGCCGACGTAGCCGAGTGATGAATGCGCTCATCGCCTCATCTTTTCCTTGGTGCGCTTGGTGGAACGCATGACGTTCGTAGTCCACGTTTCTTTTGTGAAGGAATTTTTTGTTCAGTGCCTCTCGTACTTTGTCATAGTGTGCCGGGATCGATGGAAACACGTACTCGGGTGGTTTCGGTAAAGCAGGTTTTATTGCTTTTCTTAACAGACGCTTGCGCTGCGGTGGATTTCGGTAGTAGGGAAGAGGTGACTCGGACCCTCGTCGCGCCGGCGAACTCCTCTCCTTCCGGTAATCTCCTCCTGGTTTTCCTCCCTCCCGTGGACTTCTGGGATCTGTAGGCGCGTCCGTGTTGTCAGCCGGTCTCGGGATTCATGCAACAAAAGAGAAAGGAACTCAGCAAAGGGCTCTGGTTCACTGAGTGCTTAAGGGAAGGGTGTGGGGGAGATACACACGTGCACACAGGGTTCAGCGAGGTGTCGGAAGTGCAGTAGGGGAGGGGTCAGTGAATGGAGAACGATGGCGGGTGAACTACGGAGGTTTCTCTGACTCTGCTCGGCTGGTTGCTTCTCGTTCGCGGGTGCTTTGGCGGGTTAGTCACGGTCAACTTGTACTCAACGTTATTTGTTCTTTGCTCATGCTTGTTTATTCACTCACGTTTGCAGCGATCAGTGTTTGTTTGTCACTCCTATTTGTCTTGACTTGTATTTGCTTATTCTTTCATGCTTATGTCTGCTGATGCCTGACTCCAATATGGCCGCCCATAGATTACACAGGGGTGTCCCTCTAGGATGCCTGACTTCAAAATGGCCGCCATTGGTAGCTGCACGTGGGACTTTCTTTCTGTTCATTCAGGCCACAATTGCTTCAGTCAGGACTCACCGGCCGACGATTTCCGGAAGGGGCACCACTTCTCCTGATTTCCCCACTTTGGGTCTCTGCCGCTGCGCTCAGGTAAGGTTGGGGTAGGCTCCCACCTTGCTTCTTGGCGTCTCGCGCTCACTCGGCGTCCCCTCGCCAACCCTCACGCATCGGGGGTGAGCTCGCTAGGCCGCGCACCGCTCAGGCTCCGCTTGCACCACACGTGCTGGCAGGGGTCCGCTGGCCTTCTGTGAGCGGCGCTGGACTTCAGGGCAATTCTGGACGCTTTTGGGTGGCAGGCAGAGTCGGATTGGGCTCCCGACCTCTGCTCCTTTACCGCCTGCTGGCTTACACGCATCAGGCGCGAGTCGCGGTTTTGGCACGAAGGTTCTCCTTCGCTCGAGCGTGTCAGCGCTCGTTGTTTCGGCCCCTCTTGGCTCCTCCACGGTCGCTGGACTGGGGAACAGGGTCACCTCGTCTGGCCTCTCGTTTCAGGCGGCAGCTCCTTTTTCACAGCAGCGTTCTTCTTGGTGGCCGCCGCTCGGGATAGGGCGCTTGTGCAGGGTTCTGTGGGCAATGGGAATGCTGATCCCACCCTCGTCGCCAGTTGTCGTATCGTTGTAAGGACCACAGACAAATGTAGATATATTTATATGGGAGCTTTATTACTTGCCTCCACCTCAGTCCCTGTCCCTGCTCTAACTAACTTCTTCCGCCCCGTGCTCCTCCTCTTCCCCTCCACCCGGCTAGCTCCACCCACCCAGCTACTGGACTGCTAACTACATAAAAACTGCCTGATCAGAAAACCCTCCTTCCTGTCAGAGGCTGTCAGAGCTGAAAGCACAAGCAGGGAAGGGAGACCTGCAGAGGGCAGCGCGGGAGACTCCGGGGGCGAGCAGGAGGCTGCGGAACGGAGAGCCGGGACGGCAGGTGCGCTCATGCCCACTGTGAGTACCACTGCGTCTGTTCCCTTCACCCCCGCTTGGGTGTGTGTTTGCTCGGTTGTCATGTGTAGACTGGTTGCGTGGTGGGACTGTCATACATAGGTGCACGTGGATGTGTGAACACTGTCTGCCAATTGCATGGGGTGTGTGTGTGTGTGTTTAGGGACTGCAATATAGACATAGTTGTGCGTGTGTTCATAGAATGTAGAGTACAGGTGTAGTGGGTAAAACTGGCATTTATAGGTGTGTATGTGTGTGGACTGGCATAGGTGTGTGTAAAGCGTTGATATATGTGTTTGTATATGGACTGTTTGATTGTAGAGGGTGTCATACATGCTCGCGCATGTGTACAGTATACACATACGCGTGAGACTGAACAGACACTGACTGCCGTATTGAGGTTGGGTGTGTGGTTTGAGTATGAAGCTTGTCGTGATCAGGTGTGCGTGTGTGCTGGAGCTGCCATGCACGTGTACCTCTGTAGGCGGTGACATGTAAAGATTGTACTAATCTCATGTCTGTGTGTGTAGGGATCACCACATAGGCGTGCATGTATGCATGGGCCTGGCGACTTTGATTAGGTGTGTGCTGGATCTCACATGTATGAATGTTTGGCTATATGAAAGTCACACTGGTCTGCCATGCATTGTGGGTGTGAGAGAAAGTGAGATAGAAATGACTGCTATGTATAACACGTGTGTCGAGACAACTACTGCCTTTTAGAGGTGTTGCTTTTGGTGTGAATGCTGTATATATGTACGGTTATTTATATGCAAACATGGATTCCAATATATAGATGTGTATTTTCTAATGTAAGCACCGTAAAGCAGTACGTGCCTGAATTATCGGTATGTTTGTTTAGGTGCTAACTATACATCGCTGTATATGTACTGTATATTGTATTCACATAGCGTTTGTATGTGAGTGTAGTGTGTGCCATGTAAAGCAGGTGTATGTGTTTGAATGTAAGTCACTGTCATGTATTGTGTGCTTGTGTGTGTCTATATGCAAGGGCTTTTTATGCATGTGTGAGTGAGGGGGTGGCCATGCATAGGTATCTGTGTATGTGCAGGAACTGACATGTTTAGGTACTTGAGTATAAACTTTCATGTATAGTGAGAGAAGTGACTTGCATGTGTTGTGTGTGGAAGCAAGAGTTAGGCGGCGTGTCTGGCGAGATTGTGTGTGTGGGGAAAAAAGCTAAATTCACATGTACTGTCAGTGTGTACGTACGTGCCTGCTGGGACTGCCATGCAGAAAATGTGTGTGTAAGCAGCAGTGTCTCATTCCTATGTAGTAATGCTTCTATCAAGAAAAGGGCGCTGTGCAAAAACCTGCAACTAGCGGAGGAGTTTGTGAGCCATACACTCTCGGGGGCATGCAGCCTTGTGACGCAAGCCAGAGCAACATGAGAGAGCAACAAACTAAAAAAGGAAGAAAGGAGAGATTTAAAGTGGCCGGAGAAGAAAGAGACCTGAAATAAAGAGGGGGATAAAAATAGAGCGAGAGTGACAGAACCACAAAAAGTAGGGGTGGGAGGCGAGGGAGAAAAAGAAAGTGAATGAGCGAGAGAAGCGCAGAATCACAGAGAAAATCGAAAGCGTGAGAAAACAAGCACGCAAGTGGTGTGTGCACGCGCATGCAAAAGTGAAAGTGATTGCGGGCTGTAAGGGTGCCTGCGAGCGATGCACTTAATGAGCCATGATGAGACAGCAAAGCCAGATGGCACCTGTGCTCGTAACTGTGCGCGTAACTGCACACTCTAGGCCACACAAAAAGCTGGGGTCGGCTTTTTAAAGCCCACTCACTAAGGGCCAGATGTAGGTAATTTTATTTTACCACCTCTTAAATACTGAATCATACCGATTCGGTATTTAAGAAGTGGTAAAATAGAAGTACCGAGATGTAGGTAAATACAGATGTGCATTTACCGAATCGGTAAAATTCGGTATTTACCGATTCAGTAAATACCGACCGGTAATGCCCATTCATTCCTATGGGCTTTGAAGCCATAGGAATGAATGGGCATTACCGAATCGGTAATTACCGATTCGGTAAATACCGACCGGTAATGCCCATTCATTCCTATGGGCTTTCGAAGCCCATAGGAATGAATGGGCATTACCGATTCGGTAATTACCGAATCGGTAAATACCGAATTTCACAAGGGTGCAGGGGGTGTCACTTTGACACCCTCTAGCACCCCCAAAACGGGTTTGGGTGCCATGTGGCAGGCATACCTGCCCTAAGGGCAGGTCTGCCTGTCATATGGCACAGGTGTGCATGCACACATGTGCATGCACACCGGAATCGGTATTTTACCATCAAATAGGATTTGATGGTAAAATACCGATTTTTTAATGCTTGTGGGACTCAGAAGAGTTCCACCTACATATCAATTTTACCGAATCGGTAAAAATACCGACCCTGTATTTTACAGAATCGGTAAATTTACCGATCGGTAAATTTACCGATTCTGTAAAATACAGGGCCCTACATCTCAAATTGCATTTACCGGTCGGTAACGGCCGAATTCGGCCGTTACCGACCGGTAAATGCCTACTTACATCTGGCCCATAATGTCTCGCCAGTGCAGCACATGCGCTGGCTCAGGCAAGACCTAAAAACAGGGCCTATTACATGTTAGTGTGCCATCACAGGTGAATTAATACCAAAAAGCTATGTCATAATGTAAGTCAGGAGTAGGTGACATTAAAATCTTTATTTTCCAACTGATTATAGGAAAGGGCAAGTAAAGTGCATCAAGGTAAGTCTCTGGTTAGTTTTTAAAATCTCACATATTGTTGAAATCAGATCTTTAATAAAAACATTCTTTAGGCAGCTTGAGCCAGAGCTGTCTTAAAACCAGCTCTGCCACTCATCACACCTCCCACTTGAGAATAGCCCATCTCCAGCTACAGTAGTAGGGAAAACTAGTTCTACCACCTATTTCACTAACAAGTTCAAATAAACATTTTGGCGGGGAGAGTTAACTACTCTGGCTCACAGGGCAATGGCTTGCCACTGGGCCCAGGCAAGGCCAGTGGGTATTAACTGCTAACCACTTAATAGGAATGAGATATGTGGGAGTGGACAGGTAGAAGTGGCAGAAGAAAGGCCAGCTTTAATATTGCCTCTTTTGATTTGGCGATGCCAAGGAGTGCTTCTGCTATTCACCCCCAGCTCCCTAAACTATTAGGCTCTATCCACAGTTGAAGGTAAAACCATCTTTTCAGGTAGGTGAGTGACAAAGAAGCCGAAGACAGGACTGCTCAGTGGCAGCTAGGTCTTGCCATCTTTAAACCAGGGCTCCTGGGTAATCTTAGAGTAAGGCAAAGCGGAAGTGGTGCAAGAGCATGTGGAGGGGCAGTGCAAAATTTGATACGATTGGGCAGTAGAATTCATGCAGTCACTGGCTAGCGCCCAGGATAGATCGAGATATGGCAGCTCAACCACCACATCCTTACAACTTTCCTGGAACTGGGGGGGCTTCCATCTGAAGAAGAACAATCCTGACTCCTGGCTAGAAGAAGAGGATCACACAAAGATTTTAGGACTCCTCAATCCTGTTTGCACCCAGGGGCTGGAACTGCTCTTCAAGGGTCAAGTGTCCTGTTTACCTCCTTCAAGGACACAAAAATCAGAAGGACTCCTGACTCCAAGAGGATCCATCTCACTAAAGAGGACTAGATTCTGCAGGAGATCTGACTGGAAAGAGGCCTGTTGCTCAGACGCCTGCCGTGAGAAACTAAGGGCTGCAGGACAGACTGCAGAGGATTTTCCAGCAGTTGGAGAACCTTGACAGGGACAACCCTATTGGGAATCAAATTTTTATTCCATCGCAATCCACCTGAAATTGTGCCTAGGTCCTCATCCACTATGAATTGTGGTTTTCCCATACTGCTTGACTTCTTTATTAGGTGCTTTTTTGTCCTAAAGCTTTAAAAAATGCATATCTCCGGTTCCAATTCACATATTTTGATGCTCTTGGTGTCTTTTTGCTCATTAAATGTTTTTCTAAAATGATGTGGGCATTTTATTGTGTTGTGTTTTTTACTTTGAAATGGTTGGTACTGCTTGAACTTAACATGCACAACTCTAGGGATTGCCTGCTCCTTGCTTCATAGCTACCAGGGATTGAGCAGAGATTTTCTCCGAGATGTGTTTTGACCTAACCAGTGATGGATTTGTAGAGTTGGTAGGGGTGGCTCCTCTACCAAAGAAATAACCACTTTGTTTACATCATTCTGCTATTTTATGTTCCCCTGGCTGACCAAGTTGCCTGATGTCATGGTTTTACTTTTGACAGGTTTAACAAGCGCTTTCAATGGAAATAAAGAAGTGCAGGTACTCACCCTTTAGGATGTCTGTTTGCTCCTTAGAAGTGCCAATGCTCTCCTATTAAAAATATTGCAGCAGTACTGAGAAGTGCAAGTACTCTCCATTTCAAATTAGGGAAGTGCAGGTACACAGTACTGGACAGTTCCAGCCCATTTGAAGCACTGGATTTAACAGTTTTTGCTATTTTCTCTCTGTTGCTATAATGGAGATTTTCAGCGAATCTTATTTTTTTTTAAGTCATCTACCAGTATTTTAACACATTTGAAAGAGGCATGAGATTATCAACTATTGGAGGACATTTGCGAAAGGGATTGGTCTACTTTTTTAGGAAATGTTTTACCACCCTTTCCATTTTGTTAATCTTGGCATCTGTGGTGGAAATGTAATTTTCTAATGTCTGGAAAAGATTGATTAGCAGATGTAACTTATTAGACTGCCAAATGAATGCCCATGTTGTGAGCTTCTAAAAGTGAATCCAGTTTATGAGGACTAAAATTATAACTACTGATGGCAGTTGGGTTTCTCCCACTGTTGTGAAATTCACAAATATTATTTAATTCACTTCCCCTACGAGGGCTTGATATAGAGTTTGACGGATGAGATACATCTGTTTGTTCTGCAAGGAGACCAAGACAAGTTGTAGAAATTGTCTTGGCCCTCCTGATTCCAGGGCAGTTGCGAAACACCCTGGACTAGACACCTCAGACTCAAACATAGCAATGCATCTTCTTAAAGAGGTACCCACTTAGATCATATATGCAGCGCCTCGAGTCCTGTTTCTTAGATAACATCACAAAAAAAGGAGGGAGGTCCCCTTACTAATCCAATGTGGGACAGGGGGCAAAGTACACAGAAAATGAAAGACTCCCAAATCAGAAAAAACTAATATCCTCAAACTAAACAATAAACTTATAAATGTACAAAAAACAGGAATCATAAAAAATGCCCAAACAAATTAAAATAAATACTCCACTGTGAGAAACAACATATGGAAAAAAGCTTACAAAACAGAGAGAAGATACAATTAAAAGGTCTTCTTTGTTTTATTCCGATACAATATACACAAAATCTTATTTGTATCAAGAGACACAATAAATAAAATCACAATAAAAATCACATAGTTTGTGCAGTTTTAACATTCGAGAAGTAGAAGTCGACGCTGCGATACGGTTTATAAGTATAAAACACCTTCCTCAGGATAAATTCTGAATGGCAAAAAACATAAAATTCATTCATAAGCCTATGTTTGGTTGTTTGAAAAGCTAAGCACTGACATTGATATGTTGTTTCATTAAGAAACATTACCATTGTGTAGAGATAAGATTTGTATGTTCAGTTACAAATTTGCTAATTTTTTTAAGAGAAATTTTTGTTTGCTATTAAATTGACCTTTTTGCCCACTTGTGATAACATGTATGATTTGCATATGGAATATTTAGTAATTTTATGTTTTTTGTCATTCAGAATTTGTCCGGAGTAAGGTGTTTTATACTTATAAACCGAAATGCAGCGTCGACTTCTACTTCTCGAATGTAAAAACTGCACAAACTATGTGATTTTTATTGTGATTTTATTTATGCCTGCAAGTTAACAACGAGCCGGGCATCTTTATTAAGAACCAGAAATTTATTGAAAACTGGACATTGGTAGCCAATCGCTGTAGCCGCGACTGGATGCTGCTTATTATGGAGACGGCATATGAAGTCTTAATTGCAGAACGCATAGATATAGAAGACCTAGAACAAAAACTTAGAGGTGATACAGCACTCGAAGACGCGAAGAAAAAACTAGATGAAATTCAAGCGGATGTATTCGGCTACCAAGATTATCTAGCTAATAAAAAGACCAATAAATTAAGAAATGATATTGTCAGATATAATCCCGAGCATGTATACTCATACTTACAAAAAGACTTTTATGACAGGCCGAGGGAAATGCCACAACCACGTAGACAGTGGCAACAACAACCTAGAAATGCACCAAAAAAGAAAGAAGGTTAGGTTTTTTGATTCATCATACACCAGCTCTGATTCAGAGGTTGACACACAGAATGAAACTAGGAACAATAAAGAAAGAGAAACATCCTCTGGTGCCAATAGAGACAATTTGTCTTTTTTGGAACAGCGCCACAAAAACTTTGGACAACCATGGGGAAGGGGAAGGGGGAGAGGCAACTACACAGCCCAACCCCATTTCCTTTAACGTCCATACACTCGGAGCCAGAAGAATTGGGAACAATAAAAAAAGCTCCCATCATAAACTTGTCCCATCAAGCTCTGTCTAAAACTGAGGAAAGACTTTTAGAAAAGGGACTGGATTTTGCCATCACTGCCCCAGTAGACAGGTACACATTAGAAAGGAATCTACAAAGTTTTTTTTCGCAAAGTAAGGCTAAATGCCTTCTTTGAGGGTAAAGAAAGAGAATCCAGCCACAACAAGTCAGTTTTAAAATCCAAATCTTCTTGGACTCCTTAGATTAATTTAGTAAAGAAAGATATAGAGGCCTTCAAGATTATTGTAGACAAAAGTATTGATGTTCTCTTGAATCAAAAAAATTGGATGAGCAACAATTTAGATAAAGATGAAATATTAGCCTTAAGAAACTTAGAACAAACTTATGAATTAACTATTAAACCTGCCAACAAAGGCGGTAGTTTAGTGATTATGGACACCGATGACTATAATAAGAGAATATACTCCCTTTTAAATAATGAAGATCATTACAAAAAATCCAGTAGGAATGAATGGATTGAATTGAAGGAGGTAATTAGAAGGCTCCTTAATCAAGCCAAAGATGACGAGATTATTTGTGAGGAAGAATATAGCTTTTTATAGAATATTAATCTGATTATTCCGGCATTGTACAGTTTGCCAAAGGTACCCAAGAACATAAAAAATCCGCCAATGAGACCAATTGTATCTAGTATCGGATCTCTAACTGAACCACTCAGCAAGTATGCAGATGTTTTTCTGCAACCTTTGGTTACCATCCAAAAAGCATATATCAAAGATACCACTGCTATTATTAAAAAAATAGAGCACCTCAATTTTAATCCTGAGACCCAAATTTTAGTTACCCTCGATATTGAGGCGCTCTATACGAATATCCCTCAAGACAATACCATTGCAATGATAGAATGCCTCTTTGGCGTTGATGATACAGAACTTAGCCCGCACCAGACCTTCATTGTAGAATGTGTTACTTTAGTTCTGAAAAACAATTTATTTCTTTTTAATAAAGACTTTTATAAACAAATTAAGGGGACCAGCATGGGAGCCACCTGTGCTCCCAGCTTGGCCTGTTTATACGTTGCCCAATTCGAAGAGACACATATTTTTAATTCAGTTGCCCCTTTTTTTGAAAATATCTCCCAATGGTCAAGGTACATTGACAACGTGTTTTTTATTTGGACAGGCACGTCGGAGACCTTTACAGAATTTATTGATTGGCTAAATATGGGTGATATTAATCTCAAATTTACATCACATAGAGATAATCAAAAATGTGAATTTTTAGATATAGTAATTAAACATGTAGAAGGCAGTTTGAATGTAGAATTATATACCAAACCAACGGATAGAAATACGATGCTCCACTTCCATAGTAATCACCCCCCTTGCCAAAAGGATAACATTCCTTTTGGCCAATTTCTACGATTAAAAAAGAACTGCACCACCATGACGGATTATGATAAACATGCTGGCGAGCTGAAGAAAAAATTTCTTGAAAGAGGATATCCCAAACGTATGGTCCGCCATGCTTACAAAAGTGATAAGTACTTCAAGAGGGAGGACCTTTTTGTAGTAAAAGATAAGAGTAAAATAGAAAAGCAACCAATCATCTTCGTCATTAATTTTAATTCGATCAGCAATAAAATTAAAAATATTATACGTAGAAACTGGCATTTAGTGACAAATAAAAATAAAGAGAAACTCCCTAAGCCTATGTTCTCCTTTAGAAGGAATCGTACGTTAAGAAATATTCTACACACATATAGGGAAGCAAAAGTGAACACACAGCCAAGTATCTACAATGCACCTTTACCCACAGTGACTTTCCCATGTAAGGGATGTGTTAACTGTGACAGCATTTTGAAGGGTGACTGTATCACACATAACAATGTGTCCATTAAAATTAAGAGTTTTATGAATTGCCGTACCAAAAATTTGATTTATTTAATAAAATGTCTCTGTAACCTTGCCTATATTGGCGAGACATCACGGGAAGTTCGTATTAGAATGAACGAACATCGTTCTACTATTAAAACCCAAAAAAAAGGTGCCCCCCTGACTGAACACTGGAAAGAGGCAGGACACACTTGTGATGATGTCTCTTGGTGCGGTCTAGAGGTGGTCGAAATGAATTCTAGGGGGGGTAACATGATTAGTAAAAGAAAGAAACAAGAACAGGTTTATATGTCTTGCTTTAATACAGTAAGATGTGGCATCAATAGCAAAAAAAATTGGGAACGGATAGTTTAGAATTTTAAAACATTTGTTTCCCCTCCATCTAGCCATCAGGCAGTGATACTGTATCTATATCTGTGATATCTTGTCCACTGGTAACAATATAGAGGTGATAGATTTCCATCATATTTTGATGGCTATTTTGTCCCATAACATGAGAATTATAGGGGACCTATAATACTATAGATAAATGCCTTAAATAATATAGCTCGATTGTCAGGGAGCTGCCAGCAAGGTCTAGTACCCCGCATGATCAAATTTCTATCGCTAATACCATGTAAAAATTGGCATCACAATTTTACATGCACAAACCTTGGTAAGTCACATAGTGACATTTGAAAAGATAAAAAGATCGTGAATTCGATCTTAGACTTAATGTTTAGATTGTGCCTAAAATAGACCTGTGCACATGTATCTGACTAGCAATAAAGCTATTTTTGAAGAAAGAAAAAAGAACGTGGCCGCCGTGTTTTGAGGCGATAACGATCACGTGCCAACAATCTCTAAAACTGATTGGGGGCTTGGCCTTTCTTAATTTCTTGCTTTCCCGTCTCCGCCCATTGACGAATCTGACGAGAGACGGCGGTGTACGTGAGGAGCAGGGACACCGGATCCTTTTTTAAAGGTAAGCGGGACACAGAATGTTGTTTCCTTACAGGACGTAGTTTTTTGTTTTAGCCGGTTACATTTGCATAGCAAACTCGTGGCATTCTGTGCTTTCTTTACATGAGGCACCCTTTATAACACGGCATCACTCGGCGAACGCTGCGCTATAACTAGCCCCGCTCGTACAACAGTCCAAGTAATTAACGCGATGTGCTCGAGCCTGTTGTTTAACGTGTGCCACAAACTAGGGGTAAACTTTGGTGATACGTACGAGTGCTCCAGATTAAGAATAGCCCTATAATATACTTTTTTTTAAAACAGCGCATTGACTATGATCGATGGTGAATATACAATTACATATAGGCACATACACTGCTCCGTTATGATCCCTTATAGGATGACTGATTAAACGTTTGAAGATTGAGAGTACTGGTTAAAGGCACCCAGATGCTAATTGACTCTGGATCAGGAAACTACCAGACATAAATAGCCCAATCTTAAATAAAAATGGGGGCTGAGAAATGGCAATACCGATATTGAGCAGGCAGCCATTCTCATAATTCAATCATATATATTACAAGAGAGGAGCCTATTTCTTTAATAATGTAAGCTATAAGCAGAGAGCTGTAATGAGTGTTTCATTAAATTTAATTATATGAAGCCTGAAACTCGTGTATTTTCCCCATATAGATCATATAAAATCCATCTGGCAACTTTACAAGAGGTCATCCCTTCTATTCTACTGGCCGTCTATATAAGCCGTATTGAAATTGTGCCGGCGGCCACAGTGTTTTGTTTGCCTCATTTTAATTGGTAAGTCCCTGCTGGCGACCTTTGGGTATAATGGTAATCGATTTAGCCCTTTTAAATTCTTATCATAGATGTACAAAATTTTTTCACAGTGCCAAATCTGGAACATTTTATTAAATACCGGTGGCTCCAACGTACATCGTGGAACCTCAATCACTACTCACTGAGGTATAAAATCTTTTTACCTTAGTTAGATTTCCTGATCTCTACAATACCTGCTATATAATAAATTTTTTATAAAATATCTCTGTAACCTTGCCTATATTGGCGAGACGTCACAAGAAGTTCGTATTAGAATGAACGAACATCGTTCTGCTATTAGAACCCAAAAAAAAGGTGGCCCCTGACTGAACACTGGAAAGAGGCAGGACACACTTGTGATGATGTCTCTTGGTGCGGTCTAGAGGTGGTCGAAGTGAATTCTAGGGGGGTAACATCATTAGTACAAGAAAGAAACGAGAACAGTTTTATATGTCTCTCTTTAATACAGTAAGATGTGTCATCAATAGCAAAGAAGATTGGAAACGGATAGTTTAGAATTTAAAAAAAATTGTTTCCCCTCCATCTAGCCATCAGGCAGTGATACTGTATCTTTATCTGTGATATCTTGTCCACTGGTAACAAAATAGATGTGATAGATTTCCATCATATTATGATGGCTATTTTGTCCCATAAGATGAGAATTATAGGGGACATATAATACTATAGATAAATGCCTTAAATAATATATCTCGATTGTCAGGGAGCTGCCAGCAAGGTCTAGTACCCCGCACAATCATATTTCTATCGCTAATACCATGTAAATATTGGCATCACAATTTTACATGCACGAACCTTGCTAAGTGACAAAGAGACATTTGAACAGATAAAAAGATCGTGAATTCGATCTTAGACCTAATGTTTAGATTGTGCAGACAATATTGCCTAAAACAGACCTGTGTGCACGTATCTGACTAGCAATAAAGCTATTTTTGAAGAAAGAAAAAAGAAAGTGGCCGCCGTGTTTTGAGGCGATAACGATCACCTGCCAACAATCTGTAAAACTGATTGGCGGCTTGGCCTTTCTTAATGGCTTGCTTTCCTGTCTCTGCCCATTGATGAATCTGACGAGAGACGGCGGTGTACGTGAGGAGCAGGGAGACCGGATCCTTTTTTAAAGGTAAGCGGGACACAAAATGTTGTTTCCTTACAGGACGTAGTTGTTTGTTTTAGCCGGTTACATTTGCATAGCAAACTGGTGGGATTCTGTGCTTTCTTTACATGAGGCACCCTTTATAACACGGCATCACCCGGCGAACGCTGCGCTATAACTAGCCCTGCTCGTACAACAGTCCGAGTAATTAATGCGATGTGCTCAAGCCTGTTGTTTAACGTGTGCCACAAACTAGGGGTAAATTTTGGTGATACGTAAGAGTGCTCCAGATTAAACATGGCCCTATAATATAAATCTTTTTAAAACAGCGCATTGACTATGATCGATGGTGAATATACAATTACATATAGGCACATACACTGCTCCGTTATGATCCCTTATAGGATGGCGCATTCCTTTGAAGTCTGATGCGGGGGCGGGGGAGCGGCAGCCTTTGAAGTCTGATTGGGGGGGAGTGGCAGCCTATGAAGTCTGATGCGAGGCACAGACAAATGGTGGTGTGTGACGTGGCTGGTTTCTGCACACGCATAGATCACATGAACTGTGTCTAATCCGCCGTTTTGGTAGACTGTTCTTTTCTCCTTACTATAATCTCGCCGGCGCAATGCGCAAGCACATTGGCTCTGGCGAGACCTAAAAAGGCACTTTGTGCAAATCAGTGATTTTGCCGGTGCGCACGGCTTGTAACTATTTAAGTGAGTGCATTGGACAATTCAGTGATTTTGCCGAAGCGCACAGCTTGTAAATGTTTTTAAAAAGAGTGCATTTGGGAATTAGTTGGTTTTTGCTGATATGCATGGCCGTATTGTCCCATTTGCAGTCATGTTGATTATTGTCACACAATTTCTAATTTATGCGCACAGCTTGTGTGCATTTCTTCGATTTTGTGCAGTCTTGCATGATCTCGCCGATGTGCTTGGCTTTCTCATTCAACAATAGATTTGTTCATTTCACAAGTCTCTAGTGTGTATGATTTTGGTACACTTTAAAGTGTGTTTCTTGCTATTCTTTCTTGCTTGCTGATGCGCACAGCTTTGTTCCTTTTATCTTTTATATTTTAGGATTTTGGCACTTCTTAAATCATTATTCCGATGCATCGCAATTGTCCTTGGGTATTATAGTGTTGGATTTATATAATATGTTCTAAAATTAACACATTTGGGGATTTATAAGAAACATGCAGTCTGTGAATCGAACTCCTTCATTTTTGGAATCTCCAGTTAAACCACCTGGAAAATCTGGTTTGATGCATTTGAAACATATTTAGGGGCCATTGTAGCCTCTAGGTTTTGTCCTGAACTAAAGAAACCCTTGTTATTACAATCCTTGGGGTATGAGGGATGCGCCATTTATGAGCATCTACCAAACATAGAAAATTCTGAAGGGAAACAATTGGATGATTACACAGAATGTGTCAAAAAATTACAGAAGCGATTTTATGTGCACCCCAGCATTGTAGTTTTGCAACACAAATTTTTCACGAGGAGGCAGATGTTGGGTGAAAACGTTGATATTTACATTTCAGCTCTTAGGAGATTGGTGGCAGATGTCATTTTGAAAACTTCACTCATCAATTAGTAAGGGATCAATTTATTTGTCACTGTTCCAACAAGGCTAATCAACAGAAGTTGTTGTCTCTGGCTAACCCCTCACTAGAAAAAACCCTATGTATAGCAAAAAGCATTGAAACCTCACAGTTATCCGTGAAGGAATTGGAATAGCAGAGGACGGAGACTGTCAGTGTTGTGAAACAGAGGCTCAAGCCTTCTGACAGTTCACAATTTAAGGAAAAGATGAAAACGGACATGTTTTTAAAACAATATACAATGTGTTTTAGGTGCGGTTATTCGTCACATTTTAAAAGTGGAAGAATGTGTCCGGCAAAGAATGTTACATGTAGAATTTGCAAGAAAGTAGGGGATTTTGCCAAAGTATGTCAGAATCCTGGAAAGCAACATACCAGGAATAATCCTGTGGTGGCCAACCTGGGTGATAAAATTTATGAAAATCATTTAGAGAAAGTACCAGGATATGGTATTAGTAGTCAGTGATGATATTGTTGTGCCAGGGTTCTGTCTACTTGTATCGAACCTTATGTTGATATATCTATAGGAGACAAATATGTTAAACTACTGGTGGATTCAGATGCAAAAATAACTATGTTGACTCAAGCGTTTTTGATGATTTGTGGCCTGGAAGAGCTCTTGAACCTCCTGATGACGCTCCGGTCTCCTATGAAGGATGCTGCATTGATTTGTCTGGGTTTTTTGAAGATATTTTAGTCATCCAGGGAAGGAAGATTTTTAGGAAGGAATATGTTGTGGGCAAGGGTTTGTTTATCTTGGGCTGGTTTTTCCAGGGTTTGTTTAAAATTATCTTGAAACTAGGCACCAGTGAACAGGTGTCTGTAGTAGACGTGGGTGGAGTTGGCACAGATGATTCGAACATAACTGAATGTTTACACGCTACATTTTCGAATTTATTCACTGTTGATGTAGGTTTGATCATGGGGTTCCCACACAAGATCAAAGGAAAAGAAGGATTTATTCCTGTAAAACACAAGTTATGTAATGCTCTTTTTTCAGTTAACGAGGATTTGGATAGAGAATTGATAAAACTGTGTGGCTCAGGAAATATTGAACCGATTGAATCTTCTTTATGGTTATGTCCCCTGGTAGTAGCTCACAAGAAGAATGGTGAACTTAGGGGTTGTGTAGATTTATGCTACCATAACAGAGCTATTTGTTTTGATTCAAACCCTCTTATTAAAATTTCTGATCTTCTAGCTGCTGTTTCTGGGGCTAAGTGGTTCAGTAAGTTAGATCTGGCCTCATTATACCACCAAGTAGCGTTGGATCCTGAATCCAGGCACTACACAGTATTTATATCTCCAATGGTCTTGTTTCAATATTCCAGAATGCCGTTTGGGTTAGCATCGGCGGCATCTGTCTTCCAACGGATAATGTACCATTTGTTCAAGAATGTTGATAGAGTTGTTGTCTTTCAAGATGATGTTCTGGTATACAGTAAAACTAAAGAAGAATATCTAGTACGCGCAGACTTTTTGTTGCATTTTGCTATTCCTGATAATGATGTGGATGGGGTGGGTGACACTGAAGAGAATTAATTCACTGCTTCTTTAGATTTGGAAGGAATGAGTGGAGAGATGAAATGGTTTTGGATGTAGTCATGAAAACTGTTATTGGTTATGTTTAGAAAGATAAGTCTGTTTCTAGTATGTGTCCGCCATCCTGGAAAGTTGCTGACAAACTATTGGTAGATGATGGTTTCCTTCTTAGGTGTGATAAGTTGGTACCACGGGCTGGATTAAGGATGAAGTACATTAAATTGGCTCAAGAAGGACACATGGATGCTACTTTCATAAAAAAAGTTTGAGACAAACTTTATGGTGGCCCTCCATGGATAAAGATGTTGAAACGTTCATAGAAGAATGTGTGGTGTTTCTGTAATCTGAAAAGGGGCTGACTCTGAGGAAAACAACTTATTGATTATCCTGAAAGAACTTGGGAGAAGATAGGGGTGGATCTGGTAGGTCCTTTCAACAGGTTGCCGAGCCCGTATTGCTTTGCTTTGGTAGCAGTGGATTTGTATTCGAAGTGGCCAGAGGTTAAATTTATTCCTGAACCGAATGCCAAAGCAGTGGTTGATTTTCTCAGTGACCTTCTCCTCAGGGAAGGATTTACTTGCTATTTAATTTCTGATAACAGTGTCCAATTTTTCAATGAGGTATTTGGGGATTTTTTTAAGTTGGTGATATCTAGCACTTAAAAACATCATTATATTATCCTCAAACTAATGGCCAGGTGGAACTAATGAATTGTGTGTTGGTCCATTGTGTCCAGTGGCTGTCAACAACAAATATGTGGTTGTCAATGCAGTAAAAATCCATGTTGTGGTTTTACCGAACCACTCCTCAGCCCACCACTCAGATTTCTGTTGAGGGGAAGGCAGCCAGCCACCAAGATCTGCCAAGGGTGGATGAGCAAATGGGTTAAGTTTGGAGTGGACAGTAGTGTTCGTGACGTGCAAGCAAGGGCTAATGTGGAAGTGGCCAAGTTGAAACAAAAAAGAATTGATAATCCCAATCATGTTAAGATTGGCAAATTTAGAGTTGGTGATTGTGTTTTCACCAAAAAGGTGGTTTTGTTCATAAAAGTGGTAGCAAGTTTGATGGACCGTTTGTGGTTGACAAAGTATGTGACAAAGCTGTGAGAGTAGGTGGTGGTAATTGGTGGAATATGGCAAGGGTGGTTAAATCTGTCCATAGATCAAACTCAGAAGAGTTTGAGTGTTCAAGGGGTAATTCAGATTCTACAAAGATGGAAAGTCCTGGCAATTATAGTTTGGTGAAAGAGAAGAAAGGGGAATCTGATGTTCGTGAAGTTGAAGCAGAAAAAGTGTTACACAGGAGTGAGCGTTTTTCAAGATTAGCAGTCAGGTTCAGGCAGTGAGTGTTGTTATAGGTTACCTGTAATATCTTAAGTCCATATACTCCTTTTCGTCCTTGCTAGGTGCTGCCAGTGGGTATTGTGATACATGCTTTTTTTCATACATATATATATTTATTTTTGTTATATTTTTTGCTTTATTTCCTTTTTGTTTTTTCTGCCTGTATCTTTCATCCTTTATTTTTTTTATGAAAGGGAAAAGATAAATGTAGCATTCTGACAGTCTTCATCCCTGGTTCCAGCAGAGCTTTCTGCGGGAGCTGGGATCACTGTCAGAATGCAGAATCTTGTATTGTTCTGTGGAAAGGTTCTCTGCAGTTTGCTGAGGATGGTTGGCTGCTTACAATGTTTTCCGGCAGCTATGTCATTTAATAAATGTATTCTTTATAATGACCGCATCCCGTTTGCAGTTTACTACGGCGTTATTACAGATACCCTCTCCGCATTTTTTGTTTTTGAGGTACCAGAAGCCCTTTGTAATGTAATCACTGAATTCCTCAGCATAAGCTCTAACTTCCTTTTAATAGCCAAATATCATGACATCTGACCAAATTCTTTTTTTTTTTTAAACTTTATTTAGATATTTCAAGTGACAGTACATCAAACAAGAGGTGCAGTTACGAACACACAGTGCATATCATATACAGCAACGATAAGTGCATGTACAGAGGCAGGGACTATGAGTCTAGACACGTCCATCATCCCAGTGCAGCATCATGCCAGCTGGTCTTATCCCTCCCGGCCAGAGCCACATCGCAACCACACCCTCCTGCCCCATCCGATCTCACCGAAGAGCATTAATCAGTGCATTAAATTATCAGTTACAATGAAGTGTTAATACCACAGTGCGCTCCACGATCCCGTATAGTCAAATCGGAAGGCAAAGGAGCATCTAATGCCAACACCGCTCCCTTGAAACCCACACATATTTGTCACTGTGTCTCAGATGGTGTGAGTGTATCGACATAATGGGGTGCTCTTGATGCGTACATAAGTGTGTCGCAGCAAATGGGCGGATGTGCATCTAAGTATGTATCTCATCTCCTTCGTCTTCGTCCCTTCTACTCAGATAACATTTGAGTGGACCCCAGATATCAGCAGGTCGTGAGGTTATTGGCAATAGCTCCGAGTACGTGGTAACCTGCTCCTGACAATAGGTGAGGTCACGTAGCCAGTCCTTGAATTTCGGGGCCCTCCCCCTACCCCATCTGCATGCCACTCGCCTCTTGGCCATTAGGGAGGCAAGTGCAATAAATTTGCGGTGTGCTGCTTGTATAGGTTCTACGTATCCCAAAAGTGCCATGATAGGGGACGGATCATCTATCATCGTTGAGAGGGCGGCAAACACCTGACACCAATATCTCTGAACTGCATCACACGCCCACGCCAAGTGGAGAAAATCCGCACCTGGGGCATGACATCTATCACAATTATCTGTAGTGCGAAGCTGGAAGCGATACATCCGGGCTGGAGTGCAATAAAGTCTATCCACAAACTTATAATGGATAATCCTGAATCTGCTGCTAGAGGAGATGCGTTCAGTCTGCTGAAGACAGAACTCCCATTGCCTGTCCGACAGAGGGGTCTCCAGTTCTTGGTCCCATTTAGCCCTAGCCGGTAATTGTGGGGTGTCCATCAACGAGTGGACCGATCTATAGATAGTTGAGACTAGTTTGCTAGGGGTATCATCTTGGAGCATGCGCTGCAGGGGGGCAACAGTCAGGGGTTCTTTCGGGAAATCAGGTGTAAGGGCTTTAAGTCCTTGCTTGAGTCTAATGTAGAGAAAGACATCGAGTGGGGTCAGTTGTACGCCTTCACATAGATGTTCCATGGAACGGAATGTTCCATTGTGATATAAGTCACCCCACGTTTTGACATTAGTTTTATGAAGTAGCTTATGAAATCCTGCCTCCTGTAGTAGGGGCATACTTGGATGATAGGCAAGGGGCAAGAGCAGTGCGTACACCATGTCTATTTCCAATTTGCGAGTCAATTGGTTCCAAGCCGTTACTGTGCTCATCACCGGTGTGGACGTTTTATCTCTGCCGGTAACTAAAGTATATATCGCACCTTCGATAGGTATTGGATGAGCCAGCCAGTGTTCCGCTGCCAACTGAGGCATGTATCGAGGTTGTTTCACCCAATAAAAGGCATAATGAGCCTGAGCAGCTTGATAATAGATCTCAAAATCCGGAATGCCAAATCCTCCCTTACTATATGGTGCAATGAGGACATCCCACTTGAGCTGAGGTGATTTCCCGCCCCACACTAATCTGATAAGCTCTGTTTTAAGTTGCGAGAAAAAATATCGGCCTGGATAGTAAGGAATATTTAAAAATAGGTATAACAATTGAGGCAAGATCACCATTTTGATCAACGAAGTCCTACCCGCCATGGAGAGGGGTAATGTGATCCATCGGGAGATATTATCTGTGATGCGATTCATGGTCGTACCATAATTGGCCCTCATCAATTCGTCTCGGCTTTTTTCTATGTGGATACCTAGGTACTTGAAATCGCCCTCACACCAAGCAATAGGATAATCTAGCAGAAACTTCTTCCTAGAGGCCGTGAGAGGAAATATACAAGACTTGCCCCAGTTGATCTGAACTCCGGAGAGTCTACCAAAACGCACAAATTCACGAAGAATCGGGTTTAAATTATCGCTGGGATCCCGTATATATAAAGTAATATCATCTGCGTACAGAGATATACGTATTTGTCGTTGAAAACACCTTAGCGCCTTGTCGTTGTGGTGCTGTCTTAGTCTTGCCGCAAGTGGTTCCGTTGCTATAGCAAACAACAGCGGCGATAGGGGGCATCCCTGCCTGGTACCCCTAGTGATAAGGAATGCCGCGGAGAGTTTACCGTTGATGAGCACCTTGGCGTCTGGAGCTTCATATAGTAGCTTGATCCATGAAAGAAATAGGGCCGGAAATCCCATGCGTTCCATCACTTGAAACATATAATCCCACTCCAAGGTGTCAAACGCCTTGGTGGCATCAAGGAAAACAGCCGCCATAGGTAGGTCCTCAGAAACAGTGTTCAGGATCGAGAAAAAGGTACGCAAGTTATGGGACGTTGCCCTGCCAGGCACGAAGCCAGATTGGTCTGGCAAGATCAGATTAGGGAGGAGGAGACTGATACGGGTAGCAATCAATTTAGCCAGAATTTTCGCATCGCAGTTAAGCAATGAGAGTGGTCGATAAGAATCACATTTATTTACCGGTTTACCTGGTTTCAACAGTGAGGTGATGAGGGCGAAGCGCATGGAGGGGGGTAAGTGGCCAACCTCCAGGGCATCTTCATATACCTCTCTCAATACCGGTGCCATAAAGTCAATGTAGATCATATAGAATTCTATTGGGATTCCATCAAGCCCGGTAGCCTTCCCTGATTGCATGTGCATGATAGCTTTCCTCACCTCATCAAGCTCGAATGGGGCATTCAGGAAGGCTCTTTGTGCATCACTTAGCCACCCTAGGGATACATCAGCAAGGTAATCTTGCAAATTTAACCTGTCCGTTCTAGCGGACGTATATAGTGCGCCGTAGTGGTGCACGAATGCATTAAGAATCTGCATAGTGTCCCTATATATCAGTCCCTCCGAGTGTTCTAGCTCCAGTATTACATTAGAGGGCCGCATTAGTTTTATAGTCGCAGCTAGCGCCTTTCCCGGCCGCTCACCTTCACCGACTCGACGAGCCGTCCAATATTTGCCCCTAAATTTGCATTCCCTAAGGGCCTCATCTGTATATTCGGTCAGTGTGTCGCGTATGCTGGAAAGGGTGGCATTGTCAGGATTGTCAGTCAAAACGTTCTCAAGGGTCTTGAGTTTGTCCTCCAAAAATTGCAATCGATTCATTATACTCTTCAAAATTCCCGACCCCTTCACTATGCATATGCCTCTCAGTGTGACCTTAAAGGCGTCCCATATAGTCTCCACATCATTTACAGAATCTTTATTGCGCCCGAAGAAGTCTAAGCACTCCTCCCGCAACTCTTCCTGAAATGCATTATCTAAGAACATCGTGGGCTGTAACCGCCAAGCAGTCGGGGGGGGACCAAGGTCCCTTGATCGCAATGTAACTCTAACAGGCGAGTGATCAGAGTAGGTTCTAGGGAGGTGCTGCGCTGCAGTAAGCGCAGCATATAGCTGCGGTGAGATGAGTATATAATCAAGCCTTGCCCATGAACGCGCATGTGCCGTGAAATGTGTACCTTCCCTTACATCCATGTGCATACGACTCCAGGCGTCCAGAAGATTATGATCTTTTATGGATTCAAGTAATGTCATCCTAGCTTTGGTGTAGTGATGTGGGGCAGGGTGTGATCTATCTACGTCAGGGTTAGGTGAAGTATTAAAATCACCCCCCATAGAAGGTGCTGCGGACCCGTGCCCACAATGGCAGCCCACAGGTCTTCAAATAAATGAGGGTCATCCGTGTTGGGGCCATAACAACATACCAACGTGATAGCTATATGTCCCAGTCTGCCCCACATTATACAATACCTCCCGTATCCATCCACTTTGGTGCCCGCTAAGACAAAGGGCGTGCTTCTCTTTACCAAAATCGCTGTGCCTCTCGCATATGTCGAGTAAGAGGAGAAGGCAGTGTACAACGCCCATCTACTAGCAAAGGTGGGAACTGGTCGATGGCTGAAGTGGGTCTCTTGGAGAAAGGCTATGTGTATTGAATGGCGATCCAGGTAGGATAAGATTTGTCTCCTTTTTCCCGGGTCTCCTAGGCCCCTCACATTCCACGTCAGTACATTCAAATCAGTACCCTCCATGAGTGTGGTTGTGTTCAATGGTTGTAGAGTACGTCAGTAAAGACCATAGCAGCCAGACACCGCGATCAAGGGTAGGTGTAGAGCAGTCTATCTCGCTGCTGTGCTGACCCACCAATCCAAGCCTCCCAGAGTCGTACATGCCAATGTAATCTCCGTTAGTAGTGTGAATGTGTACCATATGCACCTCAATGTATGTCCTGTTAATACTCTCATCAAGCGATCCTGTAGGATCCAGTGTTAACAATTCTTCGACATCTGTTACTTCAAAGCGAACCATAACATTCCCGAACTCCCCCCTCTCTTGCCCCATAACTGAAATCTCCACCCCTTGGTAGTGACAAAAACACCAGTGCCTTAGCAGCATCGATATCAGCATATACATCACATGACAGGCCCATTGTCAGGAGTGTGAGTTGGCCATCGACAGGTACAGTTGATCCCCCCCCTCCCAACTGTCGTCCAGTGCAGACATCATAATGCGGGCCCAAACATCGGGGCTGTCCATTCCTCTGATTAAAAAGGAGCATGTCCCAGTACTGAAGCAGACACCGCTAAACATTTGTATCGTATATGCATCAATACTGCCTTTGACACTACAGAGCAACAAGTTATACAAATAGATCATCATTCCACCCCACACCCACTGAAGCATCCCCAACTTGCCAGAATCCCCATCCCACCCTCCACCCCCCACAACATCCAAACAACTCAAGATTTGCAAAGTAAGCAACACGGTCAATGGGGTATACCCTATGGGGAACATCAAGAGGCAAGCACAAAGCCACCCCCCTCCACCGCACCCATCATCCTTAACGGCCTCCAACGGGCAGAGCCAAGGGGAAGGGGGGTGGTGGTGCCTGGAGTACATTACCACCAACAGTCCAGTATCCGTCCATGGTATGTTCGCACAGCAGCGTCGTCGTCTCACAATCGGGTACCTTTCGGGGCCGCTAGAGCAATGTCAATAGGACAGCATAACGTTAACAATATCGGGCCCTAGACTTACAGTCTTCATGCAGCGATTGTTCGTCATCACGCTCTCTGTCTTCGTTGTTTCTGTGGTCAGATCTTGCACGACGCAGGCTTTTCAAAAAGTCTTCTACTTGTTGTGGATTTGTAAAGAAGCGTTGCTTTGCTTGGTGGGTTACTCTTAACTTAGCAGGGTATAATAACGCATAGTCAATCTGTAGAGCACAGAGTTTTTTCTTTACATCCAGGAATTTCCGCCGTTGTTCCTACACCACAGGTGTAAAGTCAGGGTAAATGGAGAAGCTGACTCCATCGCAGGAGAGATTGCGGTTGGTGCGCGCTGCTCTCAGTGCAGTGTCGCGGTCACAGTAGTTGAGGAGACGCGCAATTATGGGCCTCGGTGGGGCACCTGGTTTAAGCTGCGGTCCAAGCGATCGGTGTGCTCGCTCAACAATGAATTGCTTGGAAAATGCTTCTGTTCCAACCGCAGCTAGCAGTATCTTTTCTACGTAGTCTTCCATGCGTCCCGTGTTGGTGGATTCCGGCACACCTATCACGCGAATATTGTTCCTGCGGCTGCGGGCTTCCAACTCCTCATTCTTAGCCGCAATGACCCTGAGGACATTGTCCATTCTCGAGAGTCGCGTGGAGTGAGAGGCCGTCATATCCTCGTGATCAGAAATGCGCCGTGATGTGTTCCTCATGTACATCCATTTTTTGAGCTATGGCGTCCATTCTGGATGAGATACGATCCACTTTGTCCACGATCGTAGCAAACCCCTGCCTCATTTCTTGCATCAATTGTTGTATTGTGGACTCGGAGGAGGCGAGGCTCGCCTCAGCCGTCGAGGGGCTCTGGGAACAGGGTGCATCCGGCATATGACGCAATCCTTTCTTGCTGCTTGTACTTTCGAATGTCAGCTTAGGTTGCTTATTATCCAGTTTCCCCATTTTAGGCTTTTCGTATGGGCTTGTGGCGACAGATGATGGTCGCGGTTCACGTATTACTCGGCTAGGGCAAGTGCTCGTTAGCATATGCACGGTGCAGCGCGACCGGATGTCTTTATACCTAGTGTTCAAGACGGGCTAGAGAGACCACAGAGGTGTACCACTGGGGCAGGAGAAGGGGCAACCAATCCACCTTTACCAGAGCAACGTTCACTTTATACAGATCAACAGGAGGACGAGGGTAAATGAGCAATAAGAGGCCGGCAAGATATTATAGTGTTGTGGCAGGCAGGTCCCTCAGCCTGGAATACCTTAAGGAGCAACGTGGGCCATGTGGTCGCGACTCAGGTCGGGCAAACAGAAAGTCCCAAACTCGTGCTGTCGCCGCACTCAAAGGCGGTCAGTCATAGATCGAGACCACCTAATTAGTCTCACAGCCTTCGCACTATAGCACCTCAAGCGTTGCAGGGCAACACACACGAGCTGAGCCAAGATATTGTCCCTCGTGCACTGTCCCCGAGTCTGTAAGCAGCGCGGCGCCCTGGAGTGCCGATGGTCCCATATGGTGTCAATGCGCTACAGATACGTTTCTGTACTATATTATCGCCGGGACAGAAGGGAGATTCCAATGGTGTATTACAGATTTTCGTGGCTTCCCAGGATTGCGCGCTGGTTCCACAGCGTGCCGCAGGGCCGCACAGCCGTCCAAGCGCCTGCAGTGCCCGCACCCCGCCCCGCCGCCTGAGTCTCGCTGCAGCCGCGGGTCTGCCTTGTTTACGTGTGTGGGCGCCAGCTAATCCCAGCGCTGGCTCAGCTACCACTCTGGTCGGAGTCGCAAGGCCCTTCGTCACCCAGTCAACCACCAAGACGACGTACAGCAAGCCCAGGACGTCCCGGTCACCACCGCTGCGGGGGACACGCTGCGTCTAAAGTGCCCTCGGTCACTGTCACATTAAGGGCGGCGGGGGGGAGTCGAGCCTTTTTATCCAGATCGCCACAGTGTTATTACAGCCCTTCTCGAACCCCAGCCAGCCGACGTGGTCGGTGGAGGGCTGCTGGATTGTCCCGAGCCCCAGCTCCTTATCGCAGATATGTGTATTTTCTGCTCCGGCTCACAGTCCCCTCAGAGGCAGCGCGATGGTCGCATTGTTTCTTTTATTGTGTGCCGGGCCGATGGTACAATATCTGAAAGGCACTGTATTTCCTGTGAGGCAGCAACTCCGAGGGCGGGCGCCTCCTCGGGCATCTCTCCGTGTGAGGCCTGTTCGCCTCGTGGAGCGCCGCGGTCTGGCGTAGGTTTCCGGTCCCCGCAGTCTGCTCCACCACCCTCCAGTGCAGGACTCGGCAGGGAAATCGCTGTTCCTAGTTTCACCATGCCAGGTCGTAGAGCCTCCAAAATTTCACTGCTGCTGCAAATACGTGTGTTCCACACTCGATCGTAGTTCTGACAGATATGGAGTTAGTTTTAGCAGATAAATAAAGGATTAATGATCCAGGCAGCAGGAGCCTCACGCAAGTGCGGCCATTCTGCTTGTGCGCCCTCTAGCGCCCCTCACATCTGACCAAATTCTCTGTTTATTTATCTATCATCTATTATCGGGCTTGTTGTTGTAGGGTCAGATGTGGCAATTAGTAAGCCATAAGACAATAGAGCTAATATGTTCCTGTAATCTAAGAAGCTAAACAGAATAACTTCTGGGTCTGGTCGTAATGTTTGGGCTAGTGGTTCAATCAAAGGGGGCTGAAAAGAGTGGACATCATTTTCTAGTTTCCCTTGTAATATTAAATGTCCTTGTTAGGTGAACCTGGATACATAAACTATTTTGAAGAAAATAGTGCAGCACTTTAATTACTGAGATCGTTTTCTCCCTAAAGCCAAAACATTTATGGATCACCCATGATGAAACACCTTTGCAGCCATCACCTTATATATAACCAGGGACACCAGACTGGATACAGCTAAACGTAATTGCTCATATAAGTTTGTGTGTAAATTTTTTAATAATTCTTTGTGTTATAAATCCTGTTCGGTCTTCATGAATCAAGCTACTTAGTTATTTGTTAATCTTGCTGTCATAATACCAGAGAAAGACTTGTATTCCCTATTTAGCAAGTAAATAGCCTAATACACTTCACACTCAATCTGATCCTTGGCAAGCTTCAAGGGTAATGATCATGTGTATGGCACTTCAGCTCTCAATAGGATATGTTTGCACAGTTTTGGCTGGACCGTGGTCATCTGATCAACAGATATCTTGAAGACTTCTGCCAGAAGACCATCTGAGCCAGCCACTTTCCCATTCTTCAATTTATGTATACTATTCCTCACCTCTTCCTCACCCGCTCCAAGTCCTCTCTGTATTCATTAGATATTTTTGCAACACCAGACTTTTCACCAACTTTGCAATCTCTTCACCAACTGGTGATAGCTAGGCTTTATGTAGTGTTTATAAGTGTTTTAGAAAGATTGCTTTGATCTTATCATCATCATCGTCATAGTTAGTGTTTCCAGATTTCTTACTTCATGAGTAAGACCTTTTGCCATACCTGCCTTTTCCTTCATTGCCAAGGCTGAACTACATCCCTCCCTGTACTCGAAGATCGCCGCATGCTGCCTTCCCATCTTATTCCATTTCTTTCATCCAACTAGTATCTAAGGTTTTCCTGGAATTTAGTCCTGACCTATTCTCCCTTTTCATTTCCATCTGATCCAGGATTCATCAGTAGCGGTCTTGCCTGTGTTTCCTTAACACTTCTTTCCAATTGTAGATTTTCCACCCTGAGCCTTTCAGAAACCCTCTAGAAATGACTGGTTATCATACCATACTGTTTAGAGAGAGTCTGTGCCACAATTATAATCAAAAATCCCTTTATAAAATTGTGTCTACCACCCTCACATCCAAAAATAAGTTTCCTGCCAGCAGTCCATCTATTCTGCCTATGACAACCTGTTTAAATATGTAATATAAATTTGTCTCCAGTATAATCGGATAGATGGATAGGAAGATGAGTTATTTCACTGACATCCTTTGTAAACCTTGTCTTAAGTAAAGATCTATTCTTGAGAACAGACCATACTTCTTGATCTTAAACATATAACCTCTCTTCTTCCCATTTTTTAATTGCCAATTATCTGTAAGGTCAATTTCCTGTATTTTATTATGTAATACTGCCCTGGTTTTATTATTTTTGAAGTGCGATTGGTTCAGAAATTATTATTTCTATTGCGTGATTACTATGAAAGTGGTCTTATAGTGCAAGGAAAAGTAAAATTAAAATTCCCTGCTATAATTGAAAGAGTTGGGGACTCTCTCAAACATTGTAAGAAGATCTGTAATATATTGGCATATGTATATTAGACATGAGTTGCGGTTCAAAAGGACTTTTGAACTGTCTCCCAGGGCAAAAGATTGTTTGCTGTGTAGCCAGCTTAATTTCAACCATATGTTTCAAAAGGATGAATTATTTACTCCTTCGTTTAAATTTCCAAATATATCTTTATTGTTCTTCACCAATGTTTCATTTCACATTAGTTAATTTTCTTTCAAAGGATTCCGAGGGGCCTTCGAATATCCCTGAAACCATCTTTATGTAAGAACTCTAAGCAATTCACAGAAAAATGGTATGCTATTTTAAACAAATGTACCCTGGATCTCATACTTTTGATAATAGAAGAATTATCAAAAATATTGGAAGAACTCAAAATGGACATAGATAAAACCAAACAAGAACTTAAATTGATTACACCGGAGGAAATGTCCACAATTCTAGAGGATATCAACAAACAACTTATTAAGCACACACAGGAAGTCAACGACAGAAAAATACAAAAATATAGACGAGACACCATTGACTATAAATTAGAAGAGGTATACACATGGGCTGACATATACGCAAGGAAGAGACAAAATAAAACGTATACTTCGCAAACAGACACGTCATCCACCGAAAGTGATACATCAGCCACTCATAAACCACGAGAGAAGAACAACCAACAGCCACAAGAACAGGCCAGTACATCATCCAAGGTGCCTTTTTAGGTCGAGGACCGAAAGGCTGCGCTTGCGGAGTCTCGGTGGGAGAGTTAATGATTTTTAGTACGGGGCTTGAACCCGCCTCTCTCTTCCATTGGCTGGCTCCCTAAACGGAGGCCAGCGATTGGATGAGAGGGGCATCTCTCAGTTCAAGCCCCGCCTCTTTCAGATTCGGGGGCGTGTTTTTTTGCGTTCTTTCGACTATGACGTCATCTGTCACTCCGAACGCCAAAACACGCCCCCGAATCCGAAATTTTCGGAGTTGCGGCCGCCATTTTTTTTGGGGTTGTTGTTGCCAGCGTTTGTGTTCCCGCTTGTTAGTAAATTCTCTGTCTTATGAGCAGGCGTTGTTTGCCTAGTGTTAAGATCTGTGAAGTCAATTGTATTTCCACTAATCCTGTGAACACAAAACAACGAATCAGTGCTCATCGCATGCCCCGCGGCCCTTCTCCCTCCCATGCTGTTCCCTCCCATTCTCTCCCATTAAAAGCTCAGCATAAAGCTAAACTGGCAGGCGTCCTGCCGAGAGAAACCCCTCAAAAACACGAAAAGGGCAGGAGAGCAGAGACAGCCAGCGGAGGTGGTCAGACCCAGCACCTGAGTTACAACGCGCAGAGCCACTGATGCAGGTAAGAGGCAGCAGCGGTGCGTCCATTGGGGCGTAGGGGCGTAGCCCTACCAGCCACCATGGACCCGCATCGTGGCCACCGGCCGTATATAAATAAAATACAAATTTGGCATTGCGCTGAACAATCAGCTGCCGGGAATTGCGCAGGGGGGGTGGCCTGCTGCAGCTTGAGTGACAGTCCACACACTCAGGCTGCAGCAGACCGTAGTGCGCAGTCTGGGGAACTTACAGTGCGCATGCTTGGGAAAGTTGGCAACTTTCTCAAGCATGCGCACTGTAAGTTCCCCAGCGGGACCCAGGGGTGCGTGCTTGTTCGCCTGCCACTGTGCCACAGCCCGCCGCCCGGGTTTCCAAAGGGCGACAGGGCGAGCAGCAATGTGCCCCCTAGCCAATCCTGGCGCTGCATGCAGCGGCAGGATTGGCTGGTCCACCGGCACAGCATCCCATTGGATGCCGCGCGTGGGGGTGGCCCTGCATTCGTTGCGGAGTGGATGTTGTTATCAAGGTTTTGTTTCTTTCATCATAGAGGCTGGAAGTCCAAGGCAAGGAAGGCGGAAGCCAGAGGTGTTCGGGGTCGAGAAAGGAAGGCAATCCTCAGACAGAGCATACACCGGCAGCGGCATGGCTGACACCGACCCCAGGACCCCGCAGGAGCTCGCCGACTTTGTAAGTAATCAGCCAGCCGAAATTGTGTGCGCAGCTTGAGTAATGCAACTGGTCCTCGAGTAAAGCGCTCCGGTGAATACCTTCGGGTCGAGTTCTCGCGCTATATACAAAACTTCAGAAAAAAAACCTGTTCGCCTGGCAGCTGTTCGCCGCGCAGCCACAGCTTTGAAAAATCTGCGTGACACCACTCTTTAGACTTCATTCGTTTTTCCAAGTAAAGATAATCACACGTGACGTGTACATTCAGAGACTGCGCAACCCGGTGACAGTCATTATTATACACCACTGAAACTTTCTCACGTGAGTGATGGATATTGCAGTCAGAGTCTAAAATGCAATGTTGGTGCAGTAATATTGGCGTTCTCGGGGGTGCACGAGGTCACTAACGGGGAAGTGGGAAACACTCAAAAAGGCTCAGGGTTGTGCGTGTTCAGAAACCTTCCCAACGATTTTCACACCCAATGTAAGTATCTACGTCAAGTGCCAGAAACAGGGAGACATAAATGTGCATATAAGGTGAGAAAAACATCCAAACACCCATGGAGTTCCTAGGATAGTAAATACACGGGTCGTTCTGCCTAGAATATGTTATAGAGTCGACAGAAAGAGAATACATATTCAAAGTAAACATAACCCAATACTTGGGGATTGTTGCATTGGCAGAAAATCCCCCAATAAAGGGTTATTCATGCGCATGGAAATTAGCGATGTAGATTCCCCTGACCAGACCAATACATTTTTTTCCGAGGCACGTGAAAAAAGTAACTAGGGAAATCGCAGGCGCAACCCCGTGAACTCTAAAATTAACATTCACTTTATGCATCTCACCTTTAACCTGCAGTTATGGAGGGGGGGAGGAGCTTTGCTGGATTGAGTGAACTTCAAATGTGTATTGCTCGCTGTGTGCAAGAATGGAAGGAAACTGCTCAATGTCAACATTTAGATTCATTCTCGATAACATGAACACTTACTTTTTTCGCTTGTAGTAGTGCTGTTAATCATGCCTGGAAACATTGATACATTAATAACCAGCTCTATTTCCTTGATAAGCATCCATTCTGAGTTTCCCATGATTCGCTGATATGAATGTAGCTGGTTAGATTTATTGAACTTAATGCAGAAACATTACCTAAAATCAGATGTAACCTTTGATCTCTGGCATAGTCCGTCCTTCATTTAATGGTACACAGCTTTCAAGTTTCTGCTATTGGTTTATTCCATTTTGGCTTTGGTTTGTAAATAAGACCTTATAAACCCCCCCCCCCCCCAAAATATATATATCCGCATCTTCACAGACTGGGGAGGTAGTTTGTTGTGTTTCTGCACCCGCTGCTAAAAAATCTGTGAAATGAGCATACCGGCCTTATGCACAGATACCATCTGCATTGGTTTGAAGGAACCTGGCTTTCCTTTTCCCTCTAATGTAAATTAACTACAATGGCTCCTTTACTTTTTTTCTACACCTAGATAACCTTACTAGTTGGATCTCTTGCTGGAAGACTCAAACCAGGTCAGATCTAGACCTGACAAGGTTTTTAACGCGGCTGCGTTAATTGTGGTAGCCTTGCGCTCGTTTTTAATTCTCCCTCGTTTTCCTATCTTTGTTAATTTTTTGTTTTCCTTACCTCTTGTTCTTATTAGGAGCCCCCTTACTGCACATAATTTTGTGATCTCACCGCCATTTGGGCGGATCCGGTTCCCGGGGCAGTTGTGTTGTGGGCGCCATCTTGGGTGAGGGCACGGACCATCGGAAGCGCCATTTTGAGCGTGGTAGCGCTCTGGCTGCTTCGCGGGACGCCTACTTAAGGCGGTCCCTGGACATTTGGCTTTCCTGACAAGGTTTTTAACGCGGCTGCGTTAATTGTGGTAGCGCTTGCGCTCGTTTTTAATTCTCCCTCGTTTTCCTATCTTTGTTAATTTTTTGTTTTCCTTACCCCTTGTTCTTATTAGGAGCCCCCTTACTGCACATAATTTTGTGATCTCGCCGCCATTTGGGCGGATCCGGTTCCCGGGGCAGTTGTGTTGTGGGCGCCATCTTGGGTGAGGGCATGGACCATCGGAAGCGCCATTTTGAGCGTGGTAGCTCTCTGGCAGCTTCGCGGGACGCCTACTTAAGGCGGTCCCTGGACATTTGGCTTTCCTGACAAGGTTTTTAACGCGGCTGCGTTAATTGTGGTAGCGCTTGCGCTCGTTTTTAATTCTCCCTCGTTTTCCTATCTTTGTTAATTTTTTGTTTTCCTTACCCCTTGTTCTTATTAGAAGCCCCCTTACTGCACATAATTTTGTGATCTCACTGCCATTTGGGCGGATCCGGTTCCCGGGGCAGTTGTGTTGTGGGCGCCATCTTGGGTGAGGGCACGGACCATCGGCAGCGCCATTTTGAGCGTGGTAGCGCTCTGGCAGCTTCGCGGGACGCCTACTTAAGGCAGTCCCTGGACATTTGGCTTTCCTGACAAGGTTTTTAACGCGGCTGCGTTAATTGTGGTAGCGCTTGCGCTCGTTTTTAATTCTCCCTCGTTTTCCTATCTTTGTTAATTTTTTGTTTTCCTTACCCCTTGTTTTTATTAGGAGCCCCCTTACTGCACATAATTTTGTGATCTCACCGCCATTTGGGCGGATCCGGTTCCCGGGGCAGTTGTGTTGTGGGCCCCATCTTGGGTGAGGGCACGGACCATCGGAAGCGCCATTTTGAGCGTGGTAGCGCTCTGGCAGCTTCGCGGGACGCCTACTTAAAGTCGCTCCCCCTGCGCAGCGGGACGCACAGTTGGGGCGCCGTCGCGTTGCCGGAGTCGTGCCTGAGTCCTGCCCGTCTGCGCCCGTCCGCGCTAAGGACGCGCGGGGCACAGCGGGCTAGTTGACCATTTGAGGTTAGTTCCTTTTGTGTGCCGTGATGCTCACCTACTCTAGAGAGAGTCTTTGGTCTATTGGGCAGACCGTCCCAAGGTGTGACCTAGCACCGATTCATCCTCTGCGTGGCCCTTACCATTGCGCCTGCAAGAGATGGATGCTCAACTCCCCTGTGCCTATTCGCCAGAGGGATATTATATCTGTCCCTCGGAGCAATTGCCCCGTGCGTATGCTTCGGGTGTTGAATCTGAATGCTAGGTCTGTGGTGAAACACCACCAAGCTATCCATGACCTTATTAAGGACGAATCTCCCGATATATTTACCATCACGGAAACTTGGCTTCAGGAGGCTGATGTGGCCTTTATCAACTTGGTCTGTCCCCCTGAGTATTCTATTTACATCTTGAACCGGCCTACTAGAGGTGGTGGCATTGCCCTTATAGTTAGGTCCTGTTTTACCTGTATTTGGAATGGCCTTAACATCGCGGGTTGCGAAAGTGCCTCTTTTAAGATCTCGATCAGCCCCCAGTTTACGTTTTCTGGGATGGTTGTCTACCGACCCCCGGGTAGCGATGTAGTGTTCAGAGAAGCCTTCCCAGACGCCGTTAGTGCGTTAGTGATGGGCTGTGCCAATTTTTCCATCTTGGGCGATCTGAACCTTCACTTCGATAATCAGACCATCCCGGTGGTTAGTAATATCTTAGCTGATCTAGAGGCCCTCCAGCTATCCCAGCAGGTATCTCAGCCTACCCATGTTGGGGGCCACATATTAGACCCCTTTTTTACAAACGTAGCTGGAGCCAGTGTCCTGTCCATCTCTCCACTAGGGTGGACGGATCACTTCTTGGTGTCCATTCGGTACCCTTTCCCGGAGACCCCTTCCATTCCATCTGTTAGACGGGTCCCTAGGCGGCACTGGAGTAAGCTCAGGTTGGAGGACCTGCATCGGATCCTGGTGGAAGAGCCGTTAGGCCCTTTGGACAATGTGGAAACGGGCTATGAACAGTTCTGCAGGTGGATTTCTAGAGCGCTGGACTCTTTGATTCCCATCACTCTGAGCAAATTGAGCTCTAGAGAGTCGAGTCCCTGGTACGACAGTGCCTTACGCGCTCTGAAGGGTACTTGTAGACGGGCGGAAAGGGCATGGCGGAAGGCCTATGCGGCCGATAAGAAAGCCGCTTATGTGGCCTCCGTTAAGCTCTACCAGCGAGCCATCTGTTGAGCCCGCGCGGCGTTCTACTCCCTGGAATTCCGCAATAGTCCGAACCCGTCAAAAACCATCTTCAAAGTGGTGAAAGATCTTTTGGCAAAAAGGACTTCCTCTCTGCCAACCGGTTCCATCTTCCACTGTGAGGCTCTGGCATCCTTTTTTTTGGAGAAGGTCCAGGTTATTTACCAGGCCTTCCCTAATACTGGGCCAGCTCTGGGAGGCACTGATTGTGCCCAAGGACATACCATCTTGCACTCTTTTCCACCATTACTACCTGAGGGGTTTAACAAACTGGCCCAGCAAATTAAATCTGGCTCCCCTTCGGATCCTTTGAGACCTGCTTTTTTCAGAGACCAGTCTTTTTTGGGACGCTCTACGGTGTGTTCCCTAGTCAATCTTTTGCTGGCCTCTGGTATAGTACCAACCAAATGGAAGCAGGCGGTGGTTTCTCCGATCCTGAAGAAGTCCTCTTTGGATCCTTTGAAACCTGAGAACTACCGCCCTGTTTCATTACTCCCCTGGCCGGCGAAAGTCACGGAGGCCCATGTTAATCTGGCCCTTTCAGACCACCTTACTCGGGCCAATGTTCTGGACCCCACGCAGAACGGCTTCCGTGCTGGTCACAGCACGGAGACGGCCCTCCTTGCTTTGGTGGAGCATTAGCGTGCGGTGTTGGATGCGGGTCAGACGGCGGTGCTTGTATTATTAGACCTCAGCGCCGCCTTTGACACCATCTCTCATCGCATTCTGCTGCACCGGCTGGAGGAGATTGGCATCGGGGGGCCTGCTCTGCAGTGGTTCCGCTCCTTTCTTGACAACCGCTCTTTCTGCGTGGCCATTCCACCTTATCAGTCCAAATTCCATCCTCTAGCCATGGGGGTTCCGCAGGGCTCCTCGCTGAGTCCCACGTTATTCAACCTTTACGTGAGACCGCTGGCTGAGGTCGTCAAGCAGTGGGGCCTGACTATGGTTTCATATGCTGACGACACTCAGCTGGCGGTTACTCTCAGCGGGGATGCGGATCTGGATGCCCCTAGGTTTCAGAGTGGACTGAAGGCACTGGCCAGCTGGATGACTGCGAATTGTCTCCAGCTTAACGCCAGTAAGACAGAGATCATGGTTGTCGGTAAGCGAGCGGAGCTCTGGGGAGATAGGTGGTGGCCTTCGGAGTTAGGACCATCTCCGACTCCGGTCTCTGAATTGAAAAATCTGGGAGTTTGGCTAGATTCTAGCCTTAACTTTGTTGGCCATACAAAGAAAACTGCGGCCTGCTGCTTCGGTGTGCTGCGGGGCTTAAGACCTGTTCTTAAATTTTTTGATGCCCCGACCAGGCAGCTGGTGATTCAGGCGACGGTTACCTCCCGGCTTGAATACGCCAGCTCTCTCCTGGTGGGGGCTAACCAGGCTGAAATTACTCGCCTGCAGCGCGTCCAAAATGCTGCCGCTAGAGCTATAGTCGGCCTGCCTAGATTCTGCTCTGTTTCTAACGTCCTTCGCTCCCTGCATTGGTTGCCGGTGAGGATGAGAATCCAGTTTATGTTTGGCCTTCAAAATTCTGAAGGGCACTGCCCCCCAGATCCTGACCAATCTTTTATCTTTGTATGTTCCGTCTCGCTCTCTCCGATCTTTGGGCCAGGCTCTCGCCATAGTTCCCCGGTTTAAGCTTTGTCGTGCCGGTGGCCGTTCCTTTCGAGTGAGAGCTGCGGCTATCTGGAACTCTCTCCCGGTTGAGATCCGTTTATTGGAGGATCTTCTACAGTTTCGTAGGACCATCAAAACCCTTTTATTTTAACTTTGTCCATAGCTGTTCCTCTGCTCCTGTTGTTAATGGTGTTGTGTTTTACCTTGTCACGCGCCAGGACGCTCCTTTGCTGGAGCAGCTGTGCGCACGATAAATACCTATAACATAACATAACATAACATAACAGGGCCTACAGGGTTGGGAGAGTCAGTCACCTTTATAAGGTATAAGATTTCTCCACAGGACAGTGCCGCTGCACGCTCAGCCCGGAGATAGAAAAGTTAGTCACAGGTCATGTAACTGAGTTTGCTCCAGAACTGCTGGCCTTTAAGAGTTATTGGTCTGCTGTGAAAAGGTCTCATTTTCCCCATAGACCAGTCTTCGTTGGGACAAAATATAGCTAGAGTTATGAGTATTACGACAGCTCTCCCTTAAAATGACTCTGTTATTTCTTAGTTGGGCTTGCTTAGATTTATAAATACACTTACTCTCAATTACATGTAATGTTAACAATTATTATCTATTTTTAAACTGCTGAAAATTCGCATTTATTTGGTTATTAGCATCTTCTTTTTCAAAAATGTTGCAATATGAATGTGGTTTTCTGTAGTCTCTGATTCAGCGACTTGAAGCAGCGTTTTCTTGAGGCTGTTTGTGGCCTGTGAGTTAGCTTTCTCCCCATGGGCCCAGTTCACCAGTGCTTGCACAGTGCTGATGTGGCCAGCCTTACAAGCGCAGTGCAGCGGCGTGTCCCTGTTGTTGTTTAGGGCATTCACGGCTGCCCCACTGCCTAGAAGAAGGTCAGTCAGGTCGCTGTGCCCATACTCCGCGGCAAGGTGCAACGGCGTTTTCCTCCAAACATTTTTCTCATCTACATTCCTGTTCTTTCGAGCCTGAAGAAGGGCCTGCACTATGTTGGTGCTTCCATTGATTGCTGCATAGTGCAGTGGGGTGCAACCATCCATGTCCTTCACAGAAACCCTCACTTGGTGACTCAGCATTGCTAGAACAGCTTCCAGGTGCCCTCCCACAGCAGCGAGATGCAGCGGGGTTCTCCTCTCCTTATCTGCCACGCTAGGGCAGCTCTGGAAATAAGTAGCAACTCCACCATGGCTGGATCCCCTACCTTAGCCGCAAAGTGGAACGGGGTCTGGGAGTGCTTATCCTTGGCGTTCACCTTGGCCTTGTGATGGATCAGACGCCGGGCTGCATCAACACTGCCCCTCTGGCTGGCAACGTGCAAAGGGGTGAATATGTCCTTGGTGACAGAGTCAATGTTAGATCCAGCTGAGACTAAAACATCAACCAGTTCTGCTTTGTTATGAAAAGCTGCAACGTGAAGAGGGGTTTGATCGCCTGGGCCGCCAATGTTGGCGTCAATCTTTTTCTGAAGGAGCATTTTGACCAGAAAAAGATCTCCTGCTTGAACTGCTAGGTGGAGAGCAGTGTTGGAGTTTGGTGTTCTCGCAGCCACGTCACATCGCGCCTGCACACTCTGACCACAGGACACAAGCACCAACAAAAAAGCTTTCACAATGTGACGTAAGACAAACGTGCTAACACAAGAGTGATATGACTCTGCATACCAACACAACGCATTTTTAAGTCCGCAAATACCATAACTCCGCATTTTTTTATAACGAAGCAATGACAACTAAAAATGTATTTTAACATGTAAAACTACATTTATCACGCATTGAGCAAGAGAAGTGCAGACAGGCTGAGAGGTAGAGAGACGGAGTAAAGAAGGGAGAAGGAGAGACACAGATAGGACTGCGACAAAGGAGTAGTAACAGAGGAAGCAAGACAGGCGAAGAGAACTGTAAACATAGAGAATGTGTAACAGAGAGAAAGGATAGAAGCATACCACGCTCCTTGTGGCCGGCGACCACAAAGCTGAAGCCATTAATCCAATAGTCTAACAAGGTCCTGCGTTTCGTTAGAATGGTGCAAATATCTGCGCACAATTGAAAAGGGCATTATCTGACCCGGAAATCTCTGAATTATGGAGTGATGCTTATGGGGCACAGATCAACCCTGCCAAAAAACTGAGGGGTGACCCTAAGAGCACAGCTGCCATCCAATCAGGGGTGGGATGCTTTGGTGTGCTGGTCTGGTTTCCTGGGTGCATTGGCTCAAGTCTTTTCCCATGTAATTGATTGGGTGTCTTGGTAAGTTGCTTTTATGTGAATGTCTGACTTATGACTGCGCATTCCTTTCAGTGTGCACTTGCTTCAGTTTACTTTTTGAGTCACTGTCTAGTTTGCTGGATGTATTGCTTTCATTTTTCTTTCATTAAACTGTTTGACTTGCTTGGTGCTTTTATGTTGGTGGCTGCATGCTGAGGTGTACTGTTCTTCAGTTTAAATGTATGTGACTGGCCTGTTGACTAGCACCCTGCTTTCAAAGTGAAGGTTCACAGGTTCACACTTGCTTTAGTTTACTTTTGTATGGTTGACTGCATGCACTGTTTTGCTGGATGCATTGCTTTAAGTTACTACTTTATGCATTGCTTTCAGTTTGCTTTCAAGTAATTGCCTCTCATTTTCCTAATGCTTTGTGAAGGCTGTTTCCCAACTGCTGTGCAACTTCTTCTACTCTTAGAGCTGAGATTTTCATGAAAGTCTTATAGTCTGAATTCAGCACCTGAGCGTAATAGGACGGAATGTATGAAGCTCTGTGGTTATACTGAATAAGCAGCTACCTATGTTATGCCATCTATTAATGTAATAACGGCACTTTCACAATTGCTCTATTAACCTTCCTGCTTTCTCAAATTTGCTTGAAAATGCACGATTTTTCTTCTTTTTTTTAAAATTTTCTTGGGGGGGTAATCCCACCAAACCCCCCTTTTGGGGTTCGGGATCGCTCGATGCGCTCGCTCGCTACGGAGCTGTATGCAAATCACTTTGCGCCCCACCACTTTGAAATGTCACCCACCACCCCTGGTAAGAGGCCCCGAAATCTGCGCGTAAAAGCAGGCACGGGGATACGAATGGGTTACTCTAGTTTCTCTGTGTCTACCGGGCAGCCTGTGAAGCGTAGCCTGTCTGCAGTGTCTGTGCATGAGCAGGTATGTGGTCTGCCTGGAGCCGTGCGGGCAGTCTTGTGTTTGCGTCTGCGTGTGATCGGTCTGTGTGCATGATAATTATGTACGTGAATGGTATGCATGTGTGCAATGCATGTATGAATCAGTATGCAATGAAAAGTTCGTGTGCATGGCGTAAGGTGTGTGTGTGAATAGGATAGATTGGAGTGTGTGTATTTAATCGGCGTGTGCTTGCCGAGTGTTCATATATCATACGTATCAGACTGATGCGTCTGTATCAGTAAGTGTGATCGCTCTGTATGGGTATGGTTAGGTCTCTACCTATGGCTCCGATGCATCTGTATGTGTGCTAATTAATAACAATACACCAGGTGTGTGGAGTAGATAGTTCTGTATTTTTACATATTTGTGCAAGGCATCTCTGACTGCTTCCTTGACTGGCCTGTATGTGCGCGAGAGAGCTGTTGGCATGTGTGTCTGCGCTTGAATGTGGCGGGTTGCATTTAATATTCTGTTTTTTGTGAGGTTATCTGAACCCCACTTCTCTAGCCTTGGCTTTCCTTTGTAGAGATCACTGTTTTCATAGATGTTAGTACAATTGGTTCAGTTTATCTGAACAGGAACTGCATCTCCCAGAGTGCACCCTGTGTTAAAGGCGCCCAGGTGCCAATGCACCTTCTGGTGAAATTAAAGATTATATCGGCTTTATGCCACCCTAAGCTTGAAGGCGTGTTCGTATTTGGATATGTAAATTGTGTGTAACACGTCTCTTTGTACAGACCCTATGTTTGGTGAATTGCAATTGTCTTTTATACAGTGCTTTCTGGCCTTGGCTCTAGACGCTGTAATTAACTGGTGTCACTATTAAACAGCACTCATTTAGCAACCCTGAAAATAGAGTGGAGCTGTAAGATTCAAATCTGTGTCCTTTGTGTTAATTACAAGCCGTGAAATTGAAGCTTTAGTGCTGTTGTGACTCCATTTGCCGCACCTAGCGCGTACCCTAGAATCACGGACTACAAATCCTTGTTGTTTCTACAAGGACGTTGAGAATATAACCCCAGGGGACTGAGAATATAGCTAAATCAAAAGTATATGTGTACCTGCAGGGACTGAGGATACAGGTCTCCACAGGGAATTTGACTGTGTGCACCTGCGGGTTTAAGAATATCTGTAGTGGTAGGAACTATGAATGCTCGTACTGCATGGGTTCTGGCAGTATATTTACTTGCTTCTGTGCACATAGTTGTACCTATGGGAACTGTGAGTATTTGCATTGCAGGTACTTTAAGAGTATGCCGTATACGTGCTGATGGGCCAAGTGTTATGGTTTGCATTACCATAGTTCTGATTTGGGGAGGGGGGGGGGCGTTCATGACGCCCCTCCCCACGCTGTGCGGTTAGATATGCTTGAACACACTTTACATGTTTGACTTGAAACTATATGTATGTAAACGTCCAGGCAAGAGATACATATGTATGTAGCTGCAGTGACTGAGAATACCCAGGTGCCACTGAACTGAGAATCTATGTAGTGCTTTGACTGGACATATTGTTGTACTTGCAGGCGTTGTGGAAATGCGTGTGCTTGTGGGAATGTTTGTACGTTAGACACTGGCACAAAATATACAGTACATGTTTGGGTGTTTTTACAGCATTGGTATTTGGTAGAAATATCATATTTCACAAGGACCTGTGAAATAGTTTTATATTTCCTAGAAATTACACATAATAACTGCGTCAGCAGAGGTTCACCATTGCCCATTGTTTAATTAGTAACCGCTTCACGAAAACTAAAACATAAGTGGAATGTTAGAACCACGACCAGAGCCTATTGATAGCAGAACATTGCATGAGAAGCTTGAAGTCTTGGTGATTAGCCACAGCTCGCGGTTTAATTTGCAGTTTATCTGTAAAAAGCTAATCAAAGCCTAAACATCCTAAATGAAATCAGGGCACCTTGCTGGCTCGTCTTGCTCGCAGTAGCTTCAACAATCTCTGATTTCAGTGCCCAGGTTTTTAAGAACGAAAATCAGTTTTTCTGAAGTCTCTGTTCTTCTCTACATAATTTTATGCTTTACTTTTCAATACAGTTAAAGCTTTGGCCCGTATTTCACTTTCGGTAAATCACTTCATGTTTAAAAACAATGTTTTGGTGCTTATTGCACACAAATAAACATGATATAAAAATATCACAGAACATGTTAAATGTTCTTCTATTGCCATCACAGGTTTTTGGTAATCTTTACGAACAGCTCGGCCTTTGGCCCTGTTGCTTATGATGTCATCAAAACCCCTTTCTTGATTGCAATATATAAATCATAATATCACAAGATTACCCGAGATCTTTCCTCTCTATATACACACACACCAGAATGAATTGTGTAAATATTGTAATACATTTGTGATTGTATTAGCACAGTTGCGCTACATACCATATTATGGGCCTACATTATTTTGACTCCCTTGGCGTAAATACATATATATGTATGTATGGGGATTATGCAAATATTTGTATGTGATGGTACTGTATCGGGTATCACCTCAAGTTGACGTCCACTAGCCCCAGAACAACATAAGCATTAAAAAGTATATCAGCCTTGACAAAAAGGACGACCCTCACTATGGTGTGGGAGACCATGTGACCCACAATCCACGAATGGAGACAGAAAGATGATTAGTAATTGGGGTGAGGATATAGGTAGAGAGAGTCAAGTGTAAGCCACTGTCGGCGGATGATGACCCTTTATTCTGCCAGCTCGCATGTTTTCTGTAACCGGCCTTACATGTGCATCTCTCCCGTTCCAATTGAACCCGGTCCCTTTCCCTGCCACTCCTAATACCTTCCCTCTCCTTCTTCGCTCCATCTGGTCCTCTGCTACTGCTTAGTGTTTGTTCTTTGATTATTTGTGTCTTTGCATCCAGGTGGCTTTGGGTCTACACTATCCTGTTAAACTGTATGTTTACTTATACGGTAATTTCTTTCTACTTAATCTTAGAAGCGACTTAGCGATGGGCCTCAGAAAATGAAGTTGAAACGGAAAAATTACCCAACCAAATTGCAAGCACCAAAAATCGATGTGTCATCAACCCAAATAAAAATGTAAAAAATTGTTCACAGAAGCACAAACACAGAGTACATACAAGGACATTTACCTTGACATCAGCGGTGCAGGGGAGCAGCACAGACAGTGACATCCACCTAGATGTGAACAATGACTGTTTTTTATCTCACCACTAATAATTAGAGGATGCCAACAATGACTTCCCCCTACGAAAGGAAGTGACGTCAACAATAGCCTGGTCTTGACGCCCACAATTGTCTTTTCTTTCTTGTTGTTTTGTATACCTCTCATGGGAAAAATAAGGTGCATTACAAATTTAGAAGTACCTAAATATGTCCATGTGTGGGTGCACACAGAACCGTCACTGAACCACAACCACAAACAACCACACACACAACCACACATACCACACACACACACACACACAAGCACACACAACCACACACACAACCACAACAACACCCAACCACACACACACAACCAAAAGCACACACACAACCCCACACACACAACCACACACACAAGCACAAACACACACAACCACACACACACAACCACACACACACACAACCACACACACACAACCACACACAATCACATACACACACAACCACATACACACACAACCACATACACATACAACCACACACACAACCACACACACACAACCACACTGTCAGTGCACACTTTCACCAGACACATACGTGTGTGTGGGGCTCTGTGTGTGTGTGGGGCTGTGTGTGTGTGTGTGTGTGTGGTTCTGTGTGGGTGGCTCTGTATGTGTGTGGGTGGCTTTGTGTGTGTGGCTCTGTGTGGGTTAATGCATTTGCGAGCAATTAAGCTATTGACATTGTAAATGACAATGCCATTTATTTAACGATTAAGCAATTGGCAATGTAAATGACAATGCCATTTATTTATGATTTAAAAAAAAAATGTCATGAGCAATGCCAATAGCTCTACCTTTAATAATGCCGAGACCATTGCATTGTAAATGCTTGTTTAGAAAGAGACCACGAGGAAAGGGAAGACCCAGGAGGGGACAAGAAAAAAGAAAAAGACAAAGAACCCCCCCAGACGAGGAACATCACAGCCAAGAAGGACAAGACAAAGAAACATCTAAATTAGAAAACATGGAGGACAATCTAGTTTTAAATATATCAAAAAGCCCACTAAACAAATCTCAACTACAAACTCTCCAAAAAGGCACATCCTATGTGCCCACAGCACATACCAATACCTTAGAACTATCCTATGTGCCCACAGCACATACCAATACCTTAGAACTGGAAATAAGTCTATTCAAATTATCCAGAAAGATCAGACTGAGACATTTCTTTGACAACGTCATAACAGACAGTGGCCAAAAGGAGGAGGATCAATTAAAAGGATTGAGAACCACGAGCACTTACATGGCTCTGATAAGCCACAAGACCATAGATCTGTTTGAGAAACTATGCAAACAAGACATCCACAAGCTAAACACACAAAAAAGAAGCAAACATTCTAACATGACCAAGAAGGAATATGGAATAATAAACCGTATCAGCAACAATAAGGAACTGATATGTCAAAAGGCAGACAAAGGAGGAGCTCTCGTCATATTGGATCAAACGTATTATGAGTCTCAAGTAGAAGATCATCTGAAGGAGGAGAACATCTATATGCAATTAGATTCCAATCCCACTCAAGATATAAAAAACATCTTACAGATCATTTTAGAGAAAGCCATAGAAAGAGGAACAATACAAACAAAAGTCAAACAGTACCTAACCCAAGAAAATCCAGTAAGTCCAAGTTTCTACATGGTACCCAAAGTACATAAGAGTTTACACACCCCTCCATGTCGACCCATTGTGTCAACCTGAAGAAGCATACATGAGCCAGTTGGAAATTTCCTGGACAAGTATTTACAATCAAGCGTCAAAACCATGAAATCCTATATAAAAGACACCACAGACTTCCCCAATAAATTATCTACCATACGAGTAGAGAACAGTCAGAACATCATTATGGCAACCATTGATGTAAAGGCATTATATACCTCTATACCACACAAACAGGGATTGGAAGCAGTGGAAAAGGTGTTACTATCCAGTGAATACGGTCAAGACATGCAAATATTTTTAATGGAATTATTAGAATTTACATTAATGCACAGCTACTTCACATACAACGACAAGTGGTTTCTACAGAAGAGTGGGACCTCGATGGGAAACTGCGCAGCTCCAGCTTATGCTAATATTTACATGAGCGTATTTGAGGAGACCAGCATACTGCAGAAAGAAACTTGGAAATCCAACATCGAATTATATGTTCGTTTTATAGACGACATATTTGTAATCTGGAAAGGATCAAAAGAATCATTGCATAATGAAATAACACAATTAAATCAGGTGGATGACAGGATACAATTCACGTGGGAAATTCAGGAAGAAACTATCCATTTCTTAGATGTAGAAATTACAAAGAAACCCACCGGATTCATAACGAACATGTTCAGAAAACCTACAGATAGGAACAACACCTTGAGAGACGAGAGTCATCATCCTCCGTCACTAAAAGAACATCTTCCGTACTCCCAATTGCTCAGGGTTAAGCGAGTGGTCTCGGAACCCGAACAACAAGACATACAAACACAATTAATGATATCTTGTTTCAGACAAAGAGGTTATCCAGAAAGAACCCTCGAACTAGCACTGAGTAGAGCACAAAAAAAGACCAGAGAAGACCTTTTCAAAACACGGCCGAAGTCATCAGAAAACCGCATAACTTGCGTCAGTAAATTTTCCAACATGAGCACACATTTCAAAAGGATCATTAAAAAACATTGGGTGTTATTGCAAGCAGAACCGGATTTTAAAAATTCATTCATCAATGAACCTTTGTTTGCCCACACAAGGTCAAAAAACATAGGAGAATTGTTAAAACAACCAAAAGAAAAACAAATGCATATGCAATTCACTGGCACACAACCATGCCACAACTGCAGCAATTGCAATAATATCATTAGGGGCAAGGTCATCACACACCCCACCAAAGGAAATAACAGAACGTTGAAAGTGAATGCAACATGCGATACGACCAATATTATTTATATGTTAAAATGCCCATGTGGAAAGGCCTATGTAGGCCAAACTGAGAGAAAACTAAAAACCTGATTGAATGAACACAAAAGCAATATAAGGACTAAAATGATGAAATCTACCATAGCTACCCACTTTTTGGAAGCCAAACATCAAATTAGCCAATTAAGAGCGTGTATCATTGAAACAGTGGAAAGAAAAGAAGGCACGTACAATATGAAATTGTTGTTGAAAAGAGAGAACTACTGGATTTATCACCTTAATATAATGAAACCGAACTGACTCAATGACAGAGTTGAATTTTTATGTTATTTATGATTATTAATACATAATGTTAACAGTAACATAGTATAATTACTGTCCAAGAGAGCACTGGGCGGACATTACCCATACATCGTAGACTGAAATATACTGGGCAAATGCATCCATAAGTAATAGAACTACCACATCCCTTAAGCTAAGCAGGGTCGACCCCGGCCAGATTCTGGATGGGAGACCACCCAGCGATATTAAAGTTCACTCCTTTTACCAACACACAAACGTTTTTTTATTAAATCGAGGTTACGTGAACATCTACACACAATACATATAAATGACCGCAATAAGCACTCAAATATAATTGTTGTACGCACGGGCACGACTTTAGATCACTATAACGCAGCAGAGCTTTATAAGCCGTTACAGCGTTTTTCACTCAACTTATATTTTTTGAAAGAACAACAGCACACAGGAAGAGTGTTTACCACTTTAAATAAATAGTCAGCATCGTCACACGCATACCGACACTTGAACACAGCACACGAACAGCGAAGGTTGGACGCATTACACGCCAACCAAACGCCGAATACACGGTATGATAATATCAACATTCGATATAAAATAGTCAATTCCCATCGGATTAAACATTAGACTTTGTAACTTTGACACGCCCTTAGTAAACAAACGCGCGTAAATCAGCTATAAAGACAGAACACTGTGAACGTAATCTAGGTTGAATTAAAAAACAACCCAGGGGTATATACCGATAGGGATCCATATTTATGACATTAGCAGCAAGAAAACAACAAGGATGTTGTATCAAACTTATAGACTCTTAAGGCAAACACAGTTGAAGAAATAAAGTACCGCACACATAAGCGCAGGGACGCCCAATGGGAGGGTGGAGGCAATTCGATAATCTGAACAAATGTCATTTATTTCACAGATTTTCCCCAGATGAAGGCATACAGATGCCGAAATGCATTGGGAACTAAAAGGAAATGAAAAGGATATAATGGAATAATGTGATTGAAAAGAATGCATTAATGGCATGTTTGAAAGAAAATTAACTAATGTGAAATGAAACATTGGTGAAGAACAATAAAGATATATTTGGAAATTTAAACGAAGGAGTAAATAATTCATCCTTTTGAAATATATGGTTGAAATTAAGCTGGATACACAGCAAACAATCTAGTGCCTTGGGAGACAGTTCAAAAGTCCTTTTGAACCGCAACTCATGACTACATAGTATACACTCCGGAGTGGAGAGTGATTCCTAGAAAACGTCAAGAAAATAGGAATTTAAACATAGCAGTGCACGCCGATCACTCGAGAATATCTATATTAGAGCCATGCTGCTAGGGTATATTTTACCTGTCTGAGCTTAAATGCGACTATTACTCACCTCTCGTGCTGGTCTACTTTAGAGCATACTAGTTCCATTTTGATAGTTTTTACAATCATAATGGCTGTGCATTTCAAACTGCATAATTGAGTGGTGCATGTGATGTATTTCAAGAGTCTACCAACAGAGTCTTTTTGTATTTCCTTTCCCAGAAGGTGTATCGCTTGAAGAAGTATAAATTCAGATTTTTCAGATATTCAAATATTTTATCCTTTTTCAACTTTCCCCAGAACACTTTTAAATTCCATGATAATACCTTCATTTCTTCTTTCAGTGTCGTTTTTAAAACCTGTCTTAATAAAATAATGCCTAAAACTCCTTTACATCCATATATCTCTCGAAAAATATTTTTTATCAATTTTACCCTCACTTGAACCCACATTCACGGTGACACCGACTCGCAACCACACAAGACCATCCCCTGAACAATCCTCCCATTTCCTGAGGCACTAAGGGGTGCCAAATTGAGACCTACGTGTCCCCCTCTCATATGTTCCAGTTTTATTCCTTACTTCCAGATTTAATTAATCAATTAGTCGACCTATTCAACCTACCTTAGGTTATGCACTTTGTTGCGCCACATTATTCTAAGCATTGTTGGGAGATTCATCTGCACCGTGACGCACATGGTGTTTAGTTCTCCCAATCTTTTCCCCAGTTCCTACTGTCTTTGTCTTGACACATATCAGACCTTACTATGAAGTACAATGTCTTGTGCCTAAAAAGCCTTGCTTTTTTAAAGCAGCATTTAATCAGCTCTTTGGCTGTATAAGTTTGAAAGTTTATTAGTATTTTCCTTTTTTTATGTTTTTTTAAATGTTTTATATAGCGCAAATGTGACCCAAAGGCACTGGAGCACATTACATGAGCACCAGTTACATTACACAAGGTCAGAATCATTTTAGTTTTTTAAGCACAGTCTTATTAAGTGATTTGCTTAAAATCACAGGCTGTTGAGCCCAGATGCAAAGTTGGTTCCCCAGTTTCAAAGTCAGCAACTCTGGTTGTTACGCAGCCTGAATTTATATTTTTGTGCTCTTTGTGCTCCTTGAATTCCACATATTTCAAAAGATTTTAACATGTCCTAATACTTCTTCTAATAAAATCTTACTAACCATTTTTTTAAAATAAAGCTACCTTATGCAGAATCTGGAACATTCAAAATACAGAGATTATTCCTTCTCGACTGATTCTCAATTGTTTCCTTTCTGCCTTGTGTTTGCCTTTCACTATTCTGTAATTAGAAAACCTCTAGCTCATTTTTTTTATTATAGTGTACTTTGCTGCATGTGCGGAATCTTCTAGCACTTTGACCCTCCGTGGTAATTTATATAACTGCTTCTCAAACCTAGCACAAGTGGTTAGGATCTCCTTTTGATTATATTAGGAGAGTTCAAATTTAGTCATGATTTTATTACATAGAGATATACTCAACTGCTCTAAAGGGGCCATCAAAGGTTCCTTTGTCTGCACCACTCTTGACTGTGTACCTTGTGCTTATGTGCTGATGGACTACTGTCTCCATCAATTTCTCATATATCCGTTGGCTCTCCTTCATCTTGGCCATCAAACATTCATTGTACTAAAAGCATGTGCCATTTGTTCTAGGTTTTAGTTACCCTTGCATTTCCCTCTTTAAAGTCACAAACAGGAGAGAATCTATGGGGCTTACCAGGACTAATTGAATAAAAAAGTTAATTTACATATAATCCTTTTCTGCCATTGTGGTGTTGTTGTTAATTGAAGTACCCTTTTCGCCTGCTGCTATCTTCTGTTAAGATCTGAGGGATGGTGTACTTTAAAGTGAAGCTTTGATAGTTATCTTATAACCTTTGATTCTCAATAATTTCGAATCATTGTATTTTTATGATATTCTTGCCCATCTGCTCCTTTATGACCGTCTTTGGATTTCCTACCTATTTTCTCATCTTTCACACCCTCTGCTTTCACTTCTTTCAGCTACATCTATACCTTTTCCTCTGCATTCATGAGAAGAAACAATTGCTGGTGTTCCTTTCACGTTAATAGACCTCTGCAGTATTTTGTCTATTAAGTCTGCATCATTGAGCCTGCGGTACCTACACTTCCACACCTGTCTGCTGCTTGGTAAATACATACTATTGCTCTGTGTCCATGCTTCATAAAATAGGTTTAGTCGAGCCTCAAACTCTTTTGAGACTTGATGACTTCCCCAAAAATGTTCTCTAGATTGCCTTCTAGCTGGTGTATAAGATGGGTTGCAACTAAACTATGCTGGCATCTTCCTCATCTATACCTGCTTTACACCAACGTCCAATGCGGTTTCCTACACTGCAAGCACTAACACTTCTTCTGCTAACTCGCTGACTCACAGAGCTTCGAGATCAGCGAGCGGTGCCACCAGACCACATGCCCATGATTGGCGGTGTCCATGTGAGCCCACTCCTTCTTTGTTAGAACTTGATCTGGATGATAAGCGAGGGAATAAAAGTATAGCAATAGAGCCACATAGGGGTCTTTAACCCACTGGTAGGGACTAAATACTTTAGCTAGTGTCTGGAAGGGTCATCTTTAGGGCTTGCAGCCAGTGTCTCCAACCATCTCCATCTTCCCCCTTACTTGCCTCCTCGCAATATTCTTTTAACATATAGCAGAGAGTATTTTATTCTTTATAATACATGGTCACACCAATACCCTTCCCCCAAAAACACTAAAATCCTTGGGCTCTTTCTCCTTTATATGAATAAGCATGGTTTCAAATATGAAAAATACATGTGGAATATGTGATGCAAATCTAAATTAACCAATATATAGATATTTCTTTATTGCAAAAACATATGCAGTCGAATGTGTAAGTCCCTTTAAAAAATATATATTGTTCCTGCAGAGCAATTCATGCGTTTGTGCATGAATTGCTCTGCAGGAACAACTAAACCCGTGCAAGCAAAAAATAAACATGATGGCTTTCTTGCGCCATGTAGTTCATTTCAGTTAAAGAGCTAAGACGACTTTGAAAGTCAGTTTTCCTGGTTTAAACAGCGCTTGTATTTCCGCTGTTTATCCTGCCTTTGAAACTGTGTGCAGGTTCTGGCAGCATAACAAAACAAGTGTCCCACGGGACTCATTTATATAAGTACCTCCGTTGAAGTTCAAAAGAAATCAGATGTATATATTTACCATGTGAGAGGGAAACCTTCCTCTCACATCGATGCAGGGCGCAGCAGTAGTTCCTCGCATGCACAGCTCTTTTGGCGAGTTGATACATCTGCGAAGAGCAGCATGCGGCGCTGTTCCCCGAATGAGCGGATTGGTTTCTACGAGACAGAAGCTTTGGTAAAATTCGGTACTCTCACACCGAATAATAAACTAGAAGGGTTAGAATGCCTCAGACGGCGACATCACTTGGCGCACCCACACCTATGACTAATGTGGTGCGTTCGACCATGGGCGTAGGAGACACTAAATTTCTGGGGGGGACAGGGACAACCTTGTGGACTTTCCAGTGACCCTGTACAAATCGCCCATTGTGTGAGACCGTACGCGCGTTAATGTATACAATCGCATAGTTATGAAGAGAAATATTAAGAAAGGCAGGCAAGTAGTGGACTTGGAAGATGTACTGGCTACTCAAATGCGGTACTAAGATGATCCTGCTCAGTTGTTAAATGGTGACAAGTACAAAGAAATGAAACTGAGGGACTTGAGACTAAATCTTTACTAGCAGTATCCTGAGCCCAGATACCATCAGGTGTAAAACTCCACATAGTTTTAAGAGCAATAGAGAATTGTGAAACACAGAACTAGGAGAGAGTGTGTGTGAGATGCACGAAGGCTTAAACATGGTGCAGGTAACCTCTAGCCTATAGTCCACCGGTACTCTGCCCTAGCCTGCCCTTGCACCCAAAATATGTAAGGGAGTGAGTACCAAATTGCCGATTCCCAGACTTAAAAATCAAGTAAAAAATAGTGCAAATACTATGTTCATTGTTTGTATGATAGGTGTGACCCCTGCAGGTGGAAACTTTACACATTGAAGAAACACCGCTTTAAAGAATACTACTTCACATAGCATTAATAGCCAAGAAACCAGCTAACTAACACCACTGGTTGACTTTCAGCTGCAATATGTAAGGCTAGGTTTCAAAGTCCATGCCTATAGTAGAAAACATAAAACTACAAGTACCAGAATGCAAAGGGCTGCTGGCTAAAGAGCCACACGTGGCTGATGACCTCATCTAGAATTCTTGTCCACTTGGAGCTTTAAAATTTAAAGTCACTCAGCTGAAAATCTAATTTGTACAGTCTTCAAAAGCATACTTTTTCCTGAAATCCCACTTGAGTGTCCCTAATTCAAGATGACCCACAGCTGTCACAAACAAACATAAACAGAAAGCTCGGAAGGCATGTGGCACTTGGCACACGTTTTATCAAGAAGATGTCCTAGCAGGCCTGACACTTCTAAAGGTGGACAGGCGCCGACTGGTGCAGTAAGGTCATAAGGGCTACTCACATTTCAAATGCTGGTTCAAGACTGTGAGTAAATCTCTTGCACTTTTTGTGAATCACAAACTGAAGTACAAGAGGCTTGAATGGGAAAATCAATTTTTAATTTGGGAACACTGTCAGGCCATTAATGGTAAAAGACTTGATAATGCGGCAACTCAGTTTACACTTGCCACGCCTGCAAAAAGGGCCCTCATATTTCTCTCCGGGTTCAGAGTGGTTCTGCCTGAATAAATGTAGCTTACCATTAATGTTATCAGCGTACTCTATAATATCATTAGATACACAGTGGTCAAGCCATGGGTCTTCCCTTTTCCTGAAATTGCTCTCAGGTATATTAGTCCACTTGGTTAAGCTGATGTAATGCAAGACTACACATCCCAAGATGCATTAGTGTGCTTAAGGAAAGTCAGGGACTACAAAATTGCGTTTTTCCTGATAGTGTCATCTGGTACCTTTATTGGGCTTCATTAGTAAAATGGCAAGGCACAGGGAAAGTGCCCTTGCCCCTATGCAGCCCGTGATTCCTAATTTCAAACCCCAGTTCCCACCTGAGCCAACTGTGATCTGCGACTGTCGCGCTTAACCCCATCTCTGATAATACACCAGTTTCTGGGGGTCCGACATTGAAAACATAATAAGCTGAAAGCAGTGGTCAGAGTTGGGGAACAAAGTAGGAGAACTGTGGGCAGAGAATCAGAGGCCCAGAATAACCTGAGGATTAGATTTATGGGTGGAGTCAGAGGTGTGGCCAGAAAGAGCAAATCTTCCCTATATTTAGTATTTGTTTAGCATTTCACTGACCAGTTACAAACTACTACGCTATCTAATTCAACCAATAGCCACACATGCTTATTTAAGGTTTAATATGAGTTATTGACATTAAAATACATTCACAAAGTGGGATATGTTTCCAATCACAAAATGTCCCAAATACGCTTAAAAGTGGAATCACAGGCCACTTGTCTCTGAGCCAAGCAGTTTCTGTCATCAGTACTTTTCTCTTTTCTGCAGTTCAAATATGAATAGCAAAATATCCTAGTTTGCAAATGTTTTGATCATAATTATATTTGTACCATGTTTGCCACATAATTCATCATCTGCTGAATAATCTGACAATTTTAACTAAAAAGTGGTTTGTAGCTCACAGGGATCAAAAATTAGTGATTAAATGTGACTTATGTTGCTGCAAAGTGGAGGGCCCTTTGCAAAGGTTGACTGGTCACCTTTCTCATTGCTGCATTTGTATGTTACACTGGTACTAACAAGGCAAAATCTTTGCAGAGCCTGTAGGTATGTGTAAAAATGTCAAAATTCACTTGAAGTAACTTATTCCTTAAATTAATAATTGTTCCCCAAAATTAAGAATTTTAACCAAAACTAAAGTCATGTGTTTTTCACATGTATTGTAAAAAAACTTGTAATGTGTGGCACAGAACATATCCAATCACAACAGCATCTTGGTTTTCTGGATCATTCTATTTTTTCATGTCAGCTGATTTTATTGCTGTTACACTAGTAATAATTCATCCCCCCCTTCCCGGACGATTTCACTGTCATGTCATACATGTGAACTAAGTCCCATTAAGTGCGGAATGGCTAGTTTCACTGTTGTTTAAGCTGCATGCAAATGCATTTAGTTTTCGGCAGCACCAACCCACATGGCTGGGCTTCACCTTTACCCATAGCTTAATGAACCAGGGCTCTCTTCGTGGAAAGTAAACAACACTTTAACATGCTGGGTGGAATCAGGGCCCTTTGTTAGGTACACCTAGGGGCAGATTCGAGGACATATTACTCCCACTGTTAGATTGTGCTCAGCAAAGGAGAACGCCCCCACCGAAACTCACCTCTTGAAGGGGAGAATTACACATTTCATTTTAAACCACTAAACTGCGTGTCTTTTCAAATACTGCAAACGTCTTGAACATTAAATAGCAAGCCCGGATTTCAAGCCACAGACAATCTAATTGTAATGTTACCCTCTGTAAATAAATATTGGATTAAAATATTAAGGCAAGAAGAGTGCAAAGGTTTGAATGACCGAAATATTTTCTGACCTAGCTAATGTTTTAATGGCAGTCCAGGGTGGTCTGAGAGCACTGAATCCCTCTTTCAGAGACAGGCTTTGCAGATGAAGCCAGGCTAGCAGCAGACCCTGATTTGCTCTGCATTGATGTGTCATGGCAGTGCCTGTCTGAGAGATGGAGATCAAGTTATCACCGGCCCCATTCCCAATCATGTTAACATGCACTTCATAAACTAGCTGGACACAAGCTGAGGACATGGCGGCCCTAAAGGTTAAGTACACATGTTTGACCCGTGCAGACCTCCGCAGATCTTAAATACGTTGTGCTCTTGTGAGGCAGCTGACTGTGCTGAAAAGTATCCTGGGAGTGTCTTTAAATGCTTAGACGCTTTTCTTATATTTAACAAATTGTTTAAAAAAAACGCTTTTCTTCTGGGGAAACATTTTTTGAGTGCAGCTTGCTCCAAAAAATAGAACGTCGCCTATTGGATATCTTGTGTTATTCTCCAATGATGCGGCCTTGGCGTTCCGGTAATATTTACACCCCCCTACCTGGCCCTCGTGCAACCGTAAATTTTGTAACTTGGGGGATTGGAGGGAGGGGGGGTAGGGCGCCTGCGTGTCCATGTGTGGATACAATGCCACTGAGAGTCTATTCATCTCTTAAATCAATAGACCAAATCATATGCAAATGGCACCAGAACCTATAAATCGCATTTTATTGTACAACATCCAGCGCCTGGTGTTCAGTATAGCGACCTCCGAAGGATGAAAGGCTGAGTCAGCAGTGATATGTACATCAGCACATGTATAACTTAAATGGCAGCAGTAAGTCTTTTGTCGTTTATTTTAAGCCCATAAGACATGAGTGCGCACCCAGTTAAACGGCACTCAGATTGTGACATGATGAGAACATCTGAGCCGATACAGCTCCTCCTTTCAGCAGCACACTGGTTGCATCGCATCATTGTGTTATGTTGTGGAATGTCATTGCTGGCCAGCGCACAAGAGGAGGGTATGGGTTTTAGGCAGAGCCACTGGAATTCTAAAACTGGGGAGCACACCATTTTCACTGTCATGTCACACCTGGCTGATCACATGTCAATGTCAGGTAAAATCAAAGTTCAGCAAATAGCAAACTAAAAGTGGAGTCACAGAACAGAAGAGAGGGGGAGGCGCAACGAGAAAGCAAGAATGAGGGAGGGGGAAAAACGAGTACAACAGACCGACAGACGAATGCAGTGTAACAGCCCTTGGCTTTAGTTACAAATTAACCGAACCAAAAGTCAGTCAATTCAATGGGATAGGTACTCACGCAGGAGGGACCTCACACTTAGTGGGAGCGTGCTGCTGTAGCCCTTCCGTCTTCAAGCCGGCAACAGACACGGGGGTGAGGAGTCTGAGGTAAGCAAATCAATCAGTGCACTGGCTAGAGGCAGCTGAGGTGAGAAATAAATAATTCCCGGAGCCTCAGGGTGCTGCGCCACACAAAGAGTTGAAAAGGGCAGAGGCAGGGGGGTGAGTGGCCTCTGACGTCACCTTATGCTGTGACTATCAGATCATTGGCGGCTCACAGACAGGTAACTCACAGACAGGTAACCGGAGAGGCGCCAGGTCAAGTGCAGGGCCATTAGGTCACGCAGCTCCGCTCGCACTTTTTTTTCACGCGCTAAAGGCCTGCTAATCTCCCTCTCAGGAGGGAGAAGGGAAATGTGTTTGTCCCCTGGTCCCCCCCACCCTTGTCCCCTGCGTCACCCACTCCAAAATCTGGGGGGATATGTCCCCCGCGTCCCCCACAGTTCCTACGCCCATGCGTTCGACGAATGATGGCACGTAATACTGCATCGAACGCATCGACCTCCATCCAGTCCCTTGGTTGGTTCTAGATTCCGTTTGCGGGGAGGGAATGCTAGTAACCTGATAAGTCTCCTGTAAACATCTGTTCAAATACGTGGACAGTTTGTGATTCTGTGCAGTGTATTTTCCCTCCCGTATATCAGTTCACCCTTATTAGCATATCTTAGTCTGCAGTATTTTTTCTGTACTTAATACACCTCGTGTGGTTCAGAGGAATTACTAATCTGGATCAAAGAGAAAAGAGCTTTGCTTCATTACCTTTTTCTGAATTGTATGGTATGGATGAGAAATTGTAAATAAATACATTTGATTTCTTTTTAAGCTGCAACAGAGATACTTATGTAAGTGAGTCCCGCGGACAATGGTTCTGTAATACATACCAACTACTGTCTTCCTTCTTTCATAGCGCGCCTACGATTGCTGGTAGTAGTAAGGGACACTCGTTTCATTCATTGCCTAGAAATATCACACCTTCGTCAGCCGACAGACATCCACGGACTCTTCCTCAGGGCAAAGACAGCATTATATAAACAAGACAGCATTATATAAACAAGCATTTGCAATGCAACAGGTCTCGCATTTGCGAGAGTTTAAGCTATTAGCATTGCAAATGACAATGCCTTTTATTTGTTTTAACCCCTTCGCTGCTAGACCTTTTCTCCCCCTGTGCTAAGCCTTTTTTTGGGCTATTTGGGGTAGTGCACGCTTTGGCCCCTGTAACTTTTTGACAACATAAGGTATCCACGCCAAAATTGCGTCCTTTTTTTCCAACATCATGGGGATTCTAAAGGTACCCAGGGTTTGTGGATTCCCCTGGAGGGGTCCCAAAAATTAGCCAAAATACAGCAACATTTTTTTGTGGGGAAAAATGGGAAAAAACAGGCTGCAAATAAAAGCGTTTGGGTTTTTCCCTGCAAATGTTATCAAAAAAGGGTATGTGGAGCTGAAATCACAATTTGTCCAGCCTTTAGGGAATTACAGACTTTTGTCAGAAAACAAACATTTTTTACACAGTATTGCCATTTTTCTGGGGCATAGCCTATTTTTGCTATATTTTGCTATATTTTGCTATATTTTGTGCTTTCAACCTCCTTCCAGTTAATGGTAGAAATGGGTGTGAAAGCAATAATGGATCCTGGAAAGCTATACATTTTAGAAAAGTAGACACAATTTTGAATTCAGCAAGGGGTCATTTGTGTAGATCCAGCAAGGTTTCTTTATAGAAACTAACAGTTAAATATAGGAAAAATTGAAAATTAGTTGAAAAAACAGCCTTTTGTGTCAACCTTTTCACCTGTAACTTCTCTTAATTATGTCAGCTCTTTAAAAGCAATATACCGTTACATCCGCTGGACCTTCCTGGCTGTGTGATATATAAGACTTGTAGGTTCACCAAGAACCCGACGAACCCAGAGTCAAAAACTGAGCAGCGATTTGCAATGGCTTTTTATTATGTACTGGGTAAATAGCAATAATTGTGGGAAAATGTATACATGGAAAAATCGGTATGAAAGACACCTATGTATTTCTGAAATGGGAACAAATTATAGAGTTTAGAAACAGTACATATTTGCACCTTTTCGAAATTAGGAATACTCATACAAGCATGAGAATTATTGGTCATTTTTCAAAATGACTTCTTTTTTACACAATGTCTTTCATTTGGAAGGCAGAAATGCATCAAAAATCAATAGGTAATGAGGCAAGATGGCCGCTGAGGAGTTGTGCTGAGAAGTCGCATTTTCTCCCTCTCCTGCATATGCTGGTCTATGAAGCCTAAAAACGCTGTGGACTCTGATGGCTAGATGGCCGGTGATCGCTGGTGGCAGAAAGGTCTAAGGGAGTACGCACAACTAATAAAGCAGCTTACTGGGGGTGAACTAACCTGGCACTGGCTGAAAGAGAAGTGGTCACGCTGGGCTAGCAGTGTGGATAACGGAGGAAATCTAAGGACGATCTTCAAGATGCCCCTGCGAAGCGCTAAGCCGGACAAGAGAAAAGAAATGCCGGATTAGCCAGCAGTGAAGAAACCCGCCACCGTGAGCACACCAGGCACCGATCCAGGCACCGGCAAGCCCGGGAAGTCTCTGGGGGTGATACGAAAGGTCCCGGCTCTCCCTGCCCCTGTGGTTAAGAAAAAGACGGAGCTGCGGGACAAGACGGGAGAGACAGCAGGGAGCGCATCAATAAGCACCGTGGAGCTACGAAATCAGAAAGAGGGTAGAGCGGACAAATCGCACAAGGGAGCAGATCCCCAGAAGGGGAAAGACCCAGCAATGCGGCAACCTACCCTAAGCGAGGTGTTCTCCGCGAGAATCCCCTGACAGACCGAAGGCGCACAGGAACAGCAGGAACAGCAGGAGGCCGGCGAGAATGTCCTTGAGGACGCTACGGAGGCAACGTTGAACGCCGAGAGCCAGGTTGCTAGACAACGCTTGGATCTCGAGCAAGGCGAGCAATGCGAGCAAGGCACCGAGACTGAGCAGACGCCCGGACAGCAGCTCAATGAGGGGAATGGCCAGCGGAAGGAGGTAACATCAGTGGAGACACCAGAAGTATCGTCAGAGGAGCGTACAGCAGGATTAACACCTAAAGTGACTAAAATGAGGGAAGAAAGTAAAACCAAGACACTAGGGTGCACAGACCAGGGGAATGCTGACATGCTGGGGGCTTTACTATTAATGGAAGCTGAGATGAACTCTGATAAGCAAACAAAGCAGACGAATAATGTTTGGTGCAGTAGAGACAGTCTGATTGGTAAAAATGACCGGGAAAGAACCCGAGATAGAAACTTAAAAGAATGGGGTGAAGGTGCTTCATTAGAGGGAGAGTGTTGCTTTTCTGTGAATGAAGATAGAGAATCAGAGTCTATAGCCTCAGAGAGCCCCGAGGAGGAGGAGGAGGAGGGTTTAGATTCTGGGTCAGATACCTCTGGAAAAGACTCTACGCAAAGGAAAAAATCCCTAGATCAAGGAGACGGGCTACAGGGTCTCCTTCTCAGACGGAAAGACGCTTAGAATGGGACTACTCGGCTACTTCACAGGAATATCAGGACATTTGTGTAGCTGGTGCAGCGGGGGGTTCCGCTCGCAGTGACTCTTTTCAAATTCTATTCACTACTCTAAAACAAATGCAAGCTGAAGCAAGGGCAGATAGCCGCAGAGCAAGACAGGACACAAAGAAAATTCTAGGATCCCTTAGGAAAGGTAACAAACTGTATAAAGAAGTAGTGGATAGAGTAACCGAGGTAGAAGAACGTACAGGAAAATTGGAGGACGATGTTGGGAGTTGGCAATCTTTTAAAACTGAACATGAAAAGATGGCAGAAGACCTACGTTGGAAGATGGAAGACTTTGAGAACAGACAGAGACGGAACAATGTCAGAATCCTGGGTGTGGCGGAAGGGTCAGAAGGGCAGGATGTAAGGCAGTTTGTTGTGGACCTGTTAAAAGGGGCCTTTCCAGAGTCCCAGTGGCAATGGGAAAGGGAGGTGCAGAGGGCACATCGGTTCCCCTTTGTGTTAAAAAAGGGCAGGCTACAGGAGGCCAGGGTGCGCTACCAAGGGCAATCCTTGTCAACATAGGGAACTTTTTGTTAAGGCAAGAGATTATAGATAAAGCAAGGCTCGACAGTAGGCGATCATATAATGGAATCACGTTTTTCACAAGGCCCGACTTCTGCCACATCACTGTTGAACGCAGATGGAAGATGAGGCAAATGATTGCACCCTTTCAGGCTCTAGGGGCGGAAGCGTACCTTCTCTACCCTTCAAGACTTAAGGTAGTGGCAAAAGGGAAGGCTTGGGTGTTTGCCTCAGAGATTAAAGCCCAGCATTTTCTAGAACAGATTAAGAGTCAGAAAGAAGGATCAAGGATAGGGATGAAGAATCCTTGATATCTGCAAGGGTTGAATGTACATGGTTATCTTTCCAACTCGGACTTCATGATTCTAGGGGGAAAAAGTCTAAAAATGAAAACAACACAGCGTAAATGGTAGCTGGGATGGGATGAATAAGGAGAGTGAAAGCGACATGCACAATTTGATGCAGCCACATATAGGTCGCTCGACCTATTTGCCTGTAAGGTGGGGAGGAGGGGGGAGGAGGGGAGGTAAAAGGGGGGGAAAGGTGGGAAGGGTGGGGGTGGACAGAGGGAGGGGCAGAAAAGGGTCACAAGGATTTTGTGATTTAAGTTTGGCACAGAACACTTGGATAAGAAGTATGGTGACAGATGTACAAGATATACAGATAAACAAAGCATTTAGACCTATATCCGTTATTGAACAAATTAGCAGGATTACTTATTGGACACAGAATCATCCCCAATGTCGTGCAGAGTAGCTTCAATAAATGTATATGGGTTAAATGATATAAATAAAAGTCATAGAGTGGCTGTACTATTGAATACTCTGAAATTAGACCTGGTCTGTCTACAAGAGACGCACGTAGAAGGCAATAAGGCTTATCTTATGGAACAGATGGGGTTTGCTGTCTTAGCCAAAAATAATCAAGGGACAAAAACTAGAGGAGTGGTAGTGTTGGGCAGAAAGAAAGATACGGAGGTAAAGAGGAAAAAAGAAGACCAATGGGGGAGGTGGGTACTGTTGGAACTAGTTTTCAAAGGGGAAATAATGACGTTCGTTTAACTCTATGGGTCCACTGAGGATGACCCGGATATCTTTCAGTATCTGGATGTAGATCTGGCACAATGGGCGGAACCAATCATATGTTGTGGTGATTTTAATCTGCATGACCCGGATAGCTAATTTTTGCAACCTGGCACTCGATATCAAGGTAGAAAGAAAAAAACCCATAGAGCTGTATCGGAGATGGTGATAAATAACGCTTTGATAGATCCATGGATAAAATGGCATCCGAACATGGATGGTAGTACCTTCTTTTCAGCCCCACATCAGGTCTTAGTTAGACTGGATTATTTTTTAATCTCAAATAGTTTGGCAATAGGATCAGGAATAGAAAAGCATCCACGTATCATCTCAGACCACAGCCCGTTAGTATTAACAGTCAAACTAGGGCAAGTTCAAAGGAAAGAGATGCAATGGACGTTTGAAAGGGCTCTGCTGCATGATCAAGAATATAGAACCACTATGGCAAACTGGATTACGAGTTTTTGGGGCATAAACAGAGATACAGCATCCCCAGGAGTAGTCTGGGATACTTTTAAGGCTGGGGTGAGAGGGGAAACAATCAGCTACGTTTTCTCAAAACAAAAGAGGGAGAAACTGAAGATAGAAGAGATGCGCAGAAGCATCTTGAGAGTTGAAGATGAGCTAGCATTGTCCATTAGACAGCATTCCCCATTAGATCAAATACTGCTTAAAGGTATAGCACTTAGGGCAGAGGCAACAGAAGGGATTGCCAAGAAAACAACAGAAAAGTATCTGGCCAGGAAGGAGAATGCTTATGAGCTTAGTGAACGGGTGGGCCATATTTTAGCTGTTCGGACTAGACAGAGAGGAGCGGCAGCAGATATTAGGGAGATTATAGATGGGCAAGGGAATATGGTTCAAGAACCAGATCAGATAAGGGAAGTATTCAGGCAATTCTATTCAGATCTTTATGATGCGGACAATACAGTAGATAGGGAAGAGGTAGAAAGATATCTGAGTGAGGTACTCCCTTCAAGGCTCCTACTGGAGGATAAGGCTCAACTAGAAACGGCATTTCAGCTAGATGAGTTTGTTACAGCACTAGGCAGCCTACCCTCAGGGAAGGCTGCAGGTCCGGACCAGATACCATTGGAGTTTTTTAAAACATTTCAAACAATTCTTTTGGGAGACATGTTTAATATAATGCTATTGGCACAGAAGGGGGAGTCGATACCTGAATCCTCGGGAGGAGCCGACATTATAGTAATTGCAAAGAAAGGGAAACCGGTGACCGCCCCAGGCTCATATCGACCAATTACATTGATGAACTCAGATGTAAAGATCTACTCTAAAATGTTGGCTAAAAGATTATCAGGGGTGGTAGAAAGCGTGGTTTGTCACTCCGAACATGGATTCATCCCGGGAAAAGGAACAACACAGCATATAAGACAGGTAATAACAATGTTTGACGCAGCAAATACCCTAGGAGACCCTATGGCTGCGCTGTTCCTGGACGCTGAAAAGGCATTTGATAGGGTCTCCTGGGGGTATTTATGGTCGGTTTTGAGGTGGAGCGGCATAGGGGAAGGCTTCATCAGAGCTATACAAACTCTCTATAAAAACCCAACAGCTAAAATTAGAGTTAATAGAGGACACTCGGCAGCTGTTAAAATTAGCAGAGGGACAAGGCAGGGTTCCCCTTCATCTCCCCTACTATTTGTGTTATATCTGGACCTTTATTTGCGCAGATTGGAAAGAAATCCAGGCATACTGGCGATGAGTATAAATGACTGTAGGATAAAAACACTGGCGTACGCGGATGACGTAGCTATTTTGACATCCAATCCCATAGAGGCAATCAGGATCACGGAAGATGAGGATCAGCAGTTTGGACAGGTCTCCGGATACAGCCTGAATAGATGTAAAACACAGATTGTTGAGAATAGTTACGTGAACTGTAATGATGATAGAGTTGTCAACTCAGCAATATATCTGGGGGTGGCAATATCAGCAAATCTAGATCAGGTTGTGGGCAATAATATGACCCGGTTAATGGCACAAGTAAAAGCGGATCTGGAGAGGATGAAGTACTTACATTTGTCACTGGTAGGGTGTACCAATGTAATAAAGATGATAATCCTTCCCAAGTTTCTTTATTTTTTTAGATCAATCCCTTTATTATTTGAACTTCGTTGGTTTAACACTCTGGAGGCCATCTGTAATAGGTTCATTTGGGCGCAGGGCAAGACACGAAGAGCTTACAGGTTTATGTCCCTACCTAGAGAGCGGGGTGGTTGGGGTGCTCCGGATTTCAGACTTTATTACACGGCTGCTGCCCTGCAATATATAGAGGGTCTGATAGGTGGTAATGACTGTGATCCAAGAGTTAACAACTTCTCTACGAAAATATATACAGCGGTAGTAGGAATGGATGCTGGAAATTGTTTTTTAAATTGTATAGATTATGGATACTTCAAAAGAACGAGGTTTAAGACAATTTTGGCTGCTGTTAAAGTATGGAATGCATTTTTGAAAAAATCCAAATTGGGGAGATATAATCGGTATGTAAGATTGTATAAAAACAGGTCATTCCCCTTGGAAATATTCGGAGATCAAATTATGATGAACTGGGCGGAAAAAGGGATTGTACAAATTGGTGATATACTGAAATTGGAGGGGTTGATACAGTTTATGGATCTTAGAAATAAATATGATTTGACCTATAGAGACTTTTTTAAGTACCTCCAGATCAGGAGTTTTTTAGTTAATAAACAAGGAGGACCAGGGGGATTTAATAAGAACGAAATTCTGGAGAAAATAAGAACAGCAGGAGATCGATCGATACGCTCTTTTTATGCAAGTTTGATAAAAGAGAAAAAGGATGATTTAGAAAAATATAGTACTAAGTGGGCGGAGAAAATAAGTGGAGAAATAGCTTGGTTTCAGGAATCACTAGGTTTAGGCTAAACGATATTGTGTGCATCCCCCCTTCAATCTCAGCATTACAAAATCATATATTCACTTTATTTTACACCAGCCAGGATAGCATAATGGGGAGGCACCACGGGAACTACCTGCTCGAGATGTAATACTGCCGAAGCTGATATTATACACGTATTTGCCACCTGCCCACAACTTCATACACTACTCGGAGATATTGAGGGATTTCTGGGTAGGACCTTAGGGATCCGAATTAAACTTACTCCATCTTGGATTTTATTAGGGGTTGGTAGGGATAATGATGGTGTGCAGCAGGGGTTTATATTTGTAGCAATGGCAGTGTACAGACTAATAATAGCTACGGCCTGGCTGGATAAGAATCCACCAACAATGCAGTGTTGGCTTGCCAATTTATTAGCATCATACAATATAGAGAAGAATGTATATGCCCGAAAAGGAAGGAGAGGGAAATTGATGGGCTTGAGAATATGGGACCCTATAAGGAGATGGAAGGAGGGATTAGATTGAGTGGATTTTTCTTTTTTTTTTCCTCTTTTTTTTTTTTATGATCAAACTAGCGAAATGTATTGTATATTATATATCTGTATATTTGTATATCTATGATTGTAATGAATTAATGAAAACTTAATTAATGATGAATAATGTATAATGTTTAAAGTGTGACTACTTTGGAAAATAAAAAAAAGATAAAAATAAAATAAAAAAATAAAAAAAATCAATAGGTAATAACAGTTGCTTTATAAATCTGAATTATTCTAAGTCTCCCGATAAAAATTGTACCTCACTTGTGTGGGTAGGAATGGTGCCCACAACAGGAAACGGCTCAAAACCCAACATGAACACACCACATTTTCAGAAGGAAAATGTACCCTTTTCTTGCAAAGTGTCTAGCTGTAGTTTTTTAACACTAGCTCTGCCGGCACCTGGGGAAACCTAGCAAACCTCTATATTTTTAAAAACTAGACACCCAGGGGAATCCAGGATAGGATGACTTGACTGCCTCCCACCAGGTGCTGTTACCCAGAATCCCTTGCAAACCTAAACAATTGTCAAAAAATCCACATTTTCCCCACATTTCTGAGGTGGAAAGTTCTGGAATCTGTGTGGAGGTACAAATTTCCACCCACCCCGCGTTCCCTAAAGTCTTCAGAGAAAAATGGCTCCTCACTTGTGTGGGTCGAACTAGTGCCAGCGACAGGAAACAGCGCAAAACACAACGTGGACACACCTCAATGTCGCAGTGTAAAATTACCCTTTTTTGGCGAAGTGCCTAGCTGTAGTTTTTGAACCATAACTCTGCCGGCACCTAGGGAAACCTAGCAAACCCATACATTTTTTAAAATTAGACACGCAAGGGAATCCAGGATGGGGTGACTTGACTGCCTCCCACCAGGTTGTGTTACCCAGAATCCCTCGCAAACCTAAAGAATTCTCAAAAAAACCTAATTAGAGAGGGTTAATAGGTTGGTTAAGGGCATTATTCAGATGTCTGTTGAGTTTGGTTGTTTTTCTAATGATAAAGTTCAAGAACTTGTTTGGGCCTATCGTTCAACTCCTCACAAGCATGAATGTAAATCTCCTTTTGAGTTGATGCGTGGTCGTTCTCCTGTAACTAAATTAACACCTTCTTGGTTAAGAAACCAGGATAAAGTTTCTCCTGTAAAGTCTTCTTTAGATAAGGTTCCTCTACCAATTTCCGTGGGGGATTTGGTCAAAGTAAAGCCTGGAAGATTCTCTAAGGGGCTTTCGAAATTTAGAGGTCCTTTTTGTGTAAAGCGAATTTTTCCTCATTTTGTTCTTCTTGATAATGGGGAGAGCTGGAATTTTAGAAGGGTGGCTTTGTATAAGAGTCATTCTGAGGTGTCTGCGAAGGATACTCTGCCTTTCTCTGATTCCTCCAACAATTGTTATATGTTATATGTTATCGGTTATCTGCCCAGTGTGATTCAGATTCTTGTTCTCAAAACAATGTAGGGGGGGAAGTGGGTAGTGGTGATGCTTCCACATCTTGTGGTGATGCTTCCACATCTTCCTACTCAGGTGTTGCTGTTTCTGCTCCTGCACCTTCTCACTCAGGTGATGCTGTCTCTACTTCTACACCTTTATTTTCAGGTGAGACAGTCTCTACACGTAATAATGTCTTGAGAAGTGTTCGATCTCGCCGTCCACCTGTCTATCTAAGTGATTACATTCATTAGTTGTTCTTTAGGGTTTTATTTAAATTTTATGGTTTTAAGGGAGGGAGATATGTTGTAAATAGCTTTATCTATTTAGTCTGTTTTCTCTGTTTCTTATGTGGAACTTTAGTGTGTTCCTGATGTCATGATTCTACTTAAGAATTGTTATGCTGACAGTTGGTGCTTGGCCAGATGGTGATCTGCTTGTTTATTCTGTGCTGCGAATAAACTTGATATTTACAAGTTTTACCTGCGTGATTCATCACTACAATTTACTACATGCCCGCAACAGGAAATGGCACAAAACGCAACGTGGTCACACCTCAATTTGGCAGTGAAAAATGACCCTTTTTGGCAAAGTGCCTAGCTGATGTTTTTTAAGCCTAGCTCTGACGGCACTTAGCAAAACCTACCAAACCCACATATTTCTGAAAAGTAGAAACCCGGGGGCTTCAAGGGAGGTATGGCTTGTGTGGATCCCCCGACTTTTCCTTACCCAGAATCCCCTGCAAACCTCAATTGTAGCTGAAAAAAAATCACTTTTTTCAGACATTTCTGTGTGGGAAAGTGTGGCATCACCGTGCTCACACAAATTTCCTACCATCCAGCATTCCCCCAGATCTCCCGATAAAAATGGTGCCTCACTTGTGTGGGAGGCCCAAGTACCCGCAACAGGGAAGGACACAAAACATTTTGAGGCAACTCTATGATGCCACACTTTCCCACACAAAAATGTGTAAAAAAAGTGATTTTTTTCAGCTAAAGTTGAGGTTTGCAAGGGATTCTGGCTAAGGAAATGTTGGGGGATCGACGCAAGCCATACCTCTCTGGAAGCCCCTGGGAATCTAGTTTTTAGAAATGTGTGGGTTTGGTAGGTTTCCCTAGATGCTGCCGAGCACGGGGCCAAAACCCAGGTGACCCCCCTTGCAAAACCAGGAGGTTTTGAGATAGGCAATTTTGATGTCGCCTCACTACGTTTTGGGCCCTTGCCTGTCGCGGGTACTTGGGCCTCCCACACAAGTGAGGCACCATTTTTTTGGGGAAGACCTGGGGGAACGCTGGGTGGTAGGAAATTTGTGTGAGCCCGGTGATGCCACACTTTCCCACACAAAAATGTGTGAAAAAAGTGATTTTTTTCAGCTACAATTGAGGTTTGCAGGGGATTCTGGGTAAGGAAACGTTGGGGGATCCACGCAAGCCATACCTCCCTGGAAGCCCCCGCATGTTACTTTTCAGGAACGTGTGGGGTTGGTAGGTTTTGCTAAGTGCCGGCTGAGCTAGGCTTAAAAAACTACAGCTAGGCACTTTGGAAGCCCCTGGGCGTCTAGTTTTAGAAATGTGTGTGTTTGTTAGGTTTACCTAGATACCCGCCCAGCACGGGACCAAAAACCCAGGTGACCCCCCTTGCAAAAACAAATCGTTTTGACATACTTAGTTGTTTATTTCTGCAGCGTGAGAATTTTGGCACAATATTGCAAGGAAAATGTGACAGACATTTTGAGGTTTGCAGGACATTGTGGATAAAATAACTTTTTAGAATTCACAAGAGAGACATCACCATGTACTCCCATGGGTTTAAGACAATATCTACAGTTGGTAGGTTAATCTTAGATGGAATGTGCACCTTGGCAGAGAGACTAAAAAGAGAAAGATTCCTGCACAGCCATCTATTCCTCAAACACCCCCACATACAGGTTCGATTTGCCACGAGGGCGAGTGATGGTTCAGTATATACAATTTTATTAACAAGAGATTTCACAAAAATGAAATGCACTGTCAATAATGAAATGGACAAAAAAATGAACCAGTGACTCGCAGCTCGTGAGCTGTAAAGCCACGGCAAAGTACCAACCACTTTACAGGCCATTCACACACCTTTCATATGTGATACACACAAGACCATTCACACCACCAGGTAGAAAACCAACACATTACAACATTCACAAAAAGGGACAAGGTACACCCTGCTTTAGAAAGACGAAAAAGACAAATATTACTGCACAGCCATCTAATCCTCAAGCACACACATATACTAGTTGGATTTGGCACAAGGGTGAGTAATGGTTCAGTATGTACAATTGTATTAGCAAGTGATTTCACAAAAATGAAATGCACTGTTAATAATTGAAAGGACGAGAAACTGAACAATTGACTCACAGCTCGTGAGCTGTAAAGCCACGACAAGGCACCAACCTCTTTACAGGCCATTCATACACCTTTCATACGTGTGACACATACAAAACCATTCACACTGCCAGCCGCGGGCCCATCACATTACAACACTCACACCAGCAGACAGCGCCATTCAAGGACCCATCACTTTCACACACCCACATTCCTGACACAGCAACCACATAAGCTGATGGATTGCGTGGAGAGGCGATCAGCTAGCAGTGTGTGTAGTGACCAGCAGAAAGTCCCTACTCACACACCGCCAGCCAAGCGCCAGTCCATGCACACCGCCAGCCAAGCACCAGTCCACGCACACTGCCAGCCAAGCGGAAATCCATGTGCACCGCCAGCCAAGCGCCAGTCCACGCACACCGCCAGCCAAGCACCAGTCCACGCACACCGCCGGCCAAACGCCAGCCTACGCACACTGCCATCACATTTAAGATTTTTTTATACAAAAAAAACACAAACAAATTGCAAATAGATACAAATCTACTAACACAACATCTGAAACTAAATACATTGCACTAATGTCAACCTAGAAACACAATACTTTTTTTAAACAATACAGACCAGGCAGTTCACTTTACCAGTCATGGATGCTCCCAAAAATTATTTTGCATGTGGCACGCTCTCAAACAAGCAGGCACACAGAGTCCAGGGTTAGAAGGACACTCAGGGCAGAAAAGACGAGTCTCCTTCCGCAAACCCCTTCGCCAACGGACTCTACATCTCCTAGTGGGAAAGTCTTTTCAAGATGTGGGAGGAATGTAATCAGGAAAGTGGCAATCTTTCAATCGAGCCACATCCTCCACCACTCCAAATCTAGGAACACTTGCCTGTTCCACAACAACAAGGCTGCCTATCACAGAGTGCTGAAACTGAACAAATGTCAACTTTGACCCAGGAGAACACTCTTTGAACACATCAAAGTCATTGAAAGTTGCTAAGTTGAAGAGATGAATGGCCAACTTCTTATACCAAACATACGCCTTATGAATAGCAGTGTAAGGTTCCAACCTCTGATCTACTCTGTCAACACCACCCATGTGCTTATTGTAGTCTACAATGCACACAGGTTTGCGCACTTCAGCAACCTGACCCCAAACAGGCACAGATAAAGTACTCTCATCATGGATGGTAGTCAGCATGTACATATCCCTCCTGTCAACAAATTTCACAGCTAGTAGTTCATCACTACGCAAAAGTAAAGTAAAGTCCACATTTGTAAAGCGCACAATCACCCGTAAGGGTCTCTAGGTGCTGGGGTCCGTCGGGAAGATTAAGCGAGCTATTGCCCAGAGTCACATGGTGCTGGGCTAATCTGTCGCCGGAGCCGGGAATCGAACCGTGATCCCCAGATTCCAGCGTCAGTCGCCCTGGCCGCGGCGCCACACCTCTCCCTCGCAAGGAATTGAACTGTCCCCTCTGAAGTTTTTTGCAAACAAGCTCTTTTGGATAACCTTTACAGTTAGAGCGGATTGTGCCACATGCAAAAGTGTCCACTTTAAACAATTCCTTAAACAATTGCACAGCAGTATAGAAGTTATCAAGGTACAAATGGTGGCCTCTGTTAAACAGTCTTCTAGCAAGACCCCACACAATTTTCTCTGAAACTCCAAAAGTGGATGGACAACCAGGGGGTCAATAGTGGAATCTCTACCAGTTTACACACGGAAATTAAAAACATATCCTGTCCTACTCTCAGACAACATATACAGCTTAATTCCATAGCGTGCCCTCTTGCTGGGGATGTACTGCCTAAAAACCAAACGGCCCTTGAACAAGACCAAAGACTCATCAATAGATATTTCTTTCCCTGGAGTATAGGTCTCTGAAAATTGATCTACAAAGTGATCAAGAACAGGCCGAATCTTAAAAAGACAGTCACTGTCATGGTGAATACGTGGCAACGCCAAAGAATAATCAACAAAATGCAGCATACGTAGCAAAAGTAGATACCGATCACGAGTCATAACTGCAGGAAATATGGCTGTTGCCATCAAGGGACTGGTGACCAATATGAAGCCAGGGACGGCTTCCTTATCAAACTCATCAATAAAGTCAAACCCAAAAACTTCTTAATCTCTTCCAGATTTTTGGGAGTCCACTGGGTAGCTCTAGAGTGGGGCCTAAGTTTGTTACTGTTGTCCCTCAAAAACTGTTCAGCATATAAGTTAGTCTGCTCAACAATCACACCCCAAAATACATCATCCATAAACAACTGAAAAAACTGTATAGGCAAAAACATTTCACAATCCACTCTACACCCTGCATCACCGCTAAAGGCAGCCAACACCGGCTGCACCATGTTTGGATCAACCCAGAGTCCAGCACTTCCAGTAGGAAGCCTAGCAGCCTCAGGCTGCAATCCAGATGCCTCCTGCACCATCAACACAGCAGTAGCCTCCTCTAAAACAGGTACTTCATCCGCACTGAGAGTTGCTTCATCCACATCAAGAGTACCTTCATTTGCAGTGAGAGAACCTTCATCATCCGATGATTCCATGTGGAGAGAAAACTCACTGCCAGAATCTCCCCCCCCTCCGCCCCTCAGACGCACTGTCAGTATCATAATCCCTGCTACGAGGAAGATTCAAGAAGCATACCAACCACCTGTTGAGCAGTCATTCTACGGCTAGCCATAATGCTTACTAATAAAAGAAACTTGTCAAACAAGTCAACAACAACAAACACTTTGTAAAATAAGTAATAAACAAAAAGCACCTTTATCAAAAACACACATATACTCCAAAATGATACCACTCACTTGCCAGAGGCAGCTAAACTCACCACCACCTACTCTGCACAGACACAGTATGGATCAACAATATCCCACTAAAAAAGAAAGAGAAAAGAAATTACACATAAGACCATGCAAAACACATCGCAAAGAATTTCATGCTCAAAACACTAATTAAATATGCTGCCATTATGACACCACTTACAAAAAAATTCATTCATACATGACAATATTACTCATTTGGAGTAAATACAAAAAAAAAATTTCTTACCAAAAAAATGCAACTACACACAACTGCAGAACAACCACTGTCGAAACCGCAAACAGGAATCAAAAGCTTTACACTAGAATAAAAAGGAGAAAAAAACATTACAATCACATATGCAAATAATGCACCAGTCCACACACAATCCACCAGCCAAGATAAAGGGTAGGTGGACCTAAGAGTATAAATTAAATATTCACCCCCGTAAAAGGGGAGCAACCCTTGCGGCCACTCTCCAACACAAAAAATAAAAAACCTGGTGTCTAGTGGCTTCTGCCACCGTTGGGGACAGATGGGCCTAAAAACATACTGCTATTCTGCCACACAAAGAGGGCAGAAATGGCCACAATCATCCTTCCATAAAGGGGAGCGACCCATGTCCAAGGGGCCGCTCCCCAACATAAAAAAAAACCCTGGTGGCCTAGTGGGCCTACAAAACTACAAATCAGCCGATCTGCCCCTCAGGGTGGCAGAAACGGGCAAATGAATGCTCCCCAGAGGAGAGCAACCCTTGCCCCCAAGGGGCCACTCCCCACAAACAAATCTCTGGTGGTCTAGTGCGCCTATTTGTTTTTAAAAAAACATGGTGATCTGGCCACCTGGGGGCCAGAGACTGTCACAAATGTTGACCCCAAAGGAGAACGACCCTTGCCCAAGGGGTCACTCTCCACAAATAACTCTCTGGTGGCCTAGTGGGCCCTAAATTAAAAAATTTAGAAATCTGCCCCCCCCCATGGGGGCAGACAGCCAATAACATAGCCCCCAAAGGGGATTGACCCTTGCTCAAGGGGCCACTCCCCACTAAATACTCCCTGGTGGTCCAGTGGGCTGCTTTTCTACAAATATATGCAAAATCTGCCCCCCAGGTGGGCAGACAAAGCCAAAATATTTACCCCCATAAGGGGAGCAACCCTTATCTAAGGGGCAGCTCCCCCAAACAAAACTGACTAGCATAAACAAAAAAACATGGCCCCCAAAGGGGAGTGACCCTTGCCCAAGGGACCACTCCCCACTAAATAAAACCCTGGTGGTCTAGTGGGCCTTTGTTAATAACATTTATTGAAAATCTGCCCCCCCCCCCCCAGGGGAAGACACATCCAAAATTAATGTGCCCATAAGGGGAGCGACCCTTGCCGCTCCCCCAAATAAAACTGACTATCAAAAACAAAAAAACATGGCCCCCAAAGGGGAGTAACCCTTCCCCAAGGGGCCACTCCCCACTAAATAAAACCCTGGTGGTCTAGTGGGGCGTTTTTAATAAATTGTAGTAACAATCTGCCCCCTCCCGGGGGGGCAGACACATCCAATATTATTGTGCCCATAAGGGGAGTGACCCTTGCCTAAGGGGCCGCTCCCCCAAACAACAAAAACACTTGACAATTCAACAAAGAAAAAAAAATCCCTGGCGCTAGTGGGCATTCCTGCTGCACGATCGTGCAGCAGGAATGCACAAAAGAGGCATCAGGGGGGAAAGGAAAAATCTTTCCTTTCCCCGATGCCTCTTTTAGTTAAATCCCCCCTTCCCCAGCCCCAAAACGTACCTGTTTGTTCTCCGACGCGCAGGAAGCGAATGGCTTCCTGCGCGTCGGAGAACAAAGAGGAACCCCCAATGACATCAGTGCGCCTCGCGCACTGACGTCGTTGATGACGTTTACAGGGGTGGGGAGGCTTCGGAAGGGCTTCCCCTGCCTTCCCCGGTAAAAATACCAGGATCGAAGTCCCACGGGGGCACCCCCAGCGCTTCCCCCGAGGGTGGGTGTCATGACGCGCTGGACATGTCATGAGCACACGCCCACTGTGTTCCATGACGAGTCCAGCTTGTCATGAGCACCCAAAGGGTTAAAAACCAAAACATAAATAAAAGATATTGTAATTTACAATGTGAATAGCTCAAACTCGCATAAATGCGAGACCTTTTGCATAAGAGTGAAGAGCGGAACTGCAGACTTCACACCCACCAGTTACTACACAGAAAAACTCCCCCACCCACCACCTAGGTGCAGGAGTCTTATTTAAAGGCGATTTTTAGGAAGCTGCGGGGGCCATTGAGGTTACATCGTTCCTGAGAGACATCGAGGGAAGCGTTGACAATATTTACCTGTAATTGCATACAGACCGCCACCAAATTTCTCACAAATGCAAATTACAAATAAACTCCAAGTGCATCAAGATAAACACAGACTAGTATTTTCCCCTGCAGTGTGAAACCGCAGAACCCGTGCATGGTTAGAGCTCTACTTAGTGCTCCACAGCAGAGGGAGTGGTGATGCAACCGCATGAAACTTACTTGGTGACTTGAATGTTTCGTCCAGTAACCCTGAGCAGCGCAAACCCCTCCAGTACGCATTGAAGTCATCACCAGGATGATGTTGATAAGCAGGAGCCTTCTGGCATGGATGACATGGGGGATGGGCTTGAACCATAGGACAGAAGGACTAGGCCCTCCTACCATGGCTTTCGTTTCAAGTTAACACATCCTTAGAGGTTTGTGGAATGAAGATGAACGAGTATGCGGACCACTGTCTCCCACTCTTCCTGCGTACCTTGTCTTCTTACCTTGGGTTAAAATACAAATGGAACGCTTGTGTCTGTGTGTTATCTGGCAGTAGGGTTGCAAAAGGCTAAGGTTTAAAAGCGAGAGCTGCTGGATGAGACTCTTCTCGGGCTTTTGCTGCCACCTTGCGGCAGAATCTAGAAAACTGTCTTAAAAAATTGACATGCACAGTTAATTTAACAAGCTGTCACCGTTGATCGTGCCTGTACTGACGGGTGCCATGCGCAACCAAAATATCTAATCCGGGTGGGCGTGGCCTAAGGGAGACAGGACAGTCACCAACCCAACTTCCAAAAGAAAAGCGACATCAATAGATCTCGCAAGCGAGCAGCGCATGCGCTGTGTCGCTAGGCGAGACCTAAAAATCCACCTACGCTTCTTGTCACTGCTTGTTTTGTGCGATGTTTAACAGGTGTTTTGCAGTTTTTTCTTTATCTTGTCTAAAATGTCTGTGTTACCAAGTGTGATGAGATCCGCAATACACCCAACTTTAGCAGTTTCATATTTGACTGGAGTAATATAAGAACCCATGTGATTTTATACAGAACCCCTGAAGCCAAAGGTATGCATAAATATTTGAAGCAGGGCAGGGCTTTAAGTGGGATGATAAAACTGGGGGGTCTCTCAAAGGGGCGTGGCCAATGTAATTAAGGGCACAGCTTAAAAACACAAGCTAAAAATCTGTTCTTAGTATAGTGTGCCGCCCAACTTGTATTTTGCTGTTTCTGTCATTGCATTCAGATATATGATACAACAAATAACATAATTCCAACAGCAAGTTAGGACTATTGGCTTTCTCAATGGTTGTTAGTTGCATAAGATAAATAAGCAGCAACTCTGGCTTGTTATATTTAATATTGAAAAGCTTCCATTTAAAGCCCTGGTGGCACCACGTCAATGTTGCTGCTCCTGAGTTTCAAAAAGAGAAGGGAAATCCAGAGAGAAAATGACTCTTTAAAGGATTTCCCTTCACCTGGCATGACATAATGCCGTAACTTCTCCACAAGTGAGCAGTGTGTGAGCACGCGCACATCGATGTTCCTGCTGTCACTGCAGTCCGGAAAAAATGGACCGCCTGTGCCAGGGCATAAAACAGAGCCCGATAGAGACCCCTTTCAAGGCCCCCTTTAAAAAACTGCCAGTGCTCAGACCCGGTGAGACCCGGCTCACTTAAAGCCCTGGAGTAGGGTGAAGCGCTTGGAAGATGTAGTCCATTTGTCTCATGAGTTGGCAAGGCTTTACCCCTACCGCCTGGCATTGCATGGAGGAACATTGGTCCCATATATTTACCTTTCCAAGAGCGCATTCTAGGTCCTGCCCCTCACCCCATCTCCCCGAGAGTCCAGTGGCCTCTCATCACTAGGTGTACGAGCATATACAGTGCTTTTAAACCAGTGGCGTAGCTTTTGCCGCCTGTGGCGGTCCCAGTCTATGCCACCTCATGGCAGTCGTAAGAGCGGGTGGGATGGGTTCTGGCGTCAGTTCTTGCCTTTGCCGCCCCGCGTGGCCGTAGGTAAGAGCGCCCCCGAAACCCGTGCCGCCCCTCCCCATCCCTCCCTTTGCTACGCCACTGGTTTAAACAAGCATTTGTAATGCATCGGTTTCTCTTGTGTAGTGAATAAAGAGCTGTTTTCACTAATCATCGCCTGGGAGAAGGAAAGAGCTCCCTGACAGATAATACAGGAGTTGAGAGGATGTTGCACAGTTACTAGAGCTGCTGACTTGACAGTTGGGGTTCCCGGGAGTATCAGCAACCAGCCCAACATCATGTGATTCTATGCAAATCATGTAATCTCTTTGGGTGATAAATTGTTATATAAATATGCTGCAAGAGTAAAAGGCACATTTGTATCAAAATATAGTTCGACTAAATCAGATGTTAACAGTAGTTCAGCAGGCAGGAAACTGATAAGAGAAGCAGACGAGGAACTGCAATTGGTAAATGCAGGAAAATACACTACAGCCAATAGAAATGGAGAAAAGGTAAGTGGCACGCATGGGAACCAATGAGTAGCCAGGAAAGAGAGGCTGCTGGCTGTAAGTCCCTTTAAAGTTTATATTAAAAACAATAGATTTCTCAAGCGCAGCGCAAGGGGTGTGCAGGTGAAACCTAAGAAGAAGGTTGCTACTGGCCTATTTACGTGATTAATTCACCAAAGTAAGAGCTTTCTATACCCCAGTTTGTATGTTTGTGGTGCCTTTCATTGCCCTCTAGCCACACCCAACCAGCAGGCAAGACGTTTAACATAGGAGCGCATGGATACCTATTTGTGCCTTGAGAAAGCCACACTCACTTGTGAATGATTGAATAGACTGTGGTGCAACTGTTATCTGAATTGATTTTTTGTTTCTCTATTAATTCTTTATGAATATGCTAGTATGCCACCATTCAGCCACTTCAAAGATTGGAATATCAGGTAGAGTGGTGCAGTGAGGGTGGCCTGGGAGTCAGAGAATCAGTGGCCACCCTCAAAATGAATTTTGTTTATAACTCAGCGGTTGTGGCCTTGTATAGTCAAGTGCGCGGGTGCTGGTGCCAAGGCTAGATGCAGACTAAAGCGGGAAAGCCCAAGGATTAACCAAGTATAGTTTAAAAACTTTAACACCCAACTTACAGACTTTGTCCTTGTAAATCCTGATGGCTTTAAAAAAGGTCAATGAACCTTTGTCACTATGATGTGAATGGAGCTAGAACAAAACATAAATTGGGCACATATCATCGACAATTAGAATTTTAGATGGTCAGTCAATGATGAGAAGGTTCAAAAGGTTTCAACACCTTTATATTAAAGAATAGTTATATTATTGTAGTTTTATTCAAATTAGTCATTTCACAGAAATCAATAAAGAAATTGATTAGTGACAGCATAAATTAATACATGCGTTCCATACAGGAAAATGACACTAAACTAACTAAAGGACCTATCCTAGTTTAAATATAACCCATGAAGAGTTCTTTTTCGATAAGAGCGAAGTGAGAATAAAATATGAATAAAATAGAACTTCCCCTAAAGTGTTGTTTTCTAAACTCAGCGGAGTTCCCCACAGCTTCAGAGGCAAAAGTCAATAATAAGATGATCTCTGCAGCAACATTGACCCAAATGAAAAGATTTTAAGTATGGGAGGTAAGTCACTTTTAGCAGAAGCTGTCGGTAACAGAGCAAACACAACTTCTCCAGGAGACGCAAGGCAAAGATGATGGGTCTATCAACACCGCATTCAGGCTTCTTCAAAGCTTCATCTAAACTTGCTAGCTAGGAACATTAATTAATATAAACTAAGAAATATTGTAGAAAATATTATTAGGCATTGATCCTTCTAATATATGATATTATCTCATCCAATGATGTCGTCAAGCTTCCCGTCACTCAATTCCCACAGTAAGCGTTCATGCTGGTACATTAGTATAACACTGTTGCAAAAGTCGATACATGAAGGAAAGTTCTCATGAGAACCTTCTTACCTAAGCTAAAGGATGATCTATGTGTTTTAGTATGATGACAAAGGCCTATTTATAAAAGCAGAGGCAAACTGTTAATATATTTAATGGAACATACATAAATGTCTAAACCATTATTTAATATAGCAAATACAGCAAGTCTCATTGTATTCAGGTAAATTATCTAATATGGAGTGAGGAAGATGAGTTAATCACATGATAGGAGTCAGCAAATTCCTAAGCAAGATGCTGGTGCTAGACAAATATTCTAAGTAAATGTTTATTAGGCTATGAGCAAATGTCAAAATTATAGGATCTTGAGGCCTAAACTGAAGGTTCATCTTCTTAAGAATAATAGCTTGGTGCAAAAACATTTTTTACACAGATGTTCTATAATCTAAACATTTAATTACATTTTCCCTGTATTACTTAATTATTAATAAGTCTTATGGATGTTGGTTATACATTAGAAAGATTTATTTCGCATTAAAATAGAGAGCACAAGTTTATCCGTGCCATTTCTCAGTTTAAACATATCTGCAGCATCTTTTAAATAGATTCTAAAGGTGCAGTTCTAACATTGGTGTGTAAGTCGTATGTCAATTTGAACTAATTTCTTCCACTGGTTTATAGAAAAATTGGGAGTACTTCCAAAATGCTATAGCTCCAAAAGGTAAATAGGATCTGATCAATCATATGTTATGCAGAGCCATGTCATATGACTGTGTCCTAGCCTAATTAGACTTTCTGAGGTGCTCGTCTTATCTGACAGTAGTGCTGGGCTTAATGTAGTTTAATGTTAGTGTTGTTGTTCAAGGACAGAGAAATTGTGTGAGAGAGAGAGAACGTTTGTGTGTGTTTGTATAGGTGTGCACGCACACCATCTGTCCCACAACAACTGTTTGGGCTCATCAGTAGCCCACATGGCAGCAGCAATTCATGTGCTGCCACTGTCCACATTTTGTGTGATTCAGTGTAACCTAAAGGCGTAACGCACGTAAAAAAAATTAAATATGTTGTTTCTTGCTTTCCCATACATGATAGCTTCTGTAAGGCTTACTAAAAGTGCACAGCACTTTGTGAGCATGGGGTCCTATATTTATACATTCCAAGATATTACCTTAATAACTCGGCCATTGGTTGATTAATTGGAAACAGTGTTAAGCCTCAGTTTCTTGAGGCAATGTGTCACTGAGATAAGGCACCTAACGACATATCAAAATACAGTCATTTAAGTAAGGGCCCACTGAATGATTGAGTTCTTGATCTGGAAGAACCATTTAAAATATTTATTACAAATATTCAAAATATGCAATACAGAGATAATAAATGCAAATACATGAATTCTATGCCATGGAGGCACATCGAATAGAGCATTAGAGAATAATGTGCAAATCAATAGAACGTCTATGTCCCAAGCGAGCAGTTAAATCAATAAAGAAACAGACAGCATCCCTAGTAGCATTGGAAAGTCACCAGGCTTACACCCAAAATCAGAGATTTATATACAATTTTCTTTCATTAGAAATAACTATTTCTGCAGAATCATAACGGTGTGAGCAAAATAATTACATTCTCAGCAAATCAAAGAGCAGCTTTATCAAACATCATATTGCCTTAGCATCTAAACACTATCCAGCTACATAAATATTGATTCTGCCCACTCAATGCCAATGTCATCCGGAGATGGCAGGACAAACTTGTTACATAAAAAGAGGCAAACTATTATGAATGAATAGTGTAAAAGTGAGCTAGTGGAAGGTCCTTGGGAAAAGAAAGATTATTGTGGCCTTGGTGGAACGTTTTTAATTGAGAACTGCAAGAACAACTTCAATGCAAATATACAAAGCTAACTCTGCTTGACTGCATGCTGCAGATGTATTGAACAGTATTCATGCAGGAGGAGACATCTATTTGGAACATGATGTTTCTAGGCCTAAATTGAGGCTAAGTTAACATAAACCTGAAAAACACACTTCCATGAGTCATATCAAATTTGTTTCAAATGCATTAGTAGCATAAATACAAATGCCAAACCACATTCTGCACGTTATTACTGCAGAAAATATGAAATAGGCAAAAACTCCATCAACCTTCTCCCTCTAGGAGGGGAAGGTTGTATCACTTTCTGCTTCTTGTGATTTGATTCTTCCAACAGCTTCAGTCGATTATAAACTCATCCTCTGACATCCACAATCTCATCATCATCTCTCTTCCTCTTTGAATATCTTCTTTTCTCTTGATACCAACAATTTAGGAACATCAACTCATCCAATCTGTACAAGAGAAACAGGATCATTGCACAAATCAACAAAATATTTACAGAAGTTAATATGATCCTAAACATACCACTGCTCAAGCTATCAAACCATTCACCAACCTTTCTCATCCCCTTTCTACCTCACTAACACAGGAACGTACTGCTTCCCACAAGCCATACTCTTCTAAAGCTTGAACTTCTCAAGAGATATAGTGATCTTGCTGACACAAACATTAATGACCCTACTGTTATCAGGAATGAATGTTCAGCACTCTCTCACCTTCAAAACCCTGCAAACACCACTTTCGTTCATAAGAAGGATATCTAGAGCTAAACGTTTTTACATAATCATTGCACACATTGCAATTAGCACAGTGTTAATCTGTGTTAGTGCTCCTCCTGCACTTTATGAAGCCAACCTATGAACAAACTTAGACAATCTTTACACTTTCACCATTGATACACATACATATAGAAGTAATCATAGCTCCTAGTATATCTACCTTTTCAAAACCATGCTTCTCTCTCTTCAAACCAACACCATTCACTACATTCAAATGATGGCCTATAGGAAATACTAAAGCCAAGTGGCAACAACCCACCCAGTTATGAGGCTGGTTGAATTAAACTGTTTTAGCACACACAATAAATTTCTCTCAAAATTGGTTCTTTACTGACCCAGAAATCATCATGATACCATACACAAGTCACCCTTTCATTCATTCCCATCTTCAATCTTGGTTGCAAATTTGAAAACCTACATTCTTCCTCAGACTTAGGGCCTATTTATGCCTAGGTGGTCTGATGGAGCACAGAAGCCATTATGGCGGTACAGGCACCACCGCACCGGTGGCCTGACCGTCCTATTACAAGTTGGGTGATGGGACCGCCATGACGGCCAAGGATCACAGATCCCTGGCAGTGTTGCAGTGGTCTTGAGGCCGTAATATGCTTGACGGAGCTGCAGCACCACCAAGCATATTACGAATTTCCTCTCCCCCACAGTTTATGGCAGTGAGTAGACAAAGGGTGCCCTATAGGGTGCTCTGTTGCCTCAGGGCCATAGGCTGCATGCAGGGGGCAAGTGCAACCCAGTTCCTTTAAGCCATGGACTGAACCAGTCCATGCCATGCTGGATTTGCCTTTGACACTCCCATTGTGGTGCCTTTTTCATAGACATCACCGTGGGATGCTGAAGAACTGCCCTCCAGAGACTAAAAAAGTAGACTAAAAAAGTAGTCTGGCAGCTTTGGCGGTCTTTGAGCGGAGCTGCGGCTTCGCGGCCTGCTCCAAGACTGCCAAAGTCGTAATTAGGCCCTTAATCTGCTCTCTGATTTTCTTCTTATCCTTCCAATCTCTCAAAAGCTTCATTCTAATCATCATATTCGATAATTCACGCTCCTATTTACTAAAACCTCATACATGTTCCCATTTAGTCTGTTTAGTGCTATGGTTAGTATGTGCAACCGCATTCAACTAATTACCTTGGGTTACCCTACTTCCAGTCAGTTTGGAAACAGTAAGATTCTCCAGCGAACATTGAAATCCGACAGATATGGCAATTGAAACTACTGCTTATTAAATATACTAACAATTGGATTACACGTCAGTCTATAAGAAACAGGAAGGTATAAGTAAGTGGCGACTTCACCTACAGAAGAAGGGAGAAAAGTACACAGCATGCAATTCTAAACCTCCATAATGTTAATATATCGATCCAACATTTTTGTATAAGTATTATCACTAAATCCACTATCTAAGCTTTCCCTATTTTTTTGTGTATTATCAACTCATTCATGTACTGCAGTTTATTCAACCTGCCGGAGGAAGGAGGAACAGCAATATACCAATTAAGGCTATCAATATTAATATCAACAGGACCATGCTAACAATTTGACAGCATTTGCTGTATGCCATTTCTATTAAGATAAAAAAACAAAAGTTAAAACAAATTCAGGATTCCAAAATTAGTCTCCAAGAAACTCTTTCTTCGGTTCATTTGCTTATTTCTTCATCTGGATACTTCTGCCATGTTCAGAACTTTAAATTTGAATTCAGCATCATTCAGACTTGCAACAGTTCAAGGTGGTTCTTCTTCTTTCAGATCCTTTTTTAAAAAGGAACAGTGTATTGGACTCTATATCTCTGTATCTGGTTCTTCTTCTTCAGATACAGACATAAGATACACCCATTCAGGTGAAGCGTATTTTCTGTTTGGAATTCTTTTTCTTGCTAGTCGTTTAGCAAAATGCAATTCACTCTCACTGTTTCTGAATAGATTTAAACTACTTCTGGTTCTTCTTTGATAGATTCCTTCATTCTCCCAGTGTTTTCTCTTGTAGGTTCTTTTCACTGCCATAGGTGTTTCAATTCTTGCTTTTCATTTGTAACTACTACTGTGTCTCCACTCACTGAGCTTTGATCATAATCAGCACCTTAACACATTGTGAACTGCTTTCTCCCATTGGGATTCTCAAGACAGTAATTCTCAACTGAAGCGTTTCACCGGACAGATCATAGACTGTTTCTTCTTGCTGCCATTGTGGCTTTGCAACCGCTTTTCACTTCATTAGTAACTTCACCAGTTTTAAAACGAGCTGGTAGACCTACACCAGGAGATTGTGGTCTGAGGAAATTATGTTATCTCAAACGTTCTCCACCAGCCGGATGTGACCTGTTCAGCCGGCTTCCGCTCCCGCAAGTGTTTATGCAGCACACAAACAGTAATAAAGGGGAAACACAGCACAAGAAATAAATCCCACACCAATTTTGAAAAATAAAGTACATTTTAGTAAATTATATGACACCAAAATGAGAAAAATCTAATTAGTAGAACTGGAGTTATGAATAAGTTTAAGGTAAAAAATGGCACCTAAAATTATCAAAGCGCTAACCACAGACATGTAGTTGTATGATACCAGGTCAAAGTCGAAAAATATGGCTGATCGCGATGGAGCGCTAGTCTGCTGCAAAAAACTGATTGGGCCTGGTCAGCATATACCTTAGGACTTAGAAGAAATTTCAGCAAAAAGTCTCTGAGAAGGTAGAAGTTTATCGGGGCAAGGCTGCAGGTGGTGTTCGAGGAGGAGGTGTCGTCTTCAGGGAGCCGCAGTACAAAGTCGCAGTGAACATTTCTTAATTCAGACTTAGTTTCTTTCTTGGAAGTCGAAAATCTCCTGCCGGACAAGGCTGGAGGCTGGTGCCAGAGAGAGTTGCACGAGGCCAGATATACCCTTTCGGCGAAGGACCACCGACAGGATTTCCTGCTGCGGAGAGGTGAGCAAAAAAACGATGGATTTAGGCCCAGATCTCTGAACTGGGGTGAATGTATGGCATTGTTCTGCATTCTGTCCATCAATAGTTCTTTTTGCATTTGTCACCCCGAGTGGGACGGGCATGCTCAGACGTGAGTCCTGTGCTCTCCATGCCACTGGAATCAAGCTATCCTGGCTGAAGAGGGGTGAAACCCCGAAACCGGTCCTAGGATGCTTGTTTCCAGTCCAGGGAGGACCTGGCAGTTCAGGCCGGACTGTTCCCATTGGGCGCAGGGTCAAGACTGATTTGCATATGGCTGAGTCCAAACTGGAATGGCATGGTGAGGAAAAAAACGATGGCTTTAGGCCCAGATCTCTTTACTGAGGTGAATGTATAACATTGTTCTACGTTCTCTCTCTATCAATAGTTCTTTTTGCATTTGTCACCCCGAGTGGGACGGGTATGCTCAGACGCGTGTCCCGTGCTCTCCATGCCACGGGAATCAATCTATCCTTGCTGAAGAGGGGTGAAACCCCGAAACCGGCCCTAGGATGCTTGTTTCCAGTCCAGGGAGGACCTGGCCTTGCAGTTCAGGCTGGACTGCACCCATTGGGCGCAGGGTCAAGACTGATTTGCATATGACTGAGTCCAAACTGGAATGGCATGGTGAGCAAAAAAACAATGGATTTAGGCCTGGATCTCTGTACTGGGGTGAATGTATGACATTGTTCTGCATTCTGTCCATCAATAGTTCTTTTTGCACTTGTCACCCTGAGAGGGACGGGTATGCTCCAACATGAGTCCCGGTCTCTCCATGCCACTGGAATCAAGCTATCTTGGCTGAAGAGGGGTGAAACCCCAAAACGGTCTTACGGTGCTTGTTTCCAGTCCAGGGAGGACCTTGCCTGGCAGTTCGGGCTGGAATGTTCCCATTGGGCGCTAGGCCAAGATTGATTTGCATATGGTTGAGTCCAAATTGGAATGGCATGGTGAGCAAAAAAACGATGGATTTGGGTCCAGATCTCTGTACTGGGGTGAATGTATGACATTGTTCTGCATTCTGTCCATCAATAGTTGTTTTTGCATTTGTCACCCCGAGTGGGACGGGTATGCTCAGACGCGAGTCCCTTGATCTCCATGCCACTGGAATCAATCTATCCTTGCTGAAGAGGGGTGAAACCCCGAAACCGGCCCTAGGATGCTTGTTTCCGGTCCAGGGAGGACCTGGCCTTGCAGTTCAGGCTGGACTGCACCCATTGGGCGCAGGGTCAAGACTGATTTGCATATGACTGAGTCCAAACTGGAATGGCATGGTGAGCAAAAAAACAATGGATTTAGGCCTGGATCTCTGTACTGGGGTGAATGTATGACATTGTTCTGCATTCTGTCCATCAATAGTTCTTTATGCACTTTTCACCCTGAGAGGGACGGGTATGCTCCAACATGAGTCCCGTGCTCTCCATGCCACTGGAATCAAGCTATCTTGGCTGAAGAGGGGTGAAACCCCAAAACCGGTCTTACGATGCTTGTTTCCAGTCCAGGAAGGACCTTGCCTGGCAGTTCGGGCTGGAATGTTCCCATTGGGCGCTAGGCCAAGATTGATTTGCATATGGCTGAGTCCAAATTGGAATGGCATGGTGAGCAAAAAAACGATGGATTTGGGTCCAGATCTCTGTACTGGGGTGAATGTATGACATTGTTCTGCCTTCTGTCCATCAATAGTTGTTTTTGCATTTGTCACCCCGAGTGGGACGGGTATGCTCAGACGTGAGTCCCGTACTCTCCATGCCACTGGAATCAATCTATCCTTGCTGAAGAGGGTGAAACCCCGAAACCGGCCCTAGGATGCTTGTTTCCAGTCCAGGGAGGACCTGGCCTGGCAGTTCGGGCTGGACTGTTCCTATTGGGCGCAGGGCCAAGACTGATTTGTATATTGCTGAGTCCAAACTGGAATGGCATGGTAATAAAAAAAACTATGGATTTAGGCCCAGATCTCTGTACTGGGGTGAATGTATGACATTGTTCTGCATTGTGTCCATCAATAGTTCTTTTTGCATTTGTCACCCCGAGTGGGATGGGTATGCTCAGACGTGAGTCCCGTGCTCTCCATGCCACTGGAATCAAGCTGTCCTGGCTGAAGAGGGGTGAAACCCAGAAACCGTTCCTAGGATGCTTGTTTCCAGTCCAGGATGACCTGGCCTGGCAGTTCGGGCTGGACTGTTCCCATTGGGTGCAGGGTCAAGACTGATTTGCATATGGCTGTGTCCAAACTGGAATGGCATGGTGAGCAAAAAAACATGGATATAGGCCCAGATCTCTGTACTGGGGTGAATGTATGACATTGTTCTGCATTCTGTCCATCAATAGTTATTTTTGCGGAGAGGAACGTAGCAGGAGCAGCGGCAAACTCAGCCAAATGGTGCTGCACCTTGGGCAAATAGACAAGCAGGTTGGTCCCAGTCTCCTCCTGGTTCTCAAGGCAGTTATTCTCCAATTTTGGATTTATTGGCACATTTAAAACAACAACTAAGGGGCACCTTTAGCACAACAAACAAGGGTCTAGGACTAGAGTGGCACCACTTGGGGTTTAGGACTCCCTTAGGCTGGGTCCAGGTGTAGATTCAAGATGGTTGAAGCCTTTTCTTTCCCAGGCCCCGACCAGGAGGCCAGCCAACTAGTCCTTGGAGTCACTCGTATTCCTGTGTTCAAGAACAGGGCTCAAACATCAGGCAGACCTCGGAGGTTCAAGGCAGGCCCCAGGCATTTTGAGGTGACACAAGTGGTAACAGCTTTAAATATACATGGAATTATTTAAAACACAGTTTTGAGAATAAATTCCTTGTAGGCAGCTTTACCTGTTTAACTTTCTAAAAGGGGCATTTTCAAAATTGTAATAAAAAGCCTGACTTTATCATTAAATAGAGTTCTTCATTGCAATTTCAAAGACTCCAAACATTATATAAGTACCTGCTTCCAGTTGGAAATTACAGCTTATAAAATGTAATAAGGTATCTGCAATGTTATCCTATGGGAGGGGTAGGCCTCACTGTAGTGATCACCGGCTGCAACTCATTCCCCAGAATACATCAATGGGCATCTGGGGACTACCTATGACCCTTCCCTGGGTCACCTCCCCACCTCACTTCATGAATACCAGGGCTATGGGGCGGAAGAAGTCCTGCCCCTGGGCCTGAGGTACCCTACACAACTGACCAGTGCACTGTTCTTGGGAAACCATCCTTCCCACATCAATGATCTGGCTGACCCCGGTGTCCTTCAGAGCAGTGACAGGGACCCCATTGATTGTGACCTGGGGGAAGCGATGACTCCCACCCTCACTGATCACTGGTCTACCCTCTGAGTTCACCCTTCCAACTAAGGAAGATTAGGGCGTGATCTGTCTCCTGCCCTTGGGGACTACCGACACCCAAGGCCATATTAGCCATTCCTGTAAAGTTCCCACCAGTGGGTGGTTTCTTAGGGCACAGAGAGTCCCCCGCTTGTGTACTAGCAGGGAACAATCAAAGCAGCGGGTTAGAAATGGGGTCCCCTAGGCCACCATCCTCCAGAACCTCCTGCCTTTTTCTCAGAAGGGTCATGGGACCCCTTTCCTTCCCCTCAAGACTGAAACTTGTCTGTCTCCCTTGACCTCCCCCTCACTCTGCTGGGGGAAATCTGAACCACCTTTCCTGAGGTCACCCCAGGAACCTTTTTGGATGCTCGGGTAATGAACCAGAGGTCCACCTCCTCAGCAAGCTTCCTGGGTTCAGTAAGCCAGCTATCCACTAGATGTTGGTGCAGCTCTGTAAACCAAATATTGAGCATGCGCTCCCTCAAAATGAGGTTGTACATCCCAGTAAATTCATCCACTTTGCTGCCCCCTCACCCAACCCTTCAGTGCCTTGCTGACATAATCTAAAACGTCTATCCAGAACTGGTTTGGGAGTTTGTGACTGATCCTGAACCTCTGACAATACTTCTCATGGGTCAGCCCAAATTTAGCAAAAAGTATTGCTTTTATGGGGGCATATCTTGTCTGATCCTCTGCCCGAATATGTGATGTTATCCCGCATTCATTCATTCCGCATACCATCACTCCGCATTTTTAACAACGCGGGACAATTACTCCGCAAAACCATAATTCCTCAAACTTTTACTCCGCATATGCCTTTACCACGCATGCCATTATGACGCAAAGGCATGCGTGGTGAAGTCATATACTTAGTAAAAGTACTCCAACTTGTCAACAAGGTGCATGCAGCACAGACAGGTGCGTGGACGACAGAATAACGCCAGAGACAGACTTCTTCTATCCAAATGTTTTTTATTCCATTAAATCCGTGAAGTGGTGCAGCCTCAGACGCGTTTCGGGCACTGGCTTTGCCCTTGCTCACTGATGACAAACGGGTAAGCTCCACAGTGTTAAATACAGGCCATCACAGCACGCCAAAAATCATAATTGTAAACTGACATAGACAGAGGACTGGTATTACAAACTGACCCATAGGTCGTGTGGAAAGGACTCGCCATTTTGCAAGGTGGTGTTAAACATCATATGCAACTGTTAAAGCATAACCAAATCGTCTAAAACATTACAACTGGCTAAAATTACCAACTGAAGTACTTTATGCTATACCTTGTCAAACAATGAGACGATATGTATTACAACAAAATGAGCCATCGGCAAGTATATGGGAAAACATATGTAACCTACAATGTTACAACAGTTGGACAGTGCATTCTGCTTGTTTTATCAAATGCTTATTAACTCATATGCAAGGATGGAAAACCAAACATTGAAAATTCTCGCTCGTAATGTATAAATACATATCATTAAAAAATTGAGAATTAAGATATATTATTCAGCGCTGCTGGTATAGCTTTTTTTACCAAATTCAAATGCTTTTGAAGAAACGTGCACTTTTATTAAAGTGCAATGTGCATATGTAAACATTATTCATGTAAACAGTAATATAGTGCAGACTGATCCAACTAATCTACTTATTAACCCCTTCGACGCGCATGACGAGCTGGGCTCGTCATGAGGTAGCCTCCTCGCACGCTCATGACGAGCCCAGCTCGTCATGTAAAGTGCGCTTTTAAAAAAGTCAGCGCAGGAGCAGAATATCGACCGCACGCATGCGGTTAAAGTGCATAGTGCATATGTAAACAATAATATTGTAAACATCATTATAGTGCAAACTGGTCCGTGCAATGAAGCTTCCACATGTATAAATACAGATTACCATTCTTTAGACTGCACTGCTTCTACCAACATTGTCATACATATATATATATATTTTTTAAAGTAAAATTAAAACTTTTTATTTTAATTGTATTTATATGTATATATATATATTAATATTACCTATATATAATTTAAAATATATATATTTAATTATTTTTTTCATTTCCCTTTACACCCTAAAAAAGAATCCCACCCTGGTCCCTTAAAATACCCCTTCAGCCCATAATCATAACCCACCCTTACTACTTAAAATACCCCAGCACCCTTAAAGAGTAACCCATCCTGAACTTAAAATACACCCTACACCCCAAAACCCATATCTAGCCCTGAACCGTTAAAATACCCCTGTACCCCAAAACCCAAACCTAGCCCTGAACCCTAAAAATACCCCTGTACCCCAAAACCCATATCTAGCCCTGAACCCTTAAAATATCCCTGTACCCCTAAACCCAAACCTAGCCCTGAACCCTAAAAATACCCCTGTACCCCAAAACCCATATCTACCCCTGAACCCTAAAAATACCCATGTACCCCAAAACCTAAACCATGCCCTGAACCCTAAAAATACCCCTGTACCCAAACCCCATATCTAGCCCTGAACCCTTAAAATACCCCTGTACCCCAAAACCCAAACCTTGCCCTGAACCCTAAAAATACCCCTGTACCCCAAACACCATATCTAGCCCTGAACCCTTAAAATACCCCTGTACCCCTATACCCAAACCTAGCCCTGAACCCTATAAATACCCCTGTACCCCAAAACCCATATCTACCCCTGAACCCTAAAAATACCCCTGTACCCCAAAACCCAAACCTAGCCCTGAACCCTAAAATACCCCTGTACCCCAAAACCCATACCTAGCCCTCAACCCTAAAAATACCCCTGTACCCCAAAACCCAAACCTAGCCCTGAACCCTAAAAATACCCCTGTACCCCAAAACCCATACCTATCCCTGAACCCTAAAAATACCCCTGTACCCCAAAACCCATACCTAGCCCTGAACCCTATAACTACCCTGTACCCCAAACCCCATATCTACCCCTGAACCCTAAAAATACCCCTGTACCCCAAAAACCATACCTAGCCCAGAAACCTAAAAATACCCCTGTACCCCAAAACCCTTATCTAGCCCTGAACCCTAAAAATACTCCTGTACCCCAAAACCCACACCTAGCCCTGAACCCTAAAAATACCCTTGTACCCCAAAACCCAAACCTAGCCCTGAACCCTAAAAATACCCCTGTACCCCAAAACCCATACCTAGCCCTGAACCTTAAAAATACCCCTGTACCCCAAAACCCATACCTAGCCCTGAACCCTAAAAATACCCCTGTACTCCAAAACCCATACCTAGCCCTGAACCCTAAAAATATCCCTGTACCCCAAAACCCAAACCTAGCCCTGAACCCTAAAAATACCCCTGTACCCCAAAACCCACACCTAGCCCTGTACCCTAAAAATACTCCTGTACCCCAAAACTAAAACCTACCCCTAAAAATACCCCTGTACCCCAAAACTAAAACCTACCCTGAACCCTAAAATACCCCTACACCCCAGAACCAAACCTAGCCCTGTACCCTAAAAATACCCCTGTTCCCCAAAACCCAAACCTAGCCCTAAAGCCTAAAAATACCCCTATACCCCAATACCCAAACCTATCCCTTAACCCTTAAATACCCCTTTGCCCCATAACCCAAAACCAACCTTAAAATACCCCTGAACCCCTAAAACATATACCCCAACACCCCCAAACTAAAACCATATACTTACCTTACTCTTAAATTTTAAAAACATATGCTTTTACCATTCATGCTTTCACAATGAATTTCGTTGTAAAAGCATGCGTGGTAAAAGCATATAGGATATAATGGAATGCATTGTAATATTTTGCGGAGTAAAGGTACTTGCGTTATAATGGTATGAGGAGTGAAGGTATGCGGAGTAAAATTTGCGGAATGAAGGTCTTTTACCCCTCTGCCCTTTAATTCCAGCTCCTACATGCTCCAACCGTACATTCTTCTCAGCTAAGGCCCTCTCAGCCATCTCCTTTGCCAAGGCCCTCTCAGACATCTCTCTCTCAGCCTCTGGTTTTAATTTGGCTAGCTCCAGCTTAAACTTCTGCTTCTCCCACCTGTCCTCCAACTCCTCTGGTGACAGGCCCCTGGAAGATATACTGCTCCCTGCCCCTACTTGGGCATCCTGGTTTCTCTCTGGGTGGGGGAGCTGGGCTCTCCTTGTAGCTCAGAATCCCTCTCTGGGTCCTGCTCCTCATCCTCATTTATGTACATGTTCATCTCGGGGTCATCCTCTACTGTTGCTGCCTGCAACCTCTTAACTTCTTCATAGGCCTGAGGGCTATCTGCAGGTCCACTTTGGAGTACTTCCTGCCCACAGTTAGCCTGCTCTCCTTACAGAGCCCTTGTAGCTTAGGAATAAGGAGGTCGTCAACGCTGATCAGCTTCATCTCTATGGTAGCAGAGGAGGGTAGGGTCACTTAAATTTAGGAAAAAGGAAAATCAGGCAATGGAGACTAATGAGAATTTAAACTGGCTCGAGTTGGTTTCAAATTATTTAACTTGGATGTTGTGTTACACAAATCACTGTATGGCACTGCAGAAATACAAGTCCTGATCCGCACCACTGAACACCAGTGTGAGAAATTGGGTTGTTGGTTGACTGGGGTATAAACCCTGGTCAAGCAAGAGCCACAATCTCTTGCTGGGTTAACTACAAAAAAGTCACTAAATTAACCTATGTTTGACCCTGGGTCGCTTGGTATAAAAAGCAGTCAGGCTTATCTTTGGGTGCTGCATAATTACTTTGCACATTGCCTCTAACAGTAATAATGTGAAAACACAGGAAAAATCCCACACCAATTTAGAAAAATATAATACATTTTAGTAGTGTTTGACACCAAAATAACAAAAACCTATTCAGTAGAACCAAAGTTATGCATTTTAAAAGATTTTTTATCAAAAATAGTGCCAAAAAGTACAAAGCTGCAACTATGGACATCAGGTCGCGCTAGGCCAGGTCAAAGTCACAAGTTCAATTTGACCGAGATGGAGCACAGGTCAGGTACATTCACCAGATTATTCAAGCTGAAAGTTTTCCTTCTCAAATTAGTGCCAGGAGTCCCTTTCATATTGGAAGGGTCCAAGAGAAGCAGGGAAACATCACAGGAGGCTGCCGGAGTATCACGAAGAGCATTTTAGGTGTTGCAGAAGGAAATTGTTGGAGCTTCGCGTTGGTGGCCCCCGCAAGCCATCGATGGTGTAGCGCAAAGCAGTGGCTGCCAGAGCTTTGCGTTGAATTGTGGCGAGATCTTGCCATAAATGTGCCTATTTCCAATGGCAAAGTGCCCAAACACTTCAATACCACTCTCTGAGGCTACACCAAGGATCCAGGACCTGAGAGACAGCTCTTGGGAGTCAGTAACTTGCTTTAGCAGGGTCCAGGTAGTGATGCAGGATTCAGGTGAGCCTTTATGTCATTGATGCTCGGATCAGGAGGCCTGCACACTAGCCCCTAGAGTCTCTCTCATTGTCCTGGGTTCAAGATGAAGTTGCATGTTCTCCTCTCCCAGGCAAGAGGACAGCAGGGCAGCAGTTCAGCAAAGAAGCAGGACAGCAGTCCAGCAGAGTGTCAGTTCTTTCAGACAGCAGCACGGCAGTCCGTCTTCCTGTTAGAGTCCACAAGTCCAGAAATGTACTGAAGAGTTGTTGTCTGATATCCCCTTTTTATTCCTGTGTGCCCTCCTTCTGGAACGTGGGAGAAGCTTTTAGACAGTGGCTTTGAAGTGCATGGAATTTCCTGAATTCCCCTGTCCAGGCTCCACGCTGGCTGCAGTGACACTGTGTAGGTGTTAGGTCCTTTGTGTGAGTGCAGAACACTCCTTTTTCAGTTGCAAGTGGGGCTGTGCTCAGCTCCTCCTCCTCATCCTTCCAGCAGAGGGCCCATTAAGGCACACCTAATCTCTAGCCTAATAACCTAAGTCAGGGGGGAATTCACAAAGTCTGTCAGTTACACCCAAAACAGGCTACAGGCACAAATGGGCTAAAAGCAGAAAAATGCCAACTTTCTAAAAGTGGCATTTTCAAAAATATAATAAAAAACCGGAATTTACCATTAAATGGGATTTATCATTACAATCCGAAAACACCAAACATGAAATAAACACCTGCTCCCAATTGGAAATGACATCTTATCAAATCTAATAATGTATTCCCACATAAATCAATAAATCAATGTCACTTGTACAGCGCATCGTTACTTCCGAGAAAGCATCCCAGCGTGCAAAGCAGAGACTGAGAACATGACTGGATAGATAAACTAGTTTTGATGAAAAAGCCAGGCTTTTAATTCCTTCCTGAAACAATGACCCGACTTGGCCATGTGGAGTTTGATTGGAAGGGTGTTTCAGAGTTTTGCAGTCAGAAGTGAGAAAGGTCTGCCACCCTGTTGGACCTTGGCAAACCCAGGGATGCGCATAAATTGGAGGTGTTTTGATCTTAACGATCTCACCTGTTGGTAACGTTCTAATCTGTTTCTCAGATATTGCGGGACGTTGCCTGCAAGGGCTCTGAATGCCATGGTCAGAGCCTTGAACGTGATCCTTTTTTCCATGGAAAGCCAATGTAACTGCTTCAGATGTGATGAAATATGATGGCGGAAATGGACCCGCCAGATCAACCTGGTGGCCATTTTCCGTATCATCTGGAGCTTATGGATTATAAAAGCAAGTAGACCCATATAAAAACTGTTTGCATAATGCAAACATGATGTCACCAGAGTAGGATTACTGTTTTAAGGGTCTTATCCGGGAGGAGGTGCATCAGCCTCCTGACTAATCTGAGCTTCAAGAAGCAGGTAGAAGAGATTTGTCTGATCTGGTAGGCAAAGGAAAGATCAGTCAAACAGTATCCCTAGATTTCTGGACGATAAGCCTGATACCGGGGGTGGATTCAATTTGGCTAGCCACCAGAGTCTAGCGGGGGGACTTATGATGAAAGAAAAAAATCTCTCTATTTTGTCTGTATGCAGTTTTAAAATATTTGCATCTGTCTACTTGACAATGCCTTTTAGGCAGTCTATAAATTTGAGGAAGGTCACATCTGAGTGTTCTTGGAACATGAACAACAATTGTGTTTCGTCTGCATATCAGTCTACCTTCACTCCCCAGGATTCAACAAGAGTGGCCAGAGGGGCTAGATATAGGTTGAAAAGCAGCGGACTGAGTGCGGAGCCCTGTGGCAGCCCACAGATCAAAAGTTTGGGAGAGGAGGAGAAAGGGTTGAGGAACACCCTATGGGAGCGCTCTTCAAGAAAGGATCGAATCGAGGACAAAACAGTGCCTTGGAAACCCTGTAGGCATAACCTATTCAGCAAGGTGGAATGTGCCACCATGTTGAACGCTGCCTGCAGGTCTAACAAAACCACCATTGCAAAGCAACGCTACCCACAGTTTCTCTAACACTTCTAATAAGGCAGCCTCCATGCTGTATCCGGCACGGAAGCCAGATCATGCAGCAGACCGTTTGCCTCAACAAAGGGAGAAAGTTGGTGATTTACCAACTTCTCCAGGACCTTTAAAGGAGCCTTCAATAGAGAAATGGGAAATCCCCAATGTTATCCTAAGGGAGGGGCAGGCCTCACAGTACTGAAAAATAAATGCAGGAGTTTTTCACTACCTGGACATGTAAGACTTAAAAGTACATGTCAAACCTTTTAATTACACAGCACCCTGACCTGTGGGCTACCTAGAGCCTACTTTAGGGGTGACATATGTAATTAAAGGGAAGGTTAAGGTTTGACAAGGGATGTTTAATGCAAAGTCGACATGACAGTTTAAGACTGCACTCAGCTGCTTTGGCAGACCTGGGACAGGTTTTAATGTCCTGCAGACCCACTGGTAGCATATAATGTACAGGCCCTGGGTATATAGTATTGTAGTGTAGTTCCTATTATCCCAATAGGCTCTGCGCATTGGAATAATATCTTCAATAGTATAGACGTAGGACAGAGGTTAACTAGGTCTTCTACTGTCGATATTAGACTTAAGTTTTGTGTGCCAGCTAGCTCAGAGTTCACTAGAAACTTTCTCGAATAGGCGAGGAGGAGTTTAACCTCCCTGGATAGACAAGAAGGGATTTAGTTTCTGACAACCATAGAACATGACAACTTTGCTCTCCCTAATCAAGAGTATATCTCTAGAGTCGTGTGAAAACAAAAGACAACTATTTTACTCAGTCAGTACGTGCATACTTAGTTCCACCAGATTGTAGAGAAAGAAGAGATGGGCGTGTTCAATAAAAGGTGTTATTTATTGATCAGTCTCTTTTTCTCATACAAGAGAAATGAATCGCTACAGTTGCAATACTTAAGGTTAAGTAAAGTGCATACAGTAAAAGCAGGATTATAAAATAATACTGTAAAAGCATTGATATGGTTTCTTAGCCATATGATACTTTAAAAAGGATAAAAGATATACATACATATATACATTGACTAATCGTACTCAACTGGTGCTTCTAACTATGCCTACCCCGGTGTACCTGACCTAAGCCTAATACATGGGAGGGAGTAAAGAAGTAGCAGTTTAAGTTAAGTTTGTTTTGCCAAGAATCTGACTCAAGAATTCTCTGTAAGGGGTTAGTTAGTTCAGTACCTGGGATTTAGAAGGTAGGAGGGCTGGTATCTCTGTCTCAGGACTCGATATCCCAGTCACCCGCGAAGGTGGGCTGGAAACGCTGGAGGCTGGATTTCTCGGCAAGAGAAAAGACAGCGTCTTTCCTCAGCGTGTCAAAGAGGGAGGGGCAGCGTCCGTGGGCTTCTCACATCAGCTGGGCTCTCCGGCAAGTAGTCGCTGCTCCAAGCTCATCACCACTGTGTCTTTACTTAGGACAGTGTCGGTATATTTATACCTGAGAGGTGCCGGGTTTGACGTAAGGATGGACATAAGACGTCAATTAAGAACTGGTCGTTCTTACATTCTTTACAGGAGTTCTCGAACGAAATCAAAACAATAGCAGCTGGGATTTCCCAGGTTTGCTGGAGGCTTGGTTTGTTTAGAGAACTCGGTGTGCTTTCTAGGGGGCTGGAGGAATAGTGCTTGCTCAATGTGACAGCATGCGCTATGACTTAATCTGAGAACGGGTTTCTGTGCCGTTGTATGGACATTAGTGAATAATAACCGGACAAGGGTCAGAAATAGGAGTATCGATACAGGTCCCTAGATAAACATACTACACCCACTCCACGAATTCATGTCCATATTTACTAACCTAATCAATAGTAAACATAACTAATAGTACATGTGTAGGCTGTCCGGATTTCGGTTAACACCGACTCTGCCCGACATTAATCTACCGACTGCAAATCAGCTGACCCGGTTTAAACCGAGTATCGCTGATTTCATCAAATTTTATTCACCACTTGGCAGAATGTGGAAAAGTAAATTTTGCCATGTTCTGTGTCCCTACGAGTCCTCCATCATATGTTATCTGTGCATGATTAAATATGCATATGTATTCCCCATGTTCGATTAAAGACGCAATTACAGTTGTGTCCACCTCTAGTATGCCAGTTTCCAGTTCTCGTGAATACTACGAATATCAGGCCTATGTAAAGTTACGTTGCCACGTTTCTCAGTGTGCACGTTATTCCATTGTAAAGTCCCCGTTTCTAGGCCTCAAAAGGGCCTGGACACCAGATTCAGCTCCTGTCTCCTGAAGCCTCGCTGAGGAGCGATACAGCCCCCACCTGTATCCTCGACCCTTCACTTACTTCCTGCCTCACAGTGCCCGGCTCAGCCTGGCTCTGCCTCTGAGTCTGCCAAGAGTATGTTATGATTCCAGTTATCAGTCCAGTCCTCCTTCTCTGCATTCCTAAGCTACTGAACTGCATCAATAGTTTCCGTCATTGTCTAGCCTTTACGTCTGCACGTTAGAGAAATACTGCATTTAATGGTCATTTAATATTCTTCATCACGCACTACATGTAGAATAATGCATGCTCCAGTCTTAGAGTCCGTTAGCCTCTCCCCTCCTGACTCTTAGTTCATATCAACATGTTCTCTAAACATCAGATACTAGATACTGCTTAGGTACATGTCGCCCTGACTCTCCAGACTTCAGTCTCTGCTCCTAGCACAGAGTTCATAGCCCCCAGCTTCTCCTAGTAACACGTCATTGCCAGTTTGCGCGCACCATTAGGTCAGAGGTCCCGGCTCCTTAGGTAGCCCCCTCCATGTTTCCGCCCCATTCATGACATATTCTGTTACGTTTGCATCACATGTCTATGTATACGCCTCTGTTACACCTACTTTCACCCTTATCTTTCGCGACTGCTATTGACCACACCCACTGCTACGCCTATTGCAATGTAATGCTATGTGTTTGCGTTATGTATATATGATCGTGCATTGTTATTGAAAAGTTACTCCTTGTCCCGATTCTGCCCCCGGCAGCGCTGCCATCCTATTCCTGTGCAGGTTGTCCTGTTCCTGTCCTTTATGCTGTAATAAACCTGCAAAACTCCTACTACCTCGAATCTTGACTCTTATTTATTGAGCTATCTGTTATTCATTTAAGCATTCAAAAATAGAGGTATTATTTATTTATTTACCACATAATGGCGCCCGAACAGGGACTTGCCCTTTCCCCACGCGTCGGTGAAGCCACGCCGACCCCCTGACCCTCTGCAGTCGTGACGGAACTCTTCTGCGCACCGGCAGATATTTCTGCTTCAAGTATCCCTCAGGCCCACGGAGGAGACGGAGGAGGCGGTCCAGCATCCAGACGAGGCGGTGGAGGAACGCGGCGAGTCCCGACCAGAGCCCAAGCCGAGAGTCCAAGGTCCGAGGTATCCGGAGGCCCACCCGTAACAGAAGTCCGAAGTTCGTTCGTCCGGCGTCGAAGCAGTCCAGTCCCGTTCGAGGCCTTCCGTTCTTGCTGCCCGGTGAGTACCGTTGCTGGGGTAGTATCTAGACAGGGTCAATCTAAATTGTCTCTGGTCCGATGGGTCTGGGTACGCAGATCTGAAACGAAGTGTTCACCTAGGTGGATACGGGTCTTGATGCGTCCCTTTATGGGACCGGTATGTTCCGTGCTGTTTCAGCAGCGCATCCAGTAATTCTAGTCTGTTCCGTTCTCGAGAAATTCATGTGTTTCTGTTCTCAGTGTTCCAGGTAGTATTCTGTCCGAACTGTTGCTCCATAATGTTATTCAATGTATTTTCCATGTCGTGGTATGCCTGAATTGTTTTCTCAATTGTTATTGTTCCTCGTGTATTGTATTGTGTTCAGATTCAAGTTTGCAATGTCCCTCTTTTCAAGATTACGTCAGTTAAAAACTAGAAAAGGTCTGCTAGAAGCAGCAGTTCCTGTCCCGCCTGGGGACAGTCCAGGTCATTTTATGTATCAGAAGCATGGCATAAGCGCCATATTGTATCTAGATTTATGGGTAGAGTATACCAAACAGTTAGAAGAAAAGTATAGATGGCCCGTATCGGGTACATGGGATGCCGAGTGCATCATGCGAGTAGAAGAAGCATTATGGAAAAAGAAAGCCAGACAGTCACAGAAAGATGCCATTGAGTTATGGCGCAAAGAATCTCATAAAAGAACCGAAAAAGAAATCAGAAAGTCAGAATTAAGTAGAGAATCCTTAGAACGAGCCCAAGAAAGGGAATTAATCGAGATAGGTGAACGAGTCAAAACCGAACAGTCAGACAGACAGAGGCATGCTCTTATTAAGGGTATGTATCCTCTTCTTGCCGAGGGCTTGCCAAAAGCGACCCCGGAGGCATCCAGTAATTTCCCGCCACCATTAGTTCCGACCAAGCTACGTCACAAACTGACCGCAGCTGATATTTTCATTTCGTCCTATTTGGACGACACAGTCCCAGAATATGCAAATCCTGTTCCTGCTCCGCCAGTCCCTGTAAATCAGGCACTTCCCGCTCCTCCAGACACGGGAGTACCTGTTACGGTACCCCCGGTCCAGCCCGCCATACAAGTCCAGCCTGCATTTCCATTTCCCACTCTGCCAGGACGAAGAGCATCAGTAGACGACTCTAGTTTAGGGGCCGCAGGGGGAGGTCCTCCTCAAACCCCGCCGCCACACAAGCGTTTAACGTTAGCCGAATTACATGCACAAGCGTCACAGCGTACGCCCAGGTATCAGTCTGTTGCAGAAATAAGAAAAGCCCTTACCGAATGTGGCTATGATCCAGTCCCAGGCGAGGATAGTATGGTTTTATATTCATTACGCGTGAGAAAGGTGACCGAGTATCTAGTCACCCTACCAGATATGAAAGAAGATCTAGACAGAATATATCGTTTCATCCGTACAGGGAATGATCCAGAAAGTATTAGTGAAGTCATGTGCCAAAGAAAAGCTGAAGTCCAGCTCATGCTATTAAAGTTTCTGATTAATTGTCTAATAAGAGAACAAGATTATCCGACCAAAGATCAAGTCGAAATGAGAACCCTGACAAGGTGGAGTGATAATATAGCCGAGGGTAAGCACAGAACCATCAGTAGTATAGAGAGTATGTATAAGAAGATCCGTAAAGAAATAATAAGGTTACATGAACAACGTAAAGCAGCACAAGTAAGCGAGAAAGAAAATGACTCTTCTACAGAAGAGGTAGAGGACGAGAATCCCGACAGAATAGCGTATGTAGGAAAATCTAGATTTCCAGATCGCCATTTGCGCCTAGAACACAAGTCAATTTTTCATCATCCAGCACCAGAACAAGGTTCTCTAGAACAAGTATTTCAAGCTACCGATCACATTCTGAAATCACGAATCGGTTATAGCGAGTTAAGTACTATGCATGAACAAGAACTAGTCCGATCAGCAGTCCGATGGATTACTGATTCTACCACTTTTCCAGACGAAATAGTGGCACAAATGTTTCTGAAATTGCCCCCAACCGAGCAACGACTGGCGGGTATGTATATGATCCAGCACCTCATTACATTGTATGAGGGTCAACATTCTGATCCAGGTCCGTTACACGATGTCCTGAACGAGTTACTCCAGTATAGATGGAAAGGTTTAGGTACCGATTTAATTAGTGTCATTTTAGAACAGCGCCACAAATACAGAACGTTTCTGAACCCGCATTTTGTTCATGTCTCACCCCCAGAAAGTAAACCCTTTTACATAGATAGACAGAATCCATTACGAGAAGTACATCCAGTTAAGACAGACGGTGGTGAAATGCAACGAGTGTTTGTTTACACCCCGATCACAAAGATGGAACTCTTAGAGATGAAAAAGTTAATTCCCTGTCATGATAAAGATCCAGCAGGGTTCCACCGAGAATTAAAAGACATGCTCCGTATGGGAGAATACACGTATCCAGATATCATTAAAATGTTAAAGGTCCTGTTGCCCGCAGGGGTATATGAGAAACTCAAAGAAAAAGAATGGGAGGTGGGAGAGAAAAAGATCGATTGGGCAGTTCTAGAAGCTGAAGACAAGGCACGAGTACCAGGTACCGGTCTTGGAGATAAATGTAAAGAATTACCTGAACTGTTAATACAAGTTTTGCCCAGGTTATTGACAACTAGAAAAGAAGACTGGGATGCAATCTCAGCCTGTAAACAGAAACAAGACGAAGATATTAGTGATTTTTATTCCAGATTTGAGAAATGTTTTAGCATAAACAGTGGCCTCAAGACAAGTAGCGAGTCATACCCTCATCTTTTTGTTACTAAATTAGTCGAGAATTCAAGTCCACAAATTAAAAACCGAGTTTTGAAAGTCGAAAGTACCTGGCAAGCTAATACCCCGTCCCAGATGTTACAGATGCTTCAATATCACCAGAATAGAATCAGAGAAGAGCAAGATCACGAAAGGAAACGTATGAAAGACACGAAAATGAAAGTACTAGTTGCACAATCTGTTCCTCAAGACAGTCAGAAGAGGGGTACGAATCAAGCCAGTCATCCTGCAGTTCCCGTTAAAGGAAACTGCAATTATTGTAAACAGCCAGGTCATTTTATAAACGAGTGTGCAGTTCTGAAACACAACATAGCTACCGGTAAGACTAAAGAAAGACCACGTCCGCCGAGACAAGAGCAAGTTACACAGACTCCTCAGTCACAGAATGCACCACAGACAGTTACAGCTCCGCAGCCTATCGCTGCAACACAGCATGTTACACAGCAGATGTACCAGTATGCACAGTCTGAGTATCCAGAGTATCAGCCATATTCATGAAACAGCCTAGAGAGGGAGGTAGGCTTGCCTCTCATCGAGATACCTGTAGATCAAGAAGGTCCCTATGTTCATAGTCAAGTACTAGGGAAAGACAGAAAGTTTTTGATCGATACAGGGGCAAGTAGGACCACTATAAGTCACGCCGAAGTTCCAGGGGCTCCGCTCTCAGGCTCAAGAAATGTTTCCCTTGGATTTTCAGGAAAACCTATTGTAAATGAAATATCAAAGCCAGTTACTCTAGAAGTAGGTCCATTGTCCCGCACTACTGATCTGTTACTTACTAAGTCATGTCCAGAAAATCTATTAGGCATTAAGACACTGAAAGAGTTAGGTGCAGTTATATGCTGTTCCCCAGAGGGAATACGATTGTTCCTACGTGACTTCAAGGGTCACTATGTATTACGAGATTTTGATCCCAGATTGTCTAATGTTCCGCAGCATCTATGGGCGCAAGGTCCAACTGATGTTGGCTTTATGCAAATCACACCCCATCGTGTGACTCTCAAGCCAGGTGTAGTGTTACCACGAATCAGACAGTACAGATTGCCACCAGAGGCTGTAGCAGCCTTATCCAAAATTATTGACGAGCTCATCGCTCAAGGAGTAGTTGTAGAAACTGACTCCAATGTATGCAATTCTCCGATCATTCCAGTCATGAAACGTACTGATCCGAATGCACCTCCAGTATATCGATTAGTGATTGATCTCCGAGAACTTAATAAATGTATTATTCCCCAGTATCCAGTTGTCCCAGATATCTCTTCCCTGTTGACAGCCATTGATTCCGAAGCCTCATTTTTCACTGTCATAGACCTCAAGAACGCATTTTTCAGTGTCCCCATTCATCCAGACAGCCAGTTCCTTTTCGGATTTTGTTTAAATGGAAGGAGCTATATGTTCACACGAGCTCCTCAAGGTTTCACAGAAAGTCCTAGTATTTACAGTCAAGCACTCAAGAGACAACTAGACAACATTCACATGCCAACTGACACTGCCCTGCTCCAGTATGTCGATGATCTCCTGATCACAGCCCGTTCTGAACGTGCTTGCGAGCGAGCATCACTTACAGTCTTGTATTTCCTAGCCGAGATGGGACACAAGGTGTCCCCTTCTAAGCTTCAATTCTGTGTCCAGCAAGTGGTCTACTTAGGACACTTACTGTCCAAGAGGGGTAGGCAGTTGACACCAGACCGAATCCAGTTAATAGCGAGTCTTCCTCAGCCCAAGACCCAGAAGGAGGTACGTGCTTTTATCGGCCTTACTTCTTATTGCAGACAATGGATTCCTCAGTATGCATTTCTAGCCAAGCCACTGATACAGTTAACGACACAGGAGGCAGCCGTATCGACTGTCCTCCCTTGGACATCTGAACATACACTTAGTTTCAATGAGTTAAAGAAAGCCCTATGTCAAGCTCCAGTTCTAGCAACACCGAACTACAGTAAGCCTTTTACACTTTTCGTCACTGAACGCGAAGGTACAGCATTATCTGTTCTCACACAAGATCAAGCAGGACAATACAAGCCCTGTGCTTATTTTTCGAGCACATTAGATCCTGTAGCCCAGGCTCTGCCTGCGTGCCTCAAGTCAGTTGCAGCCACTGCACTAGCTATCAGACAAAGTGATTCCATAGTATTAGGACATTCCCTGACAGTACAAGTTCCACACTCCGTGGAAGTTCTTTTGAACCGAACACAAACTCAGCACTTGACAATTGCACGTTTAACAGGTTATGAATTGACACTGTTCCAGCCACACATAGAAATCAGACGCTGCAACGTTTTAAATCCTGCTACATTGTTGCCATCAGTTACTTCGAATTCTGCCACACACGACTGTGTGGAAGTAGTTAACATCATGACAAAGCCAAGACAAGATCTGACAGATATTCCATTACCAGATCCAGACCTGACACTTTATGTGGATGGTTCATGTATGAGAACAAGTACAGGAGAACTAGTCGCCGCGTATGCAGTGACTACCGACACCGAAGTTATTGAAACACACCGTATTGACACCCTGTCTGCTCAAGCAGCAGAGCTAGTTGCTCTGACACAAGCCTGCATTCACGCCAAGAACCTGAAAGTTAATGTTTACACAGATTCACGTTATGCATTTGGAGTCGTACACGACTTTGGAGTGCTCTGGCAGGAGAGAGGTTTCATGACTTCTCATGGAACCAAGATTCAGCATGGTCTCCTCATTCAGGCTCTGTTAGATGCGATACATTTACCGACATCCATTGCTATTATGAAGTGCAAAGCACATACGAAAGTTACTGACATTATTTCCCAGGGTAATGATCTAGCAGATCGCACAGCCAAGCTTACAGCTCAGACTCCAGACATTTTAGTTAACCCGACACAGACACACACTCCAGATCCGACTACATGTATGACAGTTAAAGACCCTACTCAAGATGTCATATATATCCAGTTACATGCTACTCCCGATGAAATCAAGAAATGGTCCGAACAAGGAGGGGTCCAGACAGATCAGGGATGGTTAACAAAGGGTAGAGCCACATGGTTTCTCCCCGACTCTATGGTCCAAGTCATTATTAATACCGCACATAGTCCAGCACATTTAGGAGAAAAAGCTATGTTAGACAGTATCCAGAATATTTGGTTCAACAAGCATTTACGAGCTGCAGCCAAGCAGAAAGTCCGTACCTGTATGATATGTTGCCAGTTTAATCCAGGTAAAAGTGTCCCGGTGGAACAAGGTGGATTCCAGCCCCCTGACCACCCTTTTGAAGTCCTCCAGATGGATTACATTCAGATGGAGCGATGTCGAGGTTTCAAGTATGTCCTTGTAGTTGTATGCGCTTTGTCCAGGTGGACGGAGGCATATCCAGTCCCAGATTACACAGCTGCGACCACTGCCAAGCAGTTGGTTCGTGAGTTCTTCCCCCGTTATGGACTCCCTAGAGTCGTATATTCTGACAACGGCCAGCCATTCTCATCTGAACTCATGAAGCATGTGTCCCTTTTGTTAGGGTACCAGTGGAAGTTCCATTGTGTACGCCATCCTGAAGCAGCCGGTCTCGTAGAGAGACATAATCAGACCCTGAAAATCCGCATTGCCAAAGTATGTCAAGAGAAAGGTGTGGACTGGCTAGTAGCTCTGCCAGTCGCTCTGTTCTATATGCGCATGGTCGCACATTCCAGATCAGGTCTGTCCCCGTACGAGGTCGTATTCGGCCGCCCCCCTAACATGTGGGGTACTCCTAGACCCCGAAGTATTACCGATGTTTCAAGTAATATGCTGACAGATTACCTAGCTTCCTTGATGTCTGCCCTCAACTCTTGTCGTTCACAGGTTGCTGCCGCATTTCCAGACAATACCGAGGTGGCACCGCATGAAATCGTTCCAGGATCCATGGTCCTAGTGCGTAATTTCGATCGCTCAAGTCCGCTGGAGCCTCGCTGGAAGGAGCCCCGACAGGTCCTCCTGGCCACCCGTACAGCCGTGAAGTTGGAGGGACGCAAAGGCTGGGTGCATCTTTCGCATATTAAAAATTTTTATGGATTGAAGCCAGTCTCAAAGAACATTTCCCAGGATTCAAAGGACTGCCAAAGTACTATTCTTAAGGACTGTCCCGCAAAAGACAATGATACTGCACCCTCCCTGTTAGAGAAAACTCCGCAACAGGAGTATAAACTCAAGTTAAGGTCTAGTAAAATAAGTCAGCCAGTTTGATTGTCTAAGTCCTCCCCTAGGTGAAACGGTTAGACCGGTTTCTGACATGTATAAAATAGACCCCCATAGTGAGAGAGTTAGTCAAAACTCAATCCGATGTATCGTTTTTCTATGTTTCATATTATTTCTCAGTATTATGATTTCCTGCACCAGTTATGCATTTTACCTGTATTTTCCAGTTTCTCATGTAAATAAGTCTTCCAATGCTACAGTAGAGCACACGTTTAGTGATCTGCCTCCTCATGAACTCTCTTACCGCCTCGCTATGCGTAATAACTCTTTCATCCGCATGTTACATTATTCACACCAGACCAGCAATGCCACTAATTGTTGGGTGTGTGGTCGACTCCCCCCTTTCCAGACACCGAAGGGAGTTCTGCCACTTTTTCCTTATCCATTTTCACATAATGGTTCGTGTGGAGCATGGTCCACGTTAACGTCATCTTCAACAGATATGTCTTTTCTTAACAGTACATGTTTCCCAGACAAGCAAGGTCTTCCCCACAGAACAGGGTTAGATCTAGAAAACGAAGTTTACAATTTAGGAAATTATTCTTCGAATTTTATGGTCCTGAATGTTCAGTCTGATTCCACTCCAGACTTACCTGCTATTTCAGTACTACCAGTCAAAGGCGAATTATGTGTTAGAAATAATGGTTCCGTACATGTAGGACATAGCGATTGTACTACTATTGTCAAATATAGTGACAGTGGGAAATCTATTTTCAAAGCTTCACGTCATTCTTATTTTATTTGTGGTCAGACCGCATATGTTCGTCTGCCCCTCGATTGGCAGGGAACCTGTTACATTGCCTTCCTACTGCCACCTGTTTTCCTAGCCCCATCTGATTATCACAGAAACACACATCTAGTACACATTAGACATAGCAGGGAGATCGAGTCCCCCATTGTCGATTATACTGAAACTACTCTAGAACAGTATACAGATTTCAATAGAGGTTTCTTCTTCTTTATAGGACCTATCCAGAATAGTAAGCTAATCCGTAGGTTAACCAGAACCCTTGAAGCTGTAGTAAATGAGACTGCCTCTGCTCTAGGTAACTTAACCGAAGAGCAATCTGCTATGAGATTTGTCGTTTTACAGAATCGTCTCGTCCTTGACGTCAAATTGGCCGATAGGGGCGGGGCCTGTAGAGTCATCGGATCTAGTTGCTGCATTTTCATTCCTAATAACGCGCCGTCTGTTTATTCAGCTATAACCAGACTCCATACAATTGCCCATCTGTTACACCAAGATCCAGGCACCTGGACATGGTCCGGTTGGTTCTGGAATATAATTTCCGCTTGGGGATGGAAAGTCTTGTCCTTTCTAGGTATTGCAGTAGCGATCATATTCAGCTGCTGCCTCTGTATACAATGTGGCCCTGCGATTTGCGGCATTTGTGCTACCTCTTGTATTCCTAGTCCCAAGCCCCGTTCTAAATCCCGTTCCAGGATAATTCGAGACGAGCAAATGATACTGTATGAAATGATAGATGGTATCATGAATATTGATGTTTCCTGATGGAAACGTAGTGACAAGGAGGGAATGTGGAAAAGTAAATTTTGCCATGTTCTGTGTCCCTACGAGTCCTCCATCATATGTTATCTGTGCATGATTAAATATGCATATGTATTCCCCATGTTCGATTAAAGACGCAATTACAGTTGTGTCCACCTCTAGTATGCCAGTTTCCAGTTCTCGTGAATACTACGAATATCAGGCCTATGTAAAGTTACGTTGCCACGTTTCTCAGTGTGCACGTTATTCCATTGTAAAGTCCCCGTTTCTAGGCCTCAAAAGGGCCTGGACACCAGATTCAGCTCCTGTCTCCTGAAGCCTCGCTGAGGAGCGATACAGCCCCCACCTGTATCCTCGACCCTTCACTTACTTCCTGCCTCACAGTGCCCGGCTCAGCCTGGCTCTGCCTCTGAGTCTGCCAAGAGTATGTTATGATTCCAGTTATCAGTCCAGTCCTCCTTCTCTGCATTCCTAAGCTACTGAACTGCATCAATAGTTTCCGTCATTGTCTAGCCTTTACGTCTGCACGTTAGAGAAATACTGCATTTAATGGTCATTTAATATTCTTCATCACGCACTACATGTAGAATAATGCATGCTCCAGTCTTAGAGTCCGTTAGCCTCTCCCCTCCTGACTCTTAGTTCATATCAACATGTTCTCTAAACATCAGATACTAGATACTGCTTAGGTACATGTCGCCCTGACTCTCCAGACTTCAGTCTCTGCTCCTAGCACAGAGTTCATAGCCCCCAGCTTCTCCTAGTAACACGTCATTGCCAGTTTGCGCGCACCATTAGGTCAGAGGTCCCGGCTCCTTAGGTAGCCCCCTCCATGTTTCCGCCCCATTCATGACATATTCTGTTACGTTTGCATCACATGTCTATGTATACGCCTCTGTTACACCTACTTTCACCCTTATCTTTCGCGACTGCTATTGACCACACCCACTGCTACGCCTATTGCAATGTAATGCTATGTGTTTGCGTTATGTATATATGATCGTGCATTGTTATTGAAAAGTTACTCCTTGTCCCGATTCTGCCCCCGGCAGCGCTGCCATCCTATTCCTGTGCAGGTTGTCCTGTTCCTGTCCTTTATGCTGTAATAAACCTGCAAAACTCCTACTACCTCGAATCTTGACTCTTATTTATTGAGCTATCTGTTATTCATTTAAGCATTCAAAAATAGAGGTATTATTTATTTATTTACCACAGTTCTTACATTCTTTACAGGAGTTCTCGAACGAAATCAAAACAATAGCAGCGGGGATTTCCCAGGTTTGCTGGAGGCTTGGTTTGTTTAGAGAACTCGGTGTGCTTTCTAGGGGGCTGGAGGAATAGTGCTTGCTCAATGTGACAGCATGCGCTATGACTTAATCTGAGAACGGGTTTCTGTGCCGTTGTATGGACATTAGTGAATAATAACCGGACAAGGGTCAGAAATAGGAGTATCGATACAGGTCCCTAGATAAACATACTACACCCACTCCACGAATTCATGTCCATATTTACTAACCTAATCAATAGTAAACATAACTAATAGTACATGTGTAGGCTGTCCGGATTTCGGTTAACACCGACTCTGCCCGACATTAATCTACCGACTGCAAATCAGCTGACCCGGTTTAAACCGAGTATCGCTGATTTCATCAAATTTTATTCACCACTTGGCCACTTGCACCTTTTGGCCACTTGATGGCGCCAAAGCATTACAAGCCAAGCAACAGTTTTGGCCCGAGAACGAGCATTAAGAGCCCTTTGTAGCCCGGTTTGGATTACATAGAAAAGTGATACATCGTCAGCGTACTGTAACAATGGAAGATGTTCAGATGACAATTTTGGGGAGCAGTGGGGGGGACCTGTGTCCTAGAAGCACTTGTTGAAGGTCATCAGTATACCGTTTACAAAGAGCAGGTGCGAAGCATATCCATCTGTCAGACCCTCGATGGTGCTTACTTTCTTGGACAACTTGGAGCCTTCACCAAGTTTTATCCTGACCGAGATACCCGTGTGCAGGGGTCGAATGGCAGTAAAAGGGTTTCAAGGTTTTTTCCACTCATTCAACCTCCGCCAAAGAGTGCTCTGATTAACCTCATAAAAGCCAGACTATGGTCCAGAAAACAGAAATACTGTTATGCCTTCTGGGCAATAGCTTTTTATGTGCCGGGGTGCAGCGGTCTGTCGGTGCAGACGGGCCTCGCAACCTCTGAGAAGTCCTGTCCATCATGCTGGGTCCTTCATGGGAAGGGGCGGTTTTGTTGCTCTTTTCTGCAGACATGGAGCCCGGTGACGATTGTGTACTTCTAGGCGCTGTTTGGAGCATGAAAGCAGCAGTCTGATGCAGCACTGAGGTCTACAGCGCGTCAGCTGCCAGGCGCTAGTTCAGAATATAGCGCCTTGACGCAACAGCCTTAATTTTCAGAGCAGCGTATTCAGGGCGGGCACCACAGGGCTGCAGTCTTCACTTTCATGGCCGCCAGGAGCACACAGCAGGGTTGGCAGTGCCGCTGTCGTGCCATCCAGGGATGCAGGCAAGCTGCGTGTGTCATGGTTATCGATCAGTCACCCTTCCACACATGCCACCGAGGCGATGACGGGGAAGGACCAGTCAGAGAGCTAGGGGGTTAATAGCTTTTTATTTTTATGGTTAAGTAGATTGAGAGACTCTGCAAGTTCTTTTAAACCAAGGTAGGCCCAGGAGTAACAAATCAGTGCTGGATTATTATACATTTTTTTGCGCAAACAAGGCCCAGAGGTATTAGAGCGCTTTACATGAGCACCAGTTGCGTTACAACCTCTTCTGACATTGGACACCCGTTCTCTACAGTATGTGAATAATTGAAGATATAAATTATTTACGTCTCTCGGAGAAGTAACGGAGTGTCCCACTGTTTAGTGCATCACAGAGTGCAGGGGGCGAAGACAGACAAGAGAATGGGGAGCCGAGGTGTGAATGGCCAACGGGCCAAAGCAACACCAGGCCCCCTGCCTGGCTCACGTGGGGAGGGGAGAGGAGCTATTGTGTCCTGGCGTCCGTCTTACTGCAGCCACACCCGAGTACTTAACAGGTCTGTAAAAGGCCATTTTCTTAACGAGGATTTCTTGTTTTTCACCCCTTCTTAGAGCCCCTGCATCTCCATTATGCCGATTGCTGGAAGAATCTCTCCTTACCCCCACCCGAAATCTGTATATACACCACATTTCTCTGCAATTTTATAAAGCACGAAAATGGCCTAAAGGAAGTCAAGCACCAAGTATTGCTAATTTTTAGGCACGCTGGAGGTTATGTAATTTGCCCAGAATCACAGGATGATGAGGTGAAGCTGGTATTCGAACCTGGTTCTCCTGTTGAGAAGTGCTGCTTCAAAGTCGGCAGCTCTAATCGCTAGGAACAGCTCCCACTTGCCTCTAGGAAAATCTTTAGGAACACAGACAGACTAAACAGTTGCTAAAAAATGTGCATTATTCAAAAGCCAAACACGACCAGGCACTACTGTTGCACAGAAACACCCTGCTCTGTCCCTCTGCACCATACGTGTTTCGGTCTGCAGTGCATACTATGTAAATGCTGGACATATTCACTCCGTTTCCAGAAGTAATACTCCCTGAAAATAATATTTTTCACCCAGTGGGCGAAAATTGCAGCATTTCGGAAGAGAGTGCCAGGCTTGGGTAGAATGAAGTATCTGCATATACAATTCAGGGCCTGAGATGAAGCATTCTGTAACTACAAGTATTGCTCATATAATGTATCTTGTTTAAGAGTACGAATTTCTTGGTGCACTCGATCTATCTACGGCCTGCAATTTAGAGGTTCCAATCAGCGTCAGAGAGCTTGGGGGTTAATAGCTTTTCATTTTTGTGGTTAAATGGATGGAGAGCCTCCGCAAGTTCTTCTAAACCAAGGTAGGCCCAGGAGTAACAAATCAGTGCCAGATTTTCTGTACTGTCACTAACCATGTAAATGAGTTCCATTTATAAATGATGCGTGTGAATTCTTGCTCCATAGTTTTTTAGGGAAGAGGGTTTTATATAGCGCAAACAAGACCCGTAGGTATCAGAGAGCTTTACATAAGGACCAGTTGCGTTACAACCTCTTCTGACATTGGACGCCCGTATTCTACACTATGATATGAACAATTAAAGATATACATTAGGTCTCGTCTCTCTGAGAAGTAACTGAGTGCCCCTCTGTTAAAAACCATGATGGTTAAAAAGCATTAAGGGTATCAAGGATACAGATTTTTAGAGTTTTAACTCAAGAGCACCTAGAAACTGCAATTTGGCAGTTTTCTTGAATGTGCCTGTTAGAGTCCTGATGGCTGAAGGTTTTGCTTCAAGGTCAGCTATTGGAACAAACATGTTTTCAAGACTTTCCAATCCTTAGTCAATTCAAGGCCAAGGGGACAAGGGAGAGAGTCCCAGAGCGAAAACCTGAGACACATTGTGCCCTTCTTTAAAACAAATTTTTCATGTGTGATTGGACTGAGAGTCTCATTTAGGGTGGCTGGTTAGACTTTTTGTTTGGGGTCATTAGGCTTTAAAGATAAAAAGGCTTCTTATGCTAGCCTATGCCTCAAATATGTGTTCTTCAATTTCACCAATTGGTTGGGAGACTGTTTAGTGGCATCTCCAGTACGCAACCGGTTTCTAAGTTTTTTTTTTGTATTGATCTTGATCTTCGGCCGCATATTGATAGTGATGTGAAAAAAAGTAGACTCTACTGCATTCTTAGGTTTTTCCAGGAAAGCATGACTGCTGTAGTGGACAGAATCAAAAAACTAGAGTCAGGAAATACCCTTGTCTACCAAGTGTTCAGCATAATTGGTGTAGATGTGAAACATCTCCTCGAAAGTAGGCTGGGCGACACTTTTAGTGACTTTGGCACAGCAACATGATCCATGTTAGAGTGCTTGAAACTAGTCAAGCAAAGAAATATTGAGGACCAATTCAGGAAATGTTATTATACTATGCATGAGAAATGGCTAGCAATGATGCATAGAAATGTCCCTTCCCCAACCATGTCGTTTGAAGTCAATGAAGTCTCACTGTGGTACTCTGCGCAAGTGTTAGATCCCTTCCGTAAAGGGGAATTTTCTCCAGACTTTGAAAAGTACAGCTTCATTTTTGACCGCTTTAATACCTCTGAGGGCATATGAACCCAGTTCAACGCATATGTTGCAAAACCTGTCGCAGGGACCTTCAGGCGCACCAGTATTGGCATGGAAAGCTACGTCAGTGGCCAAAGTTGGCAAATTGTGTACTGGCTGTTTTGGCGTTGCCAGTCTCAAGTGCCAAAGTCGAGAGGGCCTTTTCACAAATAAACGTTTCATGGGAAGGAAAGAAAGAGCGCGAATGACCAAAGACTCATTGAAGAAATATTGTATGGGGTATTACAATAAGTTCTACTTGTAAAAATGTATTTGGACCTCATATACACTGTATGTACACTGTCTATATACCATGCATCAATGAAGAAAACAAGCAATAATAAAAGCAAAGCGTTCCATAAACACCAGTAAAACACTGTTTCAGTTATTTTTTATGGCGCGAAAATGAATACCACTGAAAAGCACTGTTTTTTGAGGTATTGAAATCACTGGAAAACACTGAAAAAACACCACCAGAATTTACCAAAAATAGAAACTGAAAACAGGAAAGCCTATACATGTGTATACCGAACCACCCCAAAATACATCGTTTGCATTTGAAAATAGGCATATTCGAAATACACGAAAAATTTGTATAGGTACTGTATGCATTCAAGCAGTGTAATCATTCAAAAAAAAGGTATGCACAATTTATATCAGCACGAATGATTTGCGAAAATTACACATGAAATGGCTCTTAATACAGAAGAAAAAGTGCGAGACCATCTCGTCACATATGAATACAATTATTTGTAAATACGCTAGAGGCTGAGGTAATGTATTGTCTCTAGAGTTCCTAAAAATAGAAGTTCTGTTCTCTAGGAATAGTTTTACTTTAAGCAGAAGATAAGTGCCAAAAGGTAAATATTTTGAGTTTAGGAAAAAGTTTTCGTTTTCAGGGGAAGAAGGAAAAAAATTGTCAGTAGCTTTGTTTTTGAAACCGAAGGCCAAATTCAGAGGTCAGGGAACGCTGTGTGCAATCTTGCTTAAAGTCATTCTCTCTGTTCTGGTGAAAACATCATTTCAGACAGACTCTCGAAAAAACAGTCTACCGAATCTGGTGAAAGTTCGACCAAGTTGGAAAATGTTGCTACCATGCAGTCGTGCGCATGTGCGCTTTCAGTGATGTTTTGATCAGCATTGCTTACAGAAGGCCATACCTGGTTGATGCTGCTTTCATCCTGTACTTCACTACCCTTCAATCGTAGTGGTGAAGTCTCCACGAATGCCGTCATCAGGATAGGTAACCGCTGGGGACAGCACAATGCATGAGCCTTTACTGGACCCAACAAAGTATCTGCATCCAATGGTACTTCTGATTGTAGTGTAAGACAGGTGTCCAACACGCATTCTTCGCCGCATAGCATGCATCTCAATACAGGTAAGACACAATTCTGTCATATGGGTCTGAACGAAAGGAACCAGGTCATATTTAGATCTCTTAGCCGGGCTAATCCAAGGACTTTAGTTATGCGGTCCCGGTAGCGTATAGCTAGGATCGTCTCTTCCATTGTTGCTGGAGTCTTGTCTGTGACATAGCTTGCCATAACGAAGCAGGAGTAGCAAAAATAGGATGCCTGCTACGAGTCCCAACAGGAGAGGAAGTCCGCCAAAGATGGAATGGACGAAGTTTGGAAAAATACCCAGGACTGCTTTGAATGGGGTTAACAGTCCCGAAAAAACGGTCTTAAATACACTCGCGATACCACTTGTATCAGAAATGTTTAAGATTTCTTTTAGCATTTCTGCGAAGTGTAGGGGGCAATTTGTTGATAACAATGCATGTATCTCTCCTGTTGTCCTTGCAACTTGGAGATCATACGTTTCTTTTGATGACGTCAAGCGAACTGGCGTCTGTAGGAGCACAGTCTTCATTCTGCTTAAAGTATCAATTCGAATAGAAGAGATTTTCAAACTGGGCCAAATTTTTTCCTCCCTGTCTGGTGTGTCATTCGGGAACAATACTCGCTCACAGCAAATGACCTTGGAAGTCACGCTTACTAGATAAGGTTTTCCTGGCAGTAAGCCACAACATCTGTGATCTACAATTAGAATGTAACTCCCGTTAGAAAGTCTTTTAAAGAATGGTTCTATTTTTGTTGCAGGTGTGCCGAACTGGTGACATGAAAGGTTATTTGAAGTCCCCTCACAGGCCCCATGTAAACTTATACCCTGACACAGAAGTATACCACTTAGTGATTTTTCACAATTCTTACCACTAAGAAATACACTCTGTCCTGTATTGCTATAACATGTGTGTGTATAAGGTAAGTTCCATGTTGACTTAATGTATCCTTTACCCAACCTTTCATACTGGCCTGCCTGTATATATGTTTGGCAGTATCGAAACTGGAAAGTCGTTATCGCAATAGTTATATTCCCATGTATTATCCATTCAATGACAGGTCGTTCTGACATTGTCAATGGTAATCTCTCAAGTTTTTCAATGCTCAGAATTGTATACTAAGCACCCTTTTGTGCCAAGCTGATTTGTGTATCAGTAAGGTTAAAGATAGTGAATAGTGACGTTGTGTTGATTAGACGCCAAGGCACGTAGCCTGAACGCAGATTTTGTAAAGTCCAGCCAAGCTGTACAATAGAACGCAGTTGTGACTGACCGTGTTGTAACATCAGTAAGTCTTGCTCTATTATATCGATTGCAGATGATACAATACTGTCCAGTGAATATATTCTGGAAGACAGAGTCATTAACCCATTGTCTATAACAGAAAGCGATTTTTCCAAATTAACACGGTCAATTTCCCGTATTTTTTCTGCTGTCTCAATTTGAGCTACTTTCCAAGCTTAGTTGTAAGCTGCATATATAGAGGCCGCTATGAAACGTTTTTGACGCTGTTTGCGTGGTCCCTTAATGAAATCACGTAAGTCAGCACCTTCTTTAGGTAAAGTCAAGTGTTGCTTAATTTCAACCAGTGTGGATGTTTGTAGCCATTCAAGGCAGAATTTCCCTACACTGTAAGTAGTTATTATCCCTGGATGTTGTCTCTGGGAGTATCTAGGGTCTGGCCTGGTCAATGTGAACCCCTGTTTTTTGTTCAGGAATCTACCTTGACAGTTATTCGTGTCTGTGGGCCAGATCAACCATTTTTTCCAATCAGGATGTGTTCTGTTTTGGTTCAAAATATGGGATACGTCTATCTCAACATCTGTAGTGCTATTACTGTCGGGTGTTGGTTTCGGAATAGACGGTTTATTTAAGTCTTTAATTTTGGCTATGCCAAGACAGGTTGTCTGTTGAATTGTATCATTAAAAAATATAATTTGTTCTGGGATCATGCAGGCTCTAAATAATGATTCTATACCTTGCACTTGCCAATCTTTTTTACCCCAGATCGGTTTTGTTTCAATATTATTGTTCCAGAAATCGAAACCAAATGTTTTCATTTTTTCAAAAAATGTCTCTGAATAGATTAATTTTGTGTTTGTAAGCATGTTTTTCATTCCTGTCTTATTTAACAGTTTAAAATAAAACGTTTCTGCATCACTTGTGTTAAACCCCGAGAAGTATGAACATTTTTCATAAAATGTTTTTGAACTTCCCTTTGGTGGAGTTGCACAATGTTCCCATTGGTTATAATTTAAAACATTTCTAGGTTGAGCTGATCTATGTAGATAATGGTTACCATAGTGGTTATAACAATACATCTGGTCATAATTAGATGAACCTTGTAAATAATCATGTCCTGTAAATTTAGCTGACATCACTAGATCTGACATCATATCATTAATACTGTCAAAGTCCCAATCATCAGCGAATGTGCTTGGTTTTACAAAGTCACTCAATGAAATCTTGAATTGATGAGGATACTTCAGGAGCTCGACCGGACCATAGATTTCGTAATCAGTTTTGTCCCATGCTACCCCACCGGGTATAGGATTGGCTGTGAAGTTTACTGAAGAAAGTCTCTTTTCTCGATGTGTGAAGACTTGTGTGGTTTCAGGACCAAGTTGATATTCTGACTTGCTGTGTTCATTGTAACATATTTTCCCTCAATGAAATGAGCCAAGCATAGTACCATGATGAGCCAAAGTATGAGGATGAATACACCTAGTGCCACCCAAAGTTCAATCCATGGAGAAATCAAATAGGTTTCTTGTAGTTGATGAAAGAGTTCTTTTGCTTTGTCTTTAAAAGTTTTTGTTGTTGGTTGTTCCTCAGGTTCACTCAGATCCTCAGAAAAATCATCGAAGTTGATGAAGTAGCCTGATGCAGTTCTGTCAATTGTTTCAATTGCTTCTGGATTTCTTTTTGTTTTTGGAATTTTCTTTGTTGCATTAGCATAGTCTGCTGTTACATCATTGTAGACTGGTGTTTCTTGATGTAAGATTTTGATTTGGGTTTCAAGAGGTTTAAGTTCCATGGCTTTGTTGCATAGTCCTTGTCCATTCACTGTAGGTTTATCAATTGTGATTAGTCTCTCAGTTTGAACCTCTGTATTTGTAGCAAACTTTGGTGTTCTACTACTTCTTGGGAGTCCACTTGGCCTACTATTTATTATCGGCCACATGATTGTGGTTTAACCAGGTCGATGGATACAACTCGGTTCTCCTTTTTACCAGCAAGGGGCGGTAATACCACTGATCTTGTCCCGTTGACAGACAAGACAGGTACTGCTTTTCTGTAAGAAGGCCCAAATTCCTTCTTTACCGCGATCTTCTCTCTGACCAGATCCCCGATTTTTGGAATCCAGACAGGCCTTGCTGGGACAGGTGGTTTCTCTTCAGTGGCTGTTGGCTGTTGCTTCAACTTTATGTTGCTCAGGTCTTTTCTTTTTTCATTTAAGTCCTGTAAAATAGCCAAACGATCTTTGATATCAAAGCATTTTTCTTTAACCACTGAAGTTTGACTATCGAGGTCCTGGATTTACATTCTAGTCCCAAACAATAGTTCGTACGGACTGAGACCTCTCAGAGAATTTCTTGGCAGATTATTAAGACTACGTTGGACACTTATTAAATGTTTGACCCACCCAGCTCCCGAACCTAATACCATTGCCGTTATAGATTGCTTTATGCCTTGGTTTTTTCTTTACACCATCCCGTTTCCCTCAGGAAGGAAGTGACAAGAGTCCCGCAATGCAATGCCCATGCTGGCCATGCCCCCCCATAAGCTCGAGAGCTAAGAGCAGGAAAATGGCCAGAATGTAGCATGCCCCTTGCGTATATGCCATTATAGACTCGCAAATCTTTTATAACAGTTCAGACGTCAGCCGCGACCTGGGGTCTACATTATAAGTGAAAATAGTTTCTATATGTTAATGTGACGCATTATTCCTACTGTTTTTTTTTATGTCAATAGCCTAATCCTTCATTGAGCGAAATGCCATGGCAATACACCGTCTCGGTCACCACTGCGATCTCTGTTGCAGTTTGGACAGTTTTTTGCGAATATGTGATGTTGCAGGCTCATTCCTGGCCACCAGCATCTGGATTGTAATTCTTCCAGAGATTCATTAAGCTTAAGGTGTCTAAGACCCTCACCCATATGTGCGTCTGCTATTAACAATACTCTCCTGTTCATGTTTGGAATTACTCTATCCCCCACTCCAGGGATTTGAGCAAAAGGAACGGAGTTTGCATCGATTATGTATGTATAATTGAATGGATACATGATGGGTAGTGCTGAGCGGTCGCCTTTTGATGAGGTTTTCACCGCCAGAATTGTTTTTCCGTCAATGTATTTTCCTGAACGCTTTTTTGTAGCTACGGGAGCCGATTTAGTTGCTTCCGCTGTGGCTGTCTCAGGCAATAAATTCCCTGCAGCGTGAACGCCATTACGCTGATGACTCAGTGAGTGTATCACGTGAGCCTTTTGTAGTTCTTTCTGTAAAAGAACTACTTGTTCCCAAAGCGATTTTTGCTTTATTATGGCACCTGTGTCATCTTTGTAACCGTTTTGAACCCATTTCTGCAAGTCTTCGTGGTATGATTTGACGCAGTAATACGAATCGCACACTATTAGTGTCAGGAATTCGCGATCGGCATTATCTAGCACCATTTTTAACGCTATTATTTCAGTCTGTTGTTCTGAATTATTTTCCACTGAGTGTGTTTTTTTAAACAGAGGTCTCAATTTACCTCCGCGCCACACGTCTTTTACAATCTCGCACGTGGTATTGTAGGCTTGCTCTCCCCAAACTGAGGGTTGAGCATAACTGTTTGTGTATATTACGCAGGGGTAAAGTTGTATGGGCAGAATATCGCTAGGCAGAGGGTATTCTCTTTCATATTCAAGATTTTTTAATTGTTTCATTTCCGGGTCAAAATAGTATTTCACTCTGTCTGTAGCAAGAGAATTTTCCCATTGTATCCATTTTGGATTTAATGCCATAGTAGGTAAATTACATGGACTTGTTAATGCCTCAAAGGCTGATTCTGCTGTCCTGACTGTAATCCGTCTGCCATCAGCTTGGTCTCTATCTCTTGCTATAGCTGTTTGAACCGCATGAACAATGTTTTCCTTAATGCTGAGTGTTTTTTCAGCTACTGTGTACAAATGTGATTTGTATGCTATTGGTACTGTTTCTCCCTCATTGGAGGTTAGGTATGTGAATCCGCATCTTCCTGGGATGACTCGAATCACAAGGTTGCGTGTGTTATCGCGTGTTTGCAGTTTTGTTTTAACTAACATGTCTGTTTGTAAAGATCTCAAACTTTCTGTGTGTTTTTGAGTCCAATTGATCGTTTTAAAATCTGGTCTTATTAGGTCATAGAGAGGTTTAACTCTCTCTGCATAATTTAGAATATAAGTTCTTCCGAAATTCAGGAAACCTAGAATTGATTGTAAGTTTTTCAGCGTTCTTGGTGCTTGGATTACAGCGCATTTCTCCAAGAAATTGTCAGCCAGGCTTTTGCCTTCACTTGATAATTCATATCCTAAAAACAGGACAGTTAGATGGGCAATTCTTGACTTTTTGAAGTTGAATTTGTAACCCTCTGCTGCGAACCCAAGTATTATGGTGTTCACTCTTTTCAAGTGAGTATCCAAGTCATCATCTGTTAGATAGATGTCATCGACATAAGATAATGCATCATCATTACATATTTGTAGTAACTCTGTTACTCTCGCTGAGAATAATCCTGGGCTGTTCTTGAACCCCTGTGGTAAACGGCAGACATTTTTCTGTGAGCCATTTATTGAGGAAGCGGTCAAATATCTGCTTTCTGGTGCTATATTTTGACAAAAGAATCCATTAGAGATGTCTAATGTTGTTTTGTATTTTTTGCGCACTATGCTATTCATTAGTGCTGCACTGTGTGAATTTTGTACTGCAAAAGTTTTGCAACATGAGTTTAGGTGTCTGTAGTCCAAAACTAGACGATATGAATTGTCTGGCTTGGAGACAGGAAACAAAGAATTGTTCATTTGTGAGGTGCAAGTTTCAATCACCCCCTGGTATTCAAGTTGATCTAAGATCTCCCTGACCTGTTTTTTAGCTTCTTGCTTAATTGGGTACTGCCTTAGTGCAGTTGGTTGAGATTTTAACTGGATTTTGTGAGGAGGTGAGTCCTCATCCCATCCTACGTGGTTTTTATATAATGCAGGAGCTTGGGCTACTGCCCACTTTCTTGCAAGTGTATATTTTCTATGTATTGGAATGTGATTTTAGAAGGCAGGCATAATCATTTCTTCGCCATGAGGGCACTCTCTGACAAACTCTGGTGGCCAGTCTTTTTCAGCTAAAAGGATGTCATAGCCTTTGGAGAGGTTATCCCAAAATAGACCCCTTATTTTCCTAGTCTTATCTCCCTCTATACGTAATGTTATTTCATATATTTTATGAGGTTTGCTAACTCTGGTATCTGCAGTTTCCACCTGAATGTATTCATTCGTGTCCACTGTCTCCAGATGATTCATCAGGATCTTGCGAGCTATGCTCACTTCTGCTGCGCTGTCTAGCATTGTCTCAGCCCACTCTCCGTTTTTCAGCTGTGTCCTCAGTATCCTCGGCATGTTTGATTACTTTAATACTGGCTACCTTCTTCTTTGGAAATTGGAACTTTTTATTTTGATGAGCAGGTTCCTTGTCTTTGGACTTGACGTGCTCTTCCCTGTGTTCTGACCGTCCTCTTCTTTACGATTTCTGCGAGGAAGTCTGAAAAGATCGAGATGGACGTGTATCAATATCTTGATATCTATCAGGTTTCTTCAAATTATCTCTATTTCTAAGGTTGTATTTTTTCTCAGAGGGCTATCTCTGGGGAGACTTGTGTCCTTGGTCCGGAGATCTTTCTCTCTGCCGAGGAGACCTTACTCTGGACTGAAATCTTTTTTCTTTGGGAGTGGATTGTTTATTTCCATCCCAGCTCTTTTTTGGAGTGTTCAGATTATTTTTAATAAATATCTTTTCAGGATTTTCAGTTAGTTGGGGTTTCACTGGTTTTCCACCCAAACTATCTCTTCCTAGTTCTTCATAGGATTTTTCTATGATTCTGGCAAGTTCAAATGATTGTTCTGCTATATCTGTTTCTTTCAGTTTTTGGCAGATCGCCACAGTTGCTGCTTCCCCCTTTATGATGGCTAGTAATATTGCCGAGACCTGCTTGAAGTCTTTTAGTAGTTTCATACCCAGAGTTAAAGCAGGTTCTGGACCGTATTCATTTTGAATCTGTTTTAGCACCTCTGGTATTACCGCCATGTTTGGAACACCATGTGTTTTTGTGTATATGGAAGCAAAGACTGTGCCCCAAGTGTCACAGTCCTCCACATGTGGTGCGATCCCCATTGGAAGGCAGATAGCCAGAATTCTGTGTTTCTCAGTAGGTGTAGTATCCGGAAATACTGCCTCTATTTGAGTGATTTTTTGTGCTAACCAGAATGGAATTTGTTCCCGTTTAATGGGTACTTTGCCTAGACAGGACTGTATGTTCTGTGGTATGATTTTATTTGTGTTCCCCTGATGAGGGGTCAGCTGTGGAATTTTAATAGCTGGTTGGACTGTTGAAGTCCGCATTACATATTGGACTAATTGTCTGTGGATTTTAATCAGTTGTTTTAACTGTACTAAAAGTTCTGGTATTGACATTTTTTCAATGTCTGGATGTGGTGTGTAGCTGGCTAGAACCGGCCACGTTGCTCCTGGTCTACCTAGTGGACCGAGCCTGGTGATGTGATCATTATGTTTTAGGGCGCCTTTAAATCAGAGCAGGTGCTCTTGGTATTTTAATGGGATTTCCACCTCCTCGAAAGGAGTGTACTCATCCGGTGGTTCCTCTATTTTGTAATAGTGGAACTCCTTTGTTACAGCGTTTGCTGCTGGAAAGTTTATCCATGAATAGAATACCTCTGTCTGCCGATATTCGTGTGCCTCAATTACGAATATGACTGTACCACCTCTTGGTGTTAGTCCATTTTCTATAAGTTTAAGTGTTATAGTTTTTCTTATGCTGACCGGGATGATTATTGCATCCGGGTCTTGCTGTAGGAGACTTCTGTCTTCCGCTAGGAGTTGAGCTGCTATTCTAGCTGTCTCCCTATCTTCTTCATTGTCTGACATTTTACTGACAAGAAGATTTTTTGTTGCAGATCAGGTTTCCACGGAAACAAAGATTAGGTGCACAATATTTTTTGAGCACTGTATCCTTCAACGTTGAATAAACCAAAAACCGTACATAGGAGTCTCCTCCTACTAAGTTTGGTGGATTTTAACCTTGCTTTGACCAACTCCAGACGTCTTTGGAGTATTTATGGGAGAAAGGGTCTGTGTGAAAAGCACGACTGAGTTACTCTAATGTCTTGCGTTAGATTTATCGCCTTACCAAACCGTTGGGCGCCATGTAGTGTAGTTCCTATTATCCCAATAGGCTCTGCACATTGGAATAATATCTTCAATAGTAAGACGTAGGACAGAGGTTAACTAGGTCTTCTACTGTCGAAATTAGACTTAAGTTTTGTGTGCCAGTTAGCTCAGAGTTCACTAGAAACTTTCTCGAATAGGCGAGGAGGAGTTTAACCTCCCTGGATAGACAAGAAGGGATTTAGTTTCTGACAACCATAGAACATGACAACTTTTCTCTCCCTAATCAAGAGTATATCTCTAGAGTCGTGTGAAAATAAAAGACAACTATTTTACTCAGTCAGTACGTGCATACTTAGTTCCACCAGATTGTAGAGAAAGAAGAGATGGGCGTGTTCAATAAAAGGTGTTATTTATTGATCAGTCTCTTTTTCTCATACAAGAGAAATGAATCGCTACAGTTGCAATACTTAAGGTTAAGTAAAGTGCATACAGTAAAAGCAGGATTATAAAATAATACTGTAAAAGCATTGATATGGTTTCTTAGCCATATGATACTTTAAAATGGATAAAAGATATACATACATATATACATTGACTAATCGTATTCAACTGGTGCTTCTAACTACGCCTACCCCGGTGTACCTGACCTAAGCCTAATACATGGGAGGGAGTAAATAAGTAGCAGTTTAAGTTAAGTTTGTTTGCCAAGAATCTGACTCAAGAATTCTCTGTAAGGGGTTAGTTAGTTCAGTACCTGGGATTTATAAGGTAGGAGGGCTGGTATCTCTGTCTCAGGACTCGATATCCCAGTCACCCGCGAAGGTGGGCTGGAAACGCTGGAGGCTGGATTTCTCGGCAAGAGAAAAGACAGCGTCTTTCTTCAGCGCGTCAAAGAGGGAGGGGCAGCGTCCGTGGGCTTCTCGCATCAGCTGGGCTCTCCGGCAAGTAGTCGCTGCTCCAAGCTCATCACCACCGTGTCTTTACTTAGGACAGTGTCGGTATATTTATACCTGAGAGGTGCCGGGTTTGACGTAAGGATGGACATAAGACGTCAATTAAGAACTGGTCGTTCTTACATTCTTTACAGGAGTTCTCGTACGAAATCAAAACAATAGCAGCGGGGATTTCCCAGGTTTGCTGGAGGCTTGGTTTGTTTAGAGAACTCGGTGTGCTCTCTAGGGGGCTGGAGGAATAGTGCTTGCTCAATGTGACAGCATGCGCTATGACTTAAACTGAGAACGGGTTTCTGTGCCATTGTATGGACATTAGTGAATAATAACCGGACATGGGTCAGAAATAGGAGTATCGATACAGGTCCCTAGATAAACATACTACAGTATAGCACTCTACTAGGGACTTACAAGTAAACTAAATATGCCAATTGGGTATATGCCGATGTAACCATATTTTAGGGTAGTGAACACAAGCACTTTACCACTGGTTAGCAGAAGTAAAGAGCAGAGTCCTAAGACAACAAAAACAAATTCAACAGAAAGTGGAGGGAAAACGGAAAAACGTTTGGGGGTGAGCCTGCAAAGAAGGCCAGGTCCAACCCATGTAAATTCAAAAGTAAATCCACATTCTATAGATTGTTAATAATCCACAATATATGAAAGGCACAAAAATGGCAAAGATTCCATTCTGCTCTTTCTGACACGGAAATTAAACCATTTAAGTTTCACCCTTACTTTACAACACATCCAGAGACTGCATCTCCAGTCTCCCTCTGATTTCACGTCATGTTTCAAATGTTAAAGAAAAATTACTTTTATTTACAGGTTTAAGGTCTCGTCTGTTTGAGAAAATACCTATTGTTAGCGTACAATGGCTTAAAGCCCACCCATTCCTTCCCATTGGTTGGCTTTATTCCTTTTTATTCATTAGCTTGGGTGGGCTTTCTTTCCTCTTCTTGTGTTTGTCCTCCCCTTCAGCATCACCTAATTGCTTGCATCCTTCCACTGTTTATTTGTGCAGAGTTTGCCAAAAAGGTTACAGACCCTACTCGCAAACCAAAGTAACACACCCTTCTTACTTCCAAAAACTACCTAAAACCCATCTCTTCTGCCTATTCCTGAAATGATTCCCTTCAAACTTAGTTTGATGTGTTTAATGCAAAAATGTTAATGGTGCTTTGATAAATACTTGAATTCCCATTGTCTGTGTACTCTTCAGGCGAATGTGTTTCTCTTCAGGCAGGTTGAAAGATTTACACCCGTAATCAATGGTCATTTCAAAGAAGCCTTCTATCTGATGAAAATTATCTCCGTCATATGGCCGAAATTATTAAAGATTTTTTTGAGCACAATAACAATACAGCTTCAATTCAAGTCGTGTGGGACGCTTTCAAATCTATAGTCAGGGGAGAAACTATTAGTTACTCTAAATTTCAGCGTAGGAAGATACTGGTAGACTTCAAGAATAAACTTGAAAGAATAAGGATTTTAGAAATAAATCTGGCTGCCAGTATCCAATCAGGTCAAAATGCTGAAGAGGCTCAAAGACTCCTAACTATCGAAAGAGCCATGTTATACTCTCATATAGCAGATCAGGTTGCTGCTAAATATAAACAATACAAAACGGAGTGTTATGAATTAAATGAGCAAACGGGGAGAATTTTAGCTCAAAAATTAAGGCAAAAGGCCACTTTTAACAAGATAACAAAAATTACCGATATGACAGGAGGAATTCAAGATTCTAAAGTGGGGATATTGATGGCTTTTAGCGATTTCTATAGGGTATTATACAATAAGTCAAGTGACGAAATCCATAGCGTCAAAGATCCATCAGAATATTTGAGGAATATCGATAATACGTCATTGACGGAAGGAGATATAGCTATCTTAGCAGCACCTATAAGTTGGGAAGAGATCGAATTAGCAATCCTTAGTCTAGCTCCTAGGAAAGCAATGGGGACGGATCAAATCCCGTTAGAATTTTATCGTAGCTTTAGAAACATCCTTAAACCTGAATTACTCAAGATATTCCACCATGCTTTTTTAGGTCACCCACCCGCCTCATGGTCTCTGGCTACTATTGTGGTATTCAAAAAGAAAGGGAAAGATGCTAATGAACTAGGGTCATACCGACCGATTTCACTTATTACATCAGATAGTAAGATTTTCTCTAAAATATTAGCTATTAGACTAAATGCTATAATGCCTGTCCTGGTCTCAAAGATTCAGCATGGCTTCATTAAAATCATATCAGACGTATTGTTACCTTGCTGGACTGGGCACAGGCCACGGGATCCCCGGTCAGCGTCGTCCTGTTGGACGCCGAAAAAGCCTTCGACAGGGTCGACTGGGGATTCCTGTGGTCTGTTTTGGCCTGGAAGGGGTTCCCTGCAGAATATAATACGGCCATCCAAGCGCTATATTCTTATCCTAAGGCTGTAATTCGTGTGGGAACCGAAGTCTCTAGTCCTTTTCCGATCACTAGGGGGACAAGACAGGGTTGTCCCTGTTCCCCCCTTTTGTTTGCGCTATACATCGAACCATACCTGAATAGACTTATAAATGAAGATGGAATTCCTCCTGTCATATTACATCAGTTAGAACACAAAATTCTTGCATACGCTGACGATGTCGCGATTGTCACTTCTGATGTAACTTTATCATTACCCAAGATTGTTGAACTTGCTCAGGAATTTGGCGAGTTATCGGGATACAAATTGAATATTTCAAAGACCCAGGTTATTCACTCCTCCGAAGGAAGACCAGAAGGAGGTTTATACGCACCTACCGCCTCATATCTTGGAGTTACAATTACCGCTAAAGTTGAAGACATTGTCAGCCTTAATTCTGATCCCCTATTACTTTCCACTAATAGGACACTCGAGAGATTGAATAATTTGCATCTATCTCTCTATGGCCGTACCAATGTTATTAAAATGATTATTTTTCCAAAATTTCTTTACTTATTTCGCTCTATTCCTCTCTTGTTTTCTTCACTTTTTTTTAGTAAACTGGACCGAAATATTTCTAGATTTATATGGGGCTATCGGAGAACAAGACGATCTTTGAAGTGGTGTATTTTACCAAGACTAAGGGGAGGCTTGGGAATTCCGAGCTTTCGATTATATTACTGGGCAGCTACATTGAGACTAATGGGTATCCTAATGTTCCAAGATTTGAGCATAAACGAAGCGACACAGCCATCAATCTATGAAATGTTGCTTGGGGCAGAAGCTCGACAATGTTTCTTTAGGATCTTAGAACCGAGTTATTATAAAAAAACTAAATTTAAAATAATGGTCTCAGCAATACAGATATGGAAACAAATTAATAAAAGATTTCATCTTCTGTCTAATCCGAATTACTATACGCCCCTCCTAAAGAACCCTTTACTGCCCGTGATTTTTAGTGATTCGGTCATGAATAGATGGAATGGTCTTAACATCTGTCTTCTAGGTTCCATGTATCAAGATAAGCGATTAGCATCATTTACCGAGCTTCAGAAAAAATGTGGTCTTAATAGAGGGGACTTTTTTTTATTTTTGCAGATTCGTAGTTTTTTAGAGTCAAAGAATTTACTAAGTACCGAATGTATGAATAAAATAGATTTGATCAAAAGCTGTTGAAAAAAAAAACGCATCGGTACAATATATCAAATGATGCTAAGCAGAATACAAGATAATCTAGATGTTTATAGACAAATGGCAAAGAAATTTGGGTATAGAGAATGTGGATATTGTTAGGTCGTTAGAAGTGGGCAGTAAGGTCATATTTAACGGACCATTCAAAAGTCAACATGTCATGTCCACCTTTGATTTATACTATACACCTTCAAAATTGTCAAAATGGAATGCTCAGAAGGGCACCAACTGTAGCCGCTGTGGTCTCTCAGCTGCGGATTCGATTCACATGTTTTTTCAATGTCCAAGACTAATTCCATTAGTATCTAAAATACAAGACTTTCTAAATTTGATCATGGAATCAACTGTTGTTCTATCATCAGAATTAGTCATTCTCGGAATTCAAACTGATCGGATTGGGAATAGAGCTTTAGAAGAAGAAGGTTTTCTATTTCTGGCAATGTCTGTATATCGATTCTGTATAACCTCGCGGTGGCTGGACGCTGATCCACCGCTGTTTCATCAATGGCAATTTAAACTGCTTAGTATTTATCATTTAGAAAAGGCTGTCTATAAACTTAAGGGCCGGAAAAGAAAGTTATTTGGTCAAAAATTATTGTCACCGATTGAAAAATGGATTTAAACTACATTTTTTTTTCTGACTCAACATTATGTTAATCTCTCAAAAAGAGAAAATACGCTGTACTAGCTGAATGGGGCGAAATAAGAGGGCATTCGGCCAAAAACTTTGGTTCACCCATTAGTAACTGGATTTAATTTGTTTCTTTTGTGTTATAATCTGACAGCTGAATATATTGTAATATGTTTGTCATTTTTTTTTGTAAATATTAGTGTTTATTCTTCTTGATGAACTATTTTATTTTTATTTTTTTCGATCTGTATGTACTGTGTAACTTTCCACTGCCATAAAATCAATAAAAATAACAAATAAAAAAAAAGGCATGTTGAAAGATTTATATGTGAGGACCCCTAACACCATAGTTACTAGGAGTGTTACATAGGAATGGAAAATAAATATATAAATTAGTGACCATATATGCTAGGACTAAAAGTGATACCAGGAATAACTTTTAATCTAAACTCCTCGTTAGAGCAATGTATTTACCATCATAAATCACACTCGCATACCTCACTGCACAAGATCACACATCCGTACAAAGAAGATGGCCAAAAACAAAAAAGAAGAAATTATGGGGATTCTGACCTTATGCACATACAGCCCTTTTGTGTTATTCTGTGTTCTGAGTTTTGTGAGTTCATTTCTGCTACTAAGAAGGAAGGAGTGTCTATTCATCAGTTTAATCCCTTTATTATATACTACATACTCCCACTTAACTCTTGGAGTTTACCTTGATCCGCCAGCCACAGCAGAGATTTCAATTTCTCAAGTTGCTGGTTCTCATTTTGAATTATCTTAATCATTTTGGACCTTATTCCATATGCTCTGGTATTTGGAGAGGTAATTCTGCACCCAGTAAAAATGGATGCTACCAGTTGCGGTGTTTACTGATTGCAGGTGCGGTGTTGACTAGTTGCGGTGTTTTATCACTTTCCAATTTCAGCATCTCTGAATGTGAAATAGCAGGGTTCATTCATACAGTTTCTCCATTCTGAGCTCTGAACGTAAATGTTTGCAAATATTACAAACGAGAGTGTTCCAACGATGATGACAGAACCAACACAACTGCTAACCATCAAAGCCCTACAGGTGGGATAATTCTGACCGTTCCAGGCCCCCAAATTATAAGAATGGCTTGGGCTACAGGTATCAATCATTTTTATGTATTTTTAATGAAAAAACAAATGTTGTGTTCATCTCTAATGTAGACAAACAGCGCCACCATGTGGAAAACTGTAATGCTTGCCGGTGGTGACAATTAAGTGCCGGTGCCAAGCACCGGAAACCACCGGCACAAATTAAGCACTGTAATGAGTATATGTTTGTAGTGTCGGGCAAGACACTGGTAGGAAACTGGGAGCGGCTATAAACATCTGTTATTCAATATCCAGATACAGCTTAAGGTAAATGTATGCTTTATAAATGCACTTTATGTTACATAAAAAGTAAATAAATGCTGTGTCATGATTGGGAGGTAGAAGGATCCTCTGATTGGTTCTGAACATCAGGCACCCCTTCCTCAAATTCAGAATGCCAAGCTTTAGCATTTGAAACCCCTGCCTCATGGGCATTATTTAAGAGTCATCAGAGGTCACAGCTGTGACTCATGGCTTCTCCTTTGCGACCTTTGGCACTATCCTTGCGACCCCTGTGTCAGATATTGTTGGCAACACAGATTAAAGAGGGCTGTACGTGAGACTTGGTTTATTTCCATTGTTCCAGCCCCTTGCCTCTGTTAAATTTTCACATTTTTATTTCGAAGGTGCATTTCATTCTAAATTTTGAAAATGGCGACTTGTGAGATACTCTCAAAATACAAAATAATAATATTTGCAATATAACTGTGAAATCTGAGATAAGAGGGTCTTCAGTAATCCTGTTATATTCTACCCTACGGCATTTCAACTTGTAATTTTGAAAAGGTTAAAGCTGACAGCACAGCATATTTGGGTATTATTAGCTCAGCAACAGATCTCCTGTGCAGTTTCAACCATTTTTTATTCAAACCTAAAACTATTGTATTCATATTTATTTAAAGGGTTTTACAATAGTATTTCTCTGTGGTTTACTTTAAAGGGACATACAGTGAAAAGAAAGAATGCCACCCAGTCCTAATATTAATCACTACAAGCAATCTATAATGATGCTTTGTTTTATAACATTTATGAGGGTTTTGAGGTCATTCATTGGAAGCCCCCTTTAATGTCTGTAAGGGTTACTGTGCTGATCACTGCAAAATACAAAGAGCGCTACAGCGAGAAAAGAACATGTGGTGTCATTTTCTATAATGGCACCAAGGTTAAAGCTTTGATAATGTTACTTTATGTGATGTTGTTCAGTTCTAATGGAATACAAGTTCACTTCCTGAGATATAATCGGTGGTGGTGTGTCATGTGACCTGTGATGTCACTGTCGCTACCCCTCGCATTTGGTGATTTGATGTGCTTGGCCTGCCATAGTATATATTATAATTAAGTGCATGCAGTGGAGGAATCTTTTGAGAAAAGAACTGAGACCTAGAGCCAGGTTTTGAGACCAAAGTGATGCAACAGGTGCTAACTCCTTTGAAGGAACATCACTTCTGACTATTTACTGGGCTATAGGAGACTGAAAGTGGTAGCAGTGATATGGTTTAAGGAGTAGGAGGACAGGCCTCTTTAGCTGTCGCTTGCTAGGATGCCCACATATTGGAGCGAGAGTCCACACAGCGGATATGAATTTCAGGGCTCCCATGAGAACATACCAGGGATCCTTTGCAGTATGTCAGACTGAGGAGTGTTAAGGTATGGAGACAGGAGATTAAAGCTATGGAGTTTTCCATGTTCCATGACCTTTCCTGGCACGTTTATTTAAATCCAATTCAGTGGTGATGTTAGATTTTGTGATAAATATTTAGGAAAAATAACTTTTAGAAAGTTACATTTTATCTGCTTAAAGCTCTTGGAGGCTAATTTGCATTAGCTTTACAGCAACTGCCCTGCCAGTTTTTGACCTTAATGAAGTGTGAATACTGCAGAGACAATGGCTTACGCCTGTTGACACAATGGGCTGGGTGTGGAGGCTGTGTTACTTATCAGCTGAGGAATGGCAGTTGGGGAGGTTCCAGGAACTTCATTAACTTGAAAAGGACAGATGTGAAGCCTCACATTCATAGCTTAGTGTGAGTGGACATCTGAGGGAGGGGTACCCAGCTAGGCACCATCCCAGTGGGAGGGGGAGTTGGTCTCAGAACCAGTTTGATGTAGTGGAGAAAAGGGGAAGTGCTCATTGCACCCCTGACTGGCCCCCAGGCCCCTCCAGGAGCAAAAGGCCTGTGCCATCTTGCTAGCCAAACCTACAGAGCTGGCACCTCATGCACAACTCCTCAGAACACTTTCTGGGCCTGTCAAACAGCTGAACAAGGAATGCACCTGCCGTTTGAGACCTGTAATGAGACCTGAATGACTGGACCTGCTCCCATGTGTACCCAGGACAAAGAAGTGAATGCCAAGATTCAGTTGGCTGGCATCATGTGTGGCTACCTGCTTCCAGGAAAGCTCCAAGAGGCCTTTTTCTTGAAGTGCCCACCTGATCAGTGGTAACTGGGACTGGACCGGCTGGTGGCCTCTACTCAATCAATCAATTGCTTGTAAAACCCGACTACTCACCCGTAAGGGTTTCAAGGTGCTTGGGAGAGAGCTGCTGGTCCCTCGAAGATGCTCTGGTTCAGTCGAAGAGCCAGGTTTTGAGGTCCTTCCTAATTTGAAGCAGTGACTGTGATTGCATGAGGTGGAGAGGCAGGAAGTTCCAGGGCTTTGCTGCGATGTAGGAAAAGGATCTCCCTCCGGCTGTGGTCTTGTGGATACGTGGAATGGCAGCCAGGGCCATTTGGGTGTGTGGAATGTGAAGAGGTGGTTAAGGTATGCAGGTCCCGCGTCATGTAAGGCTTTGTAGGCGTGTGTGAAGAGCTTAAAGGTGATTATTTTGTTGACTGGGAAGCAGTGGAGATCTCTGAGGTGGCTGGTGATGTGGCTGCGGCAGGGGATGATGTGGATGAGTCATACGGAGGTGTTCTGGATGTTCTGCAGTTTCTGGGTGATGCCGGCATAGAGTGCGTTGCCGTAGTAGATTCTGCTGCTGATGAGTGGTTGGGTGACCGTCTTTCTGGCTTCGGTGAGGATCTATTTGAATATCTTTCAGAGCAGGTTTAGTATGTGGTAGCAGGCGTTGATCTGGTGGTTCATAGTGAGCGACAAGTCCAAGATGATGCAGAATTCCGTGCATGGTCTATGATTGTGGGGGAGGTTCCAACCATGACCTCAGGAGGAACATTACTGTCAAGGCTTGATGGTTGGAAAATGCTCCTCAGGATCAGTGTGACATACAATACTGCTTTCCATAAAGGCACAAAATATAGGGGCGGTCAAGCGAGGTAAAGGGTATGGGATGGGATCAGCGAGGAATGAAACCTGAAACAAAAATCCTAAATTTTGTTCTAACTGTTCCTTTCTCAGAAAACAATGTTTTGAAGTGGAATGATGCATACAATAATTAACTAGCATACTGCAGCCATTCCTTATGTGTGTTTGACCAGATTATAAACAAAGTGCGTGTCTCAAAAGGTCTTGCCCACTGAAATGTGTTACCATGAATTCGTCAGCTGAAAACCAAAGAGAACATGAAATCCCAGTGCATTCACTCTAGCAACATAAACAATTCTAGCATTTAAACAGGTACTTTCATACATTCCTTTTTGCCCACAAGAAGTCTATTCTCAGGAATCTTCAGAACATATCAGTCTAGATTATCTCTGGTAAACTTCACCACATGAAAGACTTCTGTAGATTAACCTACTCAAAATTAGCTCAACAAAAGAAAAAGTTTGGAGACCTCAATTCACAAAGTCAATACTGAATTCCACCAAGATAAATATCCCTCAAATGTGTGCCATACGTTACTTCTAGTGTGATCCCAACTGAAAGATATGTCAAGCTCATTAGCAAATGGTACTCCAAAATCCCAAAGAAGAATCGAGTGAGAATCGTGCTTCCTCAAGCAAAATACCAAACGTCGCTAGGGAGTTCCAGCGGAGTTTCCCTACCTGAGATCAGGGAACGAGTCCGGGGTACACACAGGTGGACGGCGTCCACCCACTCTTTTCACAGGGTAGACACCGTCCACCCTGCCAAGAAGTTGAGCCCCACTCTAAAATATGCTAAAGTCGTCCCGATGTAAGTTTGAGACACCGGGATTCATTCAGCAGCGCCTGCTCGTTATCTGCTTTTCTTCCGAGCAGCAACATGCAGATGGGGAGGGGGTTTTGTTGTTTGGGACTCCAGCTGGGCCTGCACAAAGTCCGAACTTTAGGGCCCATTTGGCCTTCTTTGTCTGAGTATCCAGGCTGGGGGCTGCCTGTAGCCTCACACATAGATGTAAATGCAGAGGAAGGGAAGCAAAAGCAGCAGCTTGTTAACACTTCAAAGGCGCATAAGAGAAGCACGATTTTGACTTTGTTCGGACCCCCATACATAATAGATATTCATGCACTGTAAGAATGTCAGATGCATTTTACTCTATCCCAGTGCAAAATAACAATTTAAATACCAGTATTTTTATTTGTTTTACAGCGCTATTCATCCCAATGTTGGGTGCCAGATCACTTTACAGCAAACATACATATTATATTGTCAATAAATCACACAAGTTTGTAAATCATTGTACAGGGTGTGTTATATAAGACAGTGAGGGTTACTGGATATAGGAGTCATATATCATCCTTCATAGCTCACTGGTATACTAGAAGGAATACATTGCAACTAAGTATGTGCGAAATTTGCGAATTCATGCGAAATGGCAAAAATAATCAGTGAGTTTGTGAATTTTCCCGCGAACTTGCGGATTTTTCTGCCATTTGCACAAATATGTGACCACATGTGCCTGTAACTTTGCCAGGGCGCCAAAATGCGCGGAGGTCCCTTGAGTGAGCTGGCCATTATAGTGGGGGCGGACGGGAAGACGTTTCATACCGCTAGTGTGTGGTGGAAGGGGCCAAACGGGCGGGGCTTCTATGCGAGTTCACGTGCATCTTGTTTATAAAGGGTCAGAAACCGAGCAGAGCAGCAGATGAGGAGAAAGCAGCCTCCTGGTCACAGGAGCTACTCGGGGATGGCTCTCGGGAAACTCATGGATGCAAAAATACGTTTGGCACAGGACCCCAGAATCCTTTAGATGTCCAAGATAGCTCTGCTGCGCGTGTTTGTACAAAGCCATTCTGATCCTGCTCAGTGGGTTCAGGCGCATGCAGCTGCTGCTGCTGGACAATGTCCCATCTCATTCTAAACTGCCCCGTACAGGCATATGCTAGCGCTGGGCAATAGGGTGCAGTGGCATGCGGGTGCTGCACGCCTGGTACATGCGCATACCGGTGCCAGGGGGGACACGTGTTTATTGGTGCTGTGTAGCAAGTTATAACTTTACATTTTGACTGCACCAGACGGTGGTACCATCTACACGGATCAGAAGCATCCAGGCACCAGACTTCATGGTGCAAGAGCGTAATGGTGCTGTGCGGTATGGGTATATATGTACTGGGGGCAGGGGGGCACTTAGCACAATGTGTGCTCACACCCAGAGGGCTCCCAGGCAATTGAGCACAAATGATTTTCACACTGAGAGGGCTCCGGGGCAGTTCAGCAGCACGGGGGCTCACACCCACTGGGCAGCTCAGCAGCATGGGAGCTCACACCCACAGGGCTCCCGGGCAGTTTAGCAGTGCCACCCTCTGGTTCATCACTGCCACCCTCTGGTTCATCACTGCCACCCTCTGGTTCATCACTGCCACCCTCTGGTTCACCACTGCCACCCTCTGGTTCACCACTGTCACCCTCTGGTTCACCACTGTCACCCTCTGGTTCATCACTGTCACCCTCTGGTTCACCACTGCCACCCTCTGGTTCATCACTGCCACCCTCTGGTTCATCACTGTCACCCTCTGGTTCATCACTGCCACCCTATGGTTCATCACAGCACCCTATGGTTCACCACTGCTTCACCACTGCCACCCTCTGGTTCATCACTGTCACCCTCTGGTTCATCACTGCCACCCTCTGGTTCATCACAGCACCCTCTGTTTCACCACTGCCACCCTCTGGTTCATCGCTGCCACCCTCTGGTTCATCACTGTCACCCTCTGGTTCATCACTGCCACTCTCTGGTCCATCACAGCACCCTCTTGTTCACCACTGCCACCCTCTGGTTCATCACTGTCACCCTCTGGTTCATCACTGTCACCCTCTGGTTCATCGCTGCCACCCTCTGGTTCATCACAGCACCCTCTGGTTCACCACTGCCACCGTCTGGTTCATCACTGTCACCCTCTGATTCATCACTGCCACCCTCTGGTTCATCACAGCACCCTCTGGTTCACCACTGCCACCCTCTGGTTCATCACTGCCACCCTCTGGTTCACCACTGCCACCCTCTGGTTCATCACTGCCACCCTCTGGTTCACCACTGCCACCCTCTGGTTCACTACTGTCACCCTCTGGTTCATCACTGTCACCCTCTGGTTCATCACTGCCACCCTCTGGTTCATCACAGCACCCTCTGGTTCATCACTGCCACCCTCTGGTTCATCACAGCACCCTCTGGTTCACCACTGCCACCCTCTGGCTCATCACTGCCCCCCTCTAGTTCATCACTGCCACCCTCTGGTTCATCTCTGTCACCCTCTGGCTCATCACTGCCACCCTATGGTTCATCACAGCACCCTCTGGTTCACCACTGCTTCACCACTGCCACTCTCTGGCTCATCACTCTCACCCTCTGGTTCATCACTGCCACCCTCTGGTTCATCACAGCACCCTCTGTTTCACCACTGCCACCCTCTGGTTCATCACTGCCACCCTCTGGTTCATCACTGTCACCCTCTGGTTCATCACTGCCACTCTCTGGTCCATCACAACACCCTCTGGTTCACCACTGCCACCCTCTGGTTCATCACTGCCACCCTCTGGTTCATCACTGTCACCCTCTGGTTCATCGCTGCCACCCTCTGGTTCATCACAGCACCCTCTGGTTCACCACTGCTTCACCACTGCCACCATCTGGTTCATCACTGTCACCCTCTGATTCATCACTGCCACCCTCTGGTTCATCACAGCACCCTCTGGTTCACCACTGCTACCCTCTGGTTCATCACTGCCACCCTCTGGTTCACCACTGCCACCCTCTGGTTCATCACAGCACCCTTTGGTTCACCACTGCCACCCTCTGGCTCATCACTGCCACCCTCTGGTTCATCACTGCCACCCTCTGGTTCCCACTGCCACCCTCTGGTTCATCACTGTCACCCTCTGGTTCATCACTGCCACCCTCTGGTTCATCACAGCACCCTTTGGTTCACCACTGCCACCCTCTGGCTCATCACTGCCACCCTCTGGTTCATCACTGCCACCCTCTGGTTCCCACTGCCACCCTCTGGTTCATCACTGTCACCCTCTGGTTCATCACTGCCACCCTCTGGTTCATCACTGCCACCCTCTGGTTCACCACTGCCACCCTCTGGTTCACCACTGCCACCCTCTGCTTCACCACTGCCATCCTATGGTTAATCACTGCCACCCTCTGGTTCACCACTGCTACCCTCTGGTTCACCACTGCCACCCTCTGGTTCATCACTGCCACCCTCTGGTTCATCACTGCCACCCTCTGGTTCACCACGGCCACCCTCTGGTTCACCACTGCACCTTCTGGTTCATCACAGCACCCTCTGGTTCACCACTGTAGATTATGGGGAGAAAGCACATCTGCCCAGCCAGCCTCAACCGAGACAAATTAATTTGGGGCTGGTTAATGTGTTACTGAATTTGAGCTTCAAGTCCGGCACCTGCTTCCTTATCTGTAAGTGCTTCCTGTTGTGCCATACTTGTAACTATTCTCTGACCCTGCTTCGAGGGTCAGAGCAGGGTCAGAGAATAGTTGCAAGTAGGCAACGAACTCTGGAGGCGCCACTCAGGAAACACTTACAGGGTTACAGCAGGTGCCCAAGTTGAAGTTAATTTCTTTGTAACCATTTTGTAAATGGTTACAAAGAAATTAGCTTCAACTTGGGCACCTGCTGTAACCCTGTAAGTGTTTCCTGAGTGGCGCCTCCAGAGTTTGTTGCCTACTTGCAACTATTCTCTGAGCGGAACGAATTTTCGACCCATAGTTAATTGCAGCTGCATGTAACAAAAGGATCTCTGTGTTCAAAGCAGTAACCTACATACCCATCTACATAAAATTAAATCTGCCATCTGTATTTTACATGATGTGCTTTGCAGGAGGCGCATTAACCCTGTATGCTACTTTAAGTCAAAACTAGGACTAGACAAAAACAGATCTTTCCATCAAATGTGTTAACCTCCAGGCAGCTAAAGCAATCACATCTACATGGAAATATGCTGCACACGGAATATTATGCCTGGTGGGGAAGGCTGGCATCAGAGTTAATTTGTCAATCCTTGGGTAAAGGAACCTGTCACGTGCCGTGATGTCACTTCCTGTGATGTCACTTCCTGCAATGCTACACGCTGTAATGTCACTTCCCCTTGATACTACCTAACTTGGAGAGTCCCCCCACTTCTTTTTTTAGGACTTGTGCCCTGCCTGAGTTTCCATTGTGGTAGTCAGCCAGGAGAAATGTAGCATCTGACTCCTAATCCTGGACATAGGCTGCAGTTAACAGGAGCCAGAAAACAATGAAAGATCCACAATGCAAGTTGTTTCCAGACTAGTTCCAACATCATTGGAATCGTTAATTACACGCGTTTATCGGTGTGCATGGGCTAGTTCAAATACTCAAGCCCCGCCCAAATCATCTGCGTGGGAGTAATGCCTCCCTGATTCCTTGGACATGTAGTCCCCTTTCGTGCTGTATCAAAACAGAAAGGCCATTAATAAACATGAACTTAAACACAGTGTAAGTCTGAAAACATAAAAAAAAACCTTATGTGTAGAGTGTGTTCTTGAGCCAGTTTTTAGGCCCTGATGGTGCCATGAGAGCTGTCACGCTGTACCTCGGTCTTCATTTCCAGACAGTGACACACCACCCAAGTCAAACCAACCAAGGTATGAGCTCAGCAGGCAAAGATTTCTCGTTGATCCTGATCGGAGATTTTTGTCACTCAAAAAACCTGTTCAGCAGTCCCTTGTGGCAAACCTTTCCGAATTCATGTGTCCTTCCCAGATGCAGCCTGCAGCGTTGCCCCACTGGAGGAATCCGAGCTCCAAAATAAAAGACTATATCCACATGAAGAAAACCTGACCAAGCGAAGGTACGAAAATATCGGCCAACAAGAGGATTCATCAGGTTGTAAAATTTGAACTTTTCCTGCTCTGAACTCTTCCAGACAAAACCAAAGGCTGCAGTGGGACCATGTCCATCGACTATGGGTCTTCTAAAGAGCTTCCTAGGACATATTCTGCAACCTTGCCCACTGCATGATTTCGACTTCAGTTTCAGAGAGAGTAGGACATGTGGGCTAAGGGCCAGAGCTATACATTTTGGAACTGGGGAGCCAGGTTCGAGCCCTGGTGTTAGCTCAACATCCTGTGATTCTGGGGATATCACTTAATCTTTCTGTGCCTAACAAAACAAAAACAAAAAATATGACCTTGTGTAATGTAATCTGGTGATCAGCTAAAGCGCTTTACTGCCCTTAGGCAAAGTTTGGGCTACATACAAAACTGCAAAAATAAAAATAAAACTAAGAGACAGGGTAAAATCTTTGACTAGGATGAAACTGCTTAGTGTATCCAACTCGCATTCCCTCGCCGTGGGCCTGAAATCATGAATTGGTCCCAGTCACACTCTAACAATACCTTCTATTAGCGATTTTAATTTTGAAGCCTTTTGTCTTCAATATTTTTAGAACTCATATTGCTGATTCCCCATATCGGCGTTTTGTCGTATTGGTGTCATTTTATTACATTTTCTTCTGATTTTGAAACCTAGAGTTGAATTTTTATTGTTTTTTTTTTTACTTCTTAACTGTTTTGGTACTTCTAAATCTTTTACACATTTTCACTAAGTTAAGCCTGTCCACTCTATGCCACAGCTACCAGGTGTTCTGCTCAGGTATACATTATTGAAACCTTTGTCTTGACTTAACAGGTTAGTGACTTTATTAATTGTGGTGGACTACCATCCACCCTAATTAATATTTAACTTTCTTACAATACACAACTGCTGTCTGCAGTTTTAGTATGTGGATGGGGCAAAACTTCCAGCCAATATGTCAAGATTTCTCTGCCAGATTCCAGAGTATCAACATTAGTGGTGAAAAACTGTGCTCTACTTTTGGGGAAATGCCTGCCAGCTCCCCTTGTCAGGTTTGGGAATGGAAACCTGGGAATTTCACTTTGAATTGCCAGTAGAGGTTGCTTAGAGCCTTCTGTTAGGGAAAGAGCTGACCAGCCATTCGGGCGAGATATTATGAATGTCTTTGTTTGAGGGAGGCTACTCAGAAGAGGGACAGTGAGGAAACTAAGGCAGGACAAGCCAAAGATGTCTACTGTGCACAGCAGAAGGATTTGCACCGCTCTGTGAAGGCGAAACTTAGGAGTCCAAAGATGCCTCTACAGTGTGACATGACTGTGTACTGTGTGAACGAATAGCACACAGAAGTTCCCCTACAACTTCCAAGGGCCGCAAATCTGCTGGGCGCTAGAAGAAACTGGACCACAGGCAGCAGTATTTAAAAGACATAAGCCAGCATCAGGAACTAAGTAATCACCCTGGGCTGGGCATCTAAATATTTGGGTGGTGGGTTTGTGTCTGGCCTAATGAAGATTCCAAAACTGCAAGGTAGACCAAGGTGTGAGCACTGGGACATAGGCACCACTTCTACAACTGGTGCTGGCACTGCTCTCTGGACAAGAGAATCCGTCAGCCAGACAAGCTGAGCAACAAAAGTCGAATAATTTAAAAGGCACTGCGGGCTGCAACAGAACCCACATTTTGGGAGAAAAGAGCAAGAGTTGAGGGACTAGATCGAAGAGAGCTGAGGTGGGGCTTCTACAAGTCTTTTCACCCTGTAAACAACTTCCTAAAACCCCCATATATATTATCTGATGAAACTCTAGATACCGAAAGGAGGGAGATTGTGGCACATATAGCACCACGTGAGTTTGTCCTGTAGGAACAGCCTGGGTTAACTCTTTAGTTACCTAATATGGGCAATATTAATGCACTCTGAAATGTGTTACTTCTTTCCCATTTATGTACAGTACTACATTTTGTGTGTTTTAAGTAAAGCAATTTCTATTTTTCAAAACACTAAACATTGGCTGGACATTGAGCAATTAACTTCTGTTGATTGGTGTATTGAGTTGTAAGTCTCAAACCCCACAACACCTCCCCTGAGTTAGCCAGTGTAAGGTTACACATTACAAACAGAGGGGATTGTGACTAAAGATTACCTATTTGCAAGGTTAGAATTCAGCTTCAAGCTCAGCCTGAACTCGAGTCTCTGGAACGTCCATCCCTCCAGCTCCACCACCCATAAGCTACCTCAGCTCAACTGCATTGGTGCTACTGGTCTATCTGCGGTCAAGTAGAGGTGACACTGAGCTGGCATAGCATTTTCTAGGTCAAAGCCTACCAGACAACACAGCTGTCTAGTTTGCAAAGACTCCTTGGGGACATTCTGAAAGCTTCCCAGGGAATGCATTTCACCCACTCCTGAAAATTGACTTTGTGATTTGTAACCAGCGCCACTAGAATATGTGACAGGGGAGTGCCAAATTCTGCGAAGTGCTGAGTAACTTTTGCAGCACAAAAAGGCAAATTATGCGGCGTAATGCTGCACATTTTGTGATGGTATTGCTTTAATATTCTGCCATGTTTACACTTTTTATACCTGTCTTGGCATTGGTTGCACTTCATCTTAAGACCCTCATATAGCAATAAGCAACCCATGATCCTTTCAAAGGACCGCCAATTGCTGCATTTTTAGTAACTTTTGAACTGTCTGAGCTACAACCAACATTTTTCTTTGTTAAAATCTGCAGAATTTGCAGTTGAGGATGGATTATGTGGTAAATGTGGCTAATCTATAATTATGCGAAAATTGCTGCAGCCACACAATCGCATAATTACAAAGGCCCTGTTTGTAACTCACAGTTGCTTGCTTTCTATCTGCTGGCTTTATCTGTTTATGCTGCCCAGCATGTCTTTATCCCTCTTGTGGACCATACCCTGTTTAGTGTATTCTTCTATGCTTTCGATAAACAGGCCTTTAAATGTTGTTCTTATCTTGTCACATTTGCTGTGCATTCAAAGACAGAGATCAAGTGACAGGCTATGTCTATGTCTTCTGACAGAGCTTGGCGTTTGCTTTTCTCTCTTTGACTTTAAAGTAAGAGGATATATCTGACGATCCGGGGTGTGAAAGAAAGGGCTTTTTTTCTAGCTCACCACTACATTTAAATTTCTATAAATGAACTCTGCAAATATTTCAGAGTATATCAGAATTATGAAGGCACAAATGAAGCACACATTTTGTAATTCTGTGTGGTGGAAACAAATATTTGAATTACGATCAAAACAAGTCAATACACTAGTTGATGCCATTTCGGCACATTATCGTTTGTGCGCTGTATTGTTTTATCAGTAAAACTGTATGTGTTGTCTGTAGTGGCACTGCACTACCACACTTTGCAGACTCCACTCCAATCTTTACCACTTTATGCCTCTCTATGTCACTCCACTCTAAGCCACTCTCTGTCGCTATATGCCACTCCACTTTACTTTACACTATGCTACTCTACTCCACATTACCTCACTATATTTCTCTCTACGCCACTCTACTCTGCTCCACTTTATTCAACTCTATTTCACTCTACACTGCTCTACTCCACTCTAAGCCACACCACTCTACTCTACGACACTCCACCCTACGCCACTTCACTCTACGACACTACTCCACTATATGCCACTCCACTCTAAGTCATTCTACTTCACTCTACTCACTCTATGCCACTCTACTCAATGAGACTTCACTCTATCCCACTCCATGACACTCTACACCACTCTAGTCTATGCCACTCTCACTTCACTTTAGACTACCCTGCTCCTCTCTACGCCATTTCACTCTATAACCCTCCATGCCACTCTACTTGACTCTACTCTATGCCACTCAACCAACACTCTAATCTACAACACTCTGACACGCTATGCTACTCCACACCACTACAGTCTACTACACTCCACGCCACTTTACTCCACTCTACAACACTTCGTGCTATGCCGCTCCCCTCTACGACACTTTACTCCACTCTAGGGTGTGCCACTTCACGGCACTCTACTCTACACTACTCCACTCCATTCTATGCCACTCTACTCCACTCTTCAACACTCTACGCCACTCCACTTTACGGCAATCTGCTACACTGAATGCCACTCAACTCAATTCCACTTCACGCCACTCCCCTCCACAACACTCTACTCCACTCTATGGTACACCATAACACTCAACTCCAATCTATGCAACTCCCTCCATGCCACTCCAGTCCACTTTACTGCTCTCCACTCGATGGCATGTAGAACCAAGAAAAGCCCACCTCAAGGAGGAGTGGGGGCTTGGCAGTGCGGGAATCACCCGTCTACTATTACCCTCCTTATATAATAAAGTGGACCCGGAAACCTTCGTCTGCAGAGAGAACCACCTTTATTACAATAGCTCGGGCTATGGAACAGAGTCCCAAGCTAGTCAGAGACAAAACCCAGGAGGCTGCTGCTTTACTCCACAGCGAATAAGCCTTATATACATTTTTATTCCACTCTTTTGGCATTCAGTCCATTGTTCAATCAGGGCGGTTTTTGTAGTTGATGACCTGATCAATGCGGTGTTTGTAGTTGATGACCTGATCAAGGCTCGGCATTCAGACCATTGTTCAATCAGCTTGATCAAGACTCGGCATTTAGACCATTGTTCAATCAGCTTGATCAAGGCTCGGTCAGTCAGACCATTATTCAATCAGCTTGATCAAGGCTCGGTCAGACAGACCATTGTCCAGATGACCTGATCACGGCGACAAGGATGTTTACCAAGCAGGGAGCAGAAGATGAAAAACACGCTTGTTTACACAGGGTGTAGGTGTCTCATGGCTCTCTGTTGATGAATTGGTTAACTGCAAAGAACAGGGGGCTTGGGTATGTGATCGTTTTCTTTAGCGTCAGCCTAAATGGAGGCTGTAGGCAGAGTTTTGTCATGAGATGGCAAGAAATGGAGGAATGTAAAGAAATTAATAGGACCTAGTAAAAACTTATTTTCTTCAGGCACACTACTCCACTCTACACCACTCTACTCCACAACACTCCACTGTACTCCACTCCAAAACAATCCACTCTACTCCATGACTCTGCACTCCACTCCACCCCACCCCACTCCACTCCATTCCATGACACTCTACTCCACTGTGCTCAATGACACACCACTCTTTTCCAGGGCACTCTATGTCATTCACTCTATGGCACTCCATGACATTCCACTCGTGAATCCACAACCCTCATTTCCCTCCAGGACTCTGTATTTCCCTCCACTCTACGACAATCTACTCCACGCCACTCTCCTCAATGCCAATAATCTTTAGCCATGCTGAAGAACAGCATGCTGATGTATAACATGGCCAAAACCAATTGGCAATGCAATCGCTCTCGCATAGGGAAGACCTATTGGGTTTGCCAATGCGTGTTAATAACTGGCACCTGCTGGTGTGTTGGCACCTTTAGGCAAGTACCTACGAGTCCCAGCTAAAAGTCTAGCCATAACATACCTACTGCTTCAAAGTAAGAGAGATGAGAGAAAGGCAGACTAATACAGGACGAGCTAAGAGGCTGGGCCTTATCATCTGACACTGTGTGCGCAGGACCCTTCCAACGGTCACCCTGTATGGGAAACCCATTGTGCATCAAATTGGACAGTACAGAACAAAATCGCGATTTTTTAACAGCGCAACAGTTTTGCTCTTGTGGGTTGAAACTGAGACAGCTGTGCTGGGAACCAATCGCACATTCTCCCGCCCTCTGACCCGTGCTCTTCCACGCCCCACAACACTCAGGTATTGCGGTAAAACAAACAAGGCTTCATTAATGCGGACATTGGAAAGAATGGCGGTAAACAAGTTTATTTACACTCGAGCGCTGTCGAATAAACGGGTCATAGAGAAACAGTGCACGGTAGGTGGGCCGGGGTTTCCGATTCTATAGTGCCTATATAGGCAACACTCTCCACCCTCTGCAAAGTTAGCATGCACAATGTAATAAATAAATACACAACACAATTCTTTGTTGGGAAAGGATTGCTGCAGGTTTATTCCATACAAAAGTATGCATCATGGTGGGTTAAGTTACGGGCGATCCAAGGGCAAGCAGCGGTGACTGACCTACGCTGCCCGGCCCGCCTGAAGAGCCAAATTGCACCGTGGCCAATCCAATCAATGCTACCAGTTATGAGGGGATTCCCCCCTTGAATACAGTGAGCCACTGGTCCACCACTTTACACATGCCCTTTTTAGGGCAGAGCGTTGCAAGGCAAGCTCCCGGTTGCTCAGGCTTCCAACCGCCTAAAGGACTAGCGAGGCGCTGACGATTCTTTCTCCAGGGTCCTGCCGTAAAGACTCCTGGGGTTTGGCACAGTCACCCCTATTGTGCTCCTAAAGATGTACCCTTCCACCTCCGGATCGCCCTTAACTCCACCAAAGCTCTGGATGTGGCCACAGTCGCCTCCAGAGCCCCCCACCAAAGTCTGCCGTTTCCTTTACTTGCAACCTGCTGTTCCCAGCACCTCACTAATGTCCAATAAGAACAGATCCATGCCCACCTTTGACAGGTGCACCCCATCCTCCTATTTGTTGACCTTTAGTCCATCTAGGTAAACCATCTCCTTAGCTACCTCTGACAGGTGTGCCCCATCTCTATCGGGGGACCATGTGTGTTACACGGAAAAGACCACGCCAATTTACCTAGCCCTTCATATTTTCCTATTGAATTTGAGTTGAGCCTTGCCCTTCAGCTTGGTGGGCTTGTTTATGGCTTTAATTTCCTTTCTGTTGGAATGAGATGGCCTCTCCAGGAGGGGGATCTACTGTTCTTTTCATAACCACAGCTTAATTACCCTTCACATTATTGCAGGATCTATAGCCTTGTGCAACCTGCCGTTACCGTCCTTCTACTTGGACCATTTCCCTATCTACCTCTGATAGGTGTGCCCTGTCCCTATCGGGATACCGTGTGGCGTTTGCACAAAAAGAGGCCATGCCTAAATTACCAAGCCCTTCTATTGGATATGAAGTTGAGGTGAACCAAGCCCTCCTGCTTGGTGGGCTTGCACATGGCTATTTTTACCTTTCTGTATGACTGTACGACAGCCTCCCCGGAAGTTGGGAACTACTGTTCTCTTCTTTAACCACCGCCTAGTTTACCCTGTAAGTTATTGTTCAGCCCAACCAATACTCTATCTCAACCCACTAACCTCCAATTGTATGGGAGCACAGTGCCAACAGGAGATGGGACCCCAAGAGCATAACAAACTACTGCTCTAATTTGAAACCACAGTACTCTGTGCTATACTCAGTTGAGCCCAGTGTGCAAGGAATGTATTTAAATTTGGGGGTTGATTATGCCATTGTTCACCCTACCCCCTACTTGGCGAGTCCCAACTTGAGGGTTCAAACTGATAACCAACTGCTGCCCCAGCAAGGATTGTCATGCCTTCCTAGAATGCCAGGTGGAACTCCCCACCCAACGAGACAAAGGTGGATCTAATCAAAGTGAGGTGGGTCTTGAGGTGCCCTAAGGGGACTACAAATATTCTGCTACATCTCACGTCCTTCTTTCCTGCACCACCCATTAGTCTGACTGCGATCTGCAGGTGCTATGTCGCCATGCTTGTGACTCCACCCAGCATATATATTGCCCATTGCTAGCTTTTGTTGCAGGCATCCCAGGTGCTGCAATAGATGCCAATGCTTTTGGATTGTGAAGACATGGCAAAATTATATGAGCATATTTACCTTCACCTACTTAGATAGGAGTGCAGAGTGCTCTGGAATTGTCAGTGATTGTGCTCCAAATCCATATTTCTTGACGCTATTGGAGCCACTGCACACTTTCTGGCATAACCAACTGACGCAACCCACCTGGCTGAATGGCCGCTGCGAGATTTTGATCTTATCCACATGCTCTCATGTTTACCGGTGCACATCGTCTATAGGTCTGGCTCCCCCTCTATTTATACCAATTCCTGCAATGTACCCTCCTGCCCCTGTGTGGGCGAGTATAACACCTGTAACCTTGCGAATCCCACTGCCTTAACATATTAGGGCAGTCCGAGGGGGGAGGGTCTGTATCGTTAGGTTCTGCTACATTGCATGGCCTCCTTGCCTGCAAGCACCCTCAACTGACAGCAGTCTTTTCTGCTGTGTCTTCCACTAAATGTCCGCACCCTGGCGCAAGTCATCCCGTTCCATACTGCTGTTAAAGGATTACCGTAATGCAGACCTGAAGGAAAAGCTTATGGGCTGGTAGCTAGGCGTAGAACACTATGTAAAGATACCTGCCCTTTCTTGGAGATGGGAATGCTCAAAGTGTTTTGATAGCTGTGACCCGATGGGCTCTAACCAAGTGTTTCCCAGATTTGGAACCACATCCATGTTAAGTAACAAACTTACGCACCCCGTCTGGTTGCAAGGGAGAGAAGGCAAGCAAACATTTGCTTAACTGAAGCACCACTAACGAGCTGGTTTACGGGGCTACAATTTCTGCTAGGAGAACAGACCTTTGCCCAGTCAGGTATACTGATAAACTATGGTGAACACTTACTTGTGTCAAGACTGGATCAGTGAACCTTTGTACGTAGTGCATCTGACAGTAAATACCTTGATTTGCTTTGGCTGGGATGGAATTATTGCTTCAGTCACATTCCGGATGGTAGCAATGTTCGGCTCTTTCGCTTTCTTCACTGCTGAGTGTGCCTGGTCCATTCCCAGCTGCACACTGCGTGCTAACCAGCTGTGACCCATGATGCTTAAAGCACTAGACCTGGTTCACTTGGTTTACCCCAGAATTGATTGCCCTCCACCAAAATCACGCCGGATTCGACTTACCTTCTAGTCATTTGTAATTAAGGTTAGAACATGTTTTCCCAACGTAGCCAGGCAGACTTGTGTATTATAGTCCAATGGCCAAGTCAGGATCTAAGATTTCCAGTTTTAAGTTCCGCTGGGACCCCTCTGCCTCAATGCAAGTGACCTCGTTGATTCATCCAGCTCCCCTAATGCACTTGCCTGGCACTCGAGGGCACCAGCACAACGAGAAGCACTGGAGCTGGTGAAGGGGATTCGAGGCCAAACGTGCCAAAGTCTGTGTTTTCAGCATATACTTTCTAGGGGTCCATTTCATATAAGAATGTGTCAATGAGATTACCAGGCAGACCCAATAGCCTGTTCTATGATGGGTGGGCGATGGCTCAACTATCAATCTGGGCTTGGAAATATGTGACATTAAGCAAGGTGTCCTCCTGTGCTTGGCCCGTGTCCCTCCTATCTTGCAGGGGGTTGCATGATTGGTTTGATCTGTGGTGATTTTTGTCCCCTCTCCAGATTACCCCGGCTGTTTAACTGCCAGCAAAGTGAGCAGGTGCAGACCTAATGGGGGGGGGGATCTAGTGGTTGCAACTTGATATTTTTTTTAAGCCGCCCACCTAATGTGCTTCGAGGCAAGCAATAGGTACTTAACTTGTATCTCTTCCCCCTGAAAAGATAGAACAATCCGCTTTGGTCATGAAAACCTAAAAAACACAAAACTTACCAAGCACATACTTCTAAAAGTCTCTCAGGTGGGACCGCGAGGACACAAGACCCTGGCAGAGAACCAGTGGGAATGGCTCTACTAGGTCAACAACCAGAAAGACACATCAAACCAGCAGAAACACCTAGGAGGTATGCTAACCTGCCCCAAAATCTGCCTCCCCCTGCACCGAACTGGGAACATTTTGCATGGAGGTGACAACCCCTCAGCCTCTGAAACTCAATGTAAGATCAGCTGGCTGAAGCTGTGACTAAATTGCATTACAATTGTTTGGCCAGGCCTGAGAAAGTACATTTTATTCCATGATTCTGAGCCTGGGTGAAATAGAGGTGGTTGGAGAGACTCATACCTGCTTTCAGAAACAGACCTGTTGTCTATCCACTTATTTGGGACACAGGTCGCAGAAAATGCCCCTTCCATCTGCATCTAGCCAATTGAAGGATAAACGAATCGATCTCACATAGGCAAGACCTCATGGGTTTGCCAATGCTTGTTAATGACTGGCACCTGCAGGTGGGTTGGGTCCTCTAGGCAAGTACCTAGGAGCCCCAACTAAAACTCTGGCCATAACCTACTGCTTCAAAGTAAGAGAGATGAGGGAAAGGCAGACTAATACAGGACGAGCTAAGGCTGGGCCTTATCATCTAACCCTGTGCGTGCAGGACCCTGCCAACGGTCACCCTGTACGGGAAACCCATTGTGCATCAAATTGGACAGTACAGAAACAAAATCGCGCAACAGTTCTGCTCTTGTGGGTCGAAACTGAGACAGCGGTGCTGGGAACCAACCGCACATTCTCCCGCCCTCCGACCCGTGCCCTTCCGCGCTCCTCAGCACTCGGGCATTGTGGTAAAACAAACAAGGATTCATTAATGCGGACATTGGGAAGGATGCCGGTAAACAAGTTTATTTACACTCGACCGCCGTCGAATAAACGAGTCATAGAGAAACAGCGCACGGTAGGTGGGCCGGGGTTTCCGATTCTATTTCCTGCTGCCGCGGCCTCCTTTACAAATCATGACCCGGCGGCCAGACAGGCCGCTCATTCAAGGCTCGGGAGAGCCTTGTTAGCGGAGGCCCAGGGCGATCCTGAGGGTGGGTGGCCGCGTTCACCTTGATGATACAATCTTGCGCTGCTGAGCCCTTGTTGTTTCCTGTGTTTGTTGGCACCGCACCAGGCGAAATGATTGGTTGCAAAGCAGGCGAGCACGGTTACCGCGAGACTTGGCTAACAAACCCAGTTCATTCTCGGAAAAAAATCAAATTTCTCATTGTGGAATATACTTGAAAGTTGGGAGAATCCAAGGTACTGAACGTAGCCATAGTATGATGTTGTCGTGATGATGACTTCATTATTTATTTTATATAAGGTCTCCCCAATTCACAATCTTGCCTGCCCCCATCATAACTATTACACTGATTGACGCCACCTGGCACATAATTAAATGAACACAGATTGGATGCCAAATCAGTTATCACACATGAGCCACAAAGGTGTGGCGAATTATATAGCTAATAATGCCACTGAAAGACTTGTTAATGACTGGCGATTGCTGCTATGAAGTTCATAGCTGCAGTACAGTTTACATTTGAAAATTCGTTCCTCCAAGTGGGAGGTCTATAATTCATGTAGTGACAAGAAATATCTTGGTTCCTTTTGGGAGTGCTAAAAGAATAATATTGTCTGTATATCGTCTTTTTCGGTGAGCAAGATAATTGCCCACTATCGTGTGATGTTAATATTGTGTCCTAAAATCGCCCTAATGGAATTACTAATAGCAAATCCACACCCAATAAGATGATATTTTTATAAACAATACATGGGACACATCTTTATGTTAGGCAATATTCCATTCCTGTATGCTGTTTTCTAACTTGCAACCCAGAGAAGCGTATTCATCATTTACTGGATATCACACACAGAAAAAAGCCTTGCTACTCTTTCTTCCACTAATGCGTGAATTGTTGTGTTTCATTTTGAAACGGAACCACTTTTGTCAGCTTTTGCACAGTTTTGCTCTCCCAATACGAGCCTGTCACAGATTGTACCCCCCCCAGCAATCATTTCAACATGAATGTGAGGAAACACTTACAGAAAGGATGGATGCCTGTAATGAAAAGGGTCATCTTGGTGGAGAAGCCAATCCAAAATAAAGGTGGAAGGAACTCCCTTAATGGGATACAAAGAAGATTCTTATGCTTTTGAAATCCACTGTATTCCTACATCACAGCAGGGTTCCATCCTACACCTGATCTATAGGAAAGATGATCCCAATATTGCTGGAAATTACAGGATGATCGCCCTGCTTGATGTAGAGGCAAAATTCTGCACTAAAATACATTTAAAAAGAATTAGAATTCTTGTCCAAATCAACAAACATAATCTTTCTCGCACAAACTGGTTTTCGGGGTGCTAGCAGCACTTTAGATAACATTCTCTGTCTCTCACTGGTCATTCAGGAGATAAAACGAAGCTGCTTGTTCACCTGTTTTATGGCCTATCGTATGGCTTTTGATGAAGTAAATTGCTCGATCCTCTGGTCTAAATAATATATATTGGGGATCCCTCCACCACTTTTGAGAGCCATACAGTCTGAGTCTCTATACTGGAATACCTGTGGGCACGTGAAATAGACTGATAACAGGCATATTTGGAAAAATATCAAAACCAACAGAAGGCTTAAACAGGGGTGTGCTGGCCCCATTGCTTTTCAATCCTGATATATCAGATGAAACAGCCGCCATCAAGGTATAAGAGACTTGCCTACCTAAATTAGAATCACTACAACTTCAGTCTCTACAGTATGCAGATGACACAGTGATCTTCAATCACACTGGAACTGGACTTCAAAAAGCCCTCAATGCACTAAACTCCTACAATGTGTCTAACGATCTAAGCCTGAACTCCGGAAAGTGTGCAGTACTATTCTTCAGCAACGGCCATTGCAAGTTAACCCTGCGGGCTATCAGGGTTCAGTTTGCAGCAAGACAAATAAAGTAACATTATTTAGGAGTTTTGTTTGATGACACAGGCTCACCTAGACAGCATTACCACCATTTAAACTCTAAAGCAGCCTCGGTTATGTTCACCATCAAATATCTTTATAATAACCTTGGAGCCGTGCCTGTAAACCCTTTACTTACGGTTATACATGCACAGTGCTTGCCATCTTTGGTATATGGTCTCCCGGATTTTCCAGGAATGGCCAGTATGTGGCTTAATGAGCTACTTTCAAAGCTCTTTAAGTATATCTTTCAGCTTCCAAATTCTAAAAGCCATTGCCACATAAGACTTTAATTTAATCAGACTCAGCCAGCACTGCTATTTATGGTACAGTTTCTTGTTACTTGCCACCACTTGAGATCACTGACTGCTCCTTCGTTGAAGGCGGCAATCTAGTCTGCTAACTCTTCAGCTTCGGCCAGCTATGCTCCCTGGACACATTATTTTAAACTTGCACTGCATTCTCTACAGACTGATAACCTTTAGGTCCCCCCAACATCTGAGGTACAGTTCAAGATAGCTATCAAGAAACAAGTGAAAGAAATTTCACATGCAGCTGATTTGACCACCTTCAAAGGCAAAAATATTTCCCCCATACACAGTCGACTCTTACAAAGATAATTCTATCCATACATATTTGGTATCCAGTATGTCTAAAATGGCCAGACACTCTTTTTTCCATTTCTGGCTTTTCCTGGTTCCAATTCTGGAATTCCAGCAAGCTTGTATGGAAAAGTGTAAATTTTACGTTAGCATAAGCCGCAGCCATTTTGAATGTCGCGTCAATTTCATTTCAGTCGTGTTCATTTTACTCTCTGCTGTTCGTCTTTTCACCCAGCCTGTGTCCTCTAATTTTAGCTGACCTCTCTGACTTGGTCAATCTGATGTACGTTCTGGGGGGTTGCAGCTGCCGGTGCACCTGGTCTCAGAGGTTATCGATTGATAGCTTATTGCCGCCATATACATTCCTTCTTTCCCCTCCTCATCTCCTGACCATCTGGTCAGGCTTTGTTCTTGTTTGCCTATATCTATTTCCATGCTTAAACCTGTTCCCTCCAGTTTTCCTTCCCATGAGATTGCATCCTAACAAACAGTATATAAGGACAATGGTTTTTGCATTAGGTGTACTTCCTCCCACAACACTTGACGGTGTTGTTCGGATGCAGTCCTGCTCATGAGCATTTAATAAACTTGGTTTGTCTTACTTCACTCCAGTGCCGATCTTTCTTTTGTTAATCTTTGTACCCGTGGACGAGAGGGTGACCCTGCACCAGTGTGCCCTCACAGGGGTACAATTCCACAATTGGCAACCAGCACGTAAGGCCCCATTGGAGACGCAGCCGTCTGAAGGAGTGGTCTTGACGGAAGATCGAAATAATCACTGAGGATGCGGACTGCATGAGAAGACTTTTGTCTTTGCAGCCAACGTGAACTTTCCGCTTTTCTTGACTTGACCCTCCGGGTGATGGTGGGTCTTGACTGGGGCTTCTTCGGCGAACTTTGCAGTGACCATTAGGTCGACCAGAGATCGGCAGGTGGGAGTTGAAGACTTCAGTTTGGTAAGGTTGCTGATGCAGCACTCTTGTTTGTTGGGTTTGGTTTTGGTATTCATTGTTTGCAAAGACTGAAGGCAGGTAATGTGAGGATTTTTCTCCTTTTGAAACTTGTTTGGATAAGTAATATTTTACATGTACTTGTAAAAACATGCCTGTTATTAGTGCACTTCGTAAGTGGTCCTGCTGCAGCAGTACCAGAAGTGTTTTGGAACAAAGTCAGCCGGCTCCGTCAGAAGGGACACCGAATAGACATATGGATATAAAATATGGTATTTGTCCCATAATGTACGGCTCATTGTGGCACAAATACACAAAGATGGAATCTGATTTACAGTTGCCAGTGAATGGTCATTTGATTTTAAGAAGGTTCAGTATGTGGAACAGTGTTTGTTCAAAAGGAAGAGTAGACAGGATATGTTTGATAGTTTGCGTATGTGGGATAAGGAAGTGCGAGAGAGCGAAGAAAGCGGAAGCTATAGCACAGAAAGAACAGTGGAAAACGATGTATCAGAAATGTGTTGAATTAAGAGATGAGGAGATGCAGGAAGGGATAGAAAAGGTAGAGAGAGAACATCGATTGCAGGTAAATGGCCAGTACCCTATTAGAAGTCCTGTCTATCCACTACTTAATAAGCCTCATGATGACTCTATTTTATTAGAGCGACCCCCACCCCCGTATAAATCTCCTGATGCAAGTTCCCCTGAGGGAGGTGCTTCTGATGAGGAAATCTCCTCATCAGATGATAAGGACAATGATCAGCGATCCATGCGACAGTCTCTCTCTACCTGTCTAGCGCAGATAAAGATAAATTGAAGGGCAGTGCTAGAGAGGAATCTCGTCGGAAGACTACAGCGACGATCCTTACAACTACAGTTCAGGCTTGGGAAGACTCAAAACAGTTATATTTTTTAGTAAAGTTATGTTGGGAGATAATATATAATTGGCAACATATTTCTGACGATTTGAAGACAGATTATAGGCAGTTAAGAGATGGGACTTACCCTTTCAAAAACATATCTGACACAATTAGACAAGCGGTTAAATTACGGGATGATAAATTACAAATGCAAAAGGAAAAAGACTTAGCTAAAAAGCAGCAAGCAGGCGTTGAGACATCAGAATCTCAGACAGAGAAGACGGATATTCCGGTGGATGCGAATGATCCCAGCAGAATTGAGTCTGCTATGAAACTAATGCGAGAAGCTGCACCCCTGTATGTTCCCCTGAAGGGTGCCGGAACAAATGATGATAAGACTTTCGATGATGCAAAGGAATAGTTTATATATAATTGGGTATATGCTCCCTGGAGTAGAACAGATGTTATGGCCCTCAAGGCTGCCTTGCCTAAACCCCGGAAAAATCCTGCCACCTTCTATGAGGTGGAGGAAGGAGCCATTAGTTCTTGTACTATGACATTAGCAGATATAGATATGTTCTTTGGGCTTATTTTGCCCCCGGATATGTGGAGAACGATACTCAAAATCAATGACACTGAGGCATTTGGTGACACTTTGGTAAAATTAGAAAAAATAGATACGGAAAGGTTACCTGCTCAGAAACACCAACAGGAGATATTAGATATTCCTAAAGCTATTGTGACTAAATTGAAGACTCTCATACCCCCTAAGGAAATAGATTGGACAACGTTAGCGTCTTGTAAACAGAAAAAAGATGAATCAGTCTCTGATTTTTTTTCAAGGTATGAGGAGAGATTTCATGATTTTAGTGGCCAGTCCCTGGCCGATGGTACGGGCAAACATTTGTTTGTCGACAAATTTGTTGCTAATATGTTACCAGAAATATCTAGTCACCTTAAAGCGAGTGAAAGTTCTTGGACTACTTCCTCCCCAGATTCCCTTTTGACAATGGCACAATATTATGAGCAACAGGAACTAGAAGCGAAGGGAAGGGAGGATAAAAAGGTGAAGGGATTGAAAACAAAGGTGATGATGGCTCAAGCGTATGGTCCACCATTTAGGAGAGGTGGAGGGAGCGCATGTGCAATGCATGCACCAGGAGCGTTCCTTCTCCTTCGTGCCAATTTGTCTCCTGATCAGTGTGCCTATTGTAAAGAGACTGGGCACTGGCGTTCTGAGTTTCCTGTTTTGCAAGGTCAGCAATATCAGCGGGGATGGGGGAGTATGAGAGGGTGTCCAGGGAACGTAGGGAGCAGAGGTGGTGCAAGTGTTCAGCCCCGGTTTGAGGCACTTGAACAGGGACTGAATTACCCTAATGCTTTTGACAAACAACATCAGTACCAAATGACTGACTATTCTGCTGATACACCTACAGATTCTGATTATGCATAGGGATGCCTAGGACGGGGTATGGGACCGGTTGGGGTGCCAGTAGATCAAATGGGTCCCTATGTTGACGCAAATGTCTTGGGATCTATCAATCAATTTCTGGTTGATATAGGGGCTACCCATAGTGCCCTGTCTAAAAGACTGGTCCCTAGGGCTCCCCTGTCTGGCACAATGATAACATCAATACGGTTCGATGGAACACCTACACCTACCCCACTATCACAGCCACTTGAATTTGGACTTGATGAATTCACTACAGCAGGCCCATTTTTGCTTTCCGCTAACACTCCAGATAACATTGTAGATATCGATATGCTAAAATATTTTCGTGCCACAATACACCATTCCCGGAAGGTGTATGTGTTATCCTCAATGATAACTAGCCAATCATTGATAGATCTTGCCTTATCAATGAGGACACCACTCTGGCATCCTTGCCTTGCACTCTGTGGGCTAGATCAGATACTGATGTTGGCCAAATAGTTATTCCTCCTGTACGAATTTAAGTGAGAGAAGGTGCTTCATTGCCTCGTTTGCCTTAATACAAGATATCTCAAGAGGGTGACGATCACTAGCAGGTATTGTCCAGGACTTGATTAAAGTAGGTGTAGTGGAAGAGGTTCCCTATAATACTTGCAATAGCCCTACCCTTCCCATTTTGAAATAGGACACTGATACTAAGATTTACAGGTTCATTATTGATTTGCATGAGGTCAACAAAATTGTGGTGCCCCAATACCTGGTAGTTTCGGACATAACAACCCTCCTCACCATGATTCCTCCTGTGGTGAACCACCCAGCCACTGCAATACATTGTTTTCACGCAACTCCCTGGGCCGGGCATGGCCTGGGGAGTATTTAATAAAGGGTGACGTTGGGGCACGTGACCGACGGCACGAACGGAGTAACTGAGTAGTTGTGCCTCCTTGCTTCTCCGCTGTTGCCAGATAGCCCAGGCCCTGATACCTACCTAGTAGCGTGCCGCCCTGGCTCTATGTCACAGGGGTACTTCCTCTACCCTACTGAGTCCTGATTACGCCATAAGCAGTAGGGTACCACATTGGTGACGAGTGTGGGATCGGACTCCGCGAGCGACCTAGTGGCCTGTGCGAGCTCGGGCGGCTGAAGCTCGCTTGGAGCGGCCTGGCTAGGCTGGAGTGTGGGCGGATTGTGGCCCAGAGGCTGGTCCGGAGGTGTGGTGTGTGAGAAGCGGAGGCAATGCCGGACTCGCCGGAGGCTCCGTCCGGTTGCCACCGTGGCAGCAGGAGGGAGGCCGAGTCGCACGGCCGGGAAGAACCTTCCAGAATTCAGCCAACACGCAGACCCGCGATGGCGGCGCCATGCTGGAAGAAGTGGGTGGGGCAGCTGGAAAACTACTTTGTCGCCACCCGGGAGACGGACAACACAGTCAAGAGGTCGTTGTTGTTGTTGATGGGTGGCGATGAACTCTATGATCTCTTCCGAGATCTGCCTGACACTGGGGATAGTGGTGATTATGACAAAGCTATACAGGCCCTGAATCGCTACTTTGTTCCGCAAGTTAACCCGGATTATGAACATTTCAAACTGCGACAAGCAAAACAACGCAGGGAGGAGTCGATTGATATGTACTATGCGAGGATGCGGAAGCTAGCCAGTACCTGTATTGTGCCTGATCAGACATTCAAGACCAGGGCCCAGCTGATTGCGGGGTGTAAGTCTTCGGAGCTGCGCAAGTTAATCCTTCGCTAGCCGGGAATCACGTTGGACGAGATATTGATTCTGAGGAGAGAGCAAAGAAGTCGGAAGGAGGCCAGCCAGTGTTTCCAACTCCCATCAAAGAGGAAATGGTTGAGGCGATCAAGAAGTCGTATGGCCAAGGAGCCGGAAACAGCACTAAGCAGGAAGACTGGCGCCCAAGGCTGGAATGCCGGAACTGGGGCATGGGAGTGCATGTCCGAGAGTGTGCCCAGCACAAGGGAGGCAGTGCCTGAAATACAATAAGTACGGACATTTTGCATAGGTATGCCAGAGTGGGGGCAACAAGGCAGAAGCAAGCCCCCAGGAGAGAAGCTCACAATGCCGGCCAAGACCGTGCAGGCGGAAGAAGAAGTGGACGACAGGGGGCCCGTCAAGGTTGAGGCCATTAGAACAGCCGCAATCCCTCAAACACTCTCTGAAGTAAGGAGTTTTTTGGGAATGGCGAACTACTGTGGCTGGTTCATTCCGCGGCTAGCCACCATCTCGGACCCCCTATTGCAGCTTACCAAAAAGGACACTGGGTGGCAGTGGACAGATAAGGAGGCCCAAGCATTTGCTGACGTCAAGAAAGCTTTGCTAAAAAGGGCTGCTATGGTGTACTGTCGGCCGGGAGCGGTGACTGAGCTGATCGTGGATGCTATCCAGGTGGGGCTGGGAGCTGCACTCCTACAGAGGTCTGACCAGGAAGAGTGGGTGCCCATTGCCTATGCCAGCCGGGCGCTCACAGCGGTGGAAACCCGGTATGCCCAGTTAGAGAGAGAGGCCCTGGCCATTCGTTGGGCATGTCAACACTTTCACATATATCTGTGTGGACACACTTTCACCGTAGTGATGAACCACAAGCCACTGGTGCCCCTCTTTGCTGGAACAGCGCGGACCAGAGCCCTGCGGATCGAGAGGTAGGCTGTCCAGATCCAGCAGTACCGGTTTGAGGTGGTATACCATCCAGGGGCGAGTAACCCGGCTGACTATCTGTCACGGCATCTGAGGGCTCCGAGTGGGGTACAAGGGCCAGAAGTGGATGAGGGTGCTGAAGGTTTTGTGAAACAGCTGCTGGAAGAAGCCCGCCCCCACATCTTGCGGCTGGAAGACATCAAGAAGGCGTTGCAAGAAGATGAATGTCTACAGGCCGTTGCCCTCACGCTGTGTGATCACCAGTGGAAGTTGTTTCTCAGCGGGAATAACCGAAGGTTTGCCGAAGGCAAGGAGTACTGGGAAAGTGTGTGGCGGTGCCGCGGGGAACTGAGCACGGCGGGGGATAGCATAATCCTGCGAGGATCGAGGATAGTGATACCTGCTATCCTCCGTGACCGCACGATCAAATTGGTACACCAGGGGCACCAGGGAATAGAGAAGACCAAAGCCCGCCTGCGAACAAAGGTATGGTTCCCGGGCGTGGACAGGCTTGTGGAAGAAAAGATAAGAAGGTGCCAGGCGTGCATAATTACTGGAGCTGACCCACCAGAGGCACCCATCATCACGGATGGTCCCAGCATGTCACCGTGGGAGCGAGTAAGTTTGGATGTTGGGAGTTTCCCGGATAGCAGATAAATGGCGGTGTTGGTGGACAGCCATTCGAAATTCCCCGAAGTGGAGCTAGTGTCTTCAACGGCTTTTGAACATTTGCAGCCGGCATTGGAAAATACATTCGCCCTGCTAGGACTGCCGGTGGAACTCTGAACGGACAATGGACCACCGTTCCAGGGGCAAGAGTTTCAAGAATTCCTAGAGCAGTATGGCATCAAGCATCGGAAAACAACGCCTCAGTGGCCGCAGGCTAATGGTGATGTGGAACGCTTTATGAGGACACAGAACAAAGCCATGCGGATTGGGGTGGCTCAAAGCGTCAATTCGGAAAATTGCCTGCACCAGTTTCTGAGGGCTTACCATCAAAAGCCTCATTGCATGACCAAGTGTGCGCCACATGATCTTCTACTCAAACGAGCTGTGCGGGGCGGCATACCAAGCAGCGACGCCTGGACCCCTGCAGTTCTGGATGTAGAGCAGTCTCTAGCCCTCCGACAAAAGAACAACGATCGGGCCAGCAAGAAAAGAGGGGCCCGGATGTCTGATATCCAGGTAGGAGACTATGTCATGAGAAAAGACAGACACCCGGGTTCCAAGTTTCGCACGCCGTTTGAGCCTGATCCGTGGAAGGTGGTTAGAATCCAAAGGACTCTCGTACTGGCTGAAAAAGGGAACCAGCGCATAGCTCGCAACGTGTCCTGGTTTAAGAAATGTCCAAAACCTAGCAAGGCCACCTGGGAGCCCGAGGTGGACCTATGGGAAGAGAGGAAGCAGATGGTGCAGGGGAAGAAAGCCAGACAGTGGAGGCAACCCCGGAAGGAGAAAGACCAAGTGGGGTAGCAGGGCCAGGTGGGTATGCCCTCAGCCTTCTAGGGTAACCATCCGGGTGCTGAGAGTGGAGAAGAACGAAGCCAACACCATCGCTATGAATTCCGCAACAACCCAGCGCCGAGCACTGGGCTGTGGGACTTTGTGCGCTAGTATCCCAGAGGAAACATGACCAGGGGAGTACCCAACAGCAGGTACCCGAGCTGTTCTTGGGGGGGGTGGGCTTGGAGGACTGATGATTGGTTTGCCTGTGTGAACTTTATTATTGTTGCAAATCCCGAGGTTGGATGGGATGTGGTGAGCCACCTGGTCACTGCAATACATTGTTTGAATGCAACTCCCTGGGCCGGGCGTGGGCCGGGGAGTATTTAATAAAGGGTAAGGTCGGGGCACATGACTGACGACACAAACTGAGTAACTGAGCAGTTGTGTCTCCTTGCTGCTCTGCAGTTGCCAGATAGCCCAGGCCCTGATACCTACCTAGTATCGTGCCGCCCTGGCTGTATGTCACAGGGGTACTTCCTCTACCCTACTGAGTCCTGATTACACCTTAAGCAGTGGGGTACCACACCTCCCACTGCCACCACATTTTTGGTCATTGACTTGAAAAACGCATTCTTTTCAATACCTATTCACCCTGAAAGCCGCTATCTTTTTGGTTTTACAATGAAAAATAGATCCTTTCGTTTCTGTAGAGCTCCAAAGGGCTATACTGAGAGTCCTAATTTTTACAGTAGGGCTTTGAAGAGACAACTTGATTCCTTCCCCGTACCAAAAGGGGTGGCCCTCATTCATTATGTTTATGACATTCTATTAGCTGCTGACACTCCTGAGCAATGTGAAGAAGGTACATTGTTACTGCTATCGTTTCTTGCATCACATAATCAAAAAGTCCCTAGAAAGAAATTGCAATATTGTAGATAGCAGGTTACCTATCTAGGTCAACTCCTGTGTAAGGAGGGACATGTGCTAACACCAGATCGCATCCAAACCATTCTAGATATTTCTGTACCCCGTACTCAAAAATATGTCAGTGCACTAATTGGCCTTGCTTCCTTTTGTAGGCAGTGGATCCCATGTTTTTCGCATATTGTCAAACCTTTGTTAGCCTTTTGACCAAAGACACCCCGATACCCCTCTCATGGACTACTGAATGCCAGAGCGCCTTCCAACAGTTACGTCAAGCCCTTTGTTCTGCACCAGTATTAGGTACCCCAGATTACACTAAATCTTTCACGCTCTATGTTCATGAAAGGGATGGTTATGCCCTCCCAGTCTTAACACAGACACATGGCGATAACAATGCCCGTGTGCATATTTTTCAGCTGTCCTTGACCCAGTCGCTTGCGCGCTGCCTTGATGTTTCCGAGCTGTGGCAGCAACGGCTGTATCTATACGCCTGAGTGAAGGATTAGTTCTGTCATACAAACTGCTTGTGTTAGTACCCCATTCAGTTGATGCCTTACTAAACCAAACCAAGACGCAGCATTTGACTAGTGCCTGTCTGACAAGATATGAATTGACACTTTTGGTCCCCCATATCACGCTAAAACGATGCTTGACACTAAATCCTGCCACACTATTACCTTTTCCAGCTACTCAACCTCAGTTACAAGAGTCACATGATTGCATATTTTGCACTGAAGAACAGACAAAGGGTTGTGTTGACTTGCAAGACACTCCCTTCTCCATTCCAGATGGGGAGTTATGGGTTGATGGGTCATGTTTCAAATTACCCGATGGTACCACATCTGCTGCCTATGCTCTTATGACACTCCAGACAGTAGTTGAGACAGCTCGCAACCCACAAAAATCGACCCAAGCAGCGGCGCTGACTGCTCTAACAAGAGCGTGTGAGCTTAGTACAGACTTGCTTGTCAATGTCTACATAGTTTGAGCTATAGGTGTTGCATTATTATTTAGAAAGCAAGACTTATACTTCAAGTTTTTAATATACTTGGAGGGGCAGAATATTTCAGAGCTGCACTCAAAAATACATTCAAAAATACATTCTTTGGATGCTTCAAGCATTAAACCAGCTGTTAAGTCCTTGACAACTGGCAGATAGTGGAAACCATTGAACAAACTATTAGAGTCACAGAGAAGCAGGGCCAGTGATTATTTAGTATTTGTTAATGAGCAGTTATCTGTGCTGAGATTAGGAAACCTGTCTTACTTTATGGCAAACACCCTCTCTCTATATGCAGCTGGGCCAGGACTGGTGCCTCGTCACATACAGCAGGTAGAGAGAGGTCTGAGACTGGGGAGGGAGAAAAGAAGAGAGCAGAATAAAGAGGTGGGGAAGTGGTGACAGGCAGGAGCAAGAAGAGGGTGCAGGGAGATAAGAGGCAGTTGTGCTGAGTGCTTTTGCAGGGGGTAGCAGGGTGTGCATAGGAGAGATGTAACAGCTGGTGGAGAGCGGCTGAGGGAAACATGGAACGGTGTGGCCTAAGAGGCAGGGGGGACTTGAAGAAAGAAAGAGAGACAAAAATAAGGGGCCACGAGGGGGAGAGAGGCTGCATGAAACATAAGGCTGTGGAACGGTAGGCAGGGGGTATTTGAGAAGACAGCAAGGGGCCATGTAACAGCCTTGGGCGGGGGAAAGGGGCTGCAGGGGCTGGAGGGATTTGAAGAGAGAACGGGAGAGAATGGCAAGGGGCCATGAGGTGGTAGAGTATGCCACAAGACAGTGGACAAGTTGATGTGGAGGTTGGCTGGATGAGAGAAAGAAAAACGCATGAAAGGAGAGCCTGCAATTGAGACACCAAGCATTAAAGATGTGGAAGCGAGGGTGGGGGTTACTATTGTTAGAGATTAAAGATGAGAGAAGCCTGGTTAGGAGTTAGATATTGAGACAGGGACTAAACACGTTTTAAACTACAGAGAGTAAGGGAAACACAAGAGGCGTTATGTGCATACCTCGTACTGATTCGGGTGTTTTAGATAACGATGGCGTGGAGGGACAGGCTGTTGAATCAATTGTGACATAAATGAGCAGACCTTATAGTTTATTTAGTAGCTGAAGATTGATATATAATTTTGTGTTACTGCTCTGAATCTGCGGGTTTTGACGATGAGAGGGCTTTTTGATAAATGTATAATTCTTCATCAAGATCAGTGTTGTGTCTGCTTTAAAGATTCCACTTCCACGGTGCTCAACATAATAGCAGAACAGGAGCTCAGCCACACACACAAATACAATAAAAAGCAATGTCAAAAATACAATGGAGAATACATACAAGGAAAAGCAATTGCTTAAAGCGACGCAATATGAATTATGCTTTAGACTAAATCCGGCCGTACCTTAATGTTTGCACTCGCAGCATTTCTGTTGGAGGGCAGAAGCAGCGACAGGCATGACCTCTCTTTAAAGAACCATCCACGAGCGCCTCAAAATAACCTTTAGCCCCATCACACTTTCCCCATCTCCCCTCCCCCCACACATTAAGCACTGGTACTACGTCAAAATGAACTGAGTAGCCACTGTTCCAACTAGAAGTATCACTTTTTTTGTAAAGGTGTGGCACTTTATCAAATTACTAAAGTGACGATTCCACTGTAATAAACCTTCCTTGCTCGATCCCCTAAAAAACAAGGCCAGCTGCAACAGGAGCGTGCAAATCCACCACAGAAATACTAATGGCGCACATTCAGCTACGGTAGTCCTGAGAGACCGTTCATCATGACAGTTCTGCCCCTCGGGTCAACATTGCACCGATCTGATGTCAGCGCTTCCCTCAAGCAGATCCACAATAGAACCGGAGCAGGACAGAACAGGTGCAGGAATCAGATCAAAGCAGGCAAGAATTAAGCCAGAGCAGGAAGAGAATCGAGGCAGACACTGAAGGAGCCAGAACAACCGGACCGGTGCAGAAGGGGCCCTGGAGGAGCAGGTGTGCGTTCGTCTCTGTCTATTTCCCAAAACGCCATGTGCACTGGGACGACGAATATCTGAGAAAGACAAAGAGACCTGCATGCCTTTTGCTATTTTTAGTTTCTAACGGAGGGACTGTCCTTATGAAAAGACTACTGGAAATTAATCTTTCAAACCAAAGGGTGCACTCGCCTGTCCTTGGAATTCCAAGATTAATGCAATTAAAATTAGCGGGGTGCTTGTAGGTCGCAGGTTGGGATTCGGGCATGACGCAGCCCTTCATCCTTCTGAGATCGACTGAGTTGCATCAAATTAGGCAACGTTGCCTCGTCTGTTTTATGCGCAAATAAACCATTGTGTTCTTCACTATTAAGTAGGGCGTGGTGCTCATTATATAATTTGGCATTATCATGTTTGTGTCATTACAGTTGCATTTGAAGAAATACATAATGCTTCTCAAATCCTTTGAAACTAGGAGCTTCACAATCATGGGACTGACCTAACTAAATTCTAAGTCTGGTGAATACAGCAAAAACAAGTAGGGAATCGAAATCAGTGGTACTCTTGCACCACAGAGGAGCGGGAATCGAAACCAGTGCTGCGCGCGCACCACAGAGGAGCGGGGACTTGGGAGCGCGGCAGCGACGCGAACGCGCGCTGCTGCGTGTGCTAGACCCCGGTTTGAGTGGGCGGAGCAAAGGCGGGACATGCGCCCGCCTTTACCCAATTGCGTGCCTTTTAAAAAAAATAAACAACACACAAAACCCAATGGCAGCCAGCGAGAGCAACACTGCACGCACGATCGTGTGGTCAGCTTTCAAAATCCCCTTACAAGAGGTCTCACGCTGCGCGGGCACTGCTGCGCACTGCAACGCTAGGCGCGAGACCCCAAAAAGGAGTGTGGAGGAAGAAATGTTGTGGTCCCTGTGGAAACTTAGGGTACTGCCAAAAGGCAGGTCCTTGAAATGGAGGACCCTCGTACCCAAAAAAAGGTGGTTGTGGGCCCCTTCTGCTCCCATTGCTGTCCTAGCTGTCATTGCTAGAGTTACTATTGGAGGGTGAATTTCTCCTGTGTGAATTCTGGCTTTCATCTGATGAGTTAAAGCATCCCAATGGTGTGTAGTCCTCTTTAAAATAAGGGTACACCTTCTCCTAATCAAATTTTCTGATATTTGAAAAACAGTATTGTTGTATTCTATGATTATATATTCAATTCTTTACTGTATGTGTTTCAAATATTCAATGCATGTTAGATAGCAATGTATCTTTTAAGTCTCTGTGTTGCGTAGCAGTTATGGAATGTTGGGCTTCAGCTCTTCAGTTGAAGACTGGAGCTAAACTGAGAAACACTCTGTTGGATCTGAGTGCTGTACTTATCTCAAGATTAAATCTTCTTTTTATAATACTTCCTTTGTCATCCTTGGATGTAACAAGTATACTACAATAACTTGAATAACCCAGCGCCATAGCACAGAAGAGAAGAGACTCACAGTTATTATTAGCTGTTCAGGAGAAAAGGATTGCACTATTGAGCCAATTAAGACCAGCTCAGTTGGCAGGAATCTCATTAATGCATTCAGAAGACAAAGACATTCTACAAATATTGCAAACTGTCACAGTATTAGACATGTAGGAAGTACTCATGGTATATCCACTTTCCCTTTTGATATATGTTTTAAAAAGAAAGCAAATTTTTTTAAATCCATTCATCCTTCCATGAACTTAAGCTAACAATTTTCCATTGTACATGTGGTCTTAAGCTTTGTCCACTACAAAGAGTTTGGGAGAGAGTATTGCAGTTTCCACTTTTGGGCAGTGGAAAGCCTTGTCGATTGTGGAAATTAGGGCCTGCACACTATCAACACTGCATCACCCAGCACCTAAAAACCCTTGAATCGAAAGGCAGTTAGACACCTGTAAGCACCATGATGTGAGACAGAACTTTCTTTCAAAATTGTTAGGTAATGATACACAAAGGGGTACTTTTAAGTATCAAAGTACCTATTGAACAGCACAAATCTGAGCTTCCAAATGGCAACTTTAACTTGAAGGTGTAAGATTCCATATCATCAAGGCTTCATAGGAATTTTCTTTGTACTGTGAACATATGGAGAATTTTATTTTTGCAGCTTCTAACCAGATATTGTGGTCCCTGTGGAAACTTAGGGTACTGCCAAGAGGCAGGTCCTTGAAATGGAGGAGCCTTGTACCCAAAAAACAGGTGTATGTGGGCCCCTTCTGCTCCCATTGCTGCCCCAGCTGACATTGCTGGAGTTATTATTGGAGGATGAATTTCTCTTGTGTGAATTCTGGCTTTCATCTGATGAGTTAAAGCATCCCAATGGTGTGTAGTCCTCTTTAAAATAAGGGTACACCTTCTCCTAATCAAATTTTCTGATATTTGAAAAACAGTTGTATTGTTGTATTCTATGATTATATATTTAATTCTTTACTGTATGTGTTTCAAATATTCAATGCATGTTAGATAGGAATGTATCTTTTAAGTCTCTGTGTTGCTTAGGTGTTATGGAATATTGGGCTTCAGCTCTTCAGTTGAAAGGGGAACAGCCATTACAACGCGGGTATAACCACTCGTTGCTTTTACATTGCATGCGTTACAACACATGCGATGTTACAACGCGTGGTAAAACCACACATTCCATTACATCGCATGCGCTTGTACAACGCATGCAATGTAATGTGCAAAGGCGGCGGCGGCGGCGGGGGCGGCTATCCACCTCGTTGTGAAGAAACTTAGGCTGTTTCCTCACAACAACGTGAAGCAAGCAGAAAGGAAGAAGCAGGATCCAACGGCGCCACTAGAGAGGAAAGAGGTAAGGGGGTTTGTGCATGGGGTGGGGGTTATTTTTGTAGTGTTTAGGGTAGTTTAAAAGTAGTGTGGTAATGTTTGTGTTGTGTGTGTTTTTTTAAAAACGTTTTAGTGTGTGTTGTGGTGTTGTCGTGTTTGTTTAGTGTAGTGTATTAGGGAGGGTAGTGTAGTGTTTATGTAGTGTAGTGATTTAGGTTTTAGGGTAGTGTAGTGTTGTAGTGTTTGTTTATTGCTGTGTATTAAGGTTTAGGGTAGTGTTGTAGTGTAGTGATTTAGGTTATAGTGTAGCAGTGTTTGTGTAGTGTAGTGTTCAGGGTTTAGGGTAGTGTAGTAGTGTTTGTGTAGTGTAGTGTTTTAGGGTTTAGGGTAGTGTAGGGGTGGGAGTAGTGTGGGTAGTGTAGTAATGTTTTAGGGTTTAGGGTAGTGTAGGGGTGGGAGTAGTGTGGGTAGCGTAGTACTGTTTTAGTGTTTAGGGTAGTGTAGAGGTGGAAGTAGTGTTGGTAGCGTAGTAGTGTTTTAGGGTTTAGGGTAGTGTCTAGGTGGGAGTAGTGTGGGTAGCGTAGTATTGTTTGAGGGTTTAGGGTAGTGTAGGGGTGGGAGTAGTGTGGGTATCGTAGTAGTGTTTTAGGGTTTAGGGTAGTGTCGGGGTGGGTTTAGTGTGGGTAGCATAGTAGTGTTTTAGGGTTTAGGGTAGTGTAGGGGTGGGAGTAGTGTGGGCAGCGTAGTAGTGTTTTAGGGTTTAGGGTAGTGTAGGGGTGAGAGTAATGTGGGTAGCGTAATAGTGTTTCAGGGTTTAGGGTAGTGTAGGGGTGGGAGTAGTGTGGGTTGCGTAGTAGTGTTTTAGGGTTTAGGGTAGTGTAGGGGTGGGAGTAGTGTGGGTATGCTAGTGTTTTAGGGTTTAGGGTAGTGTAGGGGTGGGAGTAGTGGTGGTAGCGTAGTCGTGTTTTAGGGTTTAGGGTAGTGTAGGGGTGGGAGTAGTGTGGGTAGCATAGTAGTGTTTTAGGGTTTAGGGTAGTGTAAGGGTGGGAGAAGTGTGGGTAGCGTAGTAGTGTTTTAGGGTTTGGAGTAGTGTAGGGGTGGGAGTAGTGTGGGTAGCATAGTAGTGTTTTAGGGTTTAGGGTAGTGTAAGGGTGGGAGTAGTGTGGGTAGCGTAGTAGTGTTTTAGGGTTTAGGGTAGTGTTGGGGTGGGAGTAGTGTCGGTAGCGTAGTAGTGTTTTAGGGTTCAGGGTAGTGTAGGGATGGGAGTAGTATGGGTAGCGTTGTAGTGTTTTAGGATTCAGGGTTGTGTACGGGTGGGAGTAGTGTGGGTAGCGTAGTAGTGTTTTAGGGTTTAGGGTAGTGTAGTGTGGGTAGCGTAGTAGTGTTTTAGGGTTTAGGGTAGTGTAGGGGTGGGAGTAGTGTGGGTAGCGTAGTAGTGTTTTAGGGTTTAGGGTAGTGTAGGGGTGGGTGTAGTGTGTGTAGCGTAGTAGTGTTTTAGGGTTTAGGGTAGTGTAGGGGTGGGAGTAGTGTGGGTAGCGTAGTAGTGTTGTAGGGTTTAGGGTTTAGGGTAGTGTAGGGGTGGGAGTAGTGAGGGTAACGTAGTAGTGTTTTAGGGTTCAGGGTAGTGTAGTGGTGGGAGTAGTGTGGGTAGCGTAGTAGTGTTTTAGGGTTTAGGGTAGTGTAGGGGTGGGAGTAGTGTGGGTATGATAGTGTTTTAGGGTTTAGGGTAGTGTAGGGGTGGGAGTAGTGGTGGTAGCGTAGTAGTGTTTTAGGATTTAGGGTAGTGTAGGGGTGGGAGTAGTGTGGGTAGCATAGTAGTGTTTTAGGGTTTAGGGTAGTGTAAGGGTGAGAGAAGTGTGGGTAGCGTAGTAGTGTTTTAGGGTTTAGAGTAGTGTAGGGGTGGGAGTAGTGTGGGTAGCATAGTAGTGTTTTAGGGTTTAGGATAGTGTAAGGGGGGCAGTAGTGTGGGTAGTGTAGTAGTGTTTTAGGGTTTAGGGTAGTGTTGGGGTGGGAGTTGTGTCGGTAGCGTAGTAGTGTTTTAGGGTTCAGGGCAGTGTAGGGATGGGAGTAGTGTGGGTAGCGTTGTAGTGTTTTAGGATTCGGGGTTGTGTACGGGTGGGAGTCGTGTGGGTAGCGTAGTAGTGTTTTAGGGTTTAGGGTAGGGTGGGAGTAGTATGGGTAGCGTAGTAGTGTTTTAGGGTTTAGGGTAGTGTAGGGATGGGAGTAGTGTGGGTAGCGTAGTAGTGTTTTAGGGTTTAGGGTAGTGTAGGGGTGGGTGTAGTGTGGGTAGCGTAGTAGTGTTGTAGGGTTTAGGGTAGTGTAGGGGTGGTAGTAGTGAGGGTAGCGTAGTAGTGTTTTAGGGTTCAGGGTAGTGTAGGGGTGGGAGTAGTGTGGGTTGCGTAGTAGTGTTTTAGGGTTTGCCCTAATCTCCTGAGGCGGAAAGCCGGGAGCGACGCTTGCTGCTAAAAATTGTATTTTATTTTAAAAACTGTGTGAATCTGTGTATTTTAACGCACTCTGCCCCCCTCCCCCTGCACTTACCTGTGTCACTGGAAACAGCGGATCTGAACGCTGTCTGGCACAGGACCCACTCGCTCGCCGCCATCGCCGGCCACGAGGAGACTAGGACACGCCCCCTCCGGGTGGCCACGCCCACGTTGACCTAAAATCCTTCAAAAGCGCGCTCTGACCACTAGAGCTGCACTTTGCCCTAATCTCCTGAGGCGGAAAGCCGGGAGCGACGCTTGCTGCTAAAAATTGTATTTTATTTTAAAAACTGTGTGAATCTGTGTATTTTAACGCACTCTGCCCCCCTCCCCCTGCACTTACCTGTGTCACTGGAAACAGCGGATCTGAACGCTGTCTGGCACAGGACCCACTCGCTCGCCGCCATCGCCGGCCACGAGGAGACTAGGACACGCCCCCTCCGGGTGGCCACGCCCACTTTGACCTAAAATCCTTCAAAAGCGCGCTCTGACCACTAGAGCTGCACTTTGCCCTAATCTCCTGAGGCGGAAAGCCGGGAGCGACGCTTGCTGCTAAAAATTGTATTTTATTTTAAAAACTGTGTGAATCTGTGTATTTTAACGCACTCTGCCCCACTCCCCCTGCACTTACCTGTGTCACTGGAAACAGCGGATCTGAACGCTGTCTGGCACAGGACCCACTCGCTCGCCGCCATCGCCGGCCACGAGGAGACTAGGACACGCCCCCTCCGGGTGGCCACGCCCACTTTGACCTAAAATCCTTCAAAAGCGCGCTCTGACCACTAGAGCTGCACTTTGCCCTAATCTCCTGAGGCGGAAAGCCGGGAGCGACGCTTGCTGCTAAAAATTGTATTTTATTTTAAAAACTGTGTGAATCTGTGTATTTTAACGCACTCTGCCCCCCTCCCCCTGCACTTACCTGTGTCACTGGAAACAGCGGATCTGAACGCTGTCTGGCACAGGACCCACTCGCTCGCCTCCATCGCCGGCCACGAGGAGACTAGGACACGCCCCCTCCGGGTGGCTACGCCCACCTCAACCACCCTCCCTTTTGTGCGCATAAATAAGGTGTCAGTTCAGGGAGCGCAGCGGACGGGCGCAGCGGGCGCGCCGTCAGCGCGCCGAAGGCGCGCCAAAGGCAAGCCCGTCTGGGCCCGTCCGGGCCCAGACGGACCTAGGCCTAGGGACTCTGCCAAACTGCACTCATGACCGTGTGGTGTACTCTGGAGAGGCGCTCCGCGCACTCCAACCTCAGAAAGACCTTGCTTGCTACCACACGCACACTGAGGGCACACCCTTCTCTAACTGTGCGCACTGCAATCCGACCCCCCGGAGCTCAACTAAATCCGAACTAAAACTTGGACTCCTTAATTGCCGCTCCCTTCCCAAACATGCCCTTGAAACCAACCTGCTAATACAAGATCTGGATCTTGACCTACTTTTTTTAACTGAGACATGGCTATCAGATAGCTCCGATTCAGACATCGTATCGGCCCTCCCCACTGGGTACCTCTGCCAAGCCTTACATAGACCAAAAGGGAGGGGAGGGGGGGTTTCCATAATCTTCAGGGACAAATACACCTGTAGAACTTCCAATGCCTACATTGAGGACTGCGAGAGTTGTCAGTTCTCCCTCCAAACCTCCCCAGCTCACTCTATATCAGGGCTCTTAATTTATCGCCCCCAGGTCCCCCCGGCAATTTCATCAACGCCGTCGTTAAGTCAGTGTCACAACTAGCATCTGCAACCTCCAACTTTCTCATGTTAGGTGACCTAAACCTCCATTTCATGGACCCTTCGGACCGGACAGCCTCCGACCTTCGGCTAGACCTGATGTCACTCGATATCCGATTGGTTAACAACGAGCCTACCCATGAGAAGGGACACCTACTGGATACCCTCTTTACAAACGTAGCGACTATCACCACTAAACCACCCATGCCCCTTCCATGGACGGACCATTTTCTGGTCCCTATCGCCTGGGAAATTTCCACCATGAACCTCCCAACCACTAAAATTCAGGTAACCGACAGACGGTGGCATAAACTTATACCGGAGGAATGGGCCACCGTCCTTGCAGAATCCACCCCCGAGCTCTCCACCGACCCTATTACAGCTGATAAGCAGCTGGAGGAGTGGATTACCGGCTCCCTAGACACACTTCTCCCTAAAACAGTGACCTTTAAACATCCCAAACGAATACCAGCGGCTCCATGGTACACCCCAGAACTTAAAGCTCTGCGCCAAGAGTGCAAGAGAACAGAACGCTCTTGGAGGAGAAATAAATCGAAGAGCGACAAAGATAGCTACTCGACCTCCCTTCTAACCTACAAAACCGCTATACGAAAAACCAAAAGCGCGTTTTTTAAGGAAAGAATAGAGAAAGCAGGATGCTCTAGTAAGGAATCCTATGTCATCCTTAAAGAGCTTTTAAAAACCCCAGAACAGGGACCAAGACAACCGACAGATCCAAAAGTTGACCAGGAAAAATGCCAACAATTGGCTAACTTCTTCCATAAAAAAATCCAAACAATTCTTGACTCAATCCCCCTTACGAATTCATGTGATGAAAACGATCCCCCATACCTCTCAACACCTACTTGTCTCTCCTCTTGGGGGCAAGTCACAACGGAGGAGGTAGGAAACACGTTGAATTCCATAAAGAGTGGATCTCCCAGGGACCCCGCCCCTTTCCGGATTCTTAAGGAAGTAGCTCCCACGATCACCCCCCGCCCCTGACACACCTGATCAATGCCTCCCTCCAACAGGGAGTTGTACCCCCGAGCTGGAAGAAGGCCGTCGTAAAAGCCTTACTCAAGAAACCCTCCCTCGGCCCCGAAAATTTGGCCAACTACAGGCCTATTTCCCTACTCCCGGGAGTAAGCAAGATCGCTGAAAAGTTGGTCAACAGGAAACTCTCCCAGTTTTTTGGAGAGCAACAACAAATTAAAGAGCTCACAGACGGGCTTTCGTCCAGGGCAGGGCACTGACATCGCCCTCCTGGCCGCGGTTGAGGAAGCCAGAACACTGCTTGACGACGGAGGATCAGTGGCAGTGATCCTCCTCGACCTCAGCGCGGCATTCGATACCGTCAACCACCAACTTCTCATCAAAAGACTCAAGAGAGTAGGTGTGGAAGGCTCTGCCCTTTCTTGGATCTCATCCTTCTTAGATCAACGGACCTATCAGATCTGGGAAAAGAACGCCCGCTCCTCCGAAATTCCCCTCCAATGTGGCGTGCCTCAGGGCTCCTCCCTGAGCCCCACTCTATTCAATATCTATATGTCCACATTGGAGGAGGTTATCACCCCTTTCGGAGTGAGCGTCGTCAGCTACGCCGACGACACTCAACTAGTGGTGTCTCTATCCCACCCCAGACAACAATCAGCAGACTTATTTAACTGCCTCTCACAGGTCCATCTCTGGATGAACAACTCAGCCCTAAAATTAAATGGGACAAAAACCGAAGTTCTACTCCTCGGTCCAAAAGGGCTCACACTCTCCCCGAACATCTGGCCAGCCTGTATGGGCCCCCCCCCTGACCCGAAAGTAGAGGTAAAAAGCCTAAGGGTATGGCTCGACTCGGACCTCTCATTCACTGTGCAGGCAAACAAAGTAGCCGGGACCTGTTTCGGGCTCCTGAAATCACTGAGGAAAGTCCTTCCCCTTTTGCCCTTCAACTCCCAAAAATTGCTTATTCAAGGCTTGATAATCTCAAGGCTTGACTATAGTAATGTGATCTATCTAGGTGCCCCGGAGACGACCCTCACCAAGCTTCAAAGAATCCAGAATACTGCGGCCCGGATTATCACAAATACCCCTGCCAGAACCTCCGCCAAACCTGCCCTCAAACTCCTCCACTGGCTTCCCATAAGGGAGCGGGTCAAATTCAAGGCCTTGTGTTTAGCCCACAAACTACTTCAAAAGCAAGGTCCCCCCGCTCTCAGTAAACTTATCACACCCTATAGACCCACGAGATCTCTCCGGTCGGACACAGAAAACCTCATCACTACCCCCAGATTTAAGAAAACCCGCTCAGGCGGAAGACGCTTCTCAGTCCAAACCGCACGTCTTTGGAACTCGCTCCCCCGCGACCTGAGACTAGAAACACGGTACCTTCACTTCAGGAAGCGGCTTAAGACTCATCTTTTTCCCCAATGACTCACGCCCACTCTAAACATTGATCCCCTGTCCCCCCCTTTCCTTCTTTAACCGTCCTGAACCGGCCCAAACCAAAGAGATAGGGTGCCTAGCGCTGGGATACCTTATGGTGACTATGCGCTCTACAAAAATAAATAATAATAATAATAATAAGGGTGGGAGTAGTGTGGGTAGCGTAGAAGTGTTTTAGGGTTTAGGGTAGTGTAGGGGTGGGAGTAGTGTGGGTAGCGTAGTAGTGTTTTAGAGTTTAGGGTAGTGTAGGGGTGGGAGTAGTGTGGGTAGCGTAGTAGTGTTTTAGGGTTTAGGGTAGTGTAGGGGTGGGAGTAGTGTGGGTAGCGTAGTAGTGTGGTAGTGTTTTTGGGTTGGGGTAGTGTAGGGGTGGGAGTAGTCTGTTGTGTAGGTGTAGGGATAGGGATGTAACTCACCTTGCATACTTTTACCACAAGTATAGCTTTACCACGCATGCCTTTGCGTTGTAATGGCATGCGTGGTAAAGGCATCCTCGTGGTAAAAGTATGTGATGTCATTGACATCGCGTAGTAATACCCGCATTGTAATGGCATGCGTGGTATTACTATGCGATGTATTGACGTACATCCAGTTGAAGACTGGAGCTGAACAGAGAAACCCTCTGTTGGATCTGAGTGCTGTACTTATCTCAATATTAAATCTTCTTTTTATAATACTTGCTTTGTCATCCTTGGATGTAACAAGTATGCTACCATAACCTGAATAACCCAGCACCATAGCACAGAAGAGAAGAGACTCATAGTTATTATTAGCTGTTCAGAAGAAAAGGATTACACTATTGAACCCATTAAGACCAGCTCAGTTGGCAGGAATGCGTTAATGCGTTCAGAAGACAAAGACATTCTACAAATATTGCAAACTGTCACAGTATTAGACATGTAGGAAGTACTCATGGTATATCCACTTTCCCTTTTGATATAGGTTTTAAAAAGAAAGCACATTTTTCAAATCCATTCATCCTACCATGCACTAAAGCTAACAATTGTCCATTGTACATGTGGTCCTAAGCTTTGTCCACTACAAAGAGTTTGGGAGAGAGTGGTGCAGTTTCCACTTTTGGGCAGTGGAAAGCCTTGTCTATTATGGAAATTAGGGCCTGCCCACTATCAAAACTGCATCACCCAGCACCAAAAACCCTTGAATCTAAAGGCAGTTAGACACCTATAAGCACCATGATGTGAGACAGAACTTTCTTTCAAAATTGTTAGTTAAGGATACACGAAGGGGCACTTTTAAGTATCAAAGTACCTATTGAACAGCACAAATCTGAGCTTCCAAATGGCAACTTTAGCTTGAAGGTGTAAGATTCCATATCATCAATGCTTCATAGGAGTTTTCTTTGTACTGTGAACATATGGAGAATTTTATTTTTGCAGCTTCTAACCAGATATTGGGCCATATGTCATCCAGTCTGTCTAGATTTAAGTTATTTTACCTCTTAACTATATGACCAATTTTTTGGCCCACCTTCAGAATTTTTCAAAAACACATAAATTGCTGATCACATTTTTTACCTGTCTAGTCAAATAGACTTTTGTTTGGTTTTGTTCTGTGTCTCATCGGTACATATCTTTCTATAAATTGTTCAGGAGCAGTAGAATATTGCAGTGTTACAGATATGTGATCGTTTTAGGGAGTATAGAGTAACAACTAACAGTAAGGTATGGAAAAAATTGGAAAACAAATTAATACAGTAATGGAAAGGTACACATTTTAGTCAAGAGCTGAAGGTGAAGATGGCTCGATCGAAGAATATGTATGAACATTAAGATCATTAGCAACTTCATGAAAATTTGAAACTATTACTTATGTTCATGTCCTTACAAATCATATAATGAGGAAAACTAAGAGCAAGAAAGTTCAAAAAAGGTTATGGGTTGGTGCAGAAATGACTCTCAGTGCAACTGTAAGCACTGCCAAAGGTATTGTGCAACCTGAAGTCTGAGAAAATTGTGCAACAGATTAGAGATGAGAAAGAGAATACCATGGTCAAAAGTGATATGGCTATGAGTGATGTTAAGGTAGTCAAATATAAAAAATCTCTAAGGAAGAGGTACAATGAAAGCAACTTTCATGAAGGGAAAAATACTGTAGTATGTTTAAGATATGGTAGTAACAGTCAAATTAGGTATTGTGAAGGATATTCAGCTATTGACAAAATGTGCAATTATTGTGAACGTAATTGTCATTTTTGGAAGAGTTTGCCATGCTTTTCCTAAAGGTAAAGTCTATTATATTAATAACGAAGATGGAAGTGATAATAGTTCTGATCCAAACATTGTGTTCTGTGTAACAGACAGCAAACTTCAAGGTTTTCCTAAGTGCATTTTAACCCCTTGGCAGCTGGGGTAAGTCCCCCACGGAGTGGGGGGGTGCGGGTGGGGTCATCCCCGGCCCAACTGTGCTCATGACGAGCTCAGCTCGCCATGACTCACAGTGGAGCTGTGCTCATGACGAGCTGAGCTCGTCACAGACCGTTATGATGAGCTCAGTTCGTCATGAGCACAGCTCCACTGTGACATGAGCATGGGAGGGGTTAAAGATTAATGGGAGGGAAGTTAGGCATGATACCTATTGATTCTTGTGCATGGTTTAGTATAATAAGTAAGGGCCCGATTACAAGATTGTCAGTCTTCCTGTTGGACCACCACCTCAGCAGGAAGACTGTGGTGAACCTGCCTGCCAGATTCCGAGTTGGATCCAGGCGGGTGGACAGTGCGGCGGCGATGTGGCGTGCACCATGTCGTGCATGCCACACTGTGCACACATGACTGTGCACTTTTGGGGGGGCACATCATGTGCCTCCATATGCATCCCCATGGGAAGATTTGCCTGGGAGCCCTGCTTGGGGACCCTCTCCATGCCTTACTGCCAAGCATTTCTTGGCGGGGTCCCTGCCATGAAATGCGTGGTGGAAAATCTGGTCTGAATCTGCTTGGCGGTGCTGCCATCTGCATCACCAATATTCCCGCTAGGGGAGTAAGGCATCAAAAATAGATCCAAGTCCTTGAATGTCATTACACATAATTTAGTGGCTGACTCTAAGGCTTCATAAAACCTCTTTGTGTTTTTCCTAAAGTCTGGCAAATCTTTCTTTATTGCCATTAATTCATACCTACTCCATATAGTATGAACACATTGAGGAATGGGGTCTGAACAGGAACACCAGCAGTATCAGGACATACAAGAAGGGGGTGTATTTCGCTCATGGGATATTCCCCATTCATTTTTTGATATTTTGTTCTAACCTTAACACCCCAATGCAACAATTTTCAACAGCCCATGGGACATCTGGGGAGGGGGTCATGTGACCTTACGCATCATGCCACAATGGTAAAACCTCTTGTCGGGTAATTTTATTACACCATGTCCACCAGTCCTCTATCCTTTCAGTCATATATGGAATGAGTAAGTTTTGCTGAAAAACATCAAACCTATTTACAGTTGGTATAACAGTAATCATGGTGGCATTATTTATGTCATAGGTGACCGCTCAGCCCTCCACAGGGCTTGGTCGCCCCACTCACTGCTGCCGCTCCTGCCTGCCTTTGCCGCCTCCTGCCTGCAGATTCCTTCGCTCGCTGCCCGCTGCTCCTGGGAATTTCCCGCTGCTCCTGGGAATTTCCCGCTGCTCCTGGGAATTTCCCGCTGCCCGCTGCTTCTTGGAATTTCTCGTCGCTGCCTCCCTGCGGCCCCGCCCCCCTGTGATTCCATTCGCCGCCCCGCTCCCGCCCCCCAGCTGCTCCTCCCTCCCGGCTCCTTACTTATGACGCCCCCAGAGCGACCGCGCAGCGGACGCGCGCAGCGGGAGCACCGATTGAGCGCCGAAGGTGCGCCAAAGGTAAGCCCGTCTGCGCCCGTCCGCACCTGGCCCGCGCCCAGCGCCAGGACCCCTGCCCCTCCCTGCTGAGGCAAGACGACCCGACTGACCTACGACGCAGCCACTCTCAACGCACTCAATGCCGGCCGGACCCACGCCTGCTGCCGAGCCACCCCGAGATGCACCCACGGACCCTTCACCTGCTGCACCTGCAAGTTCACCTGCCTCCGAACCTGCCCCGCACCCGCCAAGACAAACACCAGCAGCAACCACCTCAAGTGCATCCTGATCAAGACCCGCTCCGTCCACAGACACGCCGTGGAACTCTGGAACCTCCTCGACGCTACATCACCGGACGTCGCCTTCCTCACGGAAACCTGGATGAACGCCTCCTCTGCACCCGACATCGCCATCCCGGACGGGTACAAGATCATCAGGAGGGACCGCATCTACCAGACCGGAGGTGGCATCGCCATCGTCCACATGAACACCATCCGCATCACGACCGACGCCAACGACTCCTTCGCCGCAGCCGAACATCTCCACTTCCAGATTCACATCGACCCTAAGACGACCCTCAGAGGAACCCTCGTCTACAGACCCCCGGGACCACGCACACAATTCAGCGAAGACATCACAGACTTCATCAGCCCGCACGCCCTCCCCTCCACTGACTACATCCTCCTCGGGGACCTCAACTTCCACCTGGAGAACAACAAGGACCGCAACACCACCGCCCTGCTGGAAAACCTCGCCAACCTCGGACTCAAGCAACTGGTCAACACCCCCACCCACTACGCCGGCCACACGCTTGATCCCGTCTTCTCTTCCAGCAAGTACATCACCTTCAGCCACGCCACCGGACTCCACTGGACCGACCACAGCTGCGTCCACTTCAGCTTCAAAAGATCCACGACCCACCACCACCCGCAACAGGTACCTCACAGGAATTGGAGCAAGATCACCGCAGACCAGCTCACCACCTCCCTCAGCCAGAGCCCACCCGCCAACACAACGGACCCCAACGAAGCAGCCCGCAACTTCACACAGTGGCCTACCGCCTGCGCCGACGACCTCGCGCCACTAAAGAACCCTCCCAGCAGACCCAGAAGCAAGAAGGCATCCTGGTTCACCGACGACCTCAAGGACTCCAAGAAGACCTGCCGCACCCTCGAGAAAGCCTGGCTCCTCGACCGGACCACCGAAAACATGACCGCCCTCAAACACGCTACCCGCAAGCACCACCAGCTCATCCGCACCACCAAGAAGAAATCCCTGAAGGAACGACTGGACAACAACGCCCACGACAGCAAAGACCTCTTCACTATCGTCAAGGAGTTCTCCAACCCCAGCACCGGAACCAACGACATCACTCCGTCACAAGACCTCTGCGACTCCCTCGCCTCGTTCTTCCACCGCAAGATCGCCGACATCCACAACAGCTTCGGCACCCCACCCACGCACCCAACCGTCGAACCAACGCCCCCACCGCCACCCTTCGCACCTGGACCACGGTGACCACCGAAGACACAGCCCGCATGATGAACACCATCCACTCCGGATCACCGACCGACCCCTGCCCACACCACGTCTTCAACAAGGCCGACTCCACCATCGCACCCCAACTCCGGAACATCATCAACGCCTCCTTCAACACCGCCACCTTCCCGGAGAGCTGGAAGCACGCCGAGATCAGCGCCCTAATGAAGAAACCTACAGCGGACCCCACCGATCTCAAAAACTTCCGCCCCATCTCGCTCCTCCCTTTTCCTGCTAAAGTCATCGAGAAGATCGTCAACAGACAGCTGACCGCCTTCCTCGAGACGAACGGATCCCTCGACCCCTCGCAGTCCGGCTTCAGAGCCAACCACAGCACCGAGACCGCCCTCATCGCAGCCACCGACGACATCCGGACCCTGCTCGACAAGGGGGAAACAGTGGCCCTCATCTTCCTGGACCTCTCCGCTGCGTTCGACACGGTCTGCCACCGCACCCTAGTCCAGCGCCTCAGCAACATCGGTATCCAAGAGAAGGCACTGGAGTGGATCATCTCGTTCCTCGCCGGTAGAACACAAAGAGTCCGCCTCCCCCGTTTCGCTCCGAGGCAACCGAAGTCATCTGCGGCGTCCCGCAAGGATCTTCACTCAGCCCCACCCTCTTCAACATCTACATGAAACCTCTCGCAGCCATCGCACGCCAGCACAACCTCAACATCATCTCTTACGCCGACGACACCCAGCTGATCCTCTCCCTCACCAGAGACCCCGACACCTCCAGAACCTGCCTACACGAAGGGATGAAAGACGTCGCCGAGTGGATGAAGGACAGCCGCCTGAAACTGAACTCGGACAAGACGGAAGTCCTCATCCTGGGATCTTCGCCCTCCGCCTGGGACGACTCCTGGTGGCCCCCAGCCCTGGGCACCGCACCCAAGCCAACCGACCACGCACGTAACCTGGGCTTCATCCTGGACCCCTCCCTCTCGATGACCAGACAAGTCAACGCCGTCTCCTCATCGTGCTTCAACACCCTGCGTATGCTTCGCAAGATCTTCCGCTGGATCCCGACCGAGACCAGGAAGACTGTCACCCAGGCACTCGTCACCAGCCGACTGGACTACGGAAACGCCCTCTACGCCGGAACCACAGCCAAGCTACAGAAAAGACTCCAGCGCATCCAGAACGCCTCCGCCCGACTCATCCTGGATGTCCCCCGACGCAGCCACATCTCCAGCCACCTGAGGAACCTGCACTGGCTCCCCGTCGACAAGAGGATCACGTTCCGGCTCCTCACCCACGCACACAAGTCTCTCCACGACCTGGGCCCCGAGTACCTCAACAACTGCCTGACCGTCTACACGCCCACCCGCCAGCTACGGTCCACCAGCCTCGCCCTCGCAGCCGTACCACGCATCCGAAGAGCCACCGCCGGAGGAAGATCCTTCTCTTACCTGGCTGCCAAGACTTGGACCTCCCTCCCCATCCACCTTCGGCTGACCCAGGACCATCTCGCCTTCAGGAAACAACTCAAGACCTGGCTGTTCGAGCAGTAGCATACCCCTCCCCCCAAGCGCCTTGAGACCCTCCCGGGTGAGTAGTGCGCTATACAAATGGCATGATTGATTGATTGATTGATCCATCCATCTATGGGCTATCTGTTTTAACTCTTCTAGATCAGCTCTCTGTGATCCATATCTAGTATTAGGTCTGCCCCTCCAATTCCCACTCCTATCTCTCAAATTAACACTATGCTTGTGAATCACAGATGGGGTATCAGCAGGCGTGTTTCTAGCAGATGCAAAAGAGGTTTGTCCAGTCACTAGTCTTGGTAAAAGATTTACCTGAGGGGTAGTCAATACATTTGGTGCAGGTATCGCTTGTCCTGCTTGTGACTGCTGTTGAACAGCAGATTCATTAAGTATTGGTCTGGGTGGAACAGGCAGTTGCTGACCTGGTAGTGGGGCAGGAAGGATTGGTACATTTGGAATGGGATCTAGAGGTGCATTTCCCTGCTGTCCCTTCTGTAGTGATACATTGTGTGCCTGTGCAGCAGGTATGGGAGCCTGTGGGACATATGGTGGGGGATTCTCCAATAGTCTATCTAATACTTCATCCTTGTCCACATGTTCTTTCTCTTGTGTCTCATATGTCTTGTTAGTGGTCATTCTAAACACTCTGTCCATACATTCAATACTTTTAGTTTTTTTATTGATCATATGCTTTGGTTTTCTGCAACACTCCTCCTTCCTTCCCTCTTTTTGTTGTTTAATTACTAACATTGTAGCATGTTTTTCCCATTTATTAAAACTGTCCCCCATCACTTGTCTGACCTTTTTCGCAAACAATCATTGAGCCTGGCGTTGCAATCCTCCGCGGCCCGAGGCCGCCACGTATTAAATTCCTCCAAAGTTGCCCCAGAGCTCAAGGACGCCACTGCTATGGGAGAGAGTTCAACAGAACTTTATTATTCAAAAAACAGCGCACCCTTTCTCAATTAATTTATCAGTCCCTGACGCGTTTCAGTGCACCACCTGGCTCAATGATTTCAGGACTGTGGGGCTGTAATGGAATGGCAGCCCGATCTCAGCACGAAGGAGAAATTAATTTAAAACTGCGCATCCTTTCTCGAGGGCCACTTGAGGGATGTAAACATTGTGAGAACATTGGGGATGTTGTAACTTTGGACAAATACATGGAGCCTATTGAGGGAAATAAAGGCACTGCAACACCCAGCATGCTATTCACTGGGGAGTGCATGCTAATGCAACAATACATTTGCAGTGTGTTTTCCATTGTTTGTTTTTGGCCTACCCTATGGTTAAGGTGAAGTCTCACAGAAACTCGTCAGGGACTGATAAATTAATTGAAAAAGAGCGCGTTGTTTTTTTAATAATGAAGTTCTGTTGAACAATCAAACATTAATCTAAAAAGAAAAAGGTACATCACATAATGAATAAAATTTTTTTTCAAACAGCTAAAACATCATAAATAGATTAAAACAGTACAAAGTGATAAAACCCTAGTAGCCAGAAGTATACACATCCACAGAGCTTGCTGTCTTAACCAAGGCAGACCGCACAAGTTCATTCAATTCTAGATAACCTAGATCTGTAGGAGGCCCGCAAAAAAGTTATCACTGCTCAGAGTGTGAAGGGATTAGTTAACAAATGTAAGTGCAAAAGTGCCACTTTACCATGCTTAAACTTCTACTTTTTAACAATGGCCAAATGAATCTTTGTCTAGGCAATGAGAAAACTGTGCACAATAATGTAAAATGTAATTTGTTCTGAGGAGATCGAAGATCGCCGCCACAGGGACCACCTTGGTCTAGCAGGAGAAAAAAGCCAGGCGGAACTCGTAGGATCCGACACAAGAAATTATTTTCTGCCACCTGTAACCTATGCATGGACAAGTACCCCCAGGCTTCACTACTGTAAACAACTCTAGAGATACCTTTGGATTTATACAGTTTTAAGATTACCTCCAGGGCCCATGAGCCCAGTCTACTTGCAAAACTGGTGATGGCTCCCAAAGATTTATTCAGCTCACTCAGCTTCACTTCTAAAAGACCTTCCCACTGTAGCAAATAGGGAAAGGCCGGGACCTTACCAAGGGTATAGTTGCCGGTTTTAAAGCTTTTTGTCCGGAGCCCCCGGGGACCCAACACTAAGACATAGGACTTGGTATAATTCACAGACAGGTCCAGCCTGTGCATAAATGTCACAAAGCCGTCTATTAAAACCTGCAGGCCCCGGCCCGTACGGGGACAAGACGGGAAATGAACACTGCGTTGTCGAAATAGAGTAAACCTGACAACGCTCTCCTACCTACTCTAGGGGAGTCTGACTGGAGGGCCAGAAGGGCTGCCTCAAGGCCATTAATATCAACTGAGAATAAAAAAGGAGCTAGGATGCAGCCTTGACGCACCCCCCGTATACAGTTAAAATGGTTGGACAGGTCTCCCCCATGGAAAAATCTCACTGTCGCCGTTGTGTGGCATGGAGTGTTATCAATAGATGGACAATGCAAGGTTCCACTCCTAGAGAAGTTAATATGTCCCAGAGCTTAGACCGGTTAACACGGTTGAAAGCGGAGGTAAGGTCCATGAAAGCTAAATACATGGCGCCCAATTGGGCCACTGTGTATTTAGAAATCAGAAGGTGAAGATTGAGACATTGGTCCGTGGTTAACAGGCCTTCCCGGAAGCCACATTGAACCTCTGATAAAATATGGTTATCTGCAGCCCACAAAGACAATCTAGATAAGAGTACCTGACACAGGATCTTAACTGCTTCAAAAAGGGAGATTGGGTGGTAAGATTGCGGGTTATCCTTGTCTCCTTTTTTTAAAATGGGGACTATGATGGCAGTGGACCAGGAGGTCAACATGCCCTTCGAGTCTGCCACATTAGGACTTGAGTCAATAAGGGAGCCCATGATGGTATTATCACGGAAAAGGTCCAGAGGTATACCATCAGGGCCTGGGGCCTTATTTGATGCCAAGAGCTCAATATTTGATGCCAAGAGCTCAATGCTTGAGGCCACCCCTGTCTTGTCAAGGCTGGACTATGCCAGTTCACTCTACTTGGGGGCTAATAAGACTGAGGTCAAACATTTGCAAAGAGTCCAAAATGCAGCAGCCAGAGCCCTGCTTGGGTTCCTAGAAGCTGCCCGAAAACCCGCGCCATTCGACGATTACACTGGGTACATTGGCCAAGCGTATCGAGTTCAAGGCCCTTTGCTTGACCTTTAAAATTCTGAATACCTCCTCCCTGGGGATCGTGGCCAATCTGTTAGTGCCTTATACCCCTCTGCACCCCTTGCGCTCTACGGGGCAATGCATGGTCACCGTCCCTCGGGTGAAACGTGTATGTGCCGGTGGACTGTCGTTTCGTAGCCTAGCGGCTAAACTTTGGAACTCCTTCCCAGATTCGCTGTTTGGACAACTATCGGATGTTTCGGAAGGCTATCAAAACCTACCTCTTCCCCCAGGCTTAGGTCTTTGCCTCTGCGTCTTGCTGCTCGCAGCGCCGGCACGCGTCTTTGCTGAGGCAGCTGTTGCGCTATATAAGATGGGTTAACATCACATAACATAACATAAGAAAGAAAAACTAATGGGGGGAGCCGCCACACAGGAAGGGATATCTACAGTGCACTGTCTGTGACAGGTTACATTAATAACTTTTTCAAAATGAGACACCCACTGCTCTGGTGTAATGTGGTGGCAAACTGACGGGTTGACGGGTTCTGCGAAGCAAGGGCTGTTGATAATTTTCCAGAATAAAATTTAATCCATCAGTTCGCCCGCTTTAATTAAATCCATCCAGGCCTCCTTTTGAAGTTGGGAACTGCGCTCTCTCAGCTACTCTTTATAAAGGCGTTGGCACACAGACACTCTATCTTTCTCCCATGGCACCAGTTTCAAGGCTGCTTTTAGCCTCCTTAAGGTCTGTGAACACTTATCGTCAAACCATGAGGGTGAAACGTTAGATCCTTGCCCAAACATAAGGTCAACATTTGGGATCTGCTTTCCTCCAAACATCCCCATAGTGAGTTTCTGACCGAAACCTGGATTAAACGTAGTCCAAACCCTGCAATTGCGGTGGCACTCCCAGAAGGATATCGCATTCAAAAACTTGACAGACCACGCAGGGTGGGCGGAGGTATAGCAATCATCCATAAAGATAGTATCAAAATCTCCATCTTAGATCAATTGTATAATGATATCATGGACATCCTAATCTTTAGAGTAGACTTACATCTGCAACCCAACTGGAAAGGAGCTCTTATATACAGACCCCCGGGTCCACTGTCAGATTTCTCCTCCCAACTGATGGAACTTATCTCCCCACATCTCGACTAGACATGTCTTACTTCTAGGAGATTTTAATATCCACAGTGAAAATACTGCTAATCAGGACGCCTCCGCATGTCTGGCAGACCTGGCCACACTTGACCTTACCAAGATCAATGAATGCCCTACACTCTGCAAGGCACACGTTGGACTTAATTCTAACTAACTCCCCGAACATCCTTTGTGGAACAACATGCCCCCTGACATGGTCAGATCATTGTAGCCCCCAGGCTCACACTGCCTCTAACTCTCGCCCTATGAGGTGGCATAGACAATGGCACAAACTCAAGCCTGACCAGTTCCAGGACTTAACTCCATTATCCCGGATCTCTGACTCTGATAATGTGGAGGATCGACTGGCCTGCTTCACTACCATCATAAAATCCACAGTTCATCATCTAGCCCCCCTGAAGCAGTGTCCACACTCTACCAGCCGCCCCAGACCATTTGGTATTCTCCCCTCCTCCAGACGGAAAAAATTCATTGTAAAAAACTTGAGCAGCAATGGCGACTCTCACATTATCCTCAGGACAAAGAAAGATTTAAAGAAACGTTGACTCAATACCATAAAAAACCTGAAAACTGCTTGCAAAAACACATTGCGCAGCAACTTGAACAAGCAGGGAATACCCCAAGAACCCTGTACCAGGTCCTAAAGTCTTTCCCCACCCCTAAGGTGTGTTGCAACGAAGAGGCCCCATCCCAGACCTTATGTAATAACATAACTAATCACTTTACCCAGAAAATCAACACGATCTATAATAAGATCACTGCAGCCAGTGGTTCACAGAAAGGTCTTAATATAGATGATTAATCAACCATATCAAACGCCTTGATATTGGAGAACTTCCCGGTACTTACACCCGAAGAAGTAGAATAACTACTAATGAAAGTTAAATCTGGGTCCCCATTAGATGTTATCCCCGCCAGGACCACCTCCCTGCTCTCCAAGCAACTCGCTGCCCCTATTTGTTCCATTCTCAACAGCTCTATGAAGGAAGACAGGCTCCCCCTTGAATGGGAAACAGTGCAGATTATTCCCATCCGGAAAAATCTTAAAGCTCCCATGGATGATGTTCCCAACTACCGCCCCATTTCTCTGCTCCCCCTCCAGAGAAGGCTTCTGGAAAAGCATATTAACAAACACCTATCCGAATTTGTTGAAGCCTCAAACTGCCTAGATGTCTCTCGATCGGGCTTTTGGGCCAGACATAGTACAGTCTGCCCTGGTAGCAGTAACTGATAACATCAGAATGTCTTTGGACAATGGTCAAGCAGTACTTTTGGTGCTGCTTGATCTATCTGCGGCCTTCAACACCATTTCCCACCAGACCCTTCTCAGGAGACTTCAGGACATCGGCCTCCAAGGGACTGCACTGAAATGGTTGTCAAACTTTCTGTCTGACTGAACCCAGATGGTTAATCTGGGCTCTTTTCGTTCTAATACCACAAGAGTGACCAAGGGAGTACCTCAGGACTCCAGCTTGAGCCTCACTTTGTTCAACATTTATGTTACTCTCTTGGGACCACTGAGGATTTAGGATTCCTTCCAATCTCCTATGCTGATGATACCCAGCTCCTACTCTCCTTTGATAAAACTAATCCCAATACTCAGGCCTCCTTTTCGGAGGGTATAAGGTTATTGCTGACTGGATGAGTGACAACTTCCTCCAGCTTAACACATAAAAATCGGAGAATATGCTGCCTGGGGAAGCAGTGGTGAGGTGGACTCCCAGCTGGTGGCCAGAGAAACTGGGCCTGCTCCTACTCCGAAAAAGGTGGTCAAAAACTTGGGTGTTCGCATAGATCAGAAACTAACATTGGAAGAACATGTCTACGCCACTATGGTAGAATGCTTTCACACACTTGGTCTACTTCGAAGAGTCTTCCTCTTTTTACCCTCTTCTACGCAGAAAACTCTGATCCAGGCATTAGTGTTAAGCCTTCTGGACTACTGCAACGGCCTGCTGATCTCAGCCATCAAAGTCTCCTTAAATAATTTGCTGGTAGTCCAGAACACAGCAGCCCGCCTAGTTGCCAATGCTCCTCCCAGACGGCTTCTCTACCACCTTTACTGCATTGGCTCCCAGTGCGCAAACGGATTAAATTCAAGATCTGCTTTATTGTTTATAAATCTCTGCATGACATGGGTCCCAGCTACCTATCAGACAAATTTATAAGGTACCTGCCTTGCAGGTCCCTTTGGTCAGGATTAAAATCATTACTTTACACCCCACGATTTAAAAAAGCTTGCTTGGGTGGTAGAGCTTTCTCCTACCTTCCCCCCTCTACTGGAACCAACTCTCCATTCATTTACGTCAATGCCCTGACTACCTGAAAGTTAGAAAGCTGCTAAAAACCTCTTTGCTTTGATGTGTGTCTTCCTGGTTGACGGTAGCAGTCATAGAGCAATGATACCCCTGCCGGGGTGATGTCGGCGCTTTATAAGCCAATAAATATCAAATATCAAACCCTCTCCTGCCCCGCTGCCTGTGTGGTGTAAAGACCAGAGACTCTCTGAGCGATATAGGAGAACAAACTATCATTTTTTGACATAAAGAGAACAGGCCTTTACGTCTATACTCGCCTCATCGAAGGCACTCACCCTGTTCAGTGGAAGTTAAGGAAGCCAGAGGCTTACGGGGGACTATGGTAGAATAGCCAAGCCCTGTCAGTACCAGTGTCAGCTGGTTATGGTCGTTAAAGGCGCTATACTCTATATTAAATTAATGAGCCAGGGGCCACTCCCAAAAGTGCTGCTGGTACAAATATGAAATCCTTAATGGTTGCTGAACCCCAACCTTTATAGGTCGGGGGCAACTGAGAAATAGACCCGGGGTGCCGAAGATCTAAGGAGTTTACCAGATTATGAGTAAACAACAAATTGCTTAATGCCTTCCCTTCCGTTGTGTGTTCCATGTGGAGGTCATCTGAAAGCTATCAGGGATGGGCTGTCGACTGATTCTTCACAAAAGATCGACACAGATGACAGTTAAATTCACCCACTAAAATAAAATATAACTGTCCACGACCCTCCTCCTTTAACAAGTCAAAGGTACAATTTAAGGCACCCTCTTGGTGTTGTAAAAATTAATTATGACAAGAGTTAGTGCTCCCCCTATGTGCATTTCTATGCTCTGAAATGCCTGGAAATCCCACTTTAAAATCTTTAGGTCTTCACATAGATCGAAGGCCACAAAGATGATAAGACCTCCACTAGCTCTACCCATGATTGAGTTTAATGCTGGACCAAAAATAGTCTTATACCCATTCATAAAAAAATTATTCTTAGTCTCCCACGTTTCTTGTAAACATATAATTGTATATGACCTGACAAACAATAGCCATCTATCGTTAGTAAACTTGGAAGACAGACCTGCCACATTCCAGAATATAAAGCTAAATTCCCTACCAGGAATGTGATTGAAGTTAACATTGGGGGTAAGTGGAGCGAGAGGCTTCTGGGACCTCTCCTGGGGCATATGATTAGTCACGGGGAGCACAGAAAGGGTTGGTGCTGAAACATTCACATTGGGCTCAATATTAATGGGGGGGGGGGCAGTCTTCCTCTAAACTCTGTCTCAGGGGATCAATTTGTTGGCGGGGCGAGACATCTGTCTCCTCCACCTTCTGCAGTCAATCCAGCTCATTCAAATCTGCGAGGGGGCCATAAGAGTTTGAAAGTGGCAACGGCTCCCCCAAACTCCCTTTATCCAACCTACCCCTTCTGGGCAGTGCATCCCCTGGAGCACACAACGGGGGTCTATCAAAAAGAAAAACAGCGGGAGTAGTTTGATGTATGAGGTTGGTAAGAATGATTTAGATGCCCAGAAAGAATTTTACGTGCTTTCTCCAGGTAGAGTACCGAGATGATGAGGCAATCTCTCTCAAAGGATTTCCTTGATGGACCTATCCTCGCCAACCTCAACGCCATCAAAATATCCTTATGGTCCCTGACAGAAAACCCGGAGTGCAAGGCCAACCAATGGGAGGTTTTATTGATTAGATGGGCCGTAGATTCCTGTTTATGAGCAAGTATCCCTGGCACCCCTGACAAGACTACAGAATAGGGAGCACATGCTTGGGGAATGTCAATCACGGGGAGCTGGCGCTCCTTAGAAGATTGCACCCCTATATAAAGGGCATCATTGCAGCCTAGTGCCTGATGGGCACGCACAACGCTGGGAGCACCATCTCCCATTATCCCAGGACCGCCCGCCCCTAGCGCTATATGTTGGGCCATAACTCCCTTGGGTTTAGGAAGGATCTTAACGGGCGAGGCGCCACTGTTACTCAGGGGAATATTTGAAGGGCTAGAGTCAGCTAATAGGGGGCATGCTGGCAGTTGGGAAAGGGGATGTTTTTGCACTGAAGTAAAAAAAGTATCCATCTTGCTTGCCGAACCCCTTGTTACTAATTCCAGTTTATCCAATCTTATCAGAAGTGGAGATATAAGATCTGTTAGAGTCACCGTAAAGTTGTGTAAAGCGGGTGCCAAGTGGGTCAGCCTATTTGCAGCAATCGCCTGTCCCTGAGATGTGATCACAGAGGCTTCCATGATCTTCTTCGCCTTCCATTTCCCTTTGGGGACGGGGGAGCTTGCCGGGTCAGGGGATAGAGTAGACACGGGAAGGGGATACTCAAGCCTCGGGGCTAAGGTCTTGGGTTGGGATAACGCTCTGGGTGCCACAGTTGAAGATGAGGGAGGGGCAGGCAAAACCTGGGCATTTTGAGAAATTGGCAAGGTAGATGGTAAGCTTAGTCCTGTGCACCCTAAATCTAATGAGAGCCGCCTCTCCGCCCGAACTATCTCTTTGTTAATGGCGCTCACTGCCTTTGCCAAGAATGTATCAATGGTACGGCACAGCTGATCCGTAGGAATCGCTAACTGAATCTTCCTTTTTCCCACTATGGTGGATCAAGCAAAGCCAGAGGACAAAGAATCCAGTGTCCCAAAAAGCCCGGGGTTGCAGCAAAATGGATGATAAAGGTTAGTTCGAATTTGCTCAGAGTCCACGCAAGATTCCACAAAATGCCCAAACAAGTAAATAGAGTACTCACAGAGCTATCTTTGTCCTGGATTCCTAGGGCGCCCCCATCCGGTTGGCAGATGTTAGAGACAATGGTAAAAGCTGTCACTCCAACCCAGCCCTCTCTCAGGTTATACAACCAAGAGAGCAGGCCCAGCCCAGCCTCGACCGGCCGCGGACGGGCGCAGATGGGCACCCCCGCACATGTCCCACGCTGCCTTTAAGCACCTCCGGGCGCGAAGACCTGGGAATTGAGTCCCCCAATGAAGCAAGGTGAGTAGCGGGGTTCCCCGCTGCGGGAAACCTCGTCCACCCTTAAGCACCTCTGGGCGTGAAGAGCTGTCACAGGTGCCTCCTGGCGCAAAGGAACCTGGGTAATTGTGTCCCCCAAAGAAGCAAGGTGAGTAGTGGGCTCCATACCCATATGCATCCTCTTATTTATGAGACTTTAATTTAATATTCTTGTTGCTATTCTCTTCCCATTCAATCCCTATTGCACACTTTGACTAATCCCAGTATTGCACATATAATACAATAAAGTGCCATTTTCAATTTCCAATATTGCACATGAATTACAGTAAAGTGCCATTTACTAAGCGCTAATGCTTCAATTGGGTTGAAGAATTCTTCAAGTATGGAAATAACTATTAATAAAGTGACTAGTGCTGAAGTGTCTAGGTGCTCTATCCTCTTATATGTCAGTATTCCACAGTCTTCTTTCTGTATATTATTCCAATGTTTTACTATTCTCCTTCCCAATTAGTCTATTGCATATGATGATTGTATCCTCCATAAAGTGCTAACTGCAATTCTATCCCTTCCTCTCATTTTTCTCTATTCTTCCTATTCTGTCCATCTATTATGCCCACCGACTTAACTTTTGGTAAAGTGCAAAGTGATTGAATTATTCCTTTCATCCACTAATTTCTTCCTTCTAAAAAAGTCATTCTTAAAGCAAATGATTTGGCTCTCAAAAGAGGTGCAAAAACTGCTAAAAAAAGGTTATCTAAAGAGTCTCCTTCCTAGAACCCCCAAAATATAAGAATTTTTCCTGGGACTTAAAATACATCTCCTCCTCCTGGGTTTTGATCCACCACATCTTTTAGTAGGTCTTCTTTCTGTAGAATCTGCAAATTCTTTTGTAAAATTTCTTTATAGCTGGTTGTGCTGAGTTGTACTCTAAAAAGAGTCTCTAGATCTTATCTTTGTTATGTTGCTCATTAGATGAAAAAATAACCTGTTTCCTTGTTTTCTTTTTAACTCTCTCTTTGGTATCATTTAGCACACTTCTGGGATGTCCCCTTTGGATGAACTGTTCCGTTATCTTAGTTAGTTACCCTTCAAAGTTGTTCCTCAGGAGGAGGAGCTTCGCGCGCAACCGAGATGGTCGCGTGAGCACAGGGCTCCCGGACCTTCGCCACCTCCGGCATTTATCCTGACTATAATCCTGGTTATGACCACGGATCATCGAAGATGAAACCCAACTGATATGATAGTTGCTTTCAAAATTTGATTTGGTCCGAGAAAACCGATTTTATGATGCTTTGAACTTTCCTGGCCTGCTCCACGGATCTGCCCCAGGCTCGAGTTGGTGAACTGCCTGGATGGTAATTGAACAACAGCGGCTTCCCTGATACTACTTTCGACCCTGGACTTGGCTTTCGGTTTCGCTTTTGCCCCAGACCCTTTTACGCAGCGGATTGCTTCACTTCGCGGTCCCACTTCAGGGCCGGGACTGTATATCACCGCTCGGTGTGTGACGTGGAACACGCTGTCCTTTGGCTGAGCACTTGTGGGTGATTGCGACGTAGCCATTTTCACCAGATCTCGGGGTCCCCTCGGGGGCGCAGCTTCTAAAATGGCCGGCAAGCCTGAAGTTGAAAAGCGGAAAACCAAGACTGTTCACCGTGGGGGCTCCATACAATCTAATGTCATGGACCGATACAGTCATCCTAAGGGATCCCCCAGTGGAACGCGCAAGCCCCCGGCGGACAAGGTAGATGACCCTACGGCGGACGACGACCCGACTCTGCACGATATTATGGGCGCCATTGCGAGTATGCAGGCCTTAATCGATGCGCAGTATGAAACCCAAGGGCGCACAAACTGGATACAGTGGCGATCGATGTCACCTTGATCAGGGCGGATTTGGCTAAAACGAACGAGAAAGTTAAATCCCTGGACTTGAAGACCTCCAGCCTCACGACGGACGTCTTCGATCTACAAACGGAGGTCCGTGATCTACGGTCCTCTAATGACTCCTTCTCCCGTCGTTTGGAAGACTTTGAAAGTCGTTCTAGGCGGAACAACGTCCGTATTGTGGGTGTCCCTGAGAATTCAGACAACTTAAATGTTGACCTCATCGTGGAGGACCTCATCGTCAATCATCTTGCACCCAAAGGCCTGAGTAAATTCTTTGCTGTGGAGCGTGCGCACAGAGTGCCGGGTGGTAAACCTAAGCTGGGTGCTACCCCGCGGCCCATAATCGCCAGGATATTTAATTTCCATGATCGGGATGCTATCCTGCAGGCATCGCGTTTGGGTGGCCCCACGAACTTTGAGAATACGACGGTGCGTTTCTATCCCGACTTCACCCAGTTGGTGCAGAAGCAAAGAATGGGGTTTCAGGGAGTGTAGAGACAATTGAGGGACAGGGACATGAAATACGCAATGCTATTTCCAGCCCGGCTACGTGTGGGGTATGGAGATCGTACGTTCTTCTTCGATCACCCTGAGGCTGCAAGTGACTGGCTCGATACACTGCCCAGGCAGGGGGAACACCCTGAACATTCTGGTGGAGCTAAGGGTGGACTGATGGACCAGGAATAGTAATGTGACTTGGGTTCGCTGAACTGCATATAGATCTCTCGGCATGGTTTGCAGATCTTTTAATTTGCTTTAATTAAGGTGGTCCTCCAGGGGTGGCGGGGGGAGTGAGTCTCTTCCTCCTCTGGGGTTTCTTTCCGTATATTAGTTATTTGCTAGGGCGACAGGCACACAGCAAGTTGGGGGGGCCTTTGAGTCTAACGCAGGGGTGCAGGGAGGGAGGTCTTGTTTCAGGGGTTGGTTTGGTGGAGACGGGGGGGAAGTTGTTCTGGTTTGGTTCCCTTCAAGGCACTATATTGATGGACTTTTGGACTTGGCTGTTGCGACTAATGTGGGGTGGATGCTGCGACTACGTTTGGGATGGGGGATAGGGGGCTAAAATTGCTGTGTTGGAATGTTAACGGGTTGGGGGACAGGATAAAACGTGGCGTGGTGTTACAACTCTTGAGACGTCTTTCCCCTGATGTTGTGCTGTTGCAAGAAACACATTTGATGGGCAATACATGCCAGGCTCTGAATCGTAGGGGTTACCGTCTCCTGGCACACTCCGGCTTTACCACTGGCTCTAGGGGGGTGGGTATCTTGGTCAGAGTCTCCCTCCCCCTTGAGGTAGATGCTGTCGTCCTTGACGACAGGGGGCGATATGCTGCCATTACTGGACGGTGGGAGGGGAAGGTCGTTACTTTGCTCTCCGTTTATGTCCCGCCTGGCCTTCAGACAACGACCTTTGCTGACCTGGGGAGGGTGATACTGGGGCTCCCGGAAGGCATCCTTGTGGTGGGTGGCGATTTTAACTCTGTGGTCTCCGGAAATGTCGATCGCTACCCGCCCAGGGAACTTGGGAGGTCCCAGTCCTGGCTGGGTGGCCTCCTTGACACTCTGGAACTAATTGATTGCTGGAGGCTGCTACACCCTGGACAATTACAATACACCTTCCACTCTGGTGCTCACGGTAGTCTTTCGAGGCTTGATTATATCCTGATGCCCGCAACGCAGGCCCCACTTGTTAGGGAGATCAGACATCTGGCTAGGGGTATCTCGGATCACTCCCCCTTATGGCTCGTAATGTAAACGAGACCGGGAACTGAGGGCCGGGTAGCCCCGATCAACCCTTGGTATCTCCGTGACCCCAAGGTCCGTACGGAACTGATCAAATCACTTGACCATTATTTTGTGGAGAATGTGGGGTCTGTGTCATCGTCTGTCTCGTTATGGGAAGCCTATAAGGCGGTCATCCGCGGCCACGCCTTATCGTTAATTAATAATGCTAAGAAACGTAAGTGTGAGGCAGTGGTCCGACTTGAAACTGAGATATCAGACATAGAAAGAGAGCTGGAATCTGATGTTACCCAGGATAGGTTGCACCTTCTCAGCCTCAAACAAACAGACTATAGAGCGCTGGTCACTGATGCCGCCAAGGTGATGAGTAGAGAGCAGCAGGGCCGTTTGTATGATGTGGGTGATAAGGCCGGAAAGTTGATAGCTTGGTTGGACAAGAAGGAGAGGGCTAGTTGTGTGGTTCCTTTTTGATTGAGAGGGCGGATGGAGTGAGAGTGACTGACCCGGTTGAGATTGTGGAGTGCTTTTCTGAGTATTTTCAAACCGTATACTCCCCAGTGTCGGACAGACTGGAACAGGATTCACATCTGCTTCTGAGAGACATTGCTTTGCCCTGCCTGTCGGATCTGGATAGGGAATTGATGGACGCGACACTCTCTGTCGAGGCGGTCGCGACCGCGATCCGCTCTGTGAGATCGGGAAAGGCTACGGGTCCAAATGGTCTTCCCATCGAACTCTATAAGTTGCACCCAGGCAAAATAGCACCGCATCTTCGCTCGATGTTTTTAGAATCGCTAGATCTGGGTACCCTTCTATCCGATCAAAGGCTTGCGTCTATCATCGTGATTCACAAGGAGGGGAAGCCGCGGGATTGCTGCGCGTCGTACAGGCCCATCTCGCTCTTAAACTCTGAGCCTAAGATCCTCGCAAAAGTGCTTGCGAATCGTTTAATCTCTGTTATCTGCGACCTGATCCATCCAGATCAGTCCGGGTTTAATCCGCACCGGAACACGGCGCTGAACCTTCGGCGTCTACATGGCGCCCTTGCGAGAGCGTCCTCGCTGTGTGAATCGGCTATTTTGGCTTCATTGGACGCCACAATGGCGTTTGATACGCTGGAATGGCCATACCTTTGGGCTGTCCTCGCCAAATTTGGTTTTGGCCCAGTTTTCATCAGTTGGGTGAAACTACTATATCAAGACCCCTTGGCACAGATAGTTGTTAATGGTCGTGTTTCTGGCTAATTTTCTCTCGGAAGGGGTACTCGCCAGGGGTGCCCGTTGTCTCCCTTCTTTTTGCTCTTGCTTTGGAAACTTTGGCGGCTTGGCTGCGCTGGGAGCCGTCAATGAAGGGTATACGCTGGACCCCTGATTTCGAAGACCGGATATCGCTTTATGCTGACGACATCCTGTTATACCTCACGTCGCCTCGGAAGTCGCTGGTAGTACTATTCGATGTCTTGACTTCCTTTGGTAAAAATTCTGGCCTGGTGATCAATTGGTCCAAATCCTGCGTCTACGTTCTCTCGGGAGACTCTCCTCTCTTGCCGCGTGGGTGCCCAATACAGGTGGTACATGCAGGTTTCAAATACTTGGGGGTGTTTATCACCTTGGATCCTGAGGTTCGCTATGAATGTAACCTGCTGCCCCCGCTTCAGCGCTTGCGATCCGATGTTGTGGCATGGCATAAACTTCCGCTGTCCCCGCTTGGACGTGCGACTCTATTTAAGATGATGTCACTGCCCCGATTTTTGTATGCCCTACAGAATACTTGCGATACCATCCCGGCCAGCTACGTTCAGGAGATTGAAAGCTTGCAGCGACACATGATATGGGGTGGACGATCTCGCATAGCACTTGCCAAGTTGACACTTCCTTGGTACGACGGTGGAATCGCTCTCCTGGATATCAGGCGCTATTACTGGGCCTCCTAATTGGGGGCGATTAATCACGGCATGTACGGTCCCGCGTCGAACCCCGCGTTCGAAATGGATAGATGGTTGCTGCCTGGTGGTGACTACAACAGGGCGCTTTATACGAAATCCGCAGGGAGGCTGCTCACTGGCCCTACCAAGATAGCGGTGCAAATATGGCATCGTGCGAATGAAGCCATGGGATGGAAGAATAGACTTACACGCGCCACTCCGCTTTATGCTTCCGAGAGGCTGGGCTCCCTATGGAAGACGAAAGGCTTTGATAGATGGGACGTGATTGGTATATGCAGGGTGAATGATCTGTGGACTAAGGGTAGGGTTAAAACCTTCAACGAGTTGAGATTGGAGTATGACCTGAGTGACAGGCAGTTTTTTAGATATGCTCAGATCCGACATGCGCTGATGGCGGTTTTCCCTCCGGATACTATTGTTCCAGAGGCGTCACCGCTTGAGGATCGGGTGCTGGATGGGCACGTTCCAGACAGTACGATTTCGCTTATTTATAAAAAGTTGATAAACGATAGGACCGACCTTCTACAGCGACTCAGGGAAGCTTGGACTGGCGATGGTTTGGAGTTAGATGACGAAGACTGGCAGCAGGCCATATCCTCGCCGAAAGAGGTTGCGATTCCGGCCCGCCTTAGGTTTGTGCAGCTGAAGATTCTCCACAGGATCTATGTTACCGGTCCGCGCTTGGTCAGTATGGGTGTTGCTTCGGATGGGCTGTGCAGGCATGGTTGTGGCCTTCCGGGCACCTTTCTTCACGTACTCTGGGAGTGCCCGGTGGTTGTTCGCTTCTGGAATCGAGTGCATACAGTAATGGAAGAGGTCACGGGTGTTGTGTTGTTGCCTGAAGCTAGACGATGCTTGTTGAATGTGTGGGAACCGAATGACTATGATTTGTCACAGACTCAGTGGGTGACCCTTGGCAATATGATCGCTAAGAGGGATATCGCCCAGTTGTGGCGCTCCCAGAGGCCACCCACAGTTCTGGCATGGAAGGATAATATGGACTGGTGTATGTTCAGGGAGAAGACGGTGTATGTGGCCCGTGGCAAGCCCCGCAAGTGGGGTAAGATTTGGGGTCCATGGAACTCCTACCGGGGAGATATATGTACACACCCCTTCACACAATTGGTGGCGGATCCTCCCTCCCCTTGACCCGACATTCCTGCTATCATGTTGCTTTGATTGTCTCTGGACTCGCTGTATCCCTCAATCCTCCCATCCTGCAATGTCAACGATTGTATTATGATTTCATGCTTTCCTCCCCGCAGGAAGCTTCGCCATTCGATTGCTTGTACTGCCTTGATTATTTCTTTTTGTTTATGTTGTTAAAAGTTTCAATAAAAAGAAATACAAAAAAAAAAGTTGTTCCTCAGTAGAACAGATCCTTTTGGATCATAACATCTGGGTGCCCACTGTTAACGTGAAGAAGGGAATTAGTTGATGTTGCTTTCCTTTCAATTGTGGATATTAACTCATTTCTTTCCACATCCAAGTTAATATGCAAAAACTCACTATGGTTTTACTAGTTAATGCAGTTAACTTGATGTTCACATTATTGTCATTGAGTTTTTGGATGAAGTCCTCAAGCATTGACAGTTCCCCATCCCACAAGATGAGTAGATCATCTATAATTCGGAACCAGAGCATGACCTTCTCCATGGAGATGTTATTGTCTTCAGCCCAGGCCACCTCCTTCTCCCACCACCCCATGAACAAGTCCGTGTATGTGGCGGTAAAGGAGGTGCACATGGCCATGCCCTGTAATTGGATGTAGAATTGTCTATTAAAGATGAAACCATTATGCATTAGACCATATTCCAACATCTCAATCACCATTTGCATGTGCTCCAGAAATGCAATAGGTCTCGCTATTAAAAAATATTCACATGTCAATATACCATATATATATATATATAATTGCTGTTGTGCCGTGACTTCCGCTGGGAGAAAAAGAGGCGAGAGGAATCAAAGGAATTTATTGTGCGTGGACTGGGACGCACATCACTGGCACTCACAAGTGAGGCGAGGCGGTCAAAAAACAATTCTAGTCATCAAAATGCAGAGTAAGACGACCGACGCCTCTGTCTTCAGCCTTGTCAACGCATCTGAGGAAACGCGAGAGAAACGGATGCAGGGAGATCGAACGGCAAAGACCTAGCGATAAGTGAGCGGGATGGGTGGTGGGCGGTGTCTGTGCGACTCAGCAGCGCGGCGGAGGCGGCGTGAGAGGAGCAGGGGCCCGCGACAACCGACTTGCACACAAACTGCTGGGAATAGTAGCTGGGCATTGTGGCACGACAGAAATAAGCAAGATGCTTTGAATATCGACCGTATTGTGAAGGACAACACGTTCTCGACTCCTGACTATAGGCGAGCACTGTCTCAGCAACAAACCCGGAAGAAGCTGATTGAGAGGGGTAGAGAATTAAAGAGACAGCACAACATATTGTGATTCCTCTAACGTGTAAAGTAAGAGGAGCAGCAGGTCAATAGGATCCTGTCCAACCTGGGAGCAGACGACAGAATCCTTTAACATAATAATAAATAAACTTCAGAGCATTAGCGGACAAAAAATCAAGAAATTCATAGCCTCATTCACATAGATGGCAGAGAAATCCAGGAGCCGCCAATTAATGATGAAACTACTCCCTCAACCAGCACAAGTATAAGAGGAGTAGCAGGAGGAAAAGAAAAAGACAACAGAACGATAATAAATGTCCTAAGAGAACTACAGCAAAACCGGATTTTGGAAATCAATAAATGGTGGGAGAAAATGACATTAGTAAAATATATAGAGTTTAAAAAGTCCCTAGAGGGCTCCGGATACTCATCATGCCCATACTCAATGATTTGGACCCGGATTTGATAAAATCATGGCAACAGGATACCAATGAGTGTTCTTTTAAACTCATGAGGACATTAATTATACACGCTGAAAGGAAATTGGAAAAAATCACGAGCATAATCAAAACGTTGGGACAAGAGCTAGCAAAATCCCGGTATCAGAAGAAAACAAGGAATTAATTGAGAACATGGAGTAAAAATTAACTAAACATGAAACAGAGGTAGAAAAACGAAAAGCAAACAAATTCTCGAGAGACATTATGGACTATGCCAATGGGCGTATCTACACATTTGCCCGCAAATACGATACATTGAGAAGTAGAGTTGTGATGGATAAGTGTGCAGGAACAGCAAATACAGACACAGTAGATAGCTCAGAAATCATGTCCACTGATGAAGATGCTTCAACAACTTCACTGGATTTTCGCGGGGAGATGCAATTGGCGCAAATGATAACGCGACAAAGAGGAAGAGGCAGAATAAACACGTGGGGGAGAGGACAATCAAAACCACAAACAGAAGGGGCAGAAGAAGGAGTAAAATCAAAGAGAAGAAAAGGAAAGCAGAAGTAATTCTCAAAAAGAGCAGAACAAATCCAGATGAGAATTTGGTCATAAACATATCTGACAAACAATTAACGGAAGTTCAGCTCAAACTACTTAATATAGGATTATCCTACTGCCCAAACAAAGACATGGACATCCCCAATGTACGCATAGATCTCTGCAAGTTTTGTAGAAAGATTAAACGTGAGAAATATTTTTCAGAGAAGAAACCTCAACCGAATGTCTGCCGATCAGAAGATACAAATCCGTCCCCTATCGCTCAAAAAGACTTACCAGTATTCAAATCATTAACATCAATGGAAGAGAGTGAATCATCACACTTGGAGAAGAGTCAAATTCATTTACATCAGATATTGATTTCTGTAACACTATTGGGTTGACCACAAATAAAGGAGGAGAAAGCGGACTCAGAAAGCAGTCCAGGTTCTGTCCACAGTTGCCACCCGGAAATAAAATTGATTTGTTCCATGAGGTAATTCTAGAAGAAATTACAAAAATGTCAACAAAATCTATCAGTCATGAGAACATGGATTGGAACAAGAAAGCGTGGAACCTCTCGCCAAAAGAATATCAGGCGATAACAGAACTTAAGAGCGATCCTACCATAATAATCAAATCCTCGGACAAGGGAGGTAATATTGTGGTCCAGAATGTAACCGATTATATAAATGAGGCGAAGCGACAGTTGGAGAATCAAGATCACTATGAGCCATTGAAGAGCAATCCAATTGAGGAATGGACAAATGAATACCACACACTGCTATTGGGATGGAAAGAAAGAGGCCTAATTGATTTTGATGAATACTCATATCTGAAAACCGACAATCCGATCACATCCACTATCTATTTTCTGCCGAAAGTTCATAAAGCAATTGAAAGACCACCTGGCAGGCTGATAGTGAGCTCCATAGGATCACTACTAGAAACAACCTCAAGATGTATTGACATCTTCTTGATGAACTATGTGACACTGCTTCCTTCGTATCTAAGAGATACCATGGATTTTTTAAATCAAATATCCAGAATTGAATGGAACCCAGGATATTTGATGACAACAATAGACGTATCATCACTCTACACCTCGATATGTCATGAGGATGGAGTAAGAGATATCAAAAAATTTCTGGAGGAAAGATCTGTCAGTCACTTAGAACACTCTGCCATGTTAATAGACATGTTGACCTACTGTCTAGAACACAACGTCTTCCTCTTCCTGCAGAAACAAAGCACGGCAATGGGGACATCTTTTGCCCCAACTTATGCAAATCTAATGATGACGCTTTGGGAAATTAAAATCTTGGAGGAAGAAAACAAAAAACATTAAAAAATAAAAACGTGGTGTTGATTCATCGACGATTTATTCATCATATGGGACGGAAGTCGTGAAGCTCTGCAAGCTTTCATCGACTCTCTTGAAGAAAATGATTACAACCTCCATTTCACATCAGCCATAAGTGAGACCAGTATTATTTTTCTGGATGTAGAAGTCTTTATTGAAAACAACAGATTGTGCACCAAGATGCACTGGAAACCAACGTCGTGTAATAGCATACTTTATGCTAATAGTGGACATCCGGTAAAACTAAAATGGAGTATACCTTATGGTCAAATGCTTAGGGCTAAATGGAACTGTTCAGAGGCGGAGGATTTGGAGTTAGAAATTGAGAAAATGAGCAGTCGATTTTTGGAAAGAGGATATCCACTGGAAGTAATTCTAACGGCAAAATCCAGAATGAACTTGAAACAATGATCAGACCTCTTAATCCCCACGACAGATGCAACAAGAATGACGAATGATGATGTAGGTGGAACGGGGAGTACAACACGTCTAATCATGGATTTTAACAATCAAAGTAAAGATCTAAAAAAAGTGTTAAGAAAGAATTGGGAGATATTGCTATTGGATGAAACTTTGAAAGAAAATCTAACACCGTATCCAGGCATAACGTACAGAAAAACAGCCTCTTTACGAGATATCCTAACTCAAAGTCATCTGGAGATCCAACAACCTAGAAATATCTCATGGCTAACAACACCAGGGTTTTGGAAATGCTCCAAGTGTAGAGCATGTGAACATGGCTCAAACATTACAGAATACAAATTGCAAAATGGGAGATCTGAGAAAATCGTGGATCACATTTATTTTATTTATTTATTTATTTATTTGCAGGTTTGTACCGCGCTGGCTTCACTCCCTGAGGAGTATGTCCGCGCCTTTGGCTTCTACAAATGAATTTAAGAGGAGGAGTCTTTAAAGCTGTTCTAGTCTAGGTTTACTGTTCAAACAGAAAGGTCTTCAGCATTTTCCTAAACGGAAGATGGTCTACACATAGCCTGAGGGATATAGGGAGGCTATTCCAGAGAGAGGGTCCAGCTATTGATAGTGTTTTGGTTCCATGTCTGGCCTTCTTAGCTCTGGGTACACACAGAAGACCTTGTTCACTTGATCTAAGTGTCCGAGTAGGAGTGTAGGGTATGAATTTGGTGGCCAAGTATGCAGGACCCATACCGTTCAGGCTTTTGTGTATGACGCAGCATACCTTAAATTTGGCCCTCTGTCTGACAGATAGCCAATGTAGTTTAGTCAGCAGAGGTTTAGAAGGCGTACGGGGAGGAGCATTCAGAACCAGGCGAGCAGCCGTGTTCTGAGCCACCTGAAGTCTGTTCATGACTCCTTCATTGGCAGACAGGAGCAAGCCGTTGCAGTAGTCCAGGCGACTCAAGACGAGCGCCTGGACCAGCGTCTTCCTGGTTGTATCAGGTAGAAATGGGAAGATTTTCCGCAGCATCCCAATTATATGAAAGCATGCTCCCACCACCTGGTTGCCATGTTGTTTGAGAGTAAGCTCCTGATCTAAACGGACCCCCAGATTCTTGACAGTTTGTTTAGGCTTGGGCACTGGGCCAAGATCTTGTGGCCACCAATCTGGGGTCCAGAGCATTTTTACCTCACCAAACATCATGACTTCCGTCTTCCCAACGTTACACTGCAGATAGTTGGAGGACATCAATCGTGCCACTGCTCTCATGCCCAATCAAAGTATGTGATCTACAGGCTAATGTGCCCTTGTGGAAAATACTATATAGGGAGCACGATTAATAAATTAAAACTGCGCATCCTTCAATAACTCCATGCGATAAAAAATAAGGACACAAATTATCCAATGGCGAAACATATCAATGAGTTCCATCAAAACGATTGCAGCCAGTTAAAATACTCTGGTATTAAAATCATCAAACCTTCAGAAAGAGGAGGCGATCGTACATTGAAATTGCGGAAAATGGAGTCCAGGATGATTTTGGGGATGGGAACTGAATATCCACATGGACACAACTTGGATGCTGAACTATTTGTACATTTGTAAATAAGACTGCTTGATGAAGGACTATCTGTAATGTGTCTGAAAAGTTTCTGTTCAAAAGTACAGAATAGCGTTTTGTATATAGCTGTGTATATGATGTAAATATAACTTTCTTCGTCCCTGGAATCTATGGTTAAGTGCACATATGCAGCAGATATCTTTCATATAAGTTAGACCTTGGTATGAGAAAGCTCAAGTAAACCAATGATTGTCTGGTTGTATCTCTTAGATACTAGAATCCCGCAGGAACACTTACAAAATGACTGTACCCAAAATCATCTAGCAATAGTCAAAAGTTGGACTAGGTACTTTACCAGGAACGCAATAGTATTACAGAAAAGACGAATATCTGATTTCGGGGGAATATATGAGAGTTAGCGATCATAGAGTGAGATGCATATGAAATGTTTTGCAGAAAATGGAATTTCGCAAGTGACACTCTATTAGAATAAGCATAACGACCAAAACTGTACAAATATTTGTAAATAACAGGGTTGTATATATGGATCAAAATGGTTAGCGGGCCATACTGTGTCACAATTCTAAGAAGTACTTTACAAGGAAGTGTGTGACCAGTATGAATCAAGAACAAGGCTGAACATTAGAATCAAAATGATATATATGTACTGCGCCCTGTAGAATTGTACAGATTGTGAATAGTCATTTAAAGATAGAGTTCAATGTTTTAAATGCGGAAAATGAATTATTTTGCTGCACATGGCACTTTACAAGCACTTTACAGTGATGTAAGAAAACTAAAATGGCGACTGTCTTTGTGTCCTGTTTTTGCACGCTTTTGCACATGGGGTTTTAAAAGAATAAATAACATATTTGAACTTACCTGCTGTTGTGCCATGAGAGGCGAGAGGAATCAAAGATATATATATATAAATATTTCTGTGCTCGTGATTGAGGGCGTCCTGCATTATGAAATAAATGCCGAATCCAAAGCTACTTCGTGTCCGTGCCTGCTTTCCATGGAGTTTCTGTGGCAGTTGGATGTGTTTGCTCATATGTATATATATATATATATATATATATATATATATATATATATATATATATATATATATATATATATATATATATATATATATATATATATATATATATATATATATATACATATATATATATATATATATATATATATATGTATGAAGATTAAGAGTATAACAAAATGCAAACAAATAGAGGAGTTGGATAGCGTGTGATAGTGATGTCCTGTCCAATGCCATTAATGATGTTTCCTTTCTGTGTGCCCTGCAATTCCACTATAATTGTTTTCAACACAAACAAGAAAGAAAGGAAACAATAATTGACTATATGTCTGCTTTAAAAAGTTGAAATATATGGCATGTTTCAGAAAGAATTTATATATGACCAGGTGGGCTTGCATACAAAAAAACCAAGACATTCAGGAACAATTATGTATAAGTGGATATTTGCTTCACGAGGTATTATTGCTGCAGTGAAAAAGGGTGAATTATCTGAGTAATGTATGAGGGTTGCCTTGCACCAAAGTAGCAAGAATTTAGATAACAGTGTGGATAAACTAACGGAAGGAATGAAAATGTGATAAGGAAAATAACAAAGGATAACAACAACAAACAAAGAGTACTGAACAATCTTGCCCCTGTTCTCAGCACATGGAGTCACTTACTGGTGATTAGCCGTGCTCTAAAACTACTGTCTGATTGATTGATTGATTGCCTGCTCTGGAAGTACACAAAATTGTGTTAAGCACCTTAAGTGTCCAGCTCACAGTCCCAAATGTTTGGAATGTGGGATCATATGACATTTTGCATGAACATGCAAGAGGAAGAACAAACATTCAGATGTCTTGTGTTGCAAAGAACAATACTAATTCTTCGGTGTGTAAGTCAATTTATTGTTGATTAATTAAAATCTTACTATATACATTTATAAAAGAACATGTTACAGAATACGATATGTTCCCAACACTTAGGCACATGAAAAATACATGAAAATTACAGTTTAAAATCGATTTAAAATTCCTAAAATACCAGTCCCTAGGTTTCTGCAAGTGGCACAATTATATGCTGGTCATCTATGCTATCCCACTGATCCCTTAAGTACAAATCATATATACCAAATAAAAAGTGCTAAATTAGCATCTTGTCTGTAAGTATTTAGTCAACTCGTCTAAATAGTTCAGCCAAAACGTCCAGTAATTTTAGGCTGATATTGTATTGTATTGTATTGTAATTGCATTTATATAGCGCTCACTACCCCTGACGACACGTTGAAGCGCTTTTTCGGCGAGTAGCACGCTACTCCGGGACTCATAGAGGATTAGTGTTGAATTAGTATAGTGAAACATGCAAGTACATTTTAAGTGGTGGATAGGTTAGTCAGTTATTTGGATTTGGAATGATAGCAGAAGGATAGAGGAGGAAAAAGGTTTGCATTTATATAGCTCTTGTTACCCCTGATGGGGTGTTGAAGCACGCTACTCCTGAAGCCCATTAAGGATTAGTGGTGAATTAGTATGCTGAAATATGAAAGTAATTTGAGTGGTGGATATTAGTCAGTTATTTGGAGTGAGAAGGATAGCGGAGGGATAAAAGGGGAAGAAAGGTGTTGAAGCACGCCACTCCGGAACACATAAAGGATTAATGGTAAATTAGTATAGTTGAATATGGAATTTGAGAAGTGAACATGTTAGTCTGTTAATTTTGATTGAAAAGGATAGTGGAGGGATAAAAGAGTGAAGGATTTTTTTGTTTTGTTTTGTTTTTAGGTCTTAGCAGTAGGAGGAGGCTTTTGGATGAGTAAAAATGAGTTTTGGAGGGGAGGAGTGAGAGGGAAGAGTTTAGAGAGGTTTTTTTGGTGGGATAGGTATAGTAGAAAAAGGTGCAAAAATAACAAAAGCAAAAGCAAAAATAACAAATGCAAAAATAAATGTTGTTTTTGCATGTTGTTTTTGCATTTTTCACCCCGAGTGCGATGGGTATGCTCAGATTTGAGTCCCATGCTCTCCACACCACTGGAGTCAAGCTATCCTGGCTGAAGACGGCTGATAGCCAGAAACCGGTCCTAGGATGCTTGATTCCGGTCCAGGAAAGACATGGCTTGGCAGTTCGGGCTGGACTGTTCCCATGAGGCACAGGGTCAAGGCTGATTTGCATATGGCCATGTCTGAACTGGGGTGGTGTGGAGTGCAAAAAAACTATGGATTTAGGCCCAGATCTCAGTACTGGGGTGAATGTATGACATTGATCTGCATTCTGTCCATCAATTGTTGTTTTTGCATTTGTCACTCCGAGTGGGATGGGTATGCTCAGACGTGAGTCCCATGCTCTCCACACCACTGGAGTCAAGCTATCCTGGCTGAAGACGGCCGATAGCCAGAAACTGGTCCTAGGATGCTTGATTCCGGTCCAGGAAAGACATGGCTTGGCAGTTCGGGCTGGACTGTTCCCATGAGGCACAGGGTCAAGGCTGATTTGCATTTGGCCATGTCTGAACTGGGGTGGTGTGGAGTACAAAAAAACGATGGATTTAGGCCCAGATCTCTGTACTGGGGTGAATGTATGACATTGATCTGCATTCTATCCATCAATTGTTGTTTTTGCATAGTAGAAAGAGGTGTCAGATGATACAAGGAAGGGTAGAGTAGGAGAGAGTCAGGAAAGGGTTATTTTGGAAAGGATAGTAGTGTTATGGGGTTTGGGATAAATGAGAGTGGATCTAGAGGATATATTGATAGATGTATAGAAGCCTGAGAAATAGGGTTGTGCATTGGAAATGCTAAATTAGAAGAAAGTGATAAATATATTGATCCATAAGTACCTTAAGTTTGTAGATGTGGATGGTGTGGGCTGGGTATTGCTAAATGGGAAAATGGGCAGCATTTCTGGCCTTGGCCCTGGTCAGTCTCAAACAGGCTCAAACATGCAGCAGCCCTTGTCCTCTCCGCCCTTAGCCTCAACGCCCGGGCTGAGACGCCCTAACCCTGGCTTTTTATAGCCCTAGTAATCAGGTTACCCCTTCAGCCAATGGGAACCCTAGCCCTAACATTATCCAATCACAACACTAGCCCTAAAATCTAGAACCAATAGAAGACCAGGACTTTACAGCCAATCTTAGCCCTAGTCCAAGCACCCAATCAGTTCAAAAACCCTGATCTCTACGTCCAATAGTTTTATAGTCACAAGTGTAAAAAACCTAGTAAAAGTGCAATTTGGAACTATATAAGACATTTTAAGACATTCTATCACTTCCTGTCTACATGTAAAAATACCCTTTTCATTAAAGTGTATCTTAAATAGCCTTCTTCTTTCTTTCTTCCAATAGTGCAGGACAGAGACAAACTAAATGAATAATGTTCTCCTCTCCATTTTACATAATGTGCAACATGTCGGTTTTGTTACTCCTGCCAAGGTATCACATGAGCCAGGACTGGTAAAAGACCAAATCATGCTCTTGTGAAAGATTTTTTTGCTTCATAGATCAATCATTCTGTAGATAGGTTTGTGGTTTAAAAGATTAATACTCATTCAGTATCATCCAGGCATGCTATCTTTACTTGAGGGTCTCCTTGTCTTTCCCCATTGAGTTTTTTTTTGCAATTCCATTGATGACTTTTTTTTAAAGACACTGGGTGGAGTAATGTATCCCAAACAGAACAAGCTGATAGATCGTCTGTTGCTGATTCTAGGTACTTTCAAGAAGGAGAGTTTCAATTTGTTTGGATTTCTTGCCAGTGAATTTGGCACATGTAGTTTGAAGTATTTAATTTTATTCTCTTCCAAATCTTGATATAATTTTCTTTACTTGCAACTATGTGATTTCTTAGTCCAAATTCTAGCCTTTTCTGAGCCAGTGAGGGATAACTGGGTAGACAAAAAAGAGATCTAAATATTTTTAGCATGATATTGGTTAAAATTATTGAGTCTCTACCGCACAGTGCCTCACTTCCATAGGAAATGCTAGGCAATATATTAAAACGAGGCACACACCAGGTATATTTAAGTAACTTCATGTTTATTGCACCCACCATAGGGACACAGCCTTACATCATCCAGCTAACTCCGCACTCCAGTTGCAAGGTCAACTACAGAGTTCTGGTGATGTACCTAATCTTCCAAATGGTGCATCACAATTAAAGGCAAGTTACAACACATATTCCGCCTTCACATACTATAATTTAACAAAGGAACAATTCAGCAAAGACAAAAATGGGTAAGAAAATATGGAACAAGGATATAGACATGAAGAACTAGATGATTAGAAAATAAGCTTACAATACAACAAAAAATAAGTAAATCAGTGGCTGGAAAACAACTAAAGTCCTACTCCAACCGCCATCCCCCCATCAATAGTAACAAATGGAGACACTAAAAGAAAATGACTACTCCAGTATATAATCCCGAATGGTACTGAGGAGATCTACTCACTCTTTTGTACACTTGACTTTGACCTCCTTGACAGTTAAGATTTGTGTTCCCCTTAACACCTGAACTTGAAATCTCAATTGAGACATACTCCAAACTGCGACTCCACTTAACACAACTACATTCTTCTTGACCTCTTCAATGCGTTTTGGCACTAAAAAGTTTTGTTGACCCTTTGGAGACCATACTGTTTTTTTTTTATACACCATTTCTCCAATTTTCCATTCATTTCTCTTCATTCCATTCCTGGCATCAAACCTCTGTTTATATTCTTCTTGGTACTCCTTTACTCTTATGCTACTTCACTATTGTACACATCTTAGCAACTCAACCATAAGGGAGTGAGTTTGGAACCAGCCACTCTGCCTTTGAGCTTCTTCAAAGGTGAGAATCATGTGATGCTATTGGGTGTGTTCCTGTGTGCCCACAATGTATCCTGCAGTATTCCTTTCAAAGGCATTTTAGTTTCAACTGCGGTTTGTGCAAATGCTCTTAACCGCCAATTTATGCTTGTAACTAGACCATTTGCCTGCAATGCATAAAGAGCTGTGCAACAGTGAGTAATAGATAGATCCTTTAAAAATTCCACCATCTCTTGGGAGGAAAATTGCATACCATTGTCTGTCACAACAACTTCAAGTATACAGACACAAGCAAATACATCCTTAAAAAATTCAATAACATTTCTAGTGACGATGGAGTTCATATAACATGCTGAGACCCATTTGGATGTGCAGTCGACTCATACTAGCACAAATCTTTCATTGGGCGATAACACCTCAAAAGGTCCAACAATATCCATAGCTAATTTGGTTTAGGGTTCTTCGGGTATCTCCACAGGTGACAGTGGAGCTGTTTAGACCTTCGACAATTTTCATTGCTAGCACAAAGGATACAATCCCTAACCACTTCCTCCACCTGATGGTCTACACCTGGCAACCAATAAAATTCTTTCACCTTAGACTTCGTCAGACTATGTCCAAGATGGCCTTAATATGCTAAATTGATACATTTCTAACATAAATCTTCTGGTGGAATCAATCTCTCACCTCTGTACACCATATCTACCACAATGTTTAGCTCATTCCAAAACGCCCTTGCACGTTGAGGAACAATGTTGATGTTGGACCATCCTTCAACCACTAAGTCCATCACAATCTTCAGTGTAGAATCTCTGGCAACACTAGCACCCCACTCAGACTTGCTAAGTGCTGGTTCCTTGATCCAAGATACTGATGGTTCCACACTTAAAATGGCCGACTTGTGCAAGGGCATTCTAGACAAGTAATCTCCTGGTACATTTTTTGTACCTGGTAGGTATTCAACTGATAGAGCGCGCAGGTCCCCCGACTCAGTTTACCATACTCACCTGGGCCCATAAAAACAACATAACTTATTGTGAGTTTAATCAGGTAACCTGTGTATTTACTCTAATCAGTGATTTATAAATTTTATTTAGGACCTATACTATTGACTTACCAATCCTTGTCATCGGTACCTACAGTCCTAAGGGATCAAAGGAGTTAGAATAATAGGTAGAAAAATAACATTTGCACTCATTTAATAACCACAAACTCGAGAAAAGTTTAAACTCTTAATCTAAATTTCCTAAATGTCTTAATCCAAATATTAAACATCAGAAATCTTTCAATCAGGAAAATAATGATTAGAATGAAAATATGCAGAGATTTTATAAAGCAGTCTTTACGCATTTGACAATAGGGTGGGAAGAGGAAAGGAAACAGAACAATGACATACCCACATTGAATATTTACCTAATATGGCGTGAAGAACTAACCCTGGCCACGGGTCAGCTTAAAGGACAGAATCCCGAAAATGCAGGCACCATAAAGGCAAGCAGGTGCAGATCAGAATCAGGACAGGCAAAGCCAAATTGGATCAGGACGGGACCACCACAGGCTAAGACCGGCACCCACAGTTAAAGTTGCAACACCTGTGTTACTCCCTCTCAGCAGCTAACAGCCAGAACCCGGTAAGAGTTATCGATCTCGCTGACAAAGTGCTTCGCCAGCACTTCAGCTCTCAAACGCCGATTGTGTTATCGAATCTTCTGACAGAGTGCTCCGCCAGCACCTCTGCTCTCGGCCACCTATTGAGTGCGTTTGGTCAGTGACAGGTCAGCTATTCGGACAAGTCAGACAAATTAACTAGCTAAGCCTACCCTAGTTATACTATTTTTCAGGTCAGTGTACCACCCCCCAATGTGGCAAGTGTAAGGATCCCCAAATTTGATTGGACAAGAGACAGAGAGAGGTCATCACACCATACTAAAATGAAACTTTTAGAATGAATATTAATGTTTGCGTTCCCGCCTATCAATTTATTTTCCCATGCACTTTTATTCCACCCAGCAAAGAATGTAACAATATCAAGCACGGTATTTGTGCTTGTACAGTCCAGCTTCTTCTTGTGGGGTTGAAAGTTCACGCTCTTCATGAACATCATCTGGTAGGACAGTAGCTGGCAATGGTTCAATGCCACAGCTTGAGTTTTCTTGTAAACTTTGCACATGCGTGGTGTGGGTTTCAAAATGGAGTCACAGATACATTTCAGGCCCAAACACGAGCTGATAGTAAAGCAGAAAAGAAACAGGTTTAGAACAAAGAATAAATGAATGCACTGTATACCACTTATCTCTACTCTATTCCCATTACTTTATTTTAACTATTACATTAGAAATTAGGCAGGACGAACAGCTTAGCATAAGCAGCGGTGCAAGCTTCTTGCATGTGAGGACATAAAGCAGCCATCTTAGTTCTAGTGCGCAGAAGCAAAATATTCCCTCCAAGCGAAAGATACGTCATGTCACGTGAGTATGGCAGACGCATGCGCAGTAAGAAATCCTGCGTAGCAGCGGCCATTTTATAGCAAGCGGATTATTGTTAGTAGAAACACATAAGCAAGCTTCTTCTAGATACCCAATGTGTTGTGAAATGCAATATTAATAAGACAAACATGTTAGTTAGTGCATTAACTTTATGTCGAGAGGACTAAATACAAGCAAGTCGCGTTACATGCGAATCCTTGCTCCATCACAACCTAAAAGTTGTATTCCCAAAGTCTTTTAACCCACCATTTGATTCTGGGTGTGGCACTCTCTACATTCCTGCATCCAGACATCTGGACTAGCTGGGTATGGTCAGTTCTTACTAGAAACGGCAAACCCCAAAGAAAAAATCTAAAATGACTGATGGCCCGCATGCATGCCACTTCCTCTCGCTCTATCACTGAGTAGCATTCTTCCGCCCCTTGAGAAAGCATGAGGAAAAACCTATTACTCTTTCCTTCCCATCAACAATTTGTGAGAGTACAGCACCCAACCCTCTCAAACTTGCATTAGTGGTTAGGTTGGGTTTTTTAGTTACATCGAATTGCCCTAAAGTTGGCATCCGTGCAATGCCATCGTTGACATCATTGAAAGCTACCAACCACACAAAATCTGCATCCTTTTTTAGCAATAATATCAAAGGCTGCACCACACTGGCAAAGTTGTAAATAAACTTAGAGTAATATTCTGATAATAACTTGGTCTTTGTCAGTTAGTGCTGATGCTTGTAAGATTGCCTCAGCTAAATCAATCTTGAGACTAATTCCATATCCCGAGATGGTATGACCAAGGTAGGACACAACTCCTACCCTGAATTTGCACTTGTCCCGTTTGAGTGTAAGTCCTCGCTCATGTAGTCTGATAGCACTCTGCCCAAAACCTCACCATAACTTGCTCTGCCTTTGCCACAGACCCGTATATTGTCCTAAAAATATAGAACTGAGCTTATTCCTGCTAAAACCTCCTTCATCAACCTCTGGAAGCACGCAGCAGCAGATGCCAGACCAAACGGCATTCTGATTAATCTGTATGCTCCCAGAGGTGTAACGAAATAGGCCAAATCCACAAATTCTTCATGAAGCATGACCAGGTGGTACACCGATGACAGATCCATCACGCTGAACACGCACCACCCAACTTTGCCAAAGCTTCATATATATTTGGTAAAGGCTGTCTGGCAGCCCAAATACAGTTGTTTAAGCTCCTCAAGTCCACACACATTCTGATCTTTCTGCCCTTTTTCTTGGGAGCTAAAACAATTGGGGCCAACCATTTGGATGACTCTACCTCTTATATCGCTCCCTGTTTCAACAACCTGTCTATTTCTTCCTGCAAGGGTTCCAACATAAGGTTTGGGACCTTCCTAACTTTATGTACTACAGATTGTGTCTTTGCCTTCTTTTATGTTTAAACCCCTTAAGGGAGCCCAATTTGTCACTCACATCTTCTGGGTACTTTTCCACAATGCCTATGTCATTACTCTGTTGCATAACCAGCATTACATCCATTGCATTAGATTTCAGTGTAATTCCAAGATCCCTCTGATGACGCCATCACAAAAGAGTGCCACCTCGCCTGGCAACATGTACTTTGCCAATGGTTTCTCTTGCTTTAAATACAATAGATTTAACCTTGTAGCCCACCAAATCAATGCTTTACCCTCCATATCCAATAGGATTGATATTCGGTGGTGGCAATGCAATGTTTTCCTTTCTGAAAATATCATCCCAGTTCTTATTACCTTTCAGCGTGTATGGAGATCTAGAATCCGCTAAACCTGGAACAGTATTGTCACAGTATCACTGTCTACACTCTGTCCGCACCCCATCAGATTTAGATATGTGTAGAATGGTTTACTGAATGTACCCCACCTCATCGTCCACGAAATGTGCCTTAGCATTTCTAAATACTCATGCATAGTGTCCCTTCTTCCCACAATTCCTACAATTCATATTCTGTGCTAAGCAATTTGGATAATTTGGGCCATGACTTTGACTTCCGCATTTAAAACACCTCTGCTGTGAATGTTTACTCCCGTTGGCATTCCACTTTGCCTTTTCCTTTTTCCTACAGATTTCTCTTGTTTTCCTTTAGGGCTTTTGGATGGTTGCAGACTGTGCACCCTGTCCTATACACTCTGAATCTCCACCTTCTTGTGGTGCAACAGCACTTCACATTTGCTTCACCCAAGTTGACATGTGCTTAATACTTTCAACAATAGCAATAGCCTCCTTCAGGCTGGAATTTTTTACAATAACTTCTCTTGAATTCTGGTGTCATTTGTACAATGCACTAGTTGGTCTTGTAAGGAATCTGTTAGTAGTTCAAACTCACATGTTTGGGCAAGTGACTTTAGCGCTGCTACATAATTCCCAACTCTCTCTCTTTTTCCTTGTATTCGCATAAAAAAGGTATGTCTTTCCACTGGTACATTCAATTTGGGCCCAGCATGTGCTTGTAGTAGCAAAACAGTAATTTCATAAACATCACTTGGTTCAGCTCCCCCCTACCGATTGGTACTGGATCCAAACTGTTATAAAGAGCCAGCCCTCAATTTCGAGATTGTGTGGTAACACTGCTTGTTTTCTTGCAGCTGAAAAGTTTCCCCACTAATGGCTGTTAAAGTCAAAAAAAAAATTCCAAGGAAGTGCTGGCTCCCCTGTTGCAATACAAATTGAGGTGGGTGGCTCATACTAGTTGATGACATCCTGTAAGATAAACTAACTAAACAAGCTAACAAAATAAACTAAGAGAATAGATAAACACAACAATTAAAAAAAAAAAACTTAACATAGTAGATTAAAATAACGAGTCAAAATAAATAAATCCTTACTGCTGATATTTTCTTTACACTGGAACTCAATGTGCTTTAATGTGGATGATTTTTCTTCACTAATTTGCTGTGTCCCCTTTGGCTTCTAGGATTATACTACAAATGGTTCTGTTGGGTTAAATCAATTTCTTCATACTTACAGCATTACTTTTGCAGGAAAATGGAAACACACATATATGAGGTCAATCAAAGTAGATATATTGTAAGCTCTTGATTGGTATATTTTTCATCTACAAATACAAAATTGAAATGCTCTCAAGAACAATAATCATAGTTTATAAAAGCAAGTAAGTGATCTAAAGGTGACAAGGTGTTATAAGTGAAGATAATTTCACCTGCTCAAGTTGGCAAACTTGTAGGTACCACCTATGCCTTCTCTGTATCCTGTGACTTACTTCCATAACTTTTGTCTTTTACTCATTTATGACCATGTCATTGGCCAGTGAGTAGCTTGACAAAATGTTTATGAGAAAGTGCAATCCAACCTTTATTTGACTTAAGAGGATGACATTGTCAGCGTATAATAGGTTTGATATATATACTTCTCTGATAACTTTGGGGGATGTGCAATTGCTTCATCCAATGCATGTGTTAGATTTGACAGAAATAAATGACATAGATATGGAGAAAGTATGCATCCTTGCTTTAGCTCCTGGGAGGTTTCAATTTTTCTCGACAAGTGTTAACCATCCCATATTCTCACGCTGATCCAAGTGTCGGAGTACAAAAACGAATTTTTTGTTGTTTGAATTCCTTGTTTAGTCAGCTTTTGCCAGAGAATCTGTCACTGTACACCATCAAACGCCAACTTAAAATCTACAAAACATAGGTAAATTGGTAGCTTTCTTGATTTGTATTTATCTTTGAATATTGAAAGAGCTAAAATATTGGTAGCCATACTTGACACTTGAATGAAGCCCCATTGGTTTAGCAGAATAATCTGCCTTGCTACTGCCCATTACGAAAATTCAGACAGGAGAATTCCTGCTAAGAGTTTTGTCTCTGTATCTTGCAGCGTAATAATGCGGTTATTTGCAGGTTGCAACCAATCCCCACTTTTGAAAAAGGGTGTAATTATAGAACCTTTCCCTGAGTCCAGATCGCTGACAGACGACCATTATTAAAAACGTTTGTTAGGTAACCTTCCCAAAAGATAGGATTTTCCTACGACAGGGCATGTGGGATTCTGTTTGGATCAGGTTCCCCTTCTAGTTAACTTTTCTTAATGAGTTTGCATACCTGCTCTTCTACGATAGACAACTTACAGTCTCCTTGATTTATCAGATTCGTTATACTTTGCGTTTCATGAATGGAGCACAAATTTACATCCAAGGCTTGATCAAAATGTGCTGTTAAATGGCCAGCCCAACCAACTTCTGTTAAGGTAGATGCAGTAATCGCCATTGGAGCTTTATTCAAAGTATTTCGCATCTTCCAAAAGTCTCTTGAATTTTTCTTTTTGTTGTTGTACAGTGCTCTTGCCCAGAGTGTTTGTTTTGTTTTTAAAATCTCTCCCCAGATTAGCCTTCAAAAGTCTCAATTTATGATCTTCGATTTAGTTTGGATCTCTTGGTTCCCTGGCCACTTCTTTGCTGGCCCCACAGTTCTATTGTGATTCCTTTTCAGAATACGGCATACAGCTGAAGTTTTAGTCCTGTTTAAATTTTGAATTGGCCATTGAATTGCCGAGTGTTATGATTATTTTTCCCTGCGTAGGTGGCCATTAATTTCTCTGTAAAGAGAGCCCATTCCACTATTACTTTGAGAGAATCCTCTAGAAAACAATGCTCCACTAGTGTTGAAGCTTTAATCCTGATTGAGTTTTTTAGATTCTTCCGACTAGGACAGTCTCCTATAGTGTACAGTTGTTAGCAGCCCAGCAGCCCCACCTTTTGATGTCTTGTACATTGGATCTGAGTCTCCATGATTTGTAGTCCGTGGTCACTTTCAGCTGTTTTTGTAATCTGATAGGAAGATATCATTTGAAATAAAGTTAAGTATAGTACAGTACTTTCAGGCCTGCTTCCTGTTAGGTCCATGCGGGACTTGGTAGGCCCATGTGGGTGATGACCAAGGGAGTCCATGTCTTTTACCATATCCAGTCCCATAGTATCTCTATATCCGGAACCCTCCAGGGTAATCAACTGTTTGGGAATGTCCCAAAGATGATCTTGTTGCAGTACGTTATTTTCTCCATTAAATGACCATAGCAAGTTCATATTAAATTCACCTGAGGTTATGATTTCTGTGTGTGTTGCGTCTTGTAATATATGTAGTAAAGTAGCTATAAGTTTACTAGACGTTCGCTTTCTGGCACTTGCATCAGGATGTACATAGACATTAATTAATATAAGATAGATTGTTTAATTTTTATACCTGTTTCACAACTTCACTATTAAAATACTATTGTCATGAGCCGACAATCACTGAGCCCCAAAGGGGACAGGGGGTGAGCGAGGGACCGCGCTCTTCCCCCCCCCCCCAACAAGACGGTGGGAAAATGAATGCTGCGGTGCCATAGACACCTTCAATTGTGGACTTGAACAGGCCCGCAGTGGGGTATATGGAGTAAGAGGGGCCTTGTTACTGGTGAAGTTCTCCCCCGGGTGGTATACCGAAATCGTGAAGGGCCACAGCGGTAATTCTCAACCCAGGAAGAGACGGCTCAGAGAAGGTCACAGAATCAGCTCTGGTCCTTGCTGCTGGGGGTGTCCAGGAGGTGCGGGCCCCCTCCCCCCTGGCTAGGTCTACTGCTGCGAGAGAGAGCCTAGGCATGGGGAGTCGTCGAGGTTCAACAGGGACGACAGTCCCATGCAGGGTCAGACAGACTGGAGAGACCAAGTGTGTTTGGATTTTGCATTGATGTAGATGAGCGCCCTGTGTTCCCCGGTGGGAATTACACAGATTATTCCCAGTGGTCAGGCAGCCAAGCAGAGGGTCCACCACTTGAAAACTGACTGGTGCATTTGACGGAACATTGCTGGGGTTACTAATACTGGTGGACTCTGTGAGCAGATCTACTAATGGCGACCAAACCAGACACCGAGAAACATTCTTCCAGGACAACTAAAGGAATGAGGCAAGTCCAGACCAATAAGCTGGATCGGTGTATGCTGCCCAAAGGCTCTCCAACAGATTCAAGGCACACCATTGTGACGGGAGGAGATTCCTCGGGCCCCGCGACGGAGCTGACGCTGCGCGATGTTATGGATGCTATAGATGGGGTCAAATCCACCCTAGGGCAAAAAATTGAGTCGTTGGACAGTATGCTGGACACTGTTTCCATAGAAGTAAATCTCATATGCGCGGACCTCACCAAAGTTAACGAAAAAGTCAAATCACTGGATATAAAGACAGCCAGCCTGACAGATGATGTGGCGCAACTTGAGCAGAAAGTGCGCGAACTCAAATCTTCCCATGAAATGACTGAACGTAAGTTGGACGAATATGAAGGAAGAGCCCGGCGCAATAATATCTGCCTCTTAGGTGTGCCATTAAAATCTGAAGGCCCGGACTTGTTTGTTGAAGACCTTATTCTAACGCAACTGAAGCCCAAGGGGATTGGTAAATTCTTCACCATCGAGCGCGCACACAGAGTCCCAGGGGGGAGGCCAAAGCTCGGTGCGCCCCCGCGTCTTATGATTGGCAGGGATCTGAACTTCAGAGTTAGAGACGCTATCCTACAGGCTGCCCGGTTGGGAGCCCCTCTACGGTACGAGAACGCCACACTCTCCTTCTTTCCTGACTTTATGCAAATGGTGCAGAAGCAACGCCGGAACTTCCTCGCAGTCAAGAAAATATTAGGGACAAGGGGATAAAGTATGCTCTGATGTTTCCGGCGCGTCTGAGGGTGGAGCTCGAGGGAAGAGCATGGTTTTTCGATAACCCTGAAATCGTGTATGACTGGATTGACTGCCGTCCTTCCGGTGGCTCCGGGTCTCGGGACCGAGGTGTTGATCAAGCAACTCAGCAACAAGACTGAGTTCAGGCGCCGATGTTCATGGACTAAACGTACATTGTTAGGTACTGGGGAATGGGTCTAGTGCTAGGATATCTACCTAACCCCAGGGTGAACGGGACTGTAACATGAAATGTGAGCTTCAAGGGACAACCTTAGGTGGCTTAACACCGGTTGGGGGGGTGGTGATGGAACGCCGGCCTCCCTCCTCTTTACTACCTTTAGTTATATTGTATTCTAGTGTGAAGGGCGACAGGCACTCTGCCCGTTGGGAATGGGCAAACGGCACGTGCAGGGACTTGGACACTCTTGATACCCCTTAAAGTGTCTCATGTATTATTTGTGATTTATCTTGAATAATGTGAATTGTCTCTGTGTTTAATATGCTGTTATTTGGTCGGAAGGTTTAATAAAAAAATATTTAAAAAACCAAATAATAATACTATTGTCATCTATGTGTAACTGGTCACTTTCTATTTTCAGGTCAATTGCTATAAATGTTGCTAGGCCCCCATTTGGGCGCCTGTATCTCCTAGGCTTAGTAGCTGGACCAAAGTAGCCAGTGAAATCTTCCAGCATAAATGGCTGAGTTGCCCAAGTTTCTTGAAGTAAAACAATCTGAAAATCTCTGGTGATGGTTGTCAAATGAGCATTATGAATCTTGGGGTGCACACCATTTACTTTCCATGAACATAGCTTAATAGTTTCCTTTGGTTTTGCATATTTAGGTTGGTTACACTGAATTATTTCCTGTCAGGCCCGAGATCCTTCATGTAGGGCTGCTGTCAACCAGCCTAAATTAAGCTAGGGCAACCTCTGTATTCCCAATTTAACATGAGCTGCTGATAATGAGTTAACCATTTTTCCTATTGAGTTTTTAAGAATTGAATGTACTTGGTTGTTATCATCCTTGTTTAGTAACCCAGAAGACTCCTCTGATAAATCAACCAGATCTGGATAAGGAGCTAATGGGGACATGCTGATTTTAATTCCCCAGTTTGAGAAAAACTCATTTTCCTGAAGTATTTGTCCGGCTATCTGACTGGAATTCCAGGACACTTGGGTAAGAATTCGATGTATTCAGTATCTTGGAATTGCTTTTAACAGTTTCAAGATATTACCGCGATTCAATATATCGTGTTTCCCCTGGATTGATATTCTGGTGTAAAGATTGTTTGACAACATCCGTCTTCATAGACATGGATTGTAAGTATCTCACCAGATCCGGGAGTAAAATAATCTTTTTTCAGTTGAACATTTGACCAGTGGAGATCTATTAGTACTATGCCACGGTGAGGGGTTCTGCTGGAATAACTGCTTGGTGTTTTAAAATCTCATTGGTCATAATTCTTTCTTTGTATAGGAGATTGTTGAGTCTTAGCTTTCATGGATGTTAGGTTATCTGGGTTGTTTTCCTCTAACTCTTCGTGGGGCTGTGCCTCATTGTTTTATGAATGTATCAATCTACCTGATTTCTCTGCTGAGGGTTGGTTAGGAGGGACTTTTTGATGTACTGATTCTTCAGCAGAGAAAATGTCTCCAAACTTTTCAGATTTTTATCAACAGGTCATGCCTCGTCCTTTTGGTATTGTACAAGGGTGCTTGGCCTTTCTAGAGAATCCTGGACTGGTGGTATTAAAGGTACTTTCCAATGTATTATCACTTTACTATTTACTATAGCGAAATTTTCACACACTTTTCAATTATTTTTTTGTTGATGTGCCAGGCCTCCTACTTTTGATATTGTACAAGGTTGCTTAACCTTTCTGGATAGTCCTGGATTGATGGTACTATAGGTTGTTTTGTTGTTTTACTTTCCTCAACAGGGGTGATGTTTTTCTCACTTTTTCTGGTGTTTTTTTCGAGAAGAGAATAAGGCTTTTTTCTCTTTGTTATTCCCAATTAGTTTTCCCTATCTCCTCATTACACTTAAGTGTGTTATCCACCAATTTTGTAGTTGCTCCTACAGAAGAGGTTTCTACTATACTGTTTTCTATCTTATTTCTAGCCTTCCGTTGTTTTTTTCTCAGTTTTTTCGTCATTATAAATGGTGATGAGATTGGTAGAAGATCCTCAGATGCCCACTCCATCTTGCCTAATAGCCCAGTATTTCTATTTTTATTGACTGCAGTGTTGTTCCTACGCCTAGTTTCATTAAGTTTGCCTGTTTTCTCTATTAATTGCAGCATGGCATTCTTATCGCAACCTGGTTTTTGCAGATTCCCTTTTATATCTTCAATTAAAGTAGTCAGAACTTCAGGAATTGTTGCTAGTATTTTAATCAGCGGTGCACATGTGCAATCTATATAAGATGTTGCTTCCCTTTGTGCTTGTGTTATTAAATTGTTAAAAGAGGCCAGTTTCTGATCAATTTCCGAGTCTGATTTTGCCATTACATTAAGGAGGTCAATTTGAACTTCCATTTTATTTGATTGATAAGTAAGGGCTTCTTGTGTCAATTGCAAAAATCAAAAGAAAATATCCCAGATAGTTCCTGATTCAATATTTGATGTTGTCTAGAAGTCTTTAACATGGAAAAATATAATAAAGGATTACTTTTTATCGGGCTCTTAACCATTGGCGGTGGGCCTATATGACCTTCTACTACAATTCTTTCTTTTTTGGGCTGCAAATTGTTTATCGAATAGCTGATTGGATATGGCGTTCTCCAAAGATTCAGATTATCTTGTTTTGATAAACGTTCATCAATTCTCCCTTAGTTTAGACTTTCCGAAGTTAGACTACCATAAAACGTCACTTCCTTCATCACATAAATTTGAGCTTCTGGATTAACTTTAGTAAATTCTTAATTCCACTAGTGTTTACTTGTTGTTGCTCCAATGTTTCACTTGGTATTTGCCAAACTTTATTATTTAAAAAAAACATTTGTTATTATTACACAAAACAAACAAGGGGCATACAAAAAATTCACAATGTGCATACATAGAGAGCGGTAAGGATAAGATCTAGACACGAATACATGATAGGAAGTGTTACATTTATGGCAATTAGATACATCCCGTGCCCCCACTGCCACCCCTCCCCCATTCCATCCTACTCAGCGTCACTGTCACTGTCTAGCGTCGGAGGGTCACACAAGTACCCTCTGTACTCATTTCATGCACCCCAGAGCCTAACCCATTTCCGTGGACATTTTCGATTCAAATACACTGTCCGCTCAGCCAACATTGCAAAGTCTAGATCAGAACACCAGTCCCTGACCGCCAGCACCACCGGGGACCCCCAAAATCTAGCTATGTTTCTTTTTGCATACATTATGCCTAACGTCATCCAGTCCTGTGCGGCGTGAGAGAGATCATTGGGTTCCCAAATGTTTAGTAGGCAACACCGTGGGTCTGCAACTATTGAGTCCTTAACTACCTGCGACATAGTCCTCATAACCTTCTCCAGTACAAACTTTATTTGTTTAATGATTATAATTCACTAGTTCCCAGGCATTTTTATGACCTTTAATCATTTTTACAGTCACTTCAAGTGGCACTGGCGCACCCAATCTCAGTAGTTGCCTTTGATAGATTCTTCGTGACTTTTGGAGTAAACTTATACCAGTTGAAGGTTGAGAGGTTCTAATGAGAACATCTCCAAATCTGTTATTTGCCTCCACTGAGAGACCTTATTTTCTGCTAGCTCACTTAAAGACCCATCTTCAGACTGGGCCATAATGCTATTACCTTGATCTGAGGATGGAGAAATTGGTGCTGGAAGGATTCCTGTACCTTCTTGCAAAGTTAGCATTGCTCCAAATGGGTCTTTCAGGGATTCAAACTTATGCAGGATTTTTGTTGACTTTTCAAACATCCGTACCTTGTGAAACACTTCAGCAGCACGTGCTTGAGCATCCTCCGACCTTCCGCTAACATCACTTGCATCATCTTCTAATTGGGCAGTTTTTCAGTCTAGAACTGCCAAGACTTCGGATACTTTGGGAGCACGCTGGCATAAAACTCTGTACCATGGGTTAATTCTGGTTGCCACCCATTTGATTTTGCCTTAACTTATTTTACAGTTATCAACGATTGGAGTTCCTTCTTTCTCTTTATAGGCAGAAAAGGTGCTGTTTCCCGACCTAATCTCATGATCTCATAGGCTATAAGTGGTCCTGTCCCGGTCTCTTTTTTCCTTTTTTGTAATTAGCATTGTTGTTGCATTGGTCCCCTTAGATAAAATCACGACTGTTGAACACCTATGTGGATTAGTTGATGATATAATGCGTACCCAAAATCAGCATCTTGATGGTATCTTGCAGGGTGCTATTGGGTTTTGTACACACATGTTAGTGCTGCCACCCCCAACCTGCAAAGTTGCTGATACATGCCAGGAGGAAGGCATGAGCACACCAGAACCTTGATGGATTTTCCACACCGAGCCACACCAATAGGGCACTGTGACCTCCTTTCACTCTTTCCTTTTAATTACTCAACTACTTGGGCTGATTTTCTGCTTTGAGTAAAAGAGTGATGACAGTGTCGGGATGCGCCATACCAACTTATCCGCATAAAGTTATTGCAGGGGTGAAATTGTGCCTGCCTCCGTATAGAGACCCCATAAAGAACGGGCGGAGTGGCCTCGAAACGTGTCGGGTCATGGAAATACTTGCGGGAGAAAGGGAAACATTGCTGCAATGAGGCCAACATAACCAGATGGGAGGAATGTCGTGTGTGCCCTCAGAGAGCGCAAGAACTCATTGTTTATTTAGATACCTTACACGGCTGCTCTTGGCCGTGCGGAGGAGCACCATTTCTGGTTTTGGAAGAAGACGCTGCAACGCAGAAAAGTCGTGGCTAAGAACTGTTCCATGCCGCTCGGCTCGATGTTCCACAGAAATGAAGACAGCATTGACCCCCGACTCCCTCCTACTCAAGGATTATAATATGCGGATATATTGGTATGGGAGCAAGCATCCTACTCAAGGAAGATTGCTTTTCACCCCACGGATTACGACTACCATCATGCTTGATGGTGTAGATGAGAAGCCACGCCCACTAAGGGCGGTGTTATACAAATAAATAAAGTGATTGCGGGGGTGAAATTGTGCCTGCTTCCGTACAGAGACCCCATGAAGAAGAGGCGGAGTGGCCACGAAACGCGTCGGGTCATGGAAATACTTGCGGGAGAAAGGGGAACATTGCTGCAAAGAGGCCAACATAACCGGATGGGAGGAATGCCGTGTGTGCTCTCCGAGAGCGCAAGAGCTCATTGTTTATTTAGATACCTTACAAGGCTGTTCTTGGCCGTGCGGAGGAGCACCATTTCTGGTTTTGGAAGAAGACGCTGCAACGCAGAAAAGTCGTGGCTAAGAAATGTTCCATGCCGCTCGGCTCGATGTTCCACTGAAATGAAGACAGCATTGACCCCCCGACTCCCTCGGGCGCGGGCACGCAAGTTATAGTTAGCTCAGCTAACTATAACGGAGGAATTTCAAAGGTTTTGTATGGGAGAAATGTTCAGCTAACTATAAGGTGTGAAACATATGGTTTTTTCAATAAATTTGCAAGGTTTTTTAAATGCTAATTCGTAACTATAACGTGTGTGAAACCTATGATTTTTTCAATGAATTTGCAAGGTTTTTTAAATGCTAATTCCTAACTATAACGTGTGTGAAACCTATGGTTTTTTCAGTGAATTTCAAAGGTTTTGTAAATGATAAGTTATAAATGTATTAATTATTATGTCTTTCTTTTTATACTAATTTCTTATATTTTTAATATAAATATTTATATGTATTTAATTTTTTAGATTATATTTCATATTCTTATTATAAAATAATAACAAAACTAAATTGCAAAGTAATTTTTGGATTAATTATTGCTTGACTTCGGTTGAAAGTGTAACACCACTCCAGCAATGCTCTGGGGCCCTATGCTCACAAAGCTGTATCAATCCTTACACCTGCTTCAAGCATGTGCAAGGTTTTGACGCAGCATATGCTCAAAAGTGACTGAATGAAATGTTATACATTTCACTCAGTCACTTTTAGGAGGCGTTGCTGCACCCCCTTCTGCACAGGAAAGCCACTTCTGGTGCAGGGCTTTACAATGTAATGCACCCTCCAGATGCGTCACATTGTTAATAGCACACACCATGGCACATCTTTTGCACCACAGCTGTGTCTCAAAAGTGACACAACGGCTGTGTAAAAGAGGCACAAGGGGTTTGTAAATCCACCCCTAACACATACAAATTCACCCAGGCAGTTTCACCAGCAACGCAAATTGAAGCATAGACTTCTAACATATTTATATACATATGTTACATTCAAGTGCTTCACACATACTACAGTATACTATAGGTAAACACCTTATAGATTTATGCTGTAGCACTTCCTTATAGCTCTGCACTTTCACATTCTCCATACACTAGTAATATATTCATTCATTCATTTATGAACTACACATTCATTCTGACAAACTTTTACACACTAACATAGAAATATAGTTCTTTCTTTGACCAGTGAAGGTAGTTCTAAAAAGAACTGGGTTTTTTTGTTTTGTATTTTTTTTTTGTGTTTTCTTAACAAATTCCAAGCAGAACAAAAGAATGACAAAAAGAACAACTAATGTTGAGGACAGCAATGATCCTGCATCCTGCGTTTCATCAGGTCTATAGACCAGTGGTTCCCAAACTTTTGACTCCTGAGGACCCCCATTGAGTCACCACTGGGAGCCGGGGACCCCCAAGCAATTTGTATGAGTTAAATTTCAAACATTAAAACAGTAATTCGAAAAAAATACACGTGTGCACACAAAACAAATACAAAGTACTAAGGATTTTGGTGCCAGATGTACGACCATTTCACTTAGCGCCTCGCAATTGGTGACACATTGCGAGTGGCAAATTGCGAGTCGCTAAATGAAATGTACAACAGTGTGTTTAACACTGTTTGGGATGGGAAACCTCCTTTACAACGCAACTTTTACCACACAGTGCCTTTACGACGCAACTTGTACGACGCAAACCATTACAACGCATTGCGCTGGGGGGCGCTCTAGGATAGGGAATAGGTTTAATTTACTGTCCAACACCTTCCCTACTATCCACGGGGACTGGAGTTGGAATAGTAAATTAAACTATTCACTATCCAGTGCCCCAAAGCACTATGCCTTGTAATGGTATGCATTGTAAAAACCGCGTTGTAAAAGCATGCGATGTAAAAGCATGTGTTGTAATGTCATACATCCGTTTGGGATTCCCAATGGGGTCGCAAATTGCGAGGTTCATTATTATTAATGAGCCTCTCGCAATTTGCGAGCCCATTGGGAATGCCAGCCCTACCAAAGATGGTGGCCTGCTGGGCTCTGCAGGCCACCATGTCTCGGACTGCTTTTAAATAAAGCAGTTTTTTTTTTTTAAAATGCAGCCTGTTTACCATGCATTTAAAAAAAAAAAAAAATGAAACGTTGGTTTCATTTTCTAAGGGCAGGCAGAGGTCCCTGGGACCACTGCCTGCCCTTAAAAAATAATTTTACATGCATTTGCAAAGGGGAAGGGGTCCCCTGGGGACCCCTTCCCATTCGCGAATGCATTACCATCTACTTGAAGTAGGTGGTAATTGTGACTGTTTTGCGACCGCAAAACATTTGTACATGGTTTTGAGACTCGCTATTTGGAAGGGAATGCCCCTTCCAAATAGCAAAATTCAAAACCTATTTAGATAGTCGCAAGCAAATTGGGACTCGCGAAATAGGCTATGTACATGGCCCAATGGGTTTTTGCATGCACAAACTGGTTCGCGAACCCGTTCGTGCATATAGAAACAGATCGTACATCTGGCCCTTAGTATTTTATATATAAGTAATAGCCCCTCTGTCACATGTATTTCATTTGTTTTATAGCATCTCTCATACCATTGTAGGATGTCAGAGCACTTTACATCACACACATAGAGACATTGAATCATACATGTAAATCAGTGTGTATATAAAATGTTTAAAGAGTGCTTGTTCTGGAAAAGCACAATCTCAGGATTCAGAACCTAACAGTGGCTAGCATTAACTTAAACATTACAAATGTATTTCCAGCCAAATATATCTTTTTTAGCAGCATCAGGATAATGAATAACTGGGACAAAATATAAGTTGCTAACTGGTACCATGCAGTTTGCAAGCAGCTCTTTGATGACAGTTTATAGGTCCCTCTGCTAGATTACGATTGTCACTTATGAAGTGCACAGTAAGAAAAGAAACTGTGACAAAAGCAGTACCCACGAACCTAGGCACATAAAATGCTGCTTTTTAAGATGTTACACGTTCTTTGCAGTAGGCACATTAACCTCTGTGCTACATTAGTTAAATTGAAGCTGCCACTGAACAAAACTCTCCTTGCTCCCCAGCAGGTACATTAATCACTGGCATTCTCTTGACACTTTTATTGTTGATGGAAAGCTGCTAATTATACAAGAAACGTGTCTGTGCTTTTAAAACTGTTGCCTACCGACCCCCTGGGAATGTGTCACGGACCCATGGGGGTCCGCGGACCACAGTTTGGGAAACACTGCTATAGACTGTTCCCCATAACACAAAAGTTTATCGCAATAAATGCAAAGAATTTTAACTTTAGCAAAGTCAGAATCAATATGTGGGTCTGGACTGCTTGCTGAAAATGCTGCCGCAGTTGATGTGCTTGGTGTAGCCGCAGGTGGGTTCTCGTGCAACCTCCGTCTTTCAGCTCGAGCAAAGTTCTTGGGCTGCAAGTTCTTCACGTGTTGCACCATATTTGCTGTGCCAAATGAGTATTTTTTACATGGATCACCCCTTGAAAGAGTTTTTGGGCAAATTTTACAGGTTACTTTTGCAGCATTAACATTTTTTTGACCTTCTGGAAAAGTGAAAAACTTCCAAATTAGAGCTTCTTTCCTCTTCTTTGGAGCTTCTTCAGGAATTAAATATTCCTCTGAAGAACTGCTGGAAGATGACTCCATTGCTCTTCTGGAAGATGAGTCCATTGCTCTTATTATGGTGATCTTCCTTCTATTTGAGAAGATTCTCACAACGAATGCTTCTTCTCATAAAGTCAAAGTCGAATAATTATAATGGGACGGAACTTTCAACACTCGCAATAGGAAAAGTTACGAACCAATCAAATCTCTACTTTTAAAGTCACATGGCTTTGCGTACGCTTATGATGCGCTTGCGCAGCTCTTTCAATACGAGTACGCATGATGTTCTACCGCGATTTGTGTAATTCTTTTTAAAAGTAATGTAGGATTATTAAAAGTATTTTTTTAAACTCATAGTTATCTCAAATGTCTGCCCTTAGTATCTACATTAAATACATACATGTTTTAAACCAAGTAGAAACATTGCCCGCTTTCGCGTACAGAACGCCGTACATGATGTCACACCGAAGCTTTAATGCGACGCGTAACGTCAAAGCATATTTGCACCGTATGCGCGGGTACACGCTGAGTATGATAAGCAGTACAAACAATGGTGCGATCACCCTCTCAGTGACAAATCAGAGCTCAGGGTGCGCTAAGGAGAATAATTAGAAGTGCTGACTCATTGCAGATCCGATTCTGGGCCTGCTTCTGCGCACATTATAACACCGCCCCCATCTCTCTCTATTGTTAATTGTTAGTGCACACACTTATACTTGCACATGCGCGGTGCACGCCCGCCCACACTACCCACATGCCACCACCTAGCATGCTTGCTATCATTTATCATGCCCCCTCGGTTCCCATATAATGCAGGCACTGACGTGGGCACGCTCTCTTTTGCCTGCCTGTGCTGGGATGACAGACAGACTGTCGAAAACACCCCAAACTCAGCAAAACCGCAGCCTTTCAAGACACGACAAAAGACGACAGAAGCACGCCACTGTAAATTGTATATACATAATGCTATTTTTTTATCCTTCATATGGCTTTCCTACCCCTCAATGGTTTTAAATTGTACTTACATAATTGAAATATTTCTTTATAAGTCACAAGGTCCTATACACCTCTAATCTTAAAAATTGTGCGTGCATACATTTCTGTGTCATATTTCTGTACTACGCCACGTGCTTCGGCCTCTATTATTATTAATTGTGCATCCATGATACTATTTTCTTTTCTGCGTCACGAGGCCGTCCCAGGGATCTATTAACTTATTGATCTTCCTTTGTTTGCTGGAGCAGCAACAGTCTTAACTACGGAATATTAAGAACCCACATTAAAATTCACTTTTGATAGTAGTTACGCAACTCAGTTTACGCTGACTAATCAAAATGTCCTTTTGTTTCCTTCACCAAACATCCTTCAGAAGCAACCACGGCCTATCGAGCAACAGCAATGGAATTCTCTGCAACTTATTGAATATACTTTGAAGTACAGAGGCAGAGTTCAAGTCGAATGGTGAACTCCGGTGGCCGCACTCTTTATACAAGGTAAGCACAGCACCCTAGATCTACAAAGCCTTTATAGCAATGCATTAGAAATATTTCGGCATAACGGGCGTCAGTAACGCAGTAGGCAAATCCATTTAGACACCACTTGAACGCGGCACTATAACAACTGAAATGTACCAGGTACACTGCACTCGTAAAACTGTACTGTTAGCTTTATTTGTGAAATGAGAGAAGGCCATATCATCAACCCTTGGCGACAAAATTATCGACACTTTATCGGCAGCAAACAATCGTGTGAAGTCCGGTTCACCTAATGACTGCTGCCCCCTTTACATCCTAAAGGACGTTTTCTCAGCACTTCCACTAGGAATACTCTCCCTCTTGAATGAGTCCCTAGTACAGGGAAGGGTCCCCACTACTTTTAAAAATGCAACGTTGGTTCCGTTAATTAAAAAACCGGGGGCCAAACCGGGTAATCTTTCTAATTATCGGCCCATATCCCTTCTTCCATTTGGAGCAAAGATCTTGGAAGGCCATGTGGCAAGCTGCATCTCCAACTTTATTGAAACATCGGATTATTTGGAGCCCAACCAAGCCGGCTTCCTCCAGGCGCACTCAACCGAAGCCGTGATTCTCGCAGTTCTGGACACTATGAGGTCCAACGCCGACAGGGGTATACATCAGGCCTTGGTGCTCCTGGACTAGTCGGCAGCGTTTGACACGGTGGACCATACCATCTTATTACACTGTGTCGAACAGGCTGGTCTGCGAGGCTCGGCTCTCAGTTGGGTGAAATCATTCCTGAGCAATCGGACCCAGGCAGTCAAACTTGGGAACTTTACCGCACCCAAATTGTTTACTACCTGTGGTGTCCCGCAAGGTTCGTCATTGTCTCCCCTCCTGTTCAATCTATATCTCAAACCCCTTTTACATTCTTTAAAGAACAGGAAGGTAACGATCTACAATTATGCTGACGACCTGCAGCTAATTTTCCCACTGGACTCTACTGACTCTGTCTTGGAATTCCAGGCGACCATGCTGCACATTCAACGGTGGATGGAGTGGAACCATCTAAAACTCAATCCAGGGAAGACTGAGTTAGTACTCCCGGGCAAAAGTTCGATCAGCTGGGGCCCCCACTTCTGGCCGTCTACAATGAGATCTCCTCCCTACCCCTCTCTCTCGGTAAAAAGCCTCGGGATCACCATCAACTCTGATCTCTCTCTTAAAGGCCAGGTTGGAGCTGTGATTTCCTCCAGCTTCCATCAACTGCGCAAAATCTGAAAATAGCTCATTTACTTACCCACTCTGCGCTCATTCAAGTGGTACTCGCCCTGGTCTTGTCCCGATTAGACTTTTCTAATTCTATTTACTTAGGTCTCCCCTTGTTCTTGTCTAAACGCTTACAAATTGTGCAAAATCAAGCTGCCAGATTGATCTTCAAACACCGCTGTGGGAGATCGGCAAAACCATTGCTAGCTGCTCTCCATTGGTTACCCATAGCCCAACGGGTAATATTTAAAGTAGGATGTCTGGCTTTTAAGGCTCTTCACGGGAAAAGCCCCATGTTCATCAAGCATGAGCCTACCCGCAATCTTCGGTCTGCCCATCTGTCCCTTCTTACCCTTCCCTCCTTCAAACGGAAGCGCCAGGGTGGGTACCGATTTTCTTTTCTTGCCCCAAAGGTGTGGAACTCCTTCTCTCTGTCGCTCAGGAAATGTACTAATCTTATGGAGTTTCGGGGAGCCCTGAAGACCTGGCTATTCAAGCAAGCTTCTGGATAGGTTAACTGCTTTTCAATCTTTCCTCACTGCTAGCGCCATGAAACCCCTGGGTGCCCGTGCGCTTAAAAAGTTTAGACTAACATAACATAACATAACAAAGTGGCCATAATTGCTTTGATAATATGCTCTATGAAATTCCAATCGAAGCTCATGTTAGATGTGAAGGACATCTGACATGAGCTTTGATTGGAATTCCATAGAGCATATTATCAAACCCATTATCGCCACTTTAGCGACACTTTCCCGCCGATAAAGTGGCAATAATTTTGTTGCAAGGCTTGATATTATAGCCCAGAATGCATAGTGTACAGCAGCTTCTCTGTAAAATCTATAAATACCTCTGAGCAGTGAAAACAGATAGGTTACAACAGTCTGACAAACAGATCCACAACCTTATTACGCAACTTTTGAGTCAATTTTAACATGGGTAAAGTGATGCAAGGAGCTAGTAAATCTACGTCTGGTTCAACAAAAAATCTCAACTCCAGACTCTGCGACACAGTTTTAACGTTTTTTCTCTCTCTCTCACTCTCTGTGACATCATTTCTCTATCTCTCTCAAGCATAGACACTGCTGTCTGCTTGGACGATTAGAAGATCAGCCCAACTTAAGTTGTGAACTCCACTCCCTAATGTGTTTGGGCGCAAAGTTTACACAACGGTAAGCACAGAGGCCTAGATCTACAAATCCTTCATAGGAAGGCATTAGAAATAATTCGGCTTAACGGGCGTCAGTAACGCAGTAGGCACTTCCATATAGACACCACTTGAACGCGACACTATAACAAATAAAATGTACCAGGTACACTGCACTCGTAAAAATATAGTGTTAGCTTTATTTGTGAAACGAGAGAGGGCCATATTATCAACCCTTGGCGACGAAATTATCGCAACTTTATCGGCAGCAAACTGCCGCTAAAGAGGCCATAATAGGTTTGATAATATGCTCTATAGAATTCCAATCGAAACTCATGTTACATGTGAAGGACATCTGACATGACCTTCGATTGAAATTCCATATAGCATATTATCAAACTCATTATCGTCACTTTAGCGACACTTTCCTGTGGTCAAAGTGGCGATAATTTTGTCACCCAGGCTTGATATTATGGCCCAGAGTGCGTAGTGTACAGCAGCTTCTCTGTCAAATCTATAATTACCTCCGAGCAGTGACCACAGATAGGTTACAACAGTCTGACAAACAGATCATCAACCTTATTACGCCACTTTTGAGTCACTTTTAACATGGGTAAAGTGATGCAAGGAGCTAGTAAATCTCCGTCTGGTTCAACAAAAAATCTCAACTCCAGACTCTGCGGCACAGTTTTAATGTTTTCTCTCTCTCTCACTCTCTGTGACATCATTTCTCTATCTCTCTTAAACTTAGACACTGCTGTCTACTTGGACGTGTAGAAGATCAGCCCACCTGAAGTTGTACATCCAAGTGCCTGCAGTGTTTGGCCACAAGGTTAATACAACGGTAAGCACAGAGGCCTAGATCTACAAATCCTTTACAGGAATGCATTAGAAATAAGTCGCCATAACGGGCGTCAGTAACGCAATAGGCACTTCCATATAGACACCACTTGAACGCGGCACTATAACAGAACAGGAATATACGAGTCGCACTGCACACGTAAAACTGTAGAGTTACCACAACTTCTAATGCTTCAGCTCATTTACTCACATCTACATAATTCTAAACTCTAATTTTCTTTTTTCTTTTGCAGATTACCAATCGGACACCTTTTGGAATCCATTTCACAATTTCTTTATAACATTGTTTAAGTTATTTTGCCAGTTCTAATATAGTTATAATTGAGTTTCGTTTATATTTATTGTTTAATAAAAGTTAATTTAAAAAAACTACATACTTCTTTTATTTTGTGGGGGAGGGGTATGACGGTCCACAATAAAAATAATGTTGAAATACTATAGTAAGATATTCTAGACTAGGATTGAAAACTACTGAGTTCTAACTAACTGATATAATAAATTCAACGGTGAGAAACTACTAAAGTGGCGGTGGACGGAGTACGTAATCAACGTTTGGCGCCTCGGCACTACCTTTCAAAAAAATATATAAAAAATATCTCTATTAATACTGTACAAAAGTACAGCACCGGATGAATCACATGAACCGGGAAAAGAAAGCGACAGATTTACTAACTGATATAAAGAAAGGATTGCTTGTTGAACTTGAAGAAAAAGAAAACGTGAACTTCGAAACGACGCTGAGCATGCGAAGAGAGTACAACTGCTACACCAAAAAAAAGGAAAGCTTTACATACAAAAGGCGATACATTATCGTCGCTTTTATCAGCAGGAAACTGCCGATAAAGCGGCGATAATATGCTTGATAATAGGCCCTTGTAACTTTCCATAGCAGCCCAGGTTCTGGTGTTAACCTGGGCTGCTATGGTTATTCACAAGGGCATATTATCAAGCCCATTATCACCGCTTTATCGGCAGTTTCCTGCCAATAAAAGCGACGATAATTTAGCGCCTTTTGTTGATAATATGGCCCATTGCTCTTTTTTTGACCAATAAACTTAGGTGCATATCATAAAGGACCGGTGTTAAAATTATCGCCATTTTATTGCCAGGAAACTTCCGATACAACGACAATAATGAGCTTGATAATACGGCCTTCTTATTTCCCATAGAAGCCCATGTGAACACCAGAACATAGCCTTCTATGGAAATTTACAAGGAAGTATTATCAAGCCCACCCTCCCAACATTAATGAAAAAACAAAGCCCTTGTAAATTCCCACAGCAGCCCAGATTCTGATCTTAACCTAGGCTGCCATGATTATTCACAAGTACATTTTATCAAGCCCATTATCTCCGCTTTATCCGCAGTTTCCTGCCAATAAAAGCAACAATAATGTATCGCCTTTTGTTGATAATATGGCCCATTGCTCTTTTTTTTACCAGTAAACTTAGGTGCATATTATCAAGGACCGGTGTTAAAATTATCGCAGTTTTATTGGCAAGAAACTGCTGATAAAACGGCGATAATGAGCTTGATAATACGGCCTTGTTATTTCCCATACAACCCCATGTTAGCATCAGAACATAGGCTTCTATGGGAATTTACAAGGACGTATTATCAAGCCCACCCTCCCAACATTAATAAAAAACTCAGACAATGCAGATACCCGGAGCTAGAAGGTCATTTTACATATCACTGCCCCAGAAAGGTGGTGTTCCCCGCGACGTGTACGGGGAGAGAGAGAGAGAGCTCAAAACATATATTTTTTTTTTAAAAAGACCCGAGTGGTGCCGCTCACCGAGACTGCGGGGAGTAGGACCGTACCCCCCCCTGCATACTTCAAAATAAAACCAGAGGAGTGCTGTTCCTCAGTGCTCGGGGCACCTTACAAGCCCCCATTATGCAGAAAAAGTGCCCCGTAATTTACCCCCCCGGGACCTAATGAATAAAACGGACTTCTACTTTTTTTTTCACCTTTTCCACCGCTACGTTTTTTTCACCTTTTCCACCGCGTACAAGTACTTCACGAGTACCCCAGCATTTTTTATTTAAAAAAAAAAATTGAGCCTAAAGATCCATGTAACACCCCCTGACCAAGACTATCTATAGGCTCAGAATGTTTCTACCCTGTCCTTATTTCTCAACTTTGTTTTACTGTTTTCTTGTGACTCTGCTCTCCCGACAAACAACATGGCTACCAACACTTCCTGGATTGGAGTATTGACAGCCATTCAGCTTGCAGCCCCTGCTCGTAATTGTAGGTATTTCCATACGCGTACGCCGCGATTTTTCTGTAAAAAAAATAAAATAAAAAATAGAGCCTAAACATCCATGTACGACCCCCTGACCAAGCCTAGAGGGTCAGAATATCTCTACCCTACCCCCTTCCCTTATTTCTCAACTTTGTTTTACTGTTTTCTTGTGACTCGGTTCTAGCGAGGCACAAGATGGCCGCCAACACTTCCTGGTTTCGAGTGTTGACAGACAGTTCACGGCCAATCAGCATGCAGCTCGTGATCGTAATTGAACAGATTCCAGTACGCATACTGAACTCCGACTCTAGATATCGCTATGATTTTACTTGCAATTTTCTCAGAAATTACTGAACGGATTTACACCATTTAACAAAAAGCACAATCTACAAACCGAACTCTACCTCTCTGCCAAATTTCGTGTAATTCCATTCAGCCGTTCGGGCTGTAGCCCTTGCTAAATGTCCCTATGGAAAATTGCAAGGGGAAAACACGTTTTGGGACCCCCCCTTTTTTCTCGGCCCCCACTTGACGAATCACCCCCAGGAGCAGAACCGAGCAGGCCATTTTCTTGGAGAAATTCACGAAGATTCGTCCACCTGCGCCAAAGTTATTCCAAATAGAATGTTGTGGATTTCCTATGGAAACTAGGTCCTAACTATAACTACCTACTGGCGACCAGTTTTTTCAGTGAATATATATATATATATACATATATATATATATATAAATATTCCAAAAGACGAATCTCCATTTCTGTAAAGAAAAGCCACAAGCCGCTCTGATCATCAAAAGGTAGTTTATTTCTTGGCAGAAAGAATGTGCGTTTCGATCACTGCCGTGGTCTTGATCACATGACCCTGGCATAAGGTCATGGGGTTTTTAAAGGCACAGGTAACACGTCCGGCATGACGTCATAAATAAACAAAATATGCACATAGATAAAGTGATAAGTTTAACTTCTCGCACTCCACAAATGAGCCGTTTAACATGACATCAAATCATACCATATGGTGGCTAATTGGATCAAGAATAATATGCCTTTTCAAAAGGTATATATAGAAATATTTCTTCAGGAGGAGCTTACTTTCATGTTTTAGCGCGGTGGCCAGAGACGCGCTTCAGAGGCCCCGCATCGTTAAGCTGGCCTGGCTTCCTCGGGTACCCGCTGCGGCGGGTTTCTACTTTGTCCAAGGGATTGGTCATGCCAGAGCCCACCACCAGTTCCAGGAGGAGATAGAGCGGTGTTGGTGTGACTGCACTCCACGCTGGGCGAAACGGATTCCTGTATCTGCCCCCGCCAAATGGACTCTTGAGACTGTGGGTTGATGAGGTTGGGGACTCAAGGGGGCGCCTGCTTTCAAGAACCACATCATGCAGGGGAAACATAAGATTCCACTGTCTTCGCATGGCCCGCATTCCGCTCAGTGATTGCACATCCCCCGCTGTACTTACCTGGATGAATGAACAGCATTCTGGGAATTGCAGTTCAAAGACAACGGACGATCTGCCTCAGGTGAGCCAAAGCACTGGCTTGGGGAGGAGCGGTTCGCAACCCAATAGTTTATGGCAGGACATTACATAAGAAGATGACGTGTATTCCACCTGATGACTGCTGGCGCTGAGGAAGGCTTAGAAAGCCGAAATGCATTCGCCGTTACTGCAGGGTCATTGAATAAAGGTGCCTCCGTGAAATCCCCTGCTGTGGCCTCTTCTCTTTCTTCAGGAGGAGCTTACTTTCATGTTTTAGCGCGGTGGCCAGAGACGCGCTTCAGAGGCCCCCGCATCGTTAAGATGGCCTGGCTTCCTCGGGTGCCCGCTGCAGCAGATTTCTACTTTGTCCAAGGGATTGGTCATGCCAGAGCTCACCACCAGTTCCAGGAGGAGCTAGAGCGGTGTTGGTGTCACTGCACTCCACGCTGGGCGTAATGGATTTCCGTATCTGCCCCCGTCGAATGGACTCTTGAGACTGTGAGTTGATGCGGTTGGGCACTCAAGGGGGTGTCTGCTTTCAAGTTCCACATCATGCAGGGGAAACATAAGATTCCATTGTCATCGCATGCCCCGCATTCTGCTCAGTGATTGCACCCCCCGCTGTACTTACCTTGAGGAATGAATAGCAATCTGGGAATTGCAGTTCAAAGACAACGGACGATCAGCCTCAGGTGAGCCAAAGCACTGGCTTGGGGGAGGAGCAGTACGCAACCCAATAGTTTGTGGCGGGACATTACATAAGAAGATGACGTGTATTTCACCTGATGACTGCTGGCGCTGAGGAAGGCTTAGCAAGCCAAAATGCATTCACCTATACTGTAGGGTCATTGAATAAAGGTGCCTCTGTGAAATCCCCTGCTGTGGCCTCTTCTCTTGCTGAATGGAATTACACCAAACTTTGCAAAATTTTAGGGACTGGTACGCAGAAGTGCCTTTTCTATATTTGGTGAAAGTTGCTCCAGTGGTTTTTACGAAAATTAACTAAAAAAAAATGTATATATCTATATGCGCGCACCGTACGCGTACCCGTACGCGCACTCGTATGCGTACTGTACGCGTACGTATGCGTATGGTACCCGTACGTGCACATACCTCTCCGTGCACGAGCTGCATGCTGATTGGCTGCCACTGTCTGTCAACACTCCAAAACAGAAATTGTGGGCAGCCATCTTGTGCCTCGGTAGACTGAGGTACAGGAAAGCAGAAAAACAAACGTGCAGAACTCAAAAAGGGGGCAGGATAGAAGCACCCTGACCCCCTAGGCCTGCTCAGGGGGTCCCACAAGGACCCCCTGAGCTGGTTTTTAAGTGAATTTGCAAGGTTTTTAAAACGCTAATTCCTAACTATATAAGGCCTGAAACCTATGGTTTTTTTAAGTGAATTTGCAAGGTTTTTTAAAGGCTAATTCCTAACTATATAAGGCCTGAAACCTATGGTTTTTTAAGTGAATTTGCAAGGTTTTTTAAATGCTAATTCCTAACTATATAAGGCTTGAAACCTATGGTTTTTTCAGTGAATTTGCAAGGTTTTTTAAATGCTAATTCCTAACTATATCAGGCGTGAAACCTATATTTTTTTCAATAAATTTCAAAGGTTTTGTAAATGCTAATTCTATTAGCGGATAATGTTTATATATGTTATTATCCTTCTGGGACCACCTGAGCAGCCATCTTGTTTCTCAGGAGAAGTGAGGCACAAGAGAGCACAAAACAAGAGTGGAAAACGCGAAAAGGGGGAAGGGTTGAGACCCCCTGACCCCCTAGCCCTTCTCAGGGGGTCCCAGGCGGACCACCACATTTTTTTTTAAATCGTGGGGTACGCGCACGGTACGCGTACGGTGAGCGTACCCCGCGATTTTTTTGATTTTTTTTTTTGCCCTTGGGGGTCCTTTCGAGACCCCCTGAGAAGGGCTAGAGGGTTGGGGATCTCTACCCTGCCCCCTTTTCGTGTTTTCCACTCTTGTTTTGGGCTCTCTTGTGCCTCAGTTCTCCTGAAAAACAAGATGGTGGCCAACACTTCCTGGTTTGGACAGTTTGGAATGTTGACAGTCGACTGCCAGCCAATCAGAAACTCACTCGCGCACGTAAGGGTACGCACACGTACGCGTACGGTACGTGTACCGTACGCGTACGGTGCGCGTACGGTCAGCACATATAGATATATAATTTGCTCAAATTCAAATTTTCTCAACAACTACTGGAGGGATTTTCACCAAATATAGAAAAGGCACTACTGCATACCTGTCCCTACCATTTTGCCAAGTTTGGTGTAATTCCGTTCAGCCGTTCGGGCCTTAGCCGTGTCTAAAGGTCCCATAGAAAATGCCATTTGAAAAATTTCAAATTAAATTTTCTCAAGAACTACTAGAGGGATTTTCACCAAACATAGCAAAGGCACATCTGCATACCAGGCCCTACCATTTTACCAAGTTTGGTGTAATTCCATTCAGCCATTCGGGCTGTAGCCGTGTCTAAAGGTCCCTATGGAAATTAACATGGGGAAAACAAGTTTTTGGGACCCCCCTTTCGGCCCCCGCTTGACGAATCCCTCCGAAACTTTTAGGGAAGGAGCGGAGCTGAGCTGGCCAAAATTCTGGAAAATTACACACAGATTCCGCCAAAGTTATTCCCAATAGAATGTTGAGCGCATATAGATATATAATTTGCTCAAATTCAAATTCTCAACAACTACTGGAGGGATTTTCACCAAATATAGAAAAGGCACTACTGCATACCTGTCCCTACCATTTTGCCAAGTTTGGTGTAATTCCGTTCAGCCGTTCGGGCTATAGCCGTGTCTAAAGGTCCCATAGAAAATGCCATTTGAAAAAATTCGAATTCAATTTTCTCAAGAAGTACTGGAGGGATTTACACCAAACATATAAAAGGCACTGCTGCATACCAGTCCCTACTATTTTGCCAAATCTGGTGTAATTCCGTTCAGCCGTTCGAGCTGTAGCCTTGTCAGAATGTCTCTATGGAAATTAACATGGGGAAAACACGTTTTGGGACCCCCCTTTTTTCTCGGCCCCCGCTTGACGAATCCCCCCGAAACTTTCAGGGAGGGAGCGGAGCGGAGCGAGGCAAATTTAAGAAAATTACAGGCAGATCCCTCAATCGGCGCCAAAGTTATTCCCATTAGAATGTTCGGAATTTCCTATGGTAACTAGGTCCTAACTATATATACCTACTGGCGACCGCCAGTAGGTAATATATATATATATATATATATATATATATATATATATATATATATATATACAAAGTGCCTGAAGCATTTGGGAGGGACACAACAGTCCTCTGCCCTCCGGGCTGCACCATGTGGCACGCCTTTCCGCTTTACCTCTTTCATGTGCCCGACGCGTTTCAGGGAACCTCCCCCCTCCTCAGGGGCTGCTATCAGGAAGACTCGAGGATACACCATTTGATTTGGAACCATTTATTTATACAAATCCTCCGGTGGGTGTGTGCTGAGTGCACCATCATTTCCAGATTGCTGGGACTTGTAGTCAATTAACGATGCACATTAAAAACATTCACTTTATAGTAAAGTCGAGAATTGCTGATTATTAATTCATATTATTTTAATGTCTTAAGTAGGCTGCGTTGTGGTTCGGCGAGCTGTTTCATTCCAAAAAGAGTCCTATGCTCAACATACCTCCAAACAGTTTGGAAGCGAAAGCCTCGTTCTGCTGATAAGAGTCCGTATTTCAGCAGATGGTGGGGCTCTCCCCACGGCCAGGCTGCTGTGTAGCAAAATGAAAACACAAAGTGCCTGAAGCATTTGGGAGACACACAACAGTCCTCTGCCCTATATGCCGGACTCCAGGCACGAACTATCAGTGGGTATCACAGTCCTCTTGGAGCAAAATGTCTCTCCCAAGTGGGTGGAAAGGAATATGCCCACAACTGTCACCAAACCAATATATACCGACAGCTCAGGCCCCCCTTGGGCCATCCGCTCACGATGCATGAGCAGCATGGATCCGCCATGAGAAAGCGGCGGGGCCTCCCCGCCACCAGGCAGGCCGCTATATGTTCCAGAAAAAAGGTTGCCCAAAGTGGGGGGCCACACCCAAGGAGGTGAACGCACAAATGCTGCCGGTGGTTGAGTGCAAGCCTGACACACCCCATTCCATTGGCTTATTTTCTGGAACATATAGCGGCCTGCCTGGTCGCGGGGAGGCCCCGCCGCTTTCTCATTGCAGATCCACGCTGCTCATGCATCGCTAGCGGATGGACCAAGGGGGGCCTGAGCTGTCGGTATATATTGGTTTGGTGACAGTTGTGGGCATATTCCTTTCCACCCACTTGGGAGAGACATTTTGCTGCAAGAGGACTGTGATACCCACTGATGGTTCGCGCCTGGAGTCCGGCATATACTACAATTACCAGAATGCCTTGCCAGAGCCTATTAGGGTGGGACTCTCATTTTTGAATAAAATCAGGTGGTTTACTTTACCTTGTCTTCTATCCTTCTGCAGCGCAGCCAGTGATCAAAGGCGGGATGACGCCCAAAACGCGTTTGGCAAGCCAATGGAATGGGGTGTGTCAGGCTTGCACTCAACCACCGGCAGCATTTGTGCGTTCACTTCCTTGGGTGCGGCCCCCCACTTTGGGCAACCTTTTTTCTGTAACATATAGCGGCCTGCCTGGTCGCGGGGAGGCTCCGCCGCTTTCTCATGGCGGATCCACGCTGCTCATGCATCGTGAGTGGATGGACCAAGGGGGGCCTGAGCTGTCGGTATATATTGGTTTGGTGACAGTTGTGGGCATATTCATTTCCACCCACTTAGCAGAGACATTTTGCTGCAAGAGGACTGTGATACCCACTGATGGTTCGGGCATGGAGTCCGGCATATACTACAAATACCAGAATGCCTTGCCAGAGCCTATTAGGGCGGGACTCTCATTTTTGAATAAAATCAGGTGGTTTACTTTACCTTGTCTTCTATCCTTCTGCAGAGCAGCCAGTGATCAAGGGCGGGATGACGCCCGAAACGCGTTTGGTAAGCCAATGGAATGGGGTGTGTCAGACTTGCACTCAACCACCGGCAGCATTTGCGCGTTCACCTCCTTGGGTGTGGCCCCCCACTTTGGGCAACCTTTTTTCTGGAACATATAGCGGCCTGCCTGGACGCGGGGAGGCCCCACCGCTTTCTCATGGTGGATCCACGCTGCTCATGCATGCATCACAAGCGGATGGACCAAGGGGGGCCTGAGCTGTCGGTATATATTGGTTTGGTGACAGTTGTGGGCATATTCCTTTCCACCCACTTGGGAGAGACATTTTGCTGCAAGAGGACTGTGATACCCACTGAGGGTTCGCGCCTAGAGTCCGGCATATACTACAAATACCAGAATGCCTTGCCAGAGCCTATTAGGGCGGGACTCTCATTTTTTAATAAAATCAGGTGGTTTACTTTACCTTGTCTTCTATCCTTCTGCAGCGCAGCCAGTGATCAAGGGCGGGATGACGCCCGAAACGCATTTGGCAAGCCAATGGAATGGGGTATGTCAGGCTTGCACTCAACCACTGGCAGCATTTGTGCGTTCACCTCCTTCTGTATGGCCCCCCACTTTGGGCAGTCTTTTTTCTGGAATATATATATATATATATATATATATGTATATATATATATATATATATATATATATATCTCTATATCAATGCTCGAAGGTGTCCACCTTTGAGTAGCACGCGAACAGCAGCTTGGTTTATGTATAGGTGAGGACGGGGATCCACTCGTAGACGCCGCTCCGTACGGGATCTGCCCGACGCGTGTGCGTCCTGGACCACACTTCCCAGAATGCACAGTCTCATTTGAGCCTCCCATCGGTGAGTGTGTTGCATCTAAAATGGAGAAGTGGGTCGGTGGTTGCGCACACCGCTTCCGTTAAAGCCCCTGAAGAGAAGCATATGGAGCTTCGAAACGCGTCGGGCAGATCCCGTACGGAGCGGCGTCTACGAGTGGATCCCCGTCCTCACCTATACATAAACCAAGCTGCTGTTCGCGTGCTACTCAAAGGTGGACACCTTCGAGCTTTGATATATATATATATATGTAGAAGCAGAATTCAAGTCAAAGAATCCAGACAAGCCCGTAGTTTATCCGAAAGGTCTTTATTCGGCAAACACCATAGTCGAGGGATAACCCGTTTCGAACAACAAGTTGTTCTTGGTCACATGACCCGCGTTCATCTCAGAACACTATTTAAAGGTATAGCCACAAAAAAAATTATCATGGAAATGGATTTTTTTTTCTTTTGTATGCTCAATAATGCTTGAAAACGTATTTGCTTCAATACCAGTTATTGTCACTGACAGAAATTCATATAATATTCACATTTGTGGTTAGTGTATATATTTATGTATCCACGTTAGTCTATTTACCCTGCTTTCCTGGCGCTCATTTCGTGGTGCGTTGTCCAGCGGCGGGACCACACCGCTTATACTTTGCCACAATTCCAGAAATCCAGAAGAACGGGTCGCACTCAACAAAAGCGTTCATTTTCCAAGATTCTTTTTATTTTATTTTCTGTTTCTATCTTTTAAAGGCGTTTTACAAGACAAACAAATCCGACGCGTTTCGCAGCATCCGCTGCTTGATCACCGCATTTAACATCTCTCTTTTTTTCGGTTTTTAAAGTTGTTAGAAAAGGATAATTACATCATTTCCTGTTTCATTTGAAACTCCCTCTAAGACTTGTGGGACATGTAGTTTTTAACTAACAGAGCATCGTGTATTTACAAAACCACCCCTGGAATTTTCGTGGAAAAGCCCAATTTGTCTTAGGCTACATTTTAAATTAACATGTTTCTACAATGTATCATTATTCCAAACTTCTTAACCCCTAAAAGATATTGCTTTCATTTAATTCACAGAACATAAACTATTTGCTTTTTGGATATACATTCAAATTTCAATTATGCTCATTGTTAATTGCTTTTTCAGTCGTTTAAGTGCACGTCAGTGATGTAATCATTGATGTCACTGACCATGTCATGAATGATGTAATATGTGACATCATCAGCAGTGGATTGGGAGCACGCGAGTTATAGTTAGTACAACTAACTATAATGGGGGAATTTCACTGGTTTTATACGAGTGAAATGTCCAGCTAACTTTAACACCCCTAAAACCTATGGTTTTTTCAGTGAATTTCTAAGGTTTTTTTAAATGCTAATTCCTAACAATAACAGGTCTGAAACCTATGGTTTTTTCAGTGAATTTTAAAGGTTTTTTAAATGCTAATTCCTAACTATAACATGTCTGAAACCTATGGTTTTTTTCAGTTAATTTCAAAGGTTTTGTAAATGACAATTTTTAAATGTATTTATTGTTATTTTTATTTTTTTCTACTGATTTTCTACATTTCTTTAAACAGTTTATTTTTAGATATTTTATTTTTTAAATTACATAATAATTAGATTATACATTACATTACCAAATATACTTTCTCGGAATGAATTACTTTAGTTTAAATACTTTGCAAAAAGGCAATAGACTTTTAAGTACAGTAGTTACAGTTGTTGCAATGGGCAACTCAATTTCAAACACGATGCAACATTGAGGTCAATGTGAATTTCTAGTCAAATGCAATTAATTACTTTTTGGATTGCTTTTCTAACCACAGGACTGGATCCTAAATTCAGTCCTGAGACATCACCTGTAAACAGTTGAGTAAAAGCGTTTTGGTTACTGTAGTGATTTTTAAGGAATTTTATTGTATTTTAAAAGATGATACTTAGAAACTTTTTCACATAGAATCACCAATGTTATCCTATGGGAGGAAATTCACTTATCTGGTAAGTAGTGTTAACGTTACTTTTTCTTACTCAGTGGTGGATCCTGGTTCCAGCACGGGTGCACCTCCTGTAAACAGTCAAAAGAATGCGTTTAAGTCATACAGGCAATTTTTAAGGAATAATTTTAGTTTGTGAAAATAGACACTTAGACATTTTTCTGGTGAGAACCAGACAATGGATTCCTACGGAAGGAAGTACAAGTTACTGGTAATTATGGTTAGAATTACTTTTCAGGATCAGTACTGGGCTCAAAGAAGCAGCACTGAGGTCACTCCTGATAACAGGTGAGTAAATCGGAATATGTAGTTCTGCTGAGTTTATAGGATTTTTTTAAAGTTCAAAAACTCCACACAGAAGAATTTCCAAGTGAAACCAGTCAATGTTAGCCATTAAACAATACTTTTTGGAGCACACAAAGAACAGTCAAAGTCTTAGTTCATGAATATAGGAAGAAATCCGCAAAAAATATCAGTGGGGCTCTTGTTGTTCTTTTCTTTATTTTCACCACACTCCAATCCCTTAGTGCCAACGCGTTTAGCCGTGGTAGGGTTTACCTACGGCTTCGTCAGGGTTGGAAATAATACAGATTATACACTTTTAGTCACAAACAATAGCACTGTGAATCAGAGTCTGGTTTGATATAGACGATTTGGACACAGAGACGAGTGAATCATTTTGGGATTATTGACTTAATTGTCTTTCTTGGAGGTAAGAGGAGTTTCCGACTTTATACATAGTGTGGTCTGGGACTGCTCTTAAATTTTAGGTTAATTGGCAATACTGCACAGGTTTATGGGAAGTGACTGTAATTACAAAACTGTGCACTTTGTTTTTAGACTAAACACGTCATGTGGATATTGGACTCAATATGAATGCTCTATGACTAGAAACTGAATTGTGAGGAATTTGTGGACGTAGCGAACAGCACTAAATAAACTTCTGCGAGGTAGGACTAGTTTTCATACACTCATGGGTTAGGTAGTTTATAATTATGAAGCCTTGCCTCACATGTTCTGTAAGCAGCTAAAGATTCTCATCTACCCCATCAGGAATCAATACCAGAGAGAAACTGGAGGTACAGGCATCAACTTGGATGCACATTTACTTACCACTTTCACATGGGTTGTATAAACATAAAAACACATTGGTTAACCCAGGCTTCAGTAGTTGAATGATCACGTTGTCACCATGAACTAGATGCTAAAGGACCACATGTTTTGTTTTTGTATTTACAACTATTTACTCGTGCTTGGTAATGTATGTTGTTTGGAAGTCCAAACATAGGACTGCTGCATAGTGACACTTACACGAAACATTTGATTAGTTCCTTTGCACTTGGTTGCAATATTGTGGGCTCTACTGGCACTGACTCACAGTGCTATTGTTTGTGACTAAAAGTGTATAATCTGTATTATTTCCAGCCCTGACGAAGCCGTAGGTAAACCCTACCACGGCGAAACGCATTGGCACTAAGGGATTGGAGTGTGGTGAAAATAAAGAAAAGAACAACAAGAGCCCCACTGATATTTTTTGCGGATTTCTTCCTATATTCATGAACTAAGACTTTGACTGATCTTTGTATGCTCCAAAAAGTATTGTGTCATTGCTTTCAATCTCTGATTGAGTTTAGGGATGAAGGGTGTTCTCTTTCCTATGTTTTTTTTGGATGCACCAAACTGATCTGCTTTGCTAAAATTATATGAAGTGATACCGACTATATGAGCGCCCGTGTATCCCATACACCCAAAAGTTTTGACAGTCAATGTTAGCCTATGGAAGGAAATTCAAGTAACTGGTAAGTATGGTTAGAATTACTTTTCATGATCAGTACTGGGCTCAAAGATGCAGCACTGACGTCTCTCCTGATAACAGGTGAGTAAATCGGAATTCGTAGTTCAGCTGATTTTAGAGGAATATTTGTACGTTTCAAAAATCAACACTTGGAAACTTTTCTGCTGAAAACCACACAATGGATTCCTATGGAAGGAAAAACAATTTACTGTAAGTATGCTTAGAATTACTTTTCAGGGTCAGTGCTGGGCTAAAAGATGCAGCACTAGGTTCTCTCCTGATAACAGGTGAGTAAATCGGAATTCGTAGTTCGGCTGGTTTTAGAGGAATGGTGAAGGAAGGGGCGGGCCTGAGGTGACATGTGTGCAAACACGCCCTTTGGCGCGTTTTAAGTTGCGGGATTAAGTGCCCTTGAATCCTGAGGTCCCCTGGGGGCGAACTAGCCCACCAGGTCCCTCTAGTATGCGCCAGGGGGCTGCGTTGCAGAGAGGTGTTCAAAGGCAATGCCCTTTTTTACAACACTCTGCAATGCAGCTCCGTGGCACTTACTAGAGGTACCTGGTGGGCCAGTTGGCCCCCAGGGACCCTCAGTATTGACAATGAATTAATTCCCCAACTTAAACGTCGCTACAGGGCGTGTTTGCACACATGTGAACTCAGGCCCCGCCCCCTCCCTTCACCACTGTGCAACCGCGCACCAGTCCGTGTTTTAAGTTGGGGGATTAACTCCCCTTCAATACGGAGGGTCCCTTGGCTGCAACTAGCCCACCAGCTACCTCCAGTAAGCGCCACAGAGCTGTGTTGGAGAGAGTTGTAAAAAGGGTGTGGCCTCAGAATACCTCTATGCAACGCAGCCCCCTGGCACATACTGGAGGTACCTGGTGGGCTAGTTGGCCTCCAGGGACCCCCAGTATTCAAGGGGAAATTGTTCCCCCTCTTCAAACGCGCCAGGGTGTGTGTTTGCAGAGTGGTACAATAAGGGGGCATGGCCTCCGGCCGCGATCCCGGTTTTTAAAATATTTTTTTTTATCAGGAGGGGGGCTGCCTTTCCCCCCTCCTGTGGCCACTTATGGCCCTTGTTTTTTCTTTTCTTTTTTAAATGTTCTTTTTGAGGAGGTGGCCGCGTGTCCCCGCTTCCGGGCCATTAATAGCCCCGGGGATCCCATCCCCCGGGGCTGGCCCTCACCGCTGGGGACCGTGGGGGGTCCGCAATCCTCCCACGGTCCTGCCGGCTCCCAACCTCCTGCGGGAGCCGGCATTGCTTTTCCATATGGGGAGCAGCTAACATACTGCTCCCCATATGGAAAAGCAATCTGCTTTGCTTCATTGAAGCGAGAGCAGGTTTCCCTGTTCTCGCTTCAGTGAAGCAAAGCAGTTTGTAATGGCAGGGTGGGAGATGCGAGGCTCCCGCCCTGCGACTGCAAAAAGCAGTGCCCCGGGGTGGCTACCCCGGGACACTGCACGAGCTAGCCCAGGGGGGTGGCGGTCCCCAGGGCCATCGAAGGCTCCAGGAGCGGGGCCGCGCGGCCCTCCTGCCACATTTTTCAGAAGCTCCGGGGGTGTGGCGGTCCCCGGGGCTGGGAAATGTCTTTAAGCCCCGGGGGTGGCGGTCCCCAGGGCTGGGGGGCCTGAGAGCCCCCCCACCCATTTCAAAGTAGCCCAGAGGAGTGGCGGTCCCCTGGGCTGTGGGGGGCCCGTGATCCCCCTGCAGAAATTAAATTTGAGCCTGGGGGGTGGTGGTCCGCGGGGCTGGGGGGGCCTGAGAGCCCCCCCCACCCATTTCTAAGAAGCCCCGGGGGGTGGCTGTCCCCGGGCCTGCGGGGGGGGCCCCGTGAGCCCCCTGCATACATTAAATTAGAGCCCCAGGGTGTGGCGGTCCCCGGGGCTAGGGGGCCTCATAGCCCCATATATCAAAGTAAAGGGGGAGGTCCCCAAACCTAATCCAATCTGGGACAAGGGGTGTGGAAAATTAGTGCGTTTTTGTGAACATTATCTGCGCCATCTTGCCTCTTCCCTGATGCCACACTTTTGTCGTGCGCGCCCGCCATTTTAAGATGCCCCGATCAGAACAAACCCTTTTGCATGCCGCTGGCCCCTGACATAGCCCTTTGCCTTCACTAAGCCTGCACGCTGACCACCCCCTGCTTGCACCTGCCTTGAGTCATAAACCCCTCTTCGGCGCGGCTCTGCCCCAGGCCCTCATCCTGTTCCCAGCGCGACACCTCCCTGCTTTCCTTTCATGATCTCCGGCCCTTAGATGCAAACCCCCTTTTTCCCCGTGTGCCCGTTTTGTCCTCCCCGTTTCCAAGCCGACACCCAGCTCTGCCGATACCATCCTTGCCCCTCCCCGTACAATAGAAAGCTTCCCCCATCAAAGAATCCCCGGGTTGATCAAAGCCCCCACCCCATGAGATCCGATCAAACTCCCCACATTCCGTGAATCGGCGGATTATCCAGCTTAGCGATGCTCATCACCTGTTGTGACTAGGGTGGGGACTTCAACTGTAAATGTGTGTGGGAACGGGCCCAAAGGGGAGTTCCGAGAATGTCTTTTCCATACATCAAAGCTTTAAACATGTATGTGTAATCTGCAATAAAGTCATAAATGTGGATATAAGAGGCCAGGCCTCAGGGATGCAGTTAGAGCACCTCAGAACGATACCTTCTGTCCGTTTCGTTGTGTTCTCCTCCGGAGAGAATAAAAAAACCTTGTTTCCTGCTTTCCAGTCTCCAGCGCCTGCCTCTTCATTGATTTAAATAAACTAGAGGGTCACAGAGGCAATACCGCCGGGCAAATATCGATTGTCCCCGACCCGATTGAACTTTTTTACAATTGGCGTCCCAAGCGTGGGGCCCATCAGCGACTCGTGGATCCAGTGGGAGAGGTCCCGACGACAGAGTGAACGACTGCAACGATCGGGAGAGCTCTTGCCCAATAGACCCTCGTCTGGCAGCCGATCATCCGAACTTCACTAGTTCCGAACAGACCTCTCTCGAGTGATCTACGGTCCTGACTGGGAACCATCAGGAGTGCCGTGAGAAATACGAGAAAAAGAGGACGATCGGGCGCTGGATTCGGAAGACAAGAAACTGTCCACATGGTCCGGGTAAGGTCGTGTTGCCACGACAAATCGAAATTTGTTTTGATTGCTTGATTGTTCAAAATACTAGTATTGCTTTGTTTATTTTTATTTAGAGATTCACTGTCTGCAAACGGAGAAGCAACAGGCTCTCTCTCCCTTTGCAAGCAGTGGAGGATAAGTAGGGTAGCAGCCGTGCTTGTTCTTTTTCTCCCCCACTCAATAATTGCTTGAAACTGAACTGTTGTTCACAAAACTATTGTTTCCTGGAGATTCCCTGTCTGCAAGCAGGGAAGAGACCACCCTTTTTGCAGATAGAGAAAAGGGTAGGTAACGCAGATCTTTGCGGTCCTACTCATTCTCCCCATTGTTATTTTGTTGGTCTTTTGATTTTTTGATCCATGAGGTATTCACTACCGGCAAACAACGTAGAATAGAAATATTCTGTCTAGTCTTTGCACCTAGTGATAAGATAGGCAGTGCTGACTTTTTTAGTCCCTCGTTACGAGCCGTCATGTCTGTCTTCTCCCCATTGATAAATAGCCTGTTTAGCCCGGACCGGGTGTTAGAGGTGGACCATATAGCTCCACTAGAAGGCACCCCTAATAAGGACATGTTCATAAACTATGGGTTAGTCACCATAGCTTATAATAAATTATGGCACAGGTATACCGAAGATAGCCAAGACAAACAGTGGCCACTGGCAGGATCCTTTGACCTTGATAAAATAGAAACGTTAGAAATAGCCCTTCGAAATAATAAGACAACGCCAATTATGCTCGACAGTCTCGGCATGTGGCGCAGAGAGGCTACGAAACGACAGAGAAAAGACGAGGATAAACCAAGTAGGGAAATATACCGACAGGACAACCCCAGGACACCGCTACCCACAACTTATCCCCCGACACTATGCAAAGGACGACCAGACTTAGGGTCAGACCAATGCGCTTTTTGTAGGTATGTCGGACACTGGAAAGCCCAATGCCCGACTCTACTGAGCGTGAGTAAAGGCAAAGGGCCGACAAGAACGACAGACCGACAGTACGAGAAAAGGCGCGAGACAGAGAAGAACCCGACTTACATAGACAGACCAGACAGAACCACCGCGTTTGATTATGCCCGATGGCACAGATTTCGCCAGGAAAATCTCAGCGGCATGATCAAGTTCTCCTAGGTCGGGCAATGTCAAGACGGGAACCCAGCCTCGTTTAAAATTCACAGACGGAAAGAGATAATTATGACCAATAACTGTTTTTATATTTGTCTTGGGTCTTTGTATGTCGTACTTGTACTGTCCCCCGTCTGAGTTCGTGTGTATGTAATGTACAAATCTGCGTCATCCCTCTACACGTGTTTCCGTGTTACTCGACCTCTGTTAGCAGAAACTTAGCATAAAAGCAACCTGGAAAGAAGGAAATGGTAAACCAAAATCCGTAGACCATTAATAAACTTGAACTTTTAATTTAACACAACAAACAAGGAATAATAACGATAAACTGTAGAAAATGAAAGTCAAACAGAACATTCGCCCCCCCCCCATTCTGGAACCTTCCAAAGTAGGGCAGGGTTACGGCTACGCCCAACCAACGGCAACCCATATAAGGCGAGCCCCGCCGCCAACTCTTGGTCAGGAAATCTTAACGTATGGGGGAGCCGGAGGAGAGGCAGGAGCCCGCAGCCTGGGCATTTGCAGGTAGTCCCGCCACATGTCTCCTTGGCCGGCCGCAACGGGTCTGGAAAGACTAAGGTAGTCCCGCCACATGTCAAAAGGAGAACGAGGCACCTCTTCCTTTTCTCTTCCGTCACAGCCGCAGCAGTCCTGGACGGCGGGATGTCCTGCACGTACCTCCACAACAATTTGTCCAAGTTGGGCTGGGAGGGAGAGGCGACGCGGACGAGCCTCTCCCACCTCCACCGGTAGGAGGTTTCCCAGCCCCCAGCCCGACGCCGAACACCCCCAGTCAGGCGATGGTGCCCATACTTCCACAGCACCGGACACACCATGGTGGCACCCCAGTATTTGCGCAGCACCGAACGTACAATGGTGGCACTTGGGGAACACCGGATGTGGAGAGGCCTTCATGCGGGGCGATGAAAAGGAGCGGCATGGAGTGCACCGGGAGAAGGAGACGATGTGAACGAGTCTCCCTCGCCCCCCAGGTGGGGGCATCACAGCTGCACCCCAGCTGAACGTCCCGCTCTCACAAAACAGGGACCTCTTCCTTTCACTCCGAAGGGTCTCTTCCATTCTTGCAAACTCGACGAGAGTGGCCCCTGTAGGGCCTCAAAATGGCGTCTGGATCCGCTGGAAGGCGGGCCCCGGCCACTAGAGTAACTTTGGCCAGCCATACAACTCGAACATTTGTCCCATGGAGTACGAGCCCCCATCTCCGACAGCATCTCCGCAGCCTTGAAGATCATACAAAGGTCCCCGGCGGAACCTTCGGCCTTTGCAGGTTTCCGGTAAGGGACGGCTGCCTTGATCGCCAACGAAACAAACATGACATTGCCACACCTTCTGTTAGCGTGAATTCTAGAACTGCCGAAAAGGACTCTGGTCCAAACTGCCAGTAATGGAAACATTTCCCCCTGATGCTGCTTCCGGACTGTGCCGGCCCCGCCCAAAATGGCGCTGGTATCAATCGGAACTTACGAACACCTCGTGGTGTTCCTTCGCACTAATATAAACTTGATGTTCTGAGATTTTATATGATCCTTTGTACACTTGGCTAGAAAAGACGAAGAGAACTCACTCGACGAATAGTGTGAAAAGATCCCCGTTACAAATGTTGATTACGAATGTACAATGTATTATATTTTTATAACTGATGTAAACCTCATTTACGATGCACACGTACGGTATGCATATAGGAAATCTGATTACAACTGTTATGATTATGCTTCTAAATTATGAAAATATATGCCCCCGAACCCCCAGCCAATTAATAGACGTTTTAGTCTCTTACAAATGAATGAGTAAAACTTTCCGATGTTTTTATTGTTGCAAACGACACCCCCCACTGTACGCACTTTAGCCATTGCCACGACCGACCAAATACGACCACACCCTCCTAATCCATATGCTGAAATGAATTTGCAAAATAAAGTCTTTGAAACTATGGACGGGTATTGCATGCTTTATTTTAAAACAATATGGGATGGGTAGGAAAGTTCTTTTTCTGTGCACCCTACTCTGCTCTCTCTTTAAGGTTAAAGGAAGATGGTTGCCCAGCCCTGGAGGACGGATCGGATCGACAACACGACACTCCGTCTTAAAAGTACGCGACTGACTCATGAACTCTCGCGTAGAGAAAGACCGTGACTTCCAAGGATGGGTAAAACGAATGGTGTAAATGAGGGAATGTAAAAGGAGGGTGAAATGAAATAATGTAAATATTGTAAAGTACAACGTTCCAAAGTAGCAGGGACCCAAGAACCGAAGAACTTTAGAACGCCACGGCGTTGAAAGAGGTTTAAGGATCCCGATAGTGAGATATATCCTTTGACTAGATACCTCGCACTAGGCACCTCTGGTTTCCTTTTTATGTTTCCCCGCACACGCCCTACATGAACACACTACCCCCCCCCTCGACTCCGAAAACTATATCCCCGGGGACCCTGCCCCAAGGAGGAAAGACGAGTAAGAGGTAAGTAAAGGACTTATGAATCCATGTATTTGAATGCGCGCGAATGCTGTCTCCCCCACCCCCCCCTTTTTCCTCCCTCTGCAGGTTACATCAGAGATTACAGCCAAGGTGTGGCGAAGATCTGAGACCTTGCCATGTCTAAATACACGAAACGGACTAGCGCCGCAGGGTGGTGTCTAAGCACGCCTGCAAGCTACTCACGTATCGAACAAACCCGAAAAATTAGCACAACCTGATAAAAAGTGATCACCCTTAAACCAGACCGGACGACTGAACCCACGTCACGTATGATGCGAAACTGTGAGGGAATGTGTGTGTGTGTGACTGAGGCGTTGACCCAACTGGTCAAAGGACCGAGAATGCGAGAAAGTGCGACAAAATGGTACCTCCTTTTTTTCTTCTTTCCTTTTCTCAAAGCACGTCCCCTCTACCCTGTCTAATGCTCAAACTGCATGATTACAAGATTCCAACGCGGACTCGTGAATACCCTTTACTGTGTAATGCACTAAATAGCCTTTCTTGAATGCACTGCCGCCCTCTCTGTTGCACGTGTACTATTTAGCCTGCCGTTGCACTCTCTCTCTCTCTCTCTCTCTCTCTCTCTCTCTCTCTCTCTCTCTCTCTCTCTCTCTCTCTCTCTCTCTCTCTCTCTCTCTCTCTCTCTCTCTCTCTCTCTCTCTCTCTCACTCTCTCTCTCTCTCTCTCTCTCTCTCTATTTTTGCACTACCACTCTTCCGAGTGGTTAGCCCCGAAATTGGCAGATTGCCACCCCTAGCACACCACCTAATTGGCTTCAAATACCGTCAGTATTTGCACAAACGCTTGTCTTTAATACAATCACCCTGAGGCCGCGTCATTACCTCTCCTTTTCCGCTAGAAGTCAATGAACCCAGGTTGGGCCGTAAGGGAAAGGACAGGTAAGACGACAGAGGTTCCCTAATCTGGCCCGAAATAAGGGAACTACATGTCAACGGCTCCTATAGTATAAAACAAGGACCTCAGAATACGCGACCCTCCCCTCCCCGAATCGTCGCAATACCCAAACCAGAAAAACGATCACCCCCGTTACCTCCCCTGTCTATGTCCCTGGTTGTTTCCCATAAAACCCCTGTCCTTCCTAGTTAAGTAACCGGGCTGTAAAAGGTTACGTAGGACCCAGAATGATGTTTTACAAGGTTAACAGACTAGACCAAGGTAAAGAAATCATCAAAATGAACCCCGCAGTAGTTGAAAAACAGGATGCACCGATAGAAAGGAAATGTTTAGCCATGTTCGTCTCTCAGCAAAATACCTGTGTAGTACCATGTTGACGACTCACTGTACCCTTTTGTAAATGTGAAACTCTAGAGAACGGCATATCTTTGCCAGATTTGTCTCCCGAAGGTGGGTCTCCATCAGATGAACTGTCATGCCTGTAATAAATGATTATGAAGGAAAGTCATAGTAAATCCAACAGGTCCACCACCGGTCATTCATATGCCAGTTGTGAACGTTAAATATAACGGACATTTTCATTCTTTGCCTGGAGCTGGGAGAGAAATAGACTTTTTGATTATCTTCATCTGCAAATTTTCTAAAGACTGTCTTTTCAAACTTGTTTAAGGGTACTGCTGTTGGAGGAGAGAAGGACCGGATGTGGGAGCACGAGGCCCGACTGCAGACTAAGGGACACCTGCGACATTAGCCAAGGCGAGACCACGACTGAAAGGAGCTGCAGGACGAGGCACTGTTTTCGACAGCACGAAAAGAAAGGGGCGACCTGATGCCCCTGCTCGACGTCCAGTGCCTTTCGACAAGTCCCCGCTCTCTGAATTCCGTCGCACGCCCGCCCATTTGAAGTCTCTCGTTCCCCTAGTTTGTTCCCAATTTGGCCTTGCTCCATCCCCCTTTTTTTCCTCTGACCTACCCTATGGACTGTTTTGAACGCTCTTCTTCCATCGGAACTTTCTGACAATCACCTCAAAGGACACAGGGCGAAAAGGACCTTTCCGACCAGAAACGCGAGGAAAGGGTCGTGCCCTGCAACGCAGAACTTAGAACAGAGCTGGACTTGTAGCTCCACCGCCGGTGCTCAACAGCGCCAACGAAAGACCACAAAGAACAATGAGAACTCATAAAACTTCGAACATTCGACATCCTCAACCACCGTTTTGCTACGCCTCATTTCTCTCCCAGCCGCCATTGTATTGATCCTGCTCCAATCCGAATCTGAAACATGTATTAACCTGCCAGTTCACGTTATGATTTATACTTGCTGCTCGCCGTTTTTGTATTTCATTCCTATGACTTTCCTGCTTTATCAAATAGGTGCACCTCCTAAAAAAAAAACTAGAAACCTCAAAATGTATTGTTTACAACTCTTTTCCATCTAGGGTTCCTACCGTTTTCTTTCTCATGCTCACCACAGTAGAACCGAATAGAAAATGAACCAGCAAGATGTCTTGAATATGTTAAAGGGAGGACTGTGGAAAATTAGTGCGTTTTTGTGAACATTATCTGCGCCATCTTGCCTCTTCCCTGATGCCACACTTTTGTCGTGCGCGCCCGCCATTTTAAGATGCCCCGATCAGAACAAACCCTTTTGCATGCCGCTGGCCCCTGACATAGCCCTTTGCCTTCACTAAGCCTGCACGCTGACCACCCCCTGCTTGCACCTGCCTTGAGTCATAAACCCCTCTTCGGCGCGGCTCTGCCCCAGGCCCTCATCCTGTTCCCAGCGCGACACCTCCCTGCTTTCCTTTCATGATCTCCGGCCCTTAGATGCAAACCCCCTTTTTCCCCGTGTGCCCGTTTTGTCCTCCCCGTTCCCAAGCCGACACCCAGCTCTGCCGATACCATCCTTGCCCCTCCCCGTACAATAGAAAGCTTCCCCCATCAAAGAATCCCCGGGTTGATCAAAGCCCCCACCCCATGAGATCCGATCAAACTCCCCACATTCCGTGAATCGGCGGATTATCCAGCTGCGCGATGCTCATCACCTGTTGTGACTAGGGTGGGGACTTCAACTGTAAATGTGTGTGGGAACGGGCCCAAAGGGGAGTTCCGAGAATGTCTTTTCCATACATCAAAGCTTTAAACATGTATGTGTAATCTGCAATAAAGTCATAAATGTGGATATAAGAGGCCAGGCCTCAGGGATGCAGTTAGAGCACCTCAGAACGATACCTTCTGTCCGTTTCGTTGTGTTCTCCTCCGGAGAGAATAAAAAAACCTTGTTTCCTGCTTTCCAGTCTCCAGCGCCTGCCTCTTCATTGATTTAAATAAACTAGAGGGTCACAGAGGCAATACCGCCGGGCAAATATCGATTGTCCCCGACCCGATTGAACTTTTTTACAGGGGGATACACTGTGAAAAAGAAAAACAGTCCCAAGCGTGGTAGACGAAACTTCCAAAACTCACCGACCACAAAATGAGGATAAGCTTTACACAAAGATATAAGTAAGAGATGCTTATGCCACTTTAGAAACCACACCACAATCAAAACAAATCAAAATATAAACATGTAACAACACTACCGTCATTATCATTAGATTATTGTTCTTCAATTTATTCGAAATACCAAGACATATATCAAATTATACAATACACGTTTTTAAAATTACAGAATAAAAACACATTTCTTGTCTTGTAAATACAGATGAGAATCAGTTGTCGACGCAGCGTTTCGGTCATTTTGAAATTAAAAACACATTCTTCAGGACAGTTCTAGATAAAAGAACATATATAATTACAAACAAATATTACAGTACGTGTTGTTACAAAATACATAAGTGGTGTAGGACATATTGTAAAAAACATTTTTCTTTTTAGTTAACATTTCATTATAAAGTAGCAGCATCTCTAACATTTCATTATAAAGTAGCAGCAGGTTCAATATTGGTAAAGCCAATCGTTCCTATGTGTGCGGGAGCACACTTGCGCCTCAATGTTAAATGTAATTGGTGTTGGCGCTCCTATAATGCAGATATATATTTTTAACACCCAGGCATCATATGGTTGCAGATGGGATTACATATGCATGTTTAAAACTGTTAATGACATCAATTGAAAAAGCATAAGTAGTGAATAAACTACAGAACCCACAATGCACCAGAGTAGTGAATAAGTGCAAGGCTATGAATAGCAAAATAGAAAAGGGACAATGTGAAAGACTACCGTGAACAGGAACGTTGGTTCGAAACGCGTAGGAGAGTGTTTCTTGTGATCTGCAATAAATAACATCTTGAAAACCGAGCGGTGTGCCGTGATCTCAGTTTTGTGAAAATATATATATATATGTATATATATATATATATATATATATATATATATATATATATATATATATATATATATATATATATATATATATATATATATATAAAACCATAGGTTACAGGGAAGATATAGTTATGCTCAGATTTCACTTGTAAAAAAACTGTGAAATTTAGCATTTATAGCTATGTCAGCTATCTATATCTTACGACCCCGCAATGCACTGCTTATGGTCTCACAAGTTACATCACCAATGACATGGTCAGTGACGATGATATCACTGATGACATCTGAAATCACATCACTGATGACATCTGAAATTACATCATGCCATGAGTGTGTTTCGTAAACGTTTCTGAGACTTAAAGATATACACTAAGCTACAGCGACTGCTGCTAAAAAATAAAATAAATGCTTTTTTGCCCTGCAGGGTCCCAGGGGGACCCCAGGACCAAAGTGTGATAGATATCCTGTCCACGTTTTCCAAGTGCCATTGGACATAATGCACTTTAATGTGGCAGACAGGATATCCGTCACATTTCTCATCTGCTGAACTCTAAATCAGGCCCATAGTCACAATTGTGTAATAGTTCATGACAGCACTTATGCACTCATGCCTCAAAGCTAAGGGTAAGTGAGGGAAAGTGATTGCAAGCATCAAGAGGGAGCTGCATTCAAATTTCTGAGAGTAGAAGAATAGAAACATGCTCTGATATGGACCTTTCGTTCACTGTAAAAGAGAGTGATTCTTCCCCTGCTGGTGGGCGTGGGTGGGCATGGCTGTCTCATTTTCTTTCTAGGAAATTTAGCTCTCGCTCTTTCCCTGTCTCTCTCTCACTCATCTTCTATAAAAACTTCCATCAGATGATGTACTGCTTGTAACCAGTGGCATCTGCAACAGGATGTATAAATTTAAATCATAATACTCCATCATCATAATTATTATTATTTTATTTGCATAAAATCTTTTTCCAGGATGCCTTTCAAAGCTTCTATTAAAAGTTTCCAATCACAATGAGCAGAGGCGTAAATTACTCAACAGAACTGTCACAACAGGAAAAACGATCACCGGCAAATTTCATATACAGCAGAAATGCAGCAAAGAAAGAACCGTTTAGAAAGAAGAGCAGTTTAAGAGAATGGTACTTGTGTGAATGTACTGGCCAACCTATGACATGTTGCTTATGTTATAGACCTTTATTCGTCTGAACAGTGCAGGGTTGATAGGGTCATCACTGCCACCGACCATTTCTCTGTTCCACTCCAATCATACATTCAGGTGTACACATTCTGGTAGGAACCCATACAATTCCAATGGAAAATTGTATAGCGAGCATTCCATTAATAGGAAAATACAAAGGCCAAGATAAGGTACAACAGGAAAAAAATATATATAAACACGCATAGATAACCGACAAAAGGAATTACCACCCACTACATATGTCCCTCCTTTCAGATTCCTAAGTAAAAATGAAAACAAAGCATTCAAATAGTATTAGAACATTGGAATGTTGTGCGCTCCATTGAAAACAATTGAGTGATCCGGGCTTCTGATGGCTGGTAGAAGCCCGGAGCATCAACTTTACAAAGTTTAACAAAGGCCTCACACAGCCCAAGGGAATTTCAACCCCCTCAGGCTCAGGGAGACCTTTGTTTTACAAATTAGAACATTCTGTCCTCTAGGGGGTCGAATGTTCTAATAGCGTTAGGGCCCCCAGTAGCGGGCTTTACCGGCCCTTAAAGGCCCGATTCCTTGTTAAAGGCCCTTGCTGGGGGTGAGTGCTTGCATTGTTCAACACTCCGTCCATTATCCTCTTTGGTTTTGCTTTGTTCGGCCAAAGTTGGCAGGGTATGCCCAGACGTGGGTTCCTTGCTCACTTTGCCACTGGATTCAAGCTAGCCTGGCTGATGACGGCTGATTAGCCAGAAACCTATCCCAGGATGCTTGTTTCTGGTCCAGGGAAGACATGGCTTGGCACTTCGGGCTGGACTGTTCCCGTGAGGCACAGGGTTAGACTGATTTGCATATGGCCATGTCTGAACTGGGGTGGCGGAGTGAGCTAAAGAGTGATGATGGATTAAACCCAGATCATTTGACTGGGGGTGAGTGCTTACATTGTTCAACACTCCGTCAATCATCCCCTTTGGTTTTGCTTTGTTCACCCTAAGTTGGCAGGGTATGCCCAGACGTGGGTCCCTTGCTCACTTTGACACTGGATTCAAGCTAGCCTGGCTGATGACGGTTGATTAGCTTTCTACAAATAGGAGCTACAGTGTCACAAACAGAAGGCACTGTCTCTTCACATCCTCCTCCCGTTTCACCACTTAGTTCTTCATTGACAAGCCACCAATATGATTCCTTTTACTGTATGTTGCTTTATGATACCAGTAATGTCCTCTAGCACCAGCTATTCTGTTCATGTGCCTCTCATAGCTGTCTTTTAACTTCACACTGTTTTTTATTTCACCATCCTCTTCATTTCAGTAAAACACACTCTCTTTTTGACACTTTATTGTCACATTTTATGCACATACTGTTTCCCCTCTTTTGCGCCATTCTTAGTATCATAGTACTTTATGTGTTTTACTTGGGGTGTATCAATCTATCTCTTAAAATCACAAAGATCCCATTTAACTATTCAACTCTTCTTGATCCACCCGAGATTGTTCTTAGAGTAAAGTGTCTGCCCTCTCACAAATGCAAACAAGCTTTCTCCTATAGACTCCAGTTTAGTGAAATGGTCTGCTCACACTATTCTTTTTACCTCAGACCACCAATCTTTTCCACCACATTACGCTAGCTGTATAGTGCCTTTAATGACGTCATTTACCCTCCCAATTGCATCATTACCTCCTGAGTCACAGAGTGAAGTGAACTTGTGTTTAATTCGGGAGCTTTTGCAACATTTCCTTTTAATCAAAATAGAACTACATTATCAGTTAGAATGGATGCAGGCAAACCCACTTTCAGAAATATCTCATCTAAAAATATTAGCACACATTTTGGGGCTGATTTACTATTATTTGCCACATAACAAGGAAAGTTGCTATTCTGCGTTGCGTGAAAGGGAGAGACCAGAAATGTTCCATATTTACAAAGATATGGAGCATTTCTGCTCTCGCCTTGCTCTGGTGCCTTTCATTGTAGCAATTTTGTTAAGGTTTTTTTGTCCACTTTAAAAGCGGTCCAGTAATAAAATCTGACTCTACTGTGTAGCAATTTATCAGGAGGGAAAAATACCACCTAATAATGAGTTTTTGGGGACTAATGTTGATTATGGTGATTACACACCAACCTCTTCATGTTCAGCATTTTTCCCCATTAAATGTCTGCAGCTTTGGCCTGCCCATATTTATTATGAAAACATAATTGCGATATGTGTAGCAACTTCAGTTACCAGACATACTACTATGAACTTTCCCCAGCTTGTCTAATTGGGTTGCAGCTTCTAAACCACCACTGCTGACATCAGTCACCACAATCGTTTATGCTTCAGGGTCATACCTTGCAGATTTGAGACCTTGCAAACAGCATATTTAACATATTTAATTTCTTCAAAAGAAGCTTAGCATTTCTTTGACACACAAATTGTGATTTTCAATGAAAGGCACATGGTGTGTTTTTTTCTGAAAATGTGTTCAAAACTTGGAATAATATTCAGCCATTCCCAAAACATTTCCTGATATCTTCCTTTGATTTTGGTGCAGGGGTCCTTTTCATAGCTTCCAGTAATATTTCTGTTCAGCAAACCTGCCCTAACTGATTTTGGCCGTCAAACACTTTTTCGCTATAATTTCCATTACTTTACACAATCTGACATTATGCTCTTTATATTCTTTCCCATAACCAATATGTAATCTTGGAAATACACAGCATCTGGCATATCACCAAACAATTCTTTCGTAAACCTTTGAAAAACAGCAGCAGCTGGAGCCAATCTAAAAGGCATACAATGGAACTGAAAGCAACCACATGATGTAATGAACACAGATAATGAACCAATGTCTGGGTGTAAAGAGATTTCATGATATGTCTAGGAAAGTGCTAGTGTTGAAAACTATTTTGTATTCCTAGTCAAAGAAAACATCACATGCATTCCAAAAAAGGAAATATATCCACTACATATTGCTGTTCAAACACTTAAGGTCAGCACAGAGCTTAATTTTTCCATTAGCAAAATATTCCATGATCAAGGGAGAAATCCATTTTGACAATTCCGTTGGCCCTAAATATGGAAAGTATGCTCCTCACTTTATTAATCTTATGTGAGGCATCAGATCTCAGTATGATCCTAGATGTGAAACCTTTTAATGTTACAATTTTACATGCAAACACCTTTGGGAATTGTTCCAAAACCAACATCCTGGTGTCTTCACTATTACAAGCGACTAGAATTTGCTCTGCACTATTTGATTCTCAAATGATATGCAATGCTTTCTGACCCTCCCACCCTAAAACTGATGGATCATCGAAACTAATACAAAATTTACATAAAACCGTCCTATTTTTTAAATTTAAACAGAACAATACATAACCTAGCATTTGTACTTGGCACTAGCACTTTGTACTTTCCTGAGGCGGAAAGCCGGGAAAGCTAGACAGCGAGTCACAACTTTGTTTTTAACTCATTTTAACTTCATTTTAACTGTGTTTTTCTGGTCATTTGCTCAATTTGCACTTTGACACTCACCCTTGCACTGTGTGTCATCCCGCACAGCCGATTAGGCGCTGTCGCGGGATGCTCGGGGGGTGAGCCGCCATCTTGTTGGGAGTCGCAGGGTTGCGGTCTAGTTCATTTGACCCTCCCGCCCTCTTCCTGCATATATGTCCAGCATTCCCCGTCCGCGCAGCGGGCGCGCCAATGGCGCACCAAAGGCGTGCCCGTCTGCGCCCATCCGCGCCCAAACGGCTCCAGGGGCCATAATCCCTGGCCAAACTGCGTCTCCTAGGCTCATTTATGGAGCAGAACAACTGTTCGCACTGCGACCCACTTCAGAACAGGTTTGTTCTATTTTCGATATGCTGGACCAGTTTCCTCAATCCTGCCCTCATTGCACTTTCTCCTTGGATGCTCAGCAGTTGAGTTTTACACTTCTCAGCCTGAACTGCCACTCTTTACATAAACATAAACATAAACGTGAGATCTTTGATCTTCTCGCTGATGAATTGCCCAATGTATTATTTATCACTGAAACGTGGCTCCACGAAAGTTCCGGCCCAGACATTGCTGAGGCTTTACCTGCCAGCTACGCCATTGTTAGAAGTGACCGACCCAATAAAATCGGGGGCGGCATTGCGATTATTTTTAAGAATACTTTTCAATGCAAACTTGATCCTGTCACTCCAGGCAATTGTGAGGCTGCGTGCTTGCTCTTCATCCCACGTTCACTCTCACTGACCTGCTGGTATACCGTCCCCCTGGCCCTGCGAATCCCTGGTTGGCACTGCTCTCTGATTATATAGCCTCGGTCCTTACAGCGTCCAGCAATTTCTTGGTTGTTGGGGACTTTAATGTTGTCCACCTGGAGGATCCCAAGAACAGCGTAAGCAGCAATCTTATTGCTGACCTTGCGGCTATGAATATCATCTTACATAATCAGGGCCCTACACACAGTGGTGGTCATTTTCTTGACCCCGTTTTTTCCAATATCTCCCACTTATACTGTTCCCCGGCCTTACCTGTCCTTTGGTCTGATCATTATTTAATTAAATTTACCTTCACTGCTACTGAAGCACTGCCTCAATGTAGAGCTCCACTGAGTATTAATAAAAGAGACTGGAAAAAGTTGGATATTGCCTTCTTCAACAAAACTCTTATTACTCATTTACCTACCAGCCTACTTAACTCGGTTGATATGGAAGCTGCTGCCAGCACTGTCAATTCTTGGCTTCTTGAAGCCATTGAGATTTGCCTTCCTTCTGTTCATAAGAAGGTGATAATTCATAAAACACCGGCCCTCTGGTATAATGATGTACTAAAAGCCGATAAATCTCATTGTAAAAAACTGGAACGTACTTGGAGAAGGGATTACTCTCCATCAGCAGGTCTTATTTATAAAAATGAGTTGAAGCGCTACCATAAAGCTTGTGCCCTGACTAGGGCTAACTACGTCACTAAAACGATTTCTGAAGCGGTAAATAGGTCTAAAGTACTTTTTAGCGTGGTCAACAATCTTGCTGGTTCTCAGACCACAGCCAAACTTCCACCCCTGTCTAATAGCAAGTGTGATGAACTCGCTCAGTTCTTCATCGCAAAAATTGATAAAAACTATCAAGACATTTCTACCCATAGAGACAGTAATAACTCTGTTATTTTGCCCCTCAATCCTGGGGAGTTTACCCATCCCCCTATTTCCTCCCTTGTCTCACTCTTGTCTTGGCCTGACTTTCATCCTTCAACTCTTTTTGAGATTCTGTGTAAAGTTAAATCGGGCTCTCCTATTGATCCCTTGCCAGTCCCAACGCTGCGCCTATTGGATACCCCACAGCTTTCTATGATTTGTACTATACTCAATCAGTCACTTAATACGGCTGTTGTCCCTGCTTGTTGGAAGCACGCAATGGTTACTCCACTGCTGAAAAAACCCTCTGCTGACCCTAAGGTCCCTTCCAACTTCCGCCCCTTTTCTTTGCTGCCAGCCTTTTCCAAAGTTCTAGAGAGACTTATTCACCAGCATTTGTCCCAGTTTGTGGCAGCCAATAACTTATTACATTTCTCTCAGTCTGGTTTTCGCCCAGGTTTTTCCACCGAGCCCACTCTCCTTGGCATTACAGAAAACCTTCATTTTCTGTTGGATCGTGGTGACACAGTTGCACTGATACTGCTCGATCTCAGTGCAGCTTTTGACACTGTGTCCCACAATATACTCCTCAGTTCCCTTGCTGCCATAGATATCGGTGGTAAAGCCCTGGACAGGCTAGCATCATTCCTGACGGACCGGACTTTTCAAATTTTTTCACATTCTTCCACCTCCAAAACTTATTTTTCTCCTCACGGTGTGCCTCAGGGCTCGATCCTTAGCCCCCTCCTTTTCAGTCTTTATGTTACTCCTCTGGCTTTTATTGCGCAACGCTCTGGGCTGACCTTGTATACCTACGCCGACGACTCTCAGATTTTTTTTTCCCTATCTCAATCTGACCAGGCTTCGACCTTTCCCCTGCAGGTTGGTCTTAGTGAGATATCCAATTGGATGAATCTCAACCTACTCAAACTAAATGGTGGGAAGACAGAAGTCCTGGTCCTTGGGAACAAACCTGATCTCTGGAGTCCCAGGCATTGGCCAGCTGTGATGGGTTTACTTCCATCCAAGGGTCTAACTATGAAATGTCAGGCCAACAAAGTGGCAGCCACCTGTTTTACCATCCTGCGCTGGCTAAGAAACATCTTTTGGATGCTGCCATCCGACACCCAGAGGTCTGTAGTGAACGCCTTGGTGACATCTAGGTTGGACTATGGCAACATACTCTACCTGGGGTCTGCCAAGGCAGTCACACGACGTCTTCAATTGGTCCAAAATGCCGCTGCACGTCTTCTTTGCGGCTGCCGAAAAACTGACCACATCACAGGACGTCTTTGTGAGCTCCATTTGCTCAGAGATGAGAGTCGGCTGAAGTTCAAGGCTTTGAGCTACATGCATAAGATCAAATCAGGGGTTGCCCCTTCCTATCTGCAGTCCCTTGTTAAAACCTACATTCCCTCCCGTTCACTCTGCTCATCTTCGCAAAATTTAATATGCGTACCTAAGTACAGACTATCCAGAATTGGTGGCAATTCATTTTTGGGTCTCGCTGGCAATGCATCCGCAAGGATGCATTTGTCCAGCTGGAGACGTATAGTGATCAGTCTGGGGGGAAGGAGGACAAGAGGGTGTACGAGCTTTTTTTCCTGGATTCGTGTGCGCGAACGCGCACGTTCCGTTGTGCGCCGCCCTCCCATACTGCCAGCCTAACGCGCATGCATGCACACAGACACACACACGCGCGCACACGCACTTACACTTACACAGACACGCAGGCACCCAGACAGGCAACCCCTCCTCCTCCCCTACAGTCACACACGCATACACACAGACTCCAAGACACATACACACACGCACGCTCACACACATACACAGCCCGCCGCCGCGCGCGCGCAGACACACATGCCCCCCCCCGCCCAGCAACAAAGCGAAGCCCCACTCACCGGCAGCAGGACTCTTCCTCCCTTCTTCGGCACCGGGGCGCAGGGTAGGCTCCTGCCTGCTGCGGTGCTCCAAACAATCGCGGCTCTTCCGTGGGAGGCGGGGTAGTCTCCCGCCCTCCTACTTCCTGTTTCCGGTTGTCCCGCCCGGCCTGCCTGACTTCCCGGTTGCAGGCCGGCGGCGCGACTGCAGCACGCGCTTAAGCAGCCTGTGTGTTGACTCTTAATTAGACAGGTCATCTTCTTCGCACTGGCTACGGCAGCCTCACCTCGGGCTGCCTGCTTCCCATTTTGCTTTCCATCGGGTGCTGTGACGCTGCCCCGATCGATCGTGGCCTCTCTTCCTTCGCCCGTGGCTTCTCTCCACTCTGATCCAGGGTCTCTCTCGCCAGACCCATCCTGCCCCAGTGCCCCCTCCCCTTCCCTGTGGTCCAGGCCTCTCCGCACCCTCTGGAACGGGTTAACACAGCTCAGTGCACTAGTCCTTCACTTTCCCCCAGACCCGCAGCATCCAGTGAGAGCTGCGGCTCCAGCGGGCGGGGCCGGGTATCTGCCCCTCCCACCTCTTAAAGCCGGCCGCACTCTCGGAGAGCCCAAGTGTACCGGCCGGGACTTGTGAGGGTTGGAGCTGAGTGAGTGAGGCGCGCACGGGGGAAGGTGCTGGCACTGCAGGATACTGCGCCACACCCCTCGGGTACCTGGGCACGGGCTAGGGCCTCCCCTGGGCATCTCCAACTCTAGGACCCGCAGAGCCGAGACCGGGATGGCAAACTTCAGGCTGGTGCTGGCTGGGTGAGTGAGTGTCCTCAGGCTTGAGCGCTACGGCGGAAAAAGTGCAGATTGGGCATAAAGGCACCTTCTGTGCACCCTCCTGCAGGCTGGGCGGCCACGGCCCGGAAGGTAGCTCGGTGGGTTCTGTAGAGCGGGTAGAGTTTGAAAGTTCTGTGCCAGGGTTGACACTTTCGGGGTTGGCAGTGTGCACAGTCCTGTACAGGGCGCCAGTGCAAATGCGCACGGGCTGTGCAAGGCGGCGCTGCAAACTCACTGGCCAGGTGCACAGTGCAGCGAGGGAGGTGTCACTGCACACTGCTGCATCAGCGCTGAACGTGTGCAGTGCCGCGAGTGTGCACGGGTCTGTTCGGTGATAGTATGTGTACACTGTTGTTTCTAAGGTGACAGGGTGTCCGTGGCTGACATTGATTATGGCGCTTGGTGGGGGGAGAGAGGGTGCGCTGTATGCCCGGTGGGGTGAAGGGTCTGATCGCGTGCACTTGTGTTGTGTGGGGACTTAAAGTGCACAGTGTCGCACTGTCGTGCGCGCAATGCTATTTCTGGATTGCTGGTTACAGTGGCATCAATGATAGGTGACTGAGGACGGTGCTATGAAAGGAGTGGTCGTCTTCTCTGCTTTAAAAGCCCCTACACCAGCGTTGTCAAACCTCCTGCCGTGTGTAGGACAATGCACCATGGTTGGCCGAGTGCACAATGCTGCTGGACAAGGGCAATTAATGTTCCCTAATGCACAGATCTAAGAAATGCCTATGCACACACCAGGAGTAAGACAAGTTTGTCTTACTCCTGGTGTGTGCATAGGCATTTCTTAGATTTACACTGTTGCATGTCCGCTTGCCCTGACATACAAAAAATAGAGTGGTTAAGGGGTTTTTCCACTCGCCAGTTGCACCACACTCAAGATTTTCACCTCTAAACTTTTTGCGTACCCTTTAGGCAGAGCGCCCTCTAATATAATGACTAGATGTTAAAAGCTGTTTGGTTACCATAGCACTTAATAGGCTTTCAGCTTTAAGACGGCATTCCTTAAACTAGGGTTCGGTTCAGGTAGCCTGAGCGCACGGATAAGGTTCCGCCACTGACTTTGGCATGACCTGGGTTGAAAAATGACAAGGACAACACCAAATTCAGGGGCTCTCTGTCGTCGAGAATGTTTGATTTGCGGTATTTTTGTCCTCTCGCGGTTTGTAAATACAAAACATATTGCATTACAAATGCTATAGGTATCACATTTGCGAAAGTTATAACTATTGGCATTGTAAATGACAAAGCTATTAATTTAGCTATTTAAAAAAAAAAACATAAATAAAAACTTTGCCATTTACAATACCAATAGCTCAAACTTTCCTAATGCGAGACCCATTGCATTGCAAATGCTTGTTATGTCTAGGGCCCAGACTCTGGAACTCTCTTCCCCTTCACATTCGCACTGAGAACTGTCATGCTCGCTTCCGCAGAGCCATGAAAACCTGGCTCTTTAACCTATAACCCCTGATGAGTTAGTGCCTTGTTGCTTTGCCTGTTTCTAGCGCCGGGAAACCCTTTCGGGTAGCTGTCGCGCTTTATAAACCTAATAAATAAATAAATAAATAAATATGCTATTATGTCCCTTTCTGCATTCTTATCTAACAGTTCTAAATCGCACCCAATTTTGTGCATAAAATCCTTCTCCCATATTATTTTTGAAATTATGCTATATAGTGACCACAAATCCGCTCCAACTTGCTGGGGCACACCTCCAAAAGTCATCCAACACAAGGGCTTGCGCTCTTTTTCCTTTTTTATTTTTAAGAGAACTTCCCATTTCGAATCAACGTGTTTGCTCTTGAAGACTGACCCCCAGATTCATCAAAGTTATGTTTTGCGAGTCCTTAATAGCGAATTTTAAGGATTCGCTATTAAAGACTCGCAAAACGAGATGCATGTAGGAATAGCAATGTTATTTGCGATTCCTACTGATTCCTTATTTGCTAATCGCAAATAAGGAATGGCTTATGAATGGGTAGTCATACCCTATTTGCGATTAGCAATTAGCGAATCGCAAATGTGCCGCAATTTCAAGGGTGCCAGGGTGTCCAAAGGACACCCTGTTGCACCCCTGAAATGGTAATGTTCACTGGTGTTGTGCACACACATGTCCCAAGGAGATGTGTGTGTGTAACATGCAACTTAGAAAAATGCACTAAAACGTATATTTCTAAGTTTTTGCTATTTACCACGTAGTAAATAGCGGCTTCAGATTGCGAATTCGCAATCTTGGATTGGTTCATGCATTGCATTTAAGGAATCGCAAATTGCGATTCCTTAAATGCAATCGCAATTTGAGAACTCGCAATTATTTGCGAATTCTTAAATTGCGAGTGCATGAACCCTTGATGCATCTCAAATACCATTTTTGCGGGCGCAAACGGCCAAATTTTGCGATTCGCACCGTTTGCGCTCGCAAAAATGCTTGTTGCATCTACCTGATTGTTACTCTCAGATTCTTGGATCGACTCATTTAACCTGACTAACCTTACTAGCCAACGCCTGACGTCAAAGCGATTCTGAAGAAAGGCAAGGCGTTTCTCCCTGCATATCCCAGCTCTGGCCCTCACGCACCCCCTGCAGACAGGTAACTAGGCTGTGGGCAGCAGTAGCTTTGTAGAGTTCCCTTTGTGTAGGAAAAGATCGTGGCAGGAAAGGAGTCTGCCAAAGCTTGGTGGGAACAGATTACATAAAATGAGATGAGGTGGGTAAGGCTAGGCCCGCAGCAACTCCGGCTCTGAGGTGTAAGCGGGCGGCATTATGCTGGTGTCACTTGCCTCAGCGAGGAACCTGCAACCCCGCCCAGGATCCAAAATTTGCTCCAGTTCTTTCTCGCGATTTTGCCTCGCCCGCCTGCGAGCAGAACACTCTGGGAGTTTGGTGTTCGGTATTTGAAGTGGGAAAGGGAGCAGCAAAGGCTATTCCTGGCAGCTTTTAGAAACTTGTAGTGCAGCTTACTGTCAGCTGCAAAACTACACTTAAGTCTCTTTTGCATATGCCCAGTGTCATTTGTACAAAAATAATTCCTAGCTTAACGGCTAGGGCGCTCGACCTCGGACCTGGGGATCTGAGTTTGAGTCTCGGTAACGACGCCAAACATCCTGTGATTCTGGGCGAATCACTTAGTCTCCTAGTCTCCCTGTGCCTAACAAAAAAATAAAATGAATGTGTGCCCTCATGTAACGTAACTGCTCATGTAAAGCCCTCTGATACCCGATTCGGTTCGGGTCAAGTTCGCGCTATATAAAACTGCCTAAAAAAATAAGGTAACTAGGTTGCCTCAAAATCTTTGCAACTTAGTTAAAGCATATTTGGAATACAACTGGTTTCACTGAAATAAAAAGAGCGCTTGAAAACTCGTTTACTCCAAGTAGAAAATCAGGGAAAGCAGTTGTGTAATTATACTGAGTGGATCTTGGCCACACCTGTCCTTCTTGGGAAAAAGAAGGAGAGAGTTAAAGCAGGTCTCAGTGCCCTACCGGTGTGGCTCTGTGTGGGAGGGCCGTCAAGGTTCTGGTGTGCTTGTGCCCCCTCCTGGCATTCATCAGCGAATATGGAGAGTACCTTGCAACATATTCTTTTCACTTTAGAGAAATTGACTTAGCAGGAGATTTCCAAGTGGTGGCAGAGTAAATTCCTACAAAAGAATGTGGAAGTTGGGAGAATCCCACGTTGACTGAGAATCTTGATAACCCCAGTTACGAATGACCAAAACCTGAGTTAATTAAAGAATGGGCAGACCATAATAATACAAGCTCACTGAGAATGTTAAAAATATTGAGCAAATATGCAGAAATGGACAGAGGCAACTTTCTTAAAGAAATGAATCAAATTAAAGACATCATATCCAAGGATACCAATACTACATTGATAACTAAATTAAAAAAATATATGCAGGGAAGACAAATGAAGTATGATGAAGAAATAAAAATGAAAAAAGTGAGGTAGTTGGAGAGAGAGATTAAATAGATTATGAAAGGGTCCAAATTTATACATTCGCAAGGAAATTTGAAAACCTAAGAAAGCAAAATTTAAATGAACAAAATTGGTCAAGACCAGAAGCATCGGTAAGTGATGTGAGCTCAGACGTGGATCAAGCTGGTATGAGCAAACGTTATACTGCTGGTGCATACAACAACTTACCATTTCAAATGAGTTTTGATTTAACATTGGCCAGACAAAAAGACCACAGACCGGGGAGAGGCAGAGGAAAAATAAATGCAAAAGAAAACAAAAGAGAAGGGGCCATGGTAAGCGACAAGTAAGTTCCTTACTAGGAAGATGAGGAGCAGCAACAAATGAAAATGGAACCCAATACGCAAATCAATGTGACAGGGATAGTGCTCGCTGAAGCAAAACACAATTATTAACTTATGGGACTCTTCTCCTGCCAAGAGTCATATTTTGACTGATGTGTACCTTTTAATCAGAAAATTGAGACTTTTGAAAATGCTCGAGGAAAGACTAAGAAAGGGTATGAAATTTACCTGTAAACTCCTGGGTAGCACTTCCCCATAAAGCAATCTACTAGTAGAAGATTTTGACTTGTTCCAACAACTATCTGAGTTAGAGGATGACTGTAAAGAATCTGTTGAAACTTATGTCATGACTATAGAATTACAACAACAGTTGGGTATTGATATATTGGCAGGGGACAAATAACACTTTCAACCCAAATCCTCCTTTGTCCCACCCATAGTTCTAGACAATATAACCCTCTTTTCTGAGGCTGAAATTAACGACCTTAAGCAGTTTTAGGGACAAAACAGATCGTACAGAGGCAATAAAAACAGAGAGAGGCTAAGTAGCAGACGTATGTCTAAATTGACTAACAACATGAAATGTGTGGTGGGAAATGCCAATAAGGGCGGAAAAGTTGTCTTATCAAACTAAACTCAAAGACTGGTATGAAAAAGAATTATTAAACAATGATAAGTAGAAATTTCTCAAGCATGATTTCCCCAGATTGCCTATATTTTAGATTGTACCACAGATTCTTAAAAATCCCACAAAGCCAGTGGGCAGGCCGATTACTAGAGAACACCTCCATAAACATTGATTTTTATTTGGCGTTTTGTGGAGAGTTTGTCATCATACTCGAAAGAATCAACAGATTTCCTTAACATGATATTTGATATCAATTGGAAAGTAGACATGCTAATTGTGACGTTATATGTCACATTACCATATATGAGCATAGTCCATGGAGATGGACTTCACGCAGTCAAACACTTTTTAAGAGCAAGACGTTTAAGGTTTTACAATCATAATGACATTTTACTTGAATATTGTCTAACTAAGAACATATTTTTCTATGATGGTCACATTTTTGAACAACAACAGGGAACAGCGATGGGCACCTGCTTCACCCCAGCTATGCTGATTTGCATAAAAGGCTGGTGGGAGGAGCAGGTGGTCTTTGAAAAATTCAAATCTTGGACCTCACACATAATTTTCTTGGTGCGCTTCATGATGATTTATTTTTCATTTGGAAAGGTGATCAAGCTCAAGTGCAAACCTTCATCGAATGAACTAAGTAGGAATCACCCGAATCTGGTTTTCACCAGCAGAATTTGTGCCACACAGTGTGAATTATTAGATGTGAAATTAACAGTAGAAAATGGGAAGATCCTCACTAATGTTCCCAAAGAACCAACGGCAAGGAATAGTACATTGCACGCATTTCTTTGCTATCTGGAAAGTCAGAAAAAGAGTATACCATATGGTAAATACTTAAGAGCGAGACGTATTTGTAATAAGGGCATAGTCCTCAAAGTCACCAGTGATGACATTAGCCAAAAACTTTAGACAAAGGGGATACAGCAATAACATATTTAAAGCAGCCCTCCAGAGGGTCAATAGGTTAACGCATGATGAGGTACTCTTTAACAAACGTATGTTGAAGCTACCCAGTAAGAATGAAAATGTATTAAGATTTATCACATCATATAATACTGGCCACCAATCTTTAAGAAAAATTATGTCAAGTCATTGGCATCTACTCAAAAGTGATTATGTAATAGCTAACAGTGTTTCCAATAAACCACTCATTACTTATCGAAAAGAAAGGTCATTCAGAAACAGATTGGTCAAGAATGATATTAGGGGGAAACAGCCATCACAACGAGGTTTTTACCACGCGTTGCTATTACATCGCATGCGTTACAACGCATGTGATGTTACAACACGTGGTAAAAACCACACATACAATTAAATCGAATGCTCTTTTACAATGCATGCGATGTAATGTGTAATGACTATCAAAGTCGTTGTGAGGAAACTTAGGCTGTTTCCTCACAACGACGTGCACCAAGCAGGAAGGAGGAAGCAGGAACCGGGAGCAGAGACGGCGACGCTGGAGAGGAGAGAGGTAAGGGGGTTTGAGGTTGGGGTGGGGGTTTCTTTTAAGGGTTTAGGGTAGTGTGAAAGAAGTGTTATAACATTTGTGTGTTTTTTTAACTTTTTAGTGTGTTTTTTTGTAGTGTAGTGTTGTAGTGTTTGTTTAGTGTAGTGTATTAGGGTTTAGGGTACTGTTGTAGTGATTTAGGTTTTAGGCTAGTGTTGTAGTGTTTGTGTAGTGTGGTGATTTAGGTTTTAGGGTAGTGTAGTAGTGTTTGTGTAGTATATTGTTTTAGGGTTTAGGGTAGGGTAGTGTAGTGTTATAGGGTTTAGGGTAGTGTAGTAGTGTTTGTGTAGTGCAGTGTTTTAGGGTTTAGGGTAGTGTCATGTTTTAGGGTTTAGGCTAGTGTAGTAGTGTGTGTGTAGTGTAGTGTTTTGGAGATTATGGTAGTGTAGTGTTTTAGGGTTTATTGTAGTATAGTAGTGTGTGTGTAGTGTTTTAGGGTAGTGTAGTAGTGTTTGTGTAGTGTTTTAGGGTTTAGGGTAGTGTAGTAGTGTAAGTGTACTGTAATGTTTTAGGGTAGCGTAGTTTTTTAGGTTTCAGTGTGGTATAGTAGTGTTTGTGTAGTGTAGTGTTTTAGTGTTTAGTGTAGTGTAGTGTTTTAGGGTTTAGGGTAGTGTAAGGGTGGGAGTAGTGTAGGTAGTGTTATAGTGTAGTAGTGTTTTAGGGTTTAAGGTAGTGTAGGGGTGGGTAGTGTTGTAGTGTAGTAGTGTTTTAGGGTTTAGGGTAGTGTAGGGGCGGGAGTAGTGTGGGTAGTGGTTTAGGGTAGGGTAGTAGTATTTAGGGTTTTGGGTAGTGTAGGGGTGGGAGTAGTGTGGGTAGTGTTGTAGTGTAGTAGTGTTTTAGGGTTAAGGCTATTGTAGGGATGGGAGTAGTGTGGGTAGTGTAGTAGTGTTTTAGGGTTATGGGTTGTGTAGGGGTGGGAGTTGTGTGGGTAGTGTTGTAGTGTAGTGGTGTTTTAGGGTTAGGGGTAGTGTAGGGGTGGGAGTAGTGTGGGTAGTGGTTTAGGGTAGGGTAGTAGTGTTTTAGGGTTAGGGGTAGTGTAGGGACGGGAGTAGTGTGGGTAGTGTAGTAGTATTTTAGGGGTAGGGATAGTCTAGGGGTGGGAGTAGTGTGGTTAGTGTTGTAGTGTAGTAGTGCTTTAGGGTTAGGGGTAGTGTAGGGGTGGGAGCAGTGTGAGTAGTGGGTAGGGTAGTAGTGTTTTAGGGTTGGGGTAGCGTAGGGATGGGAGTAGTGTGGGTAGTGTAGTAGTGTTTTAGGGTTAGTGGTAGTGTAGGGGTGGGATTAGTGTGGGTAGTGTTGTAGTGTAGTAGTGTTTTTGGGTTAGGGGTAGTGTAGGGGTGGGAGTAGTGTGGGTAGTGTTGTGGTGTAGTAGTGTTTTAGGGTTAAGTGTAGTATAGGGGTGGGAGTAGTGTGGGTAGTGTTGTAGCATAGTAGTGTTTTAGGGTTAGGGGTAGTGTAGGGGTGGGAGTAGTGTGGGTAGTGTTGTAGTGTAGTAGTGTTTTTGGGTTAGGGGTAGTGTAGCGGTGGGAGTAGTGTGTTGTGTAGGTGTAGCGGTAGGGTTGTCACTTACCTTGCAAACTTTAACCACGAGTATAGCTTTACCACGCATGCCTTTGCGTTGTAATTGCATGCGTGGTAAAGGCATACTCGTGGTAAAAGTATACAATGTAATAGCATGTCGGTGAAATTGACATCGCGTTGTAATACTCGCTTTGTAATGGCATGCTTGGTATTACTATGTGATGTAACATCATACAACCATATTAGGAGCGCGAGGGCACCTTGGTTGAATCCCAGTAGAGGATTTCAAACATGTAATAAGTGCAAAGCTTGCCAACACGGAGATAACATCACTACTGTACATATACCATTTGATAAAGAACTGAAGAGCACCAAGCATCCCACATGTAAAAGTGAATACATGTGTTAGCCACAAATAAAACATTTGTGCCAACAAAGTACTGGGAGGGCTGTTTCTTTATTATCTGGTAAGTTTGCTTCAGTTTCCAAGTTTAGACAGGGAGCAGCTCCTGTATAGAGCAGCTTCCAACACCAACAACACTTAATCTGTTCACCTAAAATATCTGTTTTTCTAGCATTGAAGTAGCACAGTGCCATCCATCCTCAGCTGTGAAATGACAAAAGCCTTTTACCATTCCCGGGACAGTGTTACAGCTTTGGATTGGTAAAATACTATACAAGACAGCCTGGAGTTAATAAAATGAACCCCTGACATGTGTTTCGCTATCATTATAGCTCTTCAGAGAGGTTTAACTTTGTCCAGGCCCACAGGAGCACCCAGTATAAGTACCCCCTTCGCCTTTCTTTTTCCCCCATCCGGTCATTTTTCTCCTTTGCCCTGTAACACCTTTGCATGTAAAAAAAAAAATGTACTCACTCTTCACCCATACCGCCTTCCTCAGCACTGGGTTGTAGCTATGTGGTTCTCCTTCTCCACAGCATAGTTCTCGTTTTATCAGGCATGCATTTCTCGTCGCAAAGGAGTGCTCCCTGCTGTCACCTAATGTGACATACATTTTTAACGGTATTTTGGTCATGGGAAGGGCATTAGGTTTATATTTTTGTAAATGATTTGATACATTTTAAAATATATATACACACATTTTTCAACATATGCAGGTCATACGTTTCTGTTTTTGATCTAACTTGTTTTGCAAGTGTTTGGTATGACTTGTATGTAACTTGATTTTAAGTATCGAAATTTTGTACTGCACACTGAGTAAGTTTAAATTAGCCCTTTATTAGAAATGCTTTATACGGCAAAGAAAGATTGCAAACTCTTAACCAGTGTGTTTTTCAGGGGTTAATGAATCCATGAGCATGTATCTCAAGAAACCTATTTTTATTGATGTTTATAAGTTTCTAATTGTTACTGTACAAATAAGAAAATAAGATAGATAAAGATATAAATTCGCTATTTTCCAAAGGAAACAACATAGAAATTCCTAAAGATTTATGTAGCTTCATTTCTAGACATCTGATGAACTTCGGGTTTACTTAGTTCTGACAGAAAGAATAACTATATGAACTTAAAAGCAGAAAGTGCTATTATGTCTTTTAACACACTGTAAAGTACATAATGACGTCAGGGGGTAAGTTACTATCATATGTATAAGTGAGGGGCCAATTTATATGTCAGGCCACACCAACAACGAACAAACCCATCACTGATTATTTAATAATACTTTTTACATTTGTTGAAGCAATCAATCTAGAACTGGTGCATAACCATGGATTTAATAAAATTAGTTTTGTTCCATAGCCTTCAAAGTTATTTAAATATACGTTTGCTAGAATTAGCAGAACATAAAATGGGATAATCTGGAGGGGCAGAAGGATTTTCCATATAATGTTTCTTCAGATGGCAAAACTCATTCAGCCACATGCATCATCGTGATTGTATGCGATTCCTTATTAGCGATTTTTAGCGAATCGCAAATAAGGATTCGCATAATCGGATGCATCATGAAATTCGCATATTTTATGCGAATCGGTAAAATTTGCATAATTAACCGATTCGCATAAAATATGCGATTTCTTATTTGCAAATTCGCATATTGCGACATCGCAAATTGCGAAACCACACACATGATGCATCTCAATGAAGGTGCTGCCAGTGAGCCAGGAAAACAATCATGTACACCTGATGCACCATTTCAAATGCTTCAGAGTGTACTGACAGTTGGAGCTGTGGCTGTTGAAGGTGGAGGAGCCTGTGTTTCAGTGTTACTGCAATGGATCCTGTGAATGCTTCAGAGGAAAGTAACAGTAGGAAAAGAAAGGTCAAATTCAGTGACCTCGAGTTGGAGATCCTTAATAGAGGAGGTCACAGCTAGGCAAGATCAATTTTTTGGCAAAATGTCCCTAAAAGTGCCAGAAGGAGTGAAAAGGAGGCTGTGGCTGGCAATTCAAGCCAAAGTCAACGCAGTAGGAGTGGCACATAGGGACATAACAAATCTGCAGAAAAGGTGGTATGAATGATCTGCGCAGTCGCGCAAAAGAAAAAATTGCTACGCGAATGAAAAGCGCCAAGAAGATTGGTGGGGGACCTCCAAAAGACAAGCCAAACATACCCCTGGATGATCTTGTGGAAGGGACACTTACTACAGAGGCAGTCATTGGCTTATTGGATCTTGACACTTCAGACCTACCTGGAACCTCTCAAGGTAAGAATGACTCATGTCATTTTAATGTACATCTTTGCCCATTAATGACAAAATTAAATAATTTACAATTTTCACTCCCCTAAAATCTTCCTAACTCAATGAAATCCTGGTGTTTTTTGATAGAAACAGCAATGCTTTGTGGTATTTGTAGTTTTATTGATTTGGTTTTAAAAAAAAATCTCTTGTCCAACATTCTTAAAGCACCAAGTCAAACAGTTTTAAAAGACACTATGTTAAAAAGTATGAGACTTGTCTTCCTTTTTCAGGAGTTTTTTTATTTAAGTAAGTCAATAAATTGTTTGTCATACACAAAGTAAAGTAAAATCTCAAAATATTTTTTTTGTTAATAGATGCTGATTTGGATACCCAATTTATAGACTTTGCAGAGTCATTCACAGATGATTTACTAAATTCTATTGATATAAATAACTCAGAGCCATCATCACCAATAGTGCAGAGAGGTAATGCACGTCAAAGAATACGCCAGCTGCCAGATTCAGACAGTGAAGTTACTCAAAATGAAAATGTAGTAGTCCAAGAGGCACCCCAAAACCCAACTCCAGTTCAAACACAAGGTCACAGACGACATAGACTGCAGCAGTTTTTCAGGCGCAGGAGACGTCAGGGTCAGCGTAGATCCAATAATGATGAGGACATCAGTGCCAGTGCTGTTGACCTTAAACTCCTCAAAATTCACCGCCTACAAGGAAAGGATATTCGCGTTATTAAAAGGAAAATCAGTAGCATGACTGATGATGTGAGTGGCATTAACAGAAGTTTAAAGGCGATATCTGCACACATGGATAATGCTAATGAAATGACTGTTCAGAAGTTAGACAAAATTGCAGCATCCTTGGACAGAATGTGTGCAAAAATGCATGCTCAATCTTTACTGCACATAAAAAGGGCAAATCAGACAGTTTTGTCCATTCATACTTGTAGTAGGGTGATGAATAAAATGTGCATGCAAACTGCACAGCTGATTAGAAATGCTGTCACTATGCAGAAGGGCCTTATACAATGTTGTACTGAAATTTCAAAAGGTATGTCTTCACTCATGTCTTCAAGAGAAAAATTGCATAATGAGTCAATCTTGGACATGTCTGTGGAGGAGGCCTGTATTCCAAGTAATGATGATGTCCCAATGGAAGGGAGTTCTGGTAAAAATGTAGAACGCCGTAGTATGAGGAAAAATGTAAAAGGTACAATAATGATCAAGGCTAAAGAAAATGTATCAAATGAAGCCTTAAGGGTCAGAGGGAGAAAGAAGTAGGTTGCCTTAGAAATTGAGCATTGTCCTTTGAATTGAACATGTATTTGAGTTTCTGCTTGTTATTTAACTTACAATAAAAAAATATGTTGATATCACCATGACTTATAATGGTGTTGACAAAGATGATAAATTCCCTTCATTTGAAAACATGAATAAAATCAATTGCAAAATTATCACTTTGTCTTTGGCATACCTGTATCAAAAGTAATGTTGTGTGATCTCAGCCCGCCTTCTCCTTCCCTCTGCAGCGCCTGGACCATGTACTCTTGCTTGGAGTTGTGGGGGTTGATTGTCATTTTTGGGCATTCCTTCTTCAAAATCCAATTCAAGGCCTCTCTTAGTTGCAACGTTGTGCAGCATGGCACAAGCAGCAACAATTTTACAGCACACTTCTGGGCGATATTGTAAGGAGCCTCCTGTTTTGGGAAGTATGCGAAATCTTGATTTCATCACTCCAAAGGTTCTTTCAATTACATTACGAGTAGATATATGGGCTTGGTTAAACAGTTGCTCTTTACGAGTAGTTGGAGTCAGATAGGGAGTAAGTATGAATGCTCTTATTCCATAAGCACTGTCACCTATTGGTCATGATGAGACAGATTCAAAATTAGTACTGTGAATGTAAGAATATTCCTCAACCATTGAAAAGTATTCAAAAATGTATTTCTTACCTAGCAAATACCCATCACCAAAATCTCCTGCCAACAGCCTTCCATGAATGCCACTTTGCTTGAAAATGTAGGAATCATGAGCACTACCAGGAAAGCTGGCTACCAGGTCAGTAATTATAGTTTTGGCATTACATATGGCTTGTATATTCAGGGAATGGTAACATTTTTTATTACGAAAAATGTACTAATTGTGTGCTGGGGGACAAATAGGAATATGTGTGCCATCTGTGCAGCCAATCACATGTGGAAAATGTGCCAAATTATAAAAATCTAACTTGGTTTGGAGTAAATCTTGTGCAGTACTTGGAAATGTAATGTAATGCCTTATCCTATGAAGCATGGCATCTAGAAAATTATTTAAAAAATCTAGACAATGAACTCTGGGACACACCACCAGCAATGGCTATGACACCTTGAAATGAACCTGAGGCAAGAAGGTGAAGTGAGCAAAGCACCTGAACATGTGTGGGAATGGCTTGGGTCCTACGAGTATGCTTTTGTAAATATGGGTCCAGATCAGCTATCAATTCCATGATGGAATCACCATTGAGCCTATACTTGTCATATATCTCTGGATCACTCTGCCCCAATAAAGTGATGCGCAACCTAAATATCCTATCACTGATCATTCTCCTCCTAGCTGCAGCTCTCAATCTCCGCCGACGTCCAAATATGATGACTGCAGCCATGGCAAATGCTTCTGACATCCATTGGTGTTCCCCTTATATGCCTTTGGAATCACTGTCAGCTGTTGTCCTTTTGCGAAAAAAAATACCACCACCTCAGACCACTTCTTATTTTAAGAAATGCAATTTCCGATTTTGACCAAAAATGCAAAATGCGATTTTTGATGAATGCACATTTTTCGTAAGGAAATGCGATTTCTACTTTATGCGAATTGTTTTAAGAATTCGCTCATGACAGCGATTCCTAAATTTGTGAATATTGAAAAAAGTTTGATGCATCCCAAAACACATTTTTGCATTCGCAAACGGACGAATTCTGAGATTCGCACCGTTTGCGAATGCAAAAAGCAATGATGCATGTGCCTGATTGTACACAATATGTTCACTTTCAACCAGAGTTTGACTCACAGCCCGAGGCCGTGATTTCTAGAGATTTTAGCGCCTTGCTCTGAACATTCACTCTCTTATCGGACTTTGCCGTGGTTTGCGACCAATGTCGGCAGACTGACAACCTTCTTGCTTCCTCATATGTTCAGCATTTTTGTCACTTGAGGCAAAGTATAGGATTACTATGTGATCAGTTATCATCATACTGCAGGATTTCCCAAGGTGGGAAGAAGTGCAGTGCTATATATTTCAATTTTGCAAGCAGGACAGGCACACAAGACATGCAATTAACAAACGTTATTTTACTTCGCTACATAGAAGTCTTCAATTTTAAATGAGGCAGCAGATAGATGATGATGTTCCCTGTTTCATGCTTTCTTAAGTAATTGCAGCAGAGTTTAAGATGCATTTAAAGAAATTGCATTAATGTAATGTGCCTAAATTCAACATTTGACTCGACCGACAGCCCTTTTTGCTTCATTCTCTTGCCCACGTCTTGCCCACGTCCACCCCCCTGCTGCTGCCTTGATACACTACTGAGAAATACATTTTACAGCTTTTAAAACTTCCAATTGTTTCCAGGTTTCTGAAGGCATAAAATTAGCATTGAGAAAATGTTCAATACTGACACTGCAAATAAATAAAGCCCCTTCAATTTTTGGTACATTTAATTATTCAAGCATTTTACCTTTTTCTGCATGGCATTCTTACAAATTACTGTATGTTCTGTGGAAACAGCAGCGGCGGGTCCTCCGTTATGGCTGAGGAGCGCCACCCCACTGCCAGCAGAGACAAACTTGAAAAATAAAAAATATTAAAAGTTTTATCATCATTTTATTTTTCTTCAGGGAGTCTTGTCATCAGAGTGGAGACATACTTACCAGAGCACTGGAAGCATGGAGGAGGAGTTGTGGGCACTCCTGTCAGTGTGCAGGACCTCTGCACCAATCTCTCTCAATTCTTCATCAACAAAATCACCCCATTTACAGCAACTTCAACCCGCAACTGGACCTGACAGACCTCACCAAATGCCTCTCAATCTTACCCAAAGAACCAATGCTAACCTCGTGGCCCATCATCAACGCAGAAGAAACAGCTGCCACCATGTAATCCATCTATTCAGGAGCCTCATCAAACCCCTGCCCTCACCTCACCTGCTCCATAGGACTGAATGCCTTCACTTCTTCCGAGATCTTTCTAGATGTTTGTGAACATGCAACTGTACTCCCATTGCAAAAAGAAATCTTTGTGGACCCTTAGATGCTCGCCAACCACAGGCTGATCTACAAGCTATCATTCATGGCCAAAGTCTTAGAGAAAGTCATCAACAAATGCCACACCAAATACCTCAACAACTACCAAATCCTCAACACTCCTCAGTCTGGTATAAGACCCAACCACAGCACAGAAACTGCCCTCATTGCACCTATAGATTACATCTGCATGACTCTGGATGGAGGATACACGGCAACCCTCACCTCCTGGACCTCTTAGCAGTGTTGACATGGTCTCTCACCCCATACTCATCCAACTCCTACATGATATCGAAATCCAAGGCAAGCACTCTGATGGGTGTGTTCCTGACTGGAAGAACTCAGTCAGTCCGACTGGTACCGTACACCTTGGATGCCTTTGGCCTAATTTGCTGAGTTTTGCATGGACCCTCCTGAGCTTCAATGCACACATGATCCCTCAAGCCAGCATCATCCGCTCCCATGATCTCCACGTCTTTATTCCAGCTCAAGTTTGGAGTAGTTCAAGCACCGCACATGACCAACTACTGATATTGCAATACACTCCCACAAGAAATAATGGCTAAAACAAATAACTATAGGGAAAATTAGACACAACAGGAAAATATTTATTTTAAAATGACAGCTTCCTGTTGCAACTCACCTGGTAATCCAAGGAGTGATAGCTCTGGATTCCACCACCCATCTACATGTGAGCTATAATGTGATCTATTTTAGAGTCAATGCAGCACAATGTTTGTAAGCCAATATACTAGGTAATAGCTGTGTAGAATATTGTATACCGATGTGGAATGTATCAGAGGCCTAAGTGGCATGAATATGATTCGTGAAAAGTCCATAGGAGGAATACCATCACTGGCACGGCTGGCATCATGGGTCTTGAACGAGAAAACAGATGATCGACAGAATAGGTACAATATCATACATTCACCCCAGTACAGAGATCTGGGCCTAAATCCATCGTTTTTTTGCTCACCAAGCCACCCCAGTTCAGACATGGCCATATGCAAATCAGCCTTGACCCTGTGCCTCCTGGGAACAGTCCAGCCCGAACTGCCAAGCCATGTCTTCCCTGGACCGGAATTAAGCATCCTAGGACCGGTTTCTGGCTATCAGCCGTCATCAGCCAGGATAGCTTGACTACAGTGGCGTGGAGAGCATGAGACTCACGTCTGAGCATTCCCGTCCCACTCGGGGTGACAAATGCAAAAACAACAGATGTAGGACAGAATGCAGAACAATGTCATTCATTTACCCCAGTACAGAGATCTGGGCCTAAATCCATTGTTTTTTTGCTCACCAAGCCACCCCATTTCACACATGGCCATATGCAAATCAGCCTTGAACCTGTGCCTCATGGAAACAGTCCAGCCCGAACTGCCAAGCCATGTCTTCCCTGGACCGGAATCAAGCATCCTAGGACCGGTTTCTGGCTATCAGCCGTCATCAGCCAGGATAGCTTAACCTCAGTGGTGTGGAGAACACGGGACTCATGTCTGAGCATAACCGTCCCACTCGGGGTGACAAATGCAAAAACAACAGATGATGGACAGAATGCAGAACAATGTCATACATTCACCCCAGTTCAGAGATCTGGGCCTAAATCCATCGTTGTTTTGCTGTTCACCCTATGTGGGAAGGGTATGCCCAGAAGTGGGTCCCGTGCTCACTAAGCCACTGGAGTTCAGCTATCCTGGCTGAAGACCGCTGACAGCCAGAAACCGGTCTTAGGATGCTTGATTCCGGTCCAGAGAAGACATGGCTTCGCAGTTCGGGCTGGACTGTTCCCATGAGGCCCAGGGTCAAGACTGATTTGCATAGGGCCATGTCTGAACTGGGGTGGCTTGGTGAGCAAAATAACGATGGATTAAAACCAGATCTGTGACTGGAGTGAATGGTTTGCCATTGTGCAACATTCCGTCCATCATCTTGTGTGTTCAGAAATATTATTGGCAGCTGTTTTTTAAAAAATGTTAGCGCCTCGACAAACATCACTAATGGATACGAGCAACACAATCCACATCCCTTGGCAATTCGTAAAGAATACTTTCTGTAAAAGCACACCCAAACTTTGCCACATCGATCACAGTGGAAGCATATAAGCTATGTTAAATAAAAATCCATTAGAATTGGAGACATTGGTAAATACTGATATATTACCTTTAATTGTTTTTAAGAAACTGCGATCAAATACTTAATTGATTGCAAGAGCTGCATTCTGTTAAGTTGTCAGTCCGTTTCTACCAACGGTTTTCACTTTCAGGTTCTCAGACGATTACATTCTAGCTTTGAAACTGTGTGTGCAAATCACCATACAGAGTGCCGTGACGCCAGCAGCTTTTCCATAATCATGAGGTTTTCCCACAATTAAACTGAAACCGTGGCATAGACCATTAGAACGCTATTTAGTATTGACTGATGAAGAGTAACTAAATTATATAGTTGTCTTGGATATGAGGGTCAATGAGTTCATGGTTTGGGTAATGAGACGATTACACTGACGCGATTCTAAGACTCGCCCTTCATTTTAGTGAGGATCCAAGTATAATAGTAAAAGACATATGGGCCAGATGTAGGTAAATATCATTTACCGATTCTAAAACCGATTCTGTATTTTAGAATCGGTAAATGATATGTAGCTAATAATTCGGTACATTTTACCGAATCGGTAAAATTCGGTAAATACCGATTCGGTATTTACCGATTCTGTATTCCCCATTCATTCCTATGGGCCTTGAGGCCCATAGGAATGAATGAGAATCACTGATGCGGTAAATACCGAATCGGTAATAGGGGGTAGACTTACAAGGGTGGCAGGGTGTTACATTGACACCATGTTGCACCCCTGTATAGTGCATGGGTGCACATGTGGCACACATAGATGCCCTAAGGGCATGTATGCCTGCCACATGGCACTGTTAAAAAAGCACAAAATTGCTTTTTTAATAGTTTTCATTATTTACCACCAACTTGTAATTGGTGGTGAAAACGAATCCTTACAAGTGAAAAGCACTCACTTGAGTGCTTCCTACATTAAGGATTTGGTAATTTACCAAATCGGTATTTAAGAATTCGGTAATTTACCGATTCCTTAAATTACCGATTTGGTAAATTACCGAATCCTTAAATTAGGCCCCTACATCTCAAATGTCTATACCGGTCGGTAACGGACGAAATTCGGTAATTTCGGCCATTACCGACCGGTATTAGGCTTCCTACATCTGACCCATAGATTTTATATGAGGAAACAAATAACGGATTACACTGATTATTGTAATTGTGAATTTTACCATCAACTTGTGATTTTCATGGTAAATCAGAGCATTATTTGAGTGCTTAATTGTTATAAGAAGATACAATAGCCATTACTGTGTTGCAAAAATCTTACTTTGGCTAAAACTATTTTAATTGCCGAAGGGATTCAATGTTCATTATTGGCAGCTATAGAGCTTAATAAACAGGATAATGCCATGTCAGTCATATAGGTAACTGAGGTTAACGCTATTTCATTGACCCCAGCAATGCACACAAGAAAAGAGTATAGGAGGAAAAAGGGACCATTAAAATGAATGGATTGTTTTGGTGTGGCTCAAGAGTCCATTTTGCATACTTTAGCAATTGTCTATTTTAAATATGAAATGCAATCAGTGTGGCAGGATTGAACATTTTGCAAAAGTATGTAAAAGTATTCACATTACCACAATACAGGAAAATATGTTCCACAAAAGTTTTCAGCAAAATTATTTAACTTTGTTAGTTACGGAATTGTGAAATGTTAATTAATACTAATGACAAAAGAGATCCTATATGTAAAATTGACATTGGTGATGCTATTTCACTGTTTGCTGTTGATTCAGGTTCACCTATTATTATAATATCTGATTAACTGTTTTTGTGAAAATGGTAAGAAGTAGAGTTAATACCTCCAGATATTAATCCAGTTGCGTTTGGGGGAAGTGGATAAGACATGTTAGGGTACTTTTGGTAGACAGTGTAATACGAAGAAAGGCACATTTATACAAAAGTAAATGGCTAAGAAAGGCTACTATGCTTAATTATGGAAGGATCAGGGCACATTTGATATCTGTGCGACCAGGTAGTATGTGCCCCATCACTTCAGTAGCATTGGAAGAAAGAGGCATTTAAAAAAATGTTGGACAGCGATACAGGTATTCAAAGACAAGTTGGATTGTATTAAAGGCTTTCAACACTGTACTATATGGAAACAATCAGCCACACCAATTGGTGATAAAGTGAGACATGTACTGCTTTGTTTTTTTACTTAATTTGCCTTATAACATGACTAGCCTAAGTTGGCTGCCCTCGTTGACCCACATTGACTATAGTGTCATAACTGTGAAGTCTTTTTTTTATTTTCATGATAGCAGAACAGTTTGATACCGGGTGATCATACTCTAGCGACTCTATGCTAGTTCTGACTGACTGGTTAATTTCACCCTGTGATTGTTAAAGTACATTTACATTTTAGTACTGGTTTACTCGACATAGGAACGCAGATTTCCTAGGTGGATGCCATGCTAACTTGGGACACAGATAGACACCCTTCCCAATATTTGTATTTTATTTAACCTGGCGCTGATTTCAAATGTTAACGCTAATGACAGTGATTTGTTCTTTTTTTTAGTTATGTTTTGGGTGATTGGTTTGTTCGTTTGTATTCTCAAACTGGCCTAGAAGACCTAGAAATGTGAACTCCAAGATGGTTGCTTGTGGACATAGACTGATCCTCTTTCTTAGGTTTGGTTGGTAAGCCACTCCAATATGGTGCCGATTCATAATCATGAAAGTTAATCCTAGTTACATAGCCACAGAGTACTCTCCAACTAGGTAAGTTTTGCATCGGCAGATCTTTATAATTTGACTCCTTGTTTTTACTCGAGTTGAAAGAATATTCACCCGCTCAGAAGGGCTAATATATCTATAGTCACTCACAGAACGTGGATGATTTCCCCGCTCAATGTTTTACATTTGCGTGGTTACAGGCATTGTTTGCTTATCTGAACTTCAGGCAATACATTTTGATGTTCAGTCACAATAATAGATTCCTAATTATTTCTGTTATGAATGTTACTTTCGGGATCAAATAATCTGTCTAACCTTTAGTTACAGGTAATAATCATTATTTTCAACACCGTGGGTTAAATAATACTTTCCCGTTCAATGTTATTTTACATATTTCGGAACAGGTCACACTATGAGTATACAGAATAGTATCTGAAGAAATTACTATCAGTTTAGGAGATTTTAATGTTGTGATTTCTTCTTTTTGCAGCCTTACCATATCAAATATGTTTATGGAATAATCCATTATTTGAATATGTAAGGTGAGCTTTGCACTGGTTCCACTTGGTGATGAGGGGTTTGTTGGTTATATTTTTCGTGAAAACATGCATGATCATATGATTCTGTTTACCATGACTAGGGTATAGCCAGTGTATGATTATGTTGATTACAGTGAGAGGAGGTACTCACAACAGGTTGTTGTTGTTATTTTTCAGTGCAAGAAGAACATGCTGCTACTTAAATTAGATGTTAGTGGTTGCAATAGTAATGCAATAGTGGAGAAGCGTGGCTCAGTGGTTAGAGGCGGCAGACCCGGAAGCTAAGATCGGCCGTGGACCAGGGTTCGATTCCCCGCCTCGGCGGGTCTCGGGCTCAAAAATTCCACAGACTCGACAATTCTCGCTCCGGTGCCTACTCGACTCACGGGGTCACACTCTGCGACTCTGGGCAATAGCTTGCTTAATCTCCACTACGGCCCCTCGCGGCGGGATGCCTGGCTTTCACCTTGTGGATACCCTGCCGGGGTATCTCACAGGGGAATACCAGGACGGGTTCCCTAAGCAAGCGCCTTGATACCTTCGGGTGATACGTGCGCTATATAAGTCGCAATACATACATACATATAGATGTCAGGTGAGCACGTATTTCGGCCAAGTGCCATTCCTCTGCTATGCCACCACTATTTAAATTTTTATTAAACATTAAAGTTTTTTTTTTAAATGATTTCTTTCTCACTGAAGGCTTGTTTTTTGGATGTCAACAGCTCTGGTATGTCACATTAGGAAACACTATCTGTGCTGTAACACACTTAGGAATGTTATCAAATTTTTCCATTAATATTTGATTTCCTGTTTTCACTCTAAGAATGGATTTGCCACTCAGTTACTTTTGATAAGCAGAACTTTCAGTTACTCTCCCAATATGCACACTAACTTGCACTACCTTTGTGGTCACTGGTAATTTGATGGAGACTGTCCTTATAAACTTTGAAATAATGGTTGAATTTTAATACTCTTATGTTTGTTAATCTCTCTAGCCCTGAGGTAGTCGGTTGGAATATAGATATCCTGTGACCAAACATGTGTTGGCTAGCTTATAATGAAATTTACTTCAAATCATATGAGGATTGTGGTTTATGAATAAGGTACACAAGAAGACCTTTTACTCAAGAGCGGTACTTGTTTGTGACAGAGTACTCAGGGATCAACTTTCTCTGTGTGGACCTTGTCCTCTTTGAAGAAAATTTGGTGGCTTTCCCTCACCCTGGAATACCCGTCCTTTTATTTCTATTGATATATTGACTGAAATAATTTATTGTTACTATTGGCACTGGGTTCGTGTATGCCATATCTACCCAGCCACCACATTCTATAAAATGTACTGCTAAATGTTAGAGAGAATTTATGTCTAAACTTGGATCAACTTATAGTTGACAAAGGGATTGAGCCTGTAAATTCTCCGGAATAGTTGGCCCCAGTAGTGATATCCAAAAAGAAAATGGGATTATGAGATCATGAGCAAACCGTAAGTCACTAAATTGGAACGTTTTAGAGGATTGCCATTCTTTACCAAGGATTCTTGAAATTTTAGCACAAATTGGATAGACAAAGTATTTTTCGACAATACATTTACATTCTGTATACCATCAAGTTCCATTGTCTGAAGGCTCTAAGTCATTTACCATCATTATTACTCCTTTTGGTACATTGTATCATCAATGGATGCCTTTAGGGCTGGCCTCTGCGTCTTCCGGTTTTCAGAAATGAATGCATAATTTGTTCAGGAGTGTAAATATGGGTACATGCATTTCATTCTGTTTTTTGCGAGCACTATTAACCCGTTGGCTGCGTCGAACGTTCAGCTCCAGTGCTGAACGTTCGAAAAACGGGTGGTGCACCATCGGCCAACGGACGTGCGCAGCACTACCAAGGTAGTGCACGCGACGACCGTTGGCCAACGGCAGCAGCCAACGGGTTAAAGAGCATAGCCATGTATTGGAACATGAAATTATTCAATTAGAAAACACCACCACGACAGTAAAGAAAGAAAAATGCATGTTTTTACCAGAACGTATAAAATATGTAGGTCACTTATTATCAGCTGAGGGTATCAGACCAAAAGAAGATTTAGCAAAAGCTTTTAAAGATGCAACTTAACCTGAAAGTGCTGATCAAGTAGGATCATTTATGGGACTCTGCAAGTAGTAATCATGGTTTGTATAAGGTTTTACAGTAATCACAGAAGCTTTAAAGAAATTATTTTGCAAAAGGCTATAGTGTGTATTGTCAGATAACGCAATACATTTTAGGAAACTAAAAGCATAATAATAAATGCACCAGCTTTACAGTCATACGTAGAAGGGTGTACATGCACGATAACTGTGTATACCAGCTCACAAGGTGTAGGAGAAGTTCTCATGCAATAAGCAAAAGGCAAGGAACATACAAAAGCTTTTGCATCCAAATCATTGATACAATCTGAGTAAAACTACAGCACAATACAGAGAGAGGCACTTGCATGTGTTTGGGGACAAGAATATTTTCGTACCTATGTGTGAGGGCAGACATTTATCATTTGTACTGATCACAGCCACTAACTTACATGCTTACATGATGGGAAAATGTATAAGAATGGCTTCACCAAGATTTATACTTTTATTGTTACATGTGTACAAATTTAATTTTGAAGTTCAGTTCATACTAGGCAAAAAAAACAATGCAAGAGCAGATTTCTCATCAAGGTTTCCTGGAGCTTGTTACCCTGATGAGGAAGGAGATTCACAAGCTAAAGGAACTGAATGGGAAATGGAGGAGTATCGCTGAGGAAATTCCTCCACGCACTCAAACTGTCAAGGGTAATGGACCTCCTGTTATAGATGTTACTAGAGCTCAAGCAGACCTTTGTGTGAGCAGTATTGGCAGTATTACTGTGGGGAAAAGTGACTGTACTATGGTGTTAAATGTTACTGCAATAAACAATAGCAGTTTTTTGTCATCACATAACACCTACTTCATTTGTGGAAGTAAAGGCTATTTCCACCTACCTATTGGGTTGCCTGGAAGCTGCTATGCGTCCTTTTTGCTACCACCTGTGTTTTTAGCACCTGCATCTTACCATAAAGACTATAAACTGTATAATGATATTTCCAAGAGCCGATATAATCATGATTAGGTGGATCAGACTGATACTGCACTGCAGCAGTACGTTGACTTTAATTTGGGACTATTCTTCTTTGTTGGTGTGGCCTTAAACAGCAGAAAGATAAGGCGCTTGACACGTGTTGTATAGACTGTAACCAATCAGACAGCCATGGCACTTGGAAATATCACAGAAGAACTACAAATTGTGAGAATCGTGGTGCTCCAAAATAGGATGGTCCTTGACGTCATACTGGCCGACCGTGGTGCAGCATGCCGCATCATTGGGAGCAGCTGCTGAGTATTTATCCCTGACCACGCCCCTTCAGTTTTTGAAGCGATTTCCAAGCCGCACAAAATAGCCACTGAAATCCGTCAGGATTCAGGGACATGACTTTGACTGAATGGCTATAGACTATGTTTAGTGTATGGGGCTGGAAACAATTGTCAGCTCTATATATATTTACTGCGATTCTTTTAGTTTCTTTCTTATGTATACAATGTGGCCCGATGTTTTGTTGCCTTTGTATTTCTACTTGTACCTCATGTATACCGACTAAATGAAATGTCACAAATGTAAATGCTCGCTTGGCAATGGACCAAGAAATTACTGAATTAATGCAGATAGATGTAAACAATGTTTTCCATACTCCCTCAAAAGTATAGGAAGATGTCTTCAGGATATGCTTAAAGGGCCGTTTGTGGAAATCAAAGCGATACAAAAGGGGATGATGGACGGAGCGTTTGAGCAAATCAAACACTCACCCCCAGTCAACTGATCTGGGTTTAATCCATCACCATTCTTTAGCACACTCAGCCACCCCATTTCAGACATGGCTATATGCAAATCAGTCTGACCCTGTGCCTCATGGGAACAGTCCAGCCCGAACTGCCAAGCCATGTCTTCCACGGACCGGAAACAAGCATCCTGGAACCGGTTTCGGATTCATAATCCTCATCAGCCAGGCTATCTTGAATCCAGTGGCCAAGTGAGCAAGGGACTCATGTCTGAGCATACCCTGCCACACTTAGGGCGAACAAAGCGATACAAAAGGGGATGATGGACGGAGCGTTTGAGCAAATCAAACACTCACCCCCAGTCAACTGATCTGGGTTTAATCCATCACCGTTCTTTAGCCCACTCAGCCACCCCATTTCAGACATGGCTATATGCAAATCAGTCTGACCCTGTGCCTCATGGGAACAGTCCAGCTCGAACTGCCAAGCCATGTGTTCCACGGACCGGAAACAAGCATCCTGGGACCGGTTTCGGATTCATAATCCTCATCAGCCAGGCTATCTTGAATCCAGTGGCCAAGTGAGCAAGGGACTCACGTCTGAGCATACCCTGCCACACTTAGGGCGAACAAAGCGATACAAAAGGGGATGATGGACGGAGCGTTTGAGCAAATCAAACACTCACCCCCAGTCAACTGATCTGGGTTTAATCCATCACCATTCTTTAGCCCACTCAGCCGCCCCATTTCAGACATGGCTATATGCAAATCAGTCTGACCCTGTGCCTCATGGGAATAGTCTGAACTGGGGTGGCAGAGTGGGCTAAAGAACGGTGATGGATCAAACCCAGATCTTTTGACTGGGCGTGAGTGTTTGATTGGTTCAGGTGCTCCGTCCATCACCACTCCCCTTTTGTACTCCCTTTTGTATCCCTTTTGTACCGTTTGTGGAAATAGCAAATAATCTGGTAGCATAAGCTGAAACCATCTGGTTTGGGGCATCCATTTTGTCAGCTATGAAATTCTTCCATCCTCTGCTGTTTGTCTTTTCTCCTGCCTGTGCTGTCTATTTTAGTTAACTTCCTGACTCAGCTAAATGCAATATGCATGCTAAAGAGTTTTTAGCTGCCAGAACACCTGGTCTCAGACTCAACTGTCAATCTCTTAGTGCTTCCATAAGCACTCCTGCCCCCCTCCCACTTTGCTGACTAAGTGATTTCCACATTTGCCCATGTTTGTCAGTAGGTATTCCTGTGTAGGCATGTACCTTCTATGTGTAACTACATGCTTACCAGTGCAGAAAATCAAGTATAAAAGACCCATGGTCTGGGCATTCAAGTCACTACCTCCTGGAACACTCGAGGGTGGTGAATGTTCATGATCTCACCCATGAGTGAATAAACTTGTTATTTTGAATTTCAGCTCCAGTGTCAATCTCTATTTTGTTGGTCTGAAGGACCCGTGGACAAAGATAAGGGTGACTTCTGCACCGGTGTGCCCCTGAAAAGGCACAATTCCACACCAGCACCAACAAAAGTATTAAAATCGTCATCATGGTCAAGAATTTCACCTCACCTGTGGCAGCCTCCAACTCAATCCCCCTCGCAGGACCTCTGCAACAATCTTTCTCAATTCTTCATCAACAAAATCACCCTCATTTACAGCCACTTCAACCCGCAACTGGACCTGACAGACCTCGCCAAATGCCTCTCAATCGTATCCAAAGAATGAATGTTAACCTCGTGGCCCATCATCAACCCAGAAGAAACAGCGGCCACCATGGAATCCATCCATTCAGGAGCCCCATCAAACCTCTGCCCTCACCTCACCTGCTCCATAGGACTGCAACCCATCAGTGCCATGCTCAGACCCATTCTGAAAGCCTCCACTTCATCCATGATCTTTCTAGTTTCTTGCGAACATGCAACTATACTCCCATTGCAAAAATAAATCTTTGTGGACCCTTCAATGCTCTCGTCAACCTACATTGACTATAGTGTCATAATTGAATACTAACAGTTGTGTGGAATCAATGTCTTCCATATCTCCTGACAAGATGATTGGTGAAGTCAACAATTTAATTGTTAAAGGGTAGCTCTCAGAGTGTTGTCTGATAGGAAAATTGCAATGATATCCTAAAGTACAGGATGAACTCAGTATTGAAGGATAATTTGTCCTTAAAGGAGGATGTATAATTCCTCCTAATGATTTAGGAAACTGACTAATTACTGTTGCACACAAAGCACACCAAGGAGTTAAGGGGAGAGGATGTAGCCTTATGGCTCGAGCGGTCGACCACGAAGCTGGGGAACCAGGTTTGGGTCTCGGCAATGACGCTCAACGTCCTGTGATTCTGGGCAATCACTAAATCTCCCTGTGCCTAACAAAAATGGATGTGTCCATCTGTAACGAAACTGGGCTCATGTATAGTGCTCTGATAACTGATGTCTCTGGTCTAGTTCGCGCTATATAAAACTCTAAAAACACATTTTTTAAAAGGGTAAAAGGAAATTGATATTAAAGCATTATTTGTGGACTAGTTTGTAGAATATGTCATTGGTAATTGTAATTGTGTTGTTTGTAGCAATGCAGACAAATGTCTATGTACAAATGTTCAACCATTGGTATCTTATAAATTTCCATGAATGGGAAAAACTGGAGATAGATTTTGCTGGCCTGGTGAATAGTTTAGCAGAGCATAACTATTTTATGATTACCCTAATTGATTACCTATCTAAATGGGTACATTATGAATACATGAAAGAATCCAATGAAAGAATCCAACACTGAATATGTCATAAACTTCTTTGAAACAACAATCACCTTTATAGTGTATCCTCATACCACTAGCATGAAATAATGGAGGACAATTTATATCCAATCACATGCACACATATCTTTTAGGAAGTAGTATAAAGCATTTCACAGTCCAGAAAGTAGTTTTATTAATAGAAAGGATTAACTGAATATTGAAAGCAACCTCACAGTTAGCTATTTCTTCTCACTTAAATTTCAAAGAAACATTCAAGGACAGGATAGTTCAAGCTATTGAGATTAAAAAAGACATGAAATATTTTATTCCCAGCTTATGTGGCAGAAAAAGGAAGCAAGACATTAACTGACATAGGGGGTGTGTTTGAGGAAGAGTGTGAAGTGTGTGGAGAGGAAAAGTGGAGAAAAATGTAATAAAGAGAAAACTTGCCAAAATGGTCAATTTTGAAGTAGAAAACTAGGTAAGAATGACACAACCTGGAATAGTTCAGAAGGGAAAATCAAATTTTACCCTCCTACGTATTGTGAAAGTGAGTAAGTGTGCTTTAAAGTATTTGACAGAGGTTGTGGAATAAACAAAGAGTTGCAAAAATGAGAAACATCGAAAGTGGTAAGGTTGATGAAAATAATCACATATTTCTGCAATGATTACATTCTCTAGAAATGTTCAACTCAAAAATTGGTACTCAACAAGAAGTGAGTATCAATATAAGTCATAGTGAGTGTGTACCTGAGTTTGGCAGATATGATCACAATGATGAGTTTCAACTGAGTCTGAAATGCCCAGGGTATCTGTAATCTGCTATCCTATCAAAGGTGCACCAGTTGGAGTAAGAAGGTCATCTAGTGTTACCAGGAAAGCTAAGTCATTTAATAAGTTTGCATTATACTAACAATGTAGAGGTTTGACATGTTTTGACTTCTTCAGGTGTTAGTATTTAAAAAGAGATGTGTTAAATTGTGATTTGTTTTAGAGCCAATGTAGCGCTGTGTTTGTTAGCCTATTTGCAAGTTAGTATTTATGTAGAATTTACGTACGCATGTGGAATGTGCCAGAAGCATCAATGATATGATTATGATTTCATGAAAGATGGTTGTTGGAGAAATCCTGTCATTGGCATGACTAGTGTTGTTGTACTTGACAAGAAAATAAATACTTAGAAAATAGCACCTCGACAAACATCACAATCTACACATGAAACGTATAACACCAACTAATTACATGTAGGTTGACCACATACGAAAGAAACTCACACTCCCACAAACTTTTCTTGATTCACCTACTGCCCACTCTCAGCCTATCCCTGCTTATGTAGAAATTCTGGTTGTACTCCATTTTATGGTCACCGGATCTTTCTTTGGTGTCTCCTCTGACAATGTTGCCATCTCACGGGAAAGGCAGTCTCAATGCTTGCATCAGGGACTGAGATGCATCAACAGAAGAGCGCACCCATTTATTGCCATGCCACAATCACTGGAGAAAAGGCAAATAATGGCATGGGTATGTTATGCCTTTGCCTACTTCCCTAGTGTGGTATGTGCCATGTTTCACTTCAGACGTCCTCTCCACACAGTACACTTTTTGCGCAGCAGAAACCCCTGGCACTCCATTGCTGTACAAGCTGTCTGCCAATAGCTGCGTTACAGAAGTGTTTGCATCCTTTCCTGGAAGCACACATGACAGCTACCTCTTTCATCAGTCACCTCTTGCACGTCGGCTGTTTGCTGGAGAGTTTGGCGACATGTTGCTCCTTGGTAATTAAGAATATCTTGCACAATGACTGTGTGTGGACTTCAGGTGGGCACCTCAAACATGTTTACTCATTAATCATTACGAGTACATTAGATACTCTTGACTTATTCTACCTTTACATATATGTACATATGATTCAATACATTTAACCTAGAACCACATTTGATAAAAATCGAATTTCTTTATTGCAGGTGATACAGGATATATCCTCTTTCCCAATGTCCTCACACCTTGCTGCAGTCCAACTACACTACCACAACAGAGGTACAATAAGACAAGCACACGCACGAGTTGACTCCAACCCTCTCATTCTACCACGCTTTACTTGCAGACATGCCTCCCGATTGACAGTTGACGTTGGAGTGTCCCCACTCCCAGGATCCTTCCATAGCCCTTACAGGCTGAGACTCCAAGGGTTCTGGTGCCTCTCGCACCCGATCTAGCATCTCTGCCTACAGTCCTAAGTCTTGTTCTGTGTTTTCATTTCTATGCACAGTGTGCAGTCGTCTTTCCCCACGAATAACCCATTTCTCCACATCTGCCCACCATTTCACAACTGAGAGAAGTACCCTTGCAAGCCAATGTATGGCAATCTGTCTTTTAGCCAGGAGCAGCCCAATAATGCAAACCTATTCCACATTTTTGCGCTTTGCTTCAGTGAGGCTACCAAACCACGCATGCAGTGATTAACTGTAAGAATCAACCATAAGTCTGTCACTGTGGTGAGTTTATCCCCATCTCCTTTTCAAAGTCCCCTAGTTCTGCACATTCACAAGTCAAATGCAGGGATGACGCTGGGGTGCAATTGCAGCAGGGGCAATTTTCACATTTTGCGGTAGAAATTTTATGTAGGCGCCATGGTGTAAGAAAGACTTAGTGCAAATAATAGAACTGTGTGAGCTTAAATCTAACATGATCGGCCACCTCCTACACTTTTGCATTTGTTCGCACATATTCCCCATCCATCAAAGGCAGCATTTAAGGACCTGTGATCCCTCCGCCAGCCTATGTCACAGCTCATCTTCAGTCACCATCCCGTCCTGCAGTTTCTTTTCATCTCCTAGGGGTTCATAGATGGAAGTCTCCGCTCATCAAGTCTTAGGTAAGCCTGGACTTAGTTCGCAGAGTTTTGCAATACGGAACTCCGCGAAGTTACAAAAAAACTCAGCGAAGTTCCACAAGTGGCGGAGTGTAGTGAGAACTGCTGTTCTTGCTGGTCTTCCTGTTGCTTGGGTTGAAATTTTACCTGAGCTGCAGCTCACAGTCGCTAACATACCATTCACAAGCGCGAGAGGTGAAAAACTCTGCTGCACTATTCGAAGCAGAGTTTTCTGCAGTTTGTGACCTCCGCAGAGCATGGAGTGCAGAAAACTCTGCGAACGGAGCAGGGTTCACCGCCCAGACCCAGTCTTAGGGGTAACTTTCACTGTGTACTTCTACCCATTCCCAGGCCTCTTCAGGAATTGTGAAGAAATACGATTTGCCCTCATGTAGTACCATTAGCTTCAAAGAACAGGAGCATATATCTCCTATCGAAAGCTTTCTACTTTTGTTTCACAGCTATAAAGTACTGTCGAAGGTGTTGGTCCTGCTGTGTGTAGTCCAGGAATATGCAGCTAGCGTATCATCAAAGATTGAATCTCCGGATACTCAAACTGCATGTAGAATTGTTACCCGGTCTCTATACTTGAGGACTTTTGCAATCAATGTTTGTGGCTGTTTGCCCGGCGGGAGCCTGAGAGTGAAATCTTAATGAGCTCTTTCCACTACAAAAACCCAGATAGTGCAAAGGGGTCAATCACTGTTCTCAGCCATCTTTCCAAACACTGTACTGGGGTCTTCCCCTAAACTCCCTTGTGGAATCCCACAAAGTGAAGATTGCAGTGCCGCAAGCAACCCTCAGGGTCTTCAAACCTCTCCACCAACTTTCTGTCAGTCTTTGATAGCGTGCCAACTTTCACCACAAAAGTCTGGACCTCCTCCTGCAAGGCTGTCATGCCCAATTGGTGTCTTGAGTTGTCAGTTTGCTCTCAGACTCTGATAGGGTCCCACCTCCTCGACCTGCCCCTGTGGTAGTAAACCGGTCCATTTCTGTTTATTGTGTGTTCCTCGGCGCTTCATCCTTACCTGTCTTGTTCTGAAATACCAGGACGAAGGGAGACCAGTATTACCCACCGCGGAGGTTGGGCAGGTTGCACTACTGGTGACTCCCAGACAGTGCCAGCCGGCATGACTTGTGCGTGTTGGAGGGGCGGGGTGGGATGAAGGGGGAATGGGGGCGGCAGGGTTGTGCAAAGAGGAAAAAAACATTTTGCACTTACCTTGCCGCCAGGTCCTGCATCTCTTTTCTTTGCTCCTGCTCTACTCGTGAGACAGGAAGTTGGAATGACAGCCAGGTTCCCCTGACCAATCACAGCGCTGCAATGTGTGTTGTGATTGGTAAGCACCCAGGCTCCCCTAACCAATCACAACACTGCAATGCAGTGTTCTGATTGTTTTTGTGTGTCCTGGTTCGACGCTCAACCAGGATTGGGGACCAGGCTTGTTCTCCATGCATACTCTAATGTAATTTCACCGCCCAGACCTTGGTTTAATGATTTTGTATTTGTGCAAACACTATACTAGGGAGGATAGAGTAAAGTGTAAGCTGGCCATGAAGGATTACCGCAGGGAATGTCGGGCAGCTTGTGCTGCCTACTACTCTGATAAAATTGCTAGTGCCCAAAACTCCTCTAAAGACATTTTTCAAATTTTGAAATTTTGCTGGATCCTGCTACAGCTTTGACACCTCCTTTTCTTTCTCAGATCAGTGCACACTGGTTGATTTTTTTTTCTTCAAAAGTGTGGCAAACATTCATGCTTGTTGAGCTTTGTTCTTGGATTCACCTACAACTACTCCCGGTGTCCCTGAATCTATATTGGCATCTTTCCATCAAATTGATAACAGCAATTGTGTGGCTCTCTTATATAAAATCAAGTCAGGCTCACCTTTAGATCCCCTGCTACATGGAATTCTGAGAATGGTGAGCTCTTCGCTCTCCTGAGTTCTGGTAAACCCATTCATCACTGTTCTGTCTAACGGCTTGGTTCCACAGGACTGGAAACAAGCGATGGTGATACGTCTGCTTAAGAAACCGAATCTGTAACAGATTGGGCCAATTATCGCCAGATTTCACTGCTGCAAATTTGCGTAAAGATACTTGAAAAGCATATCAATCACCAACTATCAGCATATTCAGAGATTAACAACTCACTTCATTCTTCGCAATCAGGGTTCCGGAACGAGCATAGTATGCTAGGTGTAACTGTGCACCTCAGACTGCAGGTGGACAGAAGTGGAACTGCCGCTCTTATCCTTTTGGACTTGAGCTCTGCATATAATATTGTTTCCCTTCATAGGTTAACTCACTTTGCCATCCTGGTTTCCATCTTTTTTGCACGATCGCTCTTTTCAAGTCATCGCAAAATCTTCTGACTCTTCAGTTCACATGTTAATGTATGGAGTTCCACAGGGCCCCTCTTTGAGCCCTACTTTGTTTAATATATATGTCAGCTGTCTGGCAGACATAGTTGAAGTGCATGGTCTGGCACTTTTCTCTTATTGCACGACTCAGAAAGCATTGTGTCACTTTCTGTTGGATGGCCTTGGAACACCTTATCTTGTTCCTTGCCTTAAGGAGGTGGCGAGCTGGATGATGAACAACTGGTTAAAACTAAATGTAGAGAAGACCGAAGTTTTACTGGTTGGAAATCAACCCCATTTATGGGGTCCCCACTGCTAGTCGGATTAACTGGGGCCTTGTCATTATCCAAGTCAGGTTATCAAAGATCTCAGTTTCTAGCTGGATGATACTCTCACAATGGACCAGCAAATAATTTAGCTGGACGCCTGTTGCTTGGCATCCTTAGATATTTTTGAAAAATACTGAGAGAGAGTCAAAGGAGAAAGGGAATCCAAAGGGGAAACTCTGTACAAGGGAATAAGATAGTTAAGGCTCAGAAAAGACTGGCACTCAAGAGTCAATGTGGCATTCAGACCAGTAGCGGCTGCTAAGGGACGGGGTTGATGGTGTGGCATGGGGTGGGGGGATGAGAAAAAAAAGGCCTTATCTAGAATGGCCAGCCGCCGCCTCTCCTCCGCCCTCTTTATCTTCCTTCTACCTGTCACCAGTCGCAGCCGGCAGCAGGAAGTACCTGGGCACACAGGCTCCCCTGAGCTAATCACAACACTGCAAGGCAGCGTTGTGGTTGGTCTGAGTGCCGTGGTTAGGCTCTCAGACGGGGGCAGGGAGCCTGTGCAAGTTCCTCACCAGGCTGTGTAATGCAGTGCGCATTACTTTTTGGCGGCCCACTCCTCCCCCTGCTCTGGCCAGCCCCACCCGCCACTGACTTCAATAGGAAAAATAAAATGATAATAATGTTACGTTATTATCATTTTATTTTTCCTTTTGAGCAGTGGGGCAACGCTCCTCAGTCTTAGCGGAGGAACCACCACTGATTCAGACTAACTAACACCCAAGATGGACATGCAAGACATATACATATACAAATATGTATATACATACATGTGTGTATGTGGGGGGAGGGGTGTATTCATCTACCAAAAAGATTTGCAGCACTCCAGAGATCCAATTTCAGAGGTTTTTATTTCACCACCACTACCTTTGAGTGCGACAAATCTTTTTTGTATTTGAATTAATTTCAGGTTGGATTCTACCCGTTTTGCCTGCCTATATATCAATATTAACAATGCAGGGAATGTGGGGTAAAGCACTCAAGAGCGCCACATGGTAGGACGGAAACTCAGTAAGTTCCTCACCCATATTGCTGTTACAGATACTGATTCCAAATACCCCTATATTGAATATACATGCAAAGGCAGGGTCTGTGGAGCTGCCACATATAATGATGTCATAAAAGTATCTCAAAGATAATACAGTGGACAAAAAACACCACCTAGATTTTCAGCTGAGCCCATGGATCCTGGCAAGCAAACTGGAACATGGATGAGTGCTTAACAGGAAAGAAGGGAAAACAAAGGGCACACTTGGCAGAGGGCAAGTAACAAGCATACAAGTAAACTAGAAGCAATACAGCAGGAATAGGAAAACAGCAAACTAGGAACTGGAACAAAAGTAATGGGGAAAAAGGCTGGGACTGGAAAAAGGTAAACAGAGAAAAAGGGCTTCACAGGTGAACTGAAGGCAATGCTAGTTCAACAAACAATTAATAGCTAAGCCTCAGGAATAAAGAAATCAAAGTAGCACTGTAGACAATGCTAGTTCAGGAACAAGGGTGTTGGAAAAGAATAGGTGTCAGGTGTATGTGATTTGGTAAACGTGTATGTAATTATCCTTGTCCCTTCCAATCGAAGGTCTGATGGAGGTCTCCCGCCCACCAGGTAGCTGGACATAAAATACGGTTGTGAAGTTACTAGTACTAACTATACTGTCGTAAATTACATTTATGCATATTCCACCCACTAAACTGATCGGGTGAAGATAAGTACGTCTCCACATAGGAGTAACTTTTAATTCAGAAATGGCAAAAAGTAGTAAAATTACTCCTAGACGTAAGAGTATATTTCCACTGAGTAAAACTACATGTTTAAATTTACCTCTATGAGTAGGCCCCAATGTGTCTCTGATTTACTTATTGCATTGCTTTTCAAAGTAATCAGTGCAGAGTCTTAATTGGTTGTTCCACAAATCGGTTTTCTTGTAGTTTATTAAGTTTCATTTCCAGGATAGATTGCATATTAAAACAAATGAAAGGAAATAATGTAATTCTATCCAAATCATTCTACTATGATAATTGGGAATGCGCAAGACCTCAATGAGTTATTATTTTAAACAAATTGTGAAATAATTTATAAGTTGATTTTATACATCATTCAAGTTTCTGCCTGCCCAAGGGCCCATGACTGCTGCGAGTGGCTGAAAAGTGGGTCTGCTTAGAGTGACAGCTCAGGAAATCGTCTGCGTAACAGGTGAATAAGTATCCAATATCCATCCATACACTGGTGAGTTTACTACATGATATTTTTGATGGCAGTAAATTCCAGGTCAGTGTGTGCCACCCGCTGTGCCCCTGCTGTCTTCTTTGGCTATCAATACTTTGTCCTTAATGCATCTTTTCAAATAATGCCTCAGTTTTGTGCAGCCTTCCTTATTCTTTTGGACTGTTGCAGGCGCAAGCATTTTTTGTTCCATATCTCATGTTTCCCTTTATTTGTGTCTGGTATGCACTTGAGACAAAAGGTGATCCTTATGAGTTATTTTTGCATCCACAACAATTCCTGCTCCCAGCCTGGCAATTTGGCATTTATGTTCCTGTCTTTCAATACAGTTCCTGTAGACACATAAAAAGGAAAGCACATTTTCAAAATGACATGGCCTCTTGGAAGATTATTGCAAGGTATTGCACATAGAGTTGTTTACATTTTTTTTTTTAATAAACCGATTTTATTGACATTTCACATAAACACAGCACCCTTAGGAAGCGTCAGTTACATATATACTTAAAGCAAGAAGGAATAACGAGACAAAGGATATCTTTAACATATCTGTCTGCTCCCCTCACGGAAAGATACCTCTAAGATAGTTACACTCGCCCTATATTTCATGATATTTCTTGGGCGGCTCCTAGTTCTAAAAATTGGATTTCTAGGGCCATGCAGAGATTTATCCCCACGCCTAGCTTTCTAAATCAGATACACTGAGGTTCACCATTTCTTCATGATGTCTCTCTGTGGAGTAAAAAAGCACATGTTTGAAGGCTAATGCATGTCTATTGGCTTCTAACCCACAAATGTTATTAAGTAATGCAAGTTTCGTGTTGAGCCCGATTTGCCATACAAGCGCCCTCCCCTAAGGTTTTCCCCACTCCAAACTAGAGGGGTCGAAACTTCCGACATCGCCAGACCACATGCATAAAGTTACTCATATTCTGGGAAGGAGTTCAGCCCATAGTGTGAACATTTCTCAAGAGAGAGGAAGGTTCTATGCATATATTTATACTGAATCATTCAGAACTTGGTTTCTATTGTAGCTTCTTTTAGGGCTAGGAGTGCAGTTTGCTATTCCTCATATGTGAATGACTCAACATCTGTCTCCCAGGGGCGTTACGTTATGGTGGAGTTGTAAGTATCTAACAAAGTCGTGTTTTTCCATATTAAATCCATGAAAGAGCGTAGTGTGTTGTGCAAATTAATATCTCTTAATTTGGAAAGCCTAATATTATCCCAACCTTTAAATACCTATAGGCAAAGTACCTTACTGAACATGGTGCCTATTCTCAATGTGGTCTCTTTTCTGAGTTTACCCCGCCAACCCATGGTTTGGAGAGCTTCCACCATAACCTCTGTCCCACAATGATAGCACGGAGAGGTCCTGCAGGAACAGTCCATGTAGGAGAGTAGGGTCTGCTATCCTATGGTCACCCCAAATATTTGCTTTTTGCTTCACTGGTTTTCGACTACTGAGGCTGTGGGCCTGCTAAGCAGACCCCCAGCCTGCTGTTCTCTCTCTAAATTATTAATACATGTGCTATAGGTACATACCACAATTGGAAATGGACTCCTTGTCAGCCCCTGTACCATGCACTATAGGTGCTCAGGGCATAGGTGCCACCAAGGCCTACCAGGGGTTGCAGCATATCTTTTGCCACCCCTGGCTGGTTCTTAAATTGACACAACTGGCTGATCACTCAGCTGGGGCAAGATGGTGTAATCACCCCTTGCTTAGGTATAGTATACCTATATCTAAACCTATATCTGGACACATATAAACCTGTGAGCCACTCCTATGGAAGGCCTCATCAATCCTGGAGGCAGAGTGCGTGGTTTAATGTGAGATGGAGCTCTAGCATGAGCTGGGCCTGTCTGCAGCCGTCGGGAACAACTCCCTAAGCTGTTCCAGGATAATGCCATACCATATACAATTAAGTGCATTATAATCCTCGTGGTTATATAGCAACTTTGGTTTGGCTTTATCAAAACATGTCGTGTAAGGTGTCATACGATTTGGAATACTATCCCCTCGCCAGTTCTGGTGACGGGGATAGCATTCCGCCCCTCTAGAGGGAGAAGACATGTTACTTTACTGAAATGCGGTTGATTTTTAAAAGAGCCTCAGATCCACAAAATGGATGCTTCTGCCACAGACACGAGTCTGACCCCCTGGAGCTGACCGAAACTCAGCCAAGGGGGCCTGGACAAAGGGTTTCCTGTCGCAGGGAGGTGTCACACCACCCCAGACAGGAGATAGTGGATTGTAGCAGGGAGGTTTGAAAGAAACCAGACACTGCATGGGGAGCACAAGGCTGCCCCTTGCATAATCCGGTCAAACCAGTTCTGGGGCACACCAGCCCCAGTCCCAGCGCGGCCTGGATCAAAGGAAAGGGGTGTATCCACCCCCTTCCTGGGTCCCACCCATAGGAGGGGACCTAGCAGGTAATCCAGCCCCCCAGATTCGAATAAGAGTGGAAGCAGTGCCAATGCACTTCAGATTATCCTGATGAAACATAAGAAACAAAACTCTGGACCATTCGACTCAACGTAGAAGACTGAAGAATCTCCCTTGTGGTCAAGGAGTGACCACCCTGTGCAAACAGGCACCATCCAGCACCTCGACATCTGCTTTGTTGCAGTTCCCGCCGGAACTCGAGCGACAGAGATCAACGAGATCAAGCTTGCCTGCCTTCTAACAGCCCGATCCACAGTCCCTGCAGAGCTGAGACCCGTGGAGGCAACCGGAAGCGTGGGGCACGCCATCTTGAAAAGACCACGAGACGCTGACCGTGCAGCCCACAAGTGATCCTCGAAGCTGTACACCTGGGTTTGAGAAGCCCCAACCCTGAGCCACTCTTGCACCGAAGTTCACCCCTCTACACTCGACGAGTGCTGCGTGGGGCCCTTCTGCTTCTTTTGATTCAATGCGTTAGCCCGGTCACTTGCCAGCCAGCTTGTGGTCCCTGTGCTGACGAAAACCAAAATACGACTTGTGATTCTGGTTGCTTCAGATTTGCACCCACTCCCCTGAAAAAGAGTACCCACTCTGACCCTCCTGGTCTGAGTGAGAAGCAATCTTTCAGTTCCGCGTGGATTGCTTTTGCCAAGTGTTGTTTGCTCCAATCTTGAAGCCGACAGCGCCGACAGCGAGAGCCTACGTGGGACAGCTCGTGACCCGCTCCTGGATGTCGCAGATGCCCCAGAGCCCACGTGGCAGTGGAGAGAAGCTCCTTGATAACGACCTGATTGCGCCCGACATTGCCTGGTTCCGTCCTGGTTCCACCCTGGTCACTGCTGAGTGACCCAGACTCTGTCCCCTCTGCTTTCAGGTATTTTTCTATCCGGATTCACCCTCGGATCCCACCGGACACTTCTTCTTCACAGCGCCTGCAGCCTCTTCAGCTTCAAGCACCCAGAACCTGCACGACGAAACCCGACGCCACTTCGACCCTATGCACCCGCTTCCTGTGGGTGAGGTAACATTGCAACGCCGTTGTTGCCACACTGGTACACACCTCTAGGGTCTGTGTCTAAAGTTTTGTCCTTCTAGGTTCAGCGGAAGTATCCTAAAACTCTGTTTGCTTAACTTTTACGCACCATTGACTTGCATTGGTGCATGCGTGTGCTTTAAGCACTGCACCCGAATCCCGCGGGCTTTTCCCGACTTCAGCATTGCTTGTCCCGACTGCTCCCAGCGATTCCCTAGGCCCTAGGCCTAACCACTGTTCGATTGGTATCTCTTATACCACTTTCTTAATATATGGTCTGAGTGGCCCCTCGCCCTCATCCATAATTGTGCAACTTTGTATGTTATACTGTGCTTTTGATTTAACGCTTGTGCCCCTTTGTTCATAAAGAATACTGGGGATTATTTTAAGTAATAAATACATCTATTTTTATAATATATACTTGTGTGGTGTCCTTTCATTTGATATTACAGGACTGTGATTGGTAAAACAGCTCGCTTAACACGACCTCTTGAGTTAAGCCTTTAAGGCTGCTTAGTCTATGCTACCATTAAAATAGCTTGTCTACAAGGTTGACTTACAACCAGACACCATAAGGGATAGTTTGGACTAATACAATGTGGTTCCAGAATTGGAAACATCATATATCAGGCCAACTTCTCACAGTTAACCATTTAGCAAGTGTAGTTGATGTCCCCATTGCCCAACTCTCAGCTACGTATTGAGGAAAAAGCTGGAGCCAAACACCCATTCATTTACAACATTTGGTTCGGAGCTATAGCACAAAACAATGTTAGCATCAACTAGACCGCCATCAAATGTGAATTAAAAGCATTTACTAATTTCAATTCTGGACATGCCCCATTCCAAACACGCTTTTACAGGCAGGAGTTAAGCCATGTAAAGAAATGTTGAGGATCCTGTAGGGGTAGTTCTGGAGGTTGTACAGACGTTTTGGGAGGGGACCTTCTTATTTATGGCTGTCCACCCTATCAGCAGCAGAGGGAGGTGGGACCAAAATAACAAGTGATTTAATAATTTATCTAGTATGGGAAGCATATTTTTTTCTATTCAATTTCCGTCTTTATTCGATCATAAACAATCATAAAAGACACATATAGACAAATACAATCTGATATAAAAGGCATACCATCTCATACAAAGCATTATTTTAAAAGAGCATATCATTTAAAATCCCAAAGGAAATTAAAACAATACTACTTAAAACAATGATTATGTTTAAAAGGGAGAATTTAGGAACACAGGATATAAGAAGCAGGTTACATGCTGTCTTGCGAATTTTTCCTTCTGAGGTCCCAGGTCCAAATCAGAAACTTAGCCATAGCAATGACTATGACTTCAGTAGTTCCGGTTTTTAAAATGCGCAAAGCAGTGTGGCTTGATCTTGTTCCAAGGTTTTTACAAAGCGGCTTGAGCCATTTCTGTCGTGGGCCCTTGTATGCAGGGCACACAAACAATACATGCGATAAAGACTCGTCCACTGTTACACAAATATCACATTTTGTATGCCGGGCGTCCCCCCACTTTTTAGTGAAGGATTTTATGGGTAGTGTTCCTACTCAAAATTGATGATAGAGTTTTCTATCACCAGGACGTGTGATAGTGTCCCAATAGGCCTCGAGCTTATACTCATATTTAAAATCTAAAAACAGGCATGTAAGGAAACCACTAGAAACAGAGGACAAAGACTTTACATTAACTCTGTCCCTATATAAGGTTTGAGATTTTTTTTTGATGGGAAAGAGTTCCCTTCTGGGTCCTGCCACAAGTGGATGAGGCCCATGTCTAATAACAATGCATTGATCTTTCCTAGCCAGGGAATTTTGTTTGCCTTGTCTGCATCTCTAATAAACTTAGCAGCTTTTGCATAGGGAGCTAACTCCGAGATAGTCCAAAGTCTTCACCAGTAGGCAAGTGGTCTAAAACCCGCAGCCTCCTCAAAGGGGATACATCCTAGATCTAATAGTAGGGGCCTGAGAGGGGAAGATTGAAGAAGGCCGGTCAATGCCCTCAAAAACTTTGTTCTGGGCCAAGACTAATGGTGTTAAGTTTTCGAACCCCCATAGTTCCGCCCCGTATATTATTGAAGCTCTAACCTTCCCTTGGTATATAGATAGGGTCGGGTCAACTGGTTTGGTTTGAGACAACCTAAATTCTTTAAACAGGGCCCCTGCTAATTGGTTATGCCTTAAGACTAGTAGATCTAATTGTGGCTTCCAGTTCAGACGTTTGCCCAAAGTAACGCCCAGATATGCAAAGGAGTCAGTTAGTTCCAAGAGCACATTATTTATTTCCACTCTAGCTTTCACTACTTTACGTTTATGCAAGACCATGAACGTTGTCTTGTCGACGTTATCTACTAAATCATGGTCATTGCAGAACAAGGTGAATCGATCAAGGGCACGTTGCAGACCAGATTGCATCTTGGACAAAATTAAAATGTCGTCTGCAAACATTAAGAGCGGAACCCTAGATCCCACAAGAGTAGGTGCATCCGTAGGAAAATCAGTGTAGTATGAGATAACATTATTTATGAACAATGAGAAAAGGGTAGGGTCCAGGACGCATCCCTGCCTTACTCCCTTGCTCACAGGAAATAGGTCTGTTAACTTACCCTGCTGACCCCAATGTACTTGGGCATATGTTGACTCATGGAGTTTTACAATAAAGGATAGGATCTCAGCAGGCATCCCTGCCTGCCTAAGGGTATCCCACATCTTGGGTCGGGGGACTAAGTCAAATGCAGATTTGAGGTCTATGAATGCTGCATAGAGTGTCCCCCCTGCTAAGACCACTGTATTCCAGTATATCAACATGAATCTAAAAACTTGGTCGATAGTGCTAACATGGGAACAAAGCCTGCTTGATAAGTGGTTAGTGTTTCATTCTCATCTATCCACCTGTTTACCCTGCTTAGCACTAATCTCGCCACAATTTTTTAAAGAGTGTCTATAAGGCTTATGGGCCTCTAGCTGGAGGGACCAGCTTTGGCTGTCTTCCATCATTATGTCAACACCCACATAGGCCTTTTTGTGGCAATTTCAAGTCCTAAAGTAAAAATCTCTAGCTGGAGCTGGTCTATCTGGGTCGAATCTGAAGTGGCATGGCGGGCAAAAGAAAGATGGGTTGGAATGTTACCCTGAGTATTTGTCAGCGGTTAGACTTATTGGAATCATCCTCCCGTCACCTTTTGTGTGTTTGATATTACCTTTACTATTGCCCTTGAAGTCCATGCAACAATAGGGAAAGTGTTGGCTTTCGGAGGCAATAGATTTACTATTCCTACTCACTATAAGTAACGGTAGAGAAAGTGTTGGACTTCAAAAGGATTACATACAGGAATACAAGTCCGAAAAATATTTCAATAGCTAATATAACATAAAAATACTTTTATTTTAGACACATATAAATATCTATATATATATATATATATATGAAGATCCACTTCTCACCTCCTCCGAAGTGTCGGGACTTTTTCCGTCTCGGTGCACTACAGGTTTAGAGGTCGCCCTGTGCCGTAATCTACTATTCACCAAGCACAATGCTGCGCGAGTGCACTCCTTCCAGCACAGATAACACCAACATAAATTCCAGTTGGAAAATAAGTTTATTCAATAAGCATAAGGGTCAGGACAAAACACCCTACGCGTTTCAGCGATAACGCCTTGCTCACGGATAAGTAAAGTTCATTAAAAACGTGCTTATGTAGAAACTGAAAAACCATGTGAAATCAAGTGCATCAAAACAAAAGATGGACTACTGTTCAACAGTCTGCATCGGCCATCTTGTAATGGTAAATTAGTACATTCAAATGAAGTATAGTTCATCACACTCCCCTTAACTGGCTGCCTGTTACGTTATAGATGAGCAAAGCTCTAAACATCTCATCATTTTGTGTATGCTTTCGTTTTATCTGTACTATTTATTCAGAACCCAGCGTGATCCACTTGTCGGGTGTTTCACGCTAAAGCTGGGAAAGAGCTTCAATAATTAACAAAAAATTGATGTTGGTGTTATCTGTACTGGAAGGAGTGCACTCGCGCAACATTGCGCTTGGTGAATAGTGGATATATATAAAGATATATACATAAAATAGCAAAAAATAAAATTCCATATAATAACATTGGCTTGCCTAAAAACAAATTGCAGTTTTAAAATTAGTACAAAGCGACTTAATTTAAATTAATACTTAGAAAACAAATAACATTTAACAACAAAAATCATTTCACAAACAATATATCCAAAACACTTACAATTTAAATAATAAAGAATTCAAATAAAACAAATAATTATCATAATAGGTGCAACAGTAAAATTATGCATAATTATCAATTAACAATTAAATATAATTAACATTAGACCTGTAATATCTTCCCACCTTATTTTCCTACACAAAAAATAGCACACTATAAATAAATGAATGCACAAGAACCATATACAAATATATATTGACAGAAATATAACACTACAAAAATAAAAAAACAATAAAAACAGTAAGTAATTTACATAATTAATTGTTAAATAATATCTAAATACCATAAATAAGTTAATATTACATTTAAATCTGCCAGCCGGACAGTAATTGAATAACAACGGATCATGCGAGCCTCCCTTGCCCGGTCGTCTACTTTCAGTTTCGTTTCTTGGGTTTAGACCTATCTGACTTTGTCTCGCTCGCCCTGGCTTGCTGCTTTCGACCTACCCACGCCTCAACAACTGGTGACTCGGCCTCCTGTTACTCTTCACCTGGTGATAGGTCCCCATCTTATTTTCCACATTGCAGCGGGCGCATCGAGTCTAGCCATTTTTACTAGGTCTCAAACTACCCTTCGGGGCGCACAAACTAAGATGGCCGCCAAGCCTGAGGGTGAGAAACGCAAGACCAGACCGGCAATGCGAGGGGGCTCCGTGCAATCAAATGTCATGGACAGGTACACCCTCGCTAAGGGCTCTCCGGGCGGATCGACTAAATCCCCGGCCAACGTTATTGAAGAATCCCCGATGGATGAAGATCTGTCGTTGAGGGACGTCATGGGCGCCATTGCCGGGATGAAGGCCACATTGGGTCAACAGTACGATGCCCTGGCCCACAAGTTGGATACGGTCGCTATCGACGTTACCCTGATCAGGGCTGACCTTGCAAAAACCAATGAAAGGGTCAAATCCCTCGATCTAAAGACGTCTAGCCTTGTTACTGACGTCGCCGATTTACAGGCAGAGGTCGGTAACTTGCGCGCCGCCCGTGACTATCTCACTCGACGGTTGGACGATTTTGAGGGCCGAGCGAGACGGAACAACGTCCGTTTGGTTGGTGTCCCGGAGACATCGGAAGCATCCTCGGTGGACCTGCTGGTGGAAGATCTGGTCCTGAATCACCTGGCACCCAAGGACCTCAGCAAGTTTTTTGCTGTAGAACGTGCACACAGGATCCCGGGTGGCCCGCCTAAGCAGGGAGCCACTCCGCGTCCCATCATTGCTCGTATCTTTAACTTTCGGGACAGGGATGCGATCCTGCAAGCGTCACGCCTATCTGGTCCTATGGCTTATGAGAACGCTACAGTCAGCTTCTACCCGGACTTTACCCAGCAGGTTCAGAAACAGCGACTAGGGTTCCAGGGGGTGAAAAAGAGGCTGAGGACTAGAGACATGAAATATGCTATGCTTTTCCCGGCCCGGCTACGTGTGGTGTACAATGAACGAACATTTTTCCTTGATCATCCGGTGGCAGCAAGTGACTGGCTGGGACCAGGTCATTCTGCACACTCTGGACACTCCGGTGGAGCGGAGGGCGGCCCGGTGGAACAGGAATAGGGGGCGGAATCGGCTCCCGGTCCGTCGTATTGACTTTCGGCTGTGGTTTGGTGTTATACCACTATTGCTTGCTAATGTGCTATCTTATTGGGGTGTGAGCGGGGGGGTGGGTGAGTCTTCCTCCTCTGGGGTTCTTCTCATAGAATAGTTGTATGTTAGGGCGACAGGCACACTGCAAGTTGGGGTGGCTTTTGAGTCTTACGCAGGGGTGCGGGGTGGGGGGTGTGTTGCACGGGGGCTTTTGGGGGGTTGGGGGTTGTGGTTTACGTTTTACTGTTTTCTTCAAGGCATAATATCGATGATCTCCTGCCGTATAGTGTCGCATCGGGTGTGGGGTGGGGAAGGGGTTGATCTTTGGGACGGGGGGTAGGGGACTTAAGTTACTGTGTTGGAACGTTAATGGGTTGGGGGATAGGATCAAGCGGGGCGTGGTGTTGCAGTTGTTGCGACGTTTGTCCCCTGATGAGGTTTTGCTTCACGAGACGCACTTGTTTGGCAATACGTGCCATGCCATGACTAGGCATGGCTATCGTCTTGTGGCGCACTCAGGTTTCACTTTTGGCTCCAGGGGGGTGGGCATTTTGGTTCGGAACTCCCTCCCTCTTGCTGTTGACGACATCATCCTTGATGATAGGGGACGGTACGCCGCCATTGTGGGGCGCTGGGAGGGGAGGGTTATTACCCTGCTCTCCGTATATGTACCGCCGGGTCTCCAGACTACTACTTATGCGGATCTGGGAAGAGTGATCTTGGGAGTCCCCGAGGGTCTGCTTGAATTGGGCGGGGATTTCAACTCTGTAGTGTCGGGGATGTGTGATCGCTACCCCCCCCCGTGAAATTGCGAAGTCACAATCCTGGTTGGGGGACTTCCTGGTGGCTCTGGGGCTCACCGACTGCTGGCGCCTGCTTCATCCTGGACTCTTACAGTATACCTTCCACTCTGGGGCCCACGACAGTCTTTCGAGACTAGACTATGTGCTGATGCCCTCCTCCCAGGCCTCCTTCATAAGGGAGGTGAAGCATTTAGCTAGGGGTATCTCGGACCATTCCCCACTTTGGTTGATAGTGGACGCTCACTTGGGGTCGGAGGGTAGAGTGGCCCCGATAAACCCCTGGTATCTCCGCGATCCCAAGTTCAGGGCGGAACTCATTAAAACGATTGACCAATACTTTGCTGAAAACGTGGGTTCTGTGTCCTCCTCTGTCACGTTGTGGGAAGCGTATAAAACTGTTATTCGGGGCCAGGCCCTCTCCTTGATTGGCGATGTTAAGAGATGTAGGCGGGAGGAGATTGTCCGACTTGAGCATGATATTACTGTTCTTGAGGGGGAGTAGGAGTCCGTGGTCACCCCGGAGAGGCTGCACCTTTTGGGTCTAAAACAACTCGAGTACAGGGCGATGGTGACAGATGCGGCGAAGGAGATGAGCAGAGAACAACAGGGACGTTTGTATGATGTGGGGGATAAGGCGGGGAAATTACTGGCTTGGCTGGATAAGAGAGAATGTGCGAGTCGAGTGGTCCCTGTGATTGTGGATGTGAATGACGTGAGTATCACTGACCCTGCTGATATTGTCGAATGTTTCGCTGACTATTTCAGGGAAGTGTACTCCCCTGTATCTGACAGACCTGAGCAGGACTCCCACTTGCTCCTGCGCGATATCTCGCTGCCACGTTTGACCGACCCTGAAAGGGATCTCCTGGAGGCTCTGCCTACAGTTGATGAGGTCGCGACCGCCATCCGCTCGGTTCGCTCGGGGAGGGCCTCGGGCCGCAATGGACTCCCTATAGAGCTTTACAAGCTCCGTCCAGATGTGATAGCACCGTATCTGCGGTCGATGTTTTTAGAATCACTGGAGGTAGTCTCCCTCCCTCCTGATCAAAGATTGGCTTCCATAGTGGTGATTCACAAGGACGGCAAGCCACGTGACCGCTGCGCCTCCTTTAGGCCCATATCATTGATTAACGCCGAACCGAAGATCCTGGCCAAAGTGCTTGCTAACCGCTTGGTCACTGTCATAAGCGATCTGGTTCATCCGGACCAATCCGGATTCATACCCCATCGCAACACGGCACTGAATCTCCGGCGCTTGCATGGAGTCCTCGCGCGGGCGGCGACTCTGCGAGAACCGGCCGTCTTGGCGTCTCTAGACGCCACCATGGCGTTTGATACGTTCGAATGACCATATCTTTGGGCGGTTCTCTCTAAATTCGGCTTCGGCCCTACCTTCATTGACTGGGTGAAACTGCTCTACACTGACCCCTTAGCCCAAGTGGTGGTGAACGGTCGTGTCTCAGCCTCCTTTGCTCTCGGTAGGGGAACGCGCCAGGGCTGCCCCTTGTCTCCTCTCTTGTTTGCCCTTGCTTTGGAGCCACTGGCGGCATGGCTGAGATGGGAACCGTCCTTGAGGGGCATTAGATGGAATCCGGAGTTAGAAGATCACGTATCCTTATACGCAGATGATATACTCCTGTATCTAACGTCGCCTCGGAAATCGTTGATTGTCCTTTTTGACGTCTTGACTTCTTTCCGTGCAAATTCCGGCCTTGTCATTAACTGGTCGAAGTCTTGCGTCTATGTTCTCTACGGTGAGGCTCCTCTCCTGCCTCGTGGATGTCCTATCTCGGTGGTGCGGGAGGGCTTTAAGTACTTGGGGATTTTTATCACCTTGGACCCTGTGCTTCGTTATGAACGCAATTTGTTGCCCCCTCTCCAGCGCCTCCGTGCTGATGTGACTCTCCTCTGGGACGGGCGGCGTTGTTTAAGATGATGTCGCTCCCCCAGTTCCTTTATGCGCTGCAAAATACACTTGATATTGTGCCTGCCCGCTACTTTCGTGAGATTGAAAGCCTACAGCGACAGTTGATATGGGGGGTCCGATCTCGCATCGCTCTTGCGAAGCTGACGCTCCCGTGGTACGACGGGGGTATTGCGCTCCCGGACATCCGCCGCTACTATTGGGCCTCTCAGCTGGGGGTCATCTACCACGGCACTTACGGTCCTTTGCCGAACCCGGCGTTTGAGATGGATCGATGGCTGCTACCCGGTGGAGACTATAACAGGGCTCTGTACGTGAGATCTGTTGGCAAATCTCTCACGGGCCCCACTAGGACGGCAGTGCAGGTGTCGTATCGCGCTACTGCGGCCCTGGGCCCTGTTAAGCCGACTCGTGCTACCCCGCTGTATGCGTCGGAAAAACTTGGATCCCTCTGGAAGTCGAAGGGTTTCGATAAGTGGGATATGATCGGTATCAGCAGGGTGAATGATGTGTGGATCAAGGGTAGAATCAAGACGTTTGAGGAGCTGAAAGTGGAGTATGACTTGACAGATAGAGAATCCTTTCGGTATGCGCAAATCCGACATGCGGTTCTGTCCGTCTTTCCCCTGGGCTCGGATATTCCGGAGGCGTCCCCGCTTGAAGATCGGATACTGGATGGGCATGTCCCTGATAGCACGATCTCGCTCATTTACAAAAAGTTTATCAATTCCAGAACCGACTTACTGAGTAACCTTCGAGAGGTATGGACTGGGGACGGTCTGGAACTCGATGACGAGGATTGGCAGGCTGCGATCTCTTCCCCGAGGGAAGTGGCTATCCCGGCGCGCCTCCGGTTTGTCCAGCTCAAAATTCTTCATAGGGTTTACGTGACTGGTCCGCGACTGGTGCGCATGGGATTCTCTGTGGATGGTCTGTGTAAGCGTGGTTGTGGTTTGGTAGGCACGTTTCTCCATATCATTTGGGAATGTCCTGTAGTGATGCGCTATTGGACTCGCGTGCACGAAGTTATGAGTGAGGTCACGGGTGTGCAATCGATGCCAGAGGCGAGGCGGTGTCTGTTGAATGTCTGGGAGCCGAATGATTATGACCTGGCGCAGCTTCGATGGGTGACCTTGGGTAATATGATTGCCAAGAGAGACATTGCTCAGTTATGGGGTGCCCAGAGGCCGCCGACAGTTCTGGTGTGGCAACAAAACATGGACTGGTGCATGTTTAGGGAAAAGACAGTGTATGTTTCCCGTGGCACGCCCCGCAAATGGGGGAAAATCTGGAATCATTGGAACGCATACCGTGGTGATATATGTACCCCCCCCCGTTCAGAATTGGGCACTGACCCGTCATCCCCCCGGCCTGATGTTTCCTCCACGGGAATCTAGATGTCTTGCTTATTCCTGGTCTCCTCCCCCCTCCCCAATCTCAACACATGTTTTTGATATTTGATTTGAAAATGTACCCCCCTCCCCCGGCACCGAAATGACACATTTGTAATGTACTGCCTTGTTTTTTTGTTTTCTTTTCTATGTTTTTCGTTCTTTGAATTCAATAAAAAGATTAAAAAAATATATATATTACATCTAAATAGTTTTAGTTAACTTCCCAAACCCAGCAACCTGCTGCGAAATATACATTAATGTTACTAATAAAATTTAAATATACTGTAAAATTAACAAATTAAACTAAAAAAGGATACAACAATAAAACAATCTACATAGTTGAGTCAGTTAAATAATTAAATTAAAATAAAACCTAATTACCATTCAACTGAAAATATTTATAATTTAATTAGCTTCAGACCCTCTTACCCTACAAATCCATAAACACACTACTGAAATATAATTTACAATTAAACCTAAAAGAAAATTAAACAATTTACATAATTAGTAATCAATCAGTTGATTTACAATAAAAAACTAGTTATCATTACATTTAAATTATGTTTTATTTATCTTCTCACCTTATTACTATACAAACTCACCATCCCACCACTACAATAGAAAACGTAATATTAATTTAAAGATAATTTATTAAAACACTTAAAATAATAAACTATATTTTAAAAGCAGAAAAATAGTTACTCTTACAATACTAACACCTAAAATTATTGTATTAATAAAAACATTTTAAATTACAACAATGTTTGTGAAAATATGCAGCAAAAAATATATATTCTTGACAACGATAGTCTGTCCCACTATATTGAATGCATGAATGATGATATTTGTATAGCTCCACAGCTATTCACAAATTGTGTTCTGGCACTGTAGCTTTAGTAACGTTGGGAGGAGGGGAGATGGCATTACTGATTGAAGAGATGGGTCTTTAGGGATTGGCAGAACGCAGTTTTATTTTCTAGGCTACTGAGCTGTATTGGGAGGCGGTTCCATATTTTGGCTGTGTGCACTAGGTAATAGGCACCATTACGTCTAGTTCTTTTAAAACGAGAAGGGTGGATATTAAGTGAGCCTTACTAGAGTGCAGATTTTTGCTAGGCTGGAACTTTTCGATTCTTTTGTTCTGGCCGATGGGGGCTGAATTTTGTAGGGCGCAGTGTGCTAAAGTGAGTGCTTTAAAGGTGATGCTTTTGCAGACTGGGAGCCAATGCAGTTGTCAAGGAAAAATGAGGTAGAGGTACCCTTTTGAAGATTGAAGAACAGACGGGCTGCAGTGTTTAAACTATAATAGCAATATTGTTTACTTATATTTATGTCCTACAATTTTTAAAACTCAATATTTTGCCTAAACACCCCTCTATATATGGTAAAAGCTTCCAAGAGTTGGACTTTGAATCGTACTTTGAACATCAGGTGCGTGTGTGTAAAAGAGAAGTACGTCTTGTATGTAGGCTCTGTTCTGGAAGAGAAGCAGGCAATTCCAACACGAGGTAGCAATCTTTGGACGCATTGTGGATTATAAATGTATAAATTATTGGATTTAACTCATTTAAAACCTAAAGAATCACTGCAATCTCTATACTGGTAACCGTTTGGAGCATTTTTAGAGGAAGCATTGGCAACTAAGGTGTCGCCTCGCCATACACTTCCCGTTGGATGACGAACTTTCACACTGAACCTTTGGGGTCAAAACATCAACGCAATTTAAAGTCGGTCCCCCCCATCCACCTCCTTAAAGGCTGGATATCATGCTCCTGGACTCTTTAAATCAATGCAGCACCAAAGCAAATATACATTTCATTTATGAGTGGACTGATGAATGAAAACATCATCAAATTCATAATTGTGTTCTTATGCTTTTCACCCACACTATTTGTACAATCATATTTGACACTGCGCACGCAGCGCCATGTTTTGATGAAGTTTTGTGTATGTAGTGCATTTAACTTCTGCCAAACAAATCTACAACTTGAAAAGTGAAATCTCTTCATAGTCTGTGTGTGCTTTCAATATAATTGCACCAATTAACATGTTTAGGTCAGGACTGTTTTTGAAGCAGACTACCTGTAAGGTGACAAATAATGTTTAGAGTAATTCCAGCAGAACCTTACTTTTACAGTATGTAAGTCATAGTTAGTTACAGGTGTAACTGGAGTCATTATTAGTATTCTTGCTACATATTCTTTCTGCAAGAGGCCTTCCAACCATTGCTTCCTAGCCATGCATGGCAAATACCTATTCACATGTTTCAGAGGATTCAACGCCTACCTAATGTGTCCTACAAATGGGTGAAAGGATTTAGAACAAGCATTTAAAATGCAATGGTCTCGGCATTATTAAAGGTAGAGCTATTGGCATTGCTCATGACATTTTTTTTCATTTTTTTAAAAACATAAATAAATGGAATTGTCAATTACAATGGCAATAGGTGAGTAGTAGAGAGTATTCGCAGACACAGAGCCACACACACACAGACAGAGCCGCGCACACACACACACAGACAGAGCCGCGCGCACACACACACAGACAGAGCCGCGCACACACACACACAGACAGAGCCGCGCACACACACACAGACAGAGACACACACACAGACAGAGCCGCGCACACACACACAAACAGAGCCGCGCACACAGACAAAGCCACGCACACAGACAAAGCCACGCACACACAGACAGAGCCACACACACACACACACAGAGCCACGCACACATACACACAGACAGAGCCACTCACACACACATGCAGACAGAGCCACGCACACACACAGACAGAGCCACGCACACACACAGACAGAGCCATGCACACACACAGACAGAGCCACGCACACAACCAGACAGAGCCATGCACACAGAGGCACAGAAAAACCGGGATGACAAACAGGGAACAGAGGCACAGAAAAAATGGGGGAACAGAGGTACAGAAAAACCGGGGGAACAGAGGCAGAGAAAAACCGGGATGACAAGCAGCACAGCTTGTGCTTAGTAACCCAGTACAGAGTGCAGACACCCTGCTCTTTCAGATGTAAACACTTGCAACACCACAATCCTCATCCAGCAATGAAAGGCAGTTTGGAGAAAGAATACCACAGCAGTATATCAGATGAAAGCAAGTACAATGCCACAATCTGCGCATAGTAACCGAGCCGAGCTCTAAGGAGGAGGTACCCAGACCAGTAATCAGTTGTAAGGTAGAAAACCACAATTGAATTGAACTTTGTGCAGGAACATGACACTAACATCCTAGATGTAAATATGTGCAGCAGCGCAATCTGCACTATCAGCAAAAAGATGTCTTCGCTTGCATTCCAGATGTCAAAATAGGGAACGCCACAATGCCTGCATATCAGCTGTGTCGTGTCCAATATTGCTATAATAGACTGGGACTGCAGAGAGATGACCACATTAAATGTCAGATCCAGCTACAATCCCTGTATATTAAGCGAGTAGAACTCTGCAGAAGACTGACCACACTATCATTTCCAATACTTGAACAGGCAGGAGCTATGCGCAGAAAAATGTACAACACAGCAATCCCTGTATTATAGCAGATCAGGGACCCTTTAATAATTGGAGATTAGTGGCGCCTGCGTAAAGTGACCACAATGAAGATTCTTATATGTACAGAATCACTAACCGTGTGCAGGGACAGACCAGTTGTGTCTGCAGAAGGGTAGGAAGATGTGCACAATGGATATGTACATTTGCAATGCCAAAAACCTCATTGAGTAAGAGACCTGTCCTCTCTGCCGGAAACTAACAAAGTGCGCACTTCAGTTACGTACACATGCAACACCTTTTAGGTCTTGCCTAAAGAGATGAAAGCCTCTTGTGGACCAGACATGTACAGCAGGTATACAGCATAAACATTTGTTGCCTTTATTGTCACTCTGTTTTGCTTACTTATTTCATGGCTTGCCTTCCTCTTCCTGTTTGTCCGTCCCCCGGAACATATCCTCTTTACCATCCTCTTGATTGACTGACTTGTATCCCCCCACTGCTCACATTTTAGGATCTTTTCCATGAGAATGCAACTGTTTTGTTGCTATTTCTCGTGTGTTACCCCCCCGAAATACTCAAATCTATCTGTTGATTCACCTTTCAACTGCCTCTCTGTTGCTCCCTTACCCATCGATGGAGGAGAGAAGGAGAGAGGAGGCCGACGATGGATGGTTAGACGAACGGACGTTGGATGGATGAAAGGAGTGACAAGGGGATGGATTGATGGAGAGGAGGGGGACGTTGGATGGATGAGAGAACGACAGAGGTGATGGTTGGATAGGTGCGCATTGGATGGATGCGAGAAGGAGAGAGAGGTGATAAGCACAATTTTCAGACACTGTTGAAACTGTTTTGTGAGCCTAGCTCCCCTCTCATGAGACAGGAGTGCTCAAGGGAAGTTATCACCCCAGGTAAATCAGGTAAGAGAGCACCAGTATTCTCCAGGCCATCCCGGGGGCAGTGTCTGGAATGGTGGCAGCACGCCACCCTCTAGCCCTCCCCCACAGCCTGTCCAATAAACACAACATGTATCATAACATTCACATGTGTTTACTTTTAAGGAGACCTTGCGAGATAGTGGTTACCCACTCACCATGCACATCTGCTGCAGTATTTCCTTCATCTCACAGGCGGGAGGGTGGACAGGGACCAAAGTGGCAGTGCTGGAGCTTGCAGTGGTGTTGGGGCAGCCGAGGTAAGCTTGCAGAAGTGTGGAATGTGCAGAAGCTTGCAGCATTGGGAGTAGAATCTGGTACCTTGAAGTGGTGTAGGGGCAGCCAAGGGAAGATTGCAAAAGTGGGGAATGTGTGGAAGCTCACGGCATTCGAAGTAGTGTCAGTACCTTGAAGTGGTGTAGAGGCAGCTGGGGAAAGCTTGCAAACACAAAAGTGGCAGCCTCTTTCAATAAATCTAGAGTGGGTTATTCCGCAAGATCAATCACTGACGGAGCAAAAAAGGTGCACTCCGAAATAAAATCAGACCATTGACAGTAAGAAATGAATTGAAATACTTAGTTCTATCATGACTTCAAAGCTTAATGCGCAAGAGTGAACATCGCTAACTTTGGAGCCAAGCAATGTAATGTCGCCACATCGATTATCGATAACAGCCTAGATCCGAGAGAAACCCTGGCACCAAAGACAAACAATCTGTGTAATCTGCGCCACATGGCGGCCCGGCCACAAAAAGTGGAAGACTTACGGCAGCCGGCAATCCAGGCGCGCCCTGCGCAGATGAAATCGGTGCTGCTTCCGAGGAGGTTTGCTACCTTCAATGCCTTCTGCGAGCGAGCGTGGAGGGTAGCCGATACCTACACCGGGTCTCCGAGGAGGGGATCTCCGCCTCTCCTTCCTCCTCTCCACCGGCCTCCTCCTCCCCCGGGGGGCCTCACCGCACACGCACGAGTGTAAACGAAACCAAAACTTACAAGGCGTGCATCGCGTCGTAAGCTGTCTACAGTACAAGCTCACGCGCGTGACCAAATCCCAAGGCCTGCGTCGACGCGCGCGACCCAATCCCAAGGCGCGCATCGGAATCCGACTCTGCCATGCTTCACAATCTGCGCGAGGCCATCTCTTGTCGCCACTCGTTGTCGGCTGAGCCGACGACTATAGTTCTCTGGCGAGAACGCGCTTCGCACGCTTCTAGCTGAGACCTAAAAAGGCATGTTTCTGCCAATATGTCTGAATTAATTAGATATCACAACCAATTTTGAGCAGTAGTATCCCAGAATGGGGGAAGATGTAGCAAGTGTCAAAGCCGTCCACATCTTTCATGTGCCTGCTGTCCCTATTAGGCTCGTCCCTTCAAGAATAAAATATGGAATTTTACCTTTCAGCCACCTAACACTTCTTTAACCTCAGTGCAGTGTGTGGGAAATGTATTCCTTGTTTTTGTATTCTAAATCTCTGTTAGTTATAAGTTTGCTCCTCTTGGCAGGTAACAAGAAACAGTTCTCTTCCACTTGAATGTTTTCTAGCTCAGAGCGCTGTTGCCCCTGGTGATCTACGTGTTATCTCCTACAACATATCCAGTGCTTAACTTGAGCCGATGGTTTCCAGTGCTCTCTGCACTAGCACCTAATCAACAACCACAATACTTATGTCAGTCTGCCACATGGTGGTGCTGTTTGTCTAATTTAGAGACAAGCACAATAACAGTTATTTATTAATTCAATATATAATAAAATGACTAATACCTTCCACCCAGGCCATTTTTTATAGCTTTGGGGGTCTGAAATAGTCTGAATTGTAACACTTGTAGGAGCGTGAGGGTTAGTAGTCATGTTGGTACTATCATTGGCAGCGCTGGCTGGGGCAATGGATGGGGCAAACCGCTGTGACTGCATGACGAGGCCCCTGGCCACTGTTTTACAAGTTTTATGGCAAGACCGGAGGATAATCTTCTTGCAATCTACTTTATTTAGCTAAACCACAGCCACTTTAACGAACAAAGAGTATTGTGACACAAATAAATTCCAACCTAATAAAAGGTCAGAACACAAGAAACACATCCTTCTCTCTTTGGCTGCCGCAGCTCAGATAAGTAATCACTCTAATGCTGTATTTTTCATTAATATCTCCCTTTTCTCGCTTTTGATCACTGTATTTCGACTTCTGTCTCATTCCTTTCTATATTCTTTTTATATGCCCTCTCTTTTATAGCCTTGGGTTTTTTTCTCTTTCTTGTAACCTTTTAACCCCAGTTTACCAGTTTACCCCTCCTCCAAGGCACTCTTTCTGTCTGCCTTGCCTCCTCTGTTTTTTCTTGTTTTCTTCCCCTTTGTGCCCTCTTTGCTATTTCTAAAAAATTTGAACATTTTTCCATGAGCAATAATAGGAACTCGGATGAGGAAAGATTATCGTCTACCAACGAAGACCCGCTTAATAAGCTGGCAGGTAAGGCTGACAGAAAACGAAAAAACTTACAAGCAGCTTGTCCTATATATAAAAAGATCAAGTTTTCTGATTCAAAGAAAGCATTGAATAATGGTGGTGTCGAGGACACACATGGGGACCATGGAAAGGGTCCATCTAATGAATCAGAACTACAACTAAATGCGCACAAACACAAGGTTGTGCAATGTCCTCCGGGAGTGCCGAAGTGGAACTGAGTTGTTCCTCAGATTTCGACTCAGACGATTCTGAGCCCCTATCGCCAAAAGACAACAATAAGTTTATCATTTTGGATGATCAAGATTTAGGCGAACTTACTGACCCCTTTGGGAAACTCATGTTCGACCCCTGATTACTGAAACATCCCTTATCCCCTGAATGGACTCCAGCTGCTCACGTATCCAACTATACACAATTCTGGCTCAGAAAACAAATCCCTAAGAATGTGAGATTACGTCTCAGGTCTGAATGCCCTAGGCCCTCCCTCTCTAACAAGATTACACAAACACCAGATTTGAACCCTAAAATTATTGCCTTTATCGCTGAGGGTGGTAGAGACCCCAGAAAAGGACTAGACAAAGGCTTACGAATATATCAGGACACACTCCTAGACCTGTCTGGTCCTTTGACTAAGATTTGCGATATAATTGAACACGCCTTTATTAATAACTCCCCCTTAACATTGAAGAATTCCCAGCGAAAGTCATCGAGAAAGCCATCAACAGCCAACTCGCCACATTCATTGAAGAACACAACATCCTCGACTCCTCCCAATCCGGCTTCAGAAAAAACCACAGTACGGAAACCGCCCTCCTCGCCGCAACAGACGACATCCGCGCCTTACTGGACAAAGGAGAAACAGTAGCCCTCATCCTCCTCGACCTATCAGCGGCGTTCGACACAGTCTCCCACCGCACCCTAATACGCAGACTCTACGATGCAGGAATCCAGGACAAGGCCCTCGACTGGATCTGCTCCTTCCTCTCCAGCAGGACGCAGCGGGTCAGACTCCCCCCTTTCCTCTCGGACCCCACACCTATCACCTGCGGAGTCCCCCAGGGCTCCTCCCTCAGCCCGACGCTCTTCAACGTGTACATGGCTCCACTTGCCCCCATCGTCAGAACCTACGGACTCAACATCGTGTCATATGCAGACAACACTCAGCTCATCCTCTCCCTATCAACGAGCCCAACACCGCCAGACGCAACTTTCGAGAAGGCATGGAAGCCGTCGCCAAATGGATGAAAAACAGCTGCCTACAACTAAACACCAACAAAACAGAAGTACTCATCATGGGCCCAAACCCCGACGCCTGGCGTGACACCTGGTGGCCCACCGCCCTCGGAAACCCGCCAACCCCCACAGACCACGCACGCAACCTGGGAATCATCCTGGACTCCGAGCTCAAAATGGACCGCCAGATCAACTCTGTCTCATCTTCCTGCTTCCACACCCTCCGCCTCCTTCGTAAGACCTTCAAATGGATCCCCCTCGAACACCGAAAGACAGTCACTCACGCCCTGGTCACCAGCAGACTCGACTACGGCAACGCACTCTACGCCGGAATAAACAAAAACCTCATCCGCAAGCTACAGAACATCCAGAACGCCGCCGCAAGACTGGTCCTCAACCTGCCAAAACACTGCCACATCTCCCAGCACCTGCGCACACTCCACTGGCTCCCCGTCGAGGCGAGAATCACCTTTAAGATGCTCACCCACGCACACAAGGCCCTCCACGGCACCGGACCAGCATACCTGAACAGCCGACTCAAATTCCACGCACCCCAAAGGACCCTACGATCAGCCCAGCTTTCCTACGCTGTGGTCCCCCGCACCAGAAAGACCAGATCGGGAGGCCGCTCCTTCTCCTTCCTCGCGGCCAAGGCATGGAACGCCCTTCCGCTCCACCTCAGACAGACAACATCGCTCCCTATCTTCGCAAGAAACCTCAAAACCTGGCTCTTCGACAGACCCCCTCCTTGATGGAATGGAACCTGCACCCCCCCAACTTCCCCCCCCACCCCTAGCGCCTTGAGACCCTTACGGGTGAGTAGTCGCGCTTTAACAAACTCCTGATTGATTGATTGAAGAATTAAGACAATGGATACAACGAGCAGTATGCCTCCTTGGCAATGCCACGACCGCCTTCAATGTGGAGAGAAGGAAAAGTATCCTCCTAAAAATAGATCCCAAATTGCTGGAGCTTGCCAACAATGAAGGAGGGCAAGAGGCTAATGGATTGCTCTTTGGGAATGACTTTAGAAAACAGATGTCCAAATATGAAGGAGCTTTTAATTCAATCGAAAAAATTAAAAGGGATATCACAAGAGTCTTCGACAGGCGTTTTTTTGGAAGGGCCGGGCGATCAAGAGGCCGATTCCCCAGCCGAGGACAAGCTAATTCAAGGGCCTCTTTTCAGAGAGCTTTTAGATCAAACCTCTCCTTCTATTCAAACTTCTACCCTCAAAAACAAGGCTTTAGAGGAAGAGGCTCGCGAGGTGACTGTCGCTCAAAAGGTTCAGGTAAGTCAAGACCCTTCTGCTATCCCTATAAAGATTGGCGGGAGACTAGCTCAATTTGCAGAAAATTGGTTGTCCATAACTCAGGACCCTTGGATCCTACAGACCGTCTCAGGATATCACATAGACTTTGTGGGAGAACCCATCCAAAATTACATCCCAGAATTGATAAGATTCGACCAAGATTTATCAAATCTAGTGGACCAGGAGGTGAAAGACCTCTTACAGAAAGGTGCCATCAGGGAATGTCTAGACCACTCCATTGGCTTTATAAGCAACGTCTTCCTAGTGCAGAAAAAAGAGAAAGGGATGAGGCCTGTTACTAATCTAAGGAGTCTCAACGATTGGGTAGAGTACCACTACTTCAAAATGGAGGTTCTTCATCTAATAAGAGATCTTCCCCAACCTGGGGGTTGGCTAACAAGATTAGACTTAAAATGCTTATCTAACTATTCCTATTTACAAAGACCATCAGAAATATCTCAGTTTCAGATGGAATGGAAAAATGTGGGAATTTGTATGCCTACCCTTCAGACTCTCTTCCGCTCCTTGGTGTTTCACCAAGGTTCTCAGGCCAGTGGCAGCTTACCTGAGAGTACGAGGGGTATGATTAATTATTTATCTAGACGACACCCTCATAATGGATCAAGTCATATCCAGAGTCTTAGACCATTCTTCTTTGGCAATAAATCTTTTAGAGGATCTGGGTTTTGTGGTAAACAGACAAAAGTCTTGCTTGATTCCAAACCAGGTCACTTAATTTTTAGGTTTCATGATAGACACTGTCCAAGGCCAAATAAGACTCCCAAGAGAAAAATTAAAGTGTATAAAAAAGGAATGAAGAACCTTTCTATCCATGGGCATGATCTCTCTCCGAATGCTTGCAAGGATTATAGGCCTGTTGTCTTCTACGATTCAAGCCATTTTTCTGGGTCCTTTGAACTATCGGGCACTCTAACGCCTGAAGAGCAAACACCTAAGAAATTATTTGAATTATTCTCAGGAAATAACTCTCACCCAAGAGGCGGGGGAAGAAATATTTTGGTGGTTAAAAAACATGGAAGCTTGGAATGGGAGGCAATTTTTGGCTCTCTCCCGGACTTAGTGATAGAATTGTTGCAAGGATCCTGCTCCTACACAGAACTGTGCACAGAGACCCAGCACATCAGTAAATTGTGGTGTACCAGAAACTCACCTCAGTACCTAGAAAACCCCAAACAGCTAGCATCAGTGTCACATTAGCTCTTCGTCCTATAGCAAAGTAACCAATGATTAGACAAACTAAAACATGCGACTTAGGACCAACTCAGGAATGGTGGGAAGTGAGAACACTCTTTCGTTATACTCGCATACCAGTCCACAACAGGAGTAAAAAAGAGACATGGGTAAGGTTAAAATATTTATTTTAACGACGTGCTCTCAGCTGCAGTACCTTTGCTAACATAAGCAGATATATGATTAGAAATAATATGATCAGCATTGTTACAATTCCATAAAATACAAACGGAGAAATCATATTACAATGATGGTGAAAACAGGTCTTATAGCGCCTACTTATAACACCCTCCCTATCTAGGAACTTTGTTTATAAACTATAGAAGATCTCTTAGGCTTGTATGGGGGGACCCCATTACCTCTCAGCTCAGCAAGAGTAAATCACATCAGGATCAGCAAAAGCTCTCTGCATCCCTGGAAACGGAAAATCTTCCAAGTGTCTGAAATCATGGCAACTGTGCAATAAAAAAGGCGTCAGGATCTCAGTTGGCTCACAGCTGCCATTTGTTGTGTCTAAATAGCGTTAGCCGATCAGTTCGAACAACAGCTACCATGTTATGATAACCTTGACGGCTTCAGCACTCACTGTGCAGGCTAGGGTCACAATGTAAGTCTAGGGATATCGAAAAACAAGCCTTTCTCATGTGAAGACATTTGCGCAGCCTAACTTACAAAAACAGCTATATGCAGTGTTGTGTGCAAAAGCATCAAAAGGTAAAATGGTGTTTAAACTTCTAATAAGCCATGCTAACATAATATGTGGGCAAACCAGGCCTAGGGCACACTACACCCTCCCTTGATCGGAGAACGCACAATAAAGGGGGCAATATTTGTAGAACGCAGAGTTCCAGTTCGAATGAGACAGAACCAAGTTCAGAAATTTTGCCAAACCTGATACTTGGGGGCAAAAATCCAAATTAAAAATGATCCAAAGTATCAAAACATTCATGGGTGGCCATGGTGTGAAGAAGACCTAAAAAAAAAATAGGAAAAATAATACAGCAGTGAAAAAATCACAAGTCCAGTACATGTCTATGAAGCAGAAAAAATTGTCACTTCAATCCTACAGCGTATAGTATAGGCACAGTATGTTGCAATCGCCTCCAATAGAAAGTCGTTATCATCCGTGAACATTTCAGCCATCCAATTCAGTAATGGAAAGGAACATACATGTTCTTCATTAGCCGGAGCCTCTAGCACCATCAGAGGACAACTCGGGCTTTCTACGAGATAACTGCGTGCCAGAAAGTCATGGGCTGCAGTCCATATGTTCCAATTGCCCAGGACCCCATGAGCCGCTGCGCAGGCCATAATCCCGATACCAGAACAATCTAGTTTCTAGTAGAATAAAATCTGGGTCAGGAGACACCGTGTTGCAGAGACACAAATCCAGGGCCCATTCAAATCTGCAATCCAGGCAGTGGAACACTAAAGTAAAGTAAGAGAACCGGAAAGATAAACCATACGCCACACTCAGAGTCACCAGAGGTAGCGATCCATAGTATTCAAGCATTCAGTTGCGAAGCTGGAGCAGCCGGGGCAGACTGTCGTGGGGCACAGAATATGCTACCATTTTGGAGTAAGCAAATTAACAGCAGTACGCCCGCACCCAAAGCGAGAATTAACGGGAAACCGCCAAAGACGCTAGAAAAAATAGAATTCCAGATATCACACCAAATATAGTTTGGAATGAGGTCACAAGGCCAGAACTTACTACTTTAAAAAAGTGTGCCAGGCCCGTGGTGGAAGAGGCATTGAATATTGTGTGGATCAAAGCACCGAAATTCAGGGGCAGATCCGTATTTAATAAGGCATGTACCTCAGTACGAGTGTTAGCAATGTGAAGGACGAATGTTTCACGCGCAGATATAAGGGCGACTTCTTTCTGGGACAAAAGAGCCCTTATTCGACTCATCTTGTTGAACTCTGCTTTCAAGGTCGGAATAGAAGGCCAATTGAAAACATCGAGCCGCCCATGTGGAGGAGGAAAAAGAACATTCTTACAACAAACAACACGTTGAGAAACAGTAACCATGTACGGAATTCCCGCAAGCATACCACAGCAATCTTCATTATTTAATAATAAATAACTACCGTTTGCTAGCAACGTGAAAGTAGGTGTAATAGCCGGGGTGGGGGTGCCTTTCAAAACACACGCAAGATTTGGTGCTGTCAAATTACACGAACCCTGTAATTGCAAATTTCGACAAACTAAAGAGTGATCGGGAGTGCAGTCTTCACCTTTTAAATAAGCTTCTTTTCCTTCCCTCAAGCACCTATATGTAAATGGGAGATTCCACACCTCATGGAGAAAAGCGCTACCTAAAGGCTCAAATCTGCCTATGTCATAGTGTTTCATGCATGCTTCAAATTTAAACAGAGGGAAAGGGAGAGTTAGGAACCCATGGATAAGCCAAACTGCCGAATTTGACTCGGCCACTGAAAATGGTAATGGCTCCAATTTTTCAATACGCAACAGAGAAAACATGGCATCTTTCATTGACATAAATTGTTGTTTAACAGTCAAATTAAAAGGCAAAAATAATGAAGTCATGTACATGTAATCCCAAGGAACCCTTCCAGCCTTTAACGTTCGAAGAGTCCATGCAAACTGCATAATAGAACGCAATTGATATTGGCCATGGTAAAGAACTGCAACGTCTTCTTGTACAATATCAACGACAGATGAAACAATAGTATCTAACATGTAAATACTGGAAGAAAGGGTGTTAATACTATTATCTACAACTGCAAGCACTTTTTCGAAATTGGCCTGATCAATAGCCCTGCGCCTAGAAGCAGCTTCAATTTGGGACAACTTCCAAACATCATTGTAAACCGCATATATGCATCTTTTCGATCTGCCAGCTGCAGGACCTTTCACAAAATCATTTAAATCACGGGGCCAGTTAGTTTAGATAAATGTAATTTCACGGACGCTAAGGTAGAGTGTTTGAGCCAAGTCTGAGGCAATTTTCCTACAGAATAGGTGGTGACCGGATGTTGACTCTAAAATCGGAGATCCATTCTAACCTCTGTATAGCCAGGGGTCAGACCCAGAAAACAGGGCTTGTAAATCACTAAGGGAAGTACTGGTGTAATTATTCCAATGGGGGTATTCACCCAAATCAGGAAATGAAGGAGCATTTCTTTTTTTAGAAGTAGCCAATCCAAAGCAGGTGGTTTGTGAAATAGTAGCATTCAGAAACAACATATGGTTCGGGATGAGACATGCGCGATGCAAAGCCTCAGTGCCTTGCACTTGACAACTTTTAGATCCCCATACAGATTTAAGATCAACTGTATCTTTCCACAGCTCATAGCCCCCAACAGCCAACTGGTCAATAAAGGACTTAGAATACAGTAATTTTGTGTGGGTATGTCCAACCTTGGAAGAGATCTTCTCAGTCAACCTAAAATAAAATGCAACAGGGTTGGATTGTTTAAAATCAGTAAAGTAAAACTTCTTTAAAAGAGTTTTAGTGCTGCCTTCAACAGGTGCGGGACAATGTTCCCCTTGAGTGTAATTTACCACATTTCTAATCGTGTTTGCTTTGTGCAGCAAGTGACTTCCATAGTGCTGGTAAAAGAATAAATCGGCATAATTAGCAGAATCAAGATACAAATCTTCAGCATCAAAGGCAGCATAATATTTCAAATCAGAAAACAGAGCCTCTACGGCCTGGACGTCCCAATCATCAGAGCTAATATTTTGTTTAACCACATCCCCATAGAAACACGAAGTACATTAGGGACATTAATAACCTCTGTGGGACCATGAATCTGGAATTATACAGCGTCCCACACAATCCCATCTAAGACAGGCCAAGCAGTTATGTTCACAAGTGTCTGGTCCCTCTTCATTATGTGTGATGAGGAGTGGGGTGCCAAAGTTCCATCAATTAGTCTAATCGTAGATCTTTCTTTTACATAATGTCCGTTGACAAGACAGAAAAAATACACCAAAAATCCAATGGACATGAACAAAAGAATAGAAAAAAGCACCAGCCAAATTTAAGTCCAAGGGGGAATCAAAAAATGTTTTTTAAACCATGCAGCAAAAATCGAAACTTTTGAAGGAGACTTCAATGTGGTAGAGCCAGTGTCAAATGAAAAACGTGATTGATTAGCCACACAGGTCTCCAATTCAGGTCAGCGGGGTAAGTATATTCAGTTTCATTAAGAGCATCACCAGCCGGTGGATTCAATAAAGGATTCGTAACTGTATTAATCTCAATGGCAACATCGGGCCTGATGGTAGGATGTGGAACAAAACAGAGTTTTGCAGCATTGCTGAACAAGAGACCGCAGGTGTCATACTAAGAAGATTTGGCCACTCTGTGTAGTTTGACATTGTCAATGGAGATGTACCTGTTCCCCTTTCACTCAGGAAGAGGAGGTAAATTGACTGTTCTTGTACTCTGCACGCCAAGCACGGGAACAGGAGCTTAATAGGAGGGGCTGAATTCCTTCTTGTTCTCGACCTTCTCTCGGACCAGTTCACCAACTCGGGGTAGCCAGCAGACTACCGGAATCTGCAACGTAGCATCAGATGTGGAGGGCAAATGTTCCTTTGCAAGACTGTCTCTGGTCTTTTGTAGGTTCTGTAAAACATTAGAATGTTCATCTACGTCAAAGGACGCGGCTGCCGCTGCCATGTCTAGACCCTCAAGGTTCGGAACAAACATTTTGATGTCAAAGAGCATTTCGTATGGGGCCCGCCCACCCAGAGACCTTCTAGGGAGATTATTAAGTGCAGGCTGTTTGCTATTGAGGTGGGTTAGTCAGTCCCGGCCTGTACCTAATACCTTAGCTGTCAAGGATTGCTTTAAGTCACGATTCATCCGCTCCACAACACTATTGCCCTCAGGCCGATATGGAGAAGAAAATTTGACTTGGACCCCCAAAGAACTCATGGCATCCTTTTATGCCTTAGAGGCTAACACCGGATCCTGGTCCGAATGGAAGGTACCACACGCAAAAAGCCCCACAAAGACACGCAAATCCCTTATGACAGTTCTGGAATCATCACTACACCCAAACAAAGCGCGTGCAAGATTCAACTGCAACTAAGATGTACTTATGCGCAGTATCAGAAGAGAAAGGATCGCAGTGATCTAAATAAACACACGCAAGTGGTTTATTAGATATGTACAACTCTGGTTGCAGCAGTAGAAGGTTTAATCTGCTGGCAAATGTCACATTGAAGGACATAATCACCCGTCTGTTTGTACAATCCGCGCCACTAGTAACGTTGTTGTAGGATAGATACTGTAGCTGACATGCCGGCATGCGCTGAGGCCACCCCCCGTTGGCTGCTGTAATCAATGTCTGCCAGCGGTCCGCGTTGGGCATTAACCTGTCACCAACGTTGTTAATTCTCACATAAGGAACTTTATCAGGACTTAAATGATAAGAGTATTTAGAAGGGAAACCTCTCGGGTAATTACTTCCCTTCTCTGTCGCGGCAATTGATGATGCCAAGATGTCATCATCAATCTTACTTTTGGAACTTGTAACTGCTGCTACTGAATATGTTGCAACTGCTGTCTTGGAGGCTTCATCGGCAAGACAATTGCCAACAGCGTGAACTGGTGGTGACCCAGAGTATGAATTAAAAAGACGAGTGGTAGCCTTTCTTTAAGCTCAGCCACTCGAACCCAGATCATTTTATGTTTTATTGTGTGACCTTTGGAGTCACAATAGTCATTTTGAGTCCAAAAGGATAAATTGTCATTGTATGATTGAACACAGTAGTAAGAGTCACTTACGGCAAGAGTAGTCACACCGGGATCTACGTACTCCAATGCAGGCATCAGAGCACAAAGCCAATTGGGTGGTACAGTCCCCTAATGTCTGTGTATGCCCAACATCGGACTTGAATTCGCCATCCACCATAGTACCAACCACTATTGCGCAGGCCGAATATGCATGCTTTGAACCCATAGCCGCTTGCGCACTACCGTCAGTGTAAATCATACAATGAAAATCCTCAAGTGGGCGCATGCTCAGAGGAGCAGGATGAACAAATTCATACTGCAAAAACTCCTGAGTCTGCAGAGAGAAATCAAAAATTAACGTGACACCCGGAGATGTCAAGGATGTGGCCCATTGTATCCACCGTGGGTGCAAAGCTTTTGAATTCGGTACATTGGCTTTCATCATTGCCTCTAAGGCAGGATACGGAATACAACCAAAATGCATTTTCCCAGCGACAGTGCACGTTCCCTGCGACAGTGCACGTTCCTTATCGCCATTTGCACTGCTGGCAAAACTTTTCCACAGTGATAAACCGCAACTGAGCCGAAGTGTACAAGTGTGATTTGTAAGCGATAAGGACTGTGACACCCTCATTAAAAGTGAGGTACGTGAAACCCACCGCTCCTGGTACGATTCTTATCACCAGGTTGGTGTGGTTATCACGAGTCAACAAGAACTTAGATTCTAGAAGATCAGCCTGCAAAGATTGCATGATGGCTGAATGTTCAGGCAGACAGCACAATTTGGAGAAAGTAGGTTGTATCAAAGCGTAAAGAGGCTTGATATGCTGGGCATAATCAGGAATGTAAGTATGCCCGAAATCCCAGTAAAGATTGTAGTTTTTTCAGTGTTGTGGGAGCGCGCAATAGTGTGCATTTCTCCAAGAAGTGAGGAGCGAAACCTCGACCTTCATTGTTGAGCTCGTAGCCCAGGAACAACACTCTGTACTCCGCAATGTGACTTTTCGCAAAGTTGAATTTATAGCCAAAATCTGCAAAACGGCAAATTATGCGGTCAACACGGCACAGATGCGGCCATAATTTGTCGTCTGTGAGATACATGTCATCCACATACAAGCATGCATCTGCGTCGAGTCCCTCCAAAAAAAAGACAATGCGGGCGGCAAAGACGCCTGGACTGTTTTTATAGCCCATAGCCAAACAACGACATTGGCGTTGTTTGCCACCACTGGTAAAAGCTGTCCATTGACTACTAAGAGGGGACAGGTTGTGGGCAAAAAAAACATTGGATATGTCAAGTGTGGTTTTGAACCGTTTGCGAACGAGACTATCCACAAATTTCGAACTGTGAGTATTCTGTACCGCACACGTACGACTATGGGAGTTTAAGTGGCGGTAATCCAGTACCAAACGGTACGAGCCATCAGGCTTAGTCACAGTAAAAAGAGGGGTATTCATCGGAGACACACACGTTTCAATTACACCTTGATATTCCAATTGTTCAAAGATCTCTGTAACGAGAGCTTTCGCTTCACGCCGCATTGGGTATTGGGGTTGAGGTTGTGGCATAGACTGTAAAGGAATCTCAAGTCTGGGGGAAAATTTGTCCCACCCACAGTGAGTATGGTACAAAGCCGGCGCAAGCGCCTTAGCCCAATCTTCTGCAAAATGCAGAGCCTGCTCCTTCGGCACTGTGTGTGTGGGGCCAGTCAACCTCCGCCAACAAAATATCATAGGTACTAGTCAGATTTTCCCCAAAAAAACCTTTTATGGTACGTTCTATGTCACCTTCAATTATAAGGACAATGTCATAAAGTCTTTCAGGGGGAGCCACTCTAGTGTCAGCGGTCTCTACTACAACAAAGGTGTCAGTCGCTGTCACCTTCAGTAGTGGACGCAGCGCCTCTCGTACTATGGTAATCTCCGTCGCGCTGTCCAGCAGCGTCAGCGCCCATGTCAGATTCCGAAGCTGAGTTCTCACTATCTGTGGCATATCTCGCTGTTACAGCAGCAACTTTCTTCTTTTGAAACTGAGGCTGTTGACGGGGTGTCTCGTCTTGCTTGCCTTTTCCGTCAGCCTTGCAAGGCTGCTCACGGCTCTGTTGGGCACCTTGTCCTCTGCCGCCGCCTCCTTCACTGGTGGGTGAGACCAATGTTTCATGCAAAGAGCGAGGAGAACATTGTCAGGAACCTGAAATCTATCAGGTGACTTAATTGTAGTGCGCTCACGCAACTAATAAGTACGCTCAGTAGAGACAGGTATTGGTGAAGCAGGACGGCACCCCTGTTTTTGTTGCTGTTTCCCCAGTTTTTTATTCTTACTCCAATTTTGTTTCGGAACTTTCTGGTGAGCATCTTTATCAGAATTTGCTGGCTGAGTTTCCTGTTGTGCTTGTTTTTTTAGCAAAAGGCTTAACACCCAAACTATTATGGCCAGTGGTCTTATAAGCCTCAGTAATAATTTTCCGTAACTGGCGGGGTTTCTCGGCTTCGGGAACATCGCTCAAAGCATTAGACACCTGGAAAGTTACCGCATCTCCCTTAACATTAGCAAGGACGAGATCACGAACCATGTCAAACGCACCCACGAGACGCATTCCGAATTCTACAGCCGCCTCCGGACCGTGTTCATCCTGAACGCGTTTAATGACGTAGGGTAGGACAGCCATTGACGGTGTGCCGAAGCACCTAGTATAGACTGCCGAAAAAAATCACACCTCATGTGGTACAGTCATTTACGTCCGGCACTAAGTCTTTCTGCAAACTTATAGTAAGGATCCTGTGTTTCTCCACAGGAGTAGTATTAGGAAATACTGCCACAAGTTGGTCAAATTTCTCGGCAAGCCAGAAAGGCATCTCTTCCTTATCCAGGAGACGCTTGCCCATAACCGCATTAGCCATAACGGGACTAAGCTTCAGCCCATTCTGTCCAACTGGATGCGCCGCACCTCCAGGGGCCCCACCCGGGAGGTTGCGGGAAATATAATGAACCAGACCCCTTATTACTGACACTGCAGATGCATACAGGGGCCTTAATTCAACAGCTGTACAACACGCTGCAGCAGTGTGCGGGGTAAAACCAGCTAAAACAGGTTAAGAAGCTCCTGGAATTGACAACGGTCCCATTCTGAAGTTTTACACTTTTCTCTAACATTGACAAGATATCTTCCTCATCGAAGAAGACTCTTTGAATTGCTTCAACTTCATTCCTGCTTTTATTCTTTTGTTTATGCTCTCCTAATTTGTTTGGATATAAAAAAGAAGGATGTGTTTCTAGTGTTCTGAGCTTTTATTGGGTTGGAATGTCTTTGTGTCACAATACTCTTTGTTCTTTAAAGTGGCTTTGGTTTAGCTAAATAAAGAAGATTGCAATAATATTAGCCTCTGAGTCTTTAATAAAATCCAGATTTTCTGGTCAACAAAGTTGGGGAAAATCTACATTACGCACTGCAAACAGCAGGATAGTGCCGAAGGTGTAGCATGAGAAAAGCACCAGTATAGGCCTGTGCAGGCTGGTCTGACTCTATCTCAGGCACTTTCTCCACCCGGCTGTGCAACACATCTGGGTTGGAGAAATCTAAGTGCACATGTCGGTCTAACCGTCCTAAGATGGCTGGCCAAACCGACATGTGCACTTACAGTGCCCACGACTTCTCTCCATGCCATGGCCTGGCCCGCCCTGCCCTAGACTCGCATTGGCTCAGTAGTCAGGGAAAAATAAAATGATAATAAAATTGTTTCATTCTCATTTTATTTTTCAACTGCTGGTTCTGAGCAGTGGGGCGTTGCTCCTCCGCCCTTACGTAGGAGCTGCGCCTGGTGTTGAATGAGACATGAGCTGCACTTAAGAGTAGACAGCCTTGGTATTTGGCTATTTGAACATTCGGCAACATCGACAGAGAATATTTGTACCTTACCACATCTTTATTTTAATTTTTTGTGCAAATTAAACACTGGTTGTAACTTTCGGTTAATCACTGCATTCAATGCAATGTTATTTTTGGGGACAATAATGTGCTCATGAACAGCAAATCCTTGACTAATTCGTGGATGTTAGAGAATGCTCATTGGGCTAAACTATGTGCCGTGCTTATAGTATTTTGGGATGAGCTAGTGCAAAAATGCAACATTGTTAAAAACTTTACTGTTGAAGGTGTTTTTCATTTAGAAACCAGTACCTGGTAGCAGTTCTTTTTCTATGCTAGCCTCTATATGAAGTAACATACACATGTCTAAGTAGTACAAAGTCAGATCCTGGCTGTCTATCAGGTGTGTGACTAGGTACTCTTCATCTGCGGCACAGCACCATCTGCTGCTGTTGTTATGCTGCATCTTACTGATGAGGGTGGTGTTTTTTAAAATTCTCTTTGGAGGGTAGAGGCTGAGCTACACTTTGGTTGAGTATGGTAGCTTGCTGAAGATGGCTGCGTTTTGATCTGGACGGCATATGGAACCAGGGTCAGTCCCTCCTCTCATGTGCTCCTAATCATCCTCACACTGGTGGGCATGCTGAGCTACCTGAAACAAACCTCTTATCTGACCTATTCCATTTCAACATTGGTAATCACTCAAAAGATTGACATTCCCCCTGAACGTAATCTCATCACATATGATTTTTTTAATGATTTTTTTATTGATCAAAAACCTTTTTGTTCATTCTTTTTTTCGTATATCATTTTTATCTTTTTTGTGCTCATATATTCATGAAAAACATTTGCAAATATAAACAAATTCATATAATCATTCATATTTGATTAAACATTAAAAGAGTGAATCTCTCAATTGTGATAACCCCCATACACAACCATCATACCTCCATTCTCACCTCTCATTCTCTTCAATCATACTATCAAACATACCACACAAGGAATAACAATAAAATTCACAGCTTTAGCTGGATCCTACTATCTTGTGTTTTCTAATATTATTTTGGCATTCAAAAATGTGCTCAGTTGTTTCTGGCTGATTCTTCTCTCATCTGAATTTTGGGCAGGATTCCCAGATGTGTAAAGGATGGTCTTCGCATGTTTCGGTGACAAATTATATCACCTTCTTCAGGATCAAAAAACATACATTTCTTTTAATCTGTATAGTGGCCTGGGGGTTATGTGAGTTATTTGACGAGGAGTTCTCTCTGTATCAAAAAAATGTTTTTCCTGCAAATGGAAGTCATCAATTGGGTATATTGTCAAAGATTCATTTTCCCAAATGCTATATTTTTGTCTGGGGAAAGTATTCTCTATATCAGTCGAGGTCGAATTGGACCTTGTTTTCCAAAATCATCACGTGCTCTGATAAATATGCATACACCATCTCTTAAAATCTTGCGGTCCCATTTGAGAACTGATGTCCAGAATGATTTTCCCACCTTTAAGACTTCCTACATACTTAAAAATGCTTAAGCTCACTTGATCACATTCCTTGATTTAAAAGAACCCTAATAACAAAAGCACTAAAATCATCATTGTCAGCACTGAGAGTGCGATATACTGTAAAGTGCAAGTGCGAGAATATCATGGCATTTAAAATATTAAGGTGCAAAATACAAAGAGGTGCAAAGATTGCAAAAATGTAAACATTTGTACAGTTACTACACTGTTCAAGAGCATTTCGATCTCATCAACATATAAGCAATTTTATATAGTTCAAGTATATCTCTTTCTTGGTAAAATACCCAGATCATTATAATCCTTTTTCAATCCATTATTGCACTTCAACCACACTACGGTAAAGTGCAAAATGCAATAACGTGCTTATAAAGTACATTCTTGTAAACATATGTGCATGTTTACAATTTTATACTGTGAAAGAGCATGTCATTATTGGTCCCAAAGTTGTTATGGTCCCACTCCATTAGGGCATTTCAACCCAATTTGAATAAAGTATAAAAATGCAATAAAGTGCAGATTTGCAAATAGATAACAACATATACGAATCATGTTCACAATTTGTCCAACTGTTTCTGAAGTCCGGAAGAATATCATTTTACTAGACCTGTTTAGTATATGTTGGACATCAGTTGTCTATCCAATTTTTCTAAGCCTCGTTTGCTTTTAGCTTCGGACTTTCATACAGAACCCAAGATTTTCTCTATAATCCAATGTCATGTCAATCCAAATACATATTAATTTTATATGCTACAGTTAAGTCATTGGTGGTCAGTTTTCATCCAAATGATTAGATTTAGAAATTGTACTTCCTTCTCCATTTACAAAGTGCAAATCCTGGACATAAAAACTAATTGATCCCCAACCACACAAAATATTTATATATATATATGTATATATATATACACACATTACCTACTTGCGATAGCCAGTAGGTATATATAGTTAGGATTGTTTTCCATAGGGAAATCGCAACATTCTATTGGGAATAACTTTGGCCCCAGTTGAGGAATCTTCCTGAAATTTTCCTTAACTTTGCCTTGCGGCGCTCCGGTCCTTCCCTGAAAGTTTGGGGGGGATTCGTCAAGCGGGGGCCGAGATAAAAGGGGGGTCCCAAAACGTGTTTTCCCCATGTTAATTTCCATAGGGCGGTTGGACTCACTTTTAGCCCGAACGGCTGAATGGTTTTCCACCAAACTTGGCAAAATTGTAAGGACTGATAGCCCGATGTGCCTTTGCTATGTCTCAAGACATGTGCTCCAGTGGTTTTTACGAAAATTAACTTTGAAAAAATATATATTGGGCTACATTGGGCTATATATATGTTAGAGCCCAAATGTAGCCCAATGTAGCCCAATGTAGCCCAAAGATGGCCACCAGAGACAAAAAAAACAAATGTAGCCCAAATATCAGCCAGATGTAGCCCAACTATAGCCCAATGACAGAATGTCCCAGAGTGTTCTAAAGAACAACTAGAGCGCTAACAGTCTTACTTATGACAAAAGTATGGCACACCTGAAGTCATCTTGATTGGAATAAAGTGTTAACACTTAAAACATTTAATTTGCAAAGGAACAAAATGAGGGGGTTCATTTTGCCATAGAAATTATGATTAGTGCTGAAGAAAGAAAAATTAGGGCACATTTTGAGTGACTTCTCAAATCCTCTTATATTTCATTAAAAAAATTCTGATATGCAGTCTCCCAAGATGGCCACCAGAGACAAAAGAGCCTGTGCTTAAAAACTCTGTTAGCAAAGCAGGCATTTGAGATTTAAAAAACTTTTTAATATATAAAAACGTTATCCGCTAATAGAATTAGCATTTAAAAAACCTTGCAAATTCAATGAAAAAACCATAGGTTTCAGGCCTTATATAGTTAGGAATTAGCATTTAAAAAACCTTGCGAATTCACTGAAAAAACCATAGGTTTCAGGCCTTATATAGTTATGAATTAGCATTTAAAAAACCTTTGAAATTCACTGAAAAAACCATAGGTTTCTGGCCTTATATAGTTAGGAATTAGCATTTTAAAAAACCTTGCAAATTCACTGAAAAAACCATAGGTTTCAGGCCTTATATAGTTAGGAATTAGCATTTAAAAAACCTCTGAAATTCACTGAAAAAACCATAGGTTTCAGGAGTTATATAGTTAGGAATTAGCTTTTAAAAAACCTTTGAAATTCACTCAAAAAACTATAAGTTTTAGTGGTGTTATAGTTAGCTGGACATTTTACTCATACAAAACCATTGAAATTGCTCCTATATAGTTAGTTGTACTAACTATATTTCGCGCACCCGCAATCCACTGCTGATGATGTCACATATTAGATCATTCATGACATGGTCAGTGACATCACTGATGACATCTCAAATGTCCAGCTAACTATAACACCACTAAAACTTATAGTTTTTTGAGTGAATATACATATATATTTTTTTTTCCCAACACTATCAGTACAGTACAGTTCACACTGAAAGCAGAGAGCACGCTGGTATCCGACAAACGCGTTTTACCTAAGAAAAAAAAAATGCTAAAAAAAAATTCTTCAGGACAGTTTCTAGAAAGGTGTATAATTCTGCATCAGAGTTTAATCCCCAGGGTATTTCAGTTCCCATCAACACTATTGTTATAATAACATCCAACATTCCAAAGTGAACTCTAGTGGAATGTTCCAAAAGGCAGGAGGAGGCGGGAAAGAGGGGACGGTACCAAGGGGGAGAAAAGGAAGGAAACACACATAGGAAGGCATAGAAGAAAAGGGATAAGAGATTACAACGCATCTCCCTTCGGAGGGAAGGGGAAAAAAAGGAAAGGCTGAAACTACAGGGAGAGTTGAGAATGCACAAGGGAACCTGAGAAGAGGCAGAGCATAACGAGGCAACATGACAATTCAGGGGGGTATAGGATTGGCAAACGGATCTCTTCCCCTGATGGAAGCAAAAGGGGTGACTCCTATTAACATATCAGGAGAGGTGTGATATACCCAAATGCATTCTCTTAACATATTTTCAACGTCCATGTTTTGGTACACGCTAGCTGAGTGAGATCTTTTATCCTGAGCATTGACAATCGAATGGGGTCATTGACTCCATGGCAGTACTCAGTTGATTCCTCAAGCTTGATGCCCAGCTCCCAGAGGAATGACTTCATTTCCATAGATGAGAATTTGATGTCATTGTTGGTGACTATGCACGCAGGCACACCTTCACATGTAAATGAGTCTCTTAAGAAGTCGATAATGATTTTTGTCGAAACACATAAAACACATTTGTATTTGATCCAGGAGGATGTGTAGTCCATGAGAACAATCAAAAATCTCTTGCGATTCCTGATTGTCCCGTGGGACAGATTATTTTCAATGCCAACTTAGACCATGGAGTCTGAGGAACTACAGCGGGATTACAAGAGAGATTGCGCATATTGGAACTTGCAGGCGAACTCTTAATAACTTCAGTACTTGACACAGCATGAACCATCTCAGGCTTGAAATACATTCCCTTGGGAGGTACGTCACAGGCATTTTTATTTACAGTTTCCCCTATTTTAGTGACCAACTCAGTACGAATGTTTACCTCCTTGTTGATTTCCTCCACTTCCTCAGCTACGAGAACTTGATCTTTATTATTAGGGTCGAGTACTATTCCCAGCTCTCTTTGATGTTGCCAACCCAACAGGTTAGATCTTTTGCTACCCATGTACACTTTGCCCCTTGTAGCTCTTCCTTTAAATTTAATGCAAACATTCATCATCCCTACTAAAGGAATGTTCTCATCGGCATACCCTATAGCTGAAATGTCAGGTTCTAGCATCTTGAGACCGGAGGTATCCAAAATGTCTTTTATGACATCAATGTTGAGTAAAGTTACAGGGGCGCATGAGTCAGCCATCACATCTGTAGGCTTATTATTCACAAAGATAGTACATTTGGGATATAAGGTAGGCCTGAGGTCATTGAATTGACCTAGAGAACTTGGGGAAATTTGACTGTCTCTAACTTTTACCTGGAACACATACTTAGGGGCCACCTCCTCTTCACTGTGTACTACTTTAACTTGCTAGTTATCATTGTTGTTGCACACTCTACCCAGGTGCCCCCTCTTGTTTCACTTAACACATCTGATGTTGCGGGCAGTACAACGCACATCGCTGGCAAGGTGATTGCTGCTGCCACATCCATAGCATTTTAACCTTCCCTTTCCCTGGCAGAATGGTTAACCTTGTCTTCTCTGGGTTTGACCTTGAAAATCTCATAACCACTGGGATTGGCCTGTGCATCACAGCTGCTATGAACATTGGCAACTAGCTCATTGGGAGTTCTCATCTCTTTGATACACTTGGCAGTATGTTCTACAGAGACTGCTATGCTAACCGTTTCCTTTAAGGTGGGGTTTTTTACCAGGAGCTTTTCTTAGATGCGACTATTGTTTGTACACTTGACAAGTTGGTCTCTGATGAGTGAATCAGTGAGTTCACCAAAGTCGCATAGTTGTGTCAGCCCTCTAATAGCAGCTATGTAATTAATGACAGATTCCTGTTTACCTTGGATGCGGGTAAAGATCTTATGTCTCTCCAAAACTACGTTCACCCTGTCACCAAAATGTGCCTCTAATTTTAAAAGGGTGACTTTAAACTCATCTGTATCATTCTCATCTTCCTCTAGCTCCGGCTCAGGTAAGGTGTCATAGATCTTCCTACCTTGTATGCCTAGGTTATGGAACAATATATGTTGTTTGCGAACTGCTGAATACCTTTCGCCTCCTATGGCAATGAGGTAAGAGGCGAATACATTTATCCATTCCTTCCAGTGGATTTCTAGTTCTCCGATCTCATTTAGGAATGGAGGAGGTTGACTCATACCTTGTCCAGTCATAATGGAGAGGGAATGCTGTGCTAGACACTGCAAGGGGGGAAAACAATTACTGAAAGGGGCAGCAGAAATGCTACCTAGGGGATGAGGGGAAGGCCTGCTACACGGGCCAGGAGAAAATTAGCTGAAGGTTTACTTCTAAAAGTAACACTACCAGAAGTTACGAACAATCTCAGAATCTCACAAATATGCACAGTAGCAGTCACCTAGACTCTAATAACTTTAAATAATAGAAGCATGCAGAAAACTTTGCTTGTAAAGATAAGTACACGGTAAGCAAAATACTTTACATACATTCTAAATATAGGAGCATGCAGGCAGAATCTTTTACAGCAATAGGTATGCTATCCTAGCCAAGCAGCAACAGGAATATACTCATCAGAGAAGAGAGGCAATACCCAGCTGCAACTTGAAGGGTGTGTTTGAGACTAAATCATAAGTGGAGGGGATCCCACTTTTAGACACTTATATTCAAAGAAACCAGTAAATAAAATGTGCATGTAAGGGAGCTCTACCACACCCCAGGGGCAGACACTGAGGTGCCAGATATAGATACCACAAGAAATTGTGAAATTACCTAGACAGAAGGTCAAATTAAGTAGAATCCACACTGCACATACTATTAACGTAATAACATGTCACAGGGGTAAATAGCAAAACTGCCTCACAAGTAGTATAATAGCATTAAGTAAATTTTAGTAAAATACAACTACATAGTCTTGATGCGTAATGCTGATGTCACTGAAGTAAGTTGCAACACTGCCCCCACCAATAGTGTCATAGTAAGTACATAAATTACGTGAGAGATTGCGTTCTGTGTAAAGGTGTGCGTGTCACCGTAGGAAACGCACAAAGCACATATGAGGAGAGGGTTCCCCTCGAACTAATTGTACAATAGCTTCTGTAAACACGGTGTGTGAGTCACCAAAGGAACGCACATAAGGAGTTCTGTCCACAAGATGACAAGGTGAGCAGTTAACTTGGAGAAGCTTTAGCCATCAATGATAAGATGCATCCAAGGTGTAAATGGGTGTACATATCACCAAAAGAAACCTTAACAGCAGGTGTACAGACACACAAAATTAACCCCCTTAATAGAAGCGCAGACTTCAGCAACATAAAATAAATTGAAAGGTCTTACTAAGTCGTTGCTGGGCTAGAGGGGTAGAAGTAATGGAAGGCTGGCGATGACGAGGGAAAACAATCATTGAAACCCGGCCATGAGGTGGCTGGTGCGCTGGGTGTGTCCTTCTAACAGGAAATTGACAGAAGCCAGGCTGCGAGGTGGCTGGTGCGCCTGGAGCGTCTCCTGAGAGGAACTGACGATCTGTGGAGAGCCGGCTGAGGGAGGCAAAGCATCGTGGCACATATCCTGAAGAGTTGGTAGAAAGCAGGACGCCTCAGAAGAACAGCTGTGGCGCAGTAACATACACTAGCTGGAACGCCAAAAGAAACTGCAGGTTCTGTAAGATGCAGGCCACCTCACGATGAAAACTGTGTGCAGCACAGACACCGGCAGGGCACCGGAAGACTTACTGGAGCTGTGAGTGGAGAAGGGGACACAGTCGGCGCTGGGGAATTGCCAAGGAGAGAGGCGCTGTAGAGACCCGCTTGCTCCTCGCCTAGGGGAGGCAGTAGAACCCAGTGAGCACTGCACCCAAACCGGCCACAGACAGCTCCTGTCACTGAATAAGAGACTCACCCCCGGTGACGCGATGCAGCGCCAAGGTGAACACGGTAGAGCAGAGGCACACCATAACGGTAAACCAAGGATCAACGATGACACAAACCAGCTGAAGGGAATTCCAGCGGACTTCCACAAAGAACGGAGGCAAGCACCCGCTTTCCATCAAGAGGCAGTAATTTACTAGCATGGCCAGAGTGCTACAGGAGCCCGAATCACTGCGGACTCTCACTGAAAGTTGAATATGCAGGAACCTCCCCAGCACCGAGGGAACTCCACAAACAAAACGGGCAGGGTCCACAGCACAGGGGAAACTCTTCCTCATCACAGGCACGGCATCAACAAGTAGAACACCTCGGGGTAGATGCTGGAATCCTCTTCAAAACACAAGCGGACGCCTAAATGGACTCAGAACCGAGGATCACAAAGCAGAGGAGCAGGAATCCCAAGCAGAAGTGCAGGAAGGAGAGAGCACCTAAAGGGGAGATGACAGGGATGGCCCCCTTCGCCAAATCATCGTCAGTGTTATAATAAAGATGAACCCGAGACAAATGTAAGTTCACGTCTTTATTCTGTCATCACAGCACATCCAACATTCCAAAGTGAACTCTAGTGGAACGTTCCAAAAGGCAGGAGGAGGTGAGGAAGAGGGGAAGGTACCAAGGGGGAGAAAAGGAAGGAAACACACATAGGAAGGCATAGAGGAAAAGGGATAAGAGATTACAACAACTATCCACTTGGACTCTTTTGCTTTTCTGAGTGTCAGATCCCGATCTCCACCTCTGATTTTTAAATGGACATGCTAAATGCCATAAAATGATAAGTTTTCAAAATTGCCTTCATGGTCTTTCCACATATGTTTTGAGATAGCATAAGTAAAATCTTTGTTTTTAATTGCCCTGAGATGTTGAAGAATACGTAATTTCAATTTGTTCACTGTACTTCCAATGTACTGTTTTCCCCATTCACATTGGAGGGCATAAACAACATGTGTGGTCTTGCATGTAATTCTCTCCTTAATTTTGATTTTCTGTCCTATCAAGTTGTTTGCTTCCTGTCAGTTTTGACCATGCTTGCATGCTTTACATTTAGGGCATTTGTAAAAGCCACCCATTCTTAGCCACTGGCTCTTGCTTCCACTTCTGTCTGCTTTCTGATAGTGAATGTGTATCAGTAGGTCTCCAAGTGAAGGTGCCTTTTTGTAGGTGATGCTAAGACGATTAGATATGCATGCCTTTAGATCATCATCTGTAGCTAGTATCCTCCAATGATTTTGCAGAGCATCTCTTATCAAATTACTAGAGATGTAAATTGTATAATATACCTTATTTTATCCTCCTCTGTTTGGTCTCTATGTTTCTCATTGATGCTCTTTGGAAATAACAAGGACTCTCTCTTCTTTTTCATAGCCCTTGTTTTAGCATTATCCAATACCACCATTGGATATCCTCTTCTGAGGAACCTGCTGTACTGTGTATATATATATATTCACTGAAAAAACCACAGGTTTCAGGGGTGTTATAGTTAGTTGGACATTTCACTCTTACAAAACCATTGAAATTCCCCCGTTATAGTTAGTTGTACTAACTATAACTTGGGCGCCCGCAATCCACTGCTGATGATGTCATATATTATATAATTCATGACATGGTCAGTGACATCAGTGATGACATCTCAAATGACATCACTGATGACATCACTGATCACATCATCCAGTGAATGTGGTTTGCTTCGATATTTAAATAAGTATTATATATATATAGGAATCTGCCTTTAACACTGAGTGGATGTATAAGTGTCTCAATGGAGGATTTAGTAGCAATGTGCTTGAGTGTCTAAGTGACGAATTTAAAGGAGTGTGTCACTCAATATATGGGATAGTGATTAAACTTTGTGAATACATGTATCACTCTATCTCTTGTCTAAACTACGACATAAGTTGGTTACTACGTATGTGAAAGTTTACATTAGTTATTAATTAGTTAAGTGAGTATTTCTATGGGATAGTGAATGAATGTGTGTGCGGTTGGGTGAGACGTGTGTGACTGTCGAAAGATGTGTAAATAGTTGATTTAGTAGGTATATGAGGTTAAGACTGCATGTGGAAACAGTTGTTTGGGTGACTAAATCTCTTTATGGGTGTGGTGATGAGTAAATATATTTCTCAATTATATATGTCCAACAAACTAAAAATATAAAAGGCAGTGTATATGACAATTGTTGTATATAAATAAGTATACATAAGACTCAGTGATTGTATGAGTGAGATATGGATAACTGTTTACTTGTAATAGTGATTTTATAACGCACTAAGTATGAGTTACTATCTATATGAATAAATAAAGTGGTGTTTGTGTAAGTGTGTAGCTTAGTAAATATAAGTATGATCAATTTTTTGCATACGTTTTTTAGGATGTCTACATAAGTGAATAGGATAAGTGCTGGTGTGTAATGTTGATGTAGGTTTATAAGTATATTTCATAGTGTTCTATTGATCTTTGTTAGCATGTATGAGTGAATCTATAAGTAAGTGTTTAGATGTGTGTGTAGATCTAGTAATCACTGAGTGGGTTTTTAGAAACTTGTACTGGTGTGTCAATTATTTCAAATTTGGTACTTCATATTTTATAATGAGTGCTGAAAGGTTATGCTACTGTATGATGAGGTGTATCAGTTTGTCACATGGATGATGTCATCAGTGATGTCATTTGAGATGTCATCAGTGATGTCACTGACCATGTCATGAATGATGTAATATGTGACATCATCAGCAGTGGATTGCGGGCGCGTGAGTTATAGTTAGTACAACTAACTATAACGGGGGAATTTCAATGATTTTATAAGAGTGAAAGGTCCAACTAACTATAACACCCCTGAAACCTCTGGTTTTTTCAGTGAATTTCTGAGGTTTTTTAAATGCTAATTAATAACTATAACATGTCTGAAACCTATGGTTTTTTCAGTGAATTTCAACGGTTTTTTAAATGCTAATTCATAACTATAACATGTCTGAAACCTATGTTTTTTCAGTGTATTTCAAAGGTTTTTAAAATGTAATTCCTAACTATAACATGTATGAAACCTATGTTTTTTTCAGTGAATTTTAAAGGTTTTGTAAATGACAATTTTTAAATATATTTATTCTTAGATTTATTTTTTTGATACTAATTTACAATTTTTTTAAACTATTTATTTTTAGATATTTTATTTTTTAAATTACATTACATTGTGTGGCCCCCCTTCTTTTTATTTTTTTTGGGCCCTGGAACCCATCCCCTACTGAAGCCACTTCAAGGCCCCGGGGACCCCATTCCCCGGGGACGGCCTTTTTAAAAAATGTATTATGACCGTCACCATTGGGGACCGCGCGAGGGTCTTCAATTCCCCCATTGTCCCACCGGCTCCCCGGCTCCTGCGGGAGCTGGTGTTCTATGGACATCTGTGTACGTACCACCTAGGAGTTGCCTTCACTTTGCACATGCACGTTTGTGGTAGAGCATGCGTGTTAATATTACGTATGCGCACAATATGTCCCACCGTCTGGCTATATACCCCTAACGTATTTCATTTTATTTGCTCATGCTCAATTACAACATGCCCAAACACAGCTCTCACACCCAATGACATCATGCTCAACCAATCATCCTTCTGCAAAGCAGTTATAACCTGCCAACCTTCTCGAACTTTTCCTATTCCACAGTCACAGCCATTGATAGTGATCGTATCCACTTCTTCGTAGGTGAGCACTTTTTATTAGTAATAATTAAATTAATTAATCTGAAGGAACTATCAAATACCGTGTAAATAAAAAATTTTGTTCGATTTGACAATGTTGTTTTTTAAGCACGCTTTCCTACTTTTTTATATCGTTAAAGTTGACTTCGTAACTTTTGTTTCTGTGCAAATCACTTAATCCTGCCGCCTTCAATTTTGTACGTAGTGCACCACGTGCTGCTTCCTCCCCGTGCAGTACACATGTAATCGATTGACCAATGTTGTATTTTAGCACGCTCTTCATGTGTTTTAATAACGTTAAACTTGATTTGCTATCCCTTGTCTATGCAAATTATTTAATCCTGCCACGTTTCTTTAATTTGCCACGTGCCACGTGGCCTTTCCCGCAGCAGTGTGCTACGTGCTGTTCAGCTGAATGCAATGTAGATTTTCTCGTGTAAGTAGTGCGTCACGTGCCCCATGCATTGCAAAAGTAATGTTTTCGGCAGTGCTGTATTTTAGCACGATTTCAAGCTCTTATACCTCCAATCTCTTACCTTGGTAGGCGATGTTTCTAGGCAAATCACTTAATCCTGCCGCCTTCCATTTTTTAAGTAGTGTGCCACGTGCTGCTTCCTCCCCATGCACAGCACATGTAATAGATTGACCAATGTCGTATTTTAGCACGCTCTTCATGTTTTTTAATAACCTTAAACTTGATTTGCTATCCTTAGTTCTGTGCAAATGACTTAATCCTGCCACGTTTCTTTAATTTGCCAAGCGCCACGTGGCCGTTCCTGCAGCAGTGTGCTACGTGCTGTTCAACTTAATGCGATGTAGTTTTTCTCATGTAAGTAGTGCGCTACGTGCCCCATGCACTGCAAAAGAAATCTTTTTGGCAATGCTGTATTTTAGCACAATTTCCAGCTCTTATACCTCCAATATTTTACCTTGGTAGGCGATGTTTCTGGACAAATCACTTAATCCTGCGCCTTTAGTTTTTTTTAAAGTAGTGCGCCACGTGCTACTTCCTCCCCATGCACTGCACATGTAATCAATTATTGTTGTATTTTAGCACGCTATCCAAGTTTTTTATTAACCGTAAACTTTTTTTTGTCCTCTGTTCTATCTCATTATACAGATATCTCAACCATGGGACGTAGTGGTCGCCATAAGCTGTTTATTCCTGCCCATGCACTATGCCAGATGGTAGTCAAGCACTCGACATACCAGATCCACTGACTGCTCTCCATATGCTATCAGTCGAAAATTGCAATGGACCTAATGGAGTTATCAGGTTTGACTTTAACTTTTCATGATTGAAAAGCATTCTGAAATAAGCATTTGTGTATTTCATGTGTTTGCAGACAGATATGTGCTGTTCTCCTGTTTTGGAATTAGTGGGGGTTCTGGTAGCAAGAAAACCAATAAAAACATGTCCTCACGATTCTATTTGCCAAATATGTGATTTGAAATAAAACAATGTGTGTTATAATTTTTCTTGCTTCTATAAATATTTTTTATAAAATGTAAATCTCCATTGTGATAATCTTATAGACGTTTGTTTCTGAAACCCATATGTTTCTCATTTAAATGCTTGTTACACGTTTTCAGCCTGCACTTGAGATACAAAGTGAAAATGTTGTTTTGAATTTTTTTATTTGAAGACGTGTCTTTCAATTTTTCTTGATGTATATTTCTTAATTTCTAGATCATGGAAGACCAAAAAGGGTTCTATCAGATCAAGGCCAGGAGTGTGTAAATGAAGTGAGTGACCAATCCCGGCATAACATTTGTATAATGCACTGCTATTTCCTATTTTGCTTGCCAAATATAACCTCTGATGATTGCTTTTCATCCCCAAACCTATTGAGAACAAATGTTTTTATGTACATTTAAATTAATCTTGGGCATATGTACAACATATACATTTTTAACTCTTTTTTTACTTTGCAGAATGTTACATAAATCAGTAGCAAATTGCCAAGGTTGAAGAAAAGTATATGCTCCTGTTCTAGCTGATTACACTGTTGTCTCAAATATGGCATTTACTAGTTGTCTGAAGCCATGGAGATTCACAAATTTTTAACGGACAACATTAAGGTAAATACTCTCAATATGAGTAGTTAAAAAGTAACAGATATAAGTACTTGAGGGGTTCTTGCTGTCAGATAATGTCCAAGTCACACTTGTACGAATGAGTCTGACACAGGGTGGATCGCTGTATAACTAATGGATGATTAGGTGTTAGGATGGCATACAAAGCTCCCAACCTTCTTACTTTTTCTCTTAAAGGGTTCCAAATTGGGGACGAATATTAGGCTGTGCAGTAGAGGTTGATGGTGTTGCTCCACTGGTACTTGGGCCTTCTTCATGAAACAGAAGGAGCCTCTCTGAATATCCTTAACTCTTCCCTTCCAAAGTTGACCGGATCCTTAGTCTGCAAGTCCTTCCGCATACTTGCAGTTCCACACCAGTACTCTTTATTGGGGTCTCCTCTTGAAAGCAGTCTTGCATATCCGGCAAGAAACCAACCAAAGCGGGGTTCAAGTTGTGAACTCTGTTCGCCACAGTGTTTACATGAGGTAAGCAGAGCGGCCTAGATATGCAATACCTCTAATCAAATGCATTAGAAATAAAAGAGCTTATTCACAAACCCCTTGCGCCACTTTTGCCTCACTTTCAACATGAGAAAAGTAACACAAAAGTGGCACAAGAGTTTTATAAATACGCCCTAAAAAATATTGTCCTGCATAATGAATTCATCTCTCACCTAATTCTGTCTCATCTGTGAATCATTTTAAAGACCTGTTCATCTGTAATATAAATATGACGCAGTAGGCACTTCTATACAGACACCGTTTGAATGCAAGCCTATTAGATGAGTGAAATCTATCAGGTACACTGCACACATTAAAAAAATAGAAAATATCGTCGTGTTACTTTGACTTGTAATGTGTGACCGCATTTAGTCACATTGATCAAATTTTAAACACTAATTTTCTTTTTTGTTATGCAGATTAACTACAGTACTTCTATTGGACTCCATATTATATGTTGTTTGTTATATTGTTTTGTTAAAGTTATGGTTCTAATTATTTATTGTATTGTTATCATTTAGTGATATTTATAATTTGAAGAACAATTCTGAGGCTAGCTCTTCACCAGATCTTTATCAGAGTGTATAGCTACAATTTACGGTTCTAATTCAAAAGAATAAAAAGTACAACGCCATTACCAACATAGTGTGGTGAACTTATAACCTCTGTGCTCACGTAAGTGTTCCATGAACTGTTACTATAGTGACAGGCTGAAAGCCGTTTGGGGGTAGGGTTAAAAGTTACTGGCTGTACAGAAACCGTTAGATTTACCCTGGATCCTCTACGTGACAGAAAGCAAAGCAAAATAAAATAAAATACTGTGTACCAGATTTACAACCCCCTTGCACCACTTTCGCATCCAACCCCCACCTACAAAATTACAAGTATGTGGGCCTCAACGACCCCCCTCAAACTCCGGGAATCACCACCCCAGGAATTTGTGTATTATGGGAAGCAGACTGCGTGGCCCTCCGCCTGGTGCCCTCGAGGGCCCTGGAAACTACTACAACCGGCTCCTGCGGGGTCCCGAGATGCCTAGCCCCGGTATACTGCTGTTTGCTTTGACAGAGCGCGACTCTCACGACTCCCGCTCTCCCATAGAAAACATAATTTGCATTTTGAAAGACAGAGCAGTGAAATCTATTCTCACTTTTAAAATCCAAAGCAGATTGCATTTCCATATACAAATTAGCATCTACCTATGCAAAAAAGCAATACTGGTTCCCGAAGAACGCACAAGTTCATCATACAATGTTGCTAAAAAAAACAGTAAGTGGGCTCGACTTCTCAATATACTTCTTCATCCTACCTAATATTATTTTCAATCACGTTCTGATAACCAATAAAAATCATGCTTTTAAAAAACAGAAACATGCACCCTAGTTTTCTGTGTAGAATGTTGTCAAACAATCAATAATTTCTTTTCTGTTTTAATTTCACTTTTTCCCCAAACTCCCTTTGTCTATTGTAACATATGCCAAAGGCAGAAATGGAACTACTCCAATATATTTTGTCCACAGATTGAGAAAACTAGGAAAAAATATGAATAAATCTGATTCTACTTTTCTCCAAGACTTTAGAATGGTGTCCATATACCACACAAATCTGCGTTTAAATATGCATGGCATCTATAGGAGAGATGCTGTACATTTTACAGATGAAGGGAACAGAGTCTTTCTCATGAACTTTAGACTATGCATCGGTACTTACTTGTAACTACTAAAATCTCTCAATAAACACAAGGGTTCTTTTTAGAGCCACCCAACATCTATACACAAGCTTGATGTAAATCTCAAAAATACATGATTCTTTTTTTTCGGCGGCGAAGTGCGCGGATCCTACGCGCATCCCGTGACTTTTTTTTTAAAAGAAAAATACTATCTTACTTTTTTGGCCCTATGGGTCCTTATGTGACCCCCTGAGCAGGCCTAGAGAGTCAGGATGTGTCTACCCTGCCCTCTTTTCACATTTTGCACACATATTTCACTGACTTCCTCAGCCTCGCTTCTACCGAGGCACAAAATGGCTGCCAACAGTTCCTGATTTCAAATGCTTACAACCGCTTGACAGCCAATTAGAATTGAGCGCGTGATCGGGACGGTGCGCTTATCCTACGAGGCCAATCCTCGTAAAATCTGCGGATCCTCCGCGCCCATAGATATATAAATGACTTTAACCATAATTTTCAAAGAAACTACTCAACAGATTGACACCAGATATGCGAAAGGCACAAGGCACAAGTCAGAACTGAGGACTACCTCTCTGCCAAATTTGGTGTAATTCCGTTCAGCCATTCGAGCTGTAGCCGTGGCTAAAGGTCCTATGGGAAATTGCATGGGGAAAACACGTTTTGGGACCCCCCTTTTTTCTTGGCCCCCGCTTCACCAATCACCCCTAAACTTCAGGGAAGGAGCAGAACTGAGCTGGCCAAAAGTTTGGAAAATTTCAACAAGATTCATCAATCGACGCTAAAGTTATTGCCAATAGAATGTTGCGGATTTCCTATGGATAATAGGTCCTAACTATAACTACCTACTGGCGACCACCAGTAGGATGTCGGCATTCGCCTTGACTCTGTGGTAACGCGAATGCCGAAATGCGTCTGGTGCATGAGAGAGTTGAAATAAAATCTATGACTCTCCCCCCGTGAATGCTGTGTCTTTTTGGAGAAGGAAGAAGACGAGAAGCGTGATATTTGCGGGAGCACCCCACGCATACAGCACCCGTGTATGAGTGCGTGAGTAGGTGCAGGAGGAGCGGTGATATATATATATATATATATATATATATATATATATATATATATATATATATATATATATATATGTGTCATTCCAAATGCCCAAAAGCTTTGCAGGACGCACTCAGCAACCAGCCTTCCTTTCGGCGTACCTGTGACAGCTGGTCCCACACCCGGATTATTTTTCGTATGCCTTACGCGTTTCGAGACTTCGTGTCTCTCATCAGAGGCAGCTTCCACAATTGAGTTTGTAAGATGTTCCTTTTAATTGTTCACATTCATGCGTCACAAAAATGTTCACGCCCACTCAGGTTGCGTATATCATGAAATTTGCATGCTGGTAATTGTAGTCCAGAGGAACACCGCATTGTTTTACCTTTAGTAGGTTCCTACTCACATTGTGTTAATAAAAGCTTGTGTTTCCTTAGTAGGATTCGGAGTGTTTTGGCCAGTAAATTTATGTCAGACTCGCTGCGCTGGTCAGGTTTGAACATGGTTTCAACCGCAGCCTCTTAAGGTCTCAAGATGGTGCGTCTTGCCACGACGAGGGCCGCCGTGTAATTTATGTCATTCCAAATGCCCAAAAGCTTTGCAGGACGCACTCAGCAACCAGCCTTCCTTTCGGCGTACCTGTGACAGCTGGTCCCACACCCGGATTATTTTTCGTATGCCTTACGCGTTTCGAGACTTCGTGTCTCTCATCAGAGGCAGCTTCCACAATTGAGTTTGTAAGATGTTCCTTTTAATTGTTCACATTCATGCGTCACAAAAATGTTCACGCCCACTCAGGTTGCGTATATCATGAAATTTGCATGCTGGTAATTGTAGTGCAGAGGAACACCGCATTGTTTTACCTTTAGTAGGTTCCTACTCACATTGTGTTAATAAAAGCTTGTGTTTCCTTAGTAGGATTCGGAGTGTTTTGGCCAGTAAATTTATGTCAGACTCGCTGCGCTGGTCAGGTTTGAACATGGTTTCAACCGCAGCCTCTTAAGGTCTCAAGATGGTGCGTCTTGCCACGACGAGGGCCGCCGTGTAATTTATGTCATTCCAAATGCCCAAAAGCTTTGCAGGACGCACTCAGCAACCAGCCTTCCTTTCGGCGTACCTGTGACAGCTGGTCCCACACCCGGATTATTTTTCGTATGCCTTACGCGTTTCGAGACTTCGTGTCTCTCATCAGAGGCAGCTTCCACAATTGAGTTTGTAAGATGTTCCTTTTAATTGTTCACATTCATGCGTCACAAAAATGTTCACGCCCACTCAGGTTGCGTATATCATGAAATTTGCATGCTGGTAATTGTAGTCCAGAGGAACACCGCATTGTTTTACCTTTAGTAGGTTCCTACTCACATTGTGTTAATAAAAGCTTGTGTTTCCTTAGTAGGATTCGGAGTGTTTTGGCCAGTAAATTTATGTCAGACTCGCTGCGCTGGTCAGGTTTGAACATGGTTTCAACCGCAGCCTCTTAAGGTCTCAAGATGGTGCGTCTTGCCACGACGAGGGCCGCCGTGTAATTTATGTCATTCCAAATGCCCAAAAGCTTTGCAGGACGCACTCAGCAACCAGCCTTCCTTTCGGCGTACCTGTGACAGCTGGTCCCACACCCGGATTATTTTTCGTATGCCTTACGCGTTTCGAGACTTCGTGTCTCTCATCAGAGGCAGCTTCCACAATTGAGTTAAAAGGAACATCTTACAAACTCAATTGTGGAAGCTGCCTCTGATGAGAGACACGAAGTCTCGAAACGCGTAAGGCATACGAAAAATAATCCGGGTGTGGGACCAGCTGTCACAGGTACGCCGAAAGGAAGGCTGGTTGCTGAGTGCGTCCTGCAAAGCTTTTGGGCATTTGGAATGACATAAATTACACGGCGGCCCTCGTCGTGGCAAGACGCACCATCTTGAGACCTTAAGAGGCTGCGGTTGAAACCATGTTCAAACCTGACCAGCGCAGCGAGTCTGACATAAATTTACTGGCCAAAAAACACTCCGAATCCTACTAAGGAAACACAAGCTTTTATTAACACAATGTGAGTAGGAACCTACTAAAGGTAAAACAATGCGGTGTTCCTCTGGACTACAATTACCAGCATGCAAATTTCATGATATACGCAACCTGAGTGGGCGTGAACATTTTTGTGACGCATGAATGTGAACAATTAAAAGGAACATCTTACAAACTCAATTGTGGAAGCTGCCTCTGATGAGAGACACGAAGTCTCGAAACGCGTAAGGCATACGAAAAATAATCCGGGTGTGGGACCAGCTGTCACAGGTACGCCGAAAGGAAGGCTGGTTGCTGAGTGCGTCCTGCAAAGCTTTTGGGCATTTGGAATGACATAAATTACACGGCGGCCCTCGTCGTGGCAAGACGCACCATCTTGAGACCTTAAGAGGCTGCGGTTGAAACCATGTTCAAACCTGACCAGCGCAGCGAGTCTGACATAAATTTACTGGCCAAAACACTCCGAATCCTACTAAGGAAACACAAGCTTTTATTAACACAATGTGAGTAGGAACCTACTAAAGGTAAAACAATGCGGTGTTCCTCTGGACTACAATTACCAGCATGCAAATTTCATGATATACGCAACCTGAGTGGGCGTGAACATTTTTGTGACGCATGAATGTGAACAATTAAAAGGAACATCTTACAAACTCAATTGTGGAAGCTGCCTCTGATGAGAGACACGAAGTCTCGAAACGCGTAAGGCATACGAAAAATAATCCGGGTGTGGGACCAGCTGTCACAGGTACGCCGAAAGGAAGGCTGGTTGCTGAGTGCGTCCTGCAAAGCTTTTGGGCATTTGGAATGACATAAATTACACGGCGGCCCTCGCCGTGGCAAGACGCACCATCTTGAGACCTTAAGAGGCTGCGGTTGAAACCATGTTCAAACCTGACCAGCGCAGCGAGTCTGACATAAATTTACTGGCCAAAACACTCCGAATCCTACTAAGGAAACACAAGCTTTTATTAACACAATGTGAGTAGGAACCTACTAAAGGTAAAACAATGCGGTGTTCCTCTGGACTACAATTACCAGCATGCAAATTTCATGATATACGCAACCTGAGTGGGCGTGAACATTTTTGTGACGCATGAATGTGAACAATTAAAAGGAACATCTTACAAACTCAATTGTGGAAGCTGCCTCTGATGAGAGACACGAAGTCTCGAAACGCGTAAGGCATACGAAAAATAATCCGGGTGTGGGACCAGCTGTCACAGGTACGCCGAAAGGAAGGCTGGTTGCTGAGTGCGTCCTGCAAAGCTTTTGGGCATTTGGAATGACATAAATTACACGGCGGCCCTCGTCGTGGCAAGACGCACCATCTTGAGACCTTAAGAGGCTGCGGTTGAAACCATGTTCAAACCTGACCAGCGCAGCGAGTCTGACATAAATTTACTGGCCAAAAAACACTCCGAATCCTACTAAGGAAACACAAGCTTTTATTAACACAATGTGAGTAGGAACCTACTAAAGGTAAAACAATGCGGTGTTCCTCTGGACTACAATTACCAGCATGCAAATTTCATGATATACGCAACCTGAGTGGGCGTGAACATTTTTGTGACGCATGAATGTGAACAATTAAAAGGAACATCTTACAAACTCAATTGTGGAAGCTGCCTCTGATGAGAGACACGAAGTCTCGAAACGCGTAAGGCATACGAAAAATAATCCGGGTGTGGGACCAGCTGTCACAGGTACGCCGAAAGGAAGGCTGGTTGCTGAGTGCGTCCTGCAAAGCTTTTGGGCATTTGGAATGACATAAATTACACGGCGGCCCTCGTCGTGGCAAGACGCACCATCTTGAGACCTTAAGAGGCTGCGGTTGAAACCATGTTCAAACCTGACCAGCGCAGCGAGTCTGACATAAATTTACTGGCCAAAACACTCCGAATCCTACTAAGGAAACACAAGCTTTTATTAACACAATGTGAGTAGGAACCTACTAAAGGTAAAACAATGCGGTGTTCCTCTGGACTACAATTACCAGCATGCAAATTTCATGATATACGCAACCTGAGTGGGCGTGAACATTTTTGTGACGCATGAATGTGAACAATTAAAAGGAACATCTTACAAACTCAATTGTGGAAGCTGCCTCTGATGAGAGACACGAAGTCTCGAAACGCGTAAGGCATACGAAAAATAATCCGGGTGTGGGACCAGCTGTCACAGGTACGCCGAAAGGAAGGCTGGTTGCTGAGTGCGTCCTGCAAAGCTTTTGGGCATTTGGAATGACATAAATTACACGGCGGCCCTCGTCGTGGCAAGACGCACCATCTTGAGACCTTAAGAGGCTGCGGTTGAAACCATGTTCAAACCTGACCAGCGCAGCGAGTCTGACATAAATTTACTGGCCAAAACACTCCGAATCCTACTAAGGAAACACAAGCTTTTATTAACACAATGTGAGTAGGAACCTACTAAAGGTAAAACAATGCGGTGTTCCTCTGGACTACAATTACCAGCATGCAAATTTCATGATATACGCAACCTGAGTGGGCGTGAACATTTTTGTGACGCATGAATGTGAACAATTAAAAGGAACATCTTACAAACTCAATTGTGGAAGCTGCCTCTGATGAGAGACACGAAGTCTCGAAACGCGTAAGGCATACGAAAAATAATCCGGGTGTGGGACCAGCTGTCACAGGTACGCCGAAAGGAAGGCTGGTTGCTGAGTGCGTCCTGCAAAGCTTTTGGGCATTTGGAATGACATAAATTACACGGCGGCCCTCGTCGTGGCAAGACGCACCATCTTGAGACCTTAAGAGGCTGCGGTTGAAACCATGTTCAAACCTGACCAGCGCAGCGAGTCTGACATAAATTTACTGGCCAAAACACTCCGAATCCTACTAAGGAAACACAAGCTTTTATTAACACAATGTGAGTAGGAACCTACTAAAGGTAAAACAATGCGGTGTTCCTCTGGACTACAATTACCAGCATGCAAATTTCATGATATACGCAACCTGAGTGGGCGTGAACATTTTTGTGACGCATGAATGTGAACAATTAAAAGGAACATCTTACAAACTCAATTGTGGAAGCTGCCTCTGATGAGAGACACGAAGTCTCGAAACGCGTAAGGCATACGAAAAATAATCCGGGTGTGGGACCAGCTGTCACAGGTACGCCGAAAGGAAGGCTGGTTGCTGAGTGCGTCCTGCAAAGCTTTTGGGCATTTGGAATGACATAAATTACACGGCGGCCCTCGTCGTGGCAAGACGCACCATCTTGAGACCTTAAGAGGCTGCGGTTGAAACCATGTTCAAACCTGACCAGCGCAGCGAGTCTGACATAAATTTACTGGCCAAAACACTCCGAATCCTACTAAGGAAACACAAGCTTTTATTAACACAATGTGAGTAGGAACCTACTAAAGGTAAAACAATGCGGTGTTCCTCTGGACTACAATTACCAGCATGCAAATTTCATGATATACGCAACCTGAGTGGGCGTGAACATTTTTGTGACGCATGAATGTGAACAATTAAAAGGAACATCTTACAAACTCAATTGTGGAAGCTGCCTCTGATGAGAGACACGAAGTCTCGAAACGCGTAAGGCATACGAAAAATAATCCGGGTGTGGGACCAGCTGTCACAGGTACGCCGAAAGGAAGGCTGGTTGCTGAGTGCGTCCTGCAAAGCTTTTGGGCATTTGGAATGACATAAATTACACGGCGGCCCTCGTCGTGGCAAGACGCACCATCTTGAGACCTTAAGAGGCTGCGGTTGAAACCATGTTCAAACCTGACCAGCGCAGCGAGTCTGACATAAATTTACTGGCCAAAACACTCCGAATCCTACTAAGGAAACACAAGCTTTTATTAACACAATGTGAGTAGGAACCTACTAAAGGTAAAACAATGCGGTGTTCCTCTGGACTACAATTACCAGCATGCAAATTTCATGATATACGCAACCTGAGTGGGCGTGAACATTTTTGTGACGCATGAATGTGAACAATTAAAAGGAACATCTTACAAACTCAATTGTGGAAGCTGCCTCTGATGAGAGACACGAAGTCTCGAAACGCGTAAGGCATACGAAAAATAATCCGGGTGTGGGACCAGCTGTCACAGGTACGCCGAAAGGAAGGCTGGTTGCTGAGTGCGTCCTGCAAAGCTTTTGGGCATTTGGAATGACATATATATATATATATATATATATTCACACAACTTCCTCCTCGGAAATGATAGTCCGCACTCACAGGATCTTGAAATTCCTCTGGTTATTTTAATGCCGACGCGTTTTGTTACACCCACGTAACTTGTTCACGGTTGATATTACTGAGTATTCAAACCCCCCTATAAGGAAAAGTACACCAAACATGTGATTGCACACATCACTTCCTCTCATGTTGCAAGGTTTTGTGGAGGCTGTAGTTTTGTCAAATGCATACATATGTTTCACCGTGTGTTAACGTTATTGCAAATTAAATCCGGTAGCGAGGATGTTTCAATTCTGTCATTTCTCAACATTGCAGTTTTTCCTCATGGGTAAGACTAAGACCGAGTTCCTTTTGAATCTGGCATCGTTCATCCGGACACATTGCTACCCGTTGTTTTTTTATGTGTATCTAGTTTGTTATTATTGTTCCAAACTTTATTATACCGGCATTTAAGTTAGGGTCCCCAACTACATTAATTTATTATCATACCGGAGTTCCTCTATGTTAGATTATTTTTCGGATCTTGGTATTTTCTTTGCAGCTGATTGGAGAAATTTTAATATCCATATGTATTTTTACATTCTTTTTACCTATTTAATCATCGGAGCTCCGTTGTAATTTTGTCCAATTATTTCTCTTTTCCAGTTCTATGAATATGTATATGCTTAATCTGTTACCATTATTTCACTCAATCAGCTGCGATTTAACACTTCTGTGTATGATACAATTAAGCCCTCCAGTGGGCTACGTTAAGATGTGTCCATGTTGTTTCTCCTAACAACCCTAAAGTTTAAGCAATTCCTCATTCCTTCCTACTTTAGCTGTCCGGTTAATTTTACCTAGTTTGCTTTTATGTATGCTCAAAGTCACGCCCTCCAGTGGGCCTTTATCACATCACAACTCATAAGTCTATGTCTGCCAATTGTCTTACTGCATTCCATTTGTTTGAATTGAATTTCCCCGCCCCTTCAAATTATACAACCTCCATACCCTTGAACCATAACAAAAAAACAGAAAAACCCTCTAACTTTTCACAGGGTCAACAAACCAGTACTATGTAATTCAAGTCCACCTTTTGTTCAGAGATGAACATATAGTTCCTCACGTTGGTTGAGACCCCACGGGGTTAGAGTCCTGCAGTTCACTATTTGTCGGGATTCTCTGCACCTCACGGTTCTCTCCCTGTCTCCACCTCTCACATGTTGGGTTATGATTTCCAAAGCGTAAAAACGCATTAATTTCCAATCACCTTGATGCATGGCTTCCATATGTTTAGCAACTGCATTGCTTCTATCCCTATTTACAGTTGCTCGAACTTGCTCCAATATTCTTTTTTTCAATTCACACTTTGTGCTTCCGATGTATTTTAAAATACTATTCAAATTCCTGCCAGGATATGCGTGTCTCACTATGGGATGGTGGGAACAACAAGTAGTATGGCATCCCAACAATGACAAATTTGTCAATAAAGTAACAAAGTGGTTGAGATATATAGACGATCTCTTCATAGTGTGGGGTGGTACAGTGCAGGAATTTGATCGAGAAAGAACACTTTTTGTTATTTGGTGTAAATCCATTCATTAGTTTTGGTGATATAAAAAAAACTGTGTACATAGGGACGCGGATCCTCCAAGGATCGGACAGTTCCCATGCTGAAATCTGATTGTCTACCAACACTTCAACCAGTAAGTGTTAGCAGCCATCTTGGGAATCGGGCCCTGGCCCAATAACTGTAGTCGTTGATTCCCCCGGTGACCGTGACAGGGCCACAGGAACACAACGGACCTGCGAATCCGAGGCAAAATGTTTTTTTATAAAAACAAGCCTGGTCTCCTGCGTATGTTTACATTATAGCCACTTGGTGGGCCAGGTCCTAGGCAGGCAGACTTTTCTTTTTTTTTAAAGGAGGGGGGCACACAGGCTTCCCCTCTTTGGGCTTAATTATGCCCCGGGGACCACTAACTGCAGGGGTTTCATTTTAACAATGAGGGGGGGCAACTCAGACCCCCCTGGGACCACTACCTCCCTGAGGCTATAAATAAATTGACTGGGTGGGCAGTGTAGTCCCCCCTGGATCCCAGGGACCACCAGCTCCGCAGGGCTAAATACAAAGAAATGGGGGGGGCCTCGTGGACCACCCCAAGCCCCGGAGCCACCACCTCCCCCAGGGCTTTAAATAAATTGACAACAGGGTGCGCAGACCCTCCCCAAGCCGTGGGTACCATCACCTCCCCGGGGCTAAGTTCAATATAGAAATATAGAGCAGGGAGCCGCGCCCCCTGGGGACCACCCCAGGGTGGCCCGAGCGAACAGAAGGAGGGGGGCTGCACAGACCCCCTCCTGGAGCCATACATGGCCCTGGGGACTGCCACCCACCAGGGTCGGCTCCTGCTGTGTCCCGGGATGCCCACCCCTGGGACATAGCTGTTTGATTTTGCTTGGCCAAAACGTTAACAGCCCCCGCCAAACAAAAACAAACATTCTGGTTCCAACTTGCAGAAGCTGTCAAAGGGATCCTGCCCGCTGGAAGAAGAGGTTTCAAGTCTTTCCCTGCCCGCAGACATGCGGGCAGGGAACGAGATTAAACGATTGCTCCTGCATGGAGGGAGCAGAAAGAGGCATAATAAAGATGAGAAACAAGCAGAAAAAAGGCAGAAGTAAGGTCAGAAACTTCCAGAACAGGTAGAATTAAGGTCAGTAACGAGCAGAAAGAGGCAAAATAAAGGTGAGTAATGAGCACAGAGAGACAAAATAAAGGTCAGCAACAAACAGAAAGATGCAAAATAAAAGTGAGAAACGAGCCGAAAGAGGCAAAAAAATGATCAGCAACAAACTAAAAGAGGCAAAATAAAGGTGAGAAAGAAGAAGAAACTGACAAAATAAAGGTCAGAAATGAGCAGAAAGAGGCAAAATAAAGGTGAGAAATGAATAGAAAGAGCCAAAATAAAGGTCAGCAACGAGCAGAAAGATGCAAAATAGAGGTGAGAAACGAGCAGAAAGAGGCAGAATAAAAGTCAGAAACAAGCAGAAAGAGGCAAAATAAAGGTGACAAATGAGCCGAAAGAGGCAAAATGAAGGTCAGAAGCCAGCACCAGGTGGAAAAATAAAGGTGAGGAAAAAGCAGCAAGAGGCAAAATAAAGGTCAGCAATGAGCAGAAAGAGGCAAAATACAGGTGAGAAACTAGCAGAAAGAGGCCAAATAAAGGTAAACAACGAGCAGAAAGAGGCAAAATAACGGGAAGAATGGGCAGAAAGAAGTAAAATAGAGGGAAAAAATGGGCAGCAAGAGGCAAAATAGAAGTCAGGAAATGAGTAGAAAGAGACAAGCTAAAGGTCAGGAGGGAGCAAAAAGAGTCAAAATAAGGGGCAGAAAGAGTCAAAATAGAACACAGGAGCGTGGAGCAAAGAGGCATAAAAACAAGCAGAAATTAGCAGAGGAGGCACAAAACTGAAGGCAGCAGAGGGTAGCGGACTGCAGGCAAGCTGGACAGGAGGACCATTACGGGGAGCTGGAAGAAGGACCTGTTCTTGTGTTCCCTTCTACTTTTTTACTGCACACCCACTTACAGATCCACTCATGCACCCACTCACAGACCCACTCACACATTCACTCAGAGACTCACGCACCCACTGGCAGACACACTCACTCATGCACCCACTCACAGGTCCATTTAAGCACTCATTCACTCACTCACTCAAAGACCCATTCAAAAACTCATCACACCCACACACTCATGCATCCACTCACAGACCCACTGAGACACTCACGCACCCACTCACAGATCCACTCAGACACTTATGCACCCTTTCACATACCCATTCCGAGTTGCACGCTCTCACATACCCACTCAGATACTCATCCACTCACTTACAGACCCACTCGGACACTCATGTTCCCATGCACAGATCCACTAAGACACTTATGCACCCAATCACAGATCCACTCAGAGTCATGCACCCACTGACTAACCACCTCAGACACTCACTGACAGGCCCACTCAGACACTCACACAACAACTCACTGACCCACTCAGATACTCTTGCACCCACTCAATCATCGACTCAGAGACTCATTTATCCACTATAGACTTCAAAGAGACTCATACACCCACACACAGACACAGTCAGAGACCGAAACTGAGTCACAGACCCACTCAGACACTCATGTAGCCACTCACAGACCCACTAACAGACTCACAGATCTACTCAGAGACCAACTGAGAGACTCACACACCCACTCACAGAATTAGTCAGACCCTCATGCATCCACTCACAGGCCTACTCAGAGACTCACCAACCCACTCACACCCACTCAGACGCTCATGCACCCATTCACAGACCCACTCAGAGACTCATGCACCCACTCACGGACCTTCTCAAACCCCCATCTACCCACTCACAGAGCTAATCAGAGATTCAGGCAATCACTTACAGACCCACTCATGCACTCATGCACCCACTCACAGACCCACTCAGAGACCCATGCACTCACTCACAGACCCACTCAGACAGTCATGCACCCACTCACAGACTCACACTTGCACTCACAGACCCACTCAGAGACTCATGCACTTACTCAGAAGCCCACTCAGAGACTCATGCACCCACTGGCAGACACAGTTAGAGACTCACACCAACTCACAGACCCACTCAGCCACTCATGCAGCCACTCACAGTCCCATTAACAGACTCACATACCGACTCACAGACACACTTAGACACCCATGCCCCCTCTGACAGACCCACTCAGACACTCACACATCCACACCGAGACCAACTGAGAGACTCACACACCCACTAACTGATTGCATGAGGGCCTGCCCTCACGCATTCACTCACAGGCCTACTCAGACACACACACACACACTCACACACACTCGGACACTCACACACCCGCTCACAGACCCACTCAGAGACTCACCCTCAATCACAGACCTACTCAGACACCCATGTACCTACTCACAGAGCCAATCAGAGATGCAGACACCCACTTATAGACCCACTCAGAAACTCATGCACTCATTCACAGACCCACTCAGACACTCATGCACCCACTCACAGACCCACTCACAGACTCACACATGCACTCACAGACCCACTCAGGGACTCATGCAGTTACTCAGAAACCCACTCAGAGACACACACCCACTCACAGACCTACGCAGACACTCATGCACCCACTCACAGACCTACTTAGAGACTCACACACCCACTCACAGACCTACGTAGATGCTCATGCACCCACTCACAGACTCACTGAGAGACTCATGCACCCACTTACAGACCCACTCAGACATACATTAATGTGCATTGTCTGTTTCTTTTTAGATTCCACAGGTAGCATATGTTTTAGTAGATTTAATAATGGATTATGCAGGATGAAGTGCAAATTGAAGCATGTACTTTATCTGTATTAAAGGATGAATATGTGGTGCTCCTCTTCCTTGATATTCTTTGTGCCACATAAAGTGGCAGTTTCACCCATTGGTGACGAATATTTCATGCAGACAAAATTTACCAAGTCTATAAATATATGTAGAATAAAGTGACTGGATGAATGCCAATCAACTCAAACTAAATCCAGATAAAAACAAAGTTGATTCTTACTGGTGGCATGGCTAACCCGTGGAACTCCGGCTTCTGACCTCTCTCATTAGGGAGCCCCCCTGCCCCTGTCCCGTCAGTAAAAAGCCAGGGAATCATGATCAGTAGTGATCTCACCATGAAGGTCCAGGTTAGTTTGGTGGTCTCAGCATGCTTTTTTCATCTGCGCAGAATCCGGGAAATCAGCAGATTCCTCTCCATCGAAGCCTTGACCCAAGTGGTTCTCGCCGTGGTCATCTCGCGCATCGATTACGCCAACTCCCTCTACGTGGGTATTCCTGCGTACCAAGCACATCGCCTGCAATGGGTTCAGAATCAGGCAGCCAGACTTATTCTTGGACAGCCTAAGCACTCCCACGTGAAACCACTGCTGAAAAGCCTTCATTGGCTACCTATTCCCCAACGCTGCCTGTTCGAGTTGGGCTGCACCATCCACAAAGCATTGTCAGGATGTGGCCCTGCTTTTATCTCTCTAAACACCCAGCGGTATCTTCCCTCTCGCGATCTACGCTCTTCCAATAAGAACTTGTTGGTGTCCCACTATTTTAAATGGAAGAAACACGGTGGCCTCAGATACACGACCCTGGCTCCCCAATTCTGGAACACCCTCCCTCCCTACTTGCACACGGCGGATTCCTGTACCCAATTTAGGAAATTACTTAAAACTTGGCTCTTCTCCCACGCTTACAATTGACACTCACTTTCTGTCGGGTACGGCGACCGTTCCTGCTTATAGCGCCAAGAAACTGCCAGGTGAACGTGCGCTCAAGAAATACATTTTAACATAACATAACATGTAGATAATAATGTGAAACATTTACTGGATCTGTGGGAAATAACTGATCAGTGTCATACTGTAAATGTCTGATAAGTTTGCATCATCTTCTCATAAAAATATATGTATTTTATGTAATACATACTCTAAACAATGTAAGTGTACAGCCTGGCTGTGTGCTCTTCAATTTCGTGGCACACAACTGAATTCAAAGTATCTAATATACCAACATTGATTGGATCCTTGAATGTGTGCTAAAAGGAGTCTTCTAGTAGCTGATCTTTGAGTTAAAAATTTTGCATCAGGTGAGCCGCGGAATAAGAGACAACTTATACTTCAGATTCATACAGCAGAATAAACAAGCAGCACATATTTTGCCTAAATCTGGCGCCCATCACGGTGCATCTAAGATGTATGTCATGCAGATGCACGGTCTGTCTTGAAGTTGTCTCCCTTGCCCTTGTCTTTGTCCATTGGGAAAATCCTTGGACAGCAAGGTGACCTAAAAAGTTGCTTATCCTTGAGCTTTTTGCATTTGTTTGACATCAATAGCTTCACCCATGGAACCTTCATGATTTGTCTGGAATCCGCATGGGGAGACACCAGGGTTGGAAGTAACGATCCTAGCTGCTATCGCCCCATGAGTTTCCAAAACTCCTGAGCTTTTCCCCCAGAATGGGGAAGAACATTGCGTACCTATAATTATTAGGTCTAAAACTATAAGTGTTCTCTAATTCCATGGACAGCAAGTTGCTGTGAGGGATTGGAAAGCTGGAAGGTTGCGGAAATGTATGGCACACTCTGGGGCTTCATGCACGTTGGGGGCTTTGCTCAGCCTCTGCTCTCTGGCTCTGCCCTTGATAGCTATTGATTTTGCCTGGTAACATCTGGTCCAGTGTTATCACATCTAGGTGGTGCGGGAACACCAGACCACATGGAATTGTTCAAAGCAGTATCCCCCACCAGGGATAAGGCTCTAGCCAACTCCAAATGACCGCCACAATCTTCATACTATAATGGATGTATGGAGTAGTGCTCATAGGTTTCTTCATCTTCTTATTATAACTTATCTAATTGTCCTTTCAGTTATACGTTTTGTTTGTCATCAAGAATGCTCTATCAGTAAGACAGAAATATTTTCCCTTAGTTTGAAGGATCCATGTGCTCATTAAAATTGCAGTTTTGTCTAGTATTGTTAAATACACCAGTTCCTTCCACATTTTATTTTGGGGTACGATTTGGCAACTGCTTTTATAATGAGATAATATTCAACAGGTTTGAACCCTTACTATAAATCACTCTTCACCCACTGTTACGTTTGTTGTTGTGAGGTTATCTAATGCAGGGTGGATGTACCTTTGAAGGTTCTGTTTGCTCTCAAAGAGTGTCGCTTTGCAGTGCAGGTATGCCCTTTGAACCCTCAAGACTAGTTCTCATGTGGGCATGTTGGGGGTGCTCTATGAATGAACATATGTCCTCCACTTTTCGTGTAGAATATTTTACTGTGTAATGTTTTCATTTATTTTGTGAAAAGCCTTGTAATCGTTTGGAATTGAGTGAGAAACTGTAAAGATGCCTTTTGCCAGTGCTTTTGGCTTGTTGGATCCTGGTGATACCTGGATATGTTATGCCCACACTACGCTAATAGCATAACTTAGAGAGCCATCTTGGATTTAATGATGTTAGGGTACAGTAGTCTCATTTCATGGAACAAAATGGAGTCTGTTTGTTTTTGGATCAGAACAGTTATGAAACCAATGGCATCCTAATGTAATCCTTTGCTTGTAGGAAGATAAGATCCTTGGATTTACTCGCAGGTTGGTTTCTTTGTTGTAAAATGAAGGCTAACTATTGCACTTTGTGGACTATGGGGCATATTTACTGGGCCCCTGTGCTACCGGAGCGTAACTTTTTTTGGCGCTCTGGTGTCGCACAATGCTGGCCATATTTGCAAGGCCATGCAAAGCCACCCTTCATGGCTTTTTGTGGCCTTGTAAATATAGCTCCCTCTCACACATTACTGTGCATGAAATGGGCATTCCATGGGTGTTGCTGTGGGTGTTCCCATGCAACATCCACAGATTCAGATGCATTCCAAGATTTTACAAGGTTTTGTAAACCTAGGAACGCTTAAGATTCTTACACCTTGCCCGGGGAGGCGTGAAAGTGATGCAACGAGGAGAAATACCTTTATTTCTACTAGTTTTTTTCTTCTTTAACCATCAGTGATTCTTTTCGTGCAGGAAGGTGTCCCTTACGGCACAAAGGCAATCATCCCTGCAGCGCAGGCACCCTTGCACCAAGTTGCAAAGGTGCCTGCATTGGCGGTAGGCAGCCTATTGTGCTCCAACGCAGAGGAAAGCACAGGGATGCGTCGTATTGTTGTAAATATGATGCATCCCTGCACTTTCCTAATGACGCGGCTCAGCGCAGCAAAATGGCTTTCAGTGCCATGCTGTGCCATTATCTTGTAAATATGCCATTATGTTTCCCAAAAGTTGCTTCATCACAGAGATAGTGCATACCTTATTGAAATAAGTAAGGCCACATTCGTGGATAATCTGCAAAGAACCATCACAATGTTGCTTTCAAATTCCGTCACAGTGTCTAATCGCGCTCTATGCCTCTTATCAGTGCACAATGCCTCATCTCAGAGACAGGATTCTGACCTGTTTTTTTGTTTGTTTTTTCAATGTTTTGGCTAATGTATTTAGTGTTCACAAACGTCTATTTTTTACTTTTAAAAAGTAGATGTTTGCAAACACGATTTGGACAAACAAAATGAACCATCATATGAACAGATTTCATCTACTTTTAAACCAACTGGCATCCCAGGGGAGGAATTTTGAAACATTCTGTTGAGCAAATCTGAAACAGAAGAAATACCGAGAAAACAGAGAACACTTAAAGCAGTCACATTGCAGTGCTGCATATGGGCGGACTGAGCAGTGTCCTCAAATAATAATAATAATCCTGAGCTTATACAGCGCCTGGTTACACTAACCAGTGTGTCCCCGTGCTGGTCATTGGCCCCGGCATCCCACAGTTACAGCCTCCACAAGCCCACACAGTGGAAATGCATGTCGACACCAAGCAGCTTCCTGTGCACCCCAGCAGTTGACTGTCACTGTGATTGCAATGAACCGAATAAGAGAGCCCTTCTTATGCACACTTTGCTCACTCACAACTTGATCTACCTGTAGGATAATAATCCAAAGGTGCGAGATTCACATCTTCCATGTGCAGCAGTAAGTTCTGGAGGTCTTCTGGCTGGTCTCCATCATGACCCCCAATGGTGCATTGTACTTGGTGGGGGCGTTCTAGGAGCAGAGGGTCATGTGCCAAAGGTAGGACACCTTCATTGTCATCCACTCCTGTGACCACCTCACTCCAGGTGAGACTGGACTCTATCTACAGGTGTGACCACTTCACCTACATATTATTGTTTTCAGATATGTTAAGTCTAATTACTTAAATGGACACAAACCTAGTCTACAACACTCAGAATCCATTAGGGGAACACACAAACAAGGACCAAGCACAGATTAATTATGTTTGATTAGTATATCTCACTGGCCGCCCTCTGCTTGCAAGGTGATTCAGGTACTATTTCTTATGGAAAAAAGGGATATGCCACAGTTAACACCAGCCTTGTCATAGCATTTTTTGTTACCTTCCCCCACCCTGTCCCTTTTCTCCCCCCTCCCACCCATTCTCCCATCCCTGTTTCTTCTTCCCACATGCCTTCCCTTCCATGTCTGTTCTTCAACTCCCACCCACAGCATCTCTGATTTTTCTGACCCACCCACCCGCGCTCTTGACCCTCTTTCTTCTCCCCCTTAACACGCCCCGTCTGTGTTTATTCACATCCCTTCCCAACAGAAGGGAAACAAGCATTTACAATGCAATGGTTTCGCCTTTGGAAAAGTTAGAGTTATTGGCATTGTAAATGACAAAATTTGTATTTATGTGTTGGTTTTGAAAACAGATAAATAAATGGCATTGTCATTTACATTGCCATTAGCTTAATCTCTGCAATCACTCTGTACTCTCTAGCACTCCCTACTCACTCTGCACTCTCTAGCACTCCCTTGAACTCCCTACTCACTCTGCACTCTCTAGCACTCCCTACTCACTCTGCACTCTCTAGCACTCCCTACTCACTCTGCACTCCCTATGCACTCTGCACTCCCTATGCACTCTGCACTCCCTATGCACTCTGCACTCCCTATGCACTCTGTACTCCCTATGCACTCTGCACTCTGCACTCCCTATGCACTCTGCACTCTGCACTCCCTATGCACTCTGCACTCCCTATGCACTCTGCACTCCCTATGCACTCTGCACTCCCTATGCACTCCCTATGCACTCTGCACTCCCTATGCACTCTGCACTCCCTATGCACTCTGCACTCTAGCACTCCCTACTCACTCTGCACTCTTCATTCCCTATGCACTCTGCACTCCCTATGCACTCTGCACTCCCTATGCACTCTGCACTCCCTATGCACTCCCTATGCACTCTGCACTCCCTGTGCACTCTACACTCCCTCTGCACTCCCTCTGCACTCTGCACTCCCTATGCACTCTGCACTCCCTATGCACTCCCTATGCACGCTGCACTCTCTATGCACTCTGCACTCCCTATGTACTCTGCACTCCCTATGCACTCTGCACTCCCTATGCACTCTGCACTCCCTATGCACTCTGCACTCCCTATGCACTCTGCACTCTAGCACTCCCTAGCACTCCCTACACACTCTGCACTTTGCATTCCCTATGCACTCTGCACTCCCTTGCACTCCCTCGCACTCTGCACTCCCTCGCACTCTGCACTCCCTAGTCACTCTGCACTCCCTAGTCACTCTGCACTCCCTAGTCACTCTCCACTCCCTAGTTACTCTCCACCCTCCACTCTCCACTCTGCACTCTGCACTCACTACTCTGCTCACTCACTACTCTGCTCACTCACTCTGCACTCACTACTCTGCACACTCACTTTGCACTCTGCACTCACACTCTGCACTCAATTTTATCAAATACCGAGGAGAGGGGACTGCCTGGAGTGTGCTTATGTGGAGAGAGAGAGGCCGCATGCAGCGTGAGAGAGAGAGGGGAAAAGAGGATGGGGAGGAGAGAGGTGAGAAGAGGGAGAGGGAGAGGGAGGTTGGGGAGAAGGGAAGAAAAGGGAGGAGAGAAAGAGGAGAGGTCTCTCCTCCCACGCTGCCCTGCACTGCCAAAGTCCCTGTGCAGCTTAGTGCACACCCAGGATGTTCGATTTAGATGTATAGAGTTTAACCAATCAGGGAATGTTCCTTTTTTACTCTACATGGAATTAAAGTACATGTATTACAAACGCATGGTGAATTAAGCTCAAACATGTTCAAATCGTTTGTCACTTCTTATTGCAAAGTTGATGAGGCAAGTCTTAGTGGACAAGTCTTAGTGAAAAAGGGAGTAAAACAGCAGGCAGCTTGACTTGGGGTTATTGGGTCCCACTGCTGTCGGTGCCAATGTTAATTGGAGACCAGCACTGGCTCCATTATACAGTACATGGTTCACTAAAGTGACGGGAATAGTAAAACATCCTGTTATGGAGACAGAGACACATATGTGTTTATTGCAGTGGATATACTGATTTTGAATGTCTGCTCCACGTAGCCTCGCTTTAAAGCAGCTTGTCCGTCTGTAGCTCGTCCGACATCATACTCCGTGCAAGGGAGGCTGTCTGAGTTAAAACACCCCGTCATTTCTGCTCCACGTAGCCTCGCTTTAAAGCAGCTTGTCCGTCTGCAGCTCGTCCGACATCATACTCCGTGCAAGGGAGTCTGTCTGAGTTAAAACACCCCGTCATTTCTGCTCCACGTAGCCTCGCTTTAAAGCAGCTTGTCCGTCTGCAGATCGTCCGACACCATACTCCGTGCAAGGGAGGCTGTCTGAGTTAAAACACCCCGTCATTTCTGCAAGACAAAATAAAATAAACCCCGCCCACGGCCGCATGACGTTGCAGAGGGAAGAAATCGCGGGAACGCCCACAAATCTGGTCCGGCTATGACGGACAGATCTCTGTTCCAATGGCTAGCCTCCATTTATGGAGCTAGCCAATGGAACAGAGGGGCAGATTCCAAGCCACACTGTTCTAACATTAGATTTCGCCTGCGCCGAAAAGCTGCGCAAAGCGCAGCCTTCGGCGAGGCGAAACCTAAAAAGTGTCCTTAGTGTAACGTAACTGGTGCTCATGTACAGCGTTCACTATGTATAAAAAATTACAGTAAAGCGACATAAAAACTCCATGTTAGAAATAAATAGAGGATTTTACATCTCTGTTTAAGTATCTCGTCCCCATCCTTTCAGAATGCAAAATTGACTGAATTTTTCTCTGGGAAAGGGTCAACACCACTTTTATGTAGCTGGAGACAGTTTTTTCAAACAAGCGGACATTTTGAAATGGGAACAATGACCAACAGCATTGTAGGCATCTTACCAGTCGACAAACAGATATGCTTTACATAATAGCCGTCTTGTCGGGAAGACAATGGTCTGAAGCATGTACATCTTGGTTAAAAGTATTACACATGCCTGTCCAACAATGCAATAAAAACTTGATTATCTTCCTATTCTTGGTGGTCACATGACATTTGAAATGCAGCACAGGCTGTTGTGAGTTTCTAGTACTCGTTGAAAAAGAACTCGATGATGAACACAAAACGTATACGCGAGTACGAGCCTGAAAAAATATGCTTGCGCCCCCGCTTTCTAAGAAAAACGCAAAAAAACGTCAGAGCACGCTGATTGGTTTCGGTGCCACCATTGTTCCTTTCATTCTTATGTTATGCTATACTTTGGAGGCAATCATTGGCATGGATAACAACAAGCAACGAGGGGGCAGGACAGCAAGCACAAGCAACGGGGGGAAACAGCAAGCACGAGCAACGGGGGGCAGGGGAGCAAGCACAAGCAACAACAGGACAGCAAGGTGGGCAGGACAGCGAGCACAAGCAACGGGGGACAGGGGAACAAGCACTGAGGGGGGAGGACAGCAAGCACGAGCAATGGGATGGGTGCAAGGTCACAAAGGGAATGACGGCTGGGTGGATTGACAGGTTGCAGGGTGGAACAGACACGGTAGAGCAGGGTCATATGGCCAAGAATTGCGGCACAAATAACAGGGTTTATATACAAACTGTTCTAACAGTAATAAAAGCTTGGCTATGAACTACAAATCCCATGATTCGACAAACCAACCAGTCCACTGACCGGAAACGATGGTGTAGTTCCACTAATGATCCTGAGGTGAAATACGATTATTTTGGAAAATGTAGAGATTCTGTAATGAGAGCAACAGAAAAAAAACCTATGTTGTTGCCACCACGTGAACTGCAAATGCAGAAAAATTTACTTCAAAAAGCAGTTCTGACAGGCCGGGCTGTAGCCTCCCCTCTGGACCCCCGTTCTCACTCACCGCGAGCCTTCTTGGTTAAGGAAGGGGGAGATAGAAGAAAAGTGAAATTTGAAGAAAAAGACTAGGAGAGGGACAGATTGAAAGCAATGTTGATGTTGAAAGGAAAGAAAATTGCAATATAAAGGATGCTAGAGAATGAACGAGAAATGAAATTCGGATTGAAAGAATCTGAGGAAAGGGTGAAATTGAGGCAAAAAGAAGATATTGAGAAGAATGGAAACGGGACACAAAGAGAATGGTCAACAAGAGAAGTAAAGAAGGCAAAAATATCTATGGGATAATGAACTATAGAAAGATAGAAATAAAGACAAAACGAAACTAAATGGGAGGGGAAAATAACAAAGCAGAGCAGGACAGGACAGAAAAACAAGAAGGAAAAACAAATAAGGGTGAGAGAGAGTGGTGCATTGGAGAGAGTTAATAGTGTGGTGAAGGGAGAGTGAGTGACGGGATGAGAGTATGAGCAGAAGAAAGAGAGGCAGGGAGTGGAAAATAAAGCAGAGCAGGACAGGACAGAAAAACAAGAAGGAAAAACAAATTAGGGTGAGAGAGAGTGGTGCATTGGAGAGAGTTAACAGTGTGGTGAAGGGAGAGTGAGTGACGGGATGAGAGTATGAGCAGAAGAAAGAGAGGCAGTGAGAGAAGGAGAGTGTGGTGAAAGGGAAGAGTGAGTGACGGGATGAGAGTATAAGCAGAAGAGAGGCAGTGAGAGAAGGAGAGTGTGGTCAAAGGGAAGAGTGAGTGACGGGATGAGAGTATGAGCAGAAGATGGCGATAAACGCAAATCTAGTGAAAGGCTGTGGGCAGGGATGTCCTGTGGTAGTTCTTGCTGCTGAGCACCGAATGGGACATATTTCTGGTGAAGGCCTACTCAGAGAGGCACTTGGCAGCGTGTGCACTGCTTGCAGATTCCACGAAAAAGTCCCAAGAGTAACAGCCTGCGACATAAACTTGCAGAACTAAACGGACCCAACTCACAGAAAAGCTACCCAGCTCATGATGAATATTGGAGAACGTGTTCTTTAAGAACCAGTGGGTTGGTGGGACAGGTGGGTGTTGAGGGAGCAGTCGCAGAGGAGACAGGCATGAAGGCTAAAAGTCATGAATCTGAGAGAGCAAGCCAACTCATGGAACTGAACTGAATAACAACACAGACAAGCAATTTCACAAGACTCTGGGACGGCTAGAGGCTTGAAGATGCATTGCAGAAGAGACTGGAATTTACCCCAAGCTCTCCTTTGCCACCAGAAAAATAGTCAGTCAGGCAGCAATACTGTTTTTCATGTCCGAACGCATTACAACCACTGCTGTGTTACAATCCTCGTCAACACTCACCACAAACAGAACGACAAATAAAGTGTAAATGGTAGCTTAAAGTTCCGACAACCATTCTCTACTTCAAACTCTGCCAACATTGCAAAGGACTGGGACAAGGAAGTGTAGAGATGAGTAATTGCAACATTACCATCTCCGCTGCTTTACTCATGCCAGTCATTAAGTTTGAGAATTACCAAGCTACAATAAATAACATCAAACACTACATGTTATGCACCACTATGAAAATGTATTAAGAATGCAAATCATTCAAGTACGGACTGTGTTCAAAACCCCCAAACAATAATAGAATGGTCCTCCCACCGTTATTTTATAACAGTGGACACAATTGTTATTAGTGACTGCCCACATGGCTGAGCAACAACACAAAGAATCTCAGCATGTGAAGCAAAAAGCCAGATAGTACACCTAGCGACCACTTTTACCTAGAAGTTGAGCCTCTGCTGTCTCATATGCTTTTAATGAGGCCATATAAATCCATCTACTTGGGGTACTTGTAGATGAGCGTTTTACTGAACCCCCAAGCTGTACAAACAATGCATCAGGTTTACAAAACAGTGCAGCTCTATTGAGATAGTCTCAAACTCTGCAAGCATCAAGACATACTGTTATCTACTGACTTGGGACCTCGAGGGAGAAGACCAACTCTTGCTCAGAATGAAACCTATAAGAAGACACTTTGCTTAAAAGCTGGCTCAGTTGGTAACCAAACCTTATCTTTGACGAAATGTAAATTAAGGCTCATGGTCTAACATGGCATACAGATACCCCAACTCTAAAATAAATCTAAAGGAATTCTGAAAATGCACTCACAATGTGTTGTAAAATAGCATTAAGGGCAAGTCCCATGGAGAGACTCTAGAATACAGCAGAGGAAATGAGGAGGTGGTCTGCATCATCTGAACCTTGATCACCAACCACTACCCAATATCAACAAAATGCTGCAAATGTGTAAGTGCCCAGGCGCAAGCTGAGTAGCTTGAGGGCACTGTTCCTCCCAGATAACCAAAGCAGAATGAACAAGCAACGAGGGGGGTGGGGGGTAGTGAGAGGGGGGTGGGGGGGTGAGGAGCTCACAAAGACGGAAACGCCAGCCGACTGGAAACGGGGAAGAACGAGCATTAACATATGAGACGGCCTCAGTAGATTATCATGAAGCAGGCACTACGGGTTGGGTTTGTCGAGCGTTAACATGAGACAGCCTCAGTAGATTATCATGAAGCACTTTGAGAATGTTGATGAGCAATTGGCAGTTTATCGCAAAGCACCCGGAGCATGTTATAAGGCACTTTTTGAATACGCATGTATATCGGCGGCTGATTTTATCTTGTGATACACAACTAGAGAAGTGCTGACACGCCCAGACTGACACGGCAGATCGTTGACTGCAGGCCCTTACAATGGAGGCCGCTGTGGCATGCTGATTTAAAGCACCAAGAACGCACTTATGCACACACAAATAGAACACACCTAGAACGTGCGTATCTCCACAATTCCGGACCGTCAACAGCCCGTGTGTTTCAACCACGAATGTGTACCCACGCTCTGTGCAACCCAAGCACGACTTTGTACTTGACGACGTGCACGGAACCAACACACGTGAGAAAGCAACCCCTACAGTCCAGCTCTCCCGCATCTGCACACAGCTCCATATGCAATGGCCCACCCTCCACACGCACACCCTCTGCAGGTGTCCGCAAGACACACAGACAACACGCCTGGAAATTCGCCGCAATACACAAGTGACAACCCACGGATCCACGACTGCACTCCTGCGCATAGAACGACCCCCCCTCCCACCCCTACACCAAAGCTCCCCACCGTCTCAATCCACTGCACCGGGAGTGCTGCCGGTTTGCCTCGGGGAAAACATTCGCCGCAATTTGTGGCCTTCCAACCTGGGACAATTACCACACGACTGAGAACGTGTGGAATCGCCTCTACAACAACGCTACACCAAGTGCGCTATGCCTAGCCAAAAGTAACCCCCACGGAAACACAGGGTGTCTGAGCCGCCGCCAGGACTCGACAGCGGAGGGGGGGGCGGGAACAGACACACACGGACATAAGGCAACAAAAAAAAACAAGCACCTCGTATTGCGGTGCAATCACACCACAGGCACAGACAGCGGGAGGGGGGGGCGGGAAAGACACGGACGGCGGGGGGGTGGGAAAGACACGGACAGGGGGGGGCGGGAAAGACACGGACAGCGGGAGGGGGGGGGGAACGAACACTCACCTGGACTTCTTCCGGCGGCCGTGGTCGGCATAATGATGAAAACAAACACCCCAAGAAAAAAAAACGAAACTCCGCCCACCGCCGCGATGACGACATCGCAGAGGCGGAGAGCGAAAAAATCGCGGGAACGCCCACGAATCTGGTCCGGCCATGACGGACAGATCTCTGTTCCAATGGCTAGCCTCCATTTATGGAGCTAGCCAATGGAACAGAGGGCGTATTCAAGTCCCCCCATACTGAAAACTAGAGATTTCTCCTGGGGGCGGAGCTAAAGCTCCGTGCCCCAGGCGAAACCTAAAAAGCACTAAGAATCATCCAGCGCTGGCCGTTTCATAATGTGTTTTTTAAACATCCCATTATCCACCACCACCCTCCCCCTCCACCCATTACACACCTCCACCCGATCTCCAAAGCCAGGAGCTCCCCCATGGAGAATCCCCTTCCCCCCACTCACTAAATTAGTTTTCCTTCCCATTCTTGAAACAATGTTTATACCACAACAGTAAATGTTTGACCCTTTCCTGTTGGGAAAGGAGAATAGTAGTAGTTTATGAGTGTCCACACATATAGATACTTGTTTGTGGGTGTTTACAAACTTCCAAGTATAACCCCGAATTGGAATGCCCAGGAACGCCCTCAAACCCCTTGGTTGGTTTTTTATGTGTATGGTAATCTATGAACTTGTTGCAAAGTTTCCGTATCATTAAAAAGGCTTTCGCCTGCCAGGAATCCCATTGTGAATTCCTGGTAGGCATACTTGATGTAAACTTACTTATACTGTTGAATTTGCCTTTAATTGTAGGCTCCAGAGTCCGTAAAAAACTGGAAGGAGGAGTCACCCTATATTTGCCTGCTCTGTCTGTTTTCATGAGCAATAGTCGTGCAATGTTTAACTCAAGGCACGCTAAAGAGCTCCCTATCTTTTAAATTAAGTTCAGCTCTTCAGAAAATATTTACAACAGACAGTGTTTTGAAAATAGTATCCTGGAATTGTGAAAATGGCATCCCTCTTCAGTCAATCATTTATGATGCAAAAGTGTCTTGCAACTGTGAATGAAAATAATGTGTCCTATGCCATTTGTCAAAGTCGTTTTAAGACTTTTAATAAATTGATCTTATGCTGTAATATTTTCGCAATGTGTATTACAAATACATTAATGAAGTGGTAGCATTGTGCATTCAAATCACTAACATTTGTTAATTCAGAACATTGGAAACAATGCTGTAGCATTGGGTGTTTAGAATATGTTACAAGCTGTATTCAGTATGTTTTTTGTGGCCTCCGAAATAGCAACACTTTTTGCAGAATTCCATTCTCAGTTTCCTGTAATAAGTGAGCTGTCCAACCTTCCACCAGTAGACAAAACGGAGCACATTAACTCCGTCGATGCTGAAGTTTCAAAGGTCACTTAGAATAGCAGGTAGCTTTTCTTTTCTGTTTCATTGTTCGATAATAAATACAGTATTGAGATGTTATTATAGGCCTTAAAAGTCAATAATTGACTTGGGGCCGTCATGTACACCCCTGATGGTGGTCCACCACCCCACTGCAGTGGACAAGGGCCCCTGCCTCTACCCAGCCTGCACCAGATTGTTTCCTATATTTACAAATAAAATCACTATTCTAACATGGATTTTTCACAGAAAGTGCTCCTGCGAACATTCAGGTGCACTTTTGGTAAAAATTGACAGAGTAGCTTGTCAATTTTCTTTTTAAAATTGCAGCGAAATGGAGGATTGCTTCTGAAAAACAAAAAAACAGGGGGCCTGTTATCGAGAAATTTTTCATCTTGTGTGAGGTGAGATTAAATATTTTTCCTGCCTGGGACTGCCATGTGTTACATTGGTTTTAAGCAGCTTCTTGGTTTCAGGAGCTGCCCGTGCAGGTAAGAGCAGTAGGGCGGGGGTAGGGGTAGGGACAAGGACAACGAGGAGGGCAAATTAAATAAATCATGTTTCCCTCGTCGTCTGTCGAGTTCACACCCCTCCCCCTCCACCCCCCGGCCTCACCGCCTCGCCACTCTTATCTGCAAGGGCCGCTCCTGCCACTGACCAAAGAATTAAAACACGGGCCAGCAGGCACTCCACCCACAGACACTTGGTTGTTACATCATCTCTAAATGAGGCAAAGAAACTTCAGGATTGGTGTGGAATGGGTCCTGCTGGTTTGTGGAGAGAATACATGATCCCAAAGGTCTTTATTATTTTATTTGTGTTAATGATATAGCTATTATTTATAGGTTTAATATATCCTAAATGTTGACAGTGCAGTAAAAGAATATAGATACATATTATCTGTGTTGCCTACGATAAGGAAGTGGGGTTGTTTTATCGGCATCATAGCTGTTTTAGCAGTCATTATTCAAGCAGTTTCAACTATACTGATGAGCCACTTTAATACTGTGTGTGTGCCCTCGACCGTATCAGGGCCAGTAGAGGGCGACGAGGATGGAAGAAAAGATAAGAGGGTGATGTTTCCAGTGCTCATTTGGACGTGGCCAGCAATACAGGAACTGTAGATCCTGCTGCTGCCTTTCCATGGATTAGTGACAAGGTACAAGTGTCTGGTGCTACCCACTAGGCATGAGCGAAGAGGACCCAATGATTCATGGGTGCTGTCATATTTCTGACCCTCCGCTAATGTAGAGTGGTGAGTCGTGACGTGTGTTATGAAGAGGAAACAGGACCAGACCATACCATACCATTTGTGCATTGCCACCATGTCGTGACAACTGCAATGTCATCATTAGGATTACATTCCATGCAGTTTACTTCAGCATCTCTGCAGTGGACAGTGCAGGCCTGTGGGCATGATCATTCCCCCATTGTTACAAAAGCACAGATGGTGGGCCAGTCATCAACAGGCTTCAAGCCAGTCATTGTGCTGACGTCCTGCACATCTGTCTCGTATGTCTACCCATATTCTGTCCCAGAACGGTGGGGACCTTCCATATTTTACACCCTTTGCATGCTCACGTCATCAGGTTTCCTGGGTAGATCACAAGCACATAGGGATGGATGAGAACCGTGAAGCAGTGGTGTCAGGAATCCTCCCCCCTTTAACAGCTTAAGTGGGGGTAACCCCGCAAAGTCTCACCATCTCAATGGTTGCAGACAAAAGCGATCTTAGGGAATAGCAGGGCATGACTGAGATGTCGGGTCAAGTGTTGATATGTAACCCCAGTGCTTTAAATGGGCCGGTACTCACCGGTACTGAGTACCGGCACTTTTCAGTTTTCTCCCTTAGAGTACCGGAACTTCTCCTTGTGTCAAGAGAGTACTGATACTCCTAGAGGCAAGCTGGGGTCGGGCTCTGGGGTATGGGATTTAATGCCTCCCAGGTGCTGCTGAATACCTTCTGGGGGACCTTGTCTGTGAGCCACTCTGACAGTCAACAGTGAGTGTATTCCAGCGCTAGGTTACTGCTGCTGCCTTATACTCTAACTGACAGCATGACAGGAGTAAGGAGATGTGGCCTGTCGGACAGAGCTACCCACATTGTAACTTTTGCATTGTCAGTTAGAGTGTAAGGCTGCAGCGCTGGAATACACTCTCAGAGCCTGCGACGCCTGTGGCCAAGTTCAGCTCATGTGTACAATTAGTATTTTTTTGCAGTTATATATAGCGCGCACTTGGCAGGAGGGTATTAAAGCACTTTAAACACGAAAGCATACATTATTTTGTTTTTATAGCACAGAGAGCTGAAAACTCAGCTTCTGCTCAACATCCTGTTATTCTAGGTGATCTTCCCATACCATAAAAACAAAAAAAAATGTTTTCATGTAAAACTTCTGCTTCTCAAGTAAAAAGCGTTAACGCCCTCTGGCCAAGTTTCCACAATATAAAACTGCAAAAAAAAAAAATACGAAGTGTACATATAAAGAAACGTGGCCGAAGGACACTAGAGCACTTTTGCATTGGCTTGATCTACACAAATGTGCCAGAGCGCAAACGCATGATCCGTATAATTGATGTAGCTGCACATCTCGATCATGCAGAACTGCCCCAAATGTTGCCATGAAGTGGCTGTGTGATTTTGCCAATAGGTAGCCATAAATATGGTGGCGTGTGTGACAAACTTATCTCACATGGTAGGTATACCGATTTTGTCACATGCCTTGGTGTACTTTAGATGCATCATTGATTACCTTCCTCCAATCCAGGCGGTTGCTCGCTCTTTCTGGGGCTGATGTGAGTGCTGCAAATACAGGACACAATACTATACATGCTTCTCATAGGACGCTGTGTTTCTTGTCTCATACATATGACACTTTCTAGAAGAGGAAACCAGTGCTGATCACTGTTTCAGTTGACATGTTTAGCCCCACCAACACACAGCCATGATATTACGTACTATGTGGCTGTGGTATGTATGAACTGAAGGTTCACCACGCATGACAGGCCATGTGAATGAAAGTGGGCGCATAGTTGATGTAAAGCTAAAATACATGAAACTGTCATGACCCGTCTGCTACTGTCACACTACTCCCAAAACATGACATATACCTGTCCATTACGTTTATCCTTGCAGTGAGTGATTTCTGTGCCACTGTATGCATGCTGATATTCATTCATCTCGTTCATTCACTGGCCATGTGGGCGACCCAGGAGCGTTGTTAGTTTTTCTTTGTTATTGTGTCAACGTCCATATGATTTACTGAAATGGTCGGCTGGGCTCACTGCTTCCATATATATTAAGGATACCAGCTGAATCCATGTCATACCCTCAAAGCCCATCCTGGGTTTCCTTTACCAACCTGGTGCATTCTGGGAGTTGTAGTTCTAGTTCATTTCAATTGAACTAACATACCTTAAACCAATGATTGCAAAAAAAGGCCCAGGACAGGAGCATTGTGTCTTTGGTGGCACGTAGGCAGCTGATAATCTTACCATGCATAGGTTCTAAAAGAAAAGTACATTTCCAGATTTTGATTTGCACATTTGCACGCGCACTATCAGAGAGTATGTATTTGCGATTTACCATTCTTTCAGATCTCGTCAGGGGAACTGGGAATTGAGCTCGGAATCTGATGCGACCCTCGTGTCTGTCGTGGCATGCGGGGTATTAATAACAGGATGCATACAGGTCAGAGAGTCCTCCCTAGTGTTTCGGAAACAAAACTGAAAACATAGACAAACATAGATATTGTATCAATCTACATACAAATCTGTAGTGGATTGCCATGACAATACATAATTGTATCAGGTTGCCTTGGCAACTGAGGCTTCACTAAGAACCAAACTTGCATGAAATTCGTCTAAATTTAGTTGTTCCCTCAAATCTTAAATCATCTCACATCTTGTTCTTCACACTGGGGTTTAGTGTTTGCATCCAAAACAAACAGATTCATGTGTCTGGATACTGTCTGCAGGTTTGTATCCGCTGTAAAGGAACACTGAACACATACCATGTGCTGATTTTTTGCTGCACAGGTTAAGTTGTCCCCCTTGCCATATAAAATGTATCACTACTAAAACCGTATTTTCTATACATAACTTTGAACAGAGATATAGTTTATTTATCTTTTTGGGATAATTTACTATTCTAAATAATACTGGAGTATCAAAGAGCTTGGTGTTAAACTACCTCCTTTATATGTTAGTCTCGCCAAGGTACCACTCTAGCCGAACTTGACAGATATGCATGCTAGTTTATGTAATGTTATGATATGTTTATTAGTCTGTCCTGGGATTATCAAAGGGTTTCAGGAGTACTCCTAGGATATTTCAACTCTTGTTGCCTGTCGGTATGGGCATCTTAAGTTGCCATTCATGTTGCTCCATGGCCAACTCAGCGGGCTGTGCTTTTCGAAGATTCTTTCTCCACTCTCTTAGATTGCTGGGCCTAGACAGTGGTATCATGTGGGATGTCACTTCTGACAGTAGCTGAGGTTTTTCTGGTTTCTTTTTGCCATATTTTGGCCTTTGGGTCTAACCCTTTCTGGGCATGGGGCTTGAGTTTCCTCCTCCCACCTTTGGTGTTCCGCCAGCATGGCCGTGGTGCTTTGTGATAATTGTGTAAACAATAGAGAGAGACCCCTTGTGAAACCAAAGGGATAAGGTACTCTTACAAGTTAAAAAGGGTTCCCTTCGGCAGAAACATAAATGACATCTGCACCATCGCTAGATGAAAGCATCTAATGAGGTAATTCTTATCGCCACACTTATGTTCTAAAATATCACAACCAAAACAAATATTCAAATTAAATGCTAATACATCAAATTAAAATATTACAAACGTCTGTTTTATTAAAATCACAAAAATGGAAAAAACTAATTAATCATATACTCTTAAAAATCATCAATACATTTCATATATTTCATAAAATCACTTACAACATTAATCACAATATTACACAGGACATTAGGCAAATGACACACCCACGTAAAAGAGAAAACACAGCTTTAGACACTCAAATTTGTCATTATTTTTATATATCCCACACATATGAACGTGCGGCCTGGATAAACTACTTATACAATTCCAAGACCGCGTTCCAACAGGGATTATGTAACCAGAATAGCGTTGATGCGTTTCGATGGTTATTCCATTTTTATTCCATCTTTGTCAAGACAAGTGATCCAGTTCTCTCTGTACTGATCCCTGATTCTTTTTAGTCCTTTTGGTACATAGGGGATCCGCTTTTATGTACAGCTCTTCGGATCTCACAGGGTCCGGTCAAATGTTTAAAAAGGTAAGTTTGTTACAGTTCAAAACAGCAGCCTTGCTATATAGAGGATACCAATCTCCTACGTATCGGCAGTGTATCCTGTTCCTATGTCAGTGGCTCGATTGATTAAAATGCCAACTTATTTCCACCCCTTGTTGTCAAAAGTTCGTTTTGCAATAAAAAAAAAACAAGGCTCTTCACAACTTTGAGGGGCAATAGCGTCCTCCTCCTCCACGTTGTGCTTCTATAATGCAGCCTCAATCCTACACGTCTGTCCTCTTCGTATGGATCTATGTGGTAATTGCCAGCCTGTTATCTGGTAGCGGAGTCTGCAGGCTCCGGTTGTACTTGGTAAATCCTTGCTCTGTTTAGATTGTGATGAGAAAGTTAGGGCGAGGGGATAATGCTCTGAATTCCTACTGGCAGAATATTACTCTGAGGCCAGGTTTTTAGGTTTCGCCTGTCGAAAGCTGCGCACCGCGCAGCTTTTCGGCACAGGCGAAATCTTATGTTAACAGTATGTGGCTTGGTCACCGCCCCTCTGTTCCATTGGCTAGCTCCATAAATGGAGGCTAGCCATTGGAACATAGATCTGTCCGTCATAGCCGGAGCAGATTCGTGGGCGTTCCAGAGAATTTTAGGCTTTTGCCCACGTCATGCGGCTGTGGGCGTTTTTTTTTTTTTTTTTTAAAGCTGTTTTCGCCATTTTGGAAGTGTCGTTTTCAGGGGTGGGTTGCGCGATGTCACGCTGTCCTTTCCCGCCCCCCCTCCCGCTCTACGTGTGCCCGTCCCCCCTCCCGCTGTCCGTGTGCCCGTTCCTGCCCCCCTCCCGCTCTACGTGTGCCTGTACCCCCTCCCGCTGTCCGTGTGCCCGTTCCCGCCGTTTCTCCCTCCTCCGAAACAAACTCGCTATCAGATACCGCCGCTTCTAGCTGCAAGCCTGTCTGTGTGCGGCGAAAGCCAGCCCCCCACAAGCCTCATTAGCTTTGGTGTGCTAATGCTCCTGCCCTCGGGGTGGGGGTTTCTGGGCCAACCCTAATCAACACAGAGCCTTGCAGCGGATGTTGGGGAAAGTGTCGGAAGGGGTGTCCAATTCTTCGGTGACCGCATCTGTAGCCGGATGCTCGGACGGAGCAGGGCTGAGAGAAGTGAAGGCGCTGGCCGGGCTCCCCAAAAATGTAGTCTTGGGGTTCTAAGATTCCCAGTTGTGGGGGAGGCGTCATTCAGCATCGGATCCGGGCTTAAGGAGATTTGGACAACGGAGATGTCTCATCAAAGAGAGGTGAGAGGACCTGCCCTCTGGAAATGCAGCCCCCCCCACTGTCCGGCAGACCCCCGCACTGACCCCTCAACCCTGCCTGGCCATTCTGAGCTCATTCTGTTCCTTCAGTCCCCCCAACTCTGTCCAGTCTCATTTCACTCTGCCTTCTCTTAATTCATTCTGTCCCTTCAGCCTCTAACCTGTCCAGTCTCAATTCACTCTCCCTTCCATCATTCTGCCCCACCTCATATCTCAGCCTGGCTCATCTGGCTCCGATAGGGTCACCCGTCCCCCACTCTGCCTTCTTACCCCTCTCCCTGTCCAACCAGCCTGTCCCACCAAACCCTTCTCCCGGATTCAGACCGCCGCCTCATGCACGTTGACCTGCCTGTCTTCTTTGACCTGCCCTGCACCATCAGATCCATCATCTGCCCGATCAGACTCCACCAATTCTTTAGTCAGACCCTCGTTGCCTCACCAGACCGATCGCCCTGACCTATTAGAACCCTGCCCCGCCGTTCTCCCAGCCTGTCCTCTCCAAGCCCATTCTCCATCATCAGAACCCCACTGCCCCCCGGACAGCACGCTGCCCCGTCAGACTCCCCTACGGTCTCCTCAGATTTCCCGCTATGGCTCTTTTGACCACAGCCTCCCTTCGCAGGTGACCCTCGCACCTCCTGCTCTTTACACGAATGAACCCCAAGGGACCTCGGTCAGCCTCCAGCGTCCCCGGGCTGCCCGCCTTGACCCGAGTGTTTTCCAGCACACCCCATTAGCTCCTAAGCCCGTACTTAACCTGCCCCCTCGAGGCTGTGTATGCCTCGTCGGTCTCACTACAATGGCATCTCCGTCTCTCCCCTCCAACCACGTCCTGCCCCTCAGACAGCTTCCCACACCTCAGCCTGCACCCGTGAGCCTCGGATTCCCGCGCAGGCCTCAGTCGGCCCACTCTACCCTCGGCCTTCTGCCCAGACACGCTTTGCCTCAAGGGGCAAGGGTTGCACAGCCCAACAACAGCGAGATTGCTTTCAGACAGAGGCAGGATTAATGCACATTCTCCCTTAATTGTCAATCCTACACAAAGGGCCTGTAAAATATTTATATCCTGAGAGTAGCTTTGCTCTCTGAACCTGCAATATCTATAGAACTGGGGGAGTAGTGCTATACCACAGCCTGTAAAGTCCGTGCAATCTGAGGGACAGCTCCACCATCTGTGGCTGTGTGATCCATATAACTGAGAGATAGTTCTGCTGTCTCATTCTGTAGAGTGGACAATTCTGCCTTCTTCGTCTGTAAAACAAGTGCAACAAAGTGAAAGCTCTGTTGTCGTTTCTGTAACCTGAAGGATGGCCGCGTAGTCGAGGTTGCTAAGGTGTTTGCAGCTAGGGCACTGTTTCCCCAACTTCTTAAAACCAAAACCCACATTTTAGCATGACAAACTGTCGATATCCTTCTAGCTTTTAGTGGACATGAGGAGGGTGATGTAACAAAAGCATGGTGTAGAAGCCACTGTCATTGTCAGAAAGCACATTTCCCATTGGAATGGTCACTACACTGCATTTTACTGATAAAACTATACTGAACACAAATGCTAATTTGTGGAAATCGGGGTTCACAGAATATCATGTGCCATCACCAAGAAAACGTGTCTTGATTTGTTTTGATTCAATTAAAATATTTGTTTCCACCAAATTTCAGAATTACACAGAATGTGCTTCACTTTTGCTTTTGGAACTACTGAATATGTACAGTTCATTTACAGATAGTTACATTTTGTTTTGCACTATGAAAAATGACAGCCTTTCCTTTCACAGTCTCTGTACCTCAGCAAGATTGTCACGTAATTCACTTTACATTTCTTTCTCTGACTGCAAATTGAGAGGCGTTTGTAAACTCTAGACCCATGTAAAAAAACATAAGCAACAATTTGTCAGAAGACGTAGCCTGGCATTTGACCTTTGTCAGTGAAGCGGATAAATGCAGAATTTATAAGCACCTTTATTTATTCCTTGGACTTTCACAACCCACCAAAAATCGTCTCAGAACCCCATGGTTTCGGAATCACTGACTAGAGAAATGCTCTAAGTGAGCAGTTGGACTTGTGACATCTATATGCTAAGAGCAAGGCCACTGGAATTATACAATACTGCACTATTTTCCGCACAATTATGTAATTCCCAATAACCTATCACCTGCTACATAATTTGTACATTTTAATCCCAAAAATGTTTCTAGATCAAACAGATGAAAAGTAACTTAATATACAGCAGCCCGTATTGTCGGAAAGTGGAAGACCCTTTGCAAAGCGTGACTGGTCCCCTTTTAGTTACTTATTGCTTTTTTGGGTGATATACTGGTGGTAATGAGACAAAAGCTTTTCCCACACAATATTAACATGTGTACACATGACAACATCATGAAGTAATGCGGCATAAAATGTGCCGCATTACGCCACATAATTTGCCTGTCTTGTCGCATAATTTATGATTTAGTCAACCCTGCTGCATTATGTGGGTCTCCCATCTTATAATTCTAGCAGTTCTGCAATAGATAGCTCTCGGTTTGCAGCCATTATGATCTGTGTAACATAAAAGCTAGCTCTGCTATCTGAACATATGAGTTAAGGGATCCTGAGGGATAACCTCTCTTCTCCATGGTGGGTCCTGAAGACGAAAACACCTTGGATTTTCTCCAGCTCGGGGTCCTCTAGTTTGAAGTCACACACCTCTTCTCTGTCGCGTGGTCCTTGTGTGAAGAGGGAGCATTTTTTTTTACTCCAGGGTAGCTCTACTGTGGCCTTGGGGCTAAAAGAAGCCTACCTCTTCTCCATGGTGGGGGTCCTCGGACATGAGGGGGTCGACCGTCTCTTACAGACGCGCAGGCTCGTGGGGCTGTGAAGGGTACTTGCTTCCCTGCCCCCTGGCTGTGCTTGCTTCCCTGCCCCCTGGCTGTGCTTGCTTCCCTGCCCCCTTGCTGTGCTTGCTTCCCTGCCCCCTGGCTGTGCTTGCTTCCCTGCCCCCTGGCTGTGCTTGCTTCCCCGCCCCCTGGCTGTGCTTGCTCCCCCGCCCCATGGTTCCCCTTCCCCTGGCTGTGCTTGGTTCCCTGCCCCCTGGTTCCCCTTCCCCTGGCTGTGCTTGCTTCCCTGCCCCCTCGCTGTGCTTGCTTCCCTGCCCCCTCGCTGTGCTTGCTTCCCTGCCCCCTCGCTGTGCTTGCTTCCCTGCCCCCTCGCTGTGCTTGCTTCCCTGCCCCCTCACTGTGCTTGCTTCCCTGCCCCCTCGCTGTGCTTGCTCTCCTGAGTGTGTGTGTGGCTCTGGGTGGGGGGGTGTGGCTCTGGGTGTGTGTGTGTGTGTGGCTCTGGGTGTGTGTGTGTGGGGGGGGCTCTGGGTGTGTTTGTGTGTGTACGTGTGTGTGGCTCTGGGTGTGTGTGTGTGGCTCTGTGTGTGTGTGGGTGTGTGTGTGGCTCTGGGTGTGTGTGTGTGTGGCTCTGGGTGTGTGTGTGTGTGTGGCTCTGGGTGCGTGTGTGTGTGTGGCTGAATCTGGGTGTGTGTGGCTGGCTCTGGGTGTGTGTGTTGCTGGCTCTGGGTGTGTGTGTGTGTGGTAGTAATTGCTGTCTGCTGAGCTCGTCCGTAGGGTACAATAGGTCTCACATTTGCGAGAGATTAAGCTATTGGCAATGTAAATGACAATGCCATTTATTTATCTGTTTTCAAAACCAACACATAAATACAAATTTTGTCATTTACAATGCCAATAGCTCTAACTTTTCCAAAGGCGAAACCGTTGCATTGTAAATGCTTGTTCTCATTGGAGTCCATAAACCCTCTGACCGCCTGATTCTGGTATGTTCAAGTTTGCCCCTAGGCAGTACAGAGCTTTATGGATAGTAATGGAGAGGAGCCATGGGCTCAGAGAGAAAAAAAGACTATGTCCAGGGATTTAGAAGCAAAAAGTATAAAAATGAATATTTAGTTGGTTGGGAGTAATTGCAATGCTTTTGAGGACTCAACCTCATATGGTTGGAATTGAGACGAGGAAGATGTGAACTCATTTTAATGAAGATTACCAGTAAGAAATCAGACGTTTTATGCAAAAAGATACATAGAAAATCTAAATTTCCACGTGTTAATGAAAGGCAAAAGCTTACTTGTTTCTTGTTTCTCAATTAGGAAACAGTTTTTTTCTGTGGAAAAACGCATCCTCCTAGTCCTACATCACATCAATACTGGGGGAGACGGAGAAGGCCCGTCTTCATATCTAACCTGGATATGGATGTACTTCTTCCCTTTACAGAAGGTACATGGCTAGTGTATTCATGGCATGAATGTGCCTACCAAATGTTTTGAATTTCCCCATACTCGAGGTGTTTATAGTTGCTCACCTAACCTTTGCAGTTGTTCTTCCCACGCAATTCCCATTGCGCCCGAGGGGCACTGTTTGTAATACAGTCCCCTAGCAGCATGTGTTTGTGCGATTTTTATTTTTGTTGTTTTTAATAGTGTGAGCCAATATCACCGTGGCGGCAGAGGGCCTTTCATAGGATTGATACAGGTAAATACAAGGTTCAGAGTCCAGACAAGTAGGTGTGCACTGCGCATACAGTAAGTTAAAACAGAAAATACTTAGGGGTCCTTCCATCTTTTGGGAGTCTGTAGATTCAATGAGTAATGTTATGTGCAATTACATCAAGCATTTACAATGCAACGGTTTTGCCTTTGACAATGTTAGAGTTATTGGCATTGTAAATGTTAAAATCTTTATTTTTTTTTGAGTAAACAGATAAATAAATGGCGTTGTTGTTTACTAGTAAATAGCTTTATGTGTTGCAAATGTTAGATGTATTGCATTTGCACTTATATACACACCTAGGTATATGTCTACAGAGACATACACACACACAGAGCTCTCCTTCTACACATATTGACTGGCTTTGTATAGACAACTACACATAGCACAAGACATACATAGTTATACAGACATACACAGTTGCACTGTATTATACATACATAGCATCACACACATAGCATCACACACAGACAGCATTACTCAGCTCCTGGACATATATCTTCATACATACACAGCTACAGACACACACAGCCACACATTGCTACATACACACACATATCATCATATACACATAGCATCACACACACAGTATCACTTAACTGTTGTATACATAGCTGCACACATACACTTGTACAGAGGTACACAGTTCGACCTTGCTATAGACACACACAGTATCACACACATATAGTATCACACACACATTGCATCACACATACATATAGCCTCACTCAGCTCCTGTACACGTAGCTCCACACATACACAGCCACACACAGCATGACATTTACACACATATCATCACTCTGCTCTTGTACTTATAGCTCCACATATATAGCCACAGAGACACAGTCAGACATTGCTATATACACACACATTACACACATATAGCATTACATATACATAACATCACACATACACATAGCATCACTCAGCTATTGTACACATAGCTCTACACATACACAGCTACACAGTCACACACTGCTACACACACACATCTTATAACACACATAGACAGCATTATATGCATACAGCATCATGCACACACAGCATTGTACACACACAGGATTACACACATACAGCATTATACAAACATAGCATTACACACATATACAGTAACGACACACAGTTGTACACACACAGTACTGCACATACAGAGCCTCCCTACACATTTTAAACACAGAGTTTACACACATACTGAGTTCTACACTTATACATAGAGTTCTACACACACACAATGCAAGCTTAGATGATGGTGTCATATAGCACAGTAGACCAACATCCTCAAATAATGGGTGCATAATAAAAAGTATAGTGCAGTTAAGCAAGATAATGCTAGGAAAGGCATATGGAATAGAAAGAAGTGAGCATTGTAAGACAACACATAGTAAATTAGAGCAACAAGTTCAGCTAAGGTAATACAGGGTGTATTGATATTTTCCTCCTTTACTGTTTTTGAAAGTATACTCTTGAGGCAAGCATTACTCTGTTGGCTGAGTGTTTGTTTATCAATTGTTATGGCGATTATTAGGCTTCTTTTCTTAACATTGTATTGATATGGGCATGTTAGATGCTTTGTTTTTATGACTTTAAGTGCTAAACTTATTCACAGTCATTGCTGCTTGCTGTTAGTCTCACTACTGAGACAGGAGTTTCTTAGTTTTGTTTTTGGCAAAAGTTATAGATACTGGCATTGTAAATGTCAATTTTATTTATGTGCTGTTTGTCACTGTACCTGCTGCAACAATGATAGCTACACTGCACTGGTGACACTGCACCTGCTGCAGCAATGGTACCTATGCCACACTAATGCCACTGCACCTACTGCAGCAATGGTACCTACACCACACTGGTGCCACTGCACCTACTGCAGCAATGGTACCTAAACCACACTGGTGCCACTGCACCTGCTGAACAATGGTACCTACAACGCACTGTTGCCCCGGCACTTGCTACGCCACACTGGTGCCACTGCACCTGCTGCACTAATGATAGCTATACCACACTAGTGCCACTGCACCTGCTCCACTAATGTTAACTATACTACACTAGTGCCACTGCACCTGCTGCACAATGGTAGCTATGCCACACTGGTGCCACTGAACCTGCTCCAGTAATGACAGCTATAGCATACTGGTGCCAGTGCTAGTACCACTGCACCTGCTCCACCAAAGATACTTACACCACACTGGTGCCACTGCACCTGCTGCACAATGGTAGCTATGCTACAGTAGTGTCACTGCATCTCCTGCACAAGGGTAGCTATGCCACACTGGTGCAACAGCACCTGCTGCACAATTGTATCTATGCCACACTGGTGCCACTGCACCTGCTGCACAATGGCAGCTATGCCACACTGGTGGTACTACACCTGCTGTGCAATCATAGCTAAGTAATACTAATAACACTGCACCTGCTCCACAAATGGTAACTATGCCACACACTGGTGCCACTGCACCTGCTGCACAATCATAGCTAAGCAACACTACCACTGCACCTGCTCCACCAATGGTAGCTACCACACACCGGTACCACTGCACATGCTGCACCAATGATAGCTACGCCACACTGGTGCCACTGCACCTGCTGCAAAATTATAGCTAAGTATCACTGCTAACACTGCACCTGCTACACAACGGCAGCTACCACACACTGGTGCCACTGCACCTGCTGCACAATCATAGCTAAGCAACACTACCACTGCACCTGCTCTACCAATGGTAGCTACCACAGACTGGTACCACTGCACCTGCTGCACTAAACCGGTACCACAGCACCTGCTCCACCAATGGCAGCTACGCCTACGCCACACTGGTACCACTGCACCTGCTCCCCCAAAGAAACTTACACCACACTGGTGCCACTGCACCTGCTGCACAATGGTAGCTATGCCACAGTGGTGCCACTGCACCTCCTGCACAAGGGTAGCTATGCCACACAGGTGCAACTGTACTTGCTGCACAATTATAGCTAAGTAACACTGATAACACTGCACCTGCTACACACACACTGGTACCACTGCACCTGCTCCACTAAAGATACTTAGACCACACTGGTGCCACTGCACCTGCTGCACAATGGTAACTATGCCACAGTGGTGCCACTGCACCTCCTACACAAGGGTAGCTATGCCACACATGTGCAACTGCACCTGCTGCACAACAAATAGCATAATATCAGTAATTCTGTGGAGAAATGTAATTACAGTAAAGGATGTGGGTATTTTCAAGAGCGATAAGAAGTGTGCTAGAATCTTAAAAGTAGCACATATTTTAATCGCAGAATTACAATAAATAGCACACTAAAAGCAAGGCTTAGGCGCAAGGATAAAGTGGGCCCTATGCTACTGGTAATGCGCTGTGAACAAAGTTTTTTGCAGCAGATGACGTGGGAATTTAGCAGGGCAAAAATGGCTGGGGGAGGCTGCATAGAGAAAGGTGACTATGCAAGTGATCCGACTACATGAGATCGCAAAGTACAATACAAAAAAGAATGGCATGTATATACGTGCTAGTAAAGTAGTCTAAAGACAATGTAAAATATAATACAGCATTATATGGCAGATATTCCCAAAAGCAAGCAAACGTGTACAACGTTACTGGTGGCAGTAAAGGGGAAGTGTGGCATGCAGAGTGGCATTTAAGCATAGTACGTCTGTAGCTTTTAAAAATGAATTGTGCAGCTGAAAAGATGCTTACAGAGTGATAGATAGAAAAATAAAATGCAATCAGAAGTGTAATAATGAGTGGTATTAATGCGATGTGAAGGAACGGAATTGCAGTAAAAGATGTAGGCATTTGCAAGGAGGATAATGCTAGTGCTAAATAGTAGCCTAATATCAGAAGTAATGCACTGTGGGCAAACGTAATTGCACTACAGGATGTGGGCATTTTCGAGAGTAAATGGCATAATATCAGTAATGCGCTGTGGGTAACGTAATGACAGTAAAGGATGTGGGTATTTGCGAGAGTGATAAGAAGTGTGCCAGCATCCTAAATGTAGCATATATTTTTATAGCAGAATTACAATAAATATCACACTAGAAGCAAGGCTTAGGCGCAAGGATAAAGTAGGTCCCATGCCACCGGTAATGCGCTGTGAAGAAAGTTGTTAGCAGCAGATGACGTGGGTATTTGGCAAGGCGAAAATGGCTGGGGGAGGCTGCATAGAGAAAGGTGACTATGTGTGTGAGTGATCCGACTACATGAGATGGCAAAGTACAATACCAAAAAGAATGCCATGTGTATACGTGTGGGCATTTTCGCTGTTGAAAATAATTGGCTAGTAGTAACTACTAATATAATGTCAGGGCTAGTGCGCTGTGGCTTTACGTTATTGCAGTGTAAAATGTAGAGATTAGCGAAGAAATGTTTAACTCTGCTAGCGCCAACAAATAGCATAAGATCAGTAATGCGCTGTGGAGGCACGTAATTACATTTTAGGATGTGAGTATTTGCGAGGCTGATAAGAAGTGTGCGAGCATTAAAAAAGTTGCAAATATTTATAGCAGAATTACAATAAATATCATACTAGAAGCAAGGCTTAGGCGCAAGGATAAAGTGGGCCCCATGCCACGGGTAATACGCTGTGAGGAAAGTTGTTAGCAGCAGATGACATGGGGATTTGGCAAGGCGAAAATGGCTGGGGGAGGCTGCATAGAGAAAGGTGACTATGTGTGTGAGCGATTCGACTACATGAGATGGCAAAGTACAATACAAAAAAGAATGCCATGTGTATACGTGTGGGCATTTTCGCTGTTGAAAATAATTGGCTAGTAGTAACTAATAATATAATGTCAGCGCATTATAATCCTACAAAAACAAAAGAGAAACAGATCAGATTGATGTAAACAAAGATGTACGGCAACAACAGACAACAACAACCACACGCAGCTGCTTACCTGATCGCAAACGCTACTTCGAGGCACACGGACAGCGGGAGGAGGGGGGGGAGGCTGATCGCAAACGCTACTACGAGGCAACACGGGGCATCCTACATCTACAAAATAAAAGAGAAACAGACGACAACGACGGCGGAGGGGGGAGGAGAGGTGAGAACGGCCAAAAGCACTCACGTGGACCAAGACTTCCTCCGGCGGCGGTCGGCCTGGAATGAACAAAAGAAACATGGACGCGCCAAAAAAATAAACACCGCCGCATGACGATTTCGAAAGGGGCGGAAAGCCTAAAATTTGCAGGAACGCCCCCGAATCTGCTCTCAGGATGATGAGCAGATGTCTGTTCCAATGGCTAGCCTCCATTTATGGAGCTAGCCAATGGAAACAGAGGCGGGGACCAAAGCCACTCTACTCTTCTCATAAGGTTTTCCCTGCGCTAGTTAAAACCTAAAAATGACAGTGAGTGATGAGTTTGTCAAGTTGTAGGAGTGAAATACTACTCAATTGGTTGTCAGAAGGCTAAGCTCTATGGATTATATTTCTGTCACTTAAATCAGGTTGTTCCCTGATGGCCAGCTAAAGGTCTGGTTAAACATGGAAGTGTTGTTGATAGAGTATGACTTTTGCTTATTACTTAAAATTGTCCTAGGGTGGGTTAATCCATATTTCTAGAGGAATTTGGTCCAAAATCCTTGCAGCATTTCTTTAGAATGGTTGTTTTGAAATGTTAGACATTTTGAAAAGAGGGATTTCTAGATAGAGAAAGATGACACTACAGAGTGTGCAGGAACCTCTAGAGATGGCCAACTTTGGTTCTACATACTTTGCTGCTTCACCATGTAACATCTTATGCATTATACATGCCAACATGAAAAACACCTAACCTCTATTTTAAGCCAGTTTAGAGTGATACAGATTGGGGTGAGATGGGCATATTTTATTACTTCAGGTATCAGTATAGATGCAGAACTGAGGCAGCTTTTATTGGAATGGGGTGGATTGTGGTAGTCTTCAACAGAAGAGTTTTGTCAACATCCAAAGGTTGATTTGACTTGGATTGGAGCACAGTTTTAAATCATCTCATGGGGTAAGAGAGTTGATTCCTCATAGAATCCCTATTTTCTGCTCAGCATCTTTGGTAAATGTTGTAAGGCTGGCTTGCAGATTGAATTTCATTTCAAGAATGATTGAAAGGCTTACTTTTATGTGTCAAGCCATTCAGGTACTTCACAGTTGTAGTGTGGGGGTGATAACTGCACAAACGTCTGTGGGTTCAGGATGAGGTGATGCTGAGTGAACCATGACCCTAATTCTTCCAAAACCGTAGCAAGATATGTTATATCATCAGGACAAAAACCTTCATATATAGCTGTCAAGTTGCATTAACCTTTTGCCCGGAATCCAGTGGGAGCAATGTGGTCATTGATAGAAATGTGGAAAGGGGAATGGCATAAGACAGAAAATAGAGACAGTGGACTTCACCACGGTGGCTTGCCACTTTTTCTGGTCAGGGATATCTGCAGAATATAGTGAATATATACAGGCTAAGAGATAACTTTAGTAACTTGCCATACAGGATTCTGCACTTAACTCTAGCAGTGAATAGATAAATAATAGCAATAACTCTGTGTAGTCAATTATTTGTATTTTTATGTGGAACTTGTGATTCCTGAAACTGAGCATATAAAGAAAGAGTACATGAAATGCATGCTCATTAACTCTTCTCGTTTCTCATCAAAATGGAATGAATCACGTTTTTATGACAAGCCAGGGTCTATGAGTGTTGTACAAATGCCCTCATACACTCTAACTTGTGGGTAGTGGTGTATCCCTGTTCTCCACTAGAAGAAGTTAGGTGATTGATTTTATCATTGGATCCTTCTCCACCTGAGGTTCCTGTTCTCCAGGCAGTCACCCTTCCTCCACCTGGAGGGAGACCATCTAGTTCTTGACATCGTGATTTTGTTTTTAGCGAAAAGAAAGTGAAATATTAAAAATACCTCCTTTACTGTGCACTTTGTTTAATTCGTCAGGAAGGGGTAAGATTAAAAACAGCATGTGGTGCTCTGGTGGATGTGTGAGTGGTCCACTGCAACTAGACAGTTATTCTTTCAATGGTCAACATGTTTCAGTCCATGGGTGTCTCTAAAGATCGGTGGACTTTTATCAGGACCATTGTCATTAGTGATCATAGGTGGATCGCTTACCCATCTTCGTCATTGTTTCATTTAAGAGACAAAATGATAGCTTATAGTTCTTCCTATAGCTTGGGAAAAATTAAAGAAAAGAAGAGGGGAACAGGAAAAAAATTACAATTTGATGTTTCACAAGGATACAATATAATGTGACCACATCGAGTGCTGTGAATTTGTACTTATAATGTTATTCACATATATGGCACAAATTGCGTGCAGTGCTAGTGTAAATACGCATAAAATAAGACAGTGATATGTTAATCAGGGATAGATCTCAGGATGGCATGCATTTATGTCCATAGGTATGGAAACCTTATGTATGTACATAGTTTGTTTGTACTCTGGCAGAATACCGGAAGAATTATGTTAATCAATTACGTTAGAGTGGAAGAGAGCATTTGTTTTACTGCTGTGTTAATGATAGAAAAGTGTGTGTGCGGCATGCTTCGTTATGTCTTTGCGAAGGTACCTACATTCAGAAGTCTATTAGCCCTCCCCTGACAAAAGAAAGACATACTAGACGGTGGTTCGTATGTTGTGTATATTTTAAACAAAGCATGCGGTTGTTAGGTACAAAAAATGGGGAAGTGCCTCTTAGAGAGCACTCGGCCGCGTGCGTGTTCAATTATGAGGAAGGGCGCTTGGTGATTAGCGTGTTACTGCATTCGATCGTGAATACATCGAATTGGTACCTTTTTTGGAGTTTTGTTAGCTACGGGAGCTCTAGGATAGAGATGAGACATACTAGACAGAGGTTCGTATGTCATGTGCATTAGAAACAAAGTATGCGGTCGTAGGGGGAAGTGTCTCTTCAAGAATACTGTTTGCACTCCGCTGGTGCGTGTTCAGTTATAAAGAAGGGCGCTTGATGATAAGCATGTTACAGCATGAAGTCGTGAAGCAAACGAAATAGTACATTATTTGGAGTTCTGTCAATATTCAATTGGACACTGAAGACAGATGATTGTTTAATGGACCGAAAATGTGAAGTTAAAAGATAGTAATGAACTTGTTCTTTCTGCAAGGGGCGAAAGGTGGTTATTACATATATGTAATTTGACAATACTGTCACTATGTGTGACTATGGCGAACATCACTTCTAGGTGTTATTCTACATGAAATTGGGTAAATTATCAAGTGAAATTGTAATGTTCAAAACTGTCTGAATGTTATATAAAAATCTATGATCCTCAATTTTTAGGTGTCATAGTATTGATATGAATAGTCTCACTCCAAGATATGGGTTAGACACGTGTTCTCTCATAATATGTTAGTCTGGGTGCTGATCAGTATTTCAATGATAGCCAGGGAATATTGTTGTTTAATCCTGTGTCATTTCCCCATAACCGATATATCCAACGTTGTTCCAGCTCTGGAGTTTCAATTACGACCAATTCTATGTCCCTTATCATATGGTTCATGTTTAGAAAATGGGCGTTCATGCGTGTGGTGGATTTTTCACACTTAATGTTACTGCGGTGCTCACATTCGTTGTTTCACTTTTCAACATGTCATGCCTTTATATTTCAATTGGCAAGGGCATGTGATCATGTATATCACATGCGTTGTATTGCAATTCGTGTGTCGCCTAAGTCTCCAAGTGAGATCATCAGTCAACTGTAAAGTGCTTGTTTTTTTGGTCAAATAGCACACAGAGCAGTGGCCACAAGGGTGAGTACCTTTGATGGATCTATTTGTTCAAAGGTATCAGGTTGGACTCCTTCTGATCTATTGTTGGTCTTATGTGTACTAGAATGTCCAGCATGTTTTTGTTCTCTTGTTGGTGTGATGAAGCAAGGTTTCATACGTACAGAAACTTGCTTGGACTCAACCCTCTCGAAATAACCTGTAATAAACTAATCAACATGTTCTGTCCATTAATATTTGCATTTACACAACATTTCTAGTAAGCTGGGGAAGCTTGCATATGTGTTTTTACTAACAGTAACCTGAGTGTCCAAAAATGGCAGCCGAAAACGCAGGAACTTTACTGCGTATGCGTCCGCCACATCTACGTGGTGGGACGTCTTCTGCTTTGGTTGGAAACTTCTTGCTTCTGCGCACTAGTGCCAAAATGGCCACTTCTTGCTTACTCATACTAATGCATGTGCTGCTGCTTGTTTGTTCTGCTTAACTAATAATGCTATTGTATAAATAATATCATGGGGTTAGAGTAGAGATAAGTGGTATACAGTGCATTCATTTATTTTTGTTTTCTAATGCGTCTATCTTTGACTTTGTTACTAGCTCGTATTTTGGGCCAAAGGGTGACTTCAACTTACATTTTGAAACCCTAACTGCGCATGTGCTGTAAGCATTGAAAGACCTCGAACTGTGGCATTAAAATCCGGCAAAAACCTGTCTTACCCGCGATGCACCCGGGAACCTCACCCTCTGACCTGGGCAAGGAAGAAAAACTGCAACTTTATTATACACTGTATATTAAAAAGAACTAATATTGCTGGATAGATTAAAATTGTGCGAAAATAAATTATGGGCGGGAACTTGATCAATATAAGTAAATAAAGAATGATCTCATCTTAATATAGTGTGATGACCTCTCCTTGTCTTTCTGACCAATCACTGAAGGGGAACACATAGATTTGCAACATTTAGGGGTGGTACATTGCCCTGGAAATGGTAAAACGAAGGTAGGCTTAGATAGAGATTTTGTCCGACTTGTCAGAGTACCTGACCTGTCACTGACCCAACGAATGCAATAGGAGATCGAGAACAGAGGTGCTGGCGGAGCACTCTGTCAGAAAATTTGAGGTGTTGGTGGGGGAAAATTATCGATTACCCAGTCGGTGTACCAAATGTTGCTAGAGAGGGGTCAGACGCTGGTGTTACACTTAGCGGAGGTCACCTGTCCTGAACCACACCTGTATTGTTCCGTGGGCACCTGCTTAATCAGGAGCCTGGTGTTTTGCCCCAGCCCGTGGCCAGGATTGGTCCTTGCATCATTCTAGGTAAATATAATCCATGTGGTATGTTCTTGTGCTATTTCCCTTTCTCACCCTTCGCAGGTAGCAATGTCTAAAGGTGTTACTGTGATTTCTTGCAAACTTTATATCTTATTAATCATATTTTTACTTATGAAATTTATGGTCTCTGTAATTTGGATGATGACTCACCTAAACGTGCATAGATAAAGTATTTAAAACGTTCCCAGAGTTTGTGGGTATTACAGGGAAGGTAACATTTATTAAATATTGCTTATTTATTCTAACACCCTTTTCGATCCCTAGGACTTATAGTAAAAGTGACAAGGATTGGTAAGTCATGGTTTACAGACATAAGTCCTAAAAGGACTCAAAAGTACTGATAGGCGATTAGTGGTAAAAGAGCACGACTACTAGTTCAAAGTGTGAATGTTTATGGGCCCAGGTGAGTATGGTAAAATTGAGCTAGTGGTCCCATGCTCTATCAGTATACTTTTCCTGATAGCAGTGCTATGGTTAGGGTTCAGTTAAAAATAGGTAGTTAGTTGTGTATTGAATATTAATTGTTCATTGATTTTATTGATTTTCATGTACTAACCAAAAAGCTGCTTGTACTGTTAAATGTCATTTGGAATATCCCGGGATACTGAAAGCAGTTGGTAAATAGAAGCCATACTGCAATGAGGTTACTGGCCTTCGTGTAATAGGTGCAGAAAGTTAGGTAAAACTTGAAACACTAGTTAGGGATTATTTATAAAGTGTAAAAGTGAGAGTTATTGATAGCAAAAGAGTTCGCTGGTGAAACTTTGGTCATATATCACCTAGAAAGGGTAATTCTGAAGGAGAATTACTTTTAGCTTAAGTGAGAGTAAACGGAAGGTTGTTTTAATCGCAGTGCATGAAGAGTAGACAGAAAAAGGTTTACTCGTTGTAAAAGAAATCTTTTCTCTGAAGTTAGTCAATCAGGCACAGTAGCAAATGTTTTCATGTTGTTAATTAATGAAATGTATAATTGAATATTGAAAGAAATTGGATTGTCGTATTACCTTGCAAAGGAGGGAGTCAGTCGCGGGTTCTGCACTGACGTCATAGAGAGCCGCGCTGGGATTGGTAGAAACAGCAGGTGTGTAGCCGTGAGAAAATTGTAAAGGAGGGGGAAGGACAGAGAATGAGATTCACGTCATTGAAAAGCCACGCAATTATTGGTTAACGCTGCTTGTAAGTCAAAACGTCATTGGTCATTGAAAATAAGAAACTCGCTGGTATTTGAGAAATATTTCTGCAAAGTAAACACATTGATTTAATTAAATTAATTAGAATTTCATAGAAATTTAGACGGCGGTATATGTGGCATCTAGATCCAGCATTTATAGGAAATCGTCCTGATAGAAAATATTTAGGATTGGCTAAAGAACAACAGATGAGAGGAAGACCTTAAATCATATACGGAGAAAAGAGAAACATTTTGTTTTTCAAGAAAATAAATAATTATTTCAAAAAAGACAACGCTATTAAAACAAGAGAAGGGATTATTATTCCACCTTCTAATATGCCAGAATTATACATGATGGTAGAAAGGGACTACCACACATGTGTGTGGTTAGAAAACTGGATAGAGTACACCATGGAACACAATATTTTGGCATTTCCAGAAAATGGTACCTTTAATGGTAGACTTTTGTATAATTTAAGAACTCACATGAATGAGTTAGATCCCAGACCTAGATTAACGCAGTATGAAGCATTAGAAGAATGGGAAACAGAGGCGTTTGAGCGAAACAGGCCCAGAAGTGACCGGAATTGGAGTAAATTCTATACCAGATTTCCTAAAGAGAAGAGAGATAAGCAAATGAAAAGATGGAGACAGTCTCTGCTAGTGGAAGGATTATATCCTGTTTTCACCACAGAAGAACCAACTGGAAGTAAAAGTACTGCCAAAACAAAATCTTTAATGACTAGTGGTGGGTATAAGCATGATGATTATTTAGAGGGTTTGCTAATGAAAAATCTGCCACCTTACCAAGAAGAAACCCATAGAGTTACTCCTAGTGCTCTATTCCTACAACCACCCTTGGTTCAGTAGATTATATATGAAACCTCATTGGAAAAGGTACTCCAAGAAAGAGAGAAGGAAGCATTAAACAAACAGTTTAGTGAGTTAATACAGAAAATAACCCAATTAAATACAAGTCCAGAAGCCCTGACAATACCAGTAACAATAGGTCCTGTTGTTCCTTTATATGGAGATAAGCAACTCAGTCCTAAAACTCCCGTTCTGACAACACCCATAGTACAGCCCAGGAAAGAAAACGTAATAGTTGATGATTAAGCAAGTGAATGCGAGTCAGTAGTTTCTTTAATGGATTTACCAATACGAGGACCAGTGAGTGACTCAATTATAAAAATGACTCCCAGATGCTCAAAGGAAGTATAGATCGAAACAACTACGGGAACAAGAAGTGCAACTGTAGTAAGCCCAGATGAATTAAAAAGATGGACCCGGGATATAGAAAAGCCAAAATCACAGCTAAAAGTATTGGACATATTCAAATTGAGGGTAGAATTAGAGGAAAAGGTAGCTGGAAATATAGGACTGGAGTGGTTAAATTCTTTTGATGAAAATGAACTGTTGTTTATATGCAGAAGTATTACTCGAAATACAAAAATATACCATGAAAAGTTAATGAATTTGCCTTTTGAGATGGGAATTGACATTGGCAAATCAAAAGTATTACAGAAACCGTATAGAGCTGGATTTTCTGAGATTTGGAAAACATGAATATATCAGGACTTAAATTGCAGATAAAGGAATTGTTGTCATTGTTGCAAAAGTGGGGAGATCTAGAGAAATGGAAAGCTAGATGGACAAAGAAAAAGGAAGAGGCACAGGCAAATAAAACTACCTCCGAGTATTTACTAAAAGAAACAGAGAAAGCCGAAAGGTTGTGTCCGATGAGATAAGTGCCAGGAGGAGGTTATGTACATGTCCCATAGTTCCGACAAGATATTTTATCATTTACTAATGACTTCCCAAAGCTTAGAGAAAAGCCTGTAGAATGGTACCGGCAGGTCAAAACATTTGTGAAAGTGTCAAAGTACTGTTAACCCCATTGCTGCTGGCAATGTCCAACGGACATCGCGTGCACCACCTTGGTAGTGCTGCGCACGTCCGTTGGACGTCGCGGCCCCGCCTGCGCAATAGAACGTTCCGCACTAGCCCGGAACGTTCAGCGCAGGTAACGGGTTAAAGGATTTAGATGGAAAGTTTGACATTGTTGTTCCAGCTGATTTGTGGACTGAATGTAAAATTACAGTAGATTGGCCAACTGATGAATACCCTAGAGATCCTAAAACAGGAGCCCCGTCAGAAGATGTAATGAAAAAGTAAGATCAGGTAATAACCTAGTTAAAGGGAAAGATTCCCCTAAAAGAAACAGACTGGACTAAAATAGACAGAACCACCCAAAATAAAGATGAATCTGTACATGCATAATATGAACGCCTATTGCAGGTATTTAAACAGTACAGTGGTTTAGAAAATATTGACAATAAGGACATGACACATTTTACTTATCGTTTTGTGTCCGGACTAAAACCAGAAATTTCCAAAACGATTAAAGAACATAAACTGTGTTGGCAAGCGAAGCCTGTCGATGACATTCTCAAGTATGCAAAATACTGTGAGGATGAAATTCGTAATAAGCGAAAGAAATTAGAAGAAAATGTAATGTGGACTCAAGTGAAAATGGTAGAACAACAGGAACTTTTTAAGTTAAGTCAGCAAGCAAATAATTAGAAAAGGGGGGGGCCAAGGTAAAAGTAGTGGGGGCAAACCTAGAGGAAAAATTCGTAAAGAAGAGGCGAAGAAAACATTTCCTTGTCATGGGTGCTGAAAATTGGGGCATTGGAGAAACAAGTGTAAGTTAATACAGAATAATAATGTCCAAAATCAAAATTTAAATCCACAGACGCAGAGTGAGGTGTCAATGAGACAGCCGCAACATGTAATATAGAATCAGTTACCTCAAGCCCCTATGCCAGATTTTGTGAGTCAACCCAAATACAGTGTGGACACCGGTTTTCAGGAGGGAAGTGGTAAGAAAAATACGGTAACACCACAGTTTCTTTTTCAGGACACGTTTTTCGAGTCAGAAGATTACTGACAGTGCCTGAGAGGGGGTGAGGAGGAATGCGTACTTTGCGCATCCTTACCGGTAGATCAGTCAGGTCCTTACATTGAGGGAAAAGTTGAGGTAAATTATGTTACCTTTTTGTTGGACACTGGTGCTACCCATTCTACTGTGAGAACAGCAGACATCCCAAACCTACCCCTCTCGGGAGAAACGATCCAAGTAGTGGGCGTTTCTAAAAAAACTAATTAGGACCCCTGTCACAGAACCAATGGAAGTTTGCATCTGTAATTTTAAAGAAATGCATAAATTCGTAGTGTGCAATTTGAGCCCTGTAAACTTGCTAGGAAGGGATTTACTGTGCAAGATGAATTGCACAATCTTTTGCACACCACATGGTGTTGAAATTCAGATCCCAGATGAAGATGGAGTGTATAAAATTATGCTAGCCAGACAAGAAACAGAAGTTAAAAAGATTTCCTTAGAATATTTACCAGGAGAATTAAAAACCTTTGTGAATCCTGATGTGTGGGATTTTTCAGGAAAAGAACGAGGTCTAATGGCAGATGCAGGTGCAGTTTACCCAAATACTCGACAGTATAAAATGAGTCCCGAAATAAAAGCAGGAGTTGCAAAAGAAATAGAGCGTTTGGTTGAACAAGGCATTCTAGAAGAAATCATGAGCAGTCCTTGCAATTCACCTACAATTGGCATAAAGAAACCAAACGGAAAGTACAGGGTGGTTCAAGACCTCCGAAAAATTTATATAATTGTCGTCCCATGTTGCCTAATAGTACCAAATCCAGCAGTGATTCTGTATCAAATACCATGGGGAGCGGGATGGTTCACTGTAATTGATTTATGCCAGGCCTTCTTTTCCATTCCACTGCATCCAGGTAGCAAGTTTGAAATCGTGTTCCACAAGGGTACATGGAAAGCCCATCCATCTTTAATTACATTTTGAAAAAGTGCCTTGAAACACTGCTCCTGCCCGGACAATCTTTTCTGGTGCAGTATATCGAGGACCTAATCTTGGCATCGAGAACCCGAAATGATTGCATGATTGATTTCATTGCATTATTGAACCATTTAGCAAAAGGTGGACATAAAGTGTCCCCAGAAAAATTGCAATACTGTACAACCTTAGTCAAGTATCTGAGAGAAAGGGGTTAAAAGAGTGACCTCTGGGAGAATCAAAATAATTCAAAATATGAAATCACCCCAAACTCAGAAAGAGATCAGAATGTTTCTCGGAGTTGTAGGCTAATGCAGGCAGTGGATTGTGGGATTTGCAGTACTAGCTAAACCTTTGATTCAGATGACAAAAAACGAGCAAAAGAATCAGTTGAGTGGGATGATGAAAGCATGACTGCTTTCTTAAAATTGGGTAACAGTCTGTGTGAAGCTCCAGCGCTGGGAATGCTTGATTATTCAAAAGAGTTTGCATTATTCTGTGACATAAGAGACAATTGTGCTCTCTCAGTTCTAACCCCGACTCATGGGTTAATGCGATGTCCTGTGGCGTATTTTTCTGACACTTTGGACCCGGTGGCATCAGCACTGCCAGGTTGTCTGAAAGCGGTAGCTGCAACTTGTATGAGACTAGAGCAAAGTGAATCCATTATCATGGGATAGCCTGTAACAGTGTATGTCCCACATTCAGTTGTGATTATTTTAACTAGTACACATACTCAACACTTAACTCCTAGTCGGATGACTAAATATGAAAGAATTATCATTGGTTCAGAGAACGTGACAATAGTGAGGTGCACTATTCTAAATCCAGCTACCTTATTGCTAGATTCCTACTTTGAGGAAGTAAGAGAGGAAGTCAAACATGATTGTATCGACCTCACTGACAGACATATGTGAAGAACCTTTAAAAGACCCAGAACATGAGCTATTTGCAGATGGCTCGTGATGGCTTTGTAGGTGGCTTGTGTATGCGCCATGAGGAAGGAGGACTAAGCGCTGCTTATGCTGTGTGCCCATTATCTGGTATAGTCGAAGCATCCTATTTACCAGGAGTCAAGTCTGCACAAGTAGCTGAATTGATTGCTTTAATAAAAGCATGCAAAATTGGGAAATTGGGAAAATTGGGAAAAATTGGAGAGTAACCATTTACACCTATAGCCAGTATGGTTACGGGGTTGTGCATGATTTTGGCCAACTCTGGATGCAAAGGGAGTTCATGACTTCTTCAGGAACCCCTATTAAACATGGACAATATGTAAAAGAATTACTTGAAGCAATTCAATTGCCTAAAGAATTGGCTGTGGTCAAGTGTGCTGCTCACCAATCTGGAAATGACAAAGTGACAGCTGGTAACCGATATGCTGACGAAGTAGCCCAAAATTGTGCCAGATATAAAATGTCAGTAAACAAGAAAATCGAAGCATGTGAAACCAGCTGCCAATTTATGCTACTGAGAGGAGTGAATACATGGGAGGAAGTGAAAGATTTACAAAATGAAGCAGAGCCAAAAGAAAGAGAAGACTGGAAGAAAATAGGGTGTCAGATGAGACCTGAAGCTGGGGTGATAGTTTACCAAGATGGGAGACCAGTGTTACCTGACTGTATGCTTGCACCAATGGCTAGAATGTACCACAGGGACTCACACATAGGCAGAGATGCAATGATTAGGTTATTCAGACTGGATTGGTTCAATGCTAAGTTCAGGAACATAGCAGAGAGTGTTTGCCAGAGATGCTTAATATGTCAGCGAATGAACCTGGTAAGAAAACTGTGATTTGTCCTGGAAAAATTAGGAAGGCAGAAGGCCCATTTATCAGACTACAAATTGACTTCATTCAATTACCTGCTGTCGAGGACTAAAATATGTCTTAGTCATTGTTTGTTTATTTTCCAAAAGGGTAGAAGCATACCCTACCCAGAGGAATGACAGCTTAACTGTGGCCAAGCTCTTTTTAAGAGAGCTAATTCCTTGATTCGGGTTTCCAGTGACGATTGAATCAGACCGAGAGAGACATTTTAATAATGAAATAATTGAACTAATCTGTGAAGCATTCAAAATTGAGCAAAAGCTGTACTGTGCATACCTCCCAGAGGCATCTAGAGTGGTAGAACAACTGAATGGCACCATCAAAGCAAGATTGGGAAATATTGGAATTTGGAATGGAATTCCAATCTTTCCCAATCTTGCTTTGATTAAAAATTCCATATTATAGTTATATGGCTCTGATTTGGGATGCACCAGGGTCTCCACCCTGGTCAAAGGACACCTTGGCTAGAGCACTAAGAGAGGTTGGCCCCAGCGATGGAAAGATGTATTTGCGGATGGCAAGTTGATTTCCTGGGGTCTTTGTGAACAAGAATGGGGTCGGAGCTTCTTCAGGTTCAAATATTTGCAGATTCAGAGCTGGGCAAGTGAAATGGGAGCTCTAATTGGACTTCATAATGAACTTGAAGAGAAGCTTTTTTCAGACTGTTTGTTTAAAAAAGAAGTAGCACTGTGGTACTGGCTGATACTTGAGATGGAAGACGGTCCTTTTACGCTGCCTTGTGGGGAGATTGCTTGCCGGAGATCGCGACAGAAGACCAATGGCAAGTAACAATGTCTATGCTTTATAAAATAGTCAAACCTGCAAATTTAAGGCAGAATCATTTTTTCACAATTCACAGGGCGTATTGGTCTCCCCGAAGACTTTCTACATTTAACTCCGGCGGTGTGGTGGTGTGTCCCAAGTGCAAGAGTCCTAATGAAGACGATTTACATATGTTTCTGTTATGTCCGAAGATAAGAGAATTTTGCGAGGCTGTGAGTAGCTGTCTGTCAAAAGCCCTAGGCCTACAGATCAAGGTAAGCCCCGAATTAGTTATAACCGGGAGAATGGATCTGCAAGGTAAGGGTACTGATGATAATGCCAAACTTATGTTCTATGCTATACTGCTGGCTCGGAGAGAGATATGTAAACTATGGATTTCTTCGATACCTCCGACAGAACTGGACTGGTTATGAGCCATGAGATTTATTGCTAAATTAGACATTTCGGATCAGACCAAAAAAAAAGTATAGATTTTGGTCCCCATTTTTGTTATGTTTCGGGTGAGGGAGAAGGTCTTTGCTAGATTTGTTATTCTTAAAATATAATTCCAATGATTAAGCCTTCACCTATCTCGGCTGGTTTTGTGTCTTGCCAGGCTGCGTGAAGTCTCAAGGATAGGGTGGTCACGCTTTGGAGGAAGACTCTCTGTTCCACTCATAAAAGGGGCCATGCCCGGAGGAGAGTCCTGACTCTAAGTAGCGTTGCACAGGCCTTTATCCTATATAGCCAGTATATGAGATAAAAAGCCTACGGGTGGTTCCGTTGAGTAATGGGCGGCGAAAAGGCCAATGAGGATAAAAAAAAATTAAAAAATTGGGAAAGATTTGTGAATGTACCCGATTGGAATGGCCTGATGCTTTACCTCTTGTCCTGATGGGACTTAGAAGCATTCCATACAAGAAAACAGGTTTGAGTCCCCATGAAATACTCATGGGAAGGGCAATGAGGCAGACATGTGTACCAGGACATCATCTGTTAACTATATCTGATGATTTAGTGTTGGAGTACTGCAAAGAGTTGGCTGACCAAGTGCGTTCTATCTCTCACCAAGTTGGGGAAGATTCTGAAGCCAGACATTCAACTCCAGCGCATGATTTGAACCCTGGAGATTGGGTAGTGATAAAAAATCACACTCGAGAATCTTGCTTAGCACCAAGTGGGGAGAGCCACATAAAGTGATATTGGTTACCACCACAGCTGTAAAGTGCAAGGGAATTCCAAACTGGATCCATGCCAGTCATACCAAAAGGGTAACAGAACCTGATGAAGTTAAGGCTGAAGGTTGCGCAGCTGAAGGGTCTCAAGAAGTTGATCCTGAAGTTGTTGACGAAGAACAAAGGAGCAACAGTCAGGATGAATGGATTCCAGAAGTCGACATACCTGAAATAAGAATAAGAACAAGAAGCCAAACGCATTTAGATAGTCAGATTGATAGTGAGGCTGAGATAGGTATAGAAGAACGTACTTAGATTACAGAAATCAAAGCTAATGGTAATCATGAGGAGGACCAGATAAGGAAAGAGCAATATACTCAGACCAACGAAACACCCCCCTGAACTCCTGTGTCTGAGGATGGACAGATAGGTACTAGAAGAAACGCACAGGCCAAAGACGATCAAGAAACTGCAACATCTGTGCTGGACCAGACAGGTTTAGCCAAACGGGTTCAGAACGAAGATAAAATTCCAGGCCCAACAAAGCAACATCCTGAACCAGGTCAGATTAGTCTAGAAGAATCCATCCAGGCAGAGACGTCAACGGTAATAAGCCCTGGACAAGGTCAGGTAGAGAGGATATATGAAGTTGATGAAAATCAAGTTGTGCCACAACTCAAAGAAAATAAAAGAACATCTGAAGAAACTAAAGCACAGTGCCAGCTAAAAGACTCAGAAAAGGCAATACATGGCCTGGTGTTGTTAAGAGACTGAAATATCGCCTAGTCACAATAAATGAAGAACCTGAACAAGTAGACGAAGTGACAAGTCTAACTGAACCGTCAACAAGCCATGAAAGAAGGAGAAGTCCACGATTGAAAAGACTGAACAATAAATTCAAAGGTCCCGAATGGACTTATGTCATCATTGAAGATTTCGATAATTTGGAAATCAGTGATGAAAGTGACGAAGGATTAATTGCTGATCAGTCTTTCGAAGAAGTTAGACCAACTTGAGATAAATTCACAGTTATATTCTATGTAAAGTTCTCTAAGAGGGAATAAGTCTCCTTAGCCAAAAATGACTGATGCAAGAGTTACTGGAAACTCGAAAAGAATTTGTAAAAAGACATGCTTTAGAATATACATATGTAGTATATTGATAGTGCTCATAGTATGGTTAGGACTGACAATAGCAATACCTTATTTGATGGCTGCTAAACAGAATGACACTAGTATACACTGAAAGGTAGCGCACCACAAACAAGTTAGAGTGGACTTAGATGCACCAGATGAGATAGAATTACATCATTTCAGAAATAGAAATGAAACCTATATGAATGTATTTTCTAACCTATTCTTACATTATGTAGAGACTATGCAAATTAGTGATTGTTATGTTTGTATGAAATTACTGACATCAGTAGCTGAAGGAGTTACCTACCATCATTTACCCCTGACGTATGGTATTTAATGTAGTATTCTAACTAGTTTGTTTTATAGAACAGGAAGGTTACAGTATGTCTATTCTAACAAAGATGTAACTTTTTCTGAAATTCCTATACGTAGAAAAATGAATCCCGTCCTTAGTGTTAAAGATGCACAGTTCTTTGGTGAATTTTTCTTAACAATGAAAACAATTGATATAGCTGAGTCACTTACCGAAAACCTAACATGCAAGTTATATGAACAAGAAAAGGAGTTTTTGAATTTAGTAGAGAAAAGGAGACAGGAGTTCCATAGAAAAGCCACTGAAACAAAACCCCAGATACCTAAATGGGCTGAAAGGGAGGAATTTATGGCAACTGGCAAGAATCAATAATTGGTGGTTGGGGTTTTAAAGATGGAACTGAACCAGTATTCCCTGGAGTCTATTATATTTGTGGGGACAAAGCTTATTTTAAGCTGCCTGATTATTGGTATGGGAGTTGCTATTTTGGAATAGTATTCCCAAAAGTATACCATGTAAAAAGAATCGCTGTAACCAATGAACACTAAAATGAACAAACACAATATTAAAGAGCTAGTTTTGCAGAAATTGTAGGTGATATATTTAGTGCATTGATACCTTCAGTGGGAGTAGTTCTGAATACTCAAAGAATTTGTAACTTGTCTACAGTGGTGGATCACCTATCGATCGACACTGCTGGAGGATTTTTATTGATCAATACCGAATTGGTTGCGATCAGATCAATGGTTTTACAAAACCGACTTGCTCTTGACATATTACTAGCAAAAGAGGGCGGAGTCTGTAGAATGTTGAAGGCGCAGCATTGTTGCACTTACATACCTGATAAAAGTGTTGACATTGGGAGGTATGAAAGAAATATTACTCATTTGGAAGATGCATTGAAACCACTGGAGGTTGATAGTGCATGGATGGTCTCTCCTCTGTTGGTAATTGGATTTCTAATGTAGGTAGAAGTATTGTAGGTAAAGTACTGATGCCAATAATGGGAATGTCACTAATAATATTGGTGATAATGATTTTGTGCAAATGCAGCAGATACAGGAAAAGATATACAGTGAATGAGAAAAAGAAGAAACGAAAGATAGATGAAATTCAACTGGAAGAATTTCAGGGGGATATATATAAAAGAATGAAAGTTTTCCAGAATGAAAGTGGTAAAATAACTCCCAAAGTAATTGAAGAAATTGAACTGGGAGAGTGCTAAAGTTGACATCTGTTTCTGTAATTAGTGATGATATAAAATATCATCAAAGAGGGGATTGATGAAGCAAGGTTTCATACATACAGAAAGTTGCTTAGACTCAACCCTCTCGAAATAACCTGTAATAAACTAATCAACATGTTTTGCCCATTAATATTTGCATTTGCACGACATTTCGAGTAAGCTGGGGAAGCTTGCATATGTGTTTTTACTAACAGTAACCTGAGTGTCCTAAAATTGCTGCCAAAAATGCGGTAACTTTACTGCACATGCGTCCGCCACATCTACATGGTGTGACGTCTTCTGCTTTGGTGGGAAACTTCTTGCTTCTGCGCACTAGTGCCAAACTGGCCGCTTCTTCCTTACTCATACTAACGCATGTGCTGCTGCTTGTACTAAAATTTGTTCGTTCTGCTTAACTATTAATGCTATAATATAAGTAAAATAATGGGGTTAGAGTAGAGATAAGTGGTATACAGTGCATTTATTTATTTTTGTATTCTAATGTGTCTATCTTTGACTTTGTTACTAGCTCGTATTTTGGGCCAGAGGGTGACATGAACTTCCATTTTGAAACCCAAACTGCACATGTGCTGGAAGCATTGAAAGACCTTGAACTGTGGCATTGAAATCCGGCCAAATCCCGTCTTACCCGCGGTGCGCCTGGGAACCTCACCCCCTGACCTGGGAAGGGAAGAACTGCAACGTTACTATACACTGTATATTAAAATGAACTAATATTGCTGGGTGGAATACAATTGTGAGAAAATAAATTATGGGCGGGAACTTGATCTCATCTTAGTATGGTGTGATGACCTCTCCTCGTCTTTCTGACCAATGACTGAAGGGGAACACATAGATTTGCAACATTTAGGGGTGGTACATTGCCCTGGAAATGGTAAAACGAAGGTAGGCTCAGATAGAGATTTTGTCCGACTTGTCCGAGTAGCTGTCCTGTCACTGACCCAACACATGCTATAGGAGATCGAGAGCAGAGGTCCTGGCGGAGAACTCTGTCAGAAAATTTGAGGTTTTGGTGGGGGGAAATTATCAGTTACCCAGTCGGGGTACCAAATTTTGCTAGAGAGGGGTGTGACGCTAGCGTTACACTTAGAGGAGGTCACCTGTCCTGAACCACACCTATCTTGTGCCGTGGGCACCTGATTAATCAGGAGCCTGTTCTTTTGCCCCAGCCCATGGCCAGGATTGGTCCTTGCACCATCCTAGGTAAATATAATCCATGTGGTATGTCCTTGTGCTATTTCCCTTTCTCACCCTTCCCAGGTACCAATGTCTAAAGGTGTTACTGTGATTTTTTTACAAACTTTATATCTCATTAATCATATTTTTACTTATGAAATGTATGGTCTCTGTAATTTGGATGAAGACTCACATAAACTTGCATAGATAAAGTTTAAAACTTTCCCCGAGTTTGTGGTTATTATAGGAAAGGTAAAATTGTTTAAATACTGCTTATTTATTCTAACACCCTTTTTGATCCCAAGGACTTATAGTAAAAGTGACAGGGATTGGTAAATCATGGTTTACAGATATAAGTCCCAAAAGGACTCAAAAGTACTGATAGGCAATTAGTAGTAAAAGCGCAGGACTACTAGTTCAAAGTGTGAATGTTTATGGGCCCAGGTGAATATGGTAAAATTGAGCTAGTGATCCCGCGCAGGTGAATCTAGGTTTGGCCATTTCAGGTTTCCTGACGTAAGAATAATCCAGTTCTTGTTTATAAACTTCTTTACCTGGTTTGAAGCTATGTTGTACGTGGTTACACAAGTGATGATGTCTTTGTCCTTTGTCTTAGGCACCACTTCCAGAAGGTTGTGGCAATTTTGATTTTTTGCTCTTTTCTGCCTTTTGTTAATGATTTACATTTTTTGCTTAACTCATCTGCCTGTTGTTTGTAAACTTGTATGTTTCTGCATTTCCTCCTTATCTTCAGAAATTGGCTGTATGGGTGGTTTTCTCTCAGTGGTCTTGGGTGGAAGATATTGAAAGAAAGGAGGATGTTTTTGGTAGTGGATTTGTAGTAGGGCTTGGTGGATAATTTGTTGTTTTCTGTGTGGATAGTGATGCCTAGGAAGTCCAGTGTACTTTCATCTGAAGTGCGGGTAAAATTGTGAAAGTCATCTCTGGTGTTGAGCCACGTGTGGAATTCTGCTAAGGTTTCTGGTTTGTCTCCCCAGTTCATAAGGACATCATTTATGTACCATTTCCAGAAGATGATCATTGTCCTGAAGGGATTGGTTTTATTCAGAATGTGTTTTTCTTCAAATGTGCTAACATACAGGCCCGCCAGACTGGGGGTGAATGTACTGCCCATGGAAGTCCCGTTCATCTACAAGTATAGGGTTCCTTCAAATTCGAAATAATTTTCGGTTAAAGCTAGGCGGCAACACTTCAGAATTAAATGTCTTAGTGTTCTATATGACCAATTTTCTCTGAATAATATTTCTCTATCGTTTGTAAAGTGGCTGTTTGAGGGAGGCTTGTGTATAAGCTATCTATGTCTAAGCAAACTAGACAGGAACTGCCAGGTTGGTATTGCACATCCTTCAGGCGGTTCAGAAGGTCCCATGTGGCTTTAAGGTAGGTAGATTTTTGTTGTACCAAAGGTCTCAGGTAATAATCTACAAATTGTGATAAGGGTTTAATCACAGAGTCTATCCCTGACACTATAGGTCTTCCTGGTGGTGGGCTCCTGTTCTTGTGGGTCTTTGGTAAAGAGTAGACATATGGTATCCATGGATTTGTGGATCTGAGAAAATCTGCCTAATATTTTGTGATCCACGGGGGGTCGCTAGAGGGCGCACTGCGGGATGGCTGCCTTGTAAAGCAGCTCCGCCGGACGGACCGAACAACGTGCATTAAATAGCGGTTAACTGATGGTGCCGAAAATGCTGTGAACACGGACTGCTGTGGAAATGTTCAGTGCATCTGTGGATGCGACGGAGATGTAGCAGCACAGGCGTACAAGACCGAAAATTCTGGTGAGAACTGCCGACCGGACTGAACTGCGGGCGGGTAAGATGGCGGTCGCCCGGCTCTAACACGGAGCTCATACTCGCGCCGCGAGAAACCTCCCAGATAAACTGTGTGCAACGGGACTACAGCGGGAAATTTCTGATTCCATATGGCGCTATAGAGAACATTATTGTAAGCGGTGAAGCTAAGCTCGCTGTAAGCTAATTAAGGGCGAGGCAGCGTTCGACTATACCAAGATGGCGGCGGACAGTTAACGACTTGCACAGACTACTCATACTGAAATAAACATTGTGAGCCTTGATGCATAACGCTGTCATGAACTGCGCGCGGTGCTGAACTCTGTATCTCTGTGCTGCTGTGGAGGCAAGCTGCATCCTAAAATCGCACGTCCCAGAGAATCCCAGACCTGTAAAACTGCACTAAGATGGCGGCGCAAGCGGATTTGAAAACATCGGTGAATTGGCGCGAATGCGCACCGTAACTGATTCTACAAACAAGCCTAAGTCGGAAGATACGCTGAAGTGTATAACTATCCCAAACTATACTGTAAATGGTCAACCAAGATGAAGACGGTGTACGGCACACGTACCAACCACGCCACACTAAAATGACCTTTCCAACCAAGTACACAGAGTGATACTGATGTCGATGCTGACAGCAAGTTCGGTGAATGGTGTACACGCGTCTCCACCCTGCCAGAAGCAGATATAACTATCGTGTTACCATAGCAAAAGCACACCCACTGGCGCAGATTGGCAGACACACACAGATGCAGCGTCATATCGTATATGTTGAAGGGCACCTACCCCGCACGACCTATCAGATAGCGTGGAGTGGGTAGATATACTGACGCCATATCGGAAGTGAACGGTTACGCCCCTCCACCGTAAAGGCATGAGGCTGTCCTGGTGACCACTTGACTGTGTACCAGGGGGATACAGCGCTCGTAAGCCGCTGAATACACTGTGCGGCATATCGGACAGGCAGCACTGCTTGGCAGGATAGGGAACAGCGATCTAGGGCTGACTAGGGCTGAAAAGGAAACACACGAAGAACCTCATTTCCGCACGTTACTCCACGGCAAAGGATAATGGGGAAGCCGGAAAACCAACTGCCCAAACTCACGTTTGAACCACGACGATCGGTGAGAGGACCGGCCACTCCTACTGACGGTGACACTGGTGCGGGAGGAAGCGCTGAGCATAACATGGAAGCCATATTGACCGCAATTCAAACTAGCCTCCAAGACATTAACGGCAAACTGGATCATCTCACTTGCCGTGTTGACACAATGGCGATAAAATTGGACAAGCAAGGCGAAAGGCTGGACGAAGCTGAGAAACGGATATCGACAGTGGAAGATGAAACGCGAGCAAACACTGCAAAACAAGGTGAAAAAGAAAAATTGCTGGAAGTACTCAGAAACAAGACTGAAGATTTAGAAGCGCGTTCACGGCGCAACAACGTTCGCATAGCGGGAATACCAGAGACTACCAACACTGGGAAGATGGAAAAATATATAGAGGATATGTGTAGTCAATCTTCGGGATGGAGCACTTATCAAACATCTTTATAGTGGAACGTGCCCACCGATCCCTGGCGCCTAAGCCTCCAACTGGTGCTGCTCCACGTCCTGTGATAGCCAGGATACTGTATTATCGGGATCGGGATTACATACTACGGATGGCACGGGAAAAGAGAGACATAGAATATCAAGGAAACCGCCTAGAATTTTACCCGGATCACACATATGCGGTTCAACAAGCGAGGAAGGAATTTAATGTGGCAAAATCAAAATTGCGCTTGTTGCAAGTGGAATATGCGATGCTATATCCAGCACGTCTCAAAGTTAACTGGAGAGGAAGAACAACCATACTTCACACGCCGAAAGCTGCCCAGGAATTCATTAAAAAAATTCTCGAGCAGAGAAAACAGCAAAACCGTGCGGAACAAGAGCAACACTCTGAATAAAAACAGCTCAATGTACTTATGTACAAGGTGAGAAGTCGTGAGTGAGTATGCTGCATCGTGAAGTGCCAATACAAGGTATGATGTGTAAAGATGCGGAGAACAGACCAAATATAGTGGCAGAAAACTGTATAATGCACGATCCAACACAACGCGGTGATTCAACTATGGGGCATAAAGGGCGATTAGATAAATTGGGCGGGATAAAGTGTCCATTTAGTATACAGAACTAAATAGGGCGTAAAGAGTTATCGGAGACTAGGTACACCTGCAGAAACATAAAGGGGGTGTAACGGATACGCCCATAGACTGTGCTGATTCCCTTGTAGAACTGTACTGCTTGGCATCACCAACATTCATATAGCAAGGTAAAGGACGGACAGCTGCACCGTGACCTTACTAAATGTCCAGACTTGAGATAACTTGTAGTGGAGGACAGGAACGTAACCCTCCCAGATTACTGACTAAATTTACTTGGGGTGTGAGAAAAGAGGCGAATTGCGGTCCGCCCATATAATTATTATTATTATTATTATAGGTAGTTTTGTAGCACGCTCTGCTACTGGGGAGTATCCTGGCGCGTTGCGGAGGTGACCAAACATAACACAGAGAGACAGCCTAGGCCTGACAAACAAACAGATGGGTCTTGAGATCCTTTTTAAACTTGGATAGACACTGGGCGGTACGCAAATGAAGAGGGAGAGCATTCCAAGCCTTCGCAGTTGCCACAGAAATAGATTGGCCGCCCAGCCTAGCCCGCTTATAGCGGGGAAGAGTCAGTTTGGCCATCGAGGCTGACCTGAGACAGTGAGAAGGAGTGTAGAAGGAAAAGCGCTTCCTCAGGTAGCCGGGGCCTAGGTCATGGACAGCTCTAAATGACAGCACGAGAGATTTGAACATAATTCTCTGAGCTACAGGGAGCCAGTGGAGCGCGCGCATATGTGACCGAGCGCTCTGCCATTTCGGAATGCTAAACAAGAGGCGGACCACGGCGTTCTGGACAACCTGCAGTCGTTTGACCAGATACGCCGGGATACCACAAAACAGTGCATTAGCATAGTCCAATCTGGACAAGATGAGGGCACGCGCAACCGTTTCCCTAGCTTCTCTGGGCAGCAGAGGAAAAATTTTTCTTAAAGCCCTTAGCGTAGCAAAACAGATCCCTGACAGCTTCTTGATATGGTCCTCAAATCTGAGGTCTTCTCCGAACCAAATTCCGAGGTTCTTAGCCGGGCCTCCCATCACCTTGGGACTAGGAAAATCCGGGGGCCACAAATCATTCTTAAAGTTGGAGGGGAAGGACCCATAGAAGAGAACCTCTGACTTGTCCTCGTTGCATTTAAGCTGGGCCATCGCCAGCCAATGAAACACCGAGGAAAGACAGAGGTGAACAGCCGTTGTATCCAACTGGTCATCCGGCCAGGTAAAGAGCAGCTGGGTGTCATCGGCGTATCCGATGACCTTAGCCCCAAGCTGTTCGGCCAGGTATATCACAGGGGTGATGTAGGCGTTAAACATCAACGGGCTCAAAGTGGAGCCCTGAGGGACCCCCGTGCAGAGTGGTTTGGCCTTTGAGGCATACGGCGGCATCCATACTTGCTGCGTCCTATCAGAAAGGAAGGATGACAACCAAGCCAGTACCCTGCCGCCAATGCCAATCTCAGACAGTCTAGCAAGGAGGAGATTATGGGGGACGGTATCGAACGCGGCAGAGAGGTCTAAAAGAATCAGGACCGCTCTGCCGCCACCATCCAGGCACTCTCGAATGGCCTCCGTCACCTCCACCAAAGCTGTCTCTGTGCTAAAGGCCGCCCTGAACCCTGACTGCGCCGGGTGCAGGGCATTGGATCTCTCGATAAAGCTGTCCAGTTGGCGAAAAGCCACCTTCTCACAGATCTTCGCCAGGGCAGGTAGCAAAGATATAGGGTGATAATGCGGAACAAGAGCAACACTCTGAATAAAAACAGCTCAATGTACTTATGTACAAGGTGAGAAGTCGTGAGGGAGTATGCTGCATCGTGAAGTGCCAATACAAGGTATGATGTGTAAAGATGCGGAGAACAGACCAAATATAGTAGCAGAAAACGGTATGATGCACGATCCAACACAACGCAGTGATTCAACTATGGGGCATAAAGGGCGATTATATAAATTGGGCGGGATAAAGTGTCCATTTAGTATACAGAACTAAATAGGGCGTAAAGAGTTATCAGAGACTGGGTACACCTGCAGAAACATAAAGGGGGTGTAACGGATACGCCCATAGACTGTGCTGATTCCCTTGTAGAACTGTACTGCTTGGCACCACCAACATTCATATAGCAAGGGAAAGGACGGACAGCTGCACCGTGACCTTACTAAATGTCCAGGCTTGAGATAACTTGTAGTGGAGGACAGGAACGTAACCCTCCCAGATTACTGACTAAATTTACTTGGGGTGCGAGAAAAGAGGCGAATTGCGGTCCGCCCATATTATTATTATTATTATTATAGGTAGCTTTGTAGTGCGCTCTGCTACTGGGGAGTATCCTGGTGCGTTGCGGAGGTGACCAAACATAACACAGAGAGACAGCCTAGGCCTGACAAACAAACAGATGGGTCTTGAGATCCTTTTTAAACTTGGATAGACACTGGGCGGTACGCAAATGAAGAGGGAGAGCATTCCAAGCCTTCGCAGTTACCACAGAAATAGATTGGCCGCCCAGCCTAGCCCGCTTATAGCGGGGAAGAGTCAGTTTGGCCATCGAGGCTGACCTGAGACAGCGAGAAGGAGTGTAGAAGGAAAAGCCCTTCCTCAGGTAGCCGGGGCCTAGGTCATGGAAAGCTCTAAATGACAGCACGAGAGATTTGAACATAATTCTCTGAGCTACAGGGAGCCAGTGGAGCACGCGCATATGTGACCGAGCGCTCTGCCATTTCGGAATGCTAAACAAGAGGCGGACCGTGGCATTCTGGACAACCTGCAGTCGTTTGACCAGATACGCCGGGATACCACAAAACAGTGCATTAGCATAGTCCAATCTGGACAAGATGAGGGCACGCGCAACCGTTTCCCTAGCTTCTCTGGGCAGCAGAGGAAAAAAATTTCTTAAAGCCCTTAGCGTAGCAAAACAGGTCCCTGACAGCTTCTTGATATGGTCCTCAAATCTGAGGTCTTCTCCGAACCAAATTCTGAGGTTCTTAGCCGGGCCTCCCATCACCTTGGGACTAGGAAAATCCGGGGGCCACAAATCATTCTTAAAGTTGGAGGGGAAGGACCCATAGAAGAGAACCTCTGACTTGTCCTCGTTGCATTTAAGCTGGGCCATCGCCAGCCAATGAAACACCGAGGAAAGACAGAGGTGAACAGCCGTTGTATCCAACTGGTCATCCGGCCAGGTAAAGAGCAGCTGGGTGTCATCGGCGTATCTGATGACCTTAGCCCCAAGCTGTTCGGCCAGGTATATCACAGGGGTGATGTAGGCGTTAAACATCAACGGGCTCAAAGTGGAGCCCTGAGGGACCCCCGTGCAGAGTGGTTTGGCCTTTGAGGCATACGGCGGCATCCATACTTGCTGCGTCCTATCAGAAAGGAAGGATGACAACCAAGCCAGTACCCTGCCGCCAATGCCAATCTCAGACAGTCTAGCAAGGAGGAGATTATGGGGGACGGTATCGAACGCGGCAGAGAGGTCTAAAAGAATCAGGACCGCTCTGCCGCCACCATCCAGGCACTCTCGAATGGCCTCCGTCACCTCCACCAAAGCTGTCTCTGTGCTAAAGGCCGCCCTGAACCCTGACTGCGCCGGGTGCAGTGCATTGGATCTCTCGATAAAGCTGTCCAGTTGGCGAAAAGCCACCTTCTCACAGATCTTCGCCAGGGCAGGTAGCAAAGATATAGGGCGATAATTTCCCGGTACCGTAGCCTCAAGCCCTGACTTCTTCAGTAAAGGGAGCAGCAGAGCTTGCTTCCAGCATCCCGGGACCGTGGCAGAAGACAGTGAAAGGTTCACAATCTGGGTGACCTCAGTAAATACAGTAGACGCCACTCCAGAGAGAACCCGGGCAGGGCAAGGGTCAGAAGGTGAGCCCGATTTCAGGGACTGAAGGAGAGCCTGAACATCAGGCTCCTCAGCCACTGAAAAATCCAGAAACTGCTGTGAGGGGCAGTGGACTGTTTGAGAGACAGTAGTCATCAGAATATTGCCTGTGGGCAAGGCAGCGAGCAGATCCCTTTGAATTTTTTGAATTTTTTCACTAAAAAACAGGATAGCTCCTCACACCATTGAGAAGAAGAAGGAAGCAATGGTGAGTCTGCCACAGGGGATAAAAAGCTTTTAACAATAGAAAAGATCTCACGGCTATTGTTACTAGCTGTAGCAATCCTCCCAGCATAGTAACCACCCTTAGCTAATCTGATGGCGGCATAATATTCCCTCTGGGCAGTCCTCAGGATTGCTTTAGCCTCTGGCTGATAGTCTCGTCTCCAAGCCCGCTCTAATTTCTTACAGCCACGTTTCAAATCCCTTAGATCGGGCGAGAACCATGGCTGAGAAGGGATGCAGCGAGGTCGGGATGGGGCATTAGGCTTTGTGGATTCTTTGACTGCACATTCATCCACCCATTAAAGCTACTAACCGCCTCTACCAGCTCCCCGCTGATTATTGGTCGGGACTTAATTAAGGCTCGCTCAAAGGAGGCAATGTTGATCTTTGAAGGGAGGTCCAGGACCGGACCCGTGCTCACTCTATTGAGTCCATCCACCTGCCAGGCAAAACTGACCAACTTGTGGTCGGACCACGTCACTCTATCCGACCTAAGTGCCACAATGGGAAAGTTGGAACAGACCAAGTCGAGTAAGTGACCCCCCACATGAGTCGGACCTTCCACCCATTGTTTGAGTTGGGCTAGTTCCAAGATCTCTGCTAGGCGGCTGGCCATAGATGAATCATTGGCCTCCATGTAAATGTTAAGGTCCCCCAGTAAAAGGTACTTTGAAAAACTCAAGACTCTGGGCACTATACACTCCTCCAATGACTCAATAAAGGGACCAGCATATCCTGGTGGTCTATAGACTAGAGACCCCCCCAGGGTAAAGTGAGGATTAATCACCAGGGAGAAGTGGAGCACCTCTCCATCCGCCAAACCACCAGCCTGTTCAGTGGAAAGGCTCCATCCCTCTCTGTGAATAATGGCTAAGCCACCTCCCCTGCCCGTCGGGCGGTCCACCCTAACTATTTTAAACCCTCTAGGAACAGCAAGTTCAATACTAGGGGCGCACGAGCCATTAAGCCATGTCTCCGTGATAAAAAGGAGCTCCAGCTCGCCATCGCCCATAATATCAAAGATGTCATCGGTATGTTTAGACATGGATCTGGCGTTAATCAGGCCAGCCCTAAACAAAGTGGGACCAAGCCTGATATCTGCTCGAATGGCTGTTAACACAGGGGCGAAACCGCAGTTCGTGCACTTCTGCACCTCACAATCCGGCCCAGCTAGGCCGCATCGAGCATCACAGGGGGTGGAATTCAGCCTCAGAAGCGCATTTCTTGAATATCTAATGGCGCCTCCCAGGCGTCCGAGGGGGACAGAGGGACATATAGGAGGGCTAGCCCTGGGCTCGACCGAGGCACGGACGGGCACAGACGGGCTAACCTTTGGCTTACCTTCGGCGCGCCCGCCATGCGCGACCGCCGCGCGCTACCGTAGGCATGCTAAATTTATAGCTAGTCCTCTCTCCACCAGCTAGAACGCTGCCACCAGTTCTGCTGGGGAGAAGGACTACCCTTAAGATGGCCGCCCGCCCTCCACTCGACTGTAAACAGCCTGCACGATGTAAGGGGCCAGAAAAGACACTAGGAGCAAAGTGGGTGAGTCAAAGCACCCCCGCAATGTACCTGCACAACAAAAAAGGTTAATCCAAGTGAAAATCCAATTTTTTAAATTTTCCGAAAATCTGCGTTTTTCTTTCTAAAATGAGCAGCTAATAAAGTAGAGCTTGAGTTATGGGCCACACGCTCAGCAGAGGTTATAGGGAGCTGCCATCACCCTACTCACACCTCAAAGCCTCCTACCTGCAGCAGAATTTATAGCTAGTCCTCTCTCCACCAGCTAGAACGCTGCCACCAGTTCTGCTGGGGAGAAGGACTACCCCTAAGATGGCCGCCCGCCCTCCACTCGACTGTAAACAGCCTGCACGATGTAAGGGGCCAGAAAAGACACTAGGAGCAAAGTGGGTGAGTCAAAGCACCCCCGCAATGTACCTGCACAACAAAAAAGGTTAATCCAAGTGAAAATACAATTTTTAAAAAATTCCGAAAATCGGCGTTTTTCTTTCTAAAATGAGCAGCTAATAAAGTAGAGCTCGAGTTATGGGCCACACGCTCAGCAGCGGTTATAGGGAGCTGCCACCACCCTACTCACACCGCAAAGCCTCCTACCTGCAGCAGAATTTATAGCTAGTCCTCTCTCCACCAGCTAGAACGCTGCCACCAGTTCTGCTGGGGAGAAGGACTACCCCTAAGATGGCCGCCCGCCCTCCACTCGACTGTAAACAGCCTGCACGATGTAAGGGGCCAGAAAAGACACTAGGAGCAAAGTGGGTGAGTCAAAGCACCCCCACAATGTACCTGCACAACAAAAAAGGTTAATCCAAATGAAAATACAATTTTTAAAATTTTCCGAAAATCGGCGTTTTTCTTTCTAAAATGAGCAGCTAATAAAGTAGAGATCGAGTTATGGGCCACACGCTCAGCAGAGGTTATAGGGAGCTGCCACCACCCTACTCACACCGCAAAGCATCCTACCTGCAGCAGAATTTATAGCTAGTCCTCTCTCCACCAGCTAGAACGCTGCCACCAGTTCTGCTGGGGAGAAGGACTACCCCTAAGATGGCCGCCCGCCCTCCACTCGACTGTAAACAGCCTGTACGATGTAAGGGGCCAGAAAAGACACTAGGAGCAAAGTGGGTGAGTCAAAGCACCCCCGCAATGTACCTGCACAACAAAAAAGGTTAATCCAAGTGAAAATACCATTTTTAAAATTTTCCGAAAATCTGCGTTTTTCTTTCTAAAATGAGCAGCTAATAAAGTAGAGCTCGAGTTATGGGCCACACGCTCAGCAGAGGTTATAGGGAGCTGCCACCACCCTACTCACACCGCAAAGCCTCCTACCTGCAGCAGAATTTATAGCTAGTCCTCTCTCCACCAGCTAGAACGCTGCCACCAGTTCTGCTGGGGAGAAGGACTACCCCTAAGATGGCCGCCCGCCCTCCACTCGACTGTAAACAGCCTGCACGATGTAAGGGGCCAGAAAAGACACTAGGAGCAAAGTGGGTGAGTCAAAGCACCCCCGCAATGTACCTGCACAACAAAAAAGGTTAATCCAAGTGAAAATACCATTTTTAAAATTTTCCGAAAATCAGCGTTTTTCTTTCTAAAATGAGCAGCTAATAAAGTAGAGCTCGAGTTATGGGCCACACGCTCAGCAGAGGTTATAGGGAGCTGCCACCACCCTACTCACACCCAGTCCTATATGACATTGAACAGAACGCCCGCTGAGGTCTAGGTAGGGAGATGCGTTACAGACACGTTTACGACGGCACCAGAGGGGCGGGAAGGTGCATGATGTAAGACAGACAGGTCTGCATCCATATGAGACAAAGTGAATGCAATGTTTAATCCGCTAATGCATGACTAAGACTGTGCTATTTCTGTTTATGATGGAAGATGTGTTGCTAATGTACGAATATATACATCTATACCTACACGGTCTATTAATATTCAACTTCTAAGTCATGACCCGTATATACTATCTATTAATGTGAAATGGTCCGTCCACATCCGTTAACTTGGATGGAGATGTGTGTTCTCGGCGAGCCTCCACATGGGAGCTCCCCGACCTGAATTCTAGTTATGAAATGTTTTATGTTTGGGGATGGCTGCGACAGGATTGAGCTGCTGTTGTGGGAGGGGGGTGGGGGACAGGGGGACGGTTCGGTTTCAGGAACCAAAGCACTTGAGAAGCATTGCTATACTTTGGAAGATATACATTGTCAGAAATGTAAATTTAAGGTACAGAAGACAGTGACAGTGAGTACTGCAAAGGCATGTTGTTGGTACATTGCAGAACACTCAATTGGGTCACAGGACTGGAACTAACACACAACCTGTCAGATAACACAAAGTTAAACATAATAACATGGAACATACGGGGCTTTACAAACCCCAAAATAATAAGGCAGATTTTTGCTAGCATTGATAGATGGCATGGAGATATCATTATGCTGCAAGAGACCCACATGGCCGTATGCCTCCAAAGCTGTAGGTGCGCGTTGGGCTGAAAAGGTGGGTCATGCTGCGTACCCTTCCTACTCCAGAGGAGTGTCCATCATGATTAAAAAAGGGACAGGTTTCCGAGTAGAAAGCGAGATTACCGATAGTGACGGCCGATACATTTTACTTAGGGGCATACTGCGTGGACAGAGAGTAACACTCCTAAACACATATGGACCTAATACTGACGACCCAGACTTTTTCCACGCATTATGGAGACATTTACAGAAAGATCCGCTCGGGGCTTTAGTTTGGGGAGGGGACTTTAATTTGGCGCTAAATGACCGGCTGGACAGATCGGGATCAACCACAGAGCAGCATACTAGAGCTCGGGCCAAACTGCTAGATATCATGGCTGACAAACAACTTTATGATATCTGGAGAGTGCAACACCCAACAGCACAAATATCTACACACATGTCTGCAGCCAATAACAGCTGGTCAAGAATAGACTACTGGCTAGGGTCTGAGAATACTCTGTTATGGACCGCAGGGGTATGACACCTCCCGAAGACACTATCGGATCATAACCCAGTGGTGTTAACATTACAGATCCCGCACTACACACCACCTCCATATAGTTGGAGATTCAATGCGAAGGCACTCATAGATACGACTTACGCAGATACACTTGCACGGGCAATCACAGACTACTTCATAAATAACGAAAAGTCAACGGAAGATCCATGTCTATTGTGGGAAGCATTTAAGGCGACCATACGAGGAGTTTGTATCAGCACGACAACTGGCATACTGCGTGACATAAGGTCACAATTGACACGCTGCGAAAAAAAACTACATTAACTAGAAACTACATACAACAGTACTCAGAACACTCTGCTCCGTGCTGGCCTTCCGCCCCCCCGACATTTTTCCCTATAGGCAACTCCGGCCAGCCCCCGCGCTGGTGTCGCACCGGACACACTTGCTTCCGACGCCTCAGACCGCCTTTCCATAGAGTGGTGCATGTACACGTATACTCTGCTCATCTGTAGGTATTTGGTCTCCTGTTTCTAAGTCTCCATGTTTTGTTGATTATTGTCACTCATTGTTTGCTTGAGTTTAAAGTAAGATTTGGATATGTATAATGCCAAGGGAATATATGTGTAAAGTTGCAATTATCTGTATGGTGTATCGAGTGCCCTCACTATGCTATCCCGGAGGAGAGATATGTAGAAGCAGTCGACAGTCCCTGTGGATTAGCAACCACTGTTGCTCCTGTTATCTGTTGATATATGGACAGTATCTGTAACTATTGCCCAGTGGACTACTTTGATCTATTATTAAGTCAGGTGTGACTGTTGTTTATTGTACAATATGCATGTCCAAAGGAACAGACATGACACATGTTCAATTGCGTTCTCTAGTCACTGTGTATGTACTGTCTACTGGCTTGATCTCTGCTTTTTGAACTAATAAAAACATATTCAAACAAAAAAAAAACCAGTACTCAGAACACAACTATAATGTGCGACATCAGACAAACGCTCACAGAATACCAAAACTTTGCACTAGATGAGATCAATTATATACATAAGCGCCCATTGGCTAGAAGGTTTGGCGAGGGTGGAAGATCCGGTAGAGTACTAGCGGCAAAAATACATGAAAACAGGGGCCCACAAACGGTAATACAAATTACAAACCTCAATGGCGACAAATGCACGGACACTCAATCAATCCTGACTAGTTTTGTACACTCTTACAAGGCACTGTACACAGCTCAGCCCACCAAATCTACTACTGAGATATTCACATATTTGGAAAATGTAGCCATTGCGTGGTTATCTGATTCACAAAGACAGTATTTATCACAACCAGTGACTGTAGATGAAGTGACAGACACGATTAAGACTTTGCCGAACGGTAAAGCGCCAGGGCCGGACGGCTTCACCGGAGAGTTCTACAGAGCATACGCAGATATTTTAGCCCCACACCTGGTAAGGATGTACGGAACAGCTTTTGAAACTGGCGTTCTGCCCCCAAGCTTACGCAAAGCAGTGATAATAGCGTTACTAAAGCCCACTAAGAATCCAGAAAAATGCGACTCATACAGACCATTGTCACTCATTAACGTAGACTCTAAAATTTTGGCAAAACTATTGGCTAATAGGCTACAGCCCCTCATGACCAACCTAGTGCTGCCTGACCAAGCAGGTTTCATTCCATCTCGATCCACCTCACACAACACAAGGACGCTATTTGCTACTTCGCATTACCTGACTCCCGCTACTAAAGCAATGGCGGTTATGTTGGATGCTGCAAAAGCCTTCGACTCCATCGAATGGCCCTATCTCATTGCAGTTTTACAGAGGATGGTATTCCCGTCAATCTATACCCAATGGGTAAAACTCCTATATACACAACCAGTCGCCAGAGTGCGAATAAATGGCTATATATCAGAGGCATTTGAGATAGAGCGAGGTACGAGACAAGGCTGCCCCCTCTCCCCCTTGTTATTTGCCCTAGGTTTGGAGCCGCTTGCTTGTAAGATCAGACAATTACACCATCACTCAGCTTTGTAGTTTCCGAGCCGCCCACTACACATCTCGTTGTACGCGGATGACATGGTGCTGTATGTCAGAGACCCAGAGCAAAATTTAGCGTCCTTAATACGTGAATATATTAAATTTGGCGGACATTCGGGCTTACAAATTAATTGGGACAAATCCTCCATCGTGCCGCTCACTGATACCACTATTCCACATGACATAGAATTCCCACTGGAATGGCAGACGGACCCTCTCAAGTACTTGGGGGTGTGGTATCATAGGGACCCAGAACTGGTCATTCGCACTAACTATGGCAGAGTCATATCCGACATAGAAGAAAAAGTGGGCAGATGGATACAACTCCCATTCTCGCTAGCCGATCGCATAGCATTAGTTAAGATGGTGATATTACCTAAACTACTCTACTTATTCAACAACATACCTATTCGACCGCCGCTGATAGTATTCAAAAGAATTACGACAATGGTATTGAAGTTAATATGGACGGGAAAACAGGCAAGAATTGAATTACGTACACTGACTCTGCCATATGCTAAAGGCGGCCTAAACGTACCAGATTTCTACCTGTACTACTTGTGTGCACAAGCGCAATACGCTACCTACTGGTATCATGCGATCCCCTACTTGACTCACACAGCGTTGGAAGAGGGAGATGCATCACCGATCCCACTAGACGCGATTGTGACATATGAGAGGGCACCACTACACGAACGTGACATAAACACAATTGATACAACTGCTAAAGTGTGGCAAACACTAGGAAAACTAGCGAACAAACTGCCTCTGTATGCCCCAGCTCTACCGCTTCATCACCACCCTGAAATATCGGTAACGAATGAACAGATAGGTATAAGCTTACTGCAACAAGTGGGAATAGTAAATATGGGCGATCTATACACCGATGGAGTCTTTAACACTGACCAAGACCTCTCCTACATCCATAACCAGACTCCACTGTTTCAATTCAACTACCACAGATTAAAGAGGGCCGTAAAGGACCTATACCCAGAATTCCCCAAAGAACCTGCACAGCTGCATTCACTGCAACATATCATCACATTACCCAATACTGCACATTTGGTATCCCGACTCTATAAGTTAGCACAAGATGAAATAGGCTATACGTCACAAAAAGCTATGGATAGATGGAATGCGTCCCTGGCAGACCCATTAACGGAGAATGACTGGCTAACGACCTGCACACTAACACAACTACTGACCCCTAATGGGAACCTCCGACTGCTACATGTCTAGTGCATACACCAAACATACCACACACCTGCCAAGCTTTATAAATGCGGTTTACGGCCGGAAGCGAAATGTACTAGATGTGGCTATGATCAAGCTGATTTTTTACATTTGACGTGGGAATGTGTAAAAATTAACGATTATTGGAAACAGGTGACCGGGAGGGTAACCGACATGCTTGGGATTCAGGTGGCATGTACTGTAAGGAGTTGTTTGCTGGGATTGGTACCAAATGTAAAGGCTTTGAAACGCAAATTCTGCATGATAGCACTTTTGCTCGTAAAACGTAGGATATCTTTATGCTGGGACAGTAAACAAACACCGTCTATTAAAAAATGGATTGCTGACATGGCATATTGTCAAACCACATTGCGCGCATATGAAGGGGAACTACCTGCTCGATCAAGACCTCGCGACTACTGGGTTTACCTCACAGACTACTTAAGAACCCAGGGGACGAACGATATTGATGAATAGGTTTCTGCGGTGAAATGTATAAGTACACATGTTCCTAAAGCTGCTCTCTAGTTGAATATGTACATCATATAACAAGGTATCCGAAGAAGAATGCTGCAGTGCAATGGTTGTAACTTACTGAGTTTTATGTTGATATTGTGCAAAATCAATAAACAAATTATAAAAAAAAATATTTTGTGATCCACAGATTGGTTCCTGCCTCTTCTGTCATGATGTTAATTATTCATAGGGAGTTTTTCTGCCGGATCCTGAGAGATAATTCTGCAGTGTCTTTCATCTCCTAGAAGATCTGTACACTGTTTATGATAGGCTGTTGTTGTCCGGGGTACAATGCCTCCTCCTTTATCTGCCGGTATGATTATCAGGTCTTTCATTTGTTGTAACTCACTCAATGCTTGTTGTACGATCTTTGTGAGGTTCATGAATGGCTTTTTTATTTTTGTGTTTAGAGATTCGACTTCTTTGAACAAGGCTTGTTCAAAGGCTAGTACCTCTATTGGTACTGAATGTATTGGTAGGGAAAAAGGTTTTTTTTATTCTTAGATTGATGTCTCTCTCTTTTTGTGGTTCTTGTTTGTCTTTGAAATAGACTTTCAATAATTTTTTGGGGCAGAACTCGATGATCTCGCAATATATTCTGAATTGTTCAAATCTTGGGGTGGGTACAAAACCTAATCCCTTATTCAGGACTCAGGAGTTTAAGTTGGGCTTCCATGAGTACATGTTTGGTTAAATTAACTACTTATGATTGGTTGTGCTCAGTCCTGGTCTGTCTCGATCCTTGGACATGCTCCTGGTCTGTACTTGTTCTTCTGGTTCATGCCATTGAACTCCTTTCGTTGGCCTATTCGTAGGTTCTGGCCTCTCCCTAAAAAAGGTGGTTTCCTAATAGGAAAGAGTTGTGGTGGCTGGTTATGCATGTAGGGATTGATCCACCCTTGAAATTGGAGATGATATGGTTGAAATGTCATCATTTGGTGGTCTCCAAAATTGGGTGGACTTCAAGGCATGTAACGTCTTCTTGTTGGGCAAAGACCTCTTGTTTACAACCTCGTTGTTTCTTCTCTTTGCTGCTGTTCCAATCTGAGCTGTCTGAAGAGTTGCCAGCAGATGAATCAGTAAAATTCTGGTGTGGTATAATCATTGATGGTATAGGGGTACATCTTTTCTTGAGAGAACCGCTTAAGATCCTTGCCCAGTGTTTGTATCTTGTTTTTAGTAATGTAACCTTGCATCTCGTGTTTTAATCTCTTCTAGTCGTTTTTTTATAAACCGAGATCTGCACAATGGTTTTTAGTTTGGTTTCCATAGGTTGAATTTTGATTGTGAGTTTTTCTGATAGTCCTGTGGCTGTTTTTATGAAGTACTAGATAATCTCTCTTACATTTCCATAAGATCGCTGGCCAGTCCTTTCTAAAGAAAATACTGGGTAGAAAGATTCTAGGAGCGATGCGAATCCAAAGGCCTTTGGGTGCCACATTACCCCTAAGATATTCGGTCATCATTAGAACATGAAAAGCTGTCTTGACTTGCTCCTTCTTGTTATTAGTGACTTCATCCCAATCATTTGTATGAGCCAGAGTTTGCGTTAATTCTCTGTCTTGTAACAGAGAGGGGAAGATATGATCGCACTAATTTCTTCATCTGTATAGCTCAATCAGTGGTTCTCCCTGTGACTTGAATAACTACTTCAAGCTTCATCACTATGCACTCTCTATGGAGGATGAGTTATACTTGCTGCTTGATTCTGTAAGATAATCAACAGTGTTAATATTTTGCTGTTCCCTAGTTTAGCAATTTATGTAAACATACTAGAACTCTAATACCTTATACTTTAACATTCATACTTAGCATGAGCAAGTCACACATCTTCCTGTTCCATCACAGGATAGCCCTTATAAAAATGTAACCACCTAGTCTTAGAAGATTACATTTAAATGTTCAAAATAGTTGGGGGCGTGGCCTGCCGAGCTACAGAATGGCCGCTTGCTAAGCGAGCTCCGCCGGCCGAGACAAAATCCTACACTTATCCGTGCAATTGGAGGAGTACTGCTGTGCTACTACCATCCCCACACATTGCCTGATAATCAAGGATCCAGGTGATCTGTCCGCTGAACTCGGACTCGACCTAGCGGCGAGCGGGTGGCTCCAGCGAGGGAGAGCAAGGCAGGGCTTACCGGCACCCCTGGCGAGCAGAGACGTGAGGCTTGAAAATTGAGCCTAGGGTGCCACCCGGGGTGTGGGCCGCAAACCGTGAGGAGATTGGCCAGTCATCCCTGCTACCTCAGTAAGATACTGCTGTGCGGCGCTGTGGCCCAGGAGTTTAGGAGAGGTCTTGTTGCTTTGTGCCAAACGACGGAGAGCAGAATGTGCGTACATTATCCGGTGCACTGCGACAGCCACATGCGGAGCTCCTCAGGTGGCAGGAAGAATCCAGGCAGACTCACTGTGGCAACATTAGCGGACCAGGAGACTGACCGCAGGCCGTGTGTTCTTGTGTATGTGAGCACCCTCCCTGCTGGCGGCTTCCCGGGCTAGTGTTTAGCTTGGGTGCCATTTTAAAGACAGGCAGGTCCTGGACACTCGGACGACAAGGAGTGAGCGGCCCTTGAGGTTGGGATCAGCTCGGCGTAAGCTTCGGTGGGCGCTTCTCTGGGGATCCCATGTGTGTACATGCAGTAAGGCAAGAACATTGAGGGTCTAATGAAGGGCATTTGATTGCGGGCAGCTCACGACCACGAACCTGTATACTGGGACAGGGAGATTTCCAGCGGCTTAGCGGAGGAAGCCGCCAAACAACCGACAATTAAAGTCTGATGCCATTTTGTGCTCCTGAGGCGACGCATATCGGCAGACTCCGAAGGAACTGTAACACTGAGGCCACATTGTGAGTAGTCTATAGAGCAGCAGCGTGCAGCAGAGGACAGCGAGGCATGGTGCGACCTCCAACTGGGGGACTGGCTCTGATCGCCTGGGCCTGGGGGGGATGCTTGGATTGTAGGAGTTCTCACCACATTGGGTCCCTATCAGGCGAAGTAAAAGATCGCGAAGCACTGGATTGGAGGTGGCTGCCCTGAGCTAGGCGGGACCTGATAGCCGGACAGTGGCTCGCCCCCGAACAGGTACTGGGCACATAGGTTACTTGTGGGACCCTTTCATGCCTAAGGTGTAAACTAAACAACGCGTTGGCTCATTGGTGTTACTGGTGACCCCCTCCACGTAGCTTAACTGGTCAACGTCTACCCGCAAGGCCTCGCAGGAGCACCAGTTAGCACCTTAGAGAACCATGGGCAAACAAAATGCAAAACAACCGAAGTTGAACTTTGACCAGAGGAGGACCACGAAACTCATGGAGTCAGAGTCAGATGTCGGCGAGGAGAGGCTGCCAGAGTCGCAGACGGTGGACTAAGGGGAAGATATGCGCACTCTGATGCTCAAGATGAGGTCTAGCCTTCGCAATATAGATGCCAAGCTGGATACGCTGACCTCCCAACTGGATGCAGTCAAGACGCAGGTGGGCTTGCACGAGACCCGGCTTGATGTGCTGGAGAATCGGGCCTTAGACTTTCATGAGTTCCAAGTTGAAACCAAGGAACAGCTATTGCATATGGATAAAGTGCTGGGAATAATTCGAACAAAGAATGAAGACGTGGAAGCCAGGTCGCACTGTAATAACCTGTGCATTACTGGCATACCGGAGACAACAGCCATTGCCAAGATGGAGACCTATGTAGCAGACCTATTTCGGGAGCTATTTGACCCAAATTTCTCCGCAATTTTCGCAGTGGAGCGGGCGCATTGTGCTTTAGGCCCTAAACCTCTGGTCGGTGCTACAACCAGACCAATCCTGGCTTGAATTCTGAACTATCAAGACCGGGACCTTATCCTGCACCTGGCCCGAGAGAAAGGGACTATCATGCACAAAGGTAACAACATCTCTTTTTATCCAGATTTCACACCTACTGTGCAGTCGGCGAGGCGTGAGTTTCTCCCTGCTAAACAAATCCTGTTGCAGGCCCAGATTCCCTACTCACTGTTGTATCACGCCAAGCTCAAAGTTACTAATGAGGGTTTGGCGCATTTCTTCACGGGTGCTAAGTCCAGCCTCAAATTTGCTAAACACATCAGAGGGAAGAAGTCCAAAGATAGATGAAACTCTGCAGACTCTGTTGAAGCCTGGCTCAGTGACAATGATTGACGGAACTCCAGCCCTGCTTCGCTCCTTGCTGGAGCTACTATAGACTGAGATGGGTTGAAACCCGTGTGAAAACTATTTTGCTCCGAAGAGGTGTAGAATAGTTCTATGGCTCCACTTTATCTGTTACATGTGGTTGTCTTCCTTTAGTAATTTTTTAATGGCCAGATTTAGCAGACCGCATGGGGAGCTGAGGTGAGCTGGGACCCGCGTGCCTCCAACTGTTTTTTGAACTGCACTGACTTAATGTGTTTCGGAATTGTTGGGTATGATGTGTTGGGATGTTTAAAATTTTAGCGAGATAGGCACAACTCTCCGCAGTTTTCTTGGCCACCCTGTGCAGGCAGGGGAGTATGCAGGTGGTACTACACCCCCATGGGAGAGCTCCCGCCTGTTTGCTTTTTTCTCGAAGACATTTGGGATGGGTATTCTACAACCTGATTGGGGGGTTGGAGTGGGAGGAAGGTTGGGGGGGTGTTTGATGTTCTGTTTTTTCGCCAGATTCTTGCTATACTGGTACTGGGTGCACCGATCATGGTACTGTGCTCTACTCCTACAGTCATGTTTCACATTATTGCATTAGCAGATATATGTCTAGTCTTAATTTTTTAACATGGAAACTCCGTGGGCTTTATGACGGAAGAAAATCCAGGCTTATCCACTCATATTTGATAAGACAGCACATAGCATAGATGTTTGTATGTTACAGGAAACGCATCTCATTGTTGCGCCTTCTTCTAGGTTGAAACACAGCAGATGGAGCTCAGTTTACTCTTCTATTTACGCAAACTACTCTAGGGGCGTTGCTGTGTTGGTCTGACGAGGTCTTGACTGGAAAGAAAGTGACTTTTAGACAGATTCAGAGGGCAGATTAATCATACTAAAAGGTACTCTCGGTGAGATTCCTGTTGTGCTGGTGGCAGTATACAGCCCTAATATAGACTCCCCTATTTTTTTTCAAGATATATGGGCCACAGTGAGGGTGACAGAGTGTGAGGCTGTAATCTGGGGTGGGGACTTCAATGCCATCCTAAATGATGAGTTAGATCGGAAAGGGACATCTTGAACACTGCATCCCTCAGCTAGCACTGCCATTCTTTTAGACGGTGACCTGGTAGATGTCTGGAGACAACATCTCCCACACATTGCGGAGGGGGCATGAATCTCTGAGCACCATAAAGCATGGTCACATTTAGACTTCTGGTTGGTGTCACGAAATGTGGCTACATGGACCAGCGAGGTCACACATCTCCCTAGGCCCTATCGGACCACACGCTGTGCCTTTTGCGATTAACACTTCCCAACTCTGTCCCACAAATGTTTACGTGGCGGCTACCGCCAGATGCACTTCTAGATGAGACCTTCAAGGAGGAAAGTAGAGGGGATATCAAGGAGTATTTTACCCTGAATGTTGGGTTGGTTGACACTGAAGCCTCTTTATGGGAAGCTTTTAAGACGGTCATTAGGGGTAATTGCATCGCCCGCCAGGTCGGAGTGCTGAAGGCTATTCGGGGCATACTTGATACTCTAGAAAAACAGATTAGGGAGCTTGAAACATGGTTTTATGCATCCAAGGATCCCAGGTTTCTAGCCCCTTTGAAGGAGAAACTGATTCAATTTGAGGAGGAGGCGAATAGCAAAGTAAAATGTTTGAGGAAACATGCCCAGGCCTGAAGGTATGGTGAGGGAGACAGCCCAGGGAGGACGCTTGAAGCAATGGTTCATTCCCCAAGATACACGGCTAATGTAACTGAGCTGAAGGGTACACAACAGTCTGTCATAAGAGGTCAGAGAGACATACTGGATGAGTTTTCCCATTTTTATTCTGAACTATATACTACTAAGCAGGAATCTAGCCCTGATGACCTGCTACCTTTTATAGACTCACTGGAGCTGCTCTGGCTGAGCCAGAGTCATAGGGACTACTTGGACTTCCCATTTATGTTGGAGGATGTCACACAGGTTATCATGCGCTTACTGCTTAACAAGGCCCCCGGTTCGGACGGTCTAACAACCGCCTTCTACAAGACCTATGCAGAAGAGTTGGCACCGCACCTAATTGCGCTATATGAGGAGGCTCAAGCCTCTGGCATCTTACCACCGTCAATGCGCGAAGCAATAATAATTACCCTGCTGAAGCCTGGGAAGCCGGAAAATGAACTGGACTCATATAGACTGTGGACGTGAAAATATTGGCAAAGCTGATCGCTAATCAATTGCAGCCTCTCCTTCCATTGGTCGCCCACCCAGATCAGTCAGGATTTATCCCAGGGAGATCTACCTCCCACAACCTAATAACCCTATTCTCAGTGCTGCATCAATTACACCTCGATAAGCAAGCTGATGCAGTATTCCTAAAAGGCGTTTGATACACTGGAATGGCAGTATTTATTCACTATACTAACCCGCATGGGGTTTGGCAAACTGTTTATTAATCTCATACATCTATTATATACACAGCCTACAGCTCGGATCCAGGTGACTGGCTTGATCTCGTCACTGTTTGTCATCTCGCGAGACACTAGGCAGGGCAGGCCGTTGTCCTCTTTGCTGTTCGCAATGGCAATGGAACAACTTGCAGCCCGCATTCGGCAACACCACACTGCCTAGGGAATTGGGTTTACTGCTAGGAGCCTTTCAATTTCATTTTATGCTGATGACGTAACATTGTATGTAACAGACCCGGCATCACATCTTGATCTGCTATTCCGGGAATTTATCAGATTTGGAGGTCTTTCTGGCATCTCCATCAATTGGGCCAAGTCAGTTATCTTTCCTTTAACGGTTGCCACCACCCAGGCTCCCTCTGAGTTCCCTCTTAAATTGACAGACGAACCAGTGAAATATCTGGGCATATGGATCAGTAGAAACATGCAAGACATATGGGACATGAACTTCGGGTGAGCCATAGCATGGTTGGAAGGAAAAGTCACTGCGAGGGCTGAGCTCCCGCTATCTCTAGGCGGAAAAATAGCACTGGTCAAGATGGTGGTGCTTCAAAAATTCCTTTATTTATTTGTCAACACTCCCATTCCCATAACGCAAGCATTTTTTAAATCTCTACAATCCCTTTTAGTCTTGCTGGTCTGGGCAGGGGGGCAGGTACAAGTTTCAGGGACCTATTGGCGCTTCCTTTACGGCAAGGTGGTTTGGGAGCCCCTGTTATGAAATTGTATGCATGGAGCGCCCAGGCTCAGTTTTTTCACCACTGGGTACACCCAACTCCCTTACAACCCCACGTGGCTGTTGAAGCAGATGCTGCAGCCCCGGTCCCCTTGTCAGTTGCTCTGTATAACCCTTACAGGTGCCCCAGTGACGGCATAGATACGGTTGAGACCCTGAGATGGGTGTGGACTGAGTTGCGGAAATGAGCTGGCATCCCTATTCTCTATGCCCCCTACATACCTCTGGCACACAACCCTATGCTGCCAAATGTGGGCGAGAGTATCAGTAAGGCCTTAGCACAGAAGATGTGCCTCCGCACTTTTGCAGACCTTTATCCGGGGGAAATGTTTCAAACACCCCCAACCTCAATGGAGGGTCAGGCTGTGCATTTTTCAGAACTATTTGTATATTACAAACTGCAAGCTTCCCGCCAATCCTTCGTGCATCAAAAAACTTGCTTAATCAACGTTGCCGCACAGGCTAATTACTCGGATCTATAATCACATACAAGTGTTGACTCCTCTGACAGAGTCACTGGCGCTCCAGGCATGGAATAACGAACTTCCGGTTCCTCTTGAGGAGGACCGGTGGGTGTATTGCTGTGGCCAGCTTACGGCTTTATCCCCTAACTATACTCCACCTAATCCACTTTAAGTTTTTGCACAGATTTTATAGGACACCTTCCGGGTTGCATCGAATGGGACTGAAAGTTGATGATAGCTATTAGAGATGCAGCTTCGCTCCTGCTTCCTTTTTATGTATGGCTTGGAGCTGTTCACATATTTACCACGATACACCAGATAATACGCACACCTGATGATACTAATCCCATACAGGGGCTGTTAGGCTATGTGAAGGACATGCCAGTCAAAGTCCGCAAATTGCATGCAATGTTACTGTTATTTGCTAAGCACCAGGTAGCCATGCACTGGGGGGCGAAAGGGGGTTCCCTCAAAAAAAGAGTAGATTAGAGACATCACATTTGGGCATACACAACTGACCACCTTCTGGGAATTAATGCCTTCAGTGTCCAGACCCAAGGACATTTGGGAGCCTTTTGTTTTGTGGGCACGAGAACACCAGGAGGATAGGCTCTGTAACTGTGCGAGAAACAAGGTTAACCTGGGGAAGTTGGGAATAGGGGTTGGAGGTCTGTTGGGTAAGTGAGAGGTAGATCTTCAGCCACCAATTGGTGGATTTCATTTTAAAAGGCATACAGGGCTTGGAAGGTGTTTCTTTGTGATTTACAAAAGGGTGGTTATAATATCCTTCATATAATGTGCAGAAGATTAAGCAAGCATGAACTGACATTAGTGATTGCATCAGTGGGCAGCTGTCAAGATAACTATGCACAGATTAGCAACTGGTGTGTTGTTTGTACTGTTTGTAGTATTGTTTTTAAACATGCCAATAAAGAAAAATAAAATAAATGTTCAAAATAGTTTCCACAAACATCATAGTTTTCAGAAATACTTTTTTGCCTTCCTATGTTCTTCAAAACAAATCCATAGGACAACAACTGGGAACAGATAGTTTGTGGCTAAGAAAATCCACAATCCACTTAGCAAGGTACTGGCTGCAGCAACATTCTATTATGATTACCAAGGATGCTGTGGGCCACCAGGAATTTATACCCAGATACCCATTATAGCTGCACTCTCTCCAGACTAGGCAAGAGTTATATCCTTGGTGCCTCAGTATAGATACTCTGCAGGTACTGTCAGCTTTTTCTTCACCGAAAGAAACTCAGTGTGAGCAAAGTTGGAGAATCACTCTGCCTGCTCCCCAAGTTCCAAGCGGTAAGCCATACCTCCAGTCTTGCTTGCTGACAATAGCTGAGTATTTTCCATTGTATACAACTTGTAGCACTTGTTGTTAGAATGATAAAATATTTGATCCTCTTCACCCATCAGTTTCAATCTTTTGTGAACTTTGTCTTGCTGTATTTCTGCAGCATCTCAAACTCTCTTTTGTCCAGTCGAAGTTGATAATTTCTCTTTGTTCTTTGTTGAAGGAGTCCTCAGGTTTTGTAGTTAACATTAGAAACATTCTGTCAGGAGGTAAAGATCCTTTGCTACCATCTGCTTCGCTCATGATTATGAATTTGAATCAACAGAAAACCTGAAACAAAAACAATATGATGGCTAAAACACATGATTATAGAGCTGCCATTTTGCAAAATGGTGGAAGGGTTGCCCATAACCTATGTTTTGACAACAAAATGAAGTTTATAGGCTGAAGGGTCCCTGAAATATTACATCATCAATAGAACACATCCACCATTTTTCAAAATGTCGTCCAGAGAAATTTAGCCCAGATTAGCAATGTCTGCCCAAGCTAAATTACTTCTCTAATGATACCAAAACACAAATCAAAATTGAAAATCTCTGGACAACAATTTTGTTATGGAGGTATATCAAGGAGCCAGGACTAAATTCAATAAAAACAAACTATTCATAAACTATGGAAAGGTATTTAAATGGTAGCTACAGAAGGAAATGAACCCTGAAAATACCTTAGAACTCCGAAAATTAATAGCACTCAACAGGTTGTATTTCAGAATATTTTACCCAGAAATATTGTCTGGAATAAATATTGTCTGGCATAACTATTTTGTCCTAAATGTCATTTACAAAAATATCATCCCATCTGGTGTGGATTTTCTATAATTAACTCTAAAATTACAAAAGCTACTTTAACATAATTTGCCCTTTAGACTTGATGTATATCTTTATATCTTTATATATATATACATTTGCAATCTCTTATTGTGAGAGCTGAACTCAAGCAAGCTGTAACAAATGCAGGGGTTCATTGCTGTGACTCTAAAAGGTGCATCACGTGTGAATACCTTTTACAAACATCATCAGTTACTAGTAATGTTACCAGAAGGACCTATGCAATAAGGCAGCATCTTACATGTCGCTCAACATGCATTACTTATGTGATTCAGTGCCAACGGCAAAGCTGTAAAAAACAATATGTAGGCCAAACAGTGAATGACCTCCGCACACGATTCAGGAACCACAAATCAGGAATAATTAATAAGAAAATTGACCAGCCTGTAGCCAATCATTTTAACCTTGTGGATCATTCACTATCAGATTTGAAGATTTTCCCCGTGGAACATGTCTCAAAGGAAGAACTACTTGACTCCAGGGAAAACTTCTGGATGTACCTTTTAAAATCATTGCATCCAGATGGACTGAACATTACTGACAATACAACCTGATTACTGCATATCTCAAGAACTCTCAGGACTGCATTGATTCCACATTCCAAATGGAATCTTCACTCATGATGCTTTTTGAAAATTCAGCTGTGTCATCTGTGCAGCCACTGAGCTTACCATCTTGAAACTACCCGAGGAAGGCAGAAGCTGAAATGTTGTAGTGGAAATCTATTTTTGTTCTTTGGTGAATCTATCTGTTTGAGTCACTTCTTTCTTGGATATTTTATTTCTTTGTGACTCATTGTATCCTTTGGGATCCAGATTTTTGCCCTGGCTGGCTGTTGTTTTCTTGTGATCCTTCATCTGCAATATATATATATATATATATATATATATATATATATATATATATATATATATATATATATATATATATATATATATATATATATATATTACCTACTGCCGATAGCCAGTAGGTATATATAGTTAGGATTGTTTTCCATAGGGAAATCGCAACATTCTATTGGGAATAACTTTGGCGCCGGTTGAGGAATCTTCCTGAAATTCTCCTTAACTTTGCCTCGCGGCACTCCGCTCCTTCCCTGACAGTTTGGGGGTGATTCGTCAAGCGGGGGCCGAGATAAAAGGGGGGGTCCCAAAACGTGTTTTCCCCATGTTCATTTTTATAGGGCGGTTGGACTCACTTTTAGCCCGAACGGCTGAATGGTTTTCCACCAAACTTGGCAAAATTGTAGCGACTGGTAGCCCGATGTGCCTTTGCTATGTCTCAAGATATGTGCTCCAGTGGTTTTTACGAAAATTAACTTTGAAAAAATATATATTGGGCTACATTGGGCTATATATATGTTAGAGCCCAAATGTAGCCCAATGTAGCCCAAAGATGGCCACCAGAGACAAAAAAAAACAAAAGTAGCCCAAATATCAGCCAGATGTAGCCCAACTACTACTAAATTTAATTTGAAAAGGAACAAAATGAGGGGGTTCAATTTGCCATAGAAATTATGATTAGTGCTGAAGAAAGAAAAATGAGGGCAAATTTTGAGTGACTTCTCAAATCCTCTTATATTTCATTAAAAAAATTCTGATATGCAGTCTCCCAAGATGGCCACCAGAGACAAAAGAGCCCAAATGTAGCCCAAATATCAGCCAGATGTAGCCCAACTATAGCCCAATGACAGAATGTCCCAGAGTGTTCTAAAGAACAACTAGAACGCTAACAGTCTTACTTATGACAAAAGTATGGCACACCTGAAGTCATCTTGATTGGAATAAAGTGGTAACACTTAATACATTTAATTTGAAAAGGAACAAAATGAGGGGTTTCATTTTGCCATAGAAATTTTATATATATATATATTCACTGAAAAAACCATAGGTTACACACCAGTTATAGTTAGGAATTAGCATTTAAAAAAACCTTTGAAATTCACTGAAAAAACCATAGGTTTCACACCAGTTATAGTTAGCTGGAAATTTTACTCGCATAAAACCATTGAAATTCCCACGTTATAGTTAGTTGGACTCACTATAACTTGCACGTCTGCAATGCACTGCTGATGACGTCACATATTACATCACTCATGCATATATTTAAATATTTAAACATTACTCGCTAATATATGTATTCACTAAGATACACTTAATAAGCCAGTTAACCAATCAATTTTTTTTTTAAAAACACTGAAAAAACCATAGGTTTCAGGCCTTATATAGTTAGGAATTAGCATTTAAAAAACCTTTGAAATTCACTGAAAAAACCATAGGTTTCAGGCCTTATATAGTTAGGAATTAGCATTTAAAAAACCTTTGAAATTCACAGAAAAAACCATAGGTTTCAGGCCTTATATAGTTAGGAATCAGCATTTAAAAAACCTTTGAAATTCACTGAATAAACCATAGGTTTCAGGCCTTATATAGTTATGAATTAGCATTTAAAAAAACCTTTGAAATTCACTGAAAAAACCATAGGTTTCAGGCGTTATATAGTTAGGAATTCGTTTTTAAAAAACCTTTGAAACTCACTCAAAAAACTATAAGTTTTAGTGGTGTTATAGTTAGCTGGACATTTTACTCATACAAAACCAATGAAATTGACCATGTCATGAATGATCTAATATGTGACATCATCAGCAGTGGATTGCGGGTGAGCGAAATATAGTTAGTACAACTAACTATATAGGAGCAATTTCATTGGTTTTGTATGAGTAAAATGTCCAGCTAACTATAACACCACTAAAACTTATAGTTTTTTGAGTGAATTTCAAAGGTTTTTTAAAAACTAATTCCTAACTATATAACTCCTGAAACCTATGTTTTTTTCAGTGAATATATATATATATATATATATATATATATATATATATATATATATATATATATATATATATATATATATTACCTACTGGCGGTCGCCAGTAGGTATATATAGTTAGGATTTTTTCTCTATGGGATTTTTGAAAATTCTATGTCTAATAACTTTGGCGTTTGTGGACGGAATTGGCTGACATTTTCAGGAAAATGGCACATTTTGTTTCTGAGCAGCCCTTGAAAATTTGGGGGGGGTTCGTCAAGGGGGGGCCGAGAAAAAAGGGGGGTCCCAAAACGTGTTTTTAACATTGAGTTTTCCATAGGGCGGTTGGCCTCACTTTTAGCCCGAACGGCTGAATGGATTTGCACGAAACTTGGCAAAATTGTAGGGACTGGTAGCCCGATGTGCCTTTTGTAGGTCTCAATATATGTGCTCCAGTGGATTTTGAGAAATTAACGTTTAAAAAAAGATATATATCTGTAACAGCGGACCGGGCAGCGCTCCAGTACGCGTACTTTTCGCGCAACGGAGCTTTGTGAAGCGAAGCTGATTGGTTCTCCGGCGTCTGTAAACATTCCAAACAGTCCGTAGCGGCCGCCATCTTGTCTCTCGGTAGGATCGAGAGACAAGCGGAGGCCAAACCGAAGGGGCAAATGACCATAAGGGGGCATAGTAGATCCTCCCTGACCGTTTAGGTTTGATGTGGAGGTTTTAAAAGGGCCCCGCGGGGCAAAAAAAAAAAAAAATTATAATAATCGAACAGCTGAATGGATTTGCACGAAACTTGGCAAAATTGTAGGGACTGGTAGCCCGATGTGCCTTTGCTAGATCTCAATATATGTGCTCCAGTGGATTTTGAGAAATTAACGTTCAAAAAAAGATATATATCTGTAACAGCGCACCGCTTCGCGTACTTTTCGCGTTACGGAGCTTTGCGAAGCGAAGCTGATTGGCTCTCCGGTGTCTGTAAACATTCCAAACAGTCCGTAGCGGCCGCCATCTTGTCTCTCGGTAGGATCGAGAGACAAGAGGAGGCCAAAGCGAAGGGGCAAATGACCATAAGGGGGCATAGTAGATCCTCGCTGACCCCCTAGGTTTGATGTGGAGGTTTTAAAAGGGCCCCGCGGGGCAAAAAAAAAAAATAATAATAATAATCGAACGGCTGAATGGATTTGCACGAAACTTGGTAAAATATTAGGGACTGGTAGCCCGATGTGCCTTTGCTAGGTCTCAATATATGTGCTTCAGTGCATTTTGAGAAATTAACGTTCAAAAACAAGATATATATCTGTAACAGCGCTCCGCTTCGCGGAGATAAAATTATATCTGTATTACCTAGCTGTTGCTAGCACCAGTTAGCGACGGCTAGTAGGAGATAGCGACCATCTTGGGCCCCACTTTGCATGTGAGTGATATTTATCACTAATGACATGCAAAGTGGGCATGCCAAGATGTTAGCGACTGGAAACAGTCGCTAACATCGCTATCTCCTATTATCAACTTTTGGAAATATTCGAGATAAGCGCGAATATCTCCAAAAGCTAGCACCTGCCCTGAGCAGTTCTTAGCCATGTTATCCAATGGGAGGTGGATAACATGGCTAAGAGCATTAGCTCGGTAATGCATGAATATCGCTGAGTTTTCAGCGATATTAATGCATTGCGGTTGTTTTTTATCGTATTTGCGATAAACCTTGATAATAGCAAGGTTTATCTGCGATAATTTCTGACGGTAAAAAAATCGTTGCTAAGCATCGTTAGGGATAAATATCGCTTAACTTTGGTAATATGCCCCAACGTCTGTTAACGTTCGATTCGAAGGAAATCAGGAAGTGTTGAAAAACATTGTCTGCGCCATCTTGTCTTTTTTCAAATGCCACACTTTTGTCGTGCACGGCAGCCATTTTAGATGCCTTGACCAGACCCACTCTCTGCACGCTGTCGATCCTTAGCATGGCTCCCCACCCTCGCAAGCATCTCCCCCAGGCAGTGGTCACCCCCGCTCTCTGTCTTATGCATGGGTAATAAACCTCCCCCCATCTGCGCTGCTCTTCCCTGAGAATCACACCCTGTGCCCGCCCGACACCTCCCTTTCGCCCTATTCACTACCGCACCCTCTGACACTCCTTTTCCTCTGTGTCCGATTGTCCAGGCTGGTCCTAGGGTATCAGCTAGCCCTGCAGATGTAGTTTATGGCCACAGCTGTAAAGAATCACCCCTCTTCAAAGGAGTTATAGTAGATCAAGGCCCACACTCGATGAGATCCGTCACAGCAGAAGCGTTGCTATTATCTGAAAACCATCCTGTATTGTGATTGGGGAGGGGACCGAGCCTGAAGCGGAAGATTCCAGGGATGACTCTTTGTACATCAAAGTTTTTACAATTATGTGTTACATTAAAAATATATAGCACTCCGACAAAGTAGAAAGATTATAAAACTTTAATAATTTATAAATATATACAAGAAAACAAAAATAGTAATAACATATAAACATTTTTAGGGAAAAACAACGAAGTAGCGGTCGGCTGTGCGAATAGTCCCAACGCAGCACAGCGTCCAGATTTCCGGCGTGGGGCGTCGCGGGGGGTGGGTCATCAGCAGCAAACTGTTGTGCGAATAGTTCCAAGGCAGCAGAACGCGTTGAAATCTAGATGACACGAAAGTGATGTCTAGTAAGTTGCCACCCAGCAAATAACGGCGTGGGGCGTCGCGGGGGGTGGGTCATCAGTAGCAAACTGTTGTGCGAATAGTTCCAAGGCAGCAGAACGATGGCACCAAGGTGATGTCCAGTAAGTTGCCGCACTGGTTTTGGTATCCTACAGTGCTGCTCCGAATAACGGCGTGGGGCGCCCCGGGGGAGGCGGCGTGAACGGGCCTCTCCAGGTGGAGTGTCATCTGTTGTAGTGGGGCGCCCCTTTACCGTTTCAGTTGCCATTCCGTCCGTTTTTGGTCCACTGTGTCAAAAGCCGCAATTCAGCTGAGTTGCGCCCACTCTTGCGGTGCAGCGATAGGCGGCTGTCACAGGACTCTCAAAATGGCGGCAGGCTGTTTCCTTTTTGGGCCTGGTCCACTGAAATGGCCCTGGGACACCTTGGAAATCGGACGCTTGTCTTCTAGGTCTTGGACCCCATTCTCGAAAGCGTCCCCTCCGCCTTGAGAATTCATCAAAAGTTTTGGGAGCCCCGACTCCCGCAGGCTTCCGGTGGGGAGCGGCTGCCATGATTGCTCGCGGAATGACCACGATGGAGCCACGAGATGGTGGTGCTCTCATGCTGAAACATCCAGAAACAAGGTGGGGCTTTCATCGTTTGGGAAAAAAAAAGAAGTTTTCATCCAATGAAAAGTGTTGTTTTTAGGTCATATGATCAAGCTTTCCATCATTAGGAAACCAAAAGTAAAATGAACCAATGAAAAGTTTTATAAACAAGTCACATGACCTGTTATGCGGCATAGGGTATAAAATGCGGATAAAATACGTTGGCACGTGAGGCGGCGTCAGTAGCGGACCGATGTGCGAATAGGCCGAAGGCAATAGAACGCGCCAAGATCCGGATGGCACCGAGGTGGTGTCCAGCAAGTTGCAGCACTGGTGTGGCCATCCTACAATGCTGAAAGTCGGCGTGGGGCGCCCCGTTGGCCTGTGAGTTTGCGTCAGTAGCGGACCGATGTGCGAATAGGCCGAAGGCAGCACAACGCGCCAAGATCCGGATGGCACCGAGGTGGTGTCTAGTAAGTTGCCGCACTGGTGTGGCCATCCAACAATGCTGAAAGTCGGCGTGGGGCGCCCCGTTGGCCTGTGAGTTTGCGTCAGTAGCGGACCGATGTGCGAATAGGCCGAAGGCAGCACAACGCGCCAAGATCCGGATGGCACCGAGGTGGTGTCTAGTAAGTTGCCGCACTGGTGTGGCCATCCTACAATGCTGAAAGTCGGCGTGGGGCGCCCCGTTGGCCTGTGAGATGGCGTCAGTAGCGGACCGATGTGTGAATGGGGCCGAAGGCAGCGCAACAATATTTTCGGAATAGAAGACACCACTAGGCGCTGAGATGCCAAGATCCGGATGGCACCGAGGTGGTGTGTAGCAAGTTGCCGCACTGGTGTGGCCATCCTACAATGCTGAAAGTCGGCGTGAGGCGCCCCGTTGGCCTGTGAGTTTGCGTCAGTAGCGGACCGATGTGCGAATGGGGCCAAAGGCAGCGCAACAATAGTTTCTGACTGACACCACAAGGCGCTGAGATGCCAAGATCCGGATGGCACCGAGGTGGTGTCATAGTTGAGAGTTCTGAGCAGCGGTTGTAACACTGTCTGAAGCTTATTTGCAGCTGCTGCAGCTTCACTACGCGTCAAGATCCGGATGGCACCGAGGTGGTGTCTAGTAAGGTGCACTGGTGTGGCCATCCTACAATGCTGAAAGTCGGCGTGGGGCGCCCCGTTGGCCTATGAGTTTGCGTCAGTAGCGGACCGATGTGCGAATAGGCCGAAGGCAGCACAACGCGCCAAGATCCGGATGGCACCGAGGTGGTGTCTAGTAAGTTGTCGCACTTCTGTGGCCATCCTACAATGTTGAAAGTCGGCGTGGGGCGCCCCGTTGGCCTGTGAGATGGCGTCAGTAGCGGACCGATGTGCGAATGGGGCCAAAGGCAGCGCAACAATATTTTCTGATTTGAAGACACCACAAGGCGCTGAGATGCCAAGATCCGGATGGCACCGAGGTGGTGTCTAGCAAGTTGTGGCACTGGTGTGGCCATCGTACAATGGTAAAAGTCGGCGTGGGGCGCCCTGTTGGCCTGTGAGATGGTGTCAGTAGCGGACTGATGTGCGAATGGGGCCAAAGGCAGCGCAACAATATTTTCTGACTGACACCACAAGGCGCTGAGATGCCAAGATCCGGATGGCACCGAGGTGATGTCTAAGTTGCGGACTGATGTGCGAATGGGGCCAAAGGCAGCGTAACAATATTTTCTGTATGGAAGATACCACTAGGCGTTGAGATGCCAAGATTCGGATGGCACCGAGGTGATGTCTAGCAAGTTGCTGTACTGGTGTGGTCATCCTACAATGCTGAAACTCGGCGTGGGTCGCCCCATTAGCCTGTGAGATGGCGTCAGTAGCGGACCGATGTGCGAATAGGCCGAAGGCAGCACAACGCGCCAAGATCCGGATGTCACCGTGGTGGTTTCATAGTTGAGAGGCACTTCATCTGCAGTGGGGCGCCGAGATCCGGATGGCACCGAGGTGATGTCTAGCAAGTTGCTGTACTGGTGTGGTCATCCTACAATGCTGAAAGTCGGCGTGGGGCGCCCCATTAGCCTGTGAGATGGCGTCAGTAGCGGACTGATGTGCGAATGGGGCCAAAGGCAGCGCAACAATATTTTCTGAAGAGAAGACACCAAAAGGCGCTGACATTCCAAGATCCGGATGGCACCGAGGTGGTGTCTAGCAAGCTATGCAGTTGAGTTGTGTGCGCACTTGCGGCGAATAGGTCGAAGGCAGCATAACAATGTTTTCTGAATAGAAGACACCACAAGGCGTTGAGATTCGGTTACCACCGAGGTGATGTCTAGCAAGTTGCCGCACTGGTGTAGCCATCCTACAATACTGCTCCGAATAACGGCGTGGGGTGCCCGAAGGGGGGGGGGGGGAGCCGGCGTGAATGGGCCTTCCTAGGTGGAGGCTCGTCTGCTGTAGTGGGGCGCCCCTTTACCGTTTCAGTTGCCATTCAGCTGAGTTTCGGCTGCTCTTGATGCTACAGCGACAGGCGGCTGCAAGAGGACTCTCAAAATGGCGGCCTGTTCTTTGGATTTGGGCCTGGTCCACTAAAATGGCCCTGGGACACCTTAGAACTCGGACGCTCGATTTTTTTTTCCTTTCCTGAACATGCAAAAAAAGGTAAATGCCCGGTACGTTACACGCTTCATCTGCCACGATGAACTCTCCAGAGGAACCAAAAAAAAATATAGTTGTGGTAACTATACCATGCTTCGTCATATGGAGAGGTGGCACCAATTAATTATAGTGCTGCATAAAAGAGAGATTTGGAGGAGAACCCCTGACCTGCTAGTACATTCATCAAAGAAGTGGCACTGAGAGCTTCAGAGGCAAGGGAAACGGTCCCAAATATTTAGAAGAACTTTGGAAAGATTAAAATGACATGTTTAGATTGTGGCAAATTAATTTCATGTGGACAGATGAGTGTTACTCTAATAAATACAGCATATGAACATCATCATAGTCGATGGTTGGTAGAGACATTTTGACTATATCCTGGACCTGCCCGTCCTCGCCCAAAATGGCGCCGGAATAAATGGGACTCGTAACTCCTTGTTGTGTACTGGTTGCAGAACCTTGAAATCACGAGATACGTATGCAGTTTTGAAGCACATGGCGGGCGGGGACGAGAATTGATTGAATATTTCGACATCCCTATTGATATTAAGTTCTGATGTGTTATTGATTACTGTACTGTTGAAAGTTCGAATTAACGTCACCCATGGTACTTGCCCGCAAATGTATATCTAGATAATTTTATTGTAACTGGCCCTGTCGTATTTTAATTATAAAATGTACGTCCACCGATTCCGTAACTGTTAGACACCTTAGTTCTTGCAACCTAATGGCCCGCCCGTTACGTTCCTCTACAGTGTAAATGTCTATTCATCATATACGATTACAGTTTGCTCCGTGGCAGGCCCACGTGGTTATAGGCTCGTATTTGTATAATGAAATTTTCACAATAAAGGTTTTTAAAAGAAAACATGGTAGTAGTATATACATTGGTAAAGTTTTTAATAATAGTCACTGTTTTAGAATCATTAAAAGGCAAGTGAAATAAAGCAGACCAATTACATGAAGGGTAAAAGGTATAATACGAAGGAACGCAGTAAAGATAAATGGTCAAGGGCTGTTGTGTTTTCTATTCCTGCAACATAAAGTGATCGATAAGAATCTCATATTCAGGCGTATCGGCGACTAAGACAGCAGGTCGACCCTCTTTTGCTCAACGGCTCCGTCATGGGACGAAGAAACGCTCTTTTTCTCGAAAAAAGAATATATTTTACTTGCAGGACAGTTGTAAAATTTCCGGGAAAGTACATTAGCCTGGAACATTATAACATATATTTAAGAAAAAATAATGTTCGGAAGTAATGAAAAGCGTAATTTTTAGGTCATATGACCAAGCCTTTCATCATTACAATAAGAAAAGTAAAATGAACCAATGAAAAGTTTTATTAACAAGTCACATGACTTGTTATGCTTACGTTACGCGCTGCGCGCCCCGGATGACTTCCGGATGCGCTAACGCGGCGCGTCATATGACGCATTACGCGACAACGCAGGTCCAGAATATAGTCAAAATGTCTCCACCAACCAGCGGTCGGAACACAACCCCTTTCAGCAGGCTAAATAGTTCTGTTAAATGACAACAGAAGGGACAGGCAACAAGAACCATCAGTCAAAGAGGGGAGGGCTAGTTCTTCTCTACCGGGTTACATTGGGGCGCTACCGGAACTGATCGAATTGGTAGTCTACAGTGTTTCTGGATGTTTCAGACTGAAGCTGGGGTTAGCATGAGAGCAGCACCATTTCGTAGCTCCGTCGTGGCCATTCCGCAACCAATCATGGCAGCCGCTCTTTATCGTTATTTTGGGCGGGGTGGGTGGCGGAGCCGAGCTGTTTTGCAGCCATCATTGTGTGGAGTTCAGTTCATCTCACTAGTTTTGTATTTGTCATGAGGGGTTGTTCCTAATGTTTCTATTTTAGCGAGGTCAAAAAGAGATCCCATTAGTGGCCTACTGATTTTGCTCGATTCCTTTTCTTTTTTTTTACACGATTTTTCGTTATCTGCAAAGACTAAACAGAGTATTGCGACTCTGTGTTTGTTTGTAAATAGAGAATGAACCAAAGAGAACTAATTCTAAAACAGTAAATACTTGGATAACAATCAATCAAATGGAGAGAGAAGCAGGCACGACGGATTACAACGGGGGCAAAGGCCTGCGTTAACTACCTTTCACTATCTGCAAAGAGAGAGTACTCCTAATAGAAATGAGGGGGGGGGGGCACCATTCAAAGCAGATCAGTGTGCATAAACACGAAAATGTTTTCACTTACCACGTACTTGACATTCGACAGCTTATGATATTTGCTATTAAAAAACCATTGAAATTCACTGAAAAAACCATAGGTTATAGACCATATATAGTTAGGAATTAGCATTTACAAAACCTTGAAAATTCACTGAAAAAACCATAGGTTATAGACCATATATAGTTAGGAATTAGCATTTAAAAAACCTTATTTTACTCACACAAAACCATTGAAATTCCATATATAGTTAGTTGCACTAACTATATATCGCGCACCTGCAATCCACTGCTGATGATGTCACATATTACATCATTCATGACATGGTCAGTGACATCACTGATGACATCACTGATTACATCTCAAATGACATCACTGATGACATCTCATTTGACATCAATGACCACATCACTGATGATATCATTCATGTGACAATACAATGCATCTCCTCACATTTTAATATAACCTCTGTTTCACCCAGTGTTAAATACAGAGTATAATTTTTGAAACCATTGACACACCAATACTAGTTACTACATATGTACTCACTGATTCCTACGTCTACACACACATTCACTCATTCACCCATACAATCATTCATACATACAATCACTCATCTTTACAACACTATCATATGCACTCATACACCTATACAGACACTCACACTCTGCCACTCATCCATGGAGTTACTCACACACCTAGTCAGTCCTGTAAAGAATCAATCACACTTCCATTTTCTTGTCTATACAGTTAAACATAGAGCACCTTATATTTTCAAACATATACTAACACATACTTACCTTGTTATACAATCATTGATATAAGTACACATTGATCTGCACAGAGTCACACACCTCCCAGCCAGCCACACACACACTCAGTCTCCTATACAAATACTTGGACAATCAATCAATAACCCATATAGTTAATCATATAGCTACTGATCAACACATGCAGCAGTTTACAGAACAACAGACATAATGATGCACAAATTAAGACAGTTTAGTCACTAACCCATGCACTCAGTGAGACACATTTAATCACTCACTCATACATTCAGTCATGCACCTACTAAATCCTTCGTCCAGACACTTATACATCTACTCATTCTTCAATATGTAAAACATATTTAAACTTTACAGAAACACACAGTCACTGGATGATGTCATCAGTGATCTCATCAGTGATGTCATTTGAGATGTCATCAGTGATTTCATCAGTGATGTCACTGACCATGTCATGAATGATGTAATATGTGACATGATCAGCAGTGGATTGCGGGTGCGCGATATATAGTTAGTGCAACTAACTATATATGGAATTTCAATGGTTTTGTGTGAGTAAAATAAGGTTTTTTAAATGCTAATTCCTAACTATATATGGTGTATAACCTATGGTTTTTTCAGTGAATTTTCAAGGTTTTGTAAATGCTAATTCCTAACTATATATGGTCTATAACCTATGGTTTTTTCAGTGAATTTCAATGGTTTTTTAATAGCAAATATCATAAGCTGTCGAATGTCAAGTACGTGGTAAGTAAAAACATTTTCGTGTTTATGCACACTGATCTGCTTTGAATGCTGCCCCCCACCCCTCATTTCTATTAGGAGTACTCTCTCTTTGCAGATAGTGAAGGGTAGTTAACGCAGCCCTTTGCCCCCTTTGTAATCCGTCGTGCCTGCTTCTCTCTCCATTTGATTGATTGTTCTCTTTGGTTCATTCTCTATTTACAAACAAGCACAGAGTCGCAATACTCTGTTTAGTCTTTGCAGATAGCGAAAAATCGTGTAAAAAAACAAAAGGAATCGAGCAAAATCAGTAGGCCACTAATGGGATCTCTTTTTGACCTCGCTAAAATAGAAACATTAGGAACAACCTGTTGAAAATAGCAATGCGTATGTACATAAGCGGCGTTCATTTGTGTTCACAGTACCCCTTGTTGATTGTTTCAATCGAGCATTGAATTGTTCGAAGTTAATTCTCTTAAGGATCTTCTCTACCTGCAAACGAGGAAGAATAGGAATATTCTCTCTCCCTTTGCAGATAGTGAAGGGTAGGTAACGCAAGCCTTTAACACGTCGTACCTATTTCATTCCTCATTGATTGATTGATTGTCCGAACATTGACTGTTTGGGAATTAGTTCTTTTTGGAGGTATTCCCTGTTTGCAAATAAACGTAGGAAAATCTTTGCAAGTGGTGAAAGGGTACGTAATGCGGACCTTTCTCCCCCGTTGTAATCTGTCATGCCTATCTACTCCCCACTGATTGATGCACCTTTTTCACCCGGACCATTTACTAGAGATACGTCATCTGGCCCGACCAGAGAGCACCCCTAGTGAAAAGGACATATGCAATAATAACGAAGTGATCACTGTATCCTGTTAACAGAAACTTTACCATGAAACAACCTGGAAAGAAAAAAATAGGAAAACGAAAATCAGTAGGCCACTGATGAACATGAACTTTTATTAAACAACGAACAAAGAAACGATAACATAACGTAATGATAAAACCTATTAATGTCCTAGAAACAAGAAAACGTTAAAATATGCCAGTGGTGAGAGACCAGAAAAACAGTAAGAGAAACCAAATCACCCCTCGCTGTCCCACCGCCTGCCACGCCAAAAAAATCGATAGACTAGGGAAAATGCAAGTCAGTAGAACATCCGCCCCCACTCTGGAAACTTCCAAGGTGGGGCAGGGTTCCGGCTACGCCCAGCCGGGAGCAGCCCATATAAGGCAGGTCCTGCTGCCACGCCTCGGCCAGGAGATCCTAACGTAGGGTGTAGCCGGAGGAGAGGCCGAGGCCAGCGGGACCCGGCCAGGGGATTGCCTTTACAACGCTGAACAGTTGCAGGGGGGGGGGAATGTCTCCTCGACCCTCCCCTCTCTCTCCCAGTCCGGCCGCGGTGGCCCTTGAGAGTTGCAGGTAGTCCCGCCACATGCTCTTCCGGTCCGGCCACCAACGGTCGGGGGGCCGAGGCCGACGGGATCCGGCTGCAGCCGATAAACCAAGAAACCCGTTCATGGGGCCAGAGCCAGGGGCGTCCGGCCGACATCCACCGGAAGCCCGGCCCGAAGACGGACGGGAAACTTCTTTCTTTTATAATGGCTGCGACAACACTGGGGGGGAATGTCTTGCACATGCCTCCGACCCCCCCCCCTCGTCCTCATCGCCTGGTCCGGCCATAACAAATCTCAAGCGAGACGCCGTGGGGTGCACTGGGAGGGAGAGACGGTGCGAACAGGCCTCTCCCGCCTCCCCAGGTGGAGGCTTCCCAGCTGCACCCTCAGCGCTCCAGGCGCCCGGAAAAGGGTTCTTCCACTGTGGCCATGCTGCAACGTCTCGCCCGGCAGGGTGGAGCCCGTCCGCTCATGTGACCCCGCGATCGCCGGTAGCTGCCGAACTCTCAAAATGGCGGTCGACCTGGTAAGAGCGGGCCCAGCATAAAGAAATGGCCCGGTCACTGGTTGACTCCACCACCGTAGTCCTCCACGACCTTGAAGATTCTAGAGGAGCCGCGGGAGTCTCCGACCCCCGATGGGGAATGACTGCCATGATCGCCCGTGGAGTGACGAAACTGTATCCGCGGGACGTCGGCGCTCCCATGCTGGCGCCAGCCTCACTTTGAATTACTAGAATCCTGCAGACCTCACTTCCGGTGAAAGCACAGTGTGACCCGGTAGGAAAAATTATTGCACCCCCTCCCCTTTTTGACTGATAGTTCAAACCACCGATCCTTTCCTTTGCCCTTTTAACGGAACTTTGGACTGCCTCCCCCTCTTTTACATTTTCTAGAGAAAACAAAACATTAACCACTACATTAGCATAGCAGTTGACACCAGAACTGTTTTCAAATTGAAAACCAACAACATCTTCAACAGAATCCTTTTTGTTTCTGCTGTGACCCTGCTACAGCACAGGCATTGTCCCCAGCAGTAATTCTGCAATGCCGGTAAGAATAGCTGTGGTGCCTACTGGACTCACTCACCCCCGCGGCGCCCCACGCCGTTTTTTGCTGGGCGGCAACTTACTAGACATCACTTTCGTGCCATCTAGATTTCAGCGCGTTCTGCTGCCTTGGAACTATTCGCACAACAGACCGCTACTGACAAGAATATTTCATTATTGGTGCTGTCAATTTCAATAAATCTATTGGATAATTCAAAAGAAATTGCCACGGTCTCTTCGTTGTTTAAATGTTTTTACTGTTTTTGTTTTCTTGTATATATTTATATGTTATTAAAGTTTTATATTCCTACTACTTTGTTGGAGTGCTATATATTTTTAATGTGACACATAATTGTAAAAACTTTGATGTACAAAGAGTCATTCCTGGAATCTTCCGCTTCAGGCTCGGTCCCCTCCCCAATCACAATACAGGATGGTTTTCAGATAGTAGGAACACGTGTGGTGTGACGGATCTCATCGGGTGTGGGCCTTGATCTACTATAACTCCTTTGAAGAGGGGTGATTCTTTACAGCTGGGGCCATAAACTACATCTGCAGGGCTAGCTGATAGCCTGGACAATCGGACACAGAGAAAGAGGAGTGTCAGAGGGTGCGGTAGTGAATAGGGCGAAAGGGAGGTGTCGGGCAGGCACAGAGTGTGATTCTCAGGGAAGAGCAGCGCAGATGGGGGGAGGTTTATTGCCCATGCATAAGACAGAGAGCGGTGGTGACCAGTGCCTAGGGAAGATGCTTGCGTGGGTGAGGAGCCATGCTACGAATCGACAGCGTGCAGAGAGTGGGTCTGGTCAAGACATCTAAAATGGCTGCCGTGCACGACAAAAGTGTGGCATTTCAAAAAAGGCAAGATGGCGCAGACAATGTTTTTCAACACTTCCTCATTTCCTTCGAATCGAACGTTAACAGATGTTGGGGCATATTACCAAAGTTAAGCGATATTTATCGCTAACGATGCTTACCAACCAATTTTTTACCACTAAGCATCGTCAGAAATTATCGAAGATAAACCTTGCTATTATCAAGGTTTATCGCAAATGCGATAATAAACGGCCGCAATGCATGAATATCGCTAAAAACTCAGCGATATTCATGCATTACCGAGCTAATGCTCTTAGCCATGTTATCCACCTCCCATTGGATAACATGGCTAAGAACTGCTCAGGGCAGGTGTTACTTTTTGGAGATATTCGCGCTTAGCGCGAATATCTCCAAAAGTTGGTAATAGGAGATAGATATCTTGCATGTTGTAATGCAAGTTATTGTGGTATATGGAACTCATACCATAATCTCTCAGGAAAGCAGAAACTGATCCTTTTGGGACCGCCTAAAAAGGCCTAGGGGGTGAGGAGTACTCTACTTTGCCCCCTTTTCACGTTCCGAACTATTTTATTTTACTCTCTTCTGTAATTACACAAAATAGCAGCGATAAGATGCATCGGAGACACACAGTGAGAGAAAGGAGGCCGGAGATGAAGAAGAGATGTCAAATACACATTGGAGATAATATAGTGGCAGAAGGGAAGTAAATATGAGTAAACTTACCATGTAACATAAAAATGTTGCACTCTATACTATAAGTCTCATTTTATACTACAATCACTTCGCTACAACCTCATAAATTAAAAATGAAAATGAATAATGTCTCAAACAATTTTTGATTTCTAAATATAAATTTATTCTTCAGAATTTTCTAAATTTGAAAGAACTAGTAACAAGTCCTCATCAGCAATGTCCTCATTAAAAGTCTCCAATGATGATTCTTGTAACTCTATGGTCTCCAAACACTCGATAAATTCGCCATCAAGAGATTGATCAAAAAAATCATTCAAGTCATCTCCTCCTTGTGACAATATGTCATTATTGGTGCTGTCAATTTCAATCAATGTAGTGGAATCATTCAAGTCATCTCCTCGTGACAATATTTCATTATTGGTGCTCTCAATTTCAATCAATGTAGTGGAATCATTCAAGTCATCTCCTCCTTGTGACAATATTTCATTATTGGTGCTGTCCATTTCAATCAATCTAATGGAATCATACATGTCATCTCCTCCTTGTGACAATATTTCATTATTGGTGCTCTCAATTTCAATCAATGTAGTGGAATCATTCAAGTCATCTCCTTGTGACAATATTTCATTCTTGGTGCTGTCCATTTCAATCAATCTAATGGAATCATACAAGTCATGTCCTCCTTGTGACAATATTTCATTATTGGTGCTCTCAATTTCAATCAATGTAGTGGACAATTCAAAAGAAATTGCCACGGTCTCTTCATTGTGAGCCATTTTATTTTGAAATTGCTTGCTGTAAATTGCAGAAAAAAATAATCACTTTCATTTATCGTTTTTAGTAATACATAATATAAAACTAACTTTATCAAGTATTTAGTATAACAGAAGGACTGCAAATAAATAACAGAACACATTTTTCAAATTATCTTCAAGTGTACAACATAGTTCCCCTTACAAATTAACAACTCACCTTTTTAAAAGTAGCAGAAGTGTTAGTACTGTGTAAATCAAACACCAGAAATTCACCACCAAAAATTCCTCACAAATGTACCTCAGACAGTAGTATCACAAAATGGCTGTGGTTTCCTCTCATTTGACATATATACATAACCAATTAACTTTCATCACACACAAATACAAAACCAAAGTAACATTTTAATTGGTTCTAAATTTCAACACTTTCAAATGTGTTTTCCCCATGCAATTTTCCATAGGACATTTACATACGTCTACAGCCTGAATGGCTGAACGGAATTACACCAAACTTGACAAAATGGTACATCAAACCTAAGAGGTCAGGAAGGATCTACTATGCCCCCTTATGGTCATTTCCCCCTTCGCTTTGGCCTCCTCTTGTCTCTCAATCCTACCGAGAGACAAGATGGCGGCCGCTACGGACTGTTTGGAATGTTGACATACGCCGGAGAACCAATCAGCTTCGCAAAGCTCCGTAACGCGAAAAGTACGCGAAGCGGAGCGCTGTTACAGATATATATCTTTTTTTGAACGTTAATTTCTCAAAATCCACTGGAGCACATATATTGAGACCTAGCAAAGGCACATCGGGCTACCAGTCCCTAATATTTTGCCAAGTTTCGTGCAAATCCATTCAGCCGTTCGATTATTATTATTTTGGGTTTTTTTTCCCCGCGGAGCCCTTTTAAAACCTCCACATCAAACGTAGGGGGTCAGCGAGGATCTACTATTCCCCCTTATGGTCATTTGCCCCTTCGCTTTGGCCTCCTCTTGTCTCTCGGTCCTACCGAGAGACAAGATGGCGGCCGCTACGGACTGTTTGGAATGTTGACAGACGCCGGAGAACCAATCAGCTTCGCTTCACAAAGCTCCGTTGCGCGAAAAGTACGCGTCCTGGAGCGCTGCCCGGTCCGCTGTTACAGATATATATCTTTTTTTAAACGTTAATTTCTCAAAATCCACTGGAGCACATATATTGAGACCTACAAAAGGCACATCGGGCTACCAGTCCCTACAATTTTGCCAAGTTTCGTGCAAATCCATTCAGCCGTTCGGGCTAAAAGTGAGGCCAACCGCCCTATGGAAAACTCAATGTTAAAAACACGTTTTGGGACCCCCCTTTTTTCTCGGCCCCCCTTTGACGAACCCCCCCCCAAATTTTCAGCGGCTGCTCAGAAACAAAATGTTCCATTTTCCTGAAAATTTCAGCCAATTCCGTCCACAACCGCCAAAGTTATTAGACATAGAATTTTCAAAAATCCCATAGAGAAAAAATCCTAACTATATATACCTACTGGCGACCGCCAGTAGGTATATATATATATATATATATATATATATATATATATATATATATATATATATATATATATATATATGTATATATATATATTCACTGAAAAAACCATAGGTTATAGACCATATATAGTTAGGAATTAGCATTTAAAAAACCTTATTTTACTCACACAAAACCATTGAAATTCCATATATAGTTAGTTGCACTAACTATATATTGCGCACCCGCAATCCACTGCTGATCATGTCACATATTACATCACTGATGACATCACTGAGGACATCTCAAATGACATCACTGATGACATCACTGATGACATCATCCAGTGACTGTGTGTTTCTGTAAAGTTTAAATATGTTTTAGATATTGAAGAATGAGTAGATGTATAACTGTCTGGACGAAGGATTTAGTAGGTGCATGACTGAATGTATGAGTGAGTGATTAAATGTGTCTCACTGAGTGCATGGGTTAGTGACTAAACTGTCTTAATTTGTGCATCATTATGTCTGTTGTTCTGTAAACTACTGCATGTGTTGATCAGTAGCTATATGATTAACTATATGGGTTATTGATTGATTGTCCAAGTATTTGTATGGGAGACTGAGTGTGTGTGTGGCTGGCTGGGAGGTGTGTGACTCTGTGCAGATCAATGTGTACTTGTATCAATGATTGTATAAGAAAGTAAGTATGTGTTACTATATGTTTGAAAATGTAAGGTGCTCTATGTTTAACTGTATAGACAAGAAAATGGAAGTGTGATTGATTCTTTACAGGACTGACTAGGTGTGTGAGTAACTCCATGGATGAGTGGCAGAGTGTGAGTGTCTGTATAGGTGTATGAGTGCATATGATAGTGTTGTAAAGATGAGTGATTGTATGTATGAATGATTGTATGGGTGAAGGAGTGAATGTGTGTGTAGACGTAGGAATCAGTGAGTACGTATGTAGTAACTAGTATTGGTGTGTCAATGGTTTCAAAAATTATACTCTGTATTTAACACTGGGTGAAACAGAGGTTATATTAAAATGTGAGGAGATGCATTGTATTGTCACATGAATGATATCATCAGTGATGTGGTCATTGATGTCAAATGAGATGTCATCAGTGATGTCATCAGTGATGTCATTTGAGATGTCATCAGTGATGTCATCAGTGATGTCACTGACCATGTCATGAATGATGTAATATGTGACATGATCAGCAGTGGATTGCGGGTGCGCAATATATAGTTAGTGCAACTAACTATATATGGAATTTCAATGGTTTTGTGTGAGTAAAATAAGGTTTTTTAAATGCTAATTCCTAACTATATATGGTCTATAACCTATGGTTTTTTCAGTGAATTTTCAAGGTTTTGTAAATGCTAATTCCTAACTATATATGGTCTATAACCTATGGTTTTTTCAGTGAATTTCAATGGTTTTTTAATAGCAAATATCATAAGCTGTCGAATGTCAAGTACGTGGTAAGTGAAAACATTTTCGTGTTTATGCACACTGATCTGCTTTGAATGGTGCCCCCCCCCCTCATTTCTATTAGGAGTACTCTCTCTTTGCAGATAGTGAAAGGTAGTTAACGCAGGCCTTTGCCCCCGTTGTAATCCGTCGTGCCTGCTTCTCTCTCCATTTGATTGATTGTTATCCAAGTATTTACTGTTTTAGAATTAGTTCTCTTTGGTTCATTCTCTATTTACAAACAAACACAGAGTCGCAATACTCTGTTTAGTCTTTGCAGATAACGAAAAATCGTGTAAAAAAAAAGAAAAGGAATCGAGCAAAATCAGTAGGCCACTAATGGGATCTCTTTTTGACCTCGCTAAAATAGAAACATTAGGAACAACCCCTCATGACAAATACAAAACTAGTGAGATGAACTGAACTCCACACAATGATGGCTGCAAAACAGCTCGGCTCCGCCACCCACCCCGCCCAAAATAACGATAAAGAGCGGCTGCCATGATTGGTTGCGGAATGGCCACAACGGAGCTACGAAATGGTGCTGCTCTCATGCTAACCCCAGCTTCGGTCTGAAACATCCAGAAACACTGTAGACTACCAATTCGATCAGTTCCGGTAGCGCCCCAATGTAACCCGGTAGAGAAGAACTAGCCCTCCCCTCTTTGACTGATGGTTCTTGTTGCCTGTCCCTTCTGTTGTCATTTAACAGAACTATTTAGCCTGCTGAAAGGGGTTGTGTTTCGACCGCTGGTTGGTGGAGACATTTTGACTATATTCTGTACCTGCGTTGTCGCGTAATGCGTCATATGACGCGCCGCGTTAGCGCATCCGGAAGTCATCCGGGGCGCGCAGCGCGTAACGTAAGCATAACAAGTCATGTGACTTGTTAATAAAACTTTTCATTGGTTCATTTTACTTTTCTTATTCTAATGATGAAAGCCTTGGTCATATCACCTAAAAATTACGCTTTTAATTACTTCCGAACATTATTTTCTCTTAAATATATGTTATAATGTTCCAGGCTAATGTACTTTCCCGGAAATTTTACAACTGTCCTGCAAGTAAAATATATTCTTTTTTCGAGAAAAAGAGCGTTTCTTCGTCCCATGACGGAGCCGTTGAGCAAAAGAGGGTCGACCTGCTGTCTTAGTCGCCGATACGCCTGAATATGAGATTCTTATCGATCACTTTATGTTGCAGGAATAGAAAACACAACAGCCCTTGACCATTTATCTTTACTGCGTTCCTTCGTATTATACCTTTTACCCTTCATGTAATTGGTCTGCTTTATTTCACTTGCCTTTTAATGATTCTAAAACAGTGACTATTATTAAAAACTTTACCAATGTATACACTACTACCATGTTTTCTTTTAAAAACCTTTATTGTGAAAATTTCATTATACAAATACGAGCCTATAACCACGTGGGCCTGCCACGGAGCAAACTGTAATCGTATATGATGAATAGACATTTACACTGTAGAGGAACGTAACGGGCGGGCCATTAGGTTGCAAAAACTAAGGTGTCTAACAGCTACGGAATCGGTGGACGTACATTTTATAATTAAAATACGACAGGGCCAGTTACAATAAAATTATCTAGATATACATTTGCGGGCAAGTACCATGGGTGACGTTAATTCGAATTTTCAACAGTACAGTAATCAATAACACATCAGAACTTAATATCAATAGGGATGTCGAAATATTCAATCAATTCTCGTCCCCGCCCGCCATGTGCTTCAAAACTGCATACGTATCTCGTGATATCAAGGTTGTGCAACCAGTACACAACAAGGAGTTACGAGTCCCATTTATTCCGGCGCCATTTTGGGCGAGGACGGGCAGGTCCAGGATATAGTCAAAATGTCTCTACCAACCATCGACTATGATGATGTTCATATGCTGTATTTATTAGAGTAACACTCATCTGCCCACATGAAATTAATTTACCACAATCTAAACATGTCATTTTAATCTTTCCAAAGTTCTTCTAAATATTTGGGACCGTTTCCCTTGCCTCTGAAGCTCTCAGTGCCACTTCTTTAATGAATGTACTAGCAGGTCAGGGGTTCTCCTCCAAATCTCTCTTTTATGCAGCACTATAATTAATTGGTGCCACCTCTCCATATGACGATGCATGGTATAGTTACCACAACTATATTTTTTTTCGGTTCCTCTGGAGAGTTCATCGTGGCAGATGAAGCGTGTAACATACCGGGCATTTACCTTTTTTTGCATGTACAGGAAAGGAAAAAAAAATCGAGCGTCCGAGTTCTAAGGTGTCCCAGGGCCATTTTAGTGGACCAGGCCCAAATCCAAAGAACAGCCATCTCACAGGCTAATGGGGCGACCCACGCCGAGTTTCAGCATTGTAGGATGACCACACAAGTACAGCAACTTGCTAGACATCACCTCGGTGCCATCCGGATCTCGGCGCCCCACTGCAGATGAAGTGCCTCTCAACTATGAAACCACCACGGTGACATCCGGATCTTGGCGCGTTGTGCTGCCTTTGGCCTATTCGCACATCGGTCCGCTACTGACGCCATCTCACAGGCTAATGGGGTGACCCACGCCGAGTTTCAGCATTGTAGGATGACCACACCAACTTGCTAGACATCACCTCGGTGCCATCCGAATCTTGGCATCTCAACGCCTAGTGGTATCTTCCATACAGAAAATATTGTTACGCTGCCTTTGGCCCCATTCGCACATCAGTCCGCAACTTAGACATCACCTCGATGCCATCCGGATCTTGGCATCTCAGCGCCTTGTGGTGTCAGTCAGAAAATATTGTTGCGCTGCCTTTGGCCCCATTCGCACATCAGTCCGCTACTGACACCATCTCACAGGCCAATAGGGCGCCCCACGCCGACTTTTACCATTGTACGATGGCCACACCAGTGGCACAACTTGCTAGACATCACCTCGGTGCCATCCGAATCTTGGCATCTCAACGCCTAGTGGTATCTTCCATACAGAAAATCTTGTTACGCTACCTTTGGCCCCATTCGCACATCGGTCCGCAACTTAGACATCACCTCGGTGCCATCCGGATCTTGGCATCTCAGCGCCTTGTGGTGTATTCTCTTCAGAAAATATTGTTGAGCTGCCTTTGGCCCCATTCGCACATCGGTCCGCAACTTACACATCACCTCGGTGCCATCCGGATCTTGGCATCTCAGCGCCTTGTGGTGTCTTCTACTCCGAAAATATAGTAGAAAATATTGTTGCGCTGCCTTTGGCCCCATTCACACATCAGTCCGCTACTGACACCATCTCACAGGCCAACAGGGCGCCCCACGCCGACTTTTACCATTGTACGATGGCCACACCAGTGCCACAACTTGCTAGACACCACCTCGGTGCCATCCGGATCTTGGCATCTCAGCGCCTTGTGGTGTCTTCAAATCAGAAAATATTGTTGCGCTGCCTTTGGCCCCATTCGCACATCGGTCCGCTACTGACGCCATCTCACAGGCCAACGGGGCGCCCCACGCCGACTTTCAGCATTGTAGGATGGCCACACCAGTGCGGCAACTTACTAGACACCACCTCGGTGCCATCCGGATCTTGGCGCGTTGTGCTGCCTTCGGCCTATTCGCACATCGGTCCGCTACTGACGCAAACTCACAGGCCAACGGGGCGCCCCACGCCGACTTTCAGCATTGTAGGATGGCCACACCAGTGCGGCAACTTACTAGACACCACCTCGGTGCCATCCGGATCTTGGCGCGTTGTGCTGCCTTCGGCCTATTCGCACATCGGTCCGCTACTGACGCAAACTCACAGGCCAACGGGGCGCCCCATGCCGACTTTCAGCATTGTTGGATGGCCACACCAGTGCGGCAACTTACTAGACACCACCTCGGTGCCATCCGGATCTTGGCGCGTTGTGCTGCCTTCGGCCTATTCGCACATCGGTCCGCTACTGACGCAAACTCACAGGCCAACGGGGCGCCCCACGCCGACTTTCAGCATTGTAGGATGGCCACACCAGTGCTGCAACTTGCTGGACACCACCTCGGTGCCATCCGGATCTTGGCGCGTTGTGTTGCCTTCGGCCTATTCGCACATCGGTCCGCTACTGACGCCGCCTCACGTGCCAACGTATTTTCTCCGCATTTTATACCCTATGCCGCATAACAGGTCATGTGACTTGTTTATAAAACTTTTCATTGGTTCATTTTACTTTTGGTTTCCTAATGATGGAAGGCATGATCATGTGACCTAAAAACAACACTTTTCATAGGATGAAAACTTTTTTTTTTTCCCAAACGATGAAAGCCCCACCTTGTTTCTGGATGTTTCAGACTGAAGCTGGCGTCAGCATGAAAGCACCACCATCTCGTGGCTCCGTCGTGGTCATTCCGCGAGCAATCATGGCAGCCGCTCCCCACCAGAAGCCTGCAGGAGTCGGAGCCCCCAAAACTTTTGATGAATTCTCAAGGCGGAGGGGACGCTTTCGAGAATGGGGTCCAAGACCTAGCAGACAAGCGTCCGATTTCCAAGGTGTCCCAGGGCCATTTCAGTGGACCAGGCCCAAAAAGGAAACAGCCTGCCGCCATTTTGAGAGTCCTGTGACAGCCGCCTATCGCTGCACCGCAAGAGTGGGCGCAACTCAGCTGAATTGCGGCTTTTGACACAGTGGACCAAAAACGGACGGAATGGCAACTGAAACGGTAAAGGGGCGCCCCACTACAACAGATGACACTCCACCTGGAGAGGCCCGTTCACGCCGCCTCCCCCGGGGCGCTCCACGCCGTTATTCGGAGCAGCATTGTAGGATACCAAAACCAGTGCGGCAACTTACTGGACATCACCTTGGTGCCATCGTTCTGCTGCCTTGGAACTATTCGCGCAACAGTTTGCTACTGATGACCCACCCCCCGCGACGCCCCATGCCGTTATTTGCTGGGTGGCAACTTACTAGACATCACTTTCGTGTCATCTAGATTTCGGCGCGTTCTGCTGCCTTGGAACTATTCGCACAACAGTTTGCTACTGATGACCCACCCCCCGCGACGCCCCACGCCGGAAATCTGGACGTTGTGCTGCGTTGGGACTATTCGCACAGCCGACCGCTACTTCGTTGTTTTTCCCTAAAAATGTTTATATGTTATTACTATTTTTGTTTTCTTGTATATATTTATAAATTATTAAAGTTTTATAATCTTACTACTTTGTCGGAGTGCTATATATTTTTTATGTGACACATAATTGTAAAAACTTTGATGTACAAACAGTCATCCCTGGAATCTTCCGCTTCAGGCTCGGTCCCCTCCCCAATCACAATACAGGATGGTTTTCAGATAATAGCAACGCTTCTGCTGTGACGGATCTCATCGAGTGTGGGCCTTGATCTACTGTGGCCATAAACTACATCTGCAGGGCTAGCTGATACCCTAGGACCAGCCTGGACAATCGGACACAGAGGAAAAGGAGTGTCAGAGGGTGCGGTAGTGAATAGGGCGAAAGGGAGGTGTCGGGCGGGCACAGGGTGTGATTCTCAGGGAACAGCAGCGCAGATGGGGGAGGTTTATTACCCATGCATAAGACAGAGAGCGGGGGTGACCACTGCCTGGGGGAGATGCTTGCGAGGGTGGGGAGCCATGCTAAGGATCGACAGCGTGCACAGAGTGGGTCTGGTCAAGGCATCTAAAATGGCTGCCGTGCACGACAAAAGTGTGGCATTTGAAAAAAGACAAGATGGCGCAGACAATGTTTTTCAACACTTCCTGATTTCCTTCGAATCGAACGTTAACAGACGTTGGGGCATATTACCAAAGTTAAGCGATATTTATCCCTAACGATGCTTAGCAACGATTTTTTTACCGTCAGAAATTATCGCAGATAAACCTTGCTATTATCAAGGTTTATCGGAAATACGATAAAAAACGACCGCAATGCATTAATATCGCTGAAAACTCAGCGATATTCATGCATTACCGAGCTAATGCTCTTAGCCATGTTATCCACCTCCCATTGGATAACATGGCTAAGAACTGCTCAGGGCAGGTGGTAGCTTTTGGAGATATTCGCCCTTATCTCGAATATTTCCAAAAGTTGATAATAGGAGATAGCGATGTTAGCGACTGTTTCCAGTCGCTAACATCTTGGCATGCCCACTTTGCATGTCATTAGTGATAAATATCACTCACATGCAAAGTGGGGCCCAAGATGGTCGCTATCTTCTACTAGCCGTCGCTAACTGGTGTTAGCAACAGCTAGGTAATACACATATAATTTTATCTCCGCGAAGCGGAGCGCTGTTACAGATATATATCTTGTTTCTGAACGTTAATTTCTCAAAATGCACTGAAGCACATATATTGAGACCTAGCAAAGGCACATCGGGCTACCAGTCCCTACAATTTTGCCAAGTTTCGTGCAAATCCATTCAGCTGTTCGATCCTACCGAGAGACAAGATGGCGGCCGCTACGGACTGTTTGGAATGTTTACAGACACCGGAGAGCCAATCAGCTTCGCTTCGCAAAGCTCCGTAACGCGAAAAGTACGCGAAGCGGTGCGCTGTTACAGATATATACCTTTTTTTGAACGTTAATTTCTCAAAATCCACTGGAGCACATATATTGAGATCTAGCAAAGGCACATCGGGCTACCAGTCCCTACAATTTTGCCAAGTTTCGTGCAAATCCATTCAGCTGTTCGATTATTATTATTTTTATTTTTTTTTGCCCCGCGGGGCCCTTTTAAAACCTCCACATCAAACCTAGGGGGTGAGCGACAATGTACTATGCCCCCTTATGGTCATTTGCCCCTTCGCTTTGGCCTCCTCTTGTCTCTCGATCCTACCGAGAGACAAGATGGCGGCCGCTACGGACTGTTTGGAATGTTGACAGACGCCGGAGAACCAATCAGCTTCGCTTCACAAAGCTCCGTTGCGCGAAAAGTACGCGTAGCGGAGCGCTGCCCAGTCCGCTGTTACAGATATATACCTTTTTTTGAACATTAATTTCTCAAAATCCACTGAAGCACATATATTGAGATCTAGCAAAGGCACATCGGGCTACCAGTCCCTACAATTTTGCCAAGTTTCGTGCAAATCCATTCAGCTGTTCGATTATTATTATGTTTATTTTTTTTTGCCCCGCGGGGCCCTTTTAAAACCTCCACATCAAACCTAGGGGGTGAGCGACAATGTACTATGCCCCCTTATGGTCATTTGCCCCTTCGCTTTGGCCTCCTCTTGTCTCTCGATCCTACCGAGAGACAAGATGGCGGCCGCTACGGACTGTTTGGAATGTTGACAGACGCCGGAGAACCAATCAGCTTCGCTTCACAAAGCTCCGTTGCGCGAAAAGTACGCGTAGCGGAGCGCTGCCCAGTCCGCTGCTACAGATATATATCTTTTTTTGAACATTAATTTCTCAAAATCCACTGAAGCACATATATTGAGACCTACAAAAGGCACATCGGGCTACCAGTCCCTACAATTTTGCCAAGTTTCGTGCAAATCCATTCAGCCGTTCGGGCTAAAAGTGAGGCCAACCGCCCTATGGAAATTAACATGGGAAAAACGCGTTTTGGGACCCCCCTTTTTTCTCGGCCCCCCCTTGACGAACCCCCCCAAAATTTTCAGGGGCTGCTCAGAAACAGAATGTGCCATTTTCCTGAAAATTTCAGCCAATTCCGTCCACAAACGCCAAAGTTATTAGACATAGAATTTTCAAAAAACCCATAGAGAAAAAATCCTAACTATATATACCTACTGGCGACCGCCAGTAGGTAATATATATATATATATATACATATATATATCTTCACCACATTGCTCCTTCCAGATCATGGGACCCATGGGAAGTGGTGCACAAGCCGGCAGAGCATACCGGCAAACAAATTCCACATAAATCCAATCGTGCGCTCTCAGGAAAACCAGGAACCAAACTCCAGTAAATTGCAAAGTGTTTATTTACACTTTTATCCTGGTACTACACCACTCGACAAGAAGACCACAGCGAACCCTGATAGCAAATCAAAATACAGAAAAGATCCAGACCCACAAGATTCTGATTAGTGTGATAGCAGTCCACAAATAAGTTCTGAAGAAAATTATAATGTTAATGTGTTTCTAATGCACAATTTTGGTTGCTAAATGTATTGTGAATACCAATTATGAGTTCTAGTTATAAATGCTGAAATACTATTGCACTTAAACCAATTTTGATATGCCATTTAGAAGTGTGTTTATTAATGTGATTTAGTTGTGCTACTTTTTCTCGGACACCATTGTTATTAATGTGGACGCTGTGGGTTTGGGGTTCTGTTCTCACAAAAATGTTAGCAGAGGATGGTTGCTTAAGAGCATCTGCTTTTTCATAGGGAGTTCCCCCAAAAATTTTCTTTGAGGTTTCACAGTCCTTAATACCTGGTCTGTAGTTCCAGAGTTTTGGACATCCCTGTGCTGAAGACTCCCAAGTAGTGCAGAGAGTGTGTTTTTGAATGATTTGGAGGGTAAGTATGAATAGGGTGAACTGATCTGTATACAGTATATGCATTTGTGATGTATGTTGGAGTATGTGTTTGAAGAATGAATTTCTGCTTCTGTAGTGAGTTGTTTGGATATGTGATGATACATCTTGGCTCAATCGGTCTGTTGATTACTATTGTTATGGTGTATTGTTCATATTTGTAATCACATTTGTAGTTATATTGGTTGGTTTGGTTATCGGATTTGTTGAAATCCGAAATCTCTAGATATATTGATTTTACTGGTCTGTATAAGCCGGTGTGTAAAGCAAACACATTGATAGGGATTCTGAACTAACAGGTTTTTCCTTTCTAGGTTGGGTGCTTAATTTGGGTTGGTATAACTTGATCTTGAGGGCATGGGAGCAAGCACACTGACTAGGGTGGATTGCCATGGATGGGAGTCTCGCTAGTGTGACTGTGGTTTAAATGGTGCTTTCCGTTTTCTGTTCTTAGTTGTGAAGTTCTATAGTTCATTCTGTGGAAGTCCCAAACCTAACCCTTTCGGGAAGAGAAGTCACAATTGTAGAGATCTGTAATAAACAAATTGTTAATCAGGTTACAGAAGATGTTCTAGTTAAAATTGTTCAGATGAAGAACTAGCACCAATTTATTTTGTGTGATTCACATCCTGTGAACTTGCTCTGCAAAATAAATTGTGTGATTTATTGCACACTGGATTGTTTGCAATTAGAACACAAAATGAGGATTCAATGTTCAAGGTAAACTCATCAGATTCCAGAGTTGGATTATTACCAGTTTTAACCAAAGAACACATATCTCTGGATTTAAGACATACTGTTAAAAAAGAGGTTTGCAAATGTACTGGAAAAGGGATTGGATTGATTAAAAGAGCAAAGCCAATCAAAATAAAAGTAAAGCGAGATGCAATATTTCCTAGAACTAGACAATATAGACTATAGAAGAAGGAATGAAGTGATTGAAAAGATGATTCTTGATAGTTGTAACTCCCTGTGATGAGAATTAACAAGGTCTCTGCAAGATTAACGAGATTGTTGTTCCATGTTTTCCAGTGGTACCGAATCTACGAATGGTTTTGTTTCAAATTCCATCATATTCAGAATGGTATGCAGTCATAGACTTATGCCAAGGCTTCTTTTAAATACTTTTGCATGAGGAATCACAATTCATTTTTGCATTTACATTTTTGAATAATGTTTTGATTTTTAAAATTTTGAATAACATTTTTGTGTGGAGTAGAATCCCACAAGGCTATACAGAAAGTCCTTTCATTTGTAGCCAAATCCTGAAGAAAGGTCTAGATAGTTTGAGGTTACCATGCAATTCAGTCTTGGTTCACTACATTGGTGTGTTTAAGAAAAAAGAGTACTGTAAACAAGATAGATTGATTCAATTGCTTTGTTTAATCATCTTGCTTAAAATAGACGTACATTCACCCCAAATAAAATGCAGTATTGTAAGAAAGAAGTCATCTATCTTGGACACCAGATTTAAGAAAGGTGTGAGGAAAGTCTCACAATAATGTGTTTCTGCGATTCTGAAAATGAGGCACCAAACACTCAGATGGAGGTTTGGACGTGTCTTGGAAATGTGGGGTACTGTTGTCAGTGGATTACAAAATTTTCTTTGATTACACAACCTTTTGGTAAGGTTGACATGTAGTGATGTACACGATCCAGTGCCATTTGACAAAGGATGTTCTGATGCATTTGAAACATTGAGTTGTGGGCCTGCACTCAGAATGCCTGATTACAGTTTGACATTTTTTCTATTTTGCCAAGAGAGAAGTGGATGTGCACTTTCAATTTGTACACAGAAACATGGTGGTATTGTGCACCCAGTGGCTTGTCAGCTGTGTTAGATACAGTAGCTTTAAGCCTTCCAGGTTGTTTGAAATCAGTTGTAGCTGTTTGTATTACCATTTAATAGCCATAGTTTAGCTGTATATATATCCCACATTCAGTTGACATTCTTTTTATCAGAACGAGAACACAGCACTTGACCAACAGTAGATTGGATTGTTACAAGCAAGTTATACTTGCATTAAAGAAAATCTCAGTTAGGGGTGTAAAAACCTAAACCTAGCTACACTGCTTACTATTTCAGACAGAAGTTTTTAAGACAGGGAAAATGATAAATTTGATTATGACCCAGACCACAACTGTTTTTAAATGACTAAGTTTATTACAAAACCACGACCAGGCATTAAATAGATACATTTGGAGATGGCTGATCTGACATTGTTGACGGTTCTTGTTTAAGAGACCAATATGGAGCATTCAGAGCTTCCAATGCAGTATGTTCCATTTCTAAAAATATGTAAAATCATCAAGTGGCAGAATTAGTTGCATTGACGAGAGCTTGCTGCTTGTTAGAGAATTTGGATGTGACATTTTATACAGACAGCCAGTATGGTTTTAGAGTTGTGCATGGTGATGGTCAATTGTGTTTGACAAAGACGTTTTATGACACACCGCAGACCTCCATAGTGCTTCATATTGGATTTATTTAAAGCAATAAAAACGGCAAAAGAGACTTCTGTATCAAGTGTATCGCTCATAGGACTGGAAATGACATGATCACCTTTGGAAATAAATATGCTGACAAGATGGCAAAATATTGTGCATTGCAGGACGAGACAGTTACAGGAGAGGTTGAGAATGCCAAATTGAGTATTGATTCCATACAAAATGCAGAAAACATCAATTGTTTTTTTATGAGTTCAATACAGACTTCTTTGAATGCATTGAGTGATTTACGGGACAGTGCCCCAGAAAATGAGAAAGGAAAATGGGAGAGTCTAGCCTACCAGAGAAATTTTCAGGATGTCAATGCAAATACTGCATATAAAGAAGTGTTACCGAATTCTATGTTATACCTCACGTACACACCAGATCTCATGCAGGGAGGGATAGTCTATTAAGAATATACGAAAAGTGCTGGGAAAATACAGGATTTCAAAATCTTGCTGAGGATGTTTGCAGTCGATATATAACTTGTCATTTCAATAATCAAGGGAAATGAATAGATACTGGTATTAATCATATTTGCATATCAGAGTTGCCATTTACAAGACACCAAGTAGGTTTTATTGAGATGCCATATTGCAATGGTTTAAAGTACATCTTGCTAGTTATCTGCTTGCTTTCTAAATGAGTTGAAGCCTAACCCATGAGAACATCAGATAGCCTTTCAGCTGCCAAACTGTTGTTGAGGGAGTTCATACTGTATTTTGGCCTTCCTACTCCTATTGAGACAGAGCGTATAACTCATGTTAGAAATTCTTTTTTGCAAATAATCTGCATAGCGTTTGAAATGAACCGCGTGTTTCATTGTTGACCACAATCTTCAGGAATTGTGGAAAGAGCCAGTGGTACTCTCAAGAATAAACTGGCAAATGTTTGTGCTTCAACTGGTTTAAAGTGGCCTGAAGCGCACCGGACTGGTGGCATTGTTGTGCAGCCTCTGCTGCCGCAGTGAGGTGAACGGCTCTTTTCCCTAATTCCTGGCCGTGAGGGGAACGGCCCAACAGCAACTACAGTTTCCAGAGGCCGTGAGGTAAATGGCCCAACAGCGCCTACATCTCCCAGATGCCCACGCTCCTGCACAGCTGACATCGCGCCGGGGGCGCGATAAAAAGCCAGCAGCCCTCCCGCAGCGCAGGACGCGTGCTGGAGGGCCAAGGGCAGGCCCGTCTGCGCCCGTCATAGCCAGGAAGAGGCAGGGCAGGGCCACCCCCCTCTCATCTAAATATGTGGTTCTTAGCCCAGTGATGGAATTTGCTGCAGATACTGTTTACCACTTCTCATTACTGTCATTTTTGAGCCCTCTGATAGTACTGGCGCTCCGCTGTTATCAGTTTACTCCCCTTATATCATATTCTACCAGGTCCACTCGTGACTTTGCTTAAAAACTATACGGGCCTGGACTTTCCATTTTAACCTAGGTACCTGTTCCGCACATGGTAACTCAGCTTTTTCCTACGGATTTGACATTTTTTATTACCGTCATTTACTCGCACTTTTGCTCTTTTGCACTTTTAAGCTTATATTTTTTTGCCCTGTTGAGCTTCCACCGCTGACATTTCATTACTTTATGCCTTAAGTACTCTATTGCTGCACTAGTCACTTTGATCTAGGGTCTGGCATCGATCTTTGCACTTCTCAGTCATTAATTGGATTATATGTTTTTTTATTATTGCTGCTAAACAACTAATATGTATTTTGTTTCTTCTTTTTAGCATTAACTTAACACTCTGTTGAGGTTTTAAACTTGGTCAGATTGTGTTAGAAGTACTGTATTGCACTTTGCACCTTGTACCCTGCATAAGGCACCTTGTTTTAAACTCGACTTAGTATTTCTGTTCAGACATCTATAGATTATTTTAGCGCCCACTGAGTTAGTCAATATGAATAGGCAGAAGCCAAACTTGGGGAAAAGTGTGGCAGGAACCTTAGATGCCTTTTTTCTTGAGGGCAGAATCCGCCCTCATTAATGAAATTAAACTTACAGAACGTAGGCTATCTCTTGAACCCCACCACTCACAAGGTAGACTCTCTCTAACCCCCGCAACCTCTGATTCGCAAATGGACTTAAAACAGGAGGAGGCTTCCTTATTTGGGCTGAGACAGTCTCCATTCGTTGCCCCAGTTGTGATGAGAGACTCGGTCTCTTGCTCATCCTTGGAACAAGAACCAAGCCCTGTTAAAACTAAAACCACAACTAGAGGGCAGAAGGCAAAACTGAAGTTAACTGGTACCATCGAACCACCGACTGTAAAAAGGAAGAAGCGGGGTTTAACCAATCTAAACAAATCTGTCCAGGGCACATCGGGAAGGAAGACAATAGCTGCGCCAACTACGAATGTTTGTAGAGAGGGTCTCCCTATGCAGACAAACTAGATAATGTTGGGGCAATCCATCGACAGCGCACAGGAGGTGAATTTTTTGGGGCAGGCTGGAAGCTATGATGGCCATTTTACTAGATCCAATTTTTCAAACAATTAGTTCAGTAGAAGCTATGCTGCTAAAATTAGAGGGGTTGGTGGGCCGTAACCAGCCGGACACAGTATCAGTTAGCACAAACACTAGTAAAGACCCCATCCCCACCGGGGGTAAAGGAGGATGGGTAGGCTCAGTGGAGAGGCTTGCAGTGAATAGTGAGTTGGGGGATAAGAGCAGCTCCAAAACCATTAGATCTGACAGGGTAGATACTCCAGAAATTTCATGGAAGTCCCCTACTAGAGCAGGATCATCTGTGCCTCACGAGGAAAGGAGGCCAGAGGAAAGGGACACACAGTTAGTAAGTCTCCCTGTTATCGACCTCCCCCTGAATCTACCCCATACGTAGTGGTTTTGGAGAGTGTCCCTTCCCTCCCTCAAGCGGTTAAAGAAGATTACGGGCAGTTGATAAATAAAGTTAATCATTGGTTTACCTACAACACTTCCCCAGGTGTTGGTCTGACTAGAAATATCCTTATGGCTCATAGGGTCAGCTGGAAAAGGAGCACACGCAAAATGGGCTCTGGCGAATGCGTGATTTTAAATTTTGATAACCCATATATTGCTGGCTGTATTTTATCTGGGGATAATGGCCTCTCCCCCTTACAGGGATCTGGCATTAAGGTCTTACCTTTGGGTTACTTCTATAAGCTTGGTCAGCCTAGGGTTATGACTGAAAATGCCCCCAGAGTATTTATTGGAGGTGGGCGGTCAAATAGACTAGCATTTAGGCAACAGCCTATTCCCAGGGTTTACCCACCCATGGAATTAGACCGGCAGTTCGTCATTGACCTTTTTTTGAAATCTAACAACTGATTTGCTGCTTTAACTGGTATGGAGGATTGTGCTTGACTAACCCCTGAGCTGGATCTGGTGGTTCCCTCTGAGTCCCCAGTGGAGGTAGCTTCAAGGCCTTTAGATGTCAGACCTAATATCTTCTTATATTGGAATATTGCTGGAATGGCCAAAATGCTTCTTGACCCTCTGTGGTACGATACGTAAGGCAATTCACGGTAATTAGCCTCTAGGAAACATGGTCAGTGGATTCTGACCTGTTTCTTGAAGGTTACAAGGCTTTTTTTGTCCTGGCCATGTCATCGCTGAGCGGTGCACCAAAGGGTGGTCTAGTTGTATATATCTCGGTAGCTGTCAACTGCAAGATTCAGGTAATGCCAACTATCCATCCTGGAATTTTTGCATTGTTAGTAAAAAGGGGAGATACCAGATGGGGGATTGTTAATTTTTATAATTCGGTAGCCTATCCACACGAGGCCTGTAACATCACTACCCTGGGAATGATCATAAGACAATCTCTGGGATCTTGTCTACATATTAAACACGAAAGAGGGGCGAGGGTCAAGTCAGTTTATACTCTAACACCCCAGACCCCCAAGAAACTCAAATGTACGCACATAGGGGGTGTATAGAGTGAATTACACATACAAAATATACAAACAAAGAGGACCCCAATAAGGCAAATCGCTCTGTTTGGAAAAACTGCCCTCACTCACATACCGGGGTATGTGACATGCTTCATCATCGGGCTTGCTTGCAATACGCCCTGGTGTAGCCACACACAGCGCGGAGCTTTAGGGAGGGGAAAAAAATAATCAATTCCTCTTAACAAGACGTACAACCAGGACAGTTCAACATAGACGACACATAACACAAATACTGGTGAAAGCCGTGCAAACACCAAGTGACCACAACTGAAAAGTGCGACAAAAGGTGCAGTTTGGAAAGTGATTAAAACTGATTAACGTGCCAACCAAAACACAACCTTTATTAAACTTTTCTTGATACCCCTATCAGGATTAAAAAATGAAAAAGGATGGGAGAAAGCCTCAAAGAGATAATTAGGAACCTCAAAGCTTCCCTCCTACCACTGCCAGAGTCAACATGTTTCGACCGCTCTGTGTGTGCCTTAAAGGTCACTCCGGTCTTCTTCAGGACCGTCGCATTCAGTGCCACTCTGGGTTCCTCCGTACTTTGGATGATGGTACCCCAAGGATGAGGCAGGTCTGCTAGATCCGTGCCCCTCCCGTGTTGTGTGTGGAAACTGCTCCCTCAGATGCGGGAAAACATTCACTGCAGCAATAAAAGAGGAGATAGTACAGCCACCCTATTAGTATTCGCATGTTCTTTCTATCATTCTCTTGTCTTCATATCTCCTTAGAACACATCGTCTGATGTTGAGCCAAAATACCGGTTGCATCGTGTGCCCAGAACCCTGCTCATACTACACTCATCGCTCGCCCGTACATGACCTGATATATGCATGAAACGAGCCCTTACAATTATCCATGTCCTCATATTTTCATCATCACTCGGACCTTGTACCTTACCCCCTCGATGTTCGTGAGACCATCATTACGCTACACCCCACTTCTCATATTCTCTAAGTGTCCCCACTCAAAAAGTTTATATTTTTTGTTGTTCACTTACCGAGTTTATAAATTTTACAAACTCGAACTGGTGTCCGGCAAGAAGGACGCCAAAGAACACAATCTGAAACAAAATTAATGCGGGAGAAGATGTTACCTTCAATGCCTCCGCCTCCCGATGCAAACCTGAGTTTAAAAACGCTAAGTCTGTATATAGCGTTTTGGTGCCTTCATCGGGTCTATTCAGCCACATGGGCTCTACGCGCTCACCCCCTTGAACCCCCTCCTTACCGTTCTGTAGGCAAGTCCCTGCTCAATCACCTGCAAACCCTGACACCGCGCAGATGATACGCGTGGTGTCTATCAGATCTTTAAATGTCGGATCCCGGCTAGAGCGTCCCACGTGACCGCGCCATCGCCGTCGTCACGTGATGCGCTATCCCTCTCGCACGTACTCCGCGTCATGGGAAATGTAGTCCTGTTAATATGCGCCACCTCACGTTGCTGGTTCAAGACTCCTGTGGCACTGTAAAACAAACCTGATCCACTCTTACTTATGGGGCACTCTGCTCCGTTGGAAAGGCCCCTACATTGTGTCATGGAGGGATGTTTGTAAAGGAGTGGACCTATAGCTAGAATCCCTAGGTACCACCCCTCTTAAAACTATAGAATTTTACTATGCCAGTACCATTCCCCATATCACTCATGTGACCTCGTTGTCATATATATTCCCACTTCTCATGAACTCTTACGGATTGTAAATAATGCATATAAATATATATACACGATATTCCAACCCCTGAGGTATCGGGTCCAGAAAGTCCCTCATGGGGTGAAAGTAACCCGGAATTCAAAGGGGAATTATTGTGGAGATACTGGTGTGCCATAGAGCTATTCAATCAACAGTGAGGGCTTCTCCTTATTCTAATCGTATTTTACTAGGTGGTAGAAGCGACCCGCCATGTTTATTTATAGCAATCTACTGTCTGCTCAATGCCTGCCATGGAATGTCATCATTGAGTCCCACCAAATGGCTCCTCAACCGATACACCGATCTCTGCTCCCGCCGGAGCAAAAGGCTTTGGTCATCTGCTTGGTGTCTCCCTAGTTGGACTTTTTCTATTACGGTCCACTTCAGGTCATCTATCCCGTGTCCTTTTTCTTGAAAGTGAGCCGTGAGTCTTGTGTTGGTCTTTCCACACCTCATCGTGCTCCGATGTTCCGTAATTCTCACGTGCATTTTTCTACTTGTCATCCCCACGTACCTTTGTTGGCAGGGGCATGTTATCAAGTAGATCACTCCCTGGGAATTGCAGTTAGTGTGGGATCTCTGTTCCCAGGGAGTGCGGAGGCCAAGGTCAATGGTTTTAGAATTGCACGTGAGGTGACAAACACTGCATGAGCCGCACTTAGTATGACCAGTCAGTCTTGGTAGACCAGGCAGTGTGTTGGTTTCCCTCACTCCTCCCAGATCCCTGGGTCTAGTGTGTACGAGGAGATCTTTCAAGTTTTGACTGCGTCTGAAGGAGAAGAGCGGTGTTTCAATGTTCATACCTCCTGTGTTGAGTATTTTCCAGTTCTGTAGGACCAGACGTTTTATTTGATGTGATGCCGTGTTGAAAGTTGACACAAACACTGACTTTTTCATCTCAGGTCTAACAGTTTTAGTGAGTAGTGACTCCCGATTGGCGTTGAGGGCCCTTTTCTTGGCCTTCTTGATCACTTTCTGCGGGTAACCCCGATGTTGCAGTTTCAGTGTCAGAACCTCTGATTCGGACACAAAGTCCTCCCTATCTGAACAATTCTGGCGGATCCAGAAGAATTGCCCCACTGGTAAATTCTCCCATAGGGAGCGTGGGTGGAAGCTCCCAAATGCCAATAAGGCATTCTTGTCCGTTGGTTTATGGAAAACCTTGGTCTTCAGGGTGCCGTTGGTGGATTCAATCACTAGGTCCAAGAATGGTAAATGTGTTTTGGTGACAGTCGAAGTGAAGTGGAGGAACGGATTCTGGACGTTAAGCCACTCCAGAAAGCGGTCTACAGATGTTCTCTCGCCCCTCCAAATCACTAAGACGTCATCGATGTAGCGACGCCACAATCGCAGATTATTCGCCCTGCTCAAACGCCCCTACGTATAGCCCTGCTAAACTGGGGACGAATACACTCCCCATTGATGTCCCATGGGTTTGGAGATAAAGTGACCCCTCAAATTCGAAGGAATTCCTGGTCAAGGCTATCTCGGCCAGATGTAAGATGAATGTCTGAGGTGTTTCATAGGGTCACTCCCCCTCGAAGAGTAACGTTTCCAGGACCCTGAGGGTTTCCCGTTGCGGTATGTTGGTATATAGGGCTTCTATGTCAAGCCCTATCAAGAATTCCTCATCAGGGTTGAACGGCATCTCTTTCAACAAGTTCAGGGCGTCCAGTGTATCTCTCAGGTAGGTCGGTAGTTTCTGGACCATTGGCTTTAAATAGAAATCGGAGAACTCAGAGAGGGGTTCTAGCAGGGACCCCATCCCGGAGACAATTGGTCTCCCGGGAGGGGGTCGCACTGCTTTGTGGATCTTAGGCAAGGCATAGAAATACGGAGTCCTCGGTTGTTTGTTCACAAGGAACTCCGCTTCTTGCGGTGTGATCCAATCGTTGGCTTTAGCCTCCTCTACCATGATCGCAATTTCTGTGGTGATCAACTCAGTGGGGTCTTGTCTCAATTTTTGATAAGTTCTCGGGTCGGCCAAAAGGCGGAGACATTCACATCGATAAGCCTCAACGTCCATGATTACGGTCGCCCCGCCCTTATCCGGAGGCTTCAAAATAATTTCTTTATATGACCCCAGTTCCTTCAGTGCTTCTTTTTCCCGATTGGAGAGATTGGAGAAGTGTCCTAAGTGCGTACATCTTGTCTACATAACCTCCTGGTTTCTGGGGACTTTAATATACATTCCTGTGGTAACCCTAAATTGTCTTGTACCTCTGAGCTGGGTTGCCCATGTGTGAGGGGTTTTCATTTTGAACATCATATCCAGGGGGAACTGCTGCATAATATGATGAATGTGTTGGACTTGGTGGCTTTAATGTCTTTAACTGACCCACATACTAAGTTCTCTGTGCCAACCTTTTAAGGGGCATGTTAGGGGGTCATTTATCGACTTTATCCTAATTTCCTCCTCATTGCAATTCTCTTTCCATGGCTTTGATATTGTGGAGAGCGAATTCAGTGATCATAACCCATTAATAGTTTACATAACTGGCCCACTAATAGCTAAGACAGGGGTTGTTTCATCCAAGGGAGCTTTGAGACAGACAGATGGCAAGCGTAGATTAAAGTGGTCTCAGGTGTACCCTGCCAACTTTTAGAATGATGTAAAAACACATCCTGTGCCCACGAAGTATTATTATGCACTACGGAGGGTGCCCCCCCTAGTCAGGTTCTTGGTGCATATGACTCGCTGGTGCGAAAAGTCAGTGAAATTGTAAGTGTCCCAGCTAGCAGAAATGTTGCACATGGTCCTAGATGGTTTAACTCCCACTGCTCCAAAGCAGCAAAAAGGCTGAGGGAAGCTCTGTCAGCCAAACCAAGAATCCAGTCCAAGGTATGTGCTTGTCGAAAGGACTTTAAGGCAGCACTGGCCAAGCGAAAGGGTAGTCTGAAGGAGGCAGCTTGGAAGGAGCTGATCAACTCAAGCACTCTCAAGAACAGCTCGAAGTTCTGGACCATTGTGAATAGGCCCCTTTTTGATCAGAAAGGGGGGGCCCTAGATTCACACATCACAGAGGAGGAGTGGGTACTTCATTTTAAATCTATGTTTGATTGTCCTCAGGTGCCCAATCCCAAAAAAAGCGGGGAAACTAAGGATCCGGTATTAACGTTTGGTTGGTGCGAGATCCTGGATGGAATTACAGGTCTAGCCATCAATAAAGCACCAGGGCCAGATGGGATCCCCCCAGACTTATTTAAGGCAGACCCTTCATTCTGGGCACCGATACTGGAACTGTTTTTAATGCAGCAGCAAAGAGTGGTTGTCCCAAGTATTGGGCATCTTCAATCATAGTCCCTGTTTTTAAGAAGGGTGCCAGAAATAGTACCCATTGTTATAGACCGATCTCGCTTATCGACTCTGTGGTTAATGTGGTAGGACGTATTTTCCTAAAGAGATGATCCACCTGGGCAGATGAGCATAAGATCATGTCGGATGTCCAGTACAGGTTACGGCTGGGACGCTGCACCATTGTTCAGTGCCTTGATTTATCTATGACTAGCAGCCCGTCCCGACGTTGTCCGGGTATGAAACAGAATGTGTGCAATGTGTGTAATAGGCAAGGGAAATTTATTTTAAAATCTCGCGGTAGAGAAAATTTTTAGCATGAAGTGTCACAATAGTTAGGCATGTGTGTGCAGATAGTGTGTGTACCTCGGAGTAAGAAGTATTAGCAGATGTCTCTAGTGTGTATGTACTCCACTTTCGTAGGTAAGCGTGTGTGAAAGTGCATTCAGTTGTACATTTTGTGTCCCCGCAGGCATGTTGAATTGCGTCATCCCCCGCTTGAGGCCCAGCTCCAGTTTTGTTTGATGTTGTGCTTGTGGTGTAAAGTCGTTGATGCAGAGAGTTGAGTGGGTGACAGCGCGCGCTGGAGACGCTGCGCGTGTGGGAAAGTGCAGTCAGTTCAAAGGTTAGTGTCCCAGCAGGCGCGCTTAGTCGCGTCATCCGCCACCTGAGCCCGGCTCCAGCCCTGGTTGATGTTGTGCCCCTGGTGTCAATTCGTTTATGCAGAGAGTTGAGTGTGTGACAGCGCGCAGGAGACGCTGCAGTTAGTGTCCCTCGCAGGCATGGTCCTTTATGCAGAGAGTTGACTGGCTGACAGCGCGCAGGATACTGTGCAGTTATTGTCCCCGCAATGTGAAGGTAAACACCCAGGCTATCTGTCTAACAAAACACTAGCTATGTATTTAGATGCACCGTTACCCAATGTAGAGAACTTAAACCATAACACAAACAATCACATTGATATCAAAAACAGTATGTTTTAATAAAAACAGGGATACATTTTTACAATGTAGTTATACGGACATGATGAATTGATGATGGAAAATGATATACTTTTATATTAAAAAACATGAATTAAAAAACATTAGAAGGACAGTGATACATGTCCTATCTATTGTTGCTGTGGCTGTTGTATGTCAGTCAACGCGTTTCGACACGTCGTGGTGTCTTCCTCAGGACATTTATAGTTTCAGCCAAATTATCTATAAAGAACAGAACAATATTAGTTCCTATTTTTTCTAAAAACAGTGTCATGGTTTACAGTTTCATTCTGTCTATTCATGGTTGATGATAACACACCCTAGAACAATTATTCATTTCATTTCAGTTCAGCTATTTGATTCACTTCAGTTAGCATTGAGATATCTAGTGCAGTTCATTTTTCTATCTCGAATATTACCTTATACATAGCATAGTGTACGAGAGATGCATTATTACTAGAGGTACCTTAAGGTGAACAGGCCTAGACAATTATAATTATAACATGTTCGGTTTTGTCTATAACATACAGTTGTTTCACTGTTAGCATTCTTTAAAATTCCTGTTCAAATTTTATTAAAGGACGTTAGTTCCTTATCCTTCTATCAAAAAAGAGAGACCCAGAAAAAAGTTAAAGGAGCAAGATAAGAGAGAGAGAATTTAAGGTTACAGAGATAAAAAAGTTCAATCATATTTTTCAATGAAATTCAAGTATTAACCTCGACCACGCCTGTAGCTGATGTCCTATATTATTCTACGTTACTAATACTGCGTTTCTATTCTAGCCAACATTATGTTCAATTTCACTCTGTGTAAACCTATTCTTATTCTCCCAGAATATTAAGATTCCCATGCTTTTACCTGACTAGACTCCTGTTTAAACGGATCGTCTGTAAATTCTTCAGTTTAAGACAGAATAAGTGAGGCACCGTGTTTTTCTTCTTCTAAAAATGGCATGTGAAAACCTGGAAAGCACATAATTTGTGTTCTTTAATAATAATCTGTTTATTTTCTTGTCATGGTAGAGATCAGCATCTAATTGTCCTGATTATTTCTTTATGTCTTATTGCATACCTCAGCATTAGGGATTCACTGCTCCCATCTCACTTCGCCTGTATTCACACTTTCAGTAGTTTTCTTTTAGCGAAAGAATGCTTCTAGGCTATAAATAAAACCGATAAACTAAACGTTATGTTATGACATCAAGTTTTTGCTGGGATAAATTTAATTTGGCTTTATAATTGGTATCTATCTCACCACATGTAAAAAAGTCTTCCCACTATTCAAGGCGACACACCAAAAGGCAGTAACTGATGCCGATTTTCAAGCTAACCCGCGTAGTGCCAGTAGAAGATTACAGTTCCCCGCGAACAGATACAGCGTTAACCTCTAGCTATTAGGAGAGAATAAAAATAAATAACACGTTTGATTATTCTAACTTTCCTTTTGTAACAGACTCCTGTCTGCGCCCCGTAGATTGGGAAAGCAGCCTGTATTCGTACCTTTGTAATTTTTTATTAAGAAGAAACACCGTTCGGAATTTAGCTCTTGCAGGCGAGGCTGCCGTCGGACGGGTCTCTTCGTTTCTCCCTTTATAACCGCGGAGACCAGCAGTTTGTTTTGCTCGGCGCCTGCTTCTACCGGGGCTCTAATCTTTGGCAGGGTCCCTGGGGAATTTAAGCAATAGTTTCATAAATTTATGAGCTATATAAAAGCTATTACGCTTAGTAAGCAGGGGCCAAGGGGGGGGTTTCTGTTGTGCTTACCTCTTTGGCGCTCTTTCTTCCTCACGAAATGGTCAAATCAGCGGGCAGCTTGTCTCGGCAAAAACGAAGGGATTCACAACCCGCAATTCAATTGGTATTTATACTATACCTTCGTGACATCATTTCCCTAAAACTCCTCCCCTATTTAAAGCTAAATTCTCATCTTTACCTATTCTGTTTTTTAAAGCAAAAAGGATGAATGAAGAGTCTTCTAGCGTTCTCCTACAGATTTACTTTTCCTCTTTCTACACCGGTTAGTGTCTCATCCACCTAGCTTAGCAACATTAATACTTTTATGTGAGAAAGGTTTAGGGGTCCGATGATCAATTGATCATTCTATTACGATGAAATTCAGTTTGCATTTTGGTGCATTAAATCACATGGTTATGTAGGGGTCTTCTATTTTATTTGACAATTTTTATCATATTATAGCATTTGCCCAGGGACATTCTAAGTTCAAACCACGTTCGTATGTGTCAAGGGTGAAAATCCAGTACAGTTCTCGCTTTTTCCTAATTTTTTCCCCTCCCTTGTCATTTGGTAACTGTATTTTTTCTAGGATTCGCCATTTTATTTCTTCCGGAGAATGTCCGAAGTCCAAGAAATGGCTAACCAAAGGTGCTGTAACTAAAAAAGATAGTATTACGTTTTCACAATTCCTTAGGGTACGGCGCAACTGCACCGATCTAAGGGATTATGATTTACAATCAGAGAATATGAAAACTAAATTCATTCAAAGAGGGTACCCTCGTCGCCTAGTTAGAGAGGCGTACAAGAGAGCTAGGTTTTATGACAGAGATGCCCTCTTGAATTCAAAATGAACAAAGGCAGCCCCGAACCTGGTTTGTATAACCAAAAACTCTACCTTAGATGGGACCATTAGGCAAATCATCAATTCTAATTGGCACCTTTTGAACCTGAATAATACTCAACAAAAAATGTCTAAGCCTATGTATGCGCATAGGCGCAATAAAAACCTGAAGGATCAGATTGTCCGCTCGAGATTTAGTAAAAGTCCTGAAAATCCACCTTTTGTGCAAAGGTCCTTTGCAAATAATAACCCGGTAAAAGGTACATCGAGTTGTGGCTCATGTAAGTCATGCAAGAATATCCACCTCGGAGAAACAATGACCCTTAATAATGTTGAAATAAAAGCAAAGGACCTATGGACATGCAACACACAAAATGTGGTGTATCTTATTACATGTCCTTGTCACTTAGGATATGTTGGCGAGACAGGAAGGGCAATAAAAACAAGGCTGACTGAACACAGGTCAGCAATAAAAACGAAAAAAGTTACAGCACCTTTGGTTAGCCATTTCTTGGACTTCGGACATTCTCCGGAAGAAATAAAATGGCGAATCCTAGAAAAAATACAGTTACCAAATGACAAGGGAGGGGAAAAAATTAGGAAAAAGCGAGAACTGTACTGGATTTTCACCCTTGACACATACGAACGTGGTTTGAACTTAGAATGTCCCTGGGCAAATGCTATAATATGATAAAAATTGTCAAATAAAATAGAAGACCCCTACATAACCATGTGATTTAATGCACCAAAATGCAAACTGAATTTCATCGTAATAGAATGATCAATTGATCATCGGACCCCTAAACCTTTCTCACATAAAAGTATTAATGTTGCTAAGCTAGGTGGATGAGACACTAACCGGTGTAGAAAGAGGAAAAGTAAATCTGTAGGAGAACGCTAGAAGACTCTTCATTCATCCTTTTTGCTTTAAAAAACGGAATAGGTAAAGATGAGAATATAGCTTTAAATAGGGGAGGAGTTTTAGGGAAATGATGTCACGAAGGTATAGTATAAATACCAATTGAATTGCGGGTTGTGAATCCCTTCGTTTTTGCCGAGACAAGCTGCCCGCTGATTTGACCATTTCGTGAGGAAGAAAGAGCGCCAAAGAGGTAAGCACAACAGAAACCCCCCCTTGGCCCCTGCTTACTAAGCGTAATAGCTTTTATATAGCTCATAAATTTATGAAACTATTGCTTAAATTCCCCAGGGACCCTGCCAAAGATTAGAGCCCCGGTAGAAGCAGGCGCCGAGCAAAACAAACTGCTGGTCTCCGCGGTTATAAAGGGAGAAACGAAGAGACCCGTCCGACGGCAGCCTCGCCTGCAAGAGCTAAATTCCGAACGGTGTTTCTTCTTAATAAAAAATTACAAAGGTACGAATACAGGCTGCTTTCCCAATCTACGGGGCGCAGACAGGAGTCTGTTACAAAAGGAAAGTTAGAATAATCAAACGTGTTATTTATTTTTATTCTCTCCTAATAGCTAGAGGTTAACGCTGTATCTGTTCGCGGGGAACTGTAATCTTCTACTGGCACTACGCGGGTTAGCTTGAAAATCGGCATCGGCATCAGTTACTGCCTTTTGGTGTGTCGCCTTGAATAGTGGGAAGACTTTTTTGCATGTGGTGAGATAGATACCAATTATAAAGCCAAATTAAATTTATCCCAGCAAAAACTTGATGTCATAACATAACGTTTAGTTTATCGGTTTTATTTATAGCCTAGAAGCATTCTTTCGCTAAAAGAAAACTACTGAAAGTGTGAATACAGGCAAAGTGAGATGGGAGCAGTGAATCCCTAATGCTGAGGTATGCAATAAGACATAAAGAAATAATCAGGACAATTAGATGCTGATCTCTACCATGACAAGAAAATAAACAGATTATTATTAAAGAACACAAATTATGTGCTTTCCAGGTTTTCACATGTCATTTTTAGAAGAAGAAAAACACGGTGCCTCACTTATTCTGTCTTAAACTGAAGAATTTACAGACGATCCGTTTAAACAGGAGTCTAGTCAGGTAACAGCATGGGAATCTTAATATTCTGGGAGAATAAGAATAGGTTTACACAGAGTGAAATTGAACATAATGTTGGCTAGACTAGAAACGCAGTATTAGTAACGTAGAATAATATAGGACATCAGCTACAGGCGTGATCGAGGTTAATACTTGAATTTCATTGAAAAATATGATTGAACTTTTTTATCTCTGTAACCTTAAATTCTCTCTCTCTTATCTTTCTCCTTTAACTTTTTTCTGGGTCTCTCTTTTTTGATAGAAGGATAAGGAACTAACGTCCTTTAATAAAATTTGAACAGGAATTTTAAAGAATGCTAACAGTGAAACAACTGTATGTTATAGACAAAACCGAACATGTTATAATTATAATTGTCTAGGCCTGTTCACCTTAAGGTACCTCTAGTAATAATGCATCTCTCGTACACTATGCTATGTATAAGGTAATATTCGAGATAGAAAAATGAACTGCACTAGATATCTCAATGCTAACTGAAGTGAATCAAATAGCTGAACTGAAATGAAATGAATAATTGTTCTAGGGTGTGTTATCATCAACCATGAATAGACAGAATGAAACTGTAAACCATGACACTGTTTTTAGAAAAAATAGGAACTAATATTGTTCTGTTCTTTATAGATAATTTGGCTGAAACTATAAATGTCCTGAGGAAGACACCACGACGTGTCGAAACGCGTTGACTGACATACAACAGCCACAGCAACAATAGATAGGACATGTATCACTGTCCTTCTAATGTTTTTTAATTCATGTTTTTTAATATAAAAGTATATCATTTTCCATCATCAATTCATCATGTCCGTATAACTACATTGTAAAAATGTATCCCTGTTTTTATTAAAACATACTGTTTTTGATATCAATGTGATTGTTTGTGTTATGGTTTAAGTTCTCTACATTGGGTAACGGTGCATCTAAATACATAACTAGTGTTTTGTTAGACAGATAGCCTGGGTGTTTACCTTCACATTGTATGTTTTCCCTGACCCAGGATTCTCATCCTTACCAGGGGGCCCTTGATACTTCACAAAAAAAAAGAAAAAAAAAAAAAAAAGTTATTGTCCCCGCAGGCACGATCAGTCGCGGCTGCCCCCGCCTTAACTCCGGCAATTGACGCGCCCATTGGCCACGCCCCAAGGCACGCTTTTTTTGGGGGGATGTGCCCGCAATTGTTGCCGGTTGTCGCACCCATTGGCCACACCCCTTGCTGCCGTGCAGCGCCCATTGGCCTTGTTCACACCCCCAGCACAACGCACACGTTTAAGGAACGCTTTTCTTTTGTCGTCATGCCGCGCCCCGCCCACGCCCACACCCACAAGGGACTACTTTGCTGGTAAGGTTCTTTTACCTTTCAAATGTATATGGTGGGCATCTGTATATCCTACGTCCTTCTGCTGCAACTGCCCTTTCCAATGCTGTATTTGGTGTTGTGATTGGTGCTGTGGTTCCTGAGATTACCCGCCTCAAAGGTTTGGGCTCTCTCTTTATAATATTAGTATAGATACTGAGCAAGTATAAGGTTGCTCGTTTCGGATCAATTTATCTTGCCTTCATGGACTTGTCATCTGTATTTGACTGTGTAAACGGGGATAAGCTGTGGCAGTCCATGAGGGCAATGGGGGTGGAGAGCGGGATTGTTAACTTTCTTGAGGATCTGCATATCTCCACTAAAGCTAATGTTAGGTTCTCACAGGATGTACAGGTCTCTAGGGACTTCGAGATTAAGAGGGGAGTCCAGCAAGGATGCATCCTGGCGCCTTTTTTATTTAACTTTTATATAAAGGAATTGGATAGTGCACTAAGGGCAACAGGAGTTGATTTTCCCTGCATAGGACGGCGGGGCATTCCAGTCCTTCTTTATGCGGACGACGCAGTCCTTATATCTAGGACTGAACTGGGTTTACAATCCTTCTTAACCGCTTTTTCGAGTTTCATGACAGAACGGGACCTTGCCATTAATAACTCGAAGTCCTACGTCATGAAAGTTGGGCAACAAACGAAAAAGAGTTTACAGTTTTATGTCGGCGCTGCTAAGATCCTCGTACGAATGTTTTTTCCTATTTAGGGGTTCTATTTGATGATCCTCTTAAATGGGGCCCCTAATCTAGAGGGAAAAAGGGGACTTGGCTAGGGCTAACACAGCAATTTTTAACTTTGCCTCTAAAATAGGGAAGAAACCGATAGGAGCTATGCTGCAAGTGTATCAAGAAAAAAGCTTGGCCATAGCTACCTATGGTAGTGAAATTTGGGGTTATATTGCCACAGTCCCCTCCAGGTAGTGGAAAATGATTTTTTGAAACGCTTATTATGTGTTCTGCGTGGAACCTCTCATTTAGCGGTCCACGAGGAATTGGGGGTCTCCTACTTAAGTGATGCTCTTGCTTTACGTCTCCTGACTTTCTGGTTAAAGTGTTGGCTGAACGAAGATCTAACCCTCACCCATTTGGTTTTAAGAGAATGCATGAACCTAGATAATTCGGCTTGTATCCCTTGGCTTAAATATAACAAAAGAGAGTTGGAATGAATTGGGCGGGGTGATTTATTTTCCAATGCTGATGTTATTGCCAGAAAGGATGTAGAACTAACCAAGACAGCCTTTCTGAACCGAAGGAAAGTAGACAGAGAAGCTGTGGAGATTCAGAAACCTAGTGCCCGGGCGTATTTAATGCTCAAATCAACGCCATTGATGGAACCTTATCGTATGGGGTCTCTGTCAACACACGAGAAATTCCTTTTAACCAGGTTTCGGATAAATTTATTCCATCTTTTGCTAGCCAGACCTATGGGGGCTAACAAAGGCCAAGTATTAGCTACCTGCGGCTGCGTCGGAAAGTCTTCTTAGGATTTGCTGCACTTTATGTTTTTTTGTAAACTGTATGAGTTTCCCCGTAGGCATTTTTTAGTTCCTATTTTTAAAAAAAAAGAATTTTAGACAAGTCAGACCAGCCCTTGTGTATCTCCAATTGCTGAAGGATGATTGTATTTTTTTTATAGTAGGGTTTTTTAAAGCATCTGTGAAATCGAGGACTTGCATGGACATGTAAAATTTGTTTATTTAGATATGTTTTTAGCTGATCTATTGTGAGGTACTGGACCTTTTCTTTTAAATTCTGTATTAATATATACACTGTTTTTATGTATTGTATTTATGCAACTTTTATGGTTTTCCAAACAAAAACCGAATAAAGTTTATTGACAGACTAAGTTTATTACAAAACCAAGACCAGGCATTAAATAGATACATTTGGAGATGGATGATCTGACATTGTTGATGGTTCTTGTTTAAGAGACCAATATGGAGCATTGAGAGCTGCCAATGCAGTATGTTCCATTTCTGAAAATGTAAAATCATCTTCTCTGCCAAACATAGCTGCAGTACAAGTGACAGAATTAGTTGCATTGACGAGAGCTTGCTGCTTGTTAGAGAATTTGGATGTGACATTTTATACAGGCAGCCAGTATGGTTTTAGAGTTGTGCATGGTGATGGTCAATTGTGGTTGAAAAAGACGTTTCATGACATACTCCAGAACTCCATAGTGCTTACATATTGGATTTGTTTAAAACAATAAAAAAGGCAAAAGAGACTTCTGTATCAAGTGTATTGCTCATACGGCTGGAAATGACATGATCACCTTCGGAAATAAATATGCTGACAAGATGGCAAAACATTGTTCATTGCAGGACAACACAGTTACATGAGAGGGTGAGAATGCCAAATTGAGAATTAATTCCATACAAAATGCAGAAAACATAAATTGTTTCTTTATGAGTTCAATACAGACTTCTTTGAGTGCTCTGAGTGATTTACAGGACACTGCCCCAGAAAGGAGAAATGAAAATGGGAGAGTCTAGCCTACGAGAGAAATTTTCAGGGTGTCTATGCAAATACTGCATATAAATAAGTGTTACCGAATTCTATGTTATGCCTGACGTATAAATATTTGCACAACAGATCTCATGCAGGGAGGGATAGTCTATTAAGAATATACTAAAAGTGCTGGGAAAATACAGGATTTCAATATCTTGCTGAGGGTGTTTGCAGTCGATATATAACTTGTCATTTCAATAATCAAGGGAAAAGAATAGATGCTGTTATTAATCATATTTGAATATCAGAGTTCCCATTTTCAAAACACCAAGCAGATTTTATTGAGATGCCATATTGCAATGGTTTAAAGTACATCTTGCTAATTATCTGCTTGCTTTCTAAATGAGTTGAAGCCTAACTCATGAGAAGATCAGATAGCCTTTCTGCTGCCAAACTGTTGTTGAGGGAGTTCATAAAATTAGATTTTGCAAATAATCTGCATAGCGTTTGAAATGAACCACAAGTTTCATTGTTGACCACAATCTTCAGGAATTGTGGAAAGAGCCAGTGGTACTCTCAAAAATAAACTGGCAAATGTTTGTGCTTCAACTGGTTTAAAGTGGCCTGATGCCCTTCCTCATGTTTTGATGAGCGATTGAGATAAGTTCATGCCATTGGAATTTATCGTTTCATGCTTTTAATTACATTGCTTTTTTACATGTTCTGGGTCCTAATTTGAACTTTGAGGGAATTAATTTGACATGTGCTTTCTGGAAAAAAGTTGTGTTAGAAAACGCTGCATTAGTCTTTTAACTTACATTTGCATGTTGCACTATCACTGCTGCACTCCTCTTCTGGGAAGCTGGATGTCCATTTTTGAGCGCCCATCTTGGTAGTTTGGCAGGCACCAGTATTTAAAAGTTCCTGCCGGCGGGATAGCCCTACCCAATATACAACTGTACTACTGGGCAGCACACCTTAAAGTTATAAACCAATGGCTCCATACCCCACAGAACGAACCGGCTTACTTAGCAGACAGAATACAGCTGGGCACGCACAGTTTATTGGCCCCGCTGTACCATAAAGGAATAGCGGCTAAACTGATAGGCCCAACCAGGCACATGGTGGCGCTGTGGCATAAAGCACAGACGAGGCTTAAATGGGGGGGGAGTTATAACTAAGCTTACGCCCCTGTGGGACACCAAGGCCCTAGGACAGTTAAGACATAGCAAGGGATTCACCCAATGGGATAACATAGGAATCTCTACGGTAGGAGATATGTGGACAAAGGATGGGGTTGTCCCGTTCGAGCGCCTCCAACAGCAATACCAACTGGGTCCTAACGAAACTTACCGCTATATCCAAATACGGCATGCACTAATGACGGCCATCAAGATAGGTGTAGAGGTCCCGGAATCTTCCCCGCTGGAAGATCGCTTGCTAACTGAATATATATACTTCCCTAACTTACCGAAAACTAATGAATAATTTGCCAAACCCCTTACTTAAACTGCGGGAAAAATGGGAGGGTGAACTGGGCGTAATGGACGAGACGGATTGGAACGCCGCGCTGGCATCCCCAAAAGATGCGGGTATATCATCGAGATTCCGACTGGTGCAGTTTAAAATACTGCACCGGGTTTACTTCACAAGGACCACACTACACAAACTACGCAGGGCTGACCACCCATATTGTCTTAGAAGTTGCGGAGGAAAGGGCACATTGTTACACACACTTTGGGAATGTCCGAATATTGCCGACTACTGGCGACAAGTACTACGTACCATTTCCCAAACCCTAGAGGTATCCCTTACACCTGACCCGCGAGTGTGCATGCTGAACATATGGGGACCGAATGACTTGTCGCGCCAGGGGCAACAATGGGCCACTGTGGTGATAATGGTCGCCAAACGGGATATAGCACAGAAATGGGGAGCGGCAGAAACACCGACTTTGGCACAATGGTGCAGAAATATGGACATGCTTCTAGTGATTGAAAGAGCAGTTTATAAAATGAGAGCCAACGCCCGCAAATGGAATAAGATCTGGATGCCTTGGAATAGCTATCGGGGGGACATATGTGAGCCTTTGCCGGAGGAAGACATTGATAGTTCAGAGGATGAAGAAGACATAGAATAAATAGATCTCTGATTGTCTGGGCGTGCAGAAATGTTGGAAAGGTGGTTTTAATAGATAGATTGGCCGACTCATGAGAAAAACCCCGGGGTTAACATTACTGGGTTATGTGTATGGGTTAAATTGACAATGTGGAAGTTGAGAAAAGTGATCACTGAAAAATATGTTGCCTGATGAGCCTATTGAGTCACACGTTTGTTTATGGTTATAAAATATAAAAGAAAGACGTATACTGATCCCTACAGGAATAAGTACTAGACCTTCTGCTATAATGTCACTAAAGTGGTACCGGCCGAGGGTGCAGGATGAAAAATTGTGTGATTACTTTGCCAAAGTATCGAAATGTATGGCAGCCGGCCTCAGGGTTGTAGGTAAATGCAGGGGATGAGAAGCAGATGTCAATAAACGTCATTATAAAAAAATAAAAAAAAGTTCCTGCCAACGCAGAGACACAGCGGTTGAGATAAGTTCACGCATTAGTCCTCTTTTAACTTGAATTTGCACCTTGTACCTTCACTGCACTCCTCTTCCGGGAGACAGGACGCACATTTTTGAGCTTCCATTTTGGAAGTTCAGTGCTTAGTGGTAGGCAGGCACCAGTTTTTAATGTGCCTGCCTCTGCGGTCGCAGGCACGCCAAACGCAAGCCTGTCTGTGCCCTTCCGCATCCGGAACACGACCAGCACCAGCCACGCAGTCAAGCAGGTATTTCTGTGACATCAGACTTTTTAAAATCATTCAGTACTCGCTCTCATAATTGCCACACCCGGTTAATGCCTAATAAAATAATGGGCCCCTTAACCTGCCGGAACTGTAGAACTGAGCTTAGACCCATTATTAAACCACCAAACCCTCATAACAATGCCCATCAGTAAATCTTGTAAGAGGGAGGCTTATTAATGCCTGTTGTCTACAGGACCGGGCTGGGAACCAAATCCAGCCCCGGCAAAGTGCTCGGCCAGCCCCCCGGGGGAGGTCTGAGTGATTTGCCGGGGCCAGTTTTCGGCCGATTTTGTTGCAGGGCCGATTTTGCAGCTATGCTGCATAAACGGCCCTGTAACAAAAACGGCCCCCAGGGGCCCAAAACCAGCCCCCACCATTGCGGCGCACTGGGGGATTGCCCGGTGCCCGCAACGGCCAGTCTGGGCCTGGTTGTCTATTACCTGTTTACTGATTCCCACCTGGAGTTTCTTTTTATTACAGAGTCATGGCTCAAAGATTGGTGCAACCCATATATTGCTCAGGCCCTACCCCAGGATACACCATATGGAGACATGGGGGAAGGCGGGCTTGTGATTATTTATCGAGGCTCATCCCAATGTGTAACATTTGACCTTCTACTTTTGAAAGGAACAGAAAGCCTTGGTTTCTGTTTAAAGCTTAATGATCTCTTTCCATAGTAGGAGGGCATATATCGCCTCCATGGCCCTAGCTCTGACTTTTTAGACTCTCTAGGGGACAGATTATGCCCTTTAATACTTTGGTACTCCAATTTGACCCTTTTGGGAGATTTTAACCTCCACCTCAAGAGTAGATTCGAACCTGGAGTAGGGAACTTCCAGCCGCGGTGCGTCCATTGGGGCGTTGGGGCGTATCCCCACTAAGCCTGGACGCACCATGGCAAGCACACTGACATTGAGTACTAGTAATTATCAAAACAATAATAAAGCGCTGCAGCGCTTCAATCCGGGACACGCCGGCGTCGGCGATGATGGAATGCGGAGTGCACAGGGGGTGGGGGCGGGGCTGCTGGTCTGCTGCAGCTTGAGTGACAGTCTGCAGCAGGCCAGCAGCACTGTGCGCATGAGGATGTTAGGGCTGTGACTTGCCCAAGCATGCGCGCTAAGCTGGCCAAACACCCAATGAAGTGGGGTGCTGCTTCAGCCGGGCCCCGGGGTTTACATAGGGCCCCAGGGCAAGTACTCAGTGTGCCCCCCTAGCCAATCCTGGCGCTGCATGCAGCACCAGGATTGGCTGGTCCACCACGCAAAATCCATGATTGGATGCCGCGCGTGGGTGGGGGCACACTGCTCAGCACACTTCATGTCATGGCCAATTACTGTGTGACTTCAGCATGAAGCCACGCAGTGATTGGCCATTCGGGACGCGCGCGCCGTGACGTTCTTTAGTTTCACTAGTGTCTGTTTCTTAACTTTCTTTGTAGTGTAGGGGCCCGGCTCGAGTCATCGTCGCATCAGCAGTAGCCAGGCAGCAGACGTCCGACGGCCCGGGTCCACTGTCCACAGACAACGGGTCAGTCACGTCACACAGAAGTATTGAGGTGCGTGCTGCTCTCTTAAAAAGTTGAGTTGAGTAAGTAAATGACACATCCATGTGCAAATGCTGCGATTCCATGAGGTGGCCCTCCTGCATCATTAAGTTAGGCCTATAAGGGTTGCCATTGTTTTCTTTTCTCTAGTAATAATCATGTTACTTAGAACTCATTCCCGGACAGGAGAGTAAACGGCTAAACGCTGGGAAAAATCTGGGACAAAAAGTAAACCTAAGTGGGCTGTGGACCTCCATATTAAGGTTGGACACAGTAGTGCAGGAACAGACACTAAAGATTACCCACGGCACCGAGAGGGCAGACCTTGCCACGGATGGTTCTGGACTGCTCTTGGGCAGAGGGTTCAGACGTGTGTGTAGAATGCGGGGTTTTGTTTCTTGATAAAGGGGGGTGGCTTCAATTGACAGTTGGGGGGGCACGTGGTTGGGTGGTTCGCAGGAACGAGAACACCACGACTCGGGCCGGCCCGGGGCTGCTCCTGCTCCAGACTGCTGCCCACAAAGCCCAGACCGTTATGTGTAGGGAAATTAACTAGCCGACGGGAAAGGGGGAAAAAACAGTCTGGCGCGCACACAAGGCCTTTCTTTCTTCCTCTTAAGGCAGTCGGTCCTTTCCGGGACACAGGCCTGCTTTCAGGTTTTTTTGGGGGAACGGGGGGCGTTTGGGGTCTACAGTGAGCATAAACCCGCCGCACCCATTCACTTCCAACTGCCCTCCCGAAGAATAGTTTTACTATTGAAACATTTACATTTTATTTTTCGTGTTATTTGGGGTTCTAATCTCTAGCTGACAGCCTAGTGCAGTAGGTTGAGCTCATGCTGCAGATGTTTGAGTATTATATTTATGACCGGCAGATTACACAGATTGACCCAGTCTTTCGTCTTTGCCTGCCTTTTGGCATTTGTACTGTTCGGTAATAATCTATTTTCTTACAAAAGGCCTTTTTTCACTTTGCAACATGTCACGGTGGTACGTCACCAACATGCGTACCGCCTACATGGCTGTGAAAGAAATTATGAGAAATGACTGCCAGAAGAAAAAAAAACCAAGGGTTGGCTGTTTGAAGCACAAGCTATTTTTGGAAACGTAAAATGCGTTCCTTTCTATGTTGAAATGCAAAAACAGTGCTGGCCACAGACTGCCTGTTTTCTGTTCCCAAAAAAGCGTTGGAGGGAAAGGGGGGCTGTGGGGGATCGGTGGGGGGGGTCATTTCAGGTAGCGCATCCACCCACCATTGACTTCAGGAGGGTTGTGTCAGGAGACAAATGATAACATTAGGGGAGTAGAATTAAATAATGGGATTTCTTCATATTTTAAGGCAATGTGCTGTAGTTGTAGTGCTGGTTCTCTGGGAGCCGTACAACACACGGGGGCAGGGGGGGACTCAGCTTGTGGTATGTGTTTGTGTGCCTGGTGTGATTTTTAGGTGGGTGATGTGTGTCACGGTGGTATGTCTCGAGTGGTGTGTCTTTTCTCATCCAAGGATTTCATTGCGTTGTTTGCGTGTAGAGCTGTGTGTCGCCTGTGTGCGGATGTGATGGTTTGTGTGGTTCCTCTTTGTGGCTTGGAGTGTTCTCACGCAGAGGCACTTTTAGTAAAACACGTAGTTTCAGGGAATCTGCCTCACATCAATTCACCAGCAGGTATGGGGTAGCGGAAGTGACATCACAAGCCATTTCACCTTCAAGTAGGTGTTGGAAATTCTGGTTTTGACTGTTTGGGCTTCTTATGAATGCACACTGTGATGTAAATTGTCCTGGCACTACTCTCTTTAATCACAGAAAGTGTGTTTTACCAAGAGGTTTCCAACTTAGGTCTCGGGGAGCTAGGTCCATGCTGTGCCAATAAAGTGATAATTTGATTGAAAATCTAGCATGGAATGTCCCCAGTGTACGTAGGTTTCACAAGTGTGTTTTTAGGCAAAGGTGGTGTTGGGCTTAGGGAATGGTGATTTTTAGGTCTGGCTTGTGAGCGTTTGTTACCAATTCTTTAAAATGTACATAGAGTGGGCCTTCCCTGGTGCATGTGCTACCTGTGCATCGTGTGTGGTGTGTCGTCGTGTGTCTGCGTCTTTTTCTGCGGAACAATTTCCCAATATACAAAAGCCACATTTATTGGCTTTGTCAAGTTTTACTCTTGACAATTACACCTGGAGTAAAGTTTGAGAATCCAGAGGTATTGGGTTATCTTCTTAAATTGGAATTTCAGTCGAACAGCTCCAAGCAGCTTCTAATAGACCTAGTTGCAACATATGGGTTTTTGGACACTAGAATGCAAATGACTGAGGGTTGTGTCACACCATATGGACTCCTGAAATATCGATCTGCAGATATATTGTGACCCGACCGTAACAAAGGTTCCCAAAATGACGTCAAGGTAGGTGAAGATATATATTATGAACTCCACTGTGACAATATTTCAGAAGATGATAATATTAGGAGTGTGTGAAATTCCCGTCATTTGATTTTGCATAATTAGAGCAACACTTCGATGAAATGATACCAAATAATGTGAAATGCAAAGCTGACATTTGGTGCTTTATTTTAGCACAAAATAAGTTATTTCATCAATTTTTGGCGCACAAATACATTTCACGCTTAGCTCCTGAATAATAACAGAGTGGTTTGAGCCAGAGGTCTGAGATAGCAGAGACACGCCACATTAGGTTTGCAGCAATCTTTAATCTACACTCGATAATTGTTTTTCATATCTTCCTGTTCTGACCTTGCATCAATATTGAGCCGACCAACCGGCAGATTGGCAGAAATGTTGTTTTTGCACTGGTGGTCGGTCTGTGGAAATGGTGGTTTTCACGTTGCGGACAATGTTGGGGCACATTACCCCGGCATGGATTTTAATCTTTATTCTAAGGTTTATTTAGCCGTTAATGGTAATGTAACGAAACTGGTGCTCATGTAAAGCGCTCTGATATCCGATGTCTCGGGTCTAGTTCGCTATTTGAAACAAAAAATTGAAAAATCAGTTGTTGGCCACTTGGCCTATATATGGAGGTGCGTTGGCAGTCTGGCTTTGTAAAGGCTGTTTTCCAACTGCTGTGCAACTTCTTCTACTCTTAGAGCTGAGATTTTCATGAAAGTCTTATAGTCTGAATTCAGCACCTGAGCGTAATTGGACGGAATGTATGAAGCTCTGTGGTTATACTGAATAAGCAGCTACCTATGTTATGCCATCTATTAATGTAATAACTGCACTTTCACAATTGCTTTATTAACCTTCCTGCTTTCTGAAATTTGCTTGAAAATGCACGATTTTCTTCTCTTTTTTCAAAATTTTCTCAGGGGTGGTAACCCCCCCAAGCCCACCTTATGGGGTTCGGGCTCGCACGCTGTGCTCGCTCGCTGTGCTTCCTCGCTACGGTGCAGTATGCAAATCAGTTTACGCCTCACCACTTTCAAATGTCACCACCCGCCCCTGGGAACTTCTAAGATACTTTGGAGACTCTCAGGCTCAATCCGTTGGTACTACTACCCACACACCATGCAGTACATATCCTGGATGGGATATGCTCTAATCTTCCTACTTTTACAGTAAAAACTCCCACTTTTTAAGCCTGGTATGATCATATGCTAATCTCGCTCAGTATTACGCTGCCTAGAACTAGCCCTTTTCCTTCCTCCCTGACATCCATACCCATAAAAATGCGCAAATGGACAAAGCTGATAGCCAACCCCGATTTGACTAAAAGTGCATTTGCTTCCATACCCATGCTATCAGGTAACACCATTGAAGACATATGACTTTTTTAACCTTGGATCACCAAAGTCAGTGAAAAATTTGCCGCCTAGCGCAAATAAAAAAGAAACTCACTCCCAAGGACTCAGCCCCTTGGTACATCCAGGGATTGGCAGATTACCATCTCCACTGTAAACAGCTAGAGCGGAGGTGGAGAAGAGCCAACAAAACAGCAGATGTAGTTCAATTTAAAGCAGCCCTCAGAACCTACCACTTGCAAATCAAATCAGCAAAAAAGGACTATTTCTCTAAGCAAATAACAGATGCTCAATAAGATCAAAAATCCATTTTCAAAACTGTCAATTCCTTCTTATGTCCAAATGCTCTAGGCAAAGACATCTCTCCCTCTTAGACCCTATGCAATCAGAGCTCTTCCTTTTTCGAAGAAAATATTTTAAAACTCCAGTTCAGTACCATGTCAACAGCTACCCCAGATCTAGAGTTGAACTTCTCCCACACAGAACCCTCTTTTCAAGCATTCATAGTATTAGCATGATCAGTCTCTCCAAACAGTTCTGGCTTGCAAATCCGGTTCCCCTTTTGACACCTGCCCGCCTGCTGTCCTCCATGCCATTGTGGACATTGTCATTCCAGTAATTAATAAAATAATAAATGCTTCACTGGCTACAGCAGAAGTCCCTACAGACTGGAAGCTCGCAGCAGTCAAACCACTTCAGATAAAACAGGTCACAGATCCCTCCATCCTCTCAAACTTTCTTTCTATCTCGCTACTTCCCATCCTTGGTAAAGTTGCTGAAAAACTAGTTAATAATCAGATAACAAACTTTTTAGAAGAGGCCAGGCACCTGCACCCTCACCAATCAGGATTTCGTCCTAAACATTCAACTGAATCTGCACTATTAGAAGTCTCAGATACTTTAAATGTTACTCTCGACTCTGGGAAGAATGCCGTACTGATCTTGTTGGATTTATCAGCTGCTTTCGACACCATCTATCATGATATACAGTTACAACGAATAAAAAGTTGTGGCATATCCCATCTTTCCCTAGCCTTGCTGAAATCCTTTCTCTCCAACCGTAGGCAAACTCTCATTCTACGACCGTATCTGTCAACTGAACAATCCATCACATCAGGAGAACCACAGGGATTTTCTTTCAGCCCTGCACTGTTTAACATCTAAATGGCCCCACTCATCTTGCTGCTATCTTCTTTTAATATTAAATCAACCTTATATGCCAATGACACATAGCTGATCCTAACCCTAGATAGAAAATTAAAAAAACTTTGGAGCATCATTTTAAGCTGTGCCTTACTGTAGTCATCCGGTGGATGCAACTCAACCACCTTAAATGTAACACAGACAAGACAGAGATAATGCTAGTAGGGAACTCAAACCCTTCCAACCCAGTTTTATGGTGGCCTCAAGTGCCCCCCAACACAATACCGTTAAGGCGATAAAAAACCTAGGCGTAAAATTTGGCGCCACTCTCTTTTTCCACCCATAAGCACTCGCATTGGCAGAGATTTGTTTCAAACTGATAAAATCTCTTAAAACGTTATTTGACTTTATCCCCTTCTCAGCAAGAAAGACAATGGCTGTGGCATTAATTGCGTCAAGATTAGATTACTGCAACAGCCTGTATGCAGGTGCCACCAAACAAGTGTTATGGAATCTTCAAACAGTGCAACACGCAGCCGCTCGTCTGGTACTGAAATTGCTTCACTGCTCCTTAGTCTCAGCAGCTCTTAAAACTCTGCACTAGCTAGCAATTCATAATAGAGTACTGTTCAAGATCCTGCTAATTAATTTCAGAGCCTCTAGAGCAGTAGTCTTCCAAGTTCTTATTGTTATGAATCCCCCCCCGTGCAAAAATAAATTCTCAGGTCTCACCTCAATTTTTTCACAATTCTGCTAATTTGGCACTGTTTAAATATGTTTAAACATATTTAAGCATTGCAGTTAAGCTCTGTACCCCTTTTTACACGCACTCTGAGTCAGGATATAAATGACTAAAGTTGTTAGTGATGGCCAATTACAAAATGGCTTACCTATGCCTCTTTTCCCAAGCTGCATGACGACCCCCAGACCTTTGAGGACCAGGTGTTGGCAAAGACCACTATGTCGGTATTCTCAGAATTTACTTACATTTCAGAGGAACTCTCCCTTCGGGAACTACAGAAATGCAAGTCAGGCTCACCTAGCGACCCCTGGCCTGCCAAACAATACAAGGCACTGGCGGAATTTCTCAACCCCCATTTAAACCCCATTTGGAATTCATCGTTGAGATCGGGTATCTACCCGACAATGTGGAAACACGCATTTCTGGTGCCCATCCTAAAAAAAGCCAATGCAGATCCAGAAGCCCCCTGTAACTATAGACCTATTTCCCTACTACCTGCTCCGGCAAAGATATTAGAGAAGCTGGTCCACCAACAATTGGCCAGTTTCATTGAGTTAAGAGACCTCCTTCATGATTCTTAATCTGGGTTTCGCTCCGGATATAGTACGGAGTCAGCCCTGATTGAAAAGGCAGACTCAATATAGTGGGCAATAGATGGAGGCTCCAAAGCGGTGTTAGGGCTGTTAGACTTGTCTGCACCATTTGACACCGTTTCCCATCCTATCCTCCTGAACCGTCTAAAGTCTATAGGAGTCCAAGGCACAGCTTTGAGTTGGGTATCTTCCTTCCTTTCGGACCACAAACAACAGGTTTGGACTCATCCCTTCACTTCCACAGTGAAACCCCTCAAATGGGGTGTCCCGCAGGGCTCAGCATTAAGCCCACTTCTTTTTAATATATACCTTACCCCGCTGGCCGAAATGATCTCGAAGTCGGGGATCTAAATAACATCATGCGCTAATGATACTCAGCTTTTATTTACCTTCAATGATGTATGCGTTGCCACCTTTGATCCCCTCAAAAAATGTCTCAGAAATATTGCTACCTGGATGGATCGCAATTTCCTGAAACTCAATGTGGATAAGACCGAGATCTTATTCTTTAACCAACCATCTCCCCTCACATCTAACTTATGGTGGCCGGAGGAATTGGGCACTGCCCCTCTTCCTAATGACTCGATCAAAAACCTGGGCTTCAGATGGGACAGCTGCCTGTCCTTCGCCGCTCAGGTTCAGACAGTCTCAGCTGCCTGTTTTGGCAAAATTAAAACTATAAAAAATGTATTGACTACTTGCCCAGCGATACTCACAAAACTGTGTTCCATGCTCTGGTCGCCTCGCACATAGACTATGCGAATGGACTGTATCTGGGTCTGTCGGTGGGCCTGCTCCACAGACTCCAGATGGTCCAAAATGCCGTAGCCCGCCTTGTCTGCGGCATCTCGCTCAGACAACAAATATCACCCTTTTTGCGGAAACTGCACTGGCTCCCCATAGCAAAAGGATTGAGTTCAAAGCACTGACTCTAGCCTTTCGGGCAGCCAAAGGTCTAGGACCAGCCGACCTTAGGAAGAGACTTCGACCCTCCAGTCATTCTAGAGCCTTACGCTGTAATACGAAACATCTGCTTGTTACTCCCAGGTTTAAAAAAAACTTGAGCAGGAGGCAAGTCTTTCGAGGTAGGTGCCACCCAACGGTGGAACAAACTCCCTCTTCACCTCAGCCTGATCCAGTCTGAACTTGAGTTTCGTAAATCACTCAAGACCTGGCTATTCAGTCGCCAGGATTAGTTAGCGCTCTTGCTCTGCCCCGCATGCTGTCCGTCTAGTAGCGCTTGGGGTAGCTGTGCGCTTAATAAATGCCTTATTATTATTATTATTATTACTGCTGCTCATTTTTTAAAACTTAAAACAAAGCATGATGCTTCTCTTGGCCAAAGACAGGTGCCTCTCCTGAGATCACTAAAGGCCCCCCCAGGGGGGTCCGCCAGCCAGTTTGAAGACCTCTTCTTTAGAACATCAGGTCCAAAATACCTAGCATTCAAATGTAAGCCTTATGTTGCTGCTCGTTCGCTCATATCTTAGGTAGGAGGTTTAAGCAAATTTGCTTAAACCTCCTACCTTCATGTACAAGACAAAAGGTGGTAAATCCTTTGCTGTCCTCTGTACTAGAACCTGGAATCTTCTTTCTGGCCATTTTTGATCCACTGAATCAGAACTTCTCTTTAAGAAATTTCAGAAAACATGGATATTTGCAGTCCCAGTCTCTCTTTGCTTTTTCCTCATCTAGAGACCGGACCCTGTTCATGTATTCTCTGAACTCTATTGCATTCCCGCTTAGCACGAGGATGCCCCATGCGAAGTGACAGTTGCGCTTTACAAATGAATGTTCAGTTTAATTCAATGAGAATGAGAAGTATTCCTGACAGTCAGAAAGACTCGTTTATTGCCCCATGAGGTTAATATGGTAAGAGCAATGAGGCTTGCATATGTTTCTTCAGGTCCACCTGTGTCAATAACTGATGACATCACACTATATTATTGCAAAGTTCTGGCTGTTATGGTGTAATCTGTCTCTCATCAGATGAATATGACAACAGGAAGCAAAAGGCATTCCTGGCCACTGTCTGAACCCATGGGACTGGATATTGATTTAGAAATATGTCAGGAAAAGCTGTCTTCCAGGTGACTTTGATGATGAACACTGCAGTAAAATGTGCTAGTCTGCCGCAGTGGATCCACGCAGCTCTCACGAAGAGAGTGAGAGCAGTTGAAGCAATGAATGAATCAGCTAGTCTTAAGTTGAGTACTCAAAGTCAGGTGAGAAGTCAAGTTCAAAGCCATGCTCAATTTCGTGGCTTGAAACAGAGGGGATAACATTTTGAAACAGGTAAAGATGACAAACAAAGCAAAATGAAATGGTGAAGTTTCTGGTTAGTGGGACTTCTGATGGAGAATCTGTCATTTCTGAAGTCCAGTCTCAAGGCAGGGGTTAAGTGAAGAGCTGTTATAGTGCAAAAGACAATAGCATGAGTGGAAGCAAGAAGAAGAGTGTCTGATCCAAACATTGAAATTCTTCAATCGAAAATCAAAGTTACAATGGCCCCCAGAGGAATGAAGTTCACAGTGAACAGAGCAGACAACGTTGTTTGAAGTTTAGGTTTGAGTCAAAGTTATTTGGAGAATGAAGAGACTTTGATAATAGCTGAAGAAGATATTCCAAGGAAAAGAACTTGCAAAAGAAAACACTGTGAACCAGAAGAGACAAATGCATTCTGAAACTAGTGGAAGTGAACCACCAGCAGCCAAAAGGTCAAAGAGAAAGAGAGTTCCAAATCAAAAGTGTGCCTAACTACAGTCTCATAAGAAGAAGATGCAACAGTATTGAAAACCTGTACACTGGGGAATTAAGACCAGCATATGATTGAGAGTAAATCAGAGACTGAATTTGAAACACAAAAAGAACCACCTAGAATAGAATAAAGAGACTTCTTGAAATAACATTTTTGATACTGCTGTTGAACGAAGAATATTGAAAATCAAACTGAAATGAACGTTTGAAAAAGAAACTGATAAGATAATTTTGAATCTTGTTTTGATTATTGTTTTAATACATCAGGAAGAAAAGAAGAAACAACAATATTCTTATAAAGAAAAGTTTTGTTGCATTTTTTTCAATGTTTGACACAATACATTTTTGTTTCATTTGGAAGCTGGAATACAGAAAATACTGTAAAGCTGTACAATTAGTGTTAATGATAATAATAGTTTTAGAGGTTGTAGTTGTGCTTGCTTCTGTGGTTTAGGTTTCAAAACAAGCTAATGTTGAGGTTACTACTAAATGCGTACAGCATCGTTGGGTACTACCTGTCCCAGGAATCTGCAGTCTACGAGGAGGAGGAGTGACCTCTGGAAGCCCCAGGAGCTATAAAGCATAAACACTTTCACAGCTGCGAGGTGCACGCACGGGCAAAGCCCGGGCCTTGGTTGGGTAGTCCTGCACCCATCAGTGCCAGGAAGAGGCTGGGAAGGCCAACACCATTGGCCTTGCGCGCAGTTACAGACTGATCGTCTTCTCTTAAGCCTTCACTTGATGTGCTGTGGCCTTATTAAGGAATCCTCACTGTTCTCTTGACTGTGGCCTTCTTGACTGTTTCATTTTGTTCTGTTTTGTTTATTATGCTGTGGGTGTCTCTACCCCTTTTTTCCCTAATGAGCAAAAGAAAGGCAGCCGACAATTGCTTGGGAATTGGGAAGGACCCTAAGTCTGACCGCCGTCTGTGCATTGCAAGTCTTAGATAATCTATTTGTGGAGATGGAAGGCATTCTCAATAGTGGAAGAAATATACCCGCAATGCCAGCACCTAAAGCCAAAAATCTAAGATTACCCAATTTTACAAGGAGAAGGGAAAGGCAAATAGCACTCAACCAAGGCCCAAAAATCACCCTGTTGCTAATTTACATTATGGGGTTGAGGCAAGGACTCTGGATCTCATCATTTTACTTGCTACCAGGACATCCCCTGTTAACAGTGGGCCTTAACTGGAAGTGGCTATAACTAATCATAAATCTTGCCCATCATGCCCAGCTATTTGTTATTCCTCATTAACTGATGCAACGAGGCTTGAGGATTGGCTTGGACATTAATACTTCCAATGTTGTATGTTTGGATGATATCAAAGATATTATAGAGAATTTGAGGTCTGAATTTAATATTGCAAGCAATGCTGTTTTTGCTTTAAATATGAGGGTGATGGATTTTTTTTTAACCTACTTATATTTTAAGGGAGAACCTTTAGGCAAGTGAGTCTCATACTCATCAGGCATGCAAAAACAATGAGCCTAAATGTATCCCTAGCTCAGCTAATTCTAGTGCATTATCACAGAGAAGTCACATTAAAAGGAATAATCTACCTTTATCCACCCCTGTGGCCCTCCATCTAGAGTCGTAGTTTCCAACTCTGCATGGTAGGCGTTACCCCTCATGTAAAGAATGCCTATATAGGGAGGAGCTACGCTAGCAACCAAGATGGCCGCATAAGCTCCCGGCTCCGCCGACCTCCGTCGTCTGCGGACATATCCTGTACTTAATCCTGACCTCCCGCCCGACTCCCGTGTTTCCGAACCGTCGCTGAGCCTGAGGGGGCAATCCCGGAGTTTTTATCGCCTTGAGAGACAAAGTTACACCGTCTTTCATTTTCGGCCTATTCCAGTGTGTAAGCCGGGGCCTCGAGTACTGACCCAGCTGGGTTTCAGTTGATCAACATCGGCTGCGGGTACCTGGCGGAGTCCGGTCTCGCCTGAGTGGAACTTATTCTTGATCCTAGTGGTGGTTTCTGGTCCCCGCGACTACTGGACGGACGGCGTCGAGGCGTGCCTGCGGCTGTGGGTGGGGGGCCAGGTCCCGGGGACCCTGTTGTCTTTCGGGGTCCGCGGGTGGGCCCCCGCTCGAGGCGGCGGTGTAAAGATTGCCAAGCCTACGAGTTGCACGCCGCTTCCGTCCATCCCGCTACTGTTTGTCCCCCCCGGAGTAGCCGGCCTCCGGGGTCACGGACCTGCCTCGTTATCATACAAGCGGAGATTGATCAGACGAAGTGTGGACCATCTCTGGGGACCGTAATGGCCGCCATCGGGGCGCTTCGCTTGCAAATGGATGCCGTCTTCCACGAATTGGCCGTAAGGATCGAGACTGTATCTTTGAGACCGGACCCCGGCCCTGTGTCAGACCTGCAACATACGGTGACCCCCGTGAAGCTTGATTTAACTCAACAAGAGGACCCCGAGCAGAATCGAGACTTTGTGTCATTTGTCACTGAACGAACACAGCGGTACGTTAATGGAGCCCCTGAACAACTAGCCCGATCTGCTGACTCATCGCCTGCTCAAGACTCATTTCTTCTATTATTTCTGGAGACTTCCTTTAATACTTTTTGGACTGCCTTGCGCATATTTGGTGGACTTCGAGACTTAACATTTTTGACCCTTTTTGGCTGTTTTGATCTCCATTTTCTATATCGTTCTGACTTTCTTGCTATTAGTTCGATTTTATTGGATGGGGATTGTGTGATGGATCGTGAGGGTCAGGGCTGAATTTGACTGTTTGTCCTCGATGCCATGACTTTCTTTTGACTTCGCTGGGTGGTGTCTGTGATTGTAGGGGCCAAAATGTAGTCTGCTTGTCTGGGTCTGATATGTTACTTATGTTTGATATGGGATCTGCTGCCTCTGTTGCTCCGGGAGTTGGGCGGGAGGATCTTTTCTCTTTTTGTGCCCCCTATCTGTTTGTTTATTAGTCTGCTTTAATTCACTTTTTACGACGGTAGGGGTTGTCTGCTTTGACGGGGGGAGGGGAGTCCGGGAGCTCGTATTGTATTGTATGGTATTTCCTCCTCCATCTTTTCCCTTCCTTGGGGTTAGTTTACTGGGCGACAGGCGCGCTGCTAGTGGGGTTAGGCCGTAGCCATATGCAGGGGTGCAGGGTGGGGGGTTGTGTGTTTTTTTTTTTTTCTTTATTTTGTTCTATGGCCTTTCTTTTCCCTTTTCCTCTCTTCACAAGAGATGTGGCGTATTATCCTGAGTTATGTTCCTCATATCCGGGTATCGAGAGTACGATTCTGATATCCTGTATTGCGGGTGGGTGGGATCTGACACCGTTTGCTTGAGATGGTCTGTACCGAATCGCTTTGTTCCAGCTCGATGCTTGTATTTTAACTTTCAGGTGCCTGTAATTGTCGTGTGTTTCCTCACATCCTTTGCCCGCTCACCGTTGTAATATGTTCCTCTGAAAGATACCTGATATGTATATTTCTCCTCTTGTGGTATAACTAATAAAAATATATACAAAAAAAAAAAAGAATGCCTATATAGATAAGCTATGCTGGTAATATTGATAGAGCTCCTTTCATCCATGCCCCTTCTACTTTTAATAGGAATCAAACAGTGATTTTGCCTGGGATGTGCCCTTGTGGACTTTCACCTAATATTGACCATCTAGATCTTACCCTTGAGGGTACACCCTATGTTTCGGTCCTAGTAGGTGAGCCCCAGCTAAAGACAACTGTAAGTGAAGGGTTTTCAGAGTAAAATAATAAAGTGACACATTGGCTTTCCAGGAGGGCTGGGCTGATGCAAACATTCATACTTAACATAATATGGAACGATAAGTGGAATTGATAGAACGAGATGCTAAATTGTTCCATGGTGACTGCATAGTCGTAAACTTTAGCAACAGCTGGGTCACTGGGAGAATCTTAGCATCTTTCCAGGGGATAGATAGCTCCTCCACAAGTATTGGGTTACGCTTCCTGGAGTATTTCTATAAACAGGCAACTTGAGGACCCCAAGAAGAATAACCTGGTTATTCCATGGACCCAACTTCCCCCTTTCTCCAATAGATTTGAGATTCTTGACTCACTCAATGAGGTGGATTGACTACCCCCTTTGAGCATGATGGTGGTTTGATCATGAAATGGATGAAGATGATAGTCTCTCTTTAGCGTCTAAATTTACTGACCAGATTTGTGCTCTTTCATGGAATGTAGACGGACTTGAGGAGAAGATTAATGTTCCAAATTGTTTAGACTTTATCAGGTCATATCATGTACTGAAGCTTCAGGAAACTTGGTCTGTTAAGAATACTCTTTTTTTGGACGGCTTTCCTCATATTTTCACCCAGCAATTCCATCTTCCTCAGGGCGGACTAAGGCGGGGCTGTGCCTTTTAATATCCTTGTCCCTGAATTGTGTAATGGCTATGTGGAGACAAATTGTTCTAATATAGGGGCAGTACTACTGACTTTTCCGGACAAAACAAACTTATTTATTTTAAAAATGTACAGCCCCAATGGACACATCCCCCACTCTGATGTTATTTCCTCTTCTTGGGCGTAGTCATAGAGAAATGTAGGGCCCTCTTTTTGGTGCCGGCCTAAGTTTCACCCTGTTTTCCCTTGTAAGCAGTCTTGGATGATATTTACTTCCAACCTTGTTTACAGGCTTGTCTGATATTTCAGGACCTCCCATTTGGTGCCGATCTTTTTGAACAAACTGCCCAAGGGCATTAGGCAAAATTACTAATTCAATTCCTGAATCTGGTTATACCCAGTGTTCGGGTATCCCCTACTTATGTAGGCAGGCATTATGAATCAATTGTGGATTCTATCCTGTTTTCCTCACCTCTTAACTTTTTAGTTGATTACCAGAGCAAATGGTCTGGTTGGAGCGATCATAATCCTTTAGTGTTAGTATTAAAATCCCAACAGCAGAGATTGCCACTTCCCACTAAACATCTGGCTCCTACAGGTCAGGGTAGATTTCTGAAGTGAACTGAAGTTAATTCAGAGGAGTTATGTGCAAATGTTTTCTGGCAGATGAGCAGTTAGCTGGAATGCTTACTTAAGCCCAATCCCAAATCAATGTTTTAAATGCCTTCTCTGCACCTTTTGTTAGCGTGAGAGCTGCCATCACAGTTCCTGTTTGTGATAGTACTATCCCCAGGGGGATGTTGGTTTTATGGCACTGTTTTAAAGCTCATTGACCTAATGAAGGCCCTTAATGGTTTCCCAAGGGACAGAAGGGAGTTAAAATGCTTAAGTGCCATTTATAAGAAGGCCACGAAGGAGACAAAATAGTCTCTTAATGACGATGTTTGGGAACGGTTATTGAGATCTAGCATCCTTTTGGAGAGTTCTAAATCATCCTTTTCTAGTCGCTGAGACTGCATTAATCTTGTCCTTAGTGATAGTTGAAGCCAAGTGGTATGACAACTTCTCCTATATTTATTTATTTGAGGATGGGATAGAGCCAGCAATTCAAAAGGCTGATAAAAAGATGCTGGGCAACCCTAGTCTTTCCTTCTCGATCAATGGAGAGGCGTGCGCAATTAGGCGCTTAACAGGCATTAAGGTCCTTGGCCCCGATGGAGTACCCACAGTGATGCCGTCATCTGGTCCCCCTTGTTGTCTAACATATTAAAAGTTGCTGTGCTCACAGGACCCTCATCTCATGGTCTCATTTCATCATGGTAGCAATTTTAAAAAAAGGCGAAAAAGCAGACCCATGATTTTACAGGCCCATTTCCTTGATCGATACAACTGAAAGGCTGTCCCTTGTAGCTGAGGAGAAAAACATCATTTCTGAGTTTGGATTCAGGTCTGGTTTAAGTACTATTGATAAGATTCTGAACCTGCATCTATTGATCCAGAAGTACACTGTGACATTTGGGTTTTATGGATCTGAACTCAACGTTTGACCAGGTGAACTGCTCTAAGCTCTGGTCAATGATGTCGTCCTTAGGTGGTGATCCAGCTTTGGTGTCCTTTGTGGGGGACATCCACATGGACATGTCTGCGTAGGTAAGGATGGCTCTTGTATTAAACCCTTTCCCATTAATAGAGATGTTAGGCAGGGGCGTATCCTGGCCCCTTTCCTATATACTATTTATATTAATTGCCTAGGGAAGGTACTGTTGGATAAACAATAAGCTGTTCCCTGCGTAGGTGCCCATGCACTAACAGTCCTGCTATATGCAGACTATGCCGTCCTTCTGTCAACTAAAGCATTAGGGCTTCAACTGTTACCTGACACTTTTGTTGATTTTTTTGCCAGTCTAGATCATTCAATAAACATCACAAAATCTTTTGTTTTGGTTAGTGGCACTACATCTGTTCAGGAGTTAGCCCATTTTTGTAATACAGCAAAGATTAAGCTCACACATTTAACTATTTAGGCATTTTGCTTGATGAAATAATATATTGGGCCCTTTGCTCTTCTCTAACAGACTTACCCTAGCATGTTCATGTGGATTGTTTCTCTAATTTATTTTATATTATTTATTTATTTATTGAGTTTTATATAGCGCTGGCTAGACCCGAAGGTATCAGAACGCTTTGCATGAGGAAGAATCATTGTTTCAGAACATGGTTACAAAGTTACATCAGTTACTGGAGCTTAGTTACGGGAATTACACGAGTACAAAAGCATAGCATAAACATGAGGAAAAAATAGGCAAGGGGAGAGAAGAATAGGGAAGAGAGGGAAGGAATAGGGGAGGTAGAGGAGAATAATGGCGGCAAGTGGAGGGAGAGGGTACAGGAGGCCCAACGGGGAGGCGCGGAAAAATAGTGTCTGACATCCGGCTGGGTAGGTGACGGTCGAGGGGTGAACCAGAGCCAAACTTGTATATAGCCGCATGGGACAGCTCCATCGGTCATCGGCAAAAGGTTGCTCGGGCACCGCAGAACATACAGAAAGGTTATAGTTTCGGCCTAGGGGGGTATAATCCAGAAAGTTCCAACATGCGCGCCGGTCATAGTGTATGGTGCTGTGCTCCCAGAGGTAATGGGGTAATAACCCAGGCCTCCGCTGTGTGAGACTCCCTTGTCGCCTTGGACCCTCTCAGAGTGGTCTCTGAGACTGCAGGGCATAAATGCTGGGTCCGTTCTCAACAAAGGGAGAAGGAGTGCTTTGGAAAGGGACCCACTCATGGTGGCCATTATTAAAAAATCGGTGTGTTAAATGTCCCCAGAGGTGGCCATTTCGACCTAATTTCCCTTCAATAGATCAGACTAGCTGGGTTGTCCATTTCGATTCTTAGTGAGGAACTCTTTTATTTCTGATCTAGGGGTGTTGGTAGAAAGTCCTTTATTTGTTTCTGCTTCAGGGATGAAGACATCGTTCTATTTCGCTTCAATAGATCAGACTAGCTGGCTCTGCCATTTTGATTCCTAGTAGAAAGCAGGAACAAAATGAAATGCTGCTAAAGAATATTAGTCAAAACCAAAGGGGATGATGGATGGATTGTTTAACAAGCACTCGCCCCCAGTCAACTGATCTGGGTTTAATCCATCATCATTCTTTAGCTCACTTCGCCACAGTTGACTGGGGGTGAGTGCTTGCAATGTTCAACACTCCGTCCATTATCCCCTTTGGTTTTGCTAAAGAATATTAGTAGGGGTGGGCGTAGTTCACGAAGTAGCGATACGCAAAGTGCACCTCGCACTACGCGTAGCTCTACGCGAACTACGTAGTAGCATGTTCGCACTGTGCAAGATGTCGTTTTCATTGATTGCACAGTGCGGACAAGCATCCGGCACTGTGCAATCATTGAAAACTGCATCTTGCACAGTGCGAGTTGTACTTTTCTGCCGCTCGAGTAGATTTTTACTCGAGCTGCAGCTTTCTCAACGCGGACTGGTAGTTTCTCATCGCGAGCGGTCGCGAGCATGCGCGAACACTCGCAATGAGAAACCTGACCTCCTCGCGTTGAGAATCTCACCGGGAGGTTTATTTTCCATACTCGCGATCGCGAACAAGGAAAAAGTCTTGCGAGGATGTCCTTTTGCTTGCTCGCGGTCGCCAACTTGACGTTGAGGACCGTGAGAAAGCAAAAACTGACCACTGCACTACGCTAGCTACGCATGTTTGCACTGTGCTACGTGCCGCTCGCGTAGTGCGAAGTTGCGCAAACTTCGCAAACTATGCGAGCATAGCGTAGTGCTTTGCTCAGGGTTAAATATTAGGCACGAATATCAGAAATAGTTGTTAGGATTAGAACATTCCAGCATGCAGCCCAGCAGTGGAAGGAGAAAGCGCTCCTAGTGCTACTTGAGTGGACGACATCTTAGAGTCAGGCAGCTTAAGAAACTAGTGCAGCCTGAGCATTAAGAACATGGTAAGCTGCAGTTGCGATGGAGTTCCTTGGTGATGAGAAGAGAAGTCAAAAGGCATTTCAGTAGCGGGCACTCACGAAAGCACTCAGTTACATTGCTGCTTGAGTGGACGCCATCTTACGGTCAGGCAGCTTAAAACGATTGCAAGCCTAAGCATTAGGAACATAAAGTAGGCTGCAGCAGAAATGGAATACCTTAGTGAAGAGAAGTCAAATGGCATAACAGTGGTGGGCACTCAGGAAAACACTCCGATATATTGCTAGATTCTCTGTAAACGTCATTGTAGAAATTGTTCTTCAACCGCTCGGATGGAACACGGGCGGCAGGTGTTCTTCTACCACGACTCGGTTGGATGATGAAGGCACTAACATGCCCAGCGCTCTGTCAGGGATGCGAGCCCAATGCTCCGATCAGCATTCAATCCCTGATATTCAGGGCGGCAGGGGCCCTTGAGCCGGCGGCAGCTCCCGGGTTCTCGGTAGCAGGGGGGCGGGGAGCTCTCCTTTTCATGCCCAGAGATCACTGCCTCAACAAGCCGGGTGTGGTAAGCGGCAAGGAGGAGAGTCGCCCAGCGTCTTCGGTAACAGCAACAGGCCAGACTCGACAATAGCGGTCGGTCTCTGAAACCCCGTGCGGCACTGACTCACATGGCGACAGCGGCTTCGTGTTCTCGGCAGCAGGGTTGGTGTGAGGTGGGGAGCTCTCCTTTTCTTGCCCAGGGATCACTGCCGCAATAAGCCTGGAGCGAACAAGAAGGAGAGTCACTTTGCGACTCAGCAACAGCATCAGCTCGATTCTGGAGGTTCCAACTCATCTCACAAGTCTGCAGCAGTACCCGGGGAGCAACTTCATCGTAGAAAGGCTATTCAAGTAAGCTTTTTGCAGGGACAAAAACAGAGCGTTATGTTGCATGCTGCATGCTGGGATGTCGAATAGAAGGGTGGATGGGGGGATATACAGGGATATTCACACAACAGTGATCCCCAGCCCCGGAGCTTCTCAGATGAGCTCCACTACGGCGGCCACCTTAGCTCCCTGTACTTGCGCACTACCGCCGCTATTGGAGGATGTTTTTAGTTTTTCTTTGATCAGGGGCCATCAGAGTTTTAAGGACGTCTGTTAGTAGGTGAGTGGACTACGAGCATGTGGGGCAAACACAAAAAGGTTAAGAGGTCACCCAGGCCATTACCTCAACTCAAGGCACTTCCACAGAACACCGACTGACTCTGTTATCTTTAAACTTGAGTTTCGGTGTTGCTGACTTCTGTTGCTCCACGCTTTAAATCACATTGCATTTGGGGGAGTAGATATTGGAGTTTTTTATTTGGATGAAAATTCTCACTTTAGTGCTCTAGATTGCTCGCTCTGCAGCGGGCTTTTGTCCCCGAACCATATTGTGATATTTTGTCCATGTGGTTTTAGTACTCCCACCAAGATCAACGGGATATAGTAATGGTGAAACCTTGAGAAGTGGAGCAGAATGATGAGGAGCCTTAATGTCATCGGGTTCAGCGAGTGAGCCGAGGCACCGCAGTAAGCCCTGAGAGAGAACAGGGAAATGCAGGTCTGAGCCCCCTGTGGCGTTTGATTTACTCAGAAGCCCCCACGCGGTCTGCCTGACTTCAAAATGGCGGCCACTGGGACAAAAGCAAGGCATCCAAGAGCAAGGTGTGATCTCACAGATGCAGTCGGCGTGACCAGGAGGTGAGCAAAGCTCGGGGGCACACCATACTGGCCAGCAGGGGTGATCCTGGAGTTCCTCACAAGCGGTGTCTTGCCCTGGGAAGAAAAATGTGTCAGAGTTAACACCCAGCATTTGGCTGTGCTAGATAGGAGCTACCAAGATGGCCTCGGCCTCACTCAATTTAGTGCCAGGGTGGGCAGGAAACCAATAAAGGCCATTCTGCACATTTATGATGCCAAATGTGTGTCTGCCACATGCTATGGTAGCGATATATGGGGGTATCAGGATTATCGTGCCATTCAGCTTGAAGAGAAAACGGTTGCTAGGCGCATATTGGCTGTTCTGCAAAGTACCTCAACCTATGCTGTTCATGAGGGACTGGTCCTTAAAAATATCTCACATAATATTAAACTTAAAGTTTTGTTTTGGTGGATTTCAATTTGGTACCAGAGTGAGCCAACCTTGAATAGAATGAATGTCAGGGATTCCCTCTCCCTGGACAATGTGAGAGCAATCTCTTGGTTAAGTTATATCAAGACCGAACTCACCACATTGGGCCGTCCAAGTTTGTGTTCTTGTCCTGACAGCATTGCTACAGCTGATTACACATAGGCCAAACCGAACTTCCATAACTCGTAATATTGCAGTCAGGGATGTAAAATAATTACAGAAACCTGTTGTCTTTGCCCATTGCCTGATTAAAATTGTATCCTCAACTGAGTCATACTTGACGTGGGTAAACAGTGTGTATCATCACCAGCTTTTAACTAGGTTTAGAATGAAACGTTTCTTTCAATTCATTAGTTTTTCTAAAGACTGGTGTCGCCCAGGGTATCCTTGGTCTGCATTTTTATACTTTCCCAGGGAAGAAAATGTTTAAACCCATTTTAAAGGTTTTAAAATGTAATTAAGTGAGGCCTGGTATGTAGTTTCTTGTTATGCTTAGGGACTTTCAAACCTGTGTGAATGCAGGGTATTTCGTAAGCAGCGTTGTCAAATTACGGGAGGCCTGGACTTAATTTGACTAGTGGTCTTTTAGACCCTATGGGGCCCATTAGGATGTCGGGCGGATCGCCACCGCCATGCTATCCGCCTGACATTGTTGCCCGCCCGCCACCCGTTTCCCCCCCGCCATATTACTATGGCGGGGGGACCGCGGCGGACGGAAACACCGTCCCCCGCTTTTCCACCCCGCGGTCACCTTGCGGCCAGGGCGGAAAAGGGTTTATATGGTGGCGGTGTCTATCGGACACCGCCAGCCATATTACGATGGGATGTGGGAGATGCCTTTCCGGGGCGGCATTGCCGCCACGGAAAGGCAGGCGTTCTTTAGTTTGGGGGCCCCTTGCGGGCCCCCCATGGTGAAGGCGAGGTGGGGGTGCCCATGGGGGGTACCTGTGGTACCCCCCTGCAGCTGCATAAACAATGCGGCAGGCACCGCGCTGTGCCTGTCGCTTTGTGTATGCAAATGCATGCCATGCAAACATTGCGGCGGGCGATGCTGAACTGTCACAGTGGCGGGTGCATCCTAATTCCACCCCTTATGGAGGGCGGTCCCAATCCCCGGGAAGTTGGCGGGCGGGCAAAGTCCGCCCGCCATCCTAATGACCCCCAAAGTTTCTTGTTTTGTTGGAATATTTGAATATCTTATACTCTGATGACAATTGATTTGTAATTTAGACTGGAAAGATTAATTTGTTGCCCGATGTAGAATGTCTGTGCATTAATACTCATTGCACTGTGGTTATGCACTTTATTATATGTTTGTATATTTTATGGCATTCTTTTTCATTCTTTGTTGAACAATTGAAATATGTATTGATTGCTAGAACTGATTTTATGTATCTTTTAAGCTAATTTTTTTTAACCAAATAAAGATAGAACTACTACCACTACTAAAAAAAATTAATTAAAACATGATGTACCAGTGCATTAAGAACATTTGGTTAATGGATTTAAGGATAATGTTTTTACTAAATTGATTAAAGAATATATAGATATAATGAAAGAGAGTGGGTGTTGTGTGTGTGCCTACCTTCTTGCTACCGGTAGCGAGGGTTCGACATCTGTACATCTTTCCATCTTCTACTCACTCTCGTGCAATGTATACATAGTGATTTTCAATAATTATGCATTTCTTTCTCCTTATTTGACAAATTTTACAATGTCTTTAGAGAATCTGCCTATTAGAGAAGAAAATAGAGAAATTAAATATAATACATTTTTTAGAGTGATTGCACAAAACAAGTATGATACTGATAAAGATTATGTGTGTATTTTCAGTAGTGAGGAATTTTGATAAAGAATACAACGAGAGAGGAGCATAGATTGTGAGAAACTACGAAAAACAGAAGGTTGCATTAGAGCAGATAAGAAAAAGATGAGGAATTCAAGTTGTCAAGTTTACATCCTAGATTGAGAATAGAACAGGAGAGAAGAGATGAGTTGTGTATGGTGAGGGGGAGTCCTTTGAAGAGAGGAAAGGCTGAATTTGTAGTAGATAATGTATGATAGATCTTATGCAAAAAGTGGAAACTATTTGCAATGTGGAGAACCTATTTTGAGGTGAATTTATTATGTCTGTTGGAACACTGCTAATTTCAAACTCCTGAATTATTGTTTGGTTCATGTTATTTAGCTCTTATACTTCTTAGAGTTTGTCATATGAATGGATTAGATAGTGAACTTAGGGGCCTATTAGGATGCTGGTGGGACTGTTGTCAGTGGCAGTCCAACCGACTTCTAGCTTAGTGAACCGACCTCCCCATTATGATGGGGTCGGTCAGACCGCAGAGGTCAGAGGGACGGAACGACGCTCCGACAGGCTCAAGGAGCATCGGTCCAACTGCGATCCTACAATGGGGCCGGTACCTACTGAGGCACAACTGCAGGGATTACGATGTCCCTTTCCCTCTGCCTTTACGTGATGGTCTGACAGCCATCTAAAGGCAGACTTAAAGGGACTTTGGGGAGCCGATAACAGGGCCCCATCCCCTGTTGGCCTCCAGTATGTGGACCTGGAGGCACTTGTGGTCCCCCCCCAAACATCCATGCACCCTGGCCAGGCACCACGTGGTACATGCCACCTGGTGCATGGATTTTGAGAACTGACCTTTTTCACTGCGGTTTGTGCTGCAGCCCTTTATTAGGGATGCAATACAAGCCGCAATGGAAAAGAGCAGTTTTTTGACAGCCTGCATAGATGCCGCATTGTAATCGGGCAGGTGGAACTGCCGACATATAGTCGTCCAACACCTGCCCGAAATGATGGCGGTCGGATGCTCGTCTAACCACCATCATAATTAGGTCACGTGGGTGGCATAATCAGTGCTGCATGCCCACTAGTAGCATTTGATTTACCAGCCCTGGCACACCTAGGGCCATATGATTCAAAAAAGAGTTTTGCGATTCTCAAATTGCGATTTTTAGCAAATTCAAATTAGAAAATCGGAAAATGCAATGTATGAAGGATTTGCTAAAATGTTTGCGTATCCTACATATTCCTTATTTGCGAATTGCAAATTGAGATTCACAAATAAGGAATACCTTCCCATTCCTTCCTATGGGCTAGGAGGCTCGTAGGAATGAATGGAAGACATTCTCAATTTGCGATTACCAATTAGAGAATCGCAAATTGAGAATGCAATTTCAAGGTTGCAAGGGTGCCGAAAGAGCACCCTGTTGCACCCCTGAAATATGCATGTGTGCACATTTTGCGCGCATACATGCCCTAAGGTCATGTAAGTGCGACATATGGCACATTAAAAAAAATTAAAAGTGCTTTTTAAAAGAAAATCGCAAATTACCACCAACTTGAAGTTGTTGGTATTTTGCAATTCCTTAAGGCCAAATAGCAAATTTCTGGTGCTTCCAGAATTGCATTGAAGGAATCGCAATTTGCAATTCCTTAATTGCATTCGCAAAATTGAGAATCGCAAATTCTCTATTTTGCGATGGTCTTTTGGGATGATACATCCAAAAAGGCTTTTTCCCATTCACAAATGGGCATATTCTGAGAATCTGCCCTTTTGCAAACGGGAAAAAGGCTTGATACAAATGGCCCCTAGTGCACTTTACTAGGGACTGACCAGTAAGTCAGATATGCCAATCATGGTCATAATTTACACACGGAGCATATGCACTTTAGCACTGATTAGCAGTGGTAAAGTGCCCAGAGTCCTAAATCCAACAACAAAAGGTCAGGAAAAAATAGGAGGAAGAAACAAAAAGTTTGGGGGTAACCCTGCAAAAAGGGCCAAGTCCAACATGCCCTAGTTTGAGAAGAGTGAGATGTAGTTTTAGACAGGTAGTTTTTGATGTATTAGGTGCTATAATTCCTTGTATAGGTGTAACAATGAATAGTGTGAAAATTAGACATTTGTCTATAGCTATAGATACGCTTTCAGTAGGGTGAACAGTCACAATATCGAAAAAAATATCAACTTGACAAAATATTGAGTTTTTTACATAGAATGGACAGAATATCGAATTGCAAAAATATGGTGCAGAATATCGAAATTCAGGTAAGAAATATCGTTTTCCATAATATCAAAGTTAGTTATATCAACAGTCATAATATAGTTGTTAAAAATATCGAATTTTTTAATAGTGCTGTGTTAGTATATGTGTTAAAAGTATGTATTATTTTTGTAATGTATATTTGAATTTTTTTAAAGTAATCCATTTTATGTTATTTAATTTTTGCGTAATTTAATTCCGTAGCGGGTTGTGGGTATATAGGGCATTAGGGTGGGAAGTAATTTAATTATAGTAAATTAAAAATTCATTTATAGGAATTCTTAATTATTTTTAATTTAATTTTGTCTTTTAGTTCTGTAGCGGGTTGTGGGTTTAGAGGGGAATAGGGTGGGAAGTAATGTATTTGTTATTAAGTAATTATTTATTTTTATTTATTGGTATTGATAATTAATTGCTAATAAATTATTAATTGGTAATTAATTTTTATTAATTGGTAATAATGTTTATTCATTGGTAATTAATTTTTTATTCATTGATAATTATATTAATTGCATTCATGTATTATTCGGAGCGGGTTGTGGGTTTATAGGGGAATAGGGCGGGAAGTAATTTAATTGTAATTAAGTGATTATTTAAATTATTTTTGTGTATTGATAATTAATTTACTGTTAATTAATTGTGAATTGGTATTAGTTTTAATAAATATTTATTGGTATTTATCGTTAATTAATTATTAAATATTTTGTAATTGGTAATTAATTGTAATACATTTTTTATTGGTATTGATAATTAATTTATTTTTATTTAAATAATAAGTCAATTACTTTCCCTACTGTTGCACTCACTTGAGTGGAAATAGTCATTGTTACCCCTATGCTATCCCAACACTTTCTCTACTGTTGCACTCACTGGAGTGGGAATAGTCATTTTTACCACTACGCTATCCAACGCTTTCCCTACTGTTGCACTCACTGGAGTGGGAATGGTAATTTTTACCCTCCCGCTATCCAACACTTTCCCTACTGTTGCACTCTCTGGAGTGGGAATAGTAATTTTTACCCCTACACTATCCAATGCTTTCCCTACTGTTGCACTCACTGGAGTGGGAATAGTCCTTTTTACCCCTACGCTATCCAACGCTTTCCCTACCGGTGCTGGCCCCACTCCTGCTGAGGGAGCTGCCACAGTGTTCCTGCCCACCAACTGTTGCTAGCTGACCATGAATTGGAACCTATGATCTTGGGCCTGCTGTGGGTCCACCCTTTACCTTGTCTGCACTGCCTGCACTCTCCCTGCATTTTATGACACAGTGCAGTCATTGCCAACCTAACACTGCTATGGCCCTGATACAGGTAGATTGTGGAAATGGTTACATTTGTGAATGCCTCATCGCCCTGCTCTGGCTGATAAGGTTTTCATCTATGTAGTTCGGTGAGGCATCCAGTGTGTGGTTGGTTCACAGATCATTGTATGGACCTCCTCTCCTCCCTTGCAACTTATACGTCAGGAGATTTCTGTTTTTGTTGCTCCTGCTGATATTCTAACATCCCATCTACAGGGCTCTTGACGTTCCCGTTCCCTTTGCTGCGGATAGTCCCTTATTTACTTATTTATTTATTTTCAAACTTTTATATAACGCTGGCTAGAAGCAGAGGTATCAGAGCGCTTTACATGAGGATCAGCCAGTTACAGGATACATAGTTAAATCAGTTGAATCAGCGAGTTACATGTTACATAGTTACATCAATTTGAATCAAAGAATCACAGGGGGAGCAGGAGGGGGAGGGAAGGAGACACGAACAGGGAGACGAGGAAAAACAATGTCAGATGACCGGCTGGGTAGGTGACGGTCAAGAGGCCAGACTCCTCTATAGCTGTATAGGACAGCTCCACCGGGCATCGGCCAAGGTTTCTCGGGCTCTGCGGTAGGTAAAAACAGTTTAGGGGTTCGTCCAGGGGGCGTCTTCATAGTTCCATCAAAGGGGGGGGGGGGAAAGAGACACAAAAACGTGGAGACAAGGAAAAAACAATGTCAGATGACCGGCTGAGTAGGTGACAGCCAAGAGGCCAGACTCCTCTATAGCTGCATAGGACATCTCCACCGGGCATCAGCCAAGGTTGTTCGGTGTCCGCGGAGGGTACAAACAGTTTAGTATCCACCCAAGGGGTGTCGTCATCGTTCCATCGAAGGGGAAGAGAAGGAGACACAAATGGGGAGACAAGGAAAAAACAATGTCAGATGACCAGCTGGGTAGGTGAAAGCCAAGGGACCAGACTACTCCATAGCTGCATAGGACAGCTCCACCGGGTATCGGCCAAGGTTGCTCAGGCTCCGTGGTAGGTAAAAACAGTTTTGTTATCTACATCAATTGAATCAGCGAGTTACGGGTTACATAGTAATATCAGTATGAATCAAAGAATCACAGAGGGAGGTGGAGGGCGAGGGAAGGAGACACAAACGGGGAGACAAGGAAAACAATGACAGATGACCGACTGGGTAGGTGACGGCCAAGGGGCCAGACTCCTCTATAGCTGTATAGGACAGCTCCACCGGGCATCAGCCAAGGTTTCTTGGGCTCCGTAGTAGCTAAAAACAGTTTTGGGGTCCACCCGAGGGGGGTCATACCAGGCCGTTTCAGCTAGTCATGCAAGGCCCCTCCTGTGCGGTGCAGTGTCCCACTAGGTGTCCCGACGCTCGGGGCTACCCACGGGGGCTCCCTAGGAATTTACAGTGCCTCTAGTGACAAACCAGGGGGTGGGGGCCCTCTGTGAGCCACCCACTCGACGATGAAGACCCCCAGCTCGGAGCAAGGTCCAAAAAGTCCGGGGCCCTGTTGAGGACCAACATGTGTGGGCGGCCATGAGTCCTTTGTGCCGCTCAGCCTCCTTGACTGGCCAGCGGTCAGTGCATGAGGGGGGAGGGGCGCAGTCTCAGTGACCGGAGCGGGATCTTCCTACTGCACCCAGTCTGTGGGGGCCCCCCACTCACCACCAGAGCACCGTTTCTACTCTCCTTGGGGGACCCGCTTACCTCCTTTTGTGCCGACTCCTCTCCTCCTATATGCCAGTATACTCGTGCGTGCACCCGCCGTACCGGCCGGTTGCACCCCCACTCCGAGGACGGTTATCGGCTGGGGCAGGCGCGGTCCCCCCGCAGCACCGCGTTGCTCTTCGCACCTCCAGAGGGGGGGAGGGAAGGGGGCAAGTGATAAAGTCCGCCGACACGCTCGAACGTGGTTCTGCAGCTCCACAATTGGCAGCCATAAGGCCACATCCTCTCTCCTATGAAGGTGACTGGGGAGTCAGAACACCCAGAAAGGTGTTTGCCGTTGAGGCTCGCCTAATCCTCTATCAATGGGTCGCACAGATCACAAACAACGTAGGCTAACTTTTGCTCAGACGAGGCCTGCCAGCGGTCATGGATCTCACTCTGACACAGATGAAACTGTAGACTGCGAACCAGACAATGTCGCTACTAATAACATGACTGCCAATTATGTCAGAACTCAAAGTGGGTTTCCATGCCATGGACGCAGTTTTTCACACACTTGCTGGCTGTTTAGACAGGTTGGGGAGCACCTGGACCACCAGGGGACGAAGATAGACAGTGCCGAGGTGCGGATATCAGGACAGGAGGACAGCATCACTATGGCGTAGAAACGTTTGGACAAGATGGGGCGTATCCTAAAGCAAGTAGCACTCAACAATTAAACATGGAAGCTAGGCCCTGGGAAAATGAAATTTGCATTTTCGGCATTGTGGAAACCAGCATGGGGAGGCATTTGTGGAGAAGCTCCTTACTGATCTCTTCGAATGCTCCAACTTCTCTCATACCTTTGCTATGGAACATGCGCATCAGACCCTTGGTCCCCGTATCTCTCAGGGTGCTACATCCCGCTTTCTCATAGGGCTTGGGAGAGGGGGCCACTCCAATATCTGGATACCAGCATCTCACCCTATCCAAACTTCACTCTTGTGGAGCAGGAGGCTCGTCATAAATTTAGTGATGTCAAGAACATTCTTCAGAAGCAGGGCCTCCTTTATAAAATGCTCTATCCAGCTCGCTTGCGAGTGTAACATAATGGAAAATCTCATGCCTTTGACACCCCCCGAGCGATCCGGCTCCATTTACCCCTTCACGATCATCCACACCCCGGATCATCCTGGGCTGAAATGATTACTCTATTTTTCTTGGTGCACTGTCCCACCTTGACCTCTTCACCATTTTCTCAGTATTATCACCACCTTTGCATTTATTATATTCTCTCTGTATACTGTGCTTGTACAACTGCGGTTTATTAGCTTCTACTACTTCATGATAGGTTTCTCATTAGGTTGCCGCCTGCTTTGTTGTCAAAGCGCCCTCATGGTGAACACCACACTCTTTGCAATCTGTTGTTTTATTTGTCCTTATTTTGGGAATTAGCTGGATGCTTCATGATCTGGTGTGGGTGGGATACCACATCTTAACACTCACTCCCCCTTTCCTTTCATGTAGCCCTATCCCTGGCTCCTCCATCTACGCCCCTTTACAATTTGATCAATTGATTTAGCGGGTCCACCTATTTACTATGGGAGATTTGTTCGTAGATGGCCATATCATACAGCCAACCGCAGACCCCCGCTTGCATGGCCCACCCTTTATGGACCACTTTATTATTCGGGGACTCCACAATACATTAAGGTCCCTGCTTTCCTCTTACCCATTGTCCCTCGAAGATTTCCCACCTTTGGCGTTCGTAGTGTCCGCTGCAAATGGCAACCACTTGGTCTCACAACTATATCATATGTGCACCACCCTCAAACCTGACCTACCACAAGGGTGCGGGGGATGTGGGCGGAAGAACTGGGAACCCTTCGCACAGATAAGATATGGTCATAATGTTGCTCACAGACTCAAAGCATCTCGACCAACCACAGGCACAAATTGTTACATTTTAAAATTCATTCACCATATCTATCTCTCAACCTCCTACATTGCTAAGTTTGATCTTACTAGACCTGAACTGTGTACTAAATACATGCCTATGGGGTGAGTTTTTCACATTTAACATAGACCTATCCAGCAATCCACGCTTACAGGACCTCTGTCTTTACACATGTCACTGCTATGACTGATATAGTGCTTTCTCCTAAGCCCCTCCTCACCCTTTTTAGGGTATACCAGAAATATACCTCACTCCTTGTGCGGCTTCATTTCAGTGGCTTTTCTCTTGGTCAAGCGTGAGATAGCGTTTAACTGGGGCAGCAATAAAGCCTGGTAGAGTATGCTAGCTTATGGGGGTATTGTTTTAAAAATGTTTCATATTGTGTTTGACTTCTCCAGACGCCAAAAGCGCAGACGCTGCTGGAACTTTTCTTAAGAGTTGGTTGGTGTTTTGTGCATTATTTTGATACTTCAACTTCTGATTTGCAGTGGCGGCCTGCATCTACTGAGGGAGGGAGGGGCGAGTAAAGAAAAAAAACACTTACCTTGTTCTGACAGACAACTGCCTCCTCACTCCGACCTCCTCCTCTGGGACTGCAGTGCAGGTCCAGCAAACTACCTCAACCAATCCTGGCCTGCTCACATTTTGCGTAGTGGGAAAAAGAGTGATGGATTTAACCCTGATCTCTTGACTGGGAGAGAATGTTTCAATCATTCAGCATTCCGTCCATCATTTGTTGCAGTTACAGTTAACCAGCATGCGAGCAGTGCCCTGATTGGAGGGAGAGGCCTCTCTCGGCACTCCTGAGGTTACTGAATGCGTGCACTTGCTCTCAGCGTAGCTGTCTTAACCCCTTCGACGCTCATGACGAGCTGGGCTCGTCATGGCGTAGCCTCCTCGCACGCTCATGACGAGCCCAGCTCGTCACGTAAAGTGCGGTTTAGCAAAACCCAGCGTACGGGCGGAATTCCGCCCGCACGCATGCGGTTAAGATAGCTGGGTTGAGAGGTTTAAAGTGGGCATGTCTTGCAGGCAGCCGCATGACGGCTGGCTAAAAAGACATGCACACTTTGTACAAGTGCAAAAGCAGCACTCTGCTCACCTCTCCTCCCTGCTGTCAATCAGCAGGCCCCATCCCTTCCTGACGCTCGGTTCAGGATGGGATTATGAAAAATAAAATGGCAATGAATTGCCATTTTATTTTTCATCTCTGAGGCTTTGAGGGCTTTCAAGTGGGGCGAAGCTCCTCTGTTAAATGGAGGAGCCACCCCATCTGATTTGTCCGCTATATGTTATGACTAGTCATGCCATGCTGAATTTGCAGTTTCTGCTTATTACTAATTCATAACATGTGTATTTAATACACTTGGGGCCAGATGTAGGTAATTCTAATTTACCGATTCATAAATACCGAATTTTACCGATTCGGTATTTATGAATCGCTAAATTAGAAGGTGGGAGATGTAGGTAAAATTTAATTTTCAATTACCGAATCGGTAACATTCGGTATTTACCGATTCGGTAAATACCGAATCGGTATTGCCCATTGATTCCTATGGGCCTTGAAGCCCATAGGAATCAATGGGCAATACCGATTCGATATTTACCGAATCGGTAAATACCGAATCCTGCAAGGGTGCAGGGGGTGTCACTTTGACACCCTCTAGCACCCCAAATACAGGCATGTGTGCCATGTGGCACACAGACATGCCCTGAGGGCATGTCTGTGTGCCACATGGCACAGGTGTGCATGCACAGATGTGCATGCACACCTGCATTCGGTATTTTACTACCCAATAGGATTGGGTGGTAAAATACCGACTCTTAAGGGCCTGTAGCACTCTCAGGAGTGTCACCTACATGTGGAATTACCGAATCGGTAAAATTACCGATTCGGTATTTTACAGAATCGGTAAATTTACCAAATAGGTAAATTTACCGATTCTGTAAAATGCTGGCCCCTATATGCCGAATCCTAAATACCGGTCGGTAACGGCCAAATTCGGCCGTTACCGACCGGTATTTCCTCTCCTACATCTAGCCCTTGGTTTTGGGGGTGAGCCAGAGGACTTTTCTTTTCCTCCTGAGACTCAGTCCAATGTATTTTAGAGATTTTCCTGAACATCTATTGACTATGGATACTAACTGATCCTTAAATGATTTTTAATGCTCATTAGGACTTAGAATAAATCTGAATTCTTGACCATCTATTCTGTACTTGAGCCTTCATGGCATATATTTTGCATAGCTCGCACACTACTGCTTAGTTAAAAAAAATATATAAAACCCCTACCTTCTTTCCCGATCTAAAACTCAGGTCTTGAGTGGTCGCAGTTACTTATGCATTACTCTGCTGAACTATTGTTGGGTCTGATGTTGAGGAGGTTGATCTCTATCACAAGATCAAGGGTGCCAGAGAAGAACCGCTGAACATAAATTTTGGGGTGATCTAAATTTTGGGATGCTTTAACATTGGGGTTTGAGATTCTGCTTCCACCATAACATTAATTTTTATTTATAACAACATCAGGAAACACACGAATCACATGAAGACTAACTCAAATCATTGATGTCCTACAAATACAGATCATGACACATGTGATCATCGTTGTGTACACAAATGTCCAGACAGCACAACATACAAAAGAAATATATGAATGCCCCTTAAAGAATTCCACTTGCAAATGTCACCAAACTATCCTTTTATGTCCCCATAAGCATACCATCGCTATGACAACCCAGACCGGTGCCACAAGAAAATACAGACCATCTCCCAAACTACCTCCTGAAACAGTCCATTTTTATCTCCAAGAGGGTTTAGGTGCTGTGCCTTTCTAAAAGCTATGCTAACTTCAGCAGAAATTAAAACTAAACTCATATTTAGCCCCTCCAAAAAATGATTAGCCCAAAAAGTAATACACAGCCAAGAAAGTGTCCTTCAACAGTATTCAGACAAAACTTGAGCCTTCCTCCCACAGACCTGTAACATTGCAGTCAAGTAAAAAACATTAAGTAAGAATGTAAATGCCCCAATCCCTCATAAAAACCCGGACAAATGCAACAAATAGCCAAATAACAAAAAGTCAAACTCTGAAAAAGTAAATACTAATGTCTCTCAAAAATGAAGAGTCACTCTAAAATGCCGAGCGTATTTCTATGAAGAGACTGTGAATGATACTGAGCCGATACAAAACAAGCGATAAAAAAACTTGGTATCCCAAATACTGGAAGCCCCCAAATATACATAAAATACCAGCAAACATCCTCTCCTGTCAATGGAACTGCAGTGACATTAAAACAGCAATGGATGCAATATAGAAAATTTAAAAATGTAACATCTCTCCCAAGGACTTGAGGAGAAGGGACCATAACAAGAATTATCTTGGCAATGTTCCCATAAGAAACATTTTATATACATGTGCAAGCCTCTATTCAAATACCAAGAAAATCAAAAAAATAGGAAGAAAATCCTTGATTCTTTAGACAAAGTACCTTAAATTACCAAGAAGATTACAACAGCAAACTTAAAAAAGGCATTGCCATCTCAGAAGCATTAGAAAGCCATGAAGATGGAAACAATAAGCACTGATGCTACAGTACTCCTGAAGAACTTCTGAAGATGTTCCAAATACACCATAGTGTGCTTCATTGTAAAATTATACTATTGTGCGATTTGTTTTGTATGAATCAGTTTGTGTTTCATTTTCTCATTCTTACTGTGAAATAATGTGCTTTAATTTGCATGTTAATCTTATGACTAATAATAACATGAATAATAAAATATAAAAGATTGCTGGCATGTGTTGCTGCAAGCCATGCAGTAGTCAACTATTAGGTTACTGTCTTCTCCCATTAGCCTGCAGCGTTCAAATACTGTTGGTCTACCAACCTCTAAATCAGGCAGGTGGACCGTGAGTTTGGCGAAGAGGGTACACTGTTGCCACATCGATGGACTACTGTCTCCTCTAAACTCTAACTTGGTCCATAATGTTAGAAGAAGTGGTCCTCTCTGCAGGATCACCCCCAAACATTTTACCTTCATCCCTCCTATTTTTTCTGAATTTATTTTTGCTAGCCTTAGGACTCTGTGCACTTTAACACTCCTAACCAGTATTAAAGTGCTTGAGCTCATTCCCTAACACATGGTAAAATTGCCTTACACCTGATTGGCATATTTAATGTACTTATAAGTCCTTAGTAAAGTGGCATACCATATATCCATAGACTGTTAATTAAATGCTACTAGTGGGCCTGCCACACTTATAATGCCACACAGTTAAGTAGCCCCTTAAATCATGCCCCAGTTCTGCCATTGCAGCCTGAATGCAGTTTTAAACTGCAACTTTGACTTGACAAAATAACCACCTTTCAAAGCCCTAAACTACCCTTTTATTACACATAAGTCACCCCTAAGTTACGACCTAGGTAGCTCAAAGGGAAGGGTGCATTGCGATTGAAAGTTTGGACATATAATTTTATGATTTATATATCCTAGTAATAAAAAAACTCACAAATGTATTTTTCATTCCTGGGAGACCTACATCTGCCATCGGATGACATTGGGTTGCCTAATTTCGTTTATCAAGTGCTAAGTTTGATTGGAAACAGTTAAAAAGTTCATGTTTGGTGTCTGAGAAACTGTAATTTAAAATCCTCTTTATTGATAAAGTTAGATTTTAAGTTCCAATTTGGAAAATGCCACTTTTAGAAAGTTTAAAAAACTAGCACACCATGCTGCTTCAGTTTGGACGCAGCAATATGCAAATCAGCTTTGACCCCGCTCCAGTGGGAGCAGTTCAGGCTGAACTGCCAAGTCATGTCCTCCCTTAACTAGAGCACAAGCAACCCAGGACCAGTTTTGCCCTATTTATGGGATCATCAGCTGGGTACAACTTGGTTCCAGTGACACAGTGTGCACGGGACCCAAGTCTAGACATACGCATCCCACATAGAGCGAAACACTAAGGTATACAAAAACTGATGGACGGAATGGTTGCATTAATCTTGGGCACTGGTAATTACTTGGGCTGCATCGCAGTCTATTATTATTTTGCACACCATGCCACCTCAGGTTTAACCCAGATATATGCAAATCAGTCTTGACCCTGCTCCAATGGGAATAGTCTGGCTCGAACTTCCAAACCAGGTCCCCCTGAACCAGAACACAAGCAGCCCAACTGTGTCACTGGAATCAAGCTGTACCTGGCTGATGAGCCCATAACTAGAGTGAAACTAATCCTAGGTTGCTTGTGTTTTTGACTAAAAACTGCTCTGAGAACCGAGAGGAGACCGGGACCAATCTGTTTGTGTCAACCCAAGGTGCATTGCAGGTCGGCCCTCATCGCAACAGCAGATCCTTTTCAGCAGTCCTTTGCAGAAGGGATATCTTCCTTCATGGTGTTGTGTAAACTACGACTTTGGTGTAGTTCTACAAGGTTTTCTTTCTCGGTTCAGTACAGATGTACTCGGTTCAGTGCACCAATGCTGAATGTGAAAGACAGGATACTGTAGTCCTGCAGAACCCTATCCAACACATTGTTGAAGTACAGCTATTGCTTTTGGGTTACTAACAATCCCTGAAACTGGATCAGGGGCACCGTGGTAATAGAAACAAACCTATTTCATTATTCACAATATCACACACACACACACACACACATGCACACTGCAGTAAGAAGAATAGACACTTTTAACTAAAAACATTTATGACAACAAAACAATTCTGTTTTTCAGTACATCTATAATAACTACACAGGATATCCCAAAAACAGCAAGAAGACACATTGTGAGCAACAAGAATAAAATGAACATTTCTAACATGGTTGAAATGTTACCTAAAACCTAACACCCTAAAACCTACTTCTATGCGCTACACTGTAAGAACATGGAAAGTAGAGCAACTTGCGGTATAGAGTTTGTTAGGGAGAAGAAACGCACTACATACCTTGTTGACAGCAAGAGCTGTTGTCATCAGTGGATGCATGAAGGCAGTGTTTGCTGTAAAGGACAGATGCTTTGTGGTACTGACCTTCCTCTGGGACTCAGCTTTATCAGCATCAGGGGAGATGTAGTATCTTTGAAGTGCACTGGCAGTAGGTGAGACCATCCTATGGCAGATTATTATGTGATAATCTGTGTGAATTTCCTTTCTTGACAAGTGGTCAAGTGGCATTCCTTATATACTAAATCTTACCAGAGATTGGAATTTCTGATATAAGTTTGGGAATGTCTGACATAAATTATGTACATCAAGGTATGCGTCCCAAATGTTTCCTTATGAACATTCAAGGTGAGAGGACATCAATTCAGACTACATGATTTGGGCTATATCTCTGTATTTGTTCCTATTTAAGCTTGATATGGTGATATGTAGACACTTGTCCCAGACTGACGTCGCATCAAGAGTTATATCTATGTCGTTAGCCAAATGACTTGACACTTTCACAGTTCTTAGAAAGATAAGGTCAGATGGTATCTGTACCACATGGCAGACATGACAATGATTCTCCATAAATAGGGAAAGATGGCAACTCCCATTGTCTAAAATTGAGAAAATTGTGACTTACCTAACTGACCTAAGATGGAATCGGGCCTACTTAAAATGGAGTTGGACCTTTACATCAGTGGAGCCCTCATTGTCTAAAGCCTCCAGCCACGTCCCACTAGAGAGTCTCAACTTCCATAAAAAGAGACTACGTTCAAACATGGAAATCTTCAACATGAGTTCTTCCAGCATCTCCCGAGCGATGACGCCTTCTCCTTGGACACCTCCTACAGCCTAGCCCCACTGACCTTCTACCTTCTCAGACAGTTTTTGTTGAAATTTCTTATAAGTCCAAAGGTAAGCGCCAACTGGGCAATTAACACCCCACTAAACCAACATCCCAATTTATCACAAAGGTTGATTACAGATGGTGATAAAATAAAAACACGAAATCATGGCAGCTACCTCGCAAAGCAGACCACACTGCATCACTCTGTATAGTACCACATAATAAAGTATTAACTGTGAATAATTATCAGTTTTGTGGGGTGAGGCAATGTCCTAATCACCACAGCAAATTCCACAGCTGTCAATAGGGACATGTGGGAGGGGGTCACCAGCATATCAACAGGTCCCCCTTTTCTTCTCTTTATCTCAATGGTGGCATTGTCTTGTGCCTCTGCAGAATTTCTGGTTAAAATATCTGCTGACACTGCTATTGAGGCATCAATAAGCAACCAATTTAATCTCCTATAGCATGCCCCTCAGAAATGGTCAACGCAATAAGCACATATACGCATGATCAAGCAATGTGTCTGTATGTAATGACATAAAGTATATATGCCAAATGAAAGCAACACTGCAATGCCTGTGTTTTTAACAAACTTCGCATAAATATTTCTCTCATGGAGCTCCAGTGGAGGGGCACACAGTGCTATCCTAAAATGTTTCATGGCCCACCAAAGATATTTTTGGCCCTTTATTTGGACCAATTTTGAATTTTTTGCAGATTTGCAGATAAGTTAAGTCCTATTGATGCTATACAATGTTTGAATTAAACCTTGAACTTTCAGAAACAGGGGAAAACAAAACACTTTGAAACACAAGTTGCACAGCATCAGCAAGCCAAACAATACCATAAAGGAAAGTTGGAACCTGCATTGATAAAGACATTTCTTTTTCAGCTAGGTTACATTTTTTTTTATCTTACATCGCCAATATTTTTTGTGAAATTCAGTGTTGGAGGATATTTAGCAGACTAGTGCATAATGTTAAAAAATACATATGCACACTGCTTTTAAAATTGTACCTTTAATTGCTGGATATTCGTTTTCACAAGTTACTCCTCACCCCTGTCACCACTGGCAATGTCACTGCAACAGTGAAAAGTAAATAATGCTCTCAGGATTTTAACCATTCTCTCTGTGAACTCTGATAATATTCTACTGAATTTGCATCCCCCGACTAGTTCCCTCCTCTCCTCTTTCTATGAGTACCCTTTCAAGACCATGACCCTGACTCTGCTGAGTAACAGAAATGGGAGGAAGAGGGTAACAGCAGAAGAACAAGGAGTTAAAAAGAATGTTATAGTGAGATAGGCGAAGTTGAGAGAGATGGAAGGTAAAGCTAAATATGAGGTTGTGAGAGATAGGTGAGGGTAGGGTAGATGTAGGTAGGGAAAAAGAGGTTGCCAAATTGTTAGATGTAAACAGCAGACACAGTTGAGGTGGAGAAGCTGTTTATTCAACCAAGATCCTCAGGCAACAGCTGGCAACTGAAGCGCGCCAACATTCTAAGGTGAGCTTCACTCCAACATTCTAAGGCAGGGATGTACCAAGGATGGAAGGAAGGAGGAGTGGAGCAGGCAGGGAGATCGGAAGGGAACAATGGAAAGAAGGGGCGATCACTGGCTATAAATAAGATAGGAATACATGTGGATTACAAGGCATTAGATTACAACACAAACCTTAAATAAAAAAGAGAGATAAAAAAGGGAAGATTTAGGTAGGAAGGGAGAGTAAGGAGAAGCCGATGTAGCGATTGGTAGCATCAGTTGTGGCTGGCAGGGAATAGGGTGGTGGGCAGGACAAAACATTTTTTTAAATAATCACTTGCCTGTGCATGTCCCTCACCAGGCAGTGCAGCCTGGTGGGGAACATAGAAAGTGTGCATGACTATTTGGCCGGCCCAAAACGGCCGGCCAAACAGTCATGCGCACTTAGAGTGTGTCACCACTCCTCCCCCTGTGACCCCACCCTAACCTAGCCCCATAGTGAAAAATAAAATGATAACAGTGTTATTATCATTTCATTTTTATTTTCTCCTGCTCTGAGAGCGGTGGGGTGAGGCTTCTCTGCCTTAGCGACAGAGCCGCCCCTGGATAGCAGGGTGAGATACAAATGGGGCGAGGTAAGTAGAAAAATAAGACAGAAAGAGAAGAGGGCTAGAGATGTAGAGGCAGCGAGATGTACAGATAGACAGAAATGTGAGGTAGTGAGAGAAATATAGGCAGATTATAAGGAGAACTGAGGTAGAGAGAGGTGCAGGGGGTGTAGAGATAAAAGAGAGAGAAGATAATGATATTAATACGTTTGAGGTAGAGAGAGATATTGAGAAAGAAGTAAAATGGTGATTATTGTGAGGTAGCATTGACCTGGGTAGAAAGAGAGACAAGAGGTGAGAAAGCAAACAAATGGCGAAGTAAACTGAGAGGTTAGGTTGCGCGAGAGAGGGAGATGCCTGGGTAGATAGGGATGAGATTGTGAGAGAAGTGAGGCAAAGAGAGAAAACAGAGAAAATTTAGGTATAATGTGGTGAGATAAAGAGAACTGAGATATTTTATCAAAAAGAGGTAAAGGTGTGAGGTTGATAAACACATGTGGTGGAGAGACGTTAAGGAGATGGAAGAGAAATACAAATAAACCAGTGAGGTGCAGAGACAGGGAAGCATTGGATAGCGAGTGGAGGCAAAGAGGGGTAGAGATGGGTGGATGCGTAGAGATAAGCACAGACAATGGTAGAGAGGGAGTTGATATGGGTGTGGGATGAGAGAAAGGTGGTGTTCGTAGAAGAATATTGAGATATTGGTGAGGTAGACATTGAAGTAGAGCGAACTGATGTAGAAAGAGATGGGGATGCACAGTACAAATACTTGTAGGGATAGGCGGAGAAAGCATGTGGCAAAAAGCGAGTGATGAGGTAGAAGAGGTAAATTGTGGTGTTTTAGGGAGAGAGACAGTGGGTAGAATGATTCTTTTGTAATTTATTTGCCACCGACTGCCTGAAAGAGTAAAAAATAATCTGTTTCATGCATACGGACAGTGGGACCTCTGGCTGTCCCAAGAGTCTTCAGGAGTTTGTTCCAGAAAAACAATGCAGGGAGTGTGATAAAAAACATTTTACACTCTCAGCATTCTATTGCACCTTCAGTGACATGCCACACCTGCATGCAGAGATCTTCTACTATGACAGGCAGTCCTCCATCAGGAGAGCAGCGGGTAAGAGTGGAGGCCAGTGTCTCCAGTGGCCTCACAGGCTGACTTCCAAACATAAAAGAGTATTGGAGCCAAACCACAAAAGCTCATAATTATATAATAACATTAAAACATGCCTTGATACTAAAAAAGCTTTCACGCTCAACGACCCAAATGTAGTAAATAACATGAAGAATAGAATGGTAGGTTAGGTTTATTATCTCTCAAAAAATACGAAAAATAACATTTCTTTTACAGTTACATTAATCAGGGAAACTCAGATGTCAGCTCAACAGACAGTCTACATGCATCAGATTATTAAAAGAGAAAAACCTGTCTTCAAACCTAACCCATCAATTGCTATATAAATTCTTACAGTGCATCATCTTATCAGTGAAAATAGACACCTAGGAGTTAATAAATAAGAATCAACTATTTGACACACACTTCATTTAACAAACAGAACAGTAAGTGGAATTCTCAAATAAAATATATTCAGAGAACCAGATGTACTTTAGTAATTACTTCAGCCACAAGCTGTACTCGTTTTGCAGTAAAGGATGCATAATTCAAGGAGCATGCAAATTTCTTTCAAATATCAGCCAAATGTTTGCTTTACACAAAGGGGCATATTAGAATGGTGGCACAAGACAGTACAGCAAGTTACCTTGCTGCGCTGCCCTGCGTCACAGGGAAATGGCAGGAATGCACAGTATTTATGAAATGTGTGCAGGCACTGTGGCTTTTCTTCAGGCACGGGCAAAAGCAGGCCCCCTTGCAGCATGGTGTAAGGGTGCCTGCGTTACAGGCAGGTTTTTTCGTGCAAGAAGGGGCATCTTTCTGCACGAAAACAATCCACAGATCTGGTTTCCTCTTTCTATGTGTGCTGCAGACTGCAGCACACATAGAAGAGGAAAAAAGAGGAGCAATAAACAGACGTATCCTTGTTACCCATCACATGGGAAGGCGTAAGATTTTGAGGCAGTCCCAGGTTTACAAGTCCTTGTAAATCTGGGAATGCATAAAAACATAGGAGTTGTTTGGAAACACCCACTGCAATGCCCATGGAACTTGCACAGAGTAAGGCAACACAGCTTGGCTTTGAGGGGCTTTACATAGATGACTCGGGGCTTTGCCTTGCGCATGCTCTACGTTGCGTGGTGCAAGCGTGGTGCAAGGCCCTTGTAAATGTGCCCCATAGTGGATAAGTGAATCTTACCACCCAGGTCTTACCATTTCAATATATTTATGGCCATATCTTTCAAGTCTATACAAGAAACATAGCTAGGTCTTGATGAGTTCCAAAGTGTACAAGACGAGGTGTGGGTGTTTAGGATTTTTTGTACGTTCATATTTTTGTGCATCATTAACAATGTGCAGAATACAGTTTAACACTCAATTACACATGTATGCAATGAGATAATACTGTTGTTTTTTAAACAAATATTTATGATGTGTAGAAGTACATTTTCCTGACCCTTGTCAACTATGCCTCAATTTAGGCAAAGCCACCATCTTGCCGAAAATAGATGTTACGCTTATCCTCCCCTGCACATCTCACTGCTTGTTTTTGCAGCATGTAGTCAAGTAAAATAGTATCCATTTATTACATTTTATTTCATATTGACATTGTTTCTGATGTACTATTCTTTTTTGTGGCTTGCATCAAAAGGGTTTTGGCTATTGGTTGGTTTGGTTATCAGATTTTTCGAATTTCAAGATCTCAAGATATTGTTGTTTAACTTGTTTGCACAATGGTGGTGAGTTTTGCAAGGCACCGCATGCACCCAGATAGGTTCCCTGAATTAACAAGTTTCCTTGCTAGGAGTTTTCATGTTTAATCTATGTCGGTGTGTGTTTTTACTCCTAGGTGCACAAAGAGTCAGTACATTGGTCAGAGGTGGATTGCCAAAGGATGGTAGTCAGCTTTGGTTTGAATTAGGGTTTACAAGTGTTGCAAAGGTGCTAGTATTACTATTGCTATTTGTGATATCTATCTGTCTTATTCTTATCATTGATTTTTCTTCCTAGTTAGTTTGAGCAAATTAGTTTATTTAGTGTGTGTATTTTGTGTAAGGCTGTGCAAGTGTTTCCTCATCCATGAAGTAGTCGTACTGTGATTGGTTAGTCAGCCCAGGAGTCACACTGGGATTGGTGAGACATCAACACAGAGTCACGCTGTTATTTGTTGGTTGCTGTCAAGCCTAACTGTGATTGGTTGACCTTTGGCACAACTATGCTGGGTTTAGTTGATGTTCGTTAGTTGTTGTTTGTTTGTTTTGTATGGTTTTCAGGTTCTTTTGAGTGAAAGAAATCGGTGCTGTGTTAAAGAAGCCAAAGCCTCCAGTGTACCTGCTATTGGGTGTGAGAAGTTGGCCTGGTATATGATGTTCACTATTCTAGTGAGCACCTTGCACCAGTCCAAACAACCTTTATGGTGATGGTTGTAAAGTCAACCTTATAGACCATCTATCCTAGTGGTAGCATGGACAAAGCAGTCTTAGGCTAAACTCAAGAGGGCATGTGAAGCCAGCTGTTTTACCATATGTAACCCCTTTAATACCAAGTGAAAGGACACACACAGGTTGTATATCAAAATATATATGTATTTATTTCTAACACAATCCTCTGAACTCTTTATGAGGTCAGAGGCACCAGCACATAACAAGATACTTAATTTAAATACAATAAGTTGCACAAAATACAGTAATGCCCTAGGGGCACTTCGAACCATATACTAAAATAGTGGTATAAGAACCACGTCACGAACAAAGGAAAGGCCTAGGGACTGGAGAATCGCTGGGGCTACGCTGTACTACCAAAGGGTAGGGAGCAGGAGACCCACGGGATGCGCGTGCAGTGTCTTTACTCGCACGCAAGTTGCCATAGAGTTAGAATGGGAACGAAAGAATTGGAAACGAGTTCTTTTAGGACACTTCCGGATGGACTAGGGAAAAGCTACTTGAAACTAGGACACTAGGATAGGCAAATACTAGGCGTACCGAATACTCACGTTACCTCACCCACAGGAAGCGGGTGCATAGGTGTCAATGTGTGTCGGGTTTCGTCGCTGATTACTATGGAGCCTTGGAGAAAGATGCTGCAGGCGACCAGGAGAGAAGTGCGGATCGAGGATGAAGAGTCCCTGAAAGCAGAGGGGACAGAGTCTGGGTCACTAGCCAGTGACCAGGAAGGAACCAGGAAGTAACCAGGCGATGTCGTGAAGCTTGTCTCTACAGCCACGTGGACCAGGAAGTGTCGACGACAACCAGGAACTGGATACGGACTGTCCCACAAAGGCTCTCACTGTCAGCGGTGTCGGCTTCTGGATTGGAGTCAACAAGCCGTGGCAAAGGCAAACCACGCAGGAATCAAAGATGGCTTCTTGATCAGACCAGCAAGGTCCGATGAGCTTCTCCTTTTCAGGGAAGCAGGGGCCAGTCTGGAGCAACCAGACCAGCATTGTAAATTCAAAGGTTCATCTTCACAAAGGCCACTAGCCAACGGGCAAGTGACCGGACAGACGCGTCGAGCAGGAAAATGCAGAAGGGCCCCACGCAGAACTCATGGAGTGTGGAGGGCTGATCTTCGGTGCAGTTGGTGCTCGGGGCTGGGGATTCTCAATCCCCAATGCACAACTTCGAGGGTGCCTCAGAAGTTGCACGGAAAGCAATTTGCTGGCTTTCCAAGGTGGCCGGTCCCATGTCTCTCGTCACCTCCACGGGTCTCAGCTCTGCTGTGACTGTGGATAGGGCTGTTGGAAGTCTGGAATTCTGGGTCTTGTCAGGCTCTGTGCTCCGGCGGGAGCGTCGACAAAGCAAACCGTTGATCACTTGATGGGACCTGCTTGCACAGGGTGGTCATTCCTTGACCACAAGGGAGATTCTTCAGTCGTCTTGTTGCAAAGTAGATCGTCGAAGGTCCAAAGTTTCAGTCAGGATAAATCTAAAGTCTTGGGATTTAGCTCCTACCTATATACCACATTTAGGGGCTGGATTACCTTCTAGGTCCCTCCTATGGGTGGGACCCAGGAAGGGGGTGGTTACACCCCTTTCCCTTTGTCCAGTTTTGTGCCAGAGCTGGGGCTGGAGTGCCCCAGCACTGGTTTGAACTGGACTATGCATGGGACACCTTGTGTGCCCCAGGGAATGTCTCCTTTCATTCAGCCCTCCCTGCCCCAATACATTATGGCCTGTCTGGGGTGGTGCTAGCACCTCCCAAGACAAGAAACCTATTGTCCAAGCCTCCCTCGCTGGAAGGACTCCCAGCAGCAGGAGGTCAGACTTGTGTCTGTGGCAGCATCATCCATTTTGTGATGCTGAGGCTCTGGTTAACTTTAACCGGGATTAGTAGGAACAACATGTCTTCTCCCTCTAGAAGGGTGGAATGCTACCCCCGTTGCCGGAACTGGCGAGGGGGTAGTATTCCAAAGCCTATGACACCTTACACGACATGTTTTGATAAAGCCAAACCAAAGTTAGCATTTAACCGCGAGGTTCATAATGCACTTAAGAGTATATGGTATGGCTATATCATAGAACAGCTATAAGGACATGGTTCCGAAAGCTGCAGACAGGCTCAGCTCATGCTAGAGCACCATCTCACATAAAACCAAGCACTCTGCCTTCAGGATTGTTAAGGCCTGCCATAGGAGTAACTTATAGGTGCATATGTGTCTATATATAATGGTAGGTATAGGAATACTACACCTAAGCAAGGGGTTATTACACATCCTTGCCCCAGCTGAGTGATCAGCCAGTTGTGTCAGTTTGGATGGCCAGCCAGGGGTGGCAAAAGATATGCTGCAGCCACTGGTAGGCCTTGGATGCACCCTTTGCCCTGGGTACCTATAGTACACTATACAGGGGCTCATAAGGTGAACAGAGACGGAGAGAAAGACAATTATGAAGCAGGTGATAGGTTCATTTACACAATGGTTGAAAGGCAAGTGGGATCGAGAAGAGAAATGCTGAAGTAAAGATATTATGGAGGGAGGGAAGGTTTTACCTGCAAACGTTAAAGGCACTATAGGCAAAATGAAAGTAGATGAGGGCGAGAGAGAAAAGAAAATTAGAAAGCCAAATTCAGATGAGGAGGATAACTTTTTAAATTCCAGACCGCCTACATATACTGATGGAATCCAGAGACAGGGACAAAGTTCTATAGTACCTTATGCAGGTACAGCAGGAGATGGTACGAGTGTACAGCTAAAAGGACTGACTGCACTTACAGTTGTGAGTGCATCTGAGAATACATTGACAGTTTTGCCACGTACCAACTGAGATATTACTGTCTCTCCATGTTCAAATGACATGCTTGCTGAAGGTCCTATTGCATCTTCTAAGAAGAGAGATATTATTGTTGGCCTTTTAAAAAATGTATTTGGGTAAAATTTACTGGGAACAGTTGACACAAATAGATTATTGTCATACAATGTGGATGAAATGAGACACTTAATCAAAGAAGCATCAAGATGGGCAAACGAGGACCATGATAGGAATTGGCTGAAGAATACGAGGTTGACATCATTCAAATGGAAAATTGTACCTCTGACATAATATCAATGCATACAAAATCAAACACAAAATATATCGGAAATTAAATATCAATAAAAACTATCGACTTCCTTTAGTTAACAAGCAAAATCATACATTTCAAGTACACAAATATCGTTATTAATAATATACATTTTTTCCTATATTGAAAAAACAAATATCGGAAACAAAAATATCATTACCTTTGAATAAATATATATTAGGTCCAAAACATTGATTTACACAATAGTGACTACAATATTCTCACAAAAATAATTACCATATTTTACTTAAACCAATTATTGGAACTAAACCTACGACATTTTATACACATTGTTAAACTAAATATAAATATATTGTTGTTGTTGTATGACTTTATTCGATATAAAATATCATAAAAGTATGTACAATCAAATCCATCACTTTAAAACAATGCCAAATTTAAAAGTCACTACCATATTTCCATACAACTAATAGAAGTAGAAAACACATTTTAAAAATATCGATGTATATTCATAACATAAAGAAAAACAATAAAAACAATAAAAAACAGGCGGATTTATAGTCAATAGGGACAGCAGTGGACATAAAAGGGGGCCTAACTCTTGTTAGTTGGTGTCATTATTATTATCCCTCAGCAACTTGCTTCTGGTTAACAAAGCACACCCCAAATATGTGGCTACCTCACAGATTACAGTGAGGGAGGGGGTGAAAGTTTTTAAAATGCGCAGCGCCTCCCTATAGTTCCTGGCTCCCAAGTTGGTACAAACCGGTTTCAACCATTTTCTTCTCGCATATCTGTATGCAGGACAGGCGAAAAGAAAGTGGGGGATAGACTCTGAGGGAGCTGCACAGCCAGGGCACGAAGTGGATTTCACAGTATGTCATTTCCACCCTGCTGTGAATTCATTGAGACGAAGGGTTCCAAACCTCAGCCTCAGGTAAAGTGCCCTTTCTCTTGGAGATTGAATGAAATCGAGGAATGGTTCCAATTTTCGAATAAGCTTGTGATCTAGGAACTGGTCTGTCAAAGTGCCCCGATTGGAGCTGAGTGCCTCCTCTGCTTGGACCCACTCCAAATAAGCTTTCTTAACTAATTGTTTTGGCGGCGGAGTCTGACTTTCCCATGTCTCGGCCAGTCCGATATCAGAAACAAGCTGCTTAAGCCTGCAGATCCATCTGATCTTGTTGCCTATATCCAGCTCAATAAACTCACTAAGGGCATTGGCATAGTGTATCAAGTCTGGAGTCCTTCTCAGGCGGACCCAGAATAGCAGGGGTCGAAGTCTTGCAATATCTTTAATTGAATGTTTTCCATAATCTTGGCGGAGCGGTAACAATGGGGTGGATGGAGGGAGAGATACCAGACTTCGGTAGAATTTATTCTCTGATCTCACTAGGTCCATGGTGTTTTCGAATCTTCATAGTTCCACCCCGTATAGGGCCGACGGCAGAGCTTTACCATCGTACACCACAAGGGCCGGGGCTACTGGTCTGCTGGTAGAGAGTTGCTGGTGTCCCCCGACACCCTTTTGTGGTTGAGCAGCATTTTGATCAAGTGTGAATTCCACTTCATCAGATTATTGACCCGTATGCCCCAGATAGTCGAAGGATTCGACTAATTCTAATGGGGTACCATTCAGCTTGATGCAATTCCTAAACCGTTTGGATGGTGACAAAGCCATTAACTTGGTTTTAGATGTATTGATACTTAAGCCCTGTGAGTCGCAGAACTGGCTAAACCGATCTAAAAGTTTTTGCAAGCCCATCGGGCTTTTAGAAACCAGGAGGGTGTCATCGGCGAAGAGCAGGGTGGGTGATTTCTCACCTGCCAGGGTTGGGGCATCGGCTGGGTCCTCCCTCAAATGGTCTACCACCCCATTAACGAAAAGAGAGAACAAAGTTGGGGCCAATACGCAACCCTGGCTTACCCCCTTTCCACCGCCACCCTTTCTGTCAGCTGGCCCTGGGCACCCCACCTAATCCTGGCATAATTCCCCTCATGGAGGCGTTTGATGAAGTCAAAAATCGGGGGGGGGGGGGGGGGGGGAATGCCCAGATCCAATAGCACCTGCCAGAGCTTGGCACGAGGAACCAGGTCAAAGGCAGTCTTCAAATCAATGAATGCCAAATAGAGGCTGCCTTTCCCAATGATTACAGATTTCCAGTAAATCATAAAGAATCTGAAGACCTGGTCCATCGTGCCAACCCCCTGTCTGAACCCTGCCTGGAAATGTGATAGGACGTTTTCATCGTCCATCCAGGACCTCAACCTCATAAGGAGGACCCTGCCAACCACTTTCTGTACTACATCGATTAAGCTAATCGGTCTGTAGTTCGCAGGATCCTCCCTATTCCCCTTCTTGTAGATGGTCACTACCTCGGCACCCTTCCAGGAGTCAGGAACAGCATATCCTCTGGCAATGAGGTTCATCACAAGCAGAATGAATTGTGCCCAGAGCTTAGGGTCGTATAAGAGTAAATCGCCAGGGAGGCCATCGGGACCCGCCACCTTTCCTGGTGCTATGCTTGCTATAGCCAGTGTTAACTCATTTATCCCAAATATTTCAGCTGGTATCGGCGCCCTATCGGTGGGTAAAGGCGACCTAGACCAAGGAGACAGGTTCTCTTCGTCCCCGCAATAGAGACTGAAAAAGTGGTCATACCACTGGCGCCCTGTTATAAGGTTTGATAACGGGTCCATTCCCCTCCGAGTGCTTTTATTAATTAACTCCCAGAATGCAGTTGAATCCTTCAGCTGTGCGGCAGATTTAAGATCTTGCCAGTGGGATTCTTCCCAGGTATGCTTAGCTAGCTCAATTGCTCTAGCATAGACCTTCCTAGCTAGTCTTTTTTTTACGGGGTCTTTTGCCCGGAGAGCTGTAGATAGTGCCTGTCTCGTTTCTCTGCATGTGGCCGAGTAGCATGGATTAGACAGTCGAGGAAGGCAGGCTTTCTGTTCTCTGTAGTCTTTAAAAGTAAAAAACTCTCCTAACCTTCCTATTGTGTTTTGGTACATCCTGGCCAACTTAGAATCTTGCGTGTCCTGACAGGTAGTGTTGAATAGGTCATATTCAATGATCTTCTGTTCTATAAGGTCCCTTATACTAGATAGTTTCTCTTCCTGATTATCAATCTTACGCCATTTAAGGCGTTGATTGCAATTAGACGGTACTACCTCCCTTGTTGACAGCACCGGAGCGTTATCTGTCACAATGGATGTAGTATCCCCCCTGCGAATAATCTGCATAGACAAGGGGTTGTGGTCACTGTCCAGACTGGGCTTAACCTCCATGTCAAGAAGGTCACCCCATAACCGTGTGTCCAACAAGATGTAATCAATCCGTGAGGGGGAACTAATCCTATTGAAAGTGTTCGCCCCGCTCGAATCAGAGCACGTCCTGCCATTTACGGCCCGTAGATTGTACTCTAGGGTCAGGGCATCAATTTGTATAGCCCTTTGTCTCCACTTCTTTATTGGCGCTATATTTAAGGATGGAATAGCCCATTTACTGTCTTCTTCTCCTATACCCAGAATATCTTCTCCACTTAGTGGTTCGAAAGTGCAGTTGAAATCTCCTGCTACAATGATACCAGAGGTGGGGGTGGGGTAGAGGATAATTCAAACTTTAAAGTGGTTATGGTTGGTGATGATTGGGCCCCTGGAGCCCCCCTCGAATATACTTTGAAAACCTCCAAATCTGCAGCATTTTTTCCCACTCTTATTTTCAGGTGCAGTATATCTTGAGATGGGGAGTTATGTTTAATAATGGACCAGTTTAGTGCGATATTGATCCAGATATGGAGACCCCCGAAGGGTGCCCCATACCTGAGCTAATCGCCGGAACACAGTATGTGGTAAACCCTGACTTATGCAGGGGCACCAATCTCCATGTCTCCTGGAACAGGCAGATGTCGTAATTGCCAATAAGCTCATTCCACTCCGGAAGAGCCCTTTTTTTGTAACCCTGCTATGTTCCAGGAGAGGAAGTGAATCACCCCTGCGTTTGTTACAATTGGCCGAGCATCACTGACCCCCACAGGCACAGTCAAATCAGTATTGCCTTTTTTATTATCCCTTGCATCTCCTTCTGGCCCTTGGCTACTAGGGCCCGTATCGATTTCCCTGCACATACACCCCACTACATCGGGAGGGATGTTTACTGACCGCGCCTCATCTAGTCACTCAACTAAACTCAGGCCCGAATCCCTCCCCTCCAAGGCCGATGACCAAAGCGGAAAGCGCCGAATCTGAATAGAGGAATGCTCGGGGGGAGATGCTCTGAATTCCAGAGCTAGTAGGTTTTCCGCAATCAATGGGTCGTATAGCTGTATCTCAACACAATCAGTCAGGGAGTTGCCCCAAGATGCCCGCCTCACTGTTGCCATGTCCTCCCGTATGATTGATGTACAACCCCTTGTATACCTCAAATAATGTATTGCTTTGTTGTGTAAAGATTCGCTACTTTCGTAGCCCCTGGCAGTATTGAGTTTTGGGACCTGGGTCATGTATAATGTTGGAAAGTTATTCACTGGGCGGGTTGTATCACCTTGTACTCTCATTCTAGCATAGGTACTCGGTTGGTTGCTCTGGAATGGCTTGGGGGTGTCGGACAATGATGTCTTGCATTGGAGGTGACATGGCCCATGGCCCTCCCCTTAGAACCTCTGTCGATGACGAACTCAGCGTATGTTCTGATGTTACGGTGTGTAATTTCTGTGCACAAGATGCCCTGCGCTCGATTGCCTGCCCCTGAAGGTGGCCTGATTGAGTCTCCCTTGGGGTTCTCTAATCTACCCCCGTTTGCTGGAATAGTAGGTATGGGTGGCGGGGGGAGAACAGACACAGCCGGGGGATGGTCAAATCTACCTATGAGACCCTCGACCTTAACTTTCAGGGAAACCAGGTCCCTTTCAAGCACTTTTAACCTCTCTAGTAGCTCCTTATTTGTAGACCCACAGGAACCGCAGCCAGCTACATTGTCAGTATTTTCAATGTCATTGTGAGCCCTCAGTGGCACTATAGTAACATCCTCATTTACATATTCATGTTCAAGGACTACAAACCTATTTGAGCAAGGTACTTGGGTAGCAATATTATGATCCTGTTGAGTCCCTCTAGGGGTTCCAACCAAAAGCGGATTTGGAGATAAATTGGGATGGAGTCCCTCTTTGATCGTATCAGGTGGACTATGTACTACACAGTTGGCATACCTCTGAGGGGTTTGCTTATTGAACATAGAAGGAATTACTCTTTTTTACCTCTGAGATAGGACCTCATCAGGTGAGTGGGTGTCGTTAGCCGGATTTGTGTTCTTACTACCACCCAAGACATCTTCACACTCACTAACAATGGCTTCTATTCTAGATAGAACACAGTTAGTAGCTGCGTGGGGCACTTTCTTAGCTTTTTTCCTCTTTTTATTAGAGGGTACTCCCCCACCCTCCATGGCTTTCCTTTTTCCCATTTGCACGGTTAATAGAGACGCACCCCTCTTTCTAATCCAGTTACACTGTCACTGGGATACACTTAGTGGTTCGCAGACACAGTTCACAATCTCCACGCGGTCGGCTGCGTTGCAATTAACAGTACCTTAAGTCCTTGTGGAGCCGTGCCCCGGATGAAATGGGGGGGGGGCAGCCCAGCCTCCTTCGGCCTCCGACAGCCACAGACGGCCCGCCCTTAGCCCAGGCTTTGCCCGCACGCAGACCACGACGCAGAAGGCTGCGGACAGGTAAATACCCCCAGGTGATAAGAGGGGAGGGGCTGCCGGTCAACTCGCGGCCCTGCTGGTCTATGGGGCTTGGAGTCCTGACCCCAAGTGCTACTGCTGGCCTCGGTCACACCGAAGCGTCTCCCGCGAAGTGGGAGGCGCAAGAGGTTGAAATAGCCCCCAGGTGGTGAGAGGAGAGGGGCTGCCGGTCCACTCGCGGCCCCCGCTGGTCTCTGGGGCTTGGAGTCCTGACCCCAAGTGCTGTTGCTAGCCTCGGTCACAACGAAGCGTCTCCCGTGAAGTGGGAGGTGCAAGAGGGTGAAATACCCCCCAGTTGGTGAGAGGGGAGGGGCTGCCGGTCCACTCGCAGCCCCGCTGGTCTCTGGGGCTTGGAGTCCTGACCCCAAGTGCTGCTGCTGGCCTCGGTACAATGAAGCATCTCCCGAGAAGTGGGAGGCGCAAGAAGTTTAAATAGCCCCCAGGTGGTGCGAGGGGAGGGGCTGCCGGTCCACTCGCGGCCCCGCTGGTCTCTGGGGCTTGGAGTCCTGACCCCAAGTGCTGCTGCTGGCCTCAGTCACAACGAAGCGTCTGCATTAACATAATCTTTACCATTCACCCCAATAAATGATATACCAAAAATCATAACAATACAATCAAAACAATACAACCCAAAAAATGTGTTACCAATAATTTAAAACCCTTACGAAGCAGCCCCAAAAATATTGATATATATATATTTTTGGTTTGGAGTGTTGGCAGCCAATCAAAATAAAGCTTGTGCTAAGGAGTGTTCGCGGATCCACCGCGGTCACCAGATATAGTATGCAATTTATTTTTGGATTTCTCAAAAACTACTGAATGGATATTTCTCTGTTTCCACCTCTGATTCCCATATCAACTATATCAATCACCACCATTCTTAAAAGATTCTCATCTTGAAAGTGGCAATCAAAAAAGTGAAGTTCTACCGGATATTGCTTGTTGTTATTCTTGATAGCACAAACATGTTCCATTACTCTCTTTTTGGCAGGATGTATTGTGCTGTCCACAAACCACTTGTTACACGGGCAAATGAATACATAGACACAGTACATGGAATTGCATGTCAGAGTCTTTCATATTACAAACACTCTCTCTGTAATGGGAATCTACAGTGTGAAACAGTCAATACTCTTACGGAAGGCTTTGCAATTCTTGCAACACCTGAACCCGGATCTGGTCTCAGTCCTTCTTCTGTCCTGTCTTGTCACGTGATTGTGACTCAAATCATCTGTGAGAGATCTACATTTTCTTAAGGTGATTTGTGGATTGCTGGATATGTACGGTTTCAGGTGCCCATCAGTGAACAGCGGATGCCAGTGTCTTTTTAAGGCCTTTCTAATCTCATGCGCTTGTCCTGAAAAGGTCGTCACAAATCTCACTGTTTCCTCACTTGTGTCTGCTCTGTTCAAATGGAATCATTCATTTCTCGTGGTAGTTTCTACCCTACTACAGGCTTGTTGGACAGTTGTATTTTTGTATCCTCGTTCCTTAAAACGGTTACACATTTCCTTCTCCAATTGGTATTCTGCCTCTGTACTACAGTTACGTTTTGCCCGTAACAGCTACCCGTAGGGGATGCTGTCAACGAGATTACGGGTTGTGAGCTTCTAGCACTCAATACACTATTCCCTAATGTCTTTTTGCGGAATAGACTTGTTACTAGTGTTTCCTCTTGGATTTCTACTAGGACTTCTAAGAATTCTATCGATGTGTCACTCATCTGTTCCGTGAACACAAGATTACAATTGTTCACATTCAGTTTGTTCACAAAGTTGTTAGCTGCTTCAAAACTCCCCTTCCACACCATAAAAATGTCATCGATGTACCGCAGCCACAGGACTACATTGTTCTCAAACTCCTCCATTTGTGTCGACACCCACTCCTCCCACCAGCCTATGAATGAATTCTCGTAGCTGGGGGCGAAGCAGGTGCCCATTGCCAAGCCCTGTGACTGCCTGTACACCTAATCATCGAAAATGAAAAAATTATTGGTTAGACAAAATTTGATCATGTCAACCAACATTTTCAAATGATGTAGTAACGAGATGGAATGTGTCTTCAGAAAATGTTCTATAGCCTGTATTCCAAGATCATGTCGGATACTTGTGTAGAGACTACACACATTCAGAGTGACCAGGGTGTATGTTGATTCCCATTGGATGCCATTGATGATTGTTAAGAAGAGAGTAGTGTCTTTGAGATAGGCAGGGAGGGCAACTACAAATGGTCTCAGATAGTGATCAATGAATTGTGAGGTATTTTCCAAAAGGGAACCCATTGAAGAGACTATGGGTCTACCAGGAGGTCTACCAGGAGGATTCAACGCATGTTTATGAGGTTTGTGTAAGAGCTAAAGAATGGAGGTTCTTGGATGTGCACATTTTAGATAATTGAACTCATCCCACTCCAGTAAACCTTTTTCTCTCCACTCTGTTAACAGATTTCCAAACCTTCTATTAGACTCTCTAATCTTAGCAAAGGTGGAAATACTGTAGAATGTAGTGTCGCCCAGTTGTCTGGCTCCTTCCGCTAGATAGTTTTCTCTATCCAGTACCACCACATTTCCACCTTTGTCTGATTAACGTATCACAATTTGGTTGTCGTTTTTTTAATTATACACCGCCTTTATCTGATCAAAAGAAAGATTTTTCTTATTACCCGGCATTTTCGTATGCCTCAATTTTATTAAATCTTTCAAAACTCCTTTTTCAAAGACTTCAACAGCCTCACACATAATATTGGGTAAAAATCTCGACTTGGGCCTAAAACTACTTCCTGGATTCAACCCCAAGTCAATTTCACAATCATTCAACATCTCTTCTACCAAAGAAGATAGAATCTGGAGAGTTTCAACATCATTAGTGTCAATAGTACTGATTACGATAGATGCACTACCAGTCAAATTAATTTTCGGATGCATCTCAAAGCATTTTTTCAACTTTAACCTTCTAGAGAAATAAAACAGATCAATTCTTGTTTGTGTGTAATTCAGGTTCATAGAGGGGCAAAAGGACAGACCTAATGCAAGGACATCCCTTTTTTTGGGTGGAAAGAGCTCTTTGAGAAAAATTAATCACCATCATACTTTGGTCTTCCTGCCCCTTGTCATCATTCCCACAGGCAATTTCTCTTTGTTTCTTTCTCCTGATTTTGACTTGTTTATTCCTTTTGCTCTTCCTCGTCTGCCTCGACCCCTTCCCCTCTGATTTCCTTGTTCCTTATAGAATTCTGTCCGACCTTGATTCATTACTTGGAACTGTAATATAAAATTACTCTTTCTTTTCTGTGGCTCCAAATTTGTTTCCTGATTGAGACCCACTACTGAAACATCTGGGAGGCTACTGTCTGATACATCGCTTTCACTCACTTTTGACCACTGTTTGTTTCATTAAGTTCGTTGTACTTGCCACTGCTGTTTTTTTATCCAACAGGTGGTCGTATTTGCGATGAAACGTGAGTGTACAGCCAGTCTGGTAGTCTTTATAATCACATAAGAATTTCCGTAGTTTTTTCATTGTTATTTCCTCCTCAAGTTTTGCCATCTAGATATTGAGCTGTTTTACATGTTCTTTCAGTACCTCTTTGGGCACTAGTTGGCCCAATTCCTCCAGAATTATATCAATCTGTTTGGGAGGTGGAGTCACTCCAGAGATATATCGAGGTTGGAAGAGTACCTCCAACTTTTGAAAATCCTGACCCCGATATGCTCGAGGAATGGTCAAACAACTCATCAGCATGCTCAATAACGATGATGAGTATTCTGGTAAAGTATGCCCTCAAGGACAGAAGCAAACTATTAAAGTTAAAGTTAAAGTTAAAAGTTTTATAAAGCGCTCGTAGACCACACGGTTTCTTGGCGCTGGGGACGGAAGTACCGGGGGAAAAAGGGGTGACGCGTATTCTGCGAATGCTTGTGTAGAGAGCTGAGTCTTCAAGGCCCTGCGGAAGTCCATATAGGAAATAATTGCCCTAATGCCGAGAGGAAGAGTGTTCCAAAAGGAAGGGGCCAAAAAAGAAAAGCTCATCCCACCGTGTTTTTTCCTTCTGAACCGAGGAACGCACAGGAGGAGTTTAGATGAGGACCACAGGTCTCGGTTGGGGATGTAAGATTTGAGTTTAGAGATAGTATAGACAGGTGCTGTGCAATTGCGAGCCTTAAAGATCATGCATCCCAGTTTAAATAAGGAACGTTCAGAAAGCGGAAGCCAATGTAATGTTTTTAACAGTGGGGTGACATGACGGTGTTTGGGCAATTTGTAAACAAACCTGGCAGCCTGGTTCTGGACTAATTGGAGGCGACGGAGCTCGTATGCCGGGATACCAACATACAGAGCATTTCCGTAATCCAGACGGGATATGACCATGGCTAGTAAAATGAGTTTCAATGCTGCTATGGAAAAAAGCAGGAGACTTTACGTATGATACGGAGCTTAAGAAAACAAGATGATACCACGGCACTGATTTGGGAGTGCATGGAAAGGTCGCTGCTGACTCTAACACCAAGGGTTTTAACGGAAGTAGAAGGGGAGGGAGAGGGACCTAGAGAGGAGGGCCAAAAGGAGAAGGACCAGGGACTGGAGACCCCGCCAGTGAGCACCAAATCGGTCTTATCGGGGTTGAGCTTAAGGTGGTTATGGTTCATCCAGTCACTGATAAAGGTCATGATTGATCGGACATTAGAAGCAGAAGAGGGAGAAGAAGAAATATTGAAAATGAAATGAAGGTCATCGGCGTAATTGAACACCGTGACATCTCATTTCTGGAGAGCAGCAATGAGAGGAAAGATATAAAGATTGAAAAGAAGAGGAGAGAGAGATGACCCTTGGGGGACACCGCAGATGATAGGGCGTGGGACGGCAGAGAAGCCCGCCAGCTGGACCGCCTGCTGATGATTCTCTAAGAACGAGGTAATCCACGCCAAGGCGGATCTCCGAATGCCAGCGCCCTTGACACGATCGATCAAGATGGTATGATCGACCGTGTCAAAGGCAGCGGACAAATCCAGTAAAACCAGGGCCTGAAAGGAGTTGGCATCAGCACCACCTCTAAGCTCGTCCAGCACCGAAAGAATGACATACTCCGTAGAGTGCGCTGGACGGAAACCTGCCTGATGAGGATCTAAAAAGTGTGTGTTCTCGATAAATGAACTGAGACATGAAGTGACATGACTCTCCAGGATTTTCCCCCAAGAAAGGGAGCAAGGAAATAGGACGAAAATTAGAAAGAGAAGAAGGATCGGCCCCGGCCTTCTTCAGAATAGGAATGATTTTTGCACATTTAAAGAGATTGGGAACCGTCCTCTGTGAAAGGGAGTTATTAAGAAGTAGTAGCGGGGGATCTGGACAAGCAGAAAAGATCTCTTTGAGTAGATGTGCAGGACAGCTGTCAGAAGGAGACCCGGATTTGACTTTGAGAAGTAAGGAGGAGAATGTTTCCCCGGAAATCAAGGGGAGCTGCTCCAAAAAGTGAGGATTCGATGGGGGCTCAGGGCAGGAAAGGTTAAGTGAAGAAGGGGGGATTTTGGTTTTAATAGTGACGATTTTGTCAATGAAATAATCATTTAAAGAATTACAGAGGTCTTGTGAGGGGGACGGCTTAAGAGTGACTCTGTCAGAGGTGGACAGATCGTGAACGATGGAAAAAATATCTTTAGGCTTATTAGCCGAAAGAAGAATTTTAGAGGTAAAATAGTCCGTTTTGGCCTGCAAGATGGATTTCTTATAATCGTGTAACAAGGTGAGATACAATGATTTTAGATTCGGGCAGTACCTCAATCCCCAGTGTCGCTCGGCCTGCCTTAGAGCCAGTTTTTAAAATTTTAGCTCAGAGGTGAACCGTCTATTAGATTCATGAAGGCGCCGCGTCCTAAGACATTTTAGGGGAGCCGACTGATCGCAGGCTAAAGAAAGCCAGCTGTTAATTGCGATAGCCTGAGAGTGGGGGGTGAGGTCGAGTAGGCTAGGAGGTGAGGATGAAAGGGTGGAACAGAGTGAAGGTATGTCCACTAGTCCCCAATTTCGGGCCCAAATATTAGATGGCAATGAAGACTTACTAACCTGCCCTAGGTCAAAGGAGAATGAGATAAGAGAGTGGTCAGACCAAGGGCATGATCTAATAACAGGGGTAGGAATGTGCAGGTTAATTGACCATACCTGATCTAGGATATGACCATGAGTGTGGGTCGGGGAGTGTATGTACTGAGAAAGATTTAGGTTGCAAAGCAAGTCAGTAAATTCTTTAGAAAGAGGGTCCTCCCGAGAATCGGAGGGCCAAAAATTGAAATCACCCAGCACCAGGACACGAGAGTTGTTCACCACCAACTTGGCCAAAAGTTCCTGGATTGCCTGAAAAAAGAGAGCCATAGACTGCGGAGGGCGATAAAAAAGAGCACAAGTTAAAGGGGCCATAGTAGAAGTAGAGCGGATGACGAGGTAATCGACCGCTGCAATTGTAGGGAAAGACAAAGGCAAAAACTGAAAGTTAGAATGAATAATAGCTACGACATCGCCTCCGGCCTTCCCCTCCGGGCGGTCCAAGCGTAAGATGTAATAGGGCTCAGGAATTGCTGCTAATATGTCTGGCAAAGAGTCAGGAACAAACCATGTTTCTGTAAGAAACAATATGTCCGGTTTAGCAGTGCCTAGAAAAGTAAAGAGTTCAAGCTGATGTTTTACAGCCGAACGGGTATTGAGAAGGTAGGCTGACACCGTCGTGGGGGTAGACTGAGCCAGTAAGGGCTGGGGAGGCCCCTCTGCCATGACATGAAGCAGGGAGTAAGTGGACTGAGTTAAGTAAGGTGGAAAAAGAGTTACAGGGTCTGGGGTTTAAAATACCCATGTCCTGGATATGAAAAAAGGTGGAATATGGGAGAGTCCAATTGCCCCATACTACAGCTAGATCTTGGGAAGCATATCTAAGAAAATGGGCATAGTGCCTGGCCCCTAGCCCTGGCCAGCCGCGGACGGGCGCAGAAGGGCTTGCCTTTGGCGTGCCTACGGCGCGCCTGCTGTGCACGTGCATGAGCAGGGAATTAAGTAGATCAAGGACGCACAAAGGCTAGAGCGCCGACCTGCCAACCTGCCAGGAAGTGAGTATAGCTTTCCCGGAAGCCCTCCGATCAATCGGCACACAGCCGCGTCGGACCGGGGCTTGGGGATTAAAAACAGGTAAGTGCAAAGAACCAAGTTAATAAAAATACAGAATGCTCACACACAGAATCGTTAAACAATATAGAAAACAAGCACACGCACAGCTAGCGTCAGCCCTCTGCCACCGGGTGCTGATCGCGTCCGCTGCGTGTGCGCAGGAGCAGGGAATTAAGTAGGTCAAGGACGCACAAAGGCTAGAGCGCAGACCTGCCAACCTGCCAGGAAGTGAGTATAGCCTCCCCGGAAGGCCTCCGATCAATCGTCACACAGCCGCGTCGGACCGGGGCTAGGGGATTAAAAACAGGTAAGTGCAAAGAACCAAGTTATTAAAAATACGGAATGCTCACACACAGAATCGTTAAACAATATAGAAAACAAGCACACGCACAGCTAGCGTCAGCCCTCTGCCACCGGGTGCTGATCGCGTCCACGACTATTAGCACAGATTTATATAATTTTGGAGGAATTGGGCCAACCAGTGCCCAAAGAGGCACTGGAAGAACATGTAAAACAGCTCAATATCAAGATGGCAAAATTTGAGGAGGAAATAACAATGAAAAAAGAACGAAAATTCTTATGTGATTATAAAGACTACCAGGCTGAGGCGTAAGAAAATCCCAGTTAATAAGAAAAATCTTTCTTTTGATCAGATAAAGGCGGTGGAGAATTAAAAAAACGACAACCAAATTGTGATACTTCAATCAGACAAAGGTGAAAATGTGGTGGTACTGGATAGAGAAAACTATCTAGCGGGAGGAAGCAGACAACTGGGCGACACCACATGCTACAGTATTTCCACCTTTGCGGAGATTAGAGTGTCTAATAGAAGGTTTGGAAATCTGTTAACAGAGTGGAGAGAAAAAGTTTGACTGGAGTGGGAGGAGTTCAATTATCTAAAATGTGCACATCCAAGAACCCCCATTCTTTACCTCTTACCCAAACTTCATAAACATGCGTTGAATCCTCCCGGGAGACCCATAGTCTCTTCAATGGGTTCCCATTTGGAAAATACCTCACGATTCATCGATCACTATCTGAGACCATTTGTAGTTGCCCTCCCTGCCTATCTCAAAGACACTACTCACTTCTTAACAATCATCAATGGCATCATTGGAAATCAACATACACCCTGGTCACCCTGGATGTGTGTAGTCTCTACACAAGTATAAGACATGATCTTGGATAACAGGCTGCAGAACATTTTCTGAAGACACGTTCCATCTCGTTACTACACCATTCGAAAATGTTGGTGGATATGATCAAATTTTGTCTTACCAATAATTTTTCCATTTTCGATGATACGGTGTACAGGCAGTTACAGGGCACGGTGATGGGCACCTGCTTCGCCCCCAGCTACGCAAATGTATTCATGGGCTGGTGGGAGGAGCGGGTGTCCACGCAAATGGAGGAGTTTGAGAACAATGTAGTCCTGTGGCTGCGGTACATAGATGACATTTTTATGGTGTGGAAGGGGAGTGCTGAAGCAGCTAAAAACTTTGTGAACAAACTGAATGTGAACAATTGTAATCATGTGTTCACAGAACAGATGAGTAACACATCTATAGAATTCTTAGTTGTACTAGTAGAAATCCAAGAGGAAACACTAGTAACAAGTCTGTACTGCAAAAAGACATCAGGGAATAGTATATTGAGTGCTAGAAGCTCACATCACCATAAGCTCATTGACAGCATCCCGTACGGGGAGCTGTTACGGGCAAAACGTAACTGCAGTACAGAGGCAGCATACCAATTGGAGAAAGAAATTATGTGTAACCGTCTTAAGGAACAAGGATACAAAAATACAACTATCCAACAATCCTGTAGTAGGGTAGAAACTACCACGAGAAATTAATTGCTCCATTCGAATAGAATAGTCACGAATGAGGAAACAGTGAGATTTGTGACTACCTTTTCAGGACAAGCGCATGAGATTAGAAAGGTCTTTAAAAAAAACACTGGCATGTGATGTCCACTGATGGGTACCTGAAACCGTACAAATCCAGCAATCCACAAATCACCTTTAGAAAATGTAGGTCTTTCAGAGATGATTTGAGTCACAATCATGTGACAAGACAGGACAGGAGTAGGAGTGAGACCAGATCCAGGTTCAGGTGTTGCAAGAATTGCAAAGCTTGCCATAAGAGTATTGACTGTTTCACACTGAAGATTCCCAATACAGAGAGAGAGTTTGTAATATGAAAGACTTTGACATGCATGTATTGTGTCTACATTTTATTTGGCTCGTGTAACAAGTGGTATGTGGGCAGCACAATACATTGTGCCAAAAAGAGAGTAATGGAACATGTTCGTGCTATCAAGAATAACAACAAGCAATATCCGGTAGCACGTCACTTTTTTGATTGCTATTTCCAAGATGAGAATCTTTTAAGAATGGTGGTGATTGATATGGTTGAGATGGGAATCAGAGATGGGAACAGACAACTATGCCTGCGGAAGTAAGAGTCAAGGTACATTATTGAGTTTGATTGTATGACTCCAAATGGTTTGAACTCGAGCGAGGAACTGGCAGTGCATCTGATAGAATGAAATGTATATATACAGTAACAGAAATGCGGTGTTCAATCTGATTTTAAAGTGTTTTGAATAATTTGGATTTTTAGGCATGAATTGGCATTTGGTTGATCATGGTACCACAATGAATTGGGTGACCCTATCATGTTATCTGCCGATGGGGGATATGCGAGCAACTAATCTCCACAAGAATATGATTCTTTTGGACTATTGCCCACTTGGGCAAGATGTAATAGTACGCACAGTACTTATTATGGAGTGGAGTACAATATCTGCGGTGCATTAGCCCACTTGTGCGGGACTTTTATCGTTAAAGGACACAACATTTGGCATACAATTCAAAATAGAGTAACTTTATTAGTTCTGCTTGATATGATGTATATAGCACAATGAACTTAAGTTCGCAATGTTAGTATAATGAACATTGCAATATCTGAGTTGAGCACCACTACCAGATTTAATAAGTGTAATATCCAAACTTATTGGGAATGTTTGCAAATGTTTTGATAGCATACAAATAATGAGTATCTCTAAAACTTTCAAAATGAATGCCATGCTTTCGAAAAGAATGCTGCATGTTTGGGTGTTAGTCCTATATCTATGGTAGGCATGGGATAAATACAATCACTGTGTGTCACAATGTTGAAACGTGAACAAGGCGAAAGCTGAAACGCGTTGTTTCCTGCATTAAATATTTTTTCACTAGCATCGTGTTGTGTCCGAGTACATCTGTTGGAGGAACAGGACGGAGTTCTGATATATTGGGCTTCCGGTAGCCCCAAATCGGACCGCCCGTGAGTTAGCCTGGCATATCCTTTAAACCGGAGTTGATGATATATATATATTTATATATATATTGATGTAGATGTATATATATATAGATGTATATCTATATATATATACATATATATATATATATATAAATATCCACCAGCAAGCTTGTTTTCCGGTATTTCCTACAAGCACGAGCCACACCAATCACAGTTGAATTTTTTTTATTTATTCACGGGCACAAAACAAGACGTGTTTCGAGCCGAATGGCTCTTGGTCACATGGAATATATATATATTCATGGTCATGTTATCAAGGCCTTTGGAAGGGCAAAACGCGTTATGGCAGCAGTGCAGGGCAGCGAATAAACTTATTTTGCCCCAGAAACCTTGGGTCCTTGTTCATCCTTTCCGGCGAAACCGAATGTCAGGAGGCAAAGTGAGCAATATATATTACCTACTGGCGGTCGCCAGTAGGTAGTTATAGTTAGGATCGTTTTCCATAGGAAATCCGCAACATTCTATTGGGAATAACTTTGGCGCCGAATGAGGGATCTGCCTGTAATTTTACTTAACTTTGCCTCGCTGCGCTCCGCTCGGGGGGATCCGTCAAGCGGGGGCCGAGATAAAAGGGGGTCCCAAAACGTGTTTTCCCCATGTTAATTTCCATAGGGCGGTTGGACTCACTTTTAGCCCGAACGGCTGAATGGATTTCCACCAAACTTGGCAAAATTGTAGGGACTGGTACCCCGATGTGCCTTTGCTATGTCTCAAGATATATGCTCCAGTGGTTTTTACGAAAATTAACTTTGAAAAAATATATATTGGGCTACATTGGGCTATATATATGTTAGAGCCCAAATGTAGCCCAATGTAGCCCAAAGATGGCCACCAGAGACAAAAAAAAACAAATGTAGCCCAAATATCAGCCAGATGTAGCCCAACTATAGCCCAATGACAGAATGTCCCAGAGTGTTCTAAAGAACAACTAGAGCGCTAACAGTCTTACTTATGACAAAAGTATGGCACACCTGAAGTCATCTTGATTGGAATAAAGTATTAACAACTTAAAACATTTAATTTGCAAAGGAACAAAATGAGGGGGTTCATTTTGCCATAGAAATTATGATTAGTGCTGAAGAAAGAAAAATTAGGGCACATTTTGAGTGACTTCTCAAATCCTCTTATATTTCATTAAAAAAATTCTGATATGCAGTCTCCCAAGATGGCCACCAGAGACAAAAGAGCCCAAATGTAGCCCAAATATCAGCCAGATGCAGCCCAACTATAGCCCAATGACAGAATGTCCCAGAGTGTTCTAAAGAACAACTAGAACGCTAACAGTCTTACTTATGACAAAAGTATGGCACACCTGAAGTCATCTTGATTGGAATAAAGTGGTAACACTTAATACATTTAATTTGAAAAGGAACAAAATGAGGGGTTTCATTTTGCCATAGAAATTTTTTATATTAATATATATATATATATATATATATATATATTCACTGAAAAAACCATAGGTTTCACACCAGTTATAGTTAGGAATTAGCATTTAAAAAACCTGTTAAATTCACAGAAAAAACCATAGGTTTCACACCAGTTATAGTTAGGTGGCAATTTTACTCGCATAAAACCATTGAAATTCCCACGTTATAGTTAGTTGGACTCACTATAACTTGCGCGTGCAATGCACTGCTGATGACGTCACATATTACATCACTCATGACATGGTCAGTGACATCACTCATGACATCACTGATGACATCTCAAATGACATCACTGATGACATCATCCAGTGAATGTGTATCTTTCTGAAAAATAAATATTTTTTATATATGTATATCTAAAGGTTGATGGAAGAATAAATGGGTAAATAAATGTCTAAATGGATGTTTTTTTGTGTAAAATTGATTGGTTAACTGACTTATTAAATGTATCTTAGTGAATACATATATTAGCGAGTAATGTTTAAATATTTAAATATCTGTATCTGTGTCTCACTTTGTGTATAAGTGGTTGCATGGGTTGGTGAGTAGCTACATGAGTGTGTATATGGGTTATTAGTTGTTTTTTTGAGTATCAGTATCAGTGTCTGTATGGTTCGGTGGGGGATATTACTTAGAGCACAGATGCATGAATGAGTGACTCACTATTTGTATGTATTTTGAAGACAGCATGTGTGCAAGACTGTATGCGTGGATGATTGTTTGTATGGGTGGGTTAGTGAGTATGTGTTTTTATAATTGATTGGTTAAGAGAGTAAATATGTTTCCGTTTCTGTAGAAGTATGTGTAGTGGTGTGTATATAGCAGTATAATCAAGTAAATGGTTTATTTGCATGTGTGAATTTGTGTGTGAGTAACTATATGGATGAGTTTTAGTGTGTAACAGGATGTATAGGTGTATGAGTACATATGATGAGTAAGTACATGCATGAGTGACTATATAGAACTGTTGGTGAATGAGTGGATGTGTATGTAGATGTTGGAATTACCTAATAAGTTGTTGTAATTGGTATTGGTTTCTCCTTTTTTAAGAAAATGTTAGTTTCTATTTTTGAATGTGTGTGTCAAAGGTTATTTTATGCTGATAGGAGGTCTGCCACTTTGTCACAAGGATGTTGTCATCAGTGATGTCATTTGAGATGTCATCAGTGATGTCATGAGTGATGTCACTGACCATGTCATGAGTGATGTAATATGTGACGTCATCAGCAGTGCATTGCACGCGCAAGTTATAGTGAGTCCAACTAACTATAACGTGGGAATTTCAATGGTTTTATGCGCGTAAAATTGCCACCTAACTATAACTGGTGTGAAACCTATGGTTTTTTCTGTGAATTTATGTATATATAAATACATTTATATTCAAACCTATCAAACTATATATCATGCATTAAAAAAACGAAATTAGAGTTTATCATAGAAGAACATAACTGCTTAAAAGAATTCAAACATAAAAAATAAACCAACCAATAAAATAAAGGTATAAACAACTATGACCTATTAAATCACATAAATAAATCAAGAGTTTAAAAGTCACACTAATTTAAGCAACTAAATACTCAAAAAATTATGAAGCTGCAAGATGAGCACACTCTGCTATATTCCGCAACCAGGCCAATAAAGAAGAAATATATACATCTCACCATCTACCTAATCAAGTAAGTAAAACTTACATTTAAATTACAAAGTACTTGTTAATAAAACCTATCGAGTAAAACTAAACCTGATGACCTCAACCTCTGTAAACTACCAGCAAATTAACATTTAAAATGAAACTCATGTTTATTTTCATCCAACAAAAAAGAAAGCACCTGCTCCACATTAGACCATCGCTTTCGAAGAAGCTGCAAAACCGTGTGAAACTGCTAAACAGAATATTCATGTAAATATACAAAATAGAAATAGATACATCATTTTCCATGTAAATAACAAATGTGCAAACTTTACAAATATTGTATATATTTATACTATTACACTACTTTCAGATACTATGACACAATACAATGACAGAGGAAGCAAAGTACATAACTTTGCAGAAAGAAAGCAGTTACTAAATTACATGGGGTACATCTATAGCCAAGAATTTGCCTCAACAGAAAATATATATTGGAAATGTACCAAATATTATTCTATTGCATGCTACGGGAAGGCAACTACAAAAAATTCTGTAGCAATTCATTTAAGAGAGCACAACAACACCCCAAATCTGACAGAAATAGAAGTAAGGGAGATATTGCTGGATGTGGAGGCCAACACTAGCTCCCAGAAACCCACAACCAAATTCCTTAAGATATACTGCCTAAAGTCCCTGAACACAACATAGACCAACTACCACCTATACCTAGTTTAAAACATTGAATTGCACAAATACCTAAGCATTTGATAATGACACATAATGAAGTATCTTTCCTTTTAAATGGCAACCAGAATAATGAGAAGCAAACCTAATATTCTCTACAGCAAATAACTTACTAAAACATAGCCAGTGTCAAATGTGGATGATATAGATGTGACCTTCAAAATGCATCCCAAACCATTCACTCAGATTTTTACACTATACATGGTGAATATCAAAGTACAAATATCCCTTCTACATATACCCTACTACTAAATAAACAAAGCAATACTTTCTACAACCTCTTAAACCACATTAAACATAAAACAAATAAACACTACCCCCAAAAAATAATCATAGACTTTGAGCAAGCCATGATTCAAACAATTTTAAAAATGTACCTCCTCACAGCCATACAAGGCTGTCCTAATATTTCAATCAAAACATATGCACACTTCTCCGATAATGTGCACTAAGGGCCTTATTACGAGTCTTGGGACCGCCGTACCTGCGGTGGTTGTGGCGGTTGGACCAACCAAATAGGAATTTGGCAGTCCAATCCACACTAGGCAGAACCCAACCTACACTCCATAAATTCATAGAAGCATTACAAAAAGAGGAAAGCTACCAACAACCACAAATAGAGTAATATGTTTGCCAAATGTCCCCTAAACTTAGCAAGCAAACTAAAACAATTACTAAAAATGTTTCATTTGAAGTCAAACTCTCTATAAATAACAATGGAGTACATTACTTAGAAATGATAACCAAAACCACATTATAAAATAAATATTAACCAACCAAAGTCCTACAAAATTATCACTAAATCTAAAACAATGTAAGAAATCTTTTTTTTATATATACTATTTTATTACATCGCTCAAATTTGTTTATAAAAATCCAATGTTAATGAAGACTTAGATAATAACATTACATATAAATTATTTCAATAACAAATGGAACCGTCACCAACCAAGAAACTAAAAAACTCAATCTATCACATGAATTAATTGCAACACATAAACCACACAATTCCAAATAAAAATCACATTATATTTACACAAACATTAAAATATTACTTTTCCCACCCTAAGGAAATGAAATAAGTAAAACCTACTGTTATGTAGCTGCAGATCTTCCTCTGTATCCACATAGTCAAAAATGTTGATCCACCATAAAAAGGAAAAATATTGTCCAAATAGCCAAACAAATTCAAAAACAAATCCAATAGAGATACCTCAACGCAATCTAAAGTATGAAGGAACCATAAAGTCCTGAAAAAGTGCTTTTAACACTTCAGATAACCCAAAATAAAAAGAAATCATAGTAAAAACTATTGGTTTAGTGTAAAACAAAATTGACTTCCTTTTAAAAAAAAGGAAACTTCCAATGCCCATAGGAAACATTGGTAAACAAAAGTCTGTATAGTAAATTAGAAAATCCACCAGCAAAACACATTACATTTAAAAAAAAACACATATAAATCACACTTAACCATAAAAATATAAGTGACATAACACAAATTAACATAACATAACGGTACATTACTAAAATAGTGTAAGAAAACCCAAAACTACAAACTAGCTAAAAACACTGCTCAATGATAATATAAAAAAAGACTATCTCCCCGTAGAAATTAATGGAAAATAATGTAAACATTTTGAATAAATGTATAAAAAAGTAAAAAAATTGTAAAGTATATATTAAATTATAGTGTAAAATATTATAAAATGATTTAATATATGCTAAAAAAACATTACAATAGAGTTGAAATATGTATATTAAACAATGTAAGAAATGTAACAAAACCAAAAAAATACAAATAAAAGTGGAATATTTACAGCATACAATAGTAATTATATATTATTTCCTTTTTTAATAATAAAATAATTACTTTTTTATTTTCTTAAGTTTACATAAATGTTTATTTTCAAGTATATGTTTAAAAATGTGAAATTATACAATAAATAAACTTTGAAAACAAATCAAGTGAGAAAAATGTGTGACATGTCTTTATTCTATACAAAATGTATTCAATTATATTATTGCCTACAAACATACAATAATTTTTTATCATGCTTCTAAACACCAACAATACTAATAAAATAACAAACTATTTCTACTACATACATTTACGATTTCCACTCCACTCTAACTATATTGGGGGAAGGTGTTGGACACTAAAGGAGTGAAATTTACTATTCCCCCTTCGTTCTAACCATATTGGAGGTAGTGTTCGACACTAAAGGAGTAACCATTACTATTCCCAATCCATTCCAACCATAATGGAGGAAGGTTTTGGACACTAAACTGGTGACATTTACTATTCCCACACACATATAACCATATTGGGGGAAGATGTTGGACACTAAAGGGGCACCATTTACTAGTCACACTCCAATCTAACTATTTGGTTGGAAGGCTTTGGTCAATCAAGGGGTGACATTTACTATTCCCACTCCAATCTAACCATATTGGGGGAAGAGCTGGTCACTGAAGGGGTGGCATTTACTATTCCTACTCCAATCTATACCAGGAGAAGGACATTAACTTGTCAGATATTTTCAGATCCACACAAGAACAGAAAAAGTCAGTGCAATTCTAATATCAGAGGCTGATGCAAATCTTTAAAAACGACAGTGGAGTTGTAGATCCCGAGAAAGATGGTGCTATCAATTTTGTGTCTCCTTCTGTTATCGATTTGCATCCTGAGCTTAGTTCACATACAGAAGAGTGTGGTGTGCTGGCAAACTGAGGGGCATTTCTATGAGCTCCCTTACATCTCTCTTGCACGACATTGCTTGGTGCAAGAGCAAGGCCATCTTGCGTGGCTCCGCCTGGCTTCATATATCTCAAGTAATGTAACACAGTGCAAATTGCAACACTGCATTAGTCTGCACAAGGGAGGTGTTTCTATGGGTGTTATCAAGCAACAGCCATGGATGTTGATGAATTCCTAGATTTACAAGAACTTGTAAACCTGGGAGTGTGCCAAAAAGATACGCCTCCCCAGGAGAGGCATAATGAGGAGAAATATATTTATTTTGCCTCTTTTTTGTCTTTCTTTGCGTGCAGCATTTTTTTGTGTGCAGAAAGGTGCCACTTTGTGCACAAAAACAATCCTGCATGAAACGCAGGCCCCCTTGCACCATGGTACAAGGGTGACTGCATTGGTGCTAGGCAGTCCATTGTGCGCCAGCTCAGAGAAGAGGACATGAATGCCTTAAATATGGCACATTCCTGCCCTTTACCAGTGATGCAGCGCAGCAAGGTGACTTGCTGCGCTACGCTGTACCACTTTTTCATAAATATGACCCTATAGATGTAGATGAAATCCTAAAATATGGTAAGTATAGTAGTGATTGGTTTGATGCCAAACAGAAAGCAATCAGGGAGATGTTGATGGCTGCCCAGATAAAAACTATTTCAGAGGAATATCAGGAATCAGTTGAAGGTTTGTGATTTGGGTTTAGTGCCATCTGACAATGCCGAAATAAATGTGATGTGTGCAAATGGAAAATTTGATAATAGAGGTGGGTGAGGGGATTCACGAATTAATGCAAATATTGATATGCTAAAGAAGAGCATTGCTTGCCATTTCTGCTGTAAACTCAGCCACTGAAAGCAGGAATGTAGACAAAATTCAGATCGAATCCTGAATGATTTTATTCCCCAGTTGCAGAAGAACGTGAATCAGGTGCAAACCCAGTCATTAGCCCCAGCCCAATCATCTCCTGTGCAGAATATGCAACGCCAGGGATAATTATACATGAATATGCCCGTAGCCCTAATGTTTCAGCAAAGTATCAAAAACAAAGTGCCATATGATTTAGGGTACCAACAGAAATGATATTCCTCAGTTTTCTTTAAAAAAATGCTTCCCAATGATAGTGCCTGAGGGGGGAAGAAGGTTGATTACTAGGAGAAGTCCTGGAGGTACACCAAAGTGGCCCATATTATAACAGGGAGGTCTATGGCTACCCTGTTTCCTTAATAATAGGGTGGCTTCCCGCTTTATAATTTGTTCTGTGGAAATTCCAACCTATCCCTCTTGAGAAGAGAAGTCCAAGTTTTAGGTATCAGTAATAAACAGAATATTAACCAGGTTTCAGCAGATCTTCCTGCTAAAATAGAATCAATGGAGGATAATAATCAGTTCATAATGTGTGATTTGAGTCCTGCCAATTTGTCAGGCACGAACTTGCTTTACAAGATGAACAATATGATGTATTGTACACTGGACGGTGTTGCAATAGAATCACAAGATGAAGGCTCTGTGTTAAAAATTAAATGGTATGATTCCAAAGTTCAGCTGTTTGTAGTCTTTACTAAGGATGATTTGTCTTTGGATTTAAGATATACTGACAAATTTGAGGTAATGGGACTTCACTGGTAAAGAGAAAGGATTGATTAAAAGTGAAAGTTCGGTCACAATGAATGTGAAACCAAATGCTATATTTTCCCAAGAATTAACAGTACATTAACAGTACAAATTTTCAGAAGAAGCAGAAGAAGAAATGACGCCCAACATTGAAAAGATAATAGAACACGGAATTTTTGGGGAAGTTTGTGGTAGTCCTTGCAATTCTCCCAAGATGGGCATTAAAAAACATGTGGCCCATGAAGAACTGTGCAGGACCTTAAAAAAATAAAGCCAGCATTTATTTTGTTCCAGATTCCAGCTGGTGCAGAACGATATACAGTCATTAATTTATGCCATGCATTATTCTCCTTTCCTCTGCACAGTCAGTATCTATTTGCTTTGATTGAAGAACACTAGTTACAAAGAAATGACAGTTCTACATTTACCTGTGGTGGATAAATAACAAATCATGCCATGTACTGTCCTGGCATCCTTTTCTATATGTTGTACACTTGCAAACAGAGACATGTGCCTTTGCACTTGTCACCATGTCATATTATGATCTCTCTCCAAGAGTTCTTTTGTGCTCTTGTAAACATCACTGGTTTATCTTGCTACATGTTCTGTCTCTTCTTCACATGTAAGTATGATTGGTGATTGTGCTAGGTAAAGGCAGTAGTGTTGACCCCCTTGACCGTGGTGTGTTGCCCATCTCCATTCCCTTTGGAGGTTATTAGGCAGGGCCTATATGCCTAGCTAGCATTTTCTAGACTATTCTAACGGTAAGAGGCTTTTACTTTTCTACATCTAGGTCCTTGTGTATTTCATTATAGTACTTTGGGCATCAGAGTGATACTCCCAAAGGAACACTTGCAGTCAGGTCCAGCACATATCTAAACTTCACCGAATAAATAAACACAAACAGATTTAGCAAGAAGCTGCAGTGAGCTGTGTTAAAGTTGAGTTTGTTGAAACAACCCTAGGCCCCAAGAGTCATAGTGAGAAATGAAAAGAAAAATAAATAGGGAAGCAACATTACTTATGTGACAACAGACTAACACATGTTGACTGACCGTTTCCCCTTGTAGAAACTTAGGCTGATCCCAAATCAAATTATTAAAAACTATTTGTGAAAAAGGTCTCTGCTGCAACTGAAATTGGATAAGAAAACAATTGAAGCATATAAAATTCACAGCAACTAGTTACCCGGCTTGAATGTGGAAAAATTACTGGAAATAATCAAAAGTAAATTCATACAAATTTGATACTGTAGTTTGTGTTAGGTACAACCTCCACAATATGCATTTGAACAGTCATTGTAAACAATGCTAGAGAATCCAGAAACATTATATCCCGCACCATGCTCTGATCAAGTAGCCTGTACTGTATATGCACTTTTTCATTGCAAAGAGGTAAACTTTGGGCATGAATTATTGATGAAAAGAGAGTTGTTTTCATTTTGAAGATAATGCAAACACATTTAACCCAATAGTGCAGCGGTTGAGTCACTGCCAAAGGCCGCACTACCTCTCCAGTGAGGCTGCCTGCAATGGTCCAATACCAGTAGGAGGTTCGAGGGAAACTCCGGTGCAAGCTTTGGAGTCTATACCTTGTCAGGATAAGTTGATCTGCCATTAGGTAGCATTACTTGAAGACCATCTGTGATCGGCTTCCATCACGAACACTAGTTTGGAGCAAATGCTGCACTACAATGTTCATTCACAGACTTCACAAATCCACTTGGAAATCAAACTTTTGACACATTATGGTAATTGTATGCCTTACCCAAGCGTGGGAGCTAACCAAGATCCTTTTGGTGAATCTTATTATGCCCACTGGTTTCTTACCAAAATTTCAGTGCAATTCCTTCAGGCAGAGAGCTGGAGGAGGGACTTTATTTAACTTCTCTCACTTGAACTGTGCTGCAGCTAGCTCACACTTGAGTTCCAGTCATCCTGTTTGCCTGTCAGCTAGGATGAGAGATTTAAGACTGTCTTCTGCATTCAGAATTTGTGCTTCAACTGCCATTAGCGGGAGTTTCAACTTTCTTGTCAAGTTGCCTACATTGCTGAACCTTTGAAAACCTGAGAGAACTCCTGTCCAGTGGAAATATTTTAGTTGGATTAATTGTCAATTTAGCCTCAACCCAGTCGTTATCTAATCGAGTGTGGTCATAACTTTTTCCCATCATTTCCGCAGTACCCTCATTCGATCCGGTGTGTTGTTTGCTAGCATGCGGTGTGTGTGTATATAGATCCTTTTGTTCCCCATTCGGAATTCTGTTGTATGTGCCTCCAGGGCAGGGAGTCTGAGAAAAGAGAAAATTCTGGCACATAGCTGAGCTACAAGTATCAGTAGAATTGTGATTTGTGTATCGTGTATGTGTCGGCGAGGTGCTGGAACATGCATATAGAGCTATATTCCAGCCATCCCCCAGCTTTGACATTCCTATGGTGTCCCACGGTTTGAAGCCCTCCAGTTTAACTGCATGTTTTAACCAGGTCCCTGCCCATAGTGGTGTTTCAGCTGCTGGTACTCCGTGCCACATAATCCATTTTAGTGCTTTATGCCAGCACATCAGTGTTGTTCGGGTTGGTGGAGGCAGGGCTGCATGGGTGTAGGGACCATAGTGTAAGCCCAGTGTTCCATGTTGCTCAAGAACCCGAAGCTGTAGTGCTATAGAGGGCTTGTCCCGGTCAGTGGAGAGCCAATTGTTAATTGGTATGATCTAGCTGGCCCAGTAATACAGGTGGATGTCTGCTATCCCTAGGCCTCCCAAGTATGGTGTCAAGACACATTTCCAATAATCAATACACAGTTGTCCCCCTTCCCATAAGAATTTCACAATAGCCACTTGAAGAATATTGACAATGGAGGGCTGTATGTCACAAGGATAATTCTACAAATTGTAGAGGTGTCTTGGAAGGTAGATCTTCTTTAACAATGTTCTGCTACCCTCTATCAATCAATCAATCAAAAAATTTGTAAAGCGCACTAATTACCCATGAGGGTCTCAAGCCGCTGAGGGGAGGTCTTGAGGAGTCTTCTGAAGGTGAGCAGGTCTTGGGTCTGCCGCAGGTGGGTGGGGAGGGTGTTCCAGGTTTTGGCGACGAGGAAGGAGAAGGATCTGCCTACGGAGGTCGTTCGCTGTATGCGGGGTATGGTGGCGAGGGCGAGGCTGGCGGAGCTGGAGGGTGGGGGTGTGGAAGCTGAGTCTGCTGTTCAGGTAGGACTCTATGGCCCGTGGGAGGCTCTCACATATCCATATCTCTCTTTGTTCTAGTTATCAAGGGTGCCATGTTGAGTTTCCATGCCCGCTCTATTTCATGGTGAGTTTCCATGCCTGCTCTGTTTAACTTTTTTGTTACTTGTTCTCCCTTTTTGGAAACCCTGGGACTAACTTGTTTCTTGTGTAAGATTAGCTCCATCTCAATCTTGGACATGTTGTCCACTTCTTCTAAACCAGTGCTTTTTCCCGACATTGAGATTTATCTCATGCACATCTCATAATGTTTAATCTCTTGTGCAATCTCAAATGCAGCTTCTGGATCCAGATCTTCAGTTGACAGTAGATGCTTTTGGAGCTCCTTATTGTTTATCTCCTCTATGAATTTGTCTCATAACTTCATCCTTCAAGTCTTTGTAGTTACAGGTTGCTGCTAGGGTCTTTAAAGCTGCTACAAATATGTCCAGTGGTTTCCCTGTTTGTTGGACAATTTGTAAAAAGGGGTACCTCTCCCTTACAACATCTATACTGGTACCAAATCTCTTGTCTAATGTTTAGATGATGGCGCCTACTGATCTACAACGTTCTTTCCTGGTACGAATCTGAACTATTTGAACTGGCAGATACTTTAATATGCTACTTCCTTCTTCGTCCAAGTTATGTGTCAAAAAGGACTTTTTCTTTTGAGAGGTGAAAACGTCCCTTTCTATAGTATCCATATGTGTTTAAAATACCCCTTTCCATTGTTCTCAGTTTAGGAGACCCTGGCACTGCCAGTAAGGTAACAATACTAACAGTTGCTTTGACATGTCACCAAATGGCACGCAGTAGGTAAATGAGTTGCTGTCCAAAATAAAACCTCCATTTTGCTGTCAAAAAGTAGAAATACCTTAATGCTAATGCATGCATGGTACTGATGTACTATTATTCCATTCATAATAAGTGGTCGCAATTTGCGCACTGACTTTTTGTGGATGGAATACTGTAATGCGAACCAATCTGTATATTAATAGGTCAGTTCACAAAATACTGAATTGCATGGGATCACAGAATGACCTGCCTAATTAATATTCATTGTGATCACTGTGACTAGCTGAAATCACAGGGATAGCTGCCAAAATGGAACACTTAAAACAAAGCACTCCATGTTCCGAAATTAATTAGTGCTGCTTTTAGAAAATGCTTAATCTTTTGAAAAACAGCAGGTGGAGCAGGCAGCAGCACCTGTATTATTGCCTTCTCTCCCTGAGGTGCTAACACGATTCCCAAAGTGGGAGGGTCAGAAGGGGACCTCTTCCCCTTTGCGATTCGGTTTCCAGCCCAACCCAGGAGTCGGTAACTCATCAATGGTTTGCAGTCACAGCTATGATTGTAAGCCATTGATACATTCCTTTCTTAATGTGGAACAGTGGGGCACACACCTTTCACATCCCCTCCTATTTGCAATTCTAGAAGAATAGCAAAAGTCATTTTATGAGTTGGAAATAATTTTACTATAGCCTTATAGCCTGCCGTAGAGGGCTATACGGGCTATTAAAGGCCCTCTCCAGCGCTAAGGGAGAGGGACTTTAATAGCCGATATAGCCCAGCTACGAAGGGCTATAAGGCTATTAGAACATTCTGCCACTAGAGGGCAGAATGTTCTAACCCAAAAAAAGCCTTATGGGAGTGTGAGGGGATTGGAATCCCCCCAGGCTCCCTGAAGCCTTTGTTCACAGCCAAGCTGTGAACAAAGAAACATTGGAATGTTGGAGCTCCAGGCTTATACCAGCCATTATAAGCCTGGAGCACTCCATTGTTTTCAATGGAGCTCCCAACATTCCAATGTTCTAATACTCACTAAAGAGCTTTTATACCGAAAGGAAACTCTTTGCACTCTTAGACTCAGTGATTTTGCTAATCGCAGGGTTTGCAGTTGCCAGAGGGCTTTGTAGATCAGGTCCATAGCTCCTGAAAATATGTTCTCAGTACTTCCTCAGTATCTTTGTAGACAAGCTGCTAAAGGCAACCAACACACACAGTTTGTTATGATGTGTTCTTTGAGACTTGCTCACCTGCTTGTCTACGTCTGATGTCTCCTTCTTCTTTTATTTTAGTGCACACACCTAAGGCACTACACTTTTCCTGCTGTGACAATTAAGACTGGTTGATGCCCTGGTAATGGATGCACTGTTGTGTTCTTGCTTTTGCTTGACATCATTGCCAATGCATATTAACAGGGGAGGGCATGTGTCAGTGTAAAGTGTGTCTGAAGTGTCATGGTCTACCTGGCCCTTACTTGATGCCAGGCTTACTTGCATCAATGGTGGACTGGATCTGATCCCGTTCTGCGACTGGAGTTCAGTCCCTCACAGCTGCTTCGGCTCCTGGTTAATCAAATGCATGAGTGAGGGACTCTGGATGAATCAGATGGGCGAGGCCCAGTACAACTGAAATCAGGCTATGCCTTGGAGCTTCAAACAGCATCAGTGGATCTAATGGATGTGCCACTACAATTGCCGCCTTTTCCAGAAACAAATCCTGGCTATTTGTTTACATTTTAAGGTGCTGCAAAGGCTCTGACACGATACTTAAATAGAACGTTTTTAAAACAAGTATTCTATATTCATTTTTAACATGGTCTTTCTCTCTTTATGTAATTTAAGCCAGTGATCATTAAGGCAGCCGTTGTACACATTTTAAAGTGCTTTCGTATCACATTTACTGTTTAAAGTATTGTATTGTATTGTAATTGCATTTATATAGCGCTTACTACCCTTGACGAGGAGTCGAAGCACTCTTTCGGCGAGTAGCACGCTACTCCGGGGCCCATAGAGGATTAGTGTTGAATTAGTATAGTGAAACATGCAAGTACATTTTAAGTGGTGAATAGGTTAGTCAGTTAATTGGATTTGGAATGATAGCAGAAGGATAGAGGAGGACAAAGGTTTGTTGACGCACGCTATTCAGGAAGCCTACAAAGGATTAGTGGTGAATTAATATGGTGTAATATGAAGTAATTTCAGTGGTGGATATTAGTCAGTTACTTGGAGTGAAAAGGATAGCAGAGGGATAAAATGGGAAGAAAGATTTGCATTCATATAGCACTAGTTACCCCTGATGGGTGTTGAAGCACTTTTCTGGCAAGTAGAACGCCACTCTGGAACCCAAAAAAGGATTACTGTTGAAAATTAGTATAGTAAAAAAATATGAAGTAATTTGAGTAGTGGATATGTTATTTGGGTAGTATTTTAGTATAGTTTGATATGGAATTTGAGAAGTGAATATGTTAGTCTGTTAATTTCGATTGAAAAGGATAGTGGAGGGATAAAAGAGTGAAGGATTTTCTTTTTTTAGGTCTTAGCAGTAGGAGGAGGCTTTTGGATGAGTAAAAAGGAGTTTTGGAGGGGAGGACTCAGAGGGAAGAGTTTAGAAAGGTTTGTTGTAGGGGATCGGTATAGTAAAAGAGATGTCAGATGATGCAAGGAGGGGTAGAGTAGGAGAGAGTCTAGAAAGGGTTATTTTGGCAATCATAGTAGTGGTATGGGGTTTGAGATAAATGAGAGAGTGGATGTAGAGGATATATTAATAGATGTATAGGATGAGAGATAGGGTAGTGCACTGGAAGGAGTAGTAGAAGAAGTTTGAGATGAGTCAGAAGGTTGGGTTAGAAGATATATTGAGCGAAGTATAGGCTGAGAAATAGGGTAGTGCATTGGAAATGCTAAATTAGAAGAAAGTGATAAATATATAGATCCATAATTACATTGAAAGTATATAGATACATAAAGGAGGTAAGTATATATAGATTAAAGATACTGATAGAGGCACAGGATGAGAAATAGGGTAGTGCATTGGATATGCTTTTTCAGGAGAAAAGTAACAGACACACAGATCAGGAACATGGAAGGTACATAGATGCACAATGTAAGTATGTACATATAGACCAAAGATGATTTTTATTTATTTATTATTATTATTATTATTTTCTCTCAACAACATAATTATTTTACATGTTTATACAAACTAATAGACAAAGATAGGTACATATCTATAGTGAAAAAATGCTTGTATACAGAGTGATATGCTGTAAATTTCTGTTTGCGTATGGTGCTTATGGGCAGACAAAACTACTTATTGCCACTGAAAAGATGCAATGCAGAGCAAACAATTTGCAGTTACAAGGTGAGTTCATTTGGCAGGTATACGAAAAGTGCCTGCCAGCTCACCACATCAGTTGCAACTGCCAAAACTAAAATCCCTGCAGTCCTAAGCTTTCTAAGAACAGCACTGCATCACACAGTTAACAACATTGGAAAGATACCGTTCCTTAAGGCGATGTTAACCTGCCAACAATCTTCCTTATCTATGAAAGGATAAAGTCTGACAAGTTGAGTAAAACATGTACTCCTAACAGCAGCAGTTTGTCAGTTGATTCCCCCATGTTCTACTTCAGCTTCACCACAGACGTTTGAAAAACAACTAGAGAGTTAACATTCTGTTTCTTGGCAAAAGTGAGGAACCACTAGTCACCATGTTTCTGGAGCTTGAAAACATTGCGCTTTCACCAAACCTAAACTCCTTTCCCTAAGAGCCTCAGTGCAGGGACACTCTACAGAGTAGCTGTGCTCTTTATAAATCCCAGTTCTTCATCATCATCATCATCGTAGGGCCTGTTAAAATTAAAGTTTTTCCTCAGTGGCAGACTGAAGTAAATGGGAACTGAAAGGTTAATATGAACTATGTTGTTTCAAAAAGGTAAGGGGAAGTATGGGTTTTAGTTATTAATGGGATAATATATTTTTAAGCACTAAAAATAGTTCATGAGAGAGATCCCTCCGTGTGTCAAATATTCCCTTTCCAAATCTCTTTCCTCTGACTATCCATCCTCTCTATTGCTAAATAATGTCATGAATCAAGCAAGTACCCAGAGATCTCAGATGACGACCCCACACATCCACACAGGTGTAATCTCAGAGCAGAAGGCAGGTGTTTCTGGTTCCTGCAACTCTACCGAAGGCGAATAGAGGAGGTAGGGAGGACACAAGAGACGTAGGCAGCTGAAGAGTCTTCGGATATACATCATGTATTTTATTGGCACAACGATGTCTCAACGGAAGGGAAACCTTGGAAAGTGGGCATCCAGCCAAGGCAGTTTCCGCTTCTCCTATATAGTGGCATTGACGAGCACCAAGTAACCACGAAATACCCCAACAAACCGGTGAAGCAGACACAGACTGCTGATCAACAAACAAAGGTCAGAGCAATAATTCCCAAGTGGGGGCAAAGGAGTCATAAGGGAATCGGAAAAACTAAACAAAAACGGAGGACTCCACAGGCAGAGTGGCAACTATCGAAAGCAGGAACCTACAACGGATCTTCCTTCTGACTTTGATTATAAGGGCGGGAAGCACTCTTCTGATCTGGACAGGCTCCATCAGCCACTCAGTTCCCCGGGAGGTAGGAAGGTTGAGGGGTCGGGGGTGGAGGGTTTAGATGCATGTGGGGGCTGTTTTTGAAGCTGGTGTGGGGTCGGCTTCTACCCACTGCCAGAATTTTTAAACGAATTGGGAAAAAAAGCTTTTAAAAGTGTGTTTTCGGTCAGGCAGTAATCAGTGACTGCAGGGCCGGTTCTAGGATTTGCGAGGCCCTGGGCTAAAAGGGAACGTGCGAGGCCCCCTCTAATTTAGATAAGTGGCCCCTTGCAAGGAGACCATTCAGAGACACTGCGGGAGGCCCATTGTCCAGCATTTTTGTGCCCCCACTGTTTTAACTTTTACTCCACAAGCATTTCTCACAACTTCAGTCCGACAGGTGTGAGAATTGATTGTGGTCTAAAAGTTAAAACTGTTGGGGCGCCAAAATGCTGGACAATGGGCCCCCCACAGTGTCTGTGAATGGTCTCCTTGCAATTGAGGGAGCGTCTCCCATCTCCCTCCCCTATGGCTCCGGACACCATCCCTGAGAGGCCCGGGGAGGGGGGCCCCTCCAATGGACCTTAATTGCAAGGGGACACCTTGCTGCCAGGGAAACAGGACACACCACCAGTGCTGGGCCCCATGCTGGTGGGCAGAGTGCGAGGCCCTGTGCAGCCGCCCACCCTGCCCATGCCTAACGCCGGCCCTGAGTGACTGCCTGCACCAGCACGTTAGAAAACATATTTTTTGCAACTGGTTTTATAGCCCGATAGGAAGAGTGATAATTGCTACCTGGTTCCTGCTTCTCACAGTGAAGGCCTATCCATACAGGACTAGCCTGAGGAGAAAGGCTGCTGATGTGTGGATCCCTGCCTAGCAGTTCCTCACACACAGCTCTACATATAGCCCCAACAGGAAGGGGAAAAAATGCAAAATATGCTACTCACCCATTCCAGGGCTGGCATCTTCTTCTGCAGGTAAATGAATAGTGCCTGAAGTCTGCATCAATGGTTGGAACTGTAGGGGGAGGCGTCTGGAACTGCTGCACCCAATGCTGGTTTGAACAGAGCGTTTTAAGGTAGAAATAAGGTATCGAACAATCTAGCTGGGGCTAATACTTGCTGGGTTTGGATGCTGCACCTTTAAGTCACAGACCTGTAATTCAGTGAGATGGAGCAGCTTATTCAATGGTAACAACTATTAACCAATATAAATGTGTTGCTTGAAGGATTGTGGTAAAAACAACACTTGCAGCATGCCGTTATGTCCAGACAGACAGACAAAACCAGATGCTTGCACGAGCAGGCATGGACCTTCAAAGCAGCACACAACACCAGGCAGAAAACTCATTCAAAGCAGCAACAATGCCAGGCAGAAAACTCCTTCAAAGCAGCACACAATACCAGGCAGAAAACTCCTTCAAAGCAGCAACAATGCCAGGCAGAAAACTCCTTCAAAGCAGCACACAATGCCAGGCAGAAAACTCCTTCAAAGCAGCACACAATGCCAGGCAGAAAACGTCTCGTCTGAACTATCTACAGCTATGTAACGTTGCTACTGAGGTAAGTGTCGTGTCCAGCCCCAATAACTCAGGCGGACACAGTGGGGTAGGGTCATGGACCTTCTTTATTAGTCATCCTCCTTCTTCAAGTCCCAACAGCATACTCCCTTTCCTGCCCACTTGGTCCCCAGCTCCTCCCTTTCCGCCTGCCCTCGTCCCTCACTCGGGCCGGTCCTAGTGCCTGACCAGTTGGGTCACTGGGCACTTTGCATCAACATCATTGCATCTCCCCCCTCTGTGAATAAAGAAAACAAAATAATATACACCACGGCAAACAGGAAATTGTCTTTCTTTTGAATTCTTCGATGAAGTGATACGGTATGGCCTGTCGGGCTCATTCTCAGCAGCAGTCTCCATCAGTGCCTGACTGTCAGTTGGCAGTGTCTCAGGATCTCTCTGTTCCAGTTTCGTTACGGTTTCACGATGCGGGTGAGTCGTCTTCCGTCAGCCTCTGTAGTTCTTATAGTTCCGTTTTGTTGAAACGCTGGACTGCATCACACGATTGCATCTCCCCCTTGTTGACAAAATAAGTTTAGCGTCTAACATGTTTAATGGTTCCTCAGTCAGCCCCACGGGTCTGCAGGCCGCCTATTTGGGCTACGAAGATGCATCTCCATTTCTTTTGTATGGCTTTCTGTTGCTTTGACGAGAACATCTTTTGTTACAGTAGTGTATCTTTGTAATTGCGAGACGTCTCGCGTGGTCTTCTTGTGCTCAAGTTCGTGGTGGTTTCCAATCAGCTTCTCTCGCGTGGTCTTCTTGTGCTCAGGTTCGTGGTGGTTTCCAATCAGCTGTACTTCCTTTTGTCTTGTCTGGTCCTGGACAACACTGCCTTCCTGTTCAGAGTCATGTATACCAGACGGTGAGGCGCTATCTGAAAAGACCATCTTGGTTTGGTTCGGGGACTCATTCGCTGCCTCTGTTTGCCTCAACCACTCCCACTCATGTTTATGACTGGTGAGCTCTTTGACCGTCTGGGCCTGTGCATGTTTCTCTCTCATCGGATGATGGTCTGTCTCTGTTAACACGTCTTGTCTTCCTTGCGGGGTGACTGGATATTCCTTTCTTATCCGGTTGGTAGTGTCCACTATCTTTATTTTCTTTCCGTAGGCCCTGTGGGTCAGCCTCGCTGACCCTATCCGTGGTGAAGGTATATGGTTTGTATCTTGATGTATATGCGGTTGACATGACAGGTTGTCTTGTGAAGTGACTGAGTACTCAGGGACATTGATGTGAGATACTTTACTCTTGACGTGACTGATGTCCTTTGGTTCTGAGGTGTGTTCAGGTGGTTGACGCCATGGCCGTCGTTGGGACCATGACTCGGTCGACTCGAGGGATCGACCAGACGTGCTTTCTGAATCATCTCCTCCGAGTGCACGTCGTTTATCCTTCTTTGCCTTTCATTCTCAGTCCTTGCCTCGACCACAACGCACACATTCTCAGGCTGGAGCAGTGGCTCCAATCAGGTATTGCATGCTGGGATAGATATACATTAAGCTTCCTTCATTTTACTGAAACTTAGAATACTGAACTCTGTTCATATAAGGTGCTGCAACAATAAACTTTTAAACTTTATGGGCACTAGCAATTTGGGATTCAATAAAGAATGTAAAAAAAATGCAGGCACAGAAGACATCAAAAGGATGGCAATGAGAGAAAGCATTAAAATAGGGAGCAAAGAAAGTTACTACGAGAGAGTAAAGCAGAAAGAGCACAAATAAGTGATAATGAGAGATAACAGCAAAGAGTAGAAATGAGAGAGTAAAGAAGTGACGAATAGAGAATAGACTTGAGACATCGAGGCAGCAGTGTTCCTCTTAAGAAAGTCTGTCCTCTTATTGTTGTTCCCATCATGACCGGGTAACATGGAGCATCATTTTCTATGTTTTAAAAGTTATGGTATTTAAAAATACAGAAAAAAGTGTTTTCCCATTTAAAAAAAAACAAATATTCTTTAAAGAACACCTAAGTCCACCATACCGTGGATGGGGTCACTCGCTGCAAACAACTGCTATGCGCAGCCAGGGTGTTAATCTGAAACAATTTGTCATGGCTGCCTTTGGTTCGGAGTCCTGCCCTGAGTGTGAGGTCCTAGCCTCTCCCTGCCAGTGTGCCCCAGCCGCCACAGGCCCAATCTGCTCACTCTCCATTGGGCACTTCCCTGCCTCGGTTTGGTTTTACTTTGCAGAGTACTGAAGATTCGGAGATTCAAGATAAATACCATCTTAGATATTTTCGTAGAAAGTTTAAAAAAAGTATTTCATGTAAATGCATGGGAGTATTTTAAAGGCGCAAGAAGCTATTTCCAGTAAGATCTCATATTAAAAACCAAGGAAGAGGAGCAAATGGCCATGATGGATACTTGGGATCCCCCTGCCTGACCAACAGCATCAGGGATAGCAGCAATAATAGTACCATCAACAACAACATTATTACTAATATTAATCCTAAAGAGGAAAGAATAAATACTATCTACCAAGGCAATACACTAAGTGAAACGTCACTAGTCCTGTCTGTGCTCCCTCTCATGAAGTCAATGTGCAGAACACTGAATGCAATTACTGGGGCAATAACTTCCTGGTCACTGAAGATTGATGTTGAAATTACGGACCTATAAGAATTAGCAACTCACATGTCCTTTATTAATAAGAGAATGGGACCAATGGAGGAGGATGGGATAGATTCATTGGAAAATCCTGTTGCTAAAGCCCACACCTGTAACTGCACGGCCATTCTGTCTAAGCTATGAGAAGTTCGAAAAGTAATCCAAACAATACCAGCAGAGTGCAAGGGGAGCAAAGAAAATTCCAAAAGGACCACAACCACTCCAACTGACACCAAGAGCGATCAAATGTTGTTGCATGTGGGGGCTGGTTTTGGTGCTTCCCAATGCTCGCACGTTAAAACTATTTGCAATAATAACCAAACGGTTTTACAGTGTGTGCACTCGTGCCTCTGCAAATCATTCATGAAGAAGCATTTAACTCCACAAATGGCATGAAGCCAAGGAAAAAATCACGCTTTTAAAAAATCTCAAAAACTTAGGAAACCACGTAGGCAACTGAAGAAGAACAAGACATGTAGCATCATCATCACCGAAAATCTCTCTGTCATAGGAGGCTATAGTAGAAACAGATTGCAGTGGTTTTGAGAACAACCCTGAGCTGTTATTCAACAAGATGTGCCAGTTGCTCTCCCCTACTCAGATAATTCTAACTGGCCTCAGGGCTATGCCTGCTAGAAGAATGTGTGGCACAGTAGGAAAACGTCAGGTTCTGGAAGCAAGCTTCGAAAGAATGTGTGCACTATCACAAGAATGAGCCACCTGCATCCACGAGATTAACCAAGGGGACACAGGATATGCATTACATCTTGCCAATGAAGTAATGTTACACCTGGGAATCTCACTGCAAGTAGAGGCACCTTAGGAGAACAAGAAAACTCAAAAAACATCTTTAAGAGCAGAATCCGGGTGATTTTCACCCTGGCCATATCAGATAACAGTGAGCCAGAAACAATATGGATTATTTAAAATAAGAGATGGGCTGTCCATATCAAATAAAGCAACATAAATGAAGGGGGTACCCTAGAGCTACACGATGAGCAGGCATATGTACTAATATCCCATGTCAATACAAAATCTGACTTGCCCAAACAGATGGATCAGGGCATTAATTAGGATAAAGAGGATCTATTTGAACACGATTATGATAATTTATTTGTGTTAGCTGGTAGAACAGGCAGTCAATGCACACTTGTATTCATTTAGGGGGCACCATGACATCCTTAATAGGGGGAGTATATTGCAAGTATTTAAATGCCTGCATGGCCTGGAATCTTCAACGGATATAATAACAGCAACATTCGTTGATTTATTTTGCAGTTTTATATAGAGCATACTTATCTCAAGGTCATAAGAGCACTTTAGATGAGCACTGGATTACATTACACAGAGGTCGGATTCACATGGATATTAAGTGATTAGGCCCAGAATCACAGGATATGAAGCGCCTTCAGTACTCGAACCTGTGATATGATAAAAGCAATACCAGCTAATAACTGATACTGTCTAACTTGGGTATCAAAATGCAAATGACTCAGTGCATAGAAGAACCCTAACCGAAGATGTTGGAAAACATCCGAGAAAGAAAAACTCAAGCAGGGATCATCTTATATCCAGATGATGGCAACAGAGCAAAATATACAGCTTGAGATGGCCTATTAAATCCGAAGGTTAAGCTCCATCGATGAATTGGGGTGAAAGAAATCCTGGCTCCAATCAATAACAGCGACAATGCACATACTCAGCCCAGATAAATCAGCGAGGACTGGGACTGGCTAGCATCAACTCTATCATGATTGCAGAACCACCAACCGTAGGAAATAACCACCATTGACCCCTCTCCCCCCATGAAATCTCTTCTAAGAAGCAAGAATTTTATAGGCCGACGGATCTAGTGAAGTAAAGTTCTATATTAATCTAGAATACTGCCCAGCTGAAACAATAAATAAGGACTGGGGTGTCATCATAAAAACTTTTATATATGCTGCTTTCAGGAAACATGAGCAGCGGAAGATACCACAATGGATAGTTAGTTATACATCATACGGCGTACTAGCTTTTAAGTGCAAGAGGGCAGACCAAAGATGGATAAACTATATGGATTTCCATTAATCCTGCACTAAGTGTACAGGCCAGTCAAAACGTAAGTAAAAACTTGCAGCACATCACTCTAGGAAGCGAAAGTTTGACTAGTGAAATCTTCCAAATACCCCCTCCCCCCCAGCAAATCTAACAGTAGGTTCTAAATACTGAAGGATCTAGAATCTGCAATAATCAAGACTAGAGTGATCTCACAAGAGGTTGGTAGTGAAAGCAACATTTAAATGATCTTAGTCTACGTCAACTTTAATACAAAACCGCAAACAATTATGAGTCAGTATTTCCTGTGAAGCATAGTTTACGGGGTGTACCAGAGCTTGTGCAAGAGGTGGGCTTTCACTTGCCACAATGATGGTGGCTTGTGGACTTTGAACTCTCAGAGAGTGAAAAATATCGCATGTAGCAGCAAAAAATAGATCCAGAGTCAATCATTAAAGTGTTTTCATTGACTATATATTATTTAGCATTGAGTCTTGGCATCTCACCATCTGACCTTTCCAGCCCTGGGAATGACGAGGTTACCATTTACAGCTGATCCAAGGGCTCTTGCAGGAATGTAGGGTTTAAGATATAGTGAAAGCTGCGCTGGCCTAGGCCATGCAGAGATTTAAAGCTATGCAAAGGGCTTTGGATTTAATGCGTTTTGCAATTGGCAACCAGTGTAGTTGCATCTAGGCCTTAGAGGCGGATTCGGATCTTGCAATCTCCAAAAGTAGTCGTGCTGCGGCTTTTTGTGCCATCTGCAGTTTGTTGATGCAGCGTGTTTGTGGTCTGGTAAACAAAGCATTGCAATAGTCCAGCCTGGATGATATGAGTGCGATGACCATATATAGACCATCTATAGATCAGAAGGAATAAGAGGGAATATCTTCCTCAGAACTTTGAGGATGAAAAAGCAAGAGGGGGTAGTATAATTGATTTGAGCTACAAATGACAATTTAGTATCGAACAATACTCCTAAACTTTTTGCTTTATTTGTTGGAGTAGGGTGAGAGCCTAGTTGAGAGGGCCACGAACTATCTGTCCAGATTGACAAACTGTTGCCAAAGAGCAGCACCTCCGTTTTGGATGAGTTAACATTTAAACAATTATCTAACATCCAATTGACTATATGACACATGCAGTCATGAAAACAGGCTGCTGTTGAGTTTGATGGGCTATTTAGTGAAACAATTATCTGGGGGTCATCTGCGTGCGACACCAATGCAAAAACATAACTCTTAATTAAAGGGGTGACATAGAGATTAAATAAAGTGGGGCTCAAAGAAGATCCCTGAAGGACTCCACAGGGAAGCGAGAAAGAAGGAGAGACACAATGAGCCAACGCATCTGATTGGGAAAGCTCTGATAGAAAGGAGCCTAGCAGGGAAAGCACGTTATCCATGATCCCGAGTGAGGCTAGACATGAATGTTCAAATGAGAATTTAAAGCGATTATGACCCATTAATTTCAAAACTTTCATTACAAGGCTTCAGGTATCCTGCATCTAATATGGAGCATCAACTGCCAATTTTGCTCCAAAACCTATCTGGAGAACCAGCAGATGGCAACCAGACATTCAACTCCACAGAGCCCAGCAGTTGACTAATTTGCAAAAGTGACGCCCTGAACGAAGAGGACACGCACCTTTCCCTGCAGCGGCCGGGCTTGGCTCCGCCACTTTGCTTGAATCGCCGACCGGCCGGGCTTGGCTCCGCCGGTCGGACTCCACCTCCCAGCAGCCTCCAGGGGGAGGCGGCGACGACATCCACCAGCGTGCCAGGCGGCGCATAAAGCCCCGGCAGGTCCCTCCTCCCGCGAGGACGCGCGCGGGACGCGCCGGGGCTAAGCCCGGGCAAAGGGCGGGCCCTCTGTGGCCCTCTGAGGCCTGTAGTGGCCGGGCTGGGCCACCCCCCCTTAAATCTACATCGTGAGACCACCGGTACCAGGATAAATCTACATATCTAACAAAAGGCACTTGGGTATAAGCTCATAGTTCAAGGATGACCAAAGTACAGAAAACCCCAATGGCAACGAGATCAACGACGAGATTAAAAACAGTGAGTACTCCATTACCCACTATAACCGCCATTGATATTATGTTGCAAAAAACGATAAGCGTAGTGGCGGACGCTATTCAGAACACTGAGAGACGACTCTCCCTGACCCCAGATATGTGTTTTCCTAATTTATCCATGCATACCACCAATAATACAAACACTATGGATGAAACTTTACATTCTCAGGAATCCATACTGATGCAATCATTTACAGATTTGCCTAGGTCACACATTAAGGATAACACCTCAAAACCCCTGTATACATTCCCCACAGGGAATACAATGGAGAGTAGCCCCGTGGTATCATCTAACTGTGGTTGTAACATCTCCTGTCTGCATACCTCAATACAAGATCCTGAGGTTCTTCTAATTGAAAACCACATACCCGCCACCCAACCGGCACCTACGCTAACTCCTGAACAAAAAAGTAAAACTCAGTGCCACATGAAAAAACAAAAGATGAAACACCTTATGAAAAAATCCCACTGCCTCCCAGGTAAATCGAAACGTTCAATTAAAGACATGTGGCAGAAACTCATGCAGGTGAAACCCTCTGAAGTATCTATGACAAGGCCGCTGCTGATACCCTCTCAAGACCTGGACACCCCTCGACCTGACAAGAACAACGCGGGGGGTAGCTCACCTAAAGAACAGACAAGGCAAATGGTCCAGACTCTTATAACAGAAACATCTTCACTGAGTGATATAGAATCTATGATTAAATCTCTCCTACACCCTATCAACAAAAGGATTGTGAATATTGAAAAAGCCTTAGGGAAATTTGAGAGAACACAAAATGAAGTATCCTCTAGTATTCTTAAATCGCTAAAAATGTCTGATAAAACCTCTATTTTTGTTCCAGCTAGTACAAGCCTCAAAGTAATCAACTCAAAATCTGTAAAAAACATTAGCGACTCAGCAGATAGTATTGTCAATGAGATAACGTTACAACCTCAGGAATCCTCTTCTATAGCAGGCCCAACACTAACCACACAAGCAGCACCTACTTTAGTGAAGGTAATAGTTACACCTACTAATAATACACAAGTTACTCAGACAAGGGAGGACACCGAAGATAGCGAATGGGCTGCGGAGGGTTACACACCAGAAGTAGTTAATACAAATACTGAGCCGCTGAGGCATTCCTTTCTACCAACGACAAACATCCTTACTAAAGCATCAGGGGCTTGTCAGCTTGACTCAATGACGGCAAAAACACCTATCCACATAAACCTCCCACCTGACTCTAATGCACATACTATAGTCATGATTGGGGTTCCTAAACTAACTGATAACAGGAGAGAAACCTATGTGGAATTAAAGAACAAGGTCATGCAATGGCTAACCACTCATAGGCCACTTCCCTCCCACATAACAGGGACCATCTCCCAAGTGAAGAGAGTAGATTGGGTGGGCCATAGATTTAAATCTACAGAGGGAGACTGCATTGTAGTCACTTTTAAAGAAAGAGGAGCGGCGAAATTTATTGCAAACTGGAGAAGCCCCTCGACAAATAGCCTAATCCGCACAATGGGTCTAAGTTATTTTTATCCACGCAATATAACTAGTCATAGGAAAAACACCAACTATCATCATGGTCAAGAGGGATTTCCGATACCCCGAGCATATCTCTATCCTCAGGCTCCCCCCCCTATTTTTAAACAGGGGATGTCTTTAGATTTAGAACCACTAAGATATGACCACGCATGGGCAGGTAGAGCATATAATTACCCACCTCAAGCAACGTTTGAGAGACTGGAACCTGCCCAACACTCCTACAAGCGAGAACATACATATCCCCACTTGTACCAAAATCATTATGAGATCCCAACATCAAATAGATATGATGCTTTATATACCTACGACTATCTGGATGAGGTGGATTGACTGTCACCTGTCCTGATCCCTGGTACTTCATCGGATCGTTTAAATCCCCAAGAACTAACCGATGTAACAAGTACTAACAAACTAGCAAGTACCTTCGACCTCCCATGTGTGGCTCCAAACATTAATCTAACAGAGTTGATTACATCCTGTCGTGAAAATGCCTCCTCACTAAAAGCACTTACCCCACCTATATTAGAAGTAGGCAGTCCTTCCCCTACTGTTGCCCATAACTTGTCATATAGCAGCAATATTCATCAGTCAGCAATAATAAGTCATCCTAACTCAAACTCGCATTCTTCATCTGATGCGATCTTAGAGCTACGGAGTGATCGTAACGTCCTTAACTCCATAAAAATCCTGTCCTGGAACGTCGCTGGATTAGCTACAAAAGTTAATGACCATTCGTGGGTAGCATTCGTTAGGAATTTTACCATTCTGTGCTTCCAGGAAACTTGGCTCACAAACACCAATGTCTTCATCGAGGGTTACCAAAGTTTCTTTGTCCCAGCAATTCCATCGCTCAGTGGAACGTCAAAAGGGGGCCTTGCAACATTCATTAGCCTCTCTCTTATCTCCCAGATAAAAAACAAGCAGAGGAACAACAGGAACACCCAGATTCTGGAGATCGGTAGGGGCAAAACTGCACTAACCCTAGTTAACTTTTACAACTCGTTAATGCCAGTAGGAGAGTGTAACATTAGTAAGCTCCTAACCTACCTGCAAGACAATCTGGTAAAATTACCACGAAACAAAATAAGTGTCGGCGATTTTAATGCACACGTTTGTGGAAACCCGACTATGACAGCTTTGGATTCCTTGGGATACGGATACAGGTCGGGACTTCACTTTGCGCATTGTCCGCGAGGAACAAATATGAACAATTTAACAGATGGCCTGAACCTGAGGGTTGCAATGTCTCTGAATGTGGACTCGTTTGTTTTTGAAACCCCAACATACAAAGGTTCTGAGCATGGTTCTTTTATAGACCATATACTCCTTTCTGTTGACCTGACTACTTCAGTGTTAAAATTCAATATACATGAAAGTATTTTCAGTGACCACAATCCAATTTCAGTGGAATTGGATAAGGGCCCCTTTCAAATACGGGAAAACAAAAAGGACCCGGGTGTTTTCAAACTAACTAGTAGAAACGGCCGTTTGAAATGGACGATGATAAATAGTGATACTTTACACGAGTCCGTTAAAATGAGTTGTGAACAGGAACTGTACCTTTGTGCCTCTAACTCTACGCCTCCTGAATCTATTCTATCTGCTTTTAACGTACTAACTCAAAGAATTGATAAAATGCTTTCTGTTTCATCAAAAGCTCCAATCGACCAACAGCCAAGATGGTTCGATCATGCTTGTTCAGCAGCAAGCCGAAATCTAAAAACAGCTCTTAAGAACAAACCAAGGGATCTTGCTCAAATTAAAATCTTGCGAGCAGAATACAAATTAGCCCTGGCATCACGTAAAAAGACTTTAAAATCGAACATTTGGGAGTCCCTGCTTGACCCGTCAATTCTTGGCAACAGCTCTAAATTTTGGAGCATTATCAACAAACCGATGTTTGATGAACCCAACGCTGCATGCCTGGGAACTGTCATACCCGAGAATGAATGGATTTCCCATTTTAGCCTAATTTTCAAGAGCGACGATCCCCAGATGACTCAAGTAACCAAACTTCCTGAGGAAGCACCTCTGTCTTTCACAGTTAAAGAAGTTGAAAAGGGGATTCGTTGTCTAACCAGTAATAAGGCTCCGGGCCCAGACGGCCTTCCGCCAGATCTATTTAAATCAAATATTCCATTCTGGGCCCCAATCCTTACGGCGGTTGTCAATGCTGGAGCTAAAATTGGGGCTCCAAAATCTTGGGGGACCTCGACTATTGTACCAGTTTACAAGAAAGGTGACAGAAGCAACGCAGCATGCTACAGGCCAATTTCTTTGATAAATTCAGTGACCAAAGTAGTTGGAGGTATCATTTTAAACAGACTGACCAACTGGGCCAAAAATAACAACATAATGTCACCCGTTCAATACGGTTTTAGACCAGGGCACTCAACAATAACCCAATGCCTGAATTTATATCTAATTAGTGGCAAATATACCCTGGCTAGAAATGGAACCCTAATCATGGCCTTTATGGACCTTTCATCGGCCTTTGATTGTGTCGACAGAAGAAAACTCTGGGACGTCTTGCTTAATATGGGAGTTGAACAAAACTAAATTAATTTCTTAGCTGATCTTCACAGTGACACTCGAGCGAATGTTCGTTATACTAAAGACTTGAAAGTAACCAGAGACTTCAAAATAAATCGGGGGGTTAGGCAGGGCTGTATTTTAGCGCCATTTCTTTTTAATTTATATGTAAATGGTCTTGAGGAGCATCTTTTAAAAACTAACACTGACTATCCTTATATAGGGAAAAAGGGCGTACCTGTTCTGCTTTATGCAGACGACGCCGTCCTCATCTCTAGAACTGCACTTTGCCTTCAAATATTACTTGACTCTTTTTTCCAATTTATGAAGCTACGGGGCCTGTGCATCAACAATACCAAGTCTTTTGTTATGAAGGTAGGTCCTGGTTCAAAAAAATCCTACCCTTTTCATATTAATGGGGAAGAAATACCCATAACAAAAACTTTTTCATATCTTGGTGTATTGTTTGACCAAAAACTCACATGGGGCCCAGCAGTAAGGAAAAAGAAAGGAGAACTAACAAGGACCAATGCTGCTATAATTGACTTTGCGCGCAAAATGGGAAACACACCAGTGGTTGCTACGATGAAATTATACCAAGCTAAAAGCATCGCCGTCGCCAGTTATGGGAGCGAACTTTGGGGCTTTGTCCCATTGGGTGACATTGTAACCACTGAAAATAACTTTTTAAAACAAGTCTTGTGTCTCCCAAAAAGCACAGCAAATTTCTCCATTCATGAGGAACTGGGCATGCCACACCTAGGGGATAAGATCGCCGTAAAACCACTGTTGTGTTGGCTTAATTGCTGGCTGAATGATGAAATTCCATTCACCCAAAACATCCTCCTCGAAGCACTCAACTGGGATGGGAAACTCAAGATCCCATGGCTAAAATATATCAAAAACTGTCTTCAAGATCTGGGTAGGCCGGATCTCTTCCTAACACCACAGCATGTATCCAAGTATGACATAACATCTGTAAAGGATGCTTTCCTGTTTTCTCGACAGCTTGTCAGGGAAGAGTTGGAACTGAAGAAGGATAGTGTGATGAGACATGTCTTAACTAAATCATGTTTGCAAATTGAACCTTACCTATCCTAGTCCATTTCCAGATACGAGCGCTTCCTGTTGACTAGATTTCGAATTGATCTATTCCATCTGTTGTTAGCTGTGCCCAGTGGAGCCCATAGGGGACAAGTGTTGCCAACTTGCGGCTGCGACAATAAGTCTCCGCAAGATTTGGCACACTTTTTATTTGTATGCTCCTATTACACGATACCTCGGAAAATGTTTTTAAAACCTCTCCTTAAAAAAATGAATTTTGTGCAAATAAGACCAGCACAACTCTATCTTCAAATGCTGCACTGTGAAAGCACTTTATTCATTTGTAACTTTTTAAAGACAGCCTTGAAATTCAGGAAAAGTATGGAAGGCTAACCCCCACCTCTTCCTATCTTTGTAAATATGTCTCTGATTAATGGTATACTCACATTTGTTTGTGCACGTACAATCCATCTAGTGATCTCTAGCTTCGTTGAAATATCTTTTTAATATTGGTGTTTTATATATGTATGTGTATTTTTATGAAACTTTTATGACTGTATTCCACGCAGTCGAATAAAGAAATTTTGACACAAAAACAACACATTAGACAAGGTTGTCAGATGTAAATATCAAGAAATCCTGAATCAAGATGAAAACCCCAAACCAATGCTATTCAAACTTGTATGAATATAGTAAAATTTTTCCGGCTGAAATCATCAAAAGAAGCCATATAGGGGGGGCGTGGCCAAGCAAGATGGCCGAACGGATGTAGATCGTCTCGGCTCCCGGTCCACGCGCTATTCCGGGCGTGTTTTCTGTGGCTACCTGCTATTCTCCTGGTGAGAAATGACATCGCCAGAGTGCTGCTGATGCAGGGCACTCGTTGAGAGCTCTGGTTTGCTTCGATCCTGCCTCTGCAGCCCGATTAAGAGCCCGTGGTGGATAGCCTAGGCTCGCTCAAAATGGCGCTTGTAACTTTCTGAGACTCGACTGGCCTCGTCCGGAGACGCGACCCGGAGGACTGTGGGATCGACAAAGGGGGTGGTTGGGGCGCTGCTTGCCGAATTCCGGGGGCACGATCACACTAACAGTGAGTACTGATGGCCCCCCGGGAGTTTTGAGTGGCTGCCGCATCATCGGATCTCCTGGTTGCTGGCGAGGGGATGGCGCTGAGCATTTCTATGACTGTGCGGGCTGTGGGGGAGGTCGGAGCTGAATCCGCATAGGAGCTGTCCGCAGAGGGCCCTGATGATTGGACTTTGGTAGCGAGGAGAGAAAAATCTGCTTCATTAACCCCCACGAGAGCCACGGCTGAACTTAAGATGGCAGCTCCATATGACAACAGGCGGCGGCTTGGCTCTCCCTGGGACCTGTGACCGAGGCTTGCTCCGTGATCGTAGAGCCCACGCAGTAATGACATTGAAATTAGCAGACTGGAACGCGACACCCGCATCGTGCCCTCACAGTCTGACCCCCGCTGGCACATCTCTGATGCCCCCAGGCAACACACCGGCCTTACAAAATGGCACCTCATGAGACCTTTACAGAGCATGCTGTGAAGTTCTGACCATCCAGGCTACAAACAACCCGCCTCAAATTGATTCTGTACCGGTACCTAGCTGCTGCTCCATGTTTCATCTCGCAGGTGCTTGACTACCAGCTAAGGGGGCACAATCCTGGAGACCCTCGACTGGTTGAAGAGGCGAAGTGACGCATGACACACAGGTGGTGGCCCTGCATGTGTGACGGCCCTACGCACTCCCTGTAGCGCCAAGACCAAGCCAGCCTCTAACCATCATCCTACAATCAGCCTTCATAGATCTAATCACCCAAGCCTTCTCTCTGCTACCACAGCGGGGGTCCGCCTGGGCCCGCCCATATGCCACTAAAGAAGGCGACGAGTAAAACACCCAACAAGGTCTCGAACTTTTTTGCACTGACGGACAAGCGCCCCTCGCTGATCCCAGTGGAAGTGGCAGACATAACATGGCCCTGACGATAGGCGACCTTCTGAGCATGTTTAGGGACTTTAAGACAGAACTTTGGAAGGACCTCAGCCAAGACATAAAGGCTTCTATGGAACAACTCTGATCTGATCTCACGGACAGACTGTCGTCTCTGCAACAAGATGTGGTCTCAGTGGGCACAAGAGTGCTGGACCTGGAGAAGCAGACTCAAGAAGGTGAATCGCGTACCACCGAACTGAGCGACATCGTCCGGACCCTCCAGGAGCCGCTTTTTCAAGCACAACTCAAGGCAGGGGATCTTGAGAACAGGACCCGACGGGAAAACCTTCAAATACGGGATCTGCAAGAGAGAGCGGAGGGCCCTGACCTGGATGCCTTCCTTGAGGGGCTCTTCGCAGAAAGTCCTGACGTCCTCAAACCTTCAAAATCAAAGTAGACTGTGCTCATCGGGTGGGTGAGCCAACGACGGACAAAAAGAAACGGCCGCAAGATGTGCTGGTCAAGTTTCATTCCTATAAAGTCAAGGAAGCGATGCTCCTGGCAGCTACGAAGAAGGGGAGCTTCTCCTTCCAGGGCCACTCCTGCTCCGTCTATCAAGACCTGGCGCCTACCACTTTAGCTAGAAGACAGCTGTTCATCACTACAAAACTCCGCGAAGACAAGATTTGGTACAGATGGACCTACCCATTTGGATTGAGTTTCGAGCTTAACAACAAACAACGCCATGTCACTGACTTGAAAGAAGGGCTGGAGATCCTGAGTCTCCCACCAGAGGACTCAGGCCCTGGCCACACCACATCATCAGGAACCAAGCAAGGTAGTCTACCAGTTCCCCCCTGGATCATCAACACACGTAGGAACCGCAAATGAATTGAGTGAAAGGCGTCTTCTCAACCTGATCTTTGACAGGGCACGGAGACCAGGGGCCGAGGTGCAACATCGTGACCGTGAGACAACAATCTCCCACCTGCAGGCCGTTGATAGTAAAGGCACCCACTACCATTAACACGACCCGCCTACCAGACACTGCAGACCCTCCATGGAGCTACCTCTGGAGCCATCGCTCTGAACTGTTCAGTATACCTGAGGGGGTATGCTGATCTGGAACATCGGCTGCACAGCGTGGTGATGAGCCTTGCCTTTGGATTAATCAAGGTACTATTCTGCATCCCAAAGCCGAAGTGGCATTTAGACTGTCCCCGTCTGCTGCTTTGACCTAGATTTATTCTCCTGTGGGCCCCGAGACCTAGAATCCTCGGTAGCCCCTAGCCCTGAGGTCATGGCGAATGTATTTAGGCTAGGGACCCATCTCAATGAACGCTCCTGTACACTGGGGACAGGGCACCACGCCTTTGTAAGTCGATGCACAGCCCTGCTGATCACACTATAGCTGCACAAAGCAGTAAGTCCATCCCCTGTTTGGGATGGGCGTGGACAGGGACCTCCGTGGTACCGTTCCCCCCCCCCCCCGAGTCCCTGTGGGATCCTCCTTCCCACAGCCGGGTACATGCTAGCGGTTACACAACCACAGTTTTTGATACTGTTCTTTTTGGTTGCACTGAGGTTTGAAGGGAGGGCAAGGGAGGCTTGGGAGGGCAAGGGAGGCTTGGGAGGGCAAGGGAGGGTTGGGAGGGTAATGGTGGCGGCTTTTTAAGACATTTTACTGATGGTTTCTTTTGCTTAAGTATACTTACAGACAACATTCATTGGTGGGACAATTACCCCTGGGGATGTTCTGGGGTTCTCGACGCGACGGAACAGCTATCATTAGCAGTGAGACACTGTTTTTCCCTTTCACACAATGACGTTCACCATTGGATCCTGGAACGTTAATGGGCTTAACTCCCCTCAAAAGCACCAGAAGGTGTGGAAATATATCACTGACCACCATCTCGATATAGTAGTGCTGCAAGAGACACATCTCGCTAGAGCTGAGGACACATGCTTCTGCCACATGCAGTACCCACTGATATATAGATCCTCTGCACCTATGAAACATAGAGGGGTAGCCCTCCTCTTTCATTCTTCCACAAAATTTCAGCCACTGGACATCCAACCTGACAAAGACGGCCGCTTGGTTTTGGTTAAGGGTCATTTGATGGGCAAACTTTGTACATTCATTGCAGTATATGCACCTAACTCAGGGAAAACGTTTTTTTTTTTAAAGGCATCACTGGGGAGGGTTCTGAACTTCGTGGAGGGACCGATGATCCTCATGGGCGACTTCAACCTGACCTGGCAGGAAGACCTAGATAGCACTCATTCACACCGCTCTGACTTGGGCTCATTCTACATTGACACTAAGCAACACTTCCACGACCTTGGCCTTCTAGATACTTGGCGTACTCTCTATCCCCACTCCCGGGATTACACCTTCTATTCCCATGTTCATCGCACATATTCCCGACTCGGCTACATTTTCATCAGTCAAAACTTACTGGGCGTACTCCAAGACGCTAAGATATTCCCCCTCTCCGTGTCGGATCATAGCTTACTTTCAGTATACCTAGCCTGGCATAGTAATGTCACGACTTCTCCCAGATGGTATTTTCTGTCCTCTCTCACGCGGGATATATAATCCTGCACCACGCTGAGGGAAACTATTACTGAATTTTTTGACCTTAACAAACCGGAAGATACCTTGGAGTATACCACCTGGGATAAGCTTAAAGTAGTCTTTCGAGGGAAATGCATTGCCCTTAACTCAGCACTGTATGCACAATGAACCAGAGAGAGGGAAGCATTGGAGAAAGAAGTAGCCTCTGTCGAACACGCACATAAATTAAATCCTACAAGGGAAACACTTCGCAATCTGACTGCTATGAGGGGCAAACTTAGAGCAATTTATAGCAATAGGGAGGAATTCACACTCCTCAAACTCCGACACCTATCCTATTCACAAGGTAATAAGATTGGCAAGCATCTAGCTAGGCAACTAAAAGACAAACGAGTACGGGAATACATAGGAGGTATCCAGGGGTTTAATGGGGAACTCACGCATAAGGACGAGAAAAAGTCTGACATCTTTGGCTCATTCTACAATACCCTTTATACTAGGGACCAGCTAGACTCAGACGTCCAACAAAACTATCTCCAGACACTGCACTTCCCACAGGTTTCTCCCAAATGGAATGATACACTTACTGCCCCCATTACCTCAGAAGTAACCGCTGCTATAAAAGCTCTCAAGCCCCACAAGGCCCCGGGATCAGATAGATACACCACCCTGTTTTACAAAACGTTTGCCCCCGACATCACTCCACATCTCACACAGTTTTTTTAACAAAATGGCAGAAGAGGGAGAGACTACCGGATCAATGTCCGAGGCCATGATCTCTGTTATACCTAAACCAGGGAAAGACCCCCACCTATGCGCCTCATATCAGCCCATCGCCCTATTGAATCTAGATGCAAAGCTTTATTCCTCAATCCTAGGTAAACGACTGAACAATCTCATGCCCGACATTATACACCCAGACCAATTGGGATTTATCAAGGGGCGACAAACACACGATAACACTCGCCGAATTGTACACCTAATAGAGAAGGCCAACAGACGTCATATCCCCGCCGTCCTGGTAGGTCTGGATGCGGAGAAAGCCTTTGACAGGGTAGATTGGACATTTTTATTTAATACCCTCACGAGCTTTGGGTTTGTGTCTAAATGTATTACTATGATCCCGGCCAATTACGTTCAACCTCAGTCCAGGGTTCAAGTCAATGGGGTACACTCAGCCTCTTTTTTCCACTCTAGAGGTACCCGACAGGGGTGCCCCCTCTCACCCATACTTTTTGCTCTTACCATTGAACCCTTGGCGTTGGCGGTCATAGCTAATCCCGATTTCCAAGGAATACCCTTCAGTCGGGATTCACACAAAATGTCCCTATTTGCGGACGATGTCCTCTTGTTGCTCTCTGACTCCGCTAAGTCCCTTCCTCCTTTACAATCAGAGCTCGAGCGATTTGAAGCAGTGGCAAACTTCAGAATAAACCTTGGAAAATCATAAATCCTCAATCTCACTCTTCCACAAGCTGAAATGCGCAAGCTTCAACCCCTTACTTCCCTTCAATGGACCACTTCCTCCATACAATGATCAGGGATTCAGTTAACACATAGAATAGAGAAACTTTATACTGCCAACTCACCCCCCCATTCTTACACATGTTCAAACGAACCTTACGAAGTGGAAACCTCTCTTTCTTTCATGGCTTGGCCGAATTCATGCTATCAAAATGACACTCCTTCCCAAGCTCCTCTATTTATTCCAAGCCCTGCCCATAGAACTAGAAAGGGACTTTTTCCGTCGAGTTAAGTCCATGATTCTTCAATTCATTTGGCAAGGAGGGCGCGCCCATTTTTCTTTTTCCTTATTGCGCCATTCCCGAGCGGAGGGCGAAGTTGGACTCCCAGATTTAGCATTATACTATAAAGCAGCACAGTTGAGGGTGCTGACCGTGTGGTCCAAGCGAGAATCTGAAAAACATTGGTTGCACATGGATCGTAGTGTAGCAGGGAGGACGATTTAGGATTTAGCTTGGCTCCCCAAGAAGGACAGACCCAAGAATGCATACATTAGTACTTCTACACGCACTACTCTGAAGGTGTGGGACTAGGTCACGGTGACGATCAATGGATGGCCTTTCCTTCGCCATTTACACCAATTGATTGCAACTCAGCTTTCCCCCCAGGTCTACAAGAGGGACCCTTTAACGCCTGGAGGGAGGGAGGATGCTTTGCTCTGACGCACCTTTTTCATAATGCTGACACCCTCACCTTTGACAACTGCAACGGGACTATAGTTTAGAGAACACAGAACAATATCACTACACTCAGCTACTGCACTGGGCTCTCACTCCAAAAGTACGAGAAGCAGCCACTCATCCCCTTACAAGATTTGAATCCTTCCTCTCCAAAGCCACCACAATGAAGGGGATGATCTCGTTCATATATTTTTTATTTATTTTTTTGTTCAAAAAAAGGATCTTTATTTGGGCTTACACAAGATACACAGCAGTGCGCCTACAACCCTGAGGCCGGCAGCATGATAAGTAATCAGCAGTGTATAATGCATTGACACAGCCTTTGTGGCCGACAACCCAGAGGTCCGGCGGCGTACAGATATACATTTCACAATGAGTCATTTTCATGTGTAATAATGGAGATTCCAAAAACTGCAGGTTAAACTTATTTTTGTTTTAAGAATCAGGTAACAGTCTTAACTAAGAAACAAACATTGATCACTTCACCACCGCATTCTCCCTCTTTACACCAATAAAGCTTATGCAGTCCTACAGCTTCACGATAGTGCCCTCAGTTGTTGCTTACTCAGAATAGCCCTGGGGTTGATTTTTCAAATAGTCAGTGAGATAGCACCAGATGTTTTTGGGTTTTGATCCAGTTGGAAGTTCCTCCTCATAAGTCGTCAACGTGTCTTTACAGTAAGGGAGATCCTCTAACCAGAGCCGCAGTAACGGACATCTGACTCCATTCCAATGCATCGAAACTCTTCGCTTTGCCATTAACAGTGCAATAATACAAAACTTTCTTTTCTGTCCACGTAGCTGGGAGATAAGGCCCAACAAACACACCTGTATCGAACACATCACTGGGACCCCTAGCATATCACTCAAGGTTCCCGTCACCTGAGTCCAATAGTCCGCAATTTTCGGACAATGCCAAGCTAGATGTATGAAGTCTGCATCTGCCATTTTACATCTTTTACAATTAGAATCTGTGCTCAATCCATATCTGTACAGTCTATGTGGTGTATAATACATTTGGTGTATATATTTATAATGGATTATCCGTAAATTCCCATTCGGTGTCAGCAAGCTAGTTAACATGCATATTACAGACCAGTCTTCAACAGATAACGGTGCGTCCAGGACAACATTCCACTTTTGCCTAGCTTTCTCAGTGTCATCTGCAATATCCCCTTGTAGCCTAGTATACAACCTAGAGACTATATGCGCCGGAGTAGAAGTCGTTAGTATGAACTGTAGTGAAGACATTTGTGGGGTTCCTCTGGATAGGATTTGTATAGATCTTTGATTGCCCTTTGCAGGCGGTAATAGGTAAAGTTGAACAACAGTGAGAGATTACTAATATAGGTCCGTTTCTCCAACGTTTTGAATTGGCCTTGTTCATATAGGTCGCCCATCTTGTCTATCCCCACCTGCTGTAAAAGTTTCAGTCCAATGATTTCCTGAGTGACAGTGAGTTCTGGATGGTGTGCTAGTGGTGGCAAATTAGGTGCATATAAAGGAAGTTTACCTGCTTTTTTACCCATCAGATGCCAGGCCGTGTTAGTAGCATCAATTGTGTTAATATCTCGAGTGTGTAATGGTGGCCGCTTGTGTGTTAGTATTGCAGATAAAGGAATAGGGTACGCATCACCCGTTTCAACCGCTATATGCGCCATATATGGTATTTCATGATACCAATAATGTGCAAACTGCGCTTGTGCGCATAGGTAGTACAGATAAAAATCGGGTATTTTGAAACCTCCACTGGCATAAGGTAACGTTAATGTATGTAAGTCTAGCCGGCTTGCTTACCAGCCCAAATGAGGTTAAGTACTAGCTTGTTGATGTTGCGGAAGACTTCCGCTGGTGGTTTAATGGGGATGTTATTAAATAAATAGAGTAGTTTGGGAAGAAGTACCATCTTGACTATGGCAGCCCTATCTGCTAGCGAAAGGGGCAATTTGTTCCAGCGGTCGATTTTGCTCTCTAAGTCAGATAGGACCCTACCATAATTCGTTCTGATAACTAGTTCAGGGTCTCTATGATACCAAATGCCTAGATATCTCGTAGGGTCTTCCCTCCATTCCAGCGGGTAGTCCAATGTGAAAGGAGCAGTACTGTCCGTTAATGCTAATATTTGTGATTTGGACCAATTAAGGTGTAGGCCTGAATGCTGTCCAAATTTTACATATTCACGCAGCAAGAGGTTCAGGTTTTGGGCCGGATCTTTAACGTATAACACCATATCATCCGCATATAAGGATATATGCAGTGGACGTGTTGGGAATTGAAGTGCCGAGTAGTGATGGTGTTGTCTGATTTTGCATGCTAGTGGCTCCAGTACTAACGCAAAGAGCATTGGGGATAACGGGCATCCCTGCCTTGTTCCCCTGTCTATCTTTATCGGGTCTGAGATGTAACCATTTACTTTTATGCGAGCTGAGAGGTCCGTGTATAACATCGATATCCATTGGGTGTATAGTACCGGAAAGCCCATGCGTTGTAAGACTGCATGGAGGTATGGACATTCGATCGTGTCAAACGCCTTGGCGGCGTCCAACAGGACCGCCGCAGCCTTAGTGTCAGAGGTTAAGTAATGCGAGAGTGCAAATAGAGTGCGCGTGTTATTCGTCGTCGAGCGTTCCGGTATAAAACCAGACTGATCTGGTCTGACTAGTGAGGTCATTAGAGGCTTAAGTCGTGCAGCGAGAACACTCGCAATTATCTTAGTATCTACGTTTATGAGTGATAATGGCCTGTATGAGTCGCAGTAAGATTGATCTTTACCCGGCTTCAATAACGCTACTATCATTGCCTCACGTAGGGATGCTGGGAGTTGTTGTTGCTCGTGAGCATTGCCATACATTCTTACTAGATGGGGAGCCAGCAAATCAGCAAATGCCTTATAAAATTCTCCCGTAAACCCATCAGGACCTGGCGCTTTTCCATTGGGTAGGGCTTTATTTATGTCAGTTATCTCCTCTACCGTTACAGGTTGTGATAGGTATGTTCTATGTGCATCAGACAGCCATGCAAGTTCGACATCTGCCATGTATTCCATTATATCCTCCCTCTCCGCTGAACTGTGAGATTGATACAATTGCCCATAAGTTGCTTTTCATGTCATATTTGACAGTGTCTGTGTGGTCTTTCACCATATGTATGTGTTGTGGTGCGCGTCCAGAACAGATTTTTTGCGCTAAGGCTCTTACCGGCCTACCACCCTCCCCATAAGTCCTTGCCTTCCAGCGTTTTGAAATGTAGTTAAGCTCGTCCCTGGCATATTCCTGGTGTTCAGCTAGTATTACCCTAATGTCACCTAATATGGAGGGGTCACTGGAGCTCTCATATCGTCGTTCTAATTCACTAAGTTTGGTTTCCCTATCTTGCAACTGTTTACGTATGTCTTTGAGGATACCAGCAGTCGTGCTGATGCATGTACCCCGTATGGTCACTTTAAAAGCTTCCCACAATAACCCTGGGTCATCAGTTGTCGGAGCATTTATCTCAAAGTATTCCACTACGGCTTTGTGCAGAGTGTCTGTGTAGACTGTGTCCAATAGCGCTGTAGCATTAAATCGCCAGGTAAATGTAGGGGGGGTGTAGTAAGGCATGTGTAAGGTGAGCAGTAATGGGCTGTGGTCTGACAGCGTACGCGGTAAATGCTGGATGGAAGATGTCCACAGCGATACTTCCCCCGTTCCCAGCCAGTAGTCAATTCTTGACCAGCTATTGTGTGCCGCAGTGATGTGCGTAGCTTCTAATCGATCTGGATTTCGTGCTCTCCAGATTTCAGTGAGTTGTAAATCCAGCATAGCATCACGCAATGCCTCCAACGCCCTTTTGTGGGGCTCAATAGTGTTCCGTGAGCGGTCTAGGTCTGCTTGTAGTGCAATATTAAAATCACCGCCCCATATGAGATGTTTTACATGTAAATCAGATATCGTGTGCCACAAGCGGGTGTAATACGTCGGGTCATCTGTGTTCGGGCCGTATGTGTTGATCAATGCTACATTGTGATTGCGAAGTATGCCAATCTCTATGACATACCTACCTTCAGTGTCTTTAAGTACATTCGTGATTTTGAAGTTAACTCCCTTACGTATAAGAATGCTTACACCTTGCGAATAGGAGGAATAATTAGAACTTTGAACCGTTTCCGCCCATTTACTGCCCAGTGTCAATGTCGCAGTCGCTGCAATGTGTGTTTCTTGGAGGAATGCAATGTCTACTTGCAGTCTGTCAAAATGAGCAAATATACTTCAAATTTTTTTGGGGTTATTCAAACCCCGGACATTCCAGGTGATTAGTTTGAGTTGTGCCTGTTTCACTTTAGTATCGAATAGATATTTGCAAAAGACATGACCTTGGTAACATATTGCCAATACACTACATAATGTCGTGAAACATGACTCATTAAGCAGGTCATAGCACTGTACTTTCTAGGCGCTTTGGAGGTTGCAATGCATCTTAGGTTCAGTGATCTGCAAGAAACATTTCCAAACACCCCCCTCCTCCCTCCACCCACTTTAGCAACCCAACCCTGCCAAAGCCATATCCCTGAATCATTTAACCTGTGTAACCAACTTATTTTGGGGAACACCCATAAGGGGGGTTCGCCGGGTACGCATCTCTCCATCCAAATTGTGGATGTGGACAGGTGTTCCATCATAAATTGAACAAATTCGAACAGTGTGCTGAGTAGTTACATGTTGAGTCAATTCTGCAATGCGGTATCACATTCTATAACAATTGTACATGTGGCCGCATCCGGCCCTGCTATCCTAACAGACGAGCTCCTTACCCCAGTGTTTAAAATAATAAGAGCAGTTACTCGTTTCAGACAATGTGATGTACCAGCCCAGTGTAACATGAATCATAGTAAGGAAAACGAAACAGTCCAACCCATGGCTGGGCACCGACAATCGCACTGTGCACGTGCCTCACAGTTCTGAAAACATCCGGACAGTCAACAGTGCAATAGGACATCGTGGCACTACAATCCAGTGCAGGTGCACATTGTGTAAGGTTTTTGTACCATGTACCCAAGCCACATAACGCCGCGAGGAACAATATATCTGCGGGACATAATAATAGTCTTACCATCCGGTGATGATTCGCCAAGTCCATGATCCATGCGGCGCATGACCTGCAATACAGTTCCTTACCCTGCAATGGTGATGTAAGCCGCCTTCACATTTAATACAGTGTTCAACCAAATGTACCTGAAAGGAGCAGTTTAATCTTCCTCACTTTGCTGTTCGTCTCGACCAGTCGTCTTGCGTCTCTTGCCGAGCTTCTTGATATATTAATGGGCTGCTTGTGGGGTAGGGAGTATCGTAAGAGCGACCAGCCTGAGTAACTTTGCGCTTTGCAGGGTAGGGCATGGAGTATTCCACACCCAGATCATGTAGTTTTTTCTTAGCTGAGTGATATTCTTTGCGGGCCAATTGGACCGCCATGGTGTGATCTGGATAAAATTGTAATTGATTCCCTTGGTGTGTTATGTCTATTTTCTCCTGTGCCAGTCTGAGGACTGTGTCCCTGTCTCTGTAGTTCAATAGGCGAGCAATAATAATGCGTGGAGGGGCACCTGGTTTTGGCTTGGGTGCAAGAGATCGGTGTGCATGTTCAACTAGGAATACCGGCGATAGTTCCTCTACACCGAAGAGGTCCTTGATGAGAGTTTCTACGTAGGTCTCCATTTTCCCTGTGTTGGTGGACTCCGGCAGGCCCGCTATACGCACATTATTGCGGCGGGACCGCGCTTCCAAGTCTTCCGTCTTGTGGCACAGTGTTTCCAGCGTTTTGTCCATGTTGGAGCAGGATTTGGCGGTGTTTCTAGATTCATCCTCCACTGCCGAAATTCTCGTTTCCGCCTCCACGAGCCTCTCCCTGTGTTTGTCCAGTTTGGAGGCCATGTTGTCCACCCTCTGGGTTAGGGTATCTAATTTGCCGTTCATTTCCTGTAGACTGCGTTGTATGGCGCGAAGCACTCCCTCCATCCCGTTGCCGTCATCTCTGTCCTTTTCGCCATCTGTCTCCGAAGGCGCCGTAGCTCCTTTGGTTTGTTTTTTTGCCTCAAACTGCAGCTTAGTTTGTTGTTTCTCTGGTTTTCCCATCTTGCTGTCGTGGGGGTGTATTCCCGGCTTTTATGCAGGTCTATGTTGTTGTGAGGTTGCACCCCTGTAGAAGGAATAAACCTGTGCTATGTAGGCTGCTCCACGTGTAATGAAGTGAAAGGGTGGGGGTGACCGGCAAGAAATCAGGCGTGTCCCCGGCCGTCTCGAGGTGCAAACTAGCGGGGGAGGACCTGGGGTCTTGCAGCCGCGATTCTTACGCCGTGTTGTAGTATAGTGTTCGCGCCTTTTTTTAAATCGTCGTAGTATGCTGATGCGCCGTCTATAAGCGATGTGAGCACTCAGCGCCTACATGGAGCATGACGCGTGGCGTGCAGTGGGTAGTCGCCATTACCTCCTTACTTCTCATAAGACGGTCTCCACAGCCAACTCCCAAATCACTCAGGTGGGCATCCAGTCGACTGCACAGGGGTGTTGCATTTACAGCGCTCACCTTTTTGCCCCGTCATGCACCAGCCACAAGTAGACCAGGTCTAAGATCAGGAGAGGCTGTGAGCAGCTATACCGATATTAGTGGGATCCGACCACAGGTTGGGGTGCGTGCGCTCTGTCTCATTAAGCCGCTCCCCAATTACCCCTCAACGGCAATAACTCTCCACAACATCTCGCATTTCATGGGGCCAACGTGGTAGGTGTGGTGCAGTAGCGCGCTGCAGTCCGGCAAATCTACAGGTCGTTGGCGCTTTATTGCAGCATTCTGGCCGGCACTGTAACATAATTGTGTAGACTTTCGATAACGGAGACACGATCCCTTCCGCCCCCTTGTTCACAGAGGTCAGTTCCGCTCACTATGCCGAAGCCGCCATTTTGTGGGGTACGATCTCGGCAAGCCGTTCTTCGCCGTGCGTACTCACAATTCAAGTGGCGTGGGCGTTGGAGGCAGTCGCTAGATGCCCAAATACCATTAGGCGTCAGGGGGACCTACGGGGTGTCGCTGGAGCAGCATTGAGGTGCAACGGTGGCTGTAGTTAGTTCCGATTTCGGACTGCGGGCGCCGCCATCTTGCAACCCCGATCGCAGTGTCCGTGATTCACCATGCTAGCAGCGCTGCGAGCCACGTTTAGTGCAATAAACTCACTCCGATTGATTTTGGGGTGTTCCGAAGCCCATATCTGCCAAAAGAATCGCCGAACTTGACCCTCAGCACATCGTTAATTCATTTAACGGCCACCCGTCCGGCGGAGCTGACTCAGGAGCCAGCCATTACGCAGTGCGCCCTCTAGCGCCCCCCATCTCGTTCATATATAACTTCCTACTCGCTACTACATTCTCTCCACGTCCATGTCTATTTGGGAGGTAATCTTGCAACACAGTATTTCGGAGGCGGAGTGGTCACATTTATGGACCGACATTACAAGATTCAACCACGCCGTAGAACTTCGGGAAGCTCACCTTAAGACCATGATGGACTGCTACCTCCACCCATCCCGGCTCAAACAGATCTTTCCCAACACTTGTGACAGATGCTGGAGAGGCTGTGGGCTCCTGGGCCACTTCCAGCACATTTGGTGGGACTGCCCGACTATACGTCCCTTTTGGGAAGAAATACTTGCACACATCAAAGACATGCTGGGATACCCTATCCCGACCACCATGGCAGGGATTCTCTTGGGGCTCCACGATCCTGACGTGGAACACCAGACTCGAGCAGACAAGGCAATCATGTGGCTCTGTATAGGTGCGGCTAAAGTGACCTTAGCAGCCGCCTGGAAGCAGAGGGAAGCCCCGGGGATCTCCCTTTGGCACTCCCATTTATGGACGTTACTCAACCTAGAAAGAATGGCTGACATCTTTTGGGATAACTACAAGAGTTTTGAATTCAAATGTAGGCTGTTCGTTACCTTCCTCTCAAGGGGGATCCCCACTGGCCGTCTGTCAGGGCGCTACATCTCTTTCAATTCTGATTCTATTGCTACTATCTCATGTTGAGCATACTAGTTTAACCTTGCCACCACCATTGTTTGGGAGGGGGAGGGGGTTGGGTTTTCGGTTATTCTTTACCTGGGCGTTGTTTTTATATAACGTTACTGTTCTTCGTTTGACACCTTCCGGTTGGAAGGATTTGATACAACACCATCACAAAAGAAGAGTGGCTCACTGGTTAGAAATGGCAGACCCTGAAGCAGAGGTCAGGCCCGGGACCAGGGTTCAATTCCCGACGCGGCAGGGTCTTGGACTCAATGTCCGCGGACTCGATAATTCTCGCCTCGGTGCCTACTCTAATCATGAGTCACACTCTGCGCAATAGCTTGCTTAATCTCCACAACGGCCCCAACAGCGCTGGGATGCCTGGCTTCACCTTGGGGGTGCCCAGGAGGGGCCATCTCACAGGGAAAGCCAGGAAGGGTTCCACAGCGGTATACAGCGCCAGGATGCCCCGAGATGGGGCGACAGTGCGCTTTACAAGTATACACACATTTACATTTACATTTACATTTACAAAAGAAAGATGGGACACCTGATCAAGTTGTTTGGTTATATATGATGATTACAGGAGACTGGCCCAAGCCTCACCCTTGTTAGAATCTGTACCCTTTATTTCAGCATTCACTATGAGATTGGAGCCGGAACACTATTGAGGCACTGTGTTACTATGTACACCCTGCGTCTTGTTGATAATTCTAATGCTCACTGCGATGAGCGAAGTGATGGTAAAAGCTCATGATGTACTTGCAAAACTTTCAATAAACACAAGTTTGACAAAAAAAAAGAAGCCATATACACAAAATCTACAAAAGCAACTATGGTTAACCTAGAAAGGTACTATGAGGACTGATACAGCAAAACATAAACATTAAAATCAGGCAGAGGATAAGACTTTAATACACTTATGGAAGGAATGTAAACTATTAGTCAAAAACATAAAATTTAAAGTCTTGGCTGTTGTTAAAAGTGCACTAAGTAAAAATGACTCAAGGAATTTTGGGGCTTAGTCAGATAGGGCTGCAGTGGACCCCAACCACCTTGGATATGGGGCTGGTCCACTTAATGGTCATATTTCTCAGCACTATATAGAAATGGCAATATAGTGGCAAGAGGACCTGAAGAAGGGCTAGAAACACCACATTATTTAGGCCTGAGTGAAGAGCTGCAATTTACTGAGGAAAAGAGAGGTGAGTGCAGTCCAAAACCACGTAAAGCTTCAGACCTTGATAGAATACAATCAGACGTCTTTTGAACTAAAACGATCTTATTGGCCCCTCTCCGTAAAACTGTTTTTTAATGTAGCTGCGCACAGAGAACAGCCACTATAGTTCCCACTATCAAAATGATTCCAGGTCAGACCCTGGAATCATTGTCTAATTTGAAATTTTCTCAGTTGTAACCAAGATTGGGGTAAAGGGACCAGACCCTAACTTGTCTCCAGGCTTGCTTTAGAAAAGAAGTGGGCTCCATCGACCAGGCAATAATGCTCTACTTTACATGTATTAAATACATGAAGTTAAAGAAATCATCTTGTTTTTGACATTTATAATCCTAAAGACAGCATTCAACTCTGTAAAAAATAGTTCTCCTATTGAGTACCTTACGGGAACAAAGTATACCTGAGAAAACCTGCTGATAGGTGGCTAACAGCTTCGCTACAAGACCAGAGTCAGATATAGAACGCTAGGGGAAAACACATCTGACTTTGCAATCCAAGTAGGCGTTCATTGAGGTTGTGTTTTGGTGCCTATACTGCATAACTTGTACATAAGCGACGTGGGAAGGCTCCTCCTTGATTTGAACCTGGACATACCAACGAAAAACACCAATACTTGTCTTCGTAGATGATGCTGTGCTTTCAGAATGAATAGAGAAGGCAATGTAGTGCCTATTAAGAGGCTTCAAATGTTAATGTAACTCCCAAAAACGTACAGTCAAAGTTAATAAATTAAAATGTATAGTCATGAAGCAAAAGAAAAAACTCCAAGAAAACATTAAAAGTTAGTGGACCTTAACCGGGGCAGGTGAACACTTTAGATTATCTAGATATACGAATTGACCATACATTTTTGTTGGCAAACTGAAAAAAGGTGTCTATTAGGAGCCAGAATATGAGAGCCGTACAGCGATGCTAGAACAACATTGATTGAACTTCATTAAATCAATCCTAGAACTTTATAAAATGAATGTGGTTGCTTCTGCAGTGTACGGTGGCGAGTTATGGGGCTTCAAAAGGTAAATGAGATACAAAGTCGCTACCTAAGAACTATGCTTCATCTTGGCCCTGGCACTCCGAAAGAGGCCTTACTATTTAAACTGGGACTTTACAGCACTGAGTCTGCAAACCATCGAAAACCTGTCATCTACTGTGTGAGAGGTTTGCTTGGCATATGATGTCCACTAGTTCTAGTGGGCACCTTGCACAAGTCTAATCAACCCTTATTGATGGTGGTTGTAAAGTCAATCTAATAGAAAGCTATCCTAGGGGTAGCAGTGATGAGCAATCTTCATGCTAAGACTTCAGAGAATGAATTAAGCGAGTTGTTTTACCAATTATAATCCCTTGAGTACCAAATGAAAGCACACCACACAAGGTCTGTATCAAATATATATGTATTTATTCTAAACACAACCTCTCTGCACTCTTTATGAGGTCAGAGGTAAAAGTACAATAAAAGTTACTTAATTGGCATACGATAAGTTGCACAGTATGCGCTTTGCCCTTGGGGCCTCACAAACCATATACTAAAATAGTGGTATAAGAACCACATGAGAATTAGAAAGCAGGCCTGGGGCCTGTGGAATCGCTGGGGCTACTCTAAACAACCAAAGGTTAGGATGTAGGAGGCCCACGGGAGACGCTTGCAGTGACTAAACCCAGCCGGTGGTTACTATTGACATTCTATGGAAAACGAACAAGTTACACATTTACAATTTAAGGACACTTCTAAATAAACTATGTTGGAACCCTTTTGGACTAAGTCACTAGGAGGGCCAATACCCTTGAGAATACCAGAGTACTTGTGTTACCTCACCCACGAAAGCCGGGTGCATAGGTCTCTTTTGGTGTCGGTTTTCGTTGTCGATTTCAATGGAGATCTGCAAAGAAGTGCTGCAGGCGACCAGAGGAAAAGTGTCCGGGTGGATCCAAGGGTGGATCGAAGATCTGTAGAACCTGAAAGCAGAAGGGACAGAGTCTGGGTCACTTGCCAGTGACCAGGGCGGCGATAGGAAGATGCCACCAGATGTCGGGTGATTTCAGGTGAGAAGGTGAAGCTTGTCTCTTCAGTCACGAGGACCAGGACGCGTTGACAACAACCAGGAGCTGGATTCGAGCTGTCCCACAAAGGATCTAGTTGACTGCGGTCGGTATCCGGATTGGATCCAACAAGCCTTGGCAAACGCAACCCACGCAGGAAGTCAAGATGGGCTTCGGTGCAGACCAGCAAGGTCTGAGGAACTTCTCCTTTGCAGGGAAGTTGGAGCGAGCCTGGAGCAACCAGGAAAGCAAGTTAGATTCAAAGGAAAATCTTCGGGGGGCTCACTAGCCAACGGGCAAGGAACTGCAAAGACGCATCAAGCTGAAATGCAAAAGCGGGGCCCACAGGACACTCGTGGAATGAGGGCCTCTGAGCTTCGGTCCAAATGGTGCTCGGGTCTGGGGCTTTAAGCACCCCAATGCACAACTTTTAGATACCTCATGAAGTAGGTGCAGCTTGCAAAATGCAGGATCTCCAGAAGTTCGGGTCCCACGTCTCTCGTGTCCACCACGGGTCTCAGCTTTGCTGTGAGCGATGGTCAGGGTCAGAGATGTCTGGAAGTTCATGTCCTGTGTCGCAGATTCTTCGGGATCCAGCAGGAGCCTCGAAAATGCAGACAGGCAAAGTTGCTGTTGGTGCATGTTTGTACAGGGTGGTCACTCCTTGACCACAAGGGAGATATCTTCCATCTTCCAGTCGAAATGGAATGTCGAAGGTCCAGGATATTTGTTTCAGAGTTTTGTCCAGGGTAATCTAAAGTCCTAGGGACTGGGTACCTATACTTATACTAAGTTTAGGGGCTGGACTACCTTTAAGGTCCCTCCTATGGGTGGACCTGGGAAGGGGGTGGGTACACCCCTTTCCCTTTGTCCATTTTCGGGACAGAGCTGGGGCAGAGTGCCCCAGCAACCGGTTTGAACTGGGAAATGCATGGAGCACCTGGTGTGCCCCAGGCAGTGTCTGGAAAGCATTCACTGAATGCAGCCCTCCCTGGCCCAATACACTAAAGCCTGTCTGGGGAGGTGCCAGCACCTCCCTGGACAGGAAACCTATTTTGCATGCCTCCCCTGCCGGAGTTTCGTCCAGCAGCAGGAGGGCAGACTCGTTTCTGTGGCAGCAGCATCCATTTTGTGATGCTGAGGCTCTGTTTAACTTTAACTGGGTTTACTAGTAACTACATGTCTTCTCCATCTAGAAGGGTGGAATGCTACCCCCGCCGCCAGAACTGGTGGGGGGGGTAGTATTTCAAAGTGTTTGACACCTTACACAACATGTTTTGATAAAGCATTAACCGCGAGGATTATAATGTACTTAAGAGTATATGGTATGGCTATATCATAGAACAGCTACAAAGAGATGGTTCCGAAAGCTGCAGAGGGGCTCAGCTCATGCTAGGGCACCCTCTCACATAAAACCCAGCACTCTGCCTCCAGATTGTTAAGGCCTGCCATAGGAGTGACTAATTGGTGTATATGTGTCGATATGTATATATAGATATAGGTATTCTATATCTAAGTAAGGGGTAATTACACCACCTTACCCAGGCTGTGTGAACAGACCTGTGGTGTCAGTTTGGAACGCAAACCAGGGGTCGCACAATACATGCTGCAGCCCCTGGTAGACCTAGGGTGCACCTATGCCCTGGGTACTTATGGTACACTATACAGGGGCTCACAAGGGTGACCCAGTAACCAATCTGATATGTACCTAAAGTACATCGTATCAGGCTCTTCACAATTGCGCATTGCGCTCGCATCAAGACGCATTAGCGTTTTTAACTTACCCGTTTTGTCTGTTAATTTGGTTTTACTTTAGCTCACAGTTCTCCCCTGTTCTTATTCACCGCCCGCATTGCCGCACTGTAATTGTGCCCTCACCACTATTTGGGCGGCCCTGACCCTCGCGCTCTGGAATTGGTGGGCGCCATCTTGGGTGGGTGTTAGGGAAGCGTTGCACTACTCCGCGCTCTAGCAGTCAGGTGGACTGGCTAGAGGCAGTTGCTGGCATTCTCTTTAAAGCAAGGCTTGAGGTAGGATCGTATTTTCAGGCTCTGCACAATTGCGCATTGCGCTCGCATCAAGACGCATTAGCGTTTTTAACTTACCCGTTTTGTCTGTTAATTTGGTTTTACTTTAGCTCACAGTTCTCCCCTGTTCTTATTCACCGCCCGCATTGCCGCACTGTAATTGTGCCCTCACCGCTATTTGGGCGGCCCTGACCCTCGCACTCTGGAATTGGTGGGCGCCATCTTGGGTGGGTGTTAGGGAAGCGTTGCACTACTCCGCGCTCTAGCAGTCAGGTGGACTGGCTAGAGGCAGTTCCTGGCATTCTCTTTAAAGCAAGGCTTGAGGTAGGATCGTATTTTCAGGCTCTTCACAATTGCGCATTGCGCTCGCATCAAGACGCATTAGCGTTTTTAACTTACCCATTTTGTCTGTTAATTTGGTTTTACTTTAGCTCACAGTTCTCCCCTGTTCTTATTCACCGCCCGCATTGCCGCACTGTAATTGTGCCCTCACCGCTATTTGGGCGGCCCTGACCCTCACGCTCTGGAATTGGTGGGCGCCATCTTGGGTGGGTGTTAGGGAAGCGTTGCACTACTCCGCGCTCTAGCAGTTAGGTGGACTCGCTAGAGCCCTATTTGAATCAGACATCATGGCGCGCAGCGTGTGCGCGCTGCGTGTGCACCGCAGTGACGCCGGAGTCACGCCAGAGTCCAGCCCGTCTGCGCCCGTCCACGCTGAGGACGGGCGGGACGGCAGGACGTCTGGTTTTGATGAGGTTGACCCTCCGTCCTTTAGGTATTCGTTACAGGAGTTGTTTAGGCTTAAACCTCATGGACTTTCGTGTTCTCACAAAAGTTCCCCGGACGATTTTTTAGTATCTCTATGCTGTGGATGCTCTTTGGCAGGTCCAGGGGGCTTTCCTCCACCTACTCATTTACGAGAACACCATATTGACTCAGGAGTCAGCGCGCTGAGAGAAGATTGCATTCTCATCAATGCTCGTTCGTTGATTAAAAACAATATTGCTTTCAAGGAACTCGACAGGAAACCCTCGTGGGTCTTTGTTACGGAAACGTGGGCAAAGGACTCCTCTGGTCCAGACCTTGTTGAAGCAGTCCCTGAAGGGTACTGCCTGGCCAGGCAGGACAGAATGGGCCGTGTATGAGGAGGGTTAGCGATTCTTTATAAGGACAGCTTCCACTGCCACACTATACCAGTCTCTGATCCCAAGGACATTTTCCAAGCCTTGTATTTCTCTCTAACAGGCGTCTACAAGACCTCATTCAATGGGATCCTGGTCTATCGTCCACCAGGCCCTAGAGCGGATTTTGGACAACAGTTGCTCCATGTCCTGGAACCTTATTTTGGTCGCGAAAACCTAACTGTTCTGGGAGATTTCAATTATCATCTGGAGTTGCTGGAGGCCAATGATACTCTCTCCTTGCTGGATGTTATGTCAGCATGTGGACTTACTCAATTGGTGAGAGGGGCCACCCATCGAGCGGGTCATACGCTAGACGGGATCTTCTCTAATGATGAGAGGCTGATGGTAAAAGACCCCTTTTTCCTCTCATGGTCAGATCACTTGGCCGTTCCATTCGATGTGTCCTGTCCGACCTTTGATAGGACTGAAAAAATTTCGAGTAAAATGGAATTACGCCGGAATTTTAAGAATATCACGAAAAGTTCCTTCGACCCCTGGACATCTAGTCTGTCCATATCCCAGGAGGACAGCGTCCAGTTGGCGGTCTTACAGTACGAAAAGACCGTTACCGAGGCACTGGAAGAACTGGCTCCCATTCGGTTGCATTATTCAGCTAGGAAAAGGCCGTCAGCCCCGTGGTTCTCGGAGCATCTAAGACTCCTTAGACAGGAAGTTAGGAGACGGGAGCGTCTATGGCACACTAGCTGGGATCTAAGGGACAAGGAAGCCCACAAGATCTTGATAAGGAAATATAAGATGGAAGTAATAAGGGTTAAACAAGAATATTTCACGGCCCTCACCACCTCACTCTCCTCTCCAAAAGAGCTTTTTAGGATAGTGGATTCCCTTATAACCCTCCAGACCCCGGATCCTGTCATTGCCTCACAGGAGCTCTGTAATGGTATAGCCTCCTTTTTCCAGACAAAAATCTCGGATATTTATTCCGCCTTGGAGTTGCAGAGATCTCTTACCAGTGAGCCCCCAGTCCCTGTGGATTTGGATCCTGTTCTTATGGAGAAATTGTCGCCGGGATGTTTGGAATCCTTCCCTCCTCTCTCCTTACAGGATTTAGAGATTCTCCTTAACAAAACCAAATCCGGCTCCCCTCTAGATGCTTGCCCGCTCAAGATCCTTAAGCAGTGTAGAGAATCCCTCCTGCCCCCCCTTGTTGACATCATGAACAGGGCCATGAGGGAGGGTATTTTTCCTTCTCAATGGAAAAATGCTGTAGTAAAACCTTTACTCAAGAAATCCTCTCTTGACCCTGGGGTATTAAAGAACTTCCGCCCCATCTCACTGCTCCCGGCTCATGCGAAGATGTTAGAAACACACTTGAATAAACATCTCGCTGCCTTCGTGGAAAGCTCGGGCTGTCTGGACCGCTCCCAGCATGGCTTCAGGAGGGAACATAGCACCGAGTCGGCCCTCACCATAGTGCTGGATAATATCCGCACGCGAGTTGATGGGGGACAGACCTCCCTCCTGATCCTTTTAGACCTTACGGCTGCCTTCGACACCCTTTCTCCCTCAGTTTTAACATCTCGCCTGAAGGAGATCAGGGTCCAGGGGGCGGCTTTGGGGCTACTCACCTCTTTCCTCGATCAACGAGAGCAAAGAGTGAAGCTGGGTAAATTCCTATCTCCATCCCTGTCTGTGCAATGTGGGGTCCCTCAGGGGTCGGCGTTAAGCCCGACCCTGTTTAACATATGTGTGACCCCACTTGCCAGACTAATTAGATTTTTTGGGATGGAGGTAGTCTCCTATGCGGATGACACGCAGATCCTCGTCTCTCTCTCCCATTCAGTTACTTCGACTGCCTCCAATTTTAGATCTTGTATGGAGGCAGTTGGTCAATGGATGATCTATAATTCATTGAAACTGAATGGGGAGAAGACGGAGGTGATGGTGTTTGGAGGAAAGGAGGAGGTATGGTCAGCCGATTGGTGGCCGGACTTATTGGGAGCTTGTCCTGTTCCTGCTCCTTCTGCCAAAAATCTTGGGGTCGTGATCGATTCCACCCTCAGTATGTGTCAACAGGTTAACAGAACTGTATCTACCTGTTGGGGTATCATTCACATACTGAGGAAGATTAGGCATTATCTTTCACAGCAGGCAAGGAAACAACTTGCTGTTGCCCTCATCGGCTCTCGGCTGGACTACTGCAATGCGCTGTATGCGGGACTGAATAAAGGTCTGCTGCAGCGCTTGCAGGTGGTCCAGAACGCAGCGGCCATGTTTGTTCTGGATCTACCCTGGCGCACTTCGGCTACCTCTGCCAGAAAATTGCTTCACTGGCTTCCCATAGAGGACCGTATATTTTTTAAGACCATGTGTATGACCTACAGGGCCTTAGCAAAAAGTAGCCCTACTGGAATTGGATCCATTTTGTCCCGTTATAGTCCCTCTAGGAACCTTCGTTCCTCTAACAGACTCCTTTTATCAGTCCCTCGCATTCGGAGAACCAAATGGGGTGGTAAGGCCTTTTCCATCCTGGCACCTAAGTGGTGGAACGCCCTCCCACTGGAACTAAGGTCTCTTCCCACCCTTCAGTTATTTAGAAATGCCCTGAAAACTCGTCTTTTTGTGCGGACATATTTGTAGTTGTGCTTTGCCTTATTTTCCTGATCTGTTTTGGTAGGCGCCTTGATGCCTTCAGGTTTTAGTCGCACAATACAAATTGTTTTTCATTCATTCATTCATATCAATTTCGAGAGAGAACAGCTAGGCTGTGGGCCTGATTAGCAGGGCCACAGCCAGACTAAAGTCGAAAAACCAGAGAATCAAAGCAAAAAGTGGGAGTAACCATAGGAAGCAGACCCTACTCTCCTACATATTGGGTCAGTCTGTGGGTAACTTTTGCAGTGAATGATTATATAACATCACTCTTTGCTAAAATGGCTTGTCCACATTGAGGATGCTGTAAAACCAATAGGATGTGCAGCCTATTGGGACACCCGAGCTCAATGAATACATCTAGCCATCCCCATATATATATTATAATGAAGACTCCAGTGCCCTGGCCCACCCAGGAGGTCATTTTTTGTAACATTAAACAGGCTGGTGTTTTTTGTTTTTGTAATACGTTGTGGGAGGATCACTGGTTGTTATGGTTTCATTTTTTTTTTAGCTCCAGGGGTCCCTTTGGGACCTCCCCCCCCCCCTCCCTCCCCCAAGACCCTGGCCCTTAATGTTTCTTTATTTAATAATCTCAGGACAGGGGACTAAAGGGTCTATGTACAAAATTTTTGCAAACTTGATAATTACTCACAAACTGTTTACCAGTTGCAAAAACACTAGTTTTGTATGTAAGAAAAGCATTAGCAGGAGTCAATTTAGTGATGCCAATGAATTAAGAATTGGCATTTTACCGACTGCTAATAGCAAATCACTATTCTTATGTTCATCGCATTCGCAAATAGAGCTTAGTAGCAAAAACACCATTTTGAACATGCAAATTATTAAAACTCAAACTAGGTTGTAAATGTGTGCAAACTATAAAAAGCTGGCCCAGAATGCATCTGCAGTTTTCGAAAATGGCTGCTCTGTATATCAATCTGGTTTGTTTAGTCTGTATATGAAAGCAAGAGAAATGCATATTCAGGCTGGCAGAGAAGGAGCAGGAGACAGAAGAGGATCTTCAGACTTAGGACTACATAATTTGACCAAACTGAGGAAACAATATACGCAAATTACAAGGTATATAGCACTGTTATACTTGAGCTCACAGCTGATTTACAGCCTCAGCTTTAGAAATAAACCTTGTACAGTAATTTCATCGCCAACCATATTTAGGTGTTATATAATTTGCATCTCTTAGCCTCTGGTAGCTACCAAGGTGTGGTTGCAGCAGGTGGTGGTGTGTCCCAGACTGATCTTTCTTGTTTTTTTCACATATTTCTAGATGCAATGTTAATGGCCATTCAGATCTATATTACCTACTGGCGGTCGCCAGTAGGTATATATAGTTAGGATTTTTTCTCTATGGGTTTTTTGAAAATTCTATGTCTAATAACTTTGGCGTTTGTGGACGGAATTGGCTGAAATTTTCAGGAAAATGGCACATTTTGTTTCTGAGCAGCCCCTAAAAATTGGGGGGGGGGTTCGTCCAGGGGGGGTCGAGAAAAAAGGGGGTCCCAAAACGTGTTTTTAACATTGAGTTTTCCATAGGGCGGTTGGCCTCACTTTTAGCCCGAACGGCTGAATGGATTTGCACGAAACTTGGCAAAATTGTAGGGACTGGTAGCCCGATGTGCCTTTTGTAGGTCTCAATATATGTGCTACAGTGGATTTTGAGAAATTAACGTTTAAAAAAAGATATATATCTGTAACAGCGGACCGGGCAGCGCTCCAGGACGCGTACTTTTCGCGCAACGGAGCTTTGTGAAGCGAAGCTGATTGGTTCTCCGGCGTCTGTCAACATTCCAAACAGTCCGTAGCGGCCGCCATCTTGTCTCTCGGTAGGATCGAGAGACAAGAGGAGGCCAAAGCGAAGGGGCAAATGACCATAAGGGGGAATAGTAGATCCTCGCTGACCCCCTAGGTTTGATGTGGAGGTTTTAAAAGGGCCCCGCGGGGCAAAAAAAAAAATAATAATAATAATCGAACGGCTGAATGGATTTGCACGAAACTTGGCAAAATTGTAGGGACTGGTAGCCCGATGTGCCTTTGCTAGGTCTCAATATATGTGCTTCAGTGGATTTTGAGAAATTAACGTTCAAAAAAAGATATATATCTGTAACAGCGCACCGCTTCGCGTACTTTTCGCGTTACGGAGCTTTGCGAAGCGAAGCTGATTGGCTCTCCGGTGTCTGTAAACATTCCAAACAGTACGTAGCGGCCGCCATCTTGTCTCTCGGTAGGATCGAGAGACAAGAGGAGGCCAAAGCAAAGGGGCAAATGACCATAAGGGGGCATAGTAGATCCTCGCTGACCCCCTAGGTTTGATGTGGAGGTTTTAAAAGGGCCCCGCGGGGCAAAAAAAAATAATAATAATAATAATCGAACGGCTGAATGGATTTGCACGAAACTTGGTAAAATATTAGGGACTGGTAGCCCGATGTGCCTTTGCTAGGTCTCAATATATGTGCTTCAGTGCATTTTGAGAAATTAACGTTCAAAAACAAGATATATATCTGTAACAGCGCTCCGCTTCGCGGAGATAAAATTATATCTGTATTACCTAGCTGTTGCTAACACCAGTTAGCGACAGCTAGTAGGAGATAGCGACCATCTTGGGCCCCACTTTGCATGTGAGTGATATTTATCACTAATGACATGCAAAGTGGGCATGCCAAGATGTTAGCGACTGGAAACAGTCGCTAACATCGCTATCTCCTATTATCAACTTTTGGAAATATTCGAGATAAGCGCGAATATCTCCAAAAAGTAACAGCTGCCCTGAGCAGTTCTTAGCCATGTTATCCAATGGGAGGTGGATAACATGGCTAAGAGCATTAGCTCGGTAATGCATGAATATCGCTGAGTTTTCAGCGATATTAATGCATTGCGGTCGTTTTTTATCGTATTTGCGATAAACCTTGATAATAGCAAGGTTTATCTGCGATAATTTCTGACGGTAAAAAAATCTTTGCAATGCATCGTTAGGGATAAATATCGCTTAACTTTGGTAATATGCCCCAACGTCTGTTAACGTTCGATTCGAAGGAAATCAGGAAGTGTTGAAAAACATTGTCTGCGCCATCTTGTCTTTTTTCAAATGCCACACTTTTGTCGTGCACGGCAGCCATTTTAGATGCCTTGACCAGACCCACTCTGTGCACGCTGTCGATCCTTAGCATGGCTCCCCACCCTCGCAAGCATCTCACCCAGGCAGTGGTCACCCCCGCTCTCTGTCTTATGCATGGGTAATAAACCTCCCCCCATCTGCGCTGCTCTTCCCTGAGAATCACACCCTGTGCCCGCCCGACACCTCCCTTTCGCCCTATTCACTACCGCACCCTCTGACACTCCTTTTCCTCTGTGTCCGATTGTCCAGGCCGGTCCTAGGCTATCAGCTAGCCCTGCAGATGTAGTTTATGGCCACAGCTGTAAAGAATCACCCCTCTTCAAAGGAGTTATAGTAGATTAAGGCCCACACTCGATGAGATCCGTCACAGCAGAAGCGTTGCTATTATCTGAAAACCATCCTGTATTGTGATTGGGGAGGGGACCGAGCGTGAAGCGGAAGATTCCAGGGATGACTCTTTGTACATCAAAGTTTTTACAATTATGTGTCACATTAAAAATATATAGCACTCCGACAAAGTAGTAAGATTATAAAACTTTAATAATTTATAAATATATACAAGAAAACAAAAATAGTAATAACATATAAACATTTTTAGGGAAAAACAACGAAGTAGCGGTCGGCTGTGCGAATAGTCCCAACGCAGCACAACGTCCAGATTTCCGGCGTGGGGCGTCGCGGGGGGTGGGTCATCAGTAGCAAACTGTTGTGCGAATAGTTCCAAGGCAGCAGAACGCGCCGAAATCTAGATGACACGAAAGTGATGTCTAGTAAGTTGCCACCCAGCAAATAACGGCGTGGGGCGTCGCGGGGGGTGGGTCATCAGTAGCAAACTGTTGTGCGAATAGTTCCAAGGCAGCAGAACGATGGCACCAAGGTGATGTCCAGTAAGTTGCCGCACTGGTTTTGGTATCCTACAATGCTGCTCCGAATAACGGCGTGGGGCGCCCCGGGGGAGGCGGCGTGAACGGGCCTCTCCATGTGGAGTGTCATCTGTTGTAGTGGGGCGCCCCTTTACCGTTTCAGTTGCCATTCCGTCCGTTTTTGGTCCACTGTGTCAAAAGCCGCAATTCAGCTGAGTTGCGCCCACTCTTGCGGTGCAGCGATAGGCGGCTGTCACAGGACTCTCAAAATGGCGGCAGGCTCTTTCCTTTTTGGGCCTGGTCCACTGAAATGGCCCTGGGGCACCTTGGAAATCGGACGCTTGTCTGCTAGGTCTTGGACCCCATTCTCGAAAGCGTCCCCTCCGCCTTGAGAATTCATCAAAAGTTTTGGGGGCCCCGACTACCTGCAGGCTTCTGGTGGGGAGCGGCTGCCATGATTGCTCGCGGAATGACCACGACGGAGCTACGAGATGGTGGTGCTCTCATGCTGACGCCAGTTTAGTCTGAAACATCCAGAAACAAGGTGGGGCTTTCATCGTTTGGGAAAAAAAAAAAGTTTTCATCCAACGAAAAGTGTTGTTTTTAGGTCATATGATCAAGCCTTCCATCATTAGGAAACCAAAAGTAAAATGAACCAATGAAAAGTTTTATAAACAAGTCACATGACCTGTTATGCGGCATAGGGTATAAAATGCGGAGAAAATACGTTGGCACGTGAGGCGGCGTCAGTAGCGGACCGATGTGCGAATAGGCCGAAGGCAATACAACGCGCCAAGATCCGGATGGCACCGAGGTGGTGTCCAGCAAGTTGCAGCACTGGTGTGGCCATCCTACAATGCTGAAAGTCGGCGTGGGGCGCCCCGTTGGCCTGTGAGTTTGCGTCAGTAGCGGACCGATGTGCGAATAGGCCGAAGGCAGCACAACGCGCCAAGATCCGGATGGCACCGAGGTGGTGTCTAGTAAGTTGCCACACTGGTGTGGCCATCCAACAATGCTGAAAGTCGGCGTGGGGCGCTCCGTTGGCCTGTGAGATGGCGTCAGTAGCGGACCGATGTGCGAATAGGCCGAAGGCAGCACAACGCGCCAAGATCCGGATGGCACCGAGGTGGTGTCTAGTAAGGTGCACTGGTGTGGCCATCCTACAATGCTGAAAGTCGGCGTGGGGCGCCCCGTTGGCCTGTGAGTTTGCGTCAGTAGCGGACCGATGTGCGAATAGGCCGAAGGCAGCACAACGCGCCAAGATCCGGATGGCACCGAGGTGGTGTCTAGTAAGTTGTCGCACTTCTGTGGCCATCCTACAATGTTGAAAGTCGGCGTGGGGCGCCCCGTTGGCCTGTGAGATGGCGTCAGTAGCGGACCGATGTGCGAATGGGGCCAAAGGCAGCGCAACAATATTTTCTGACTGACACCACAAGGCGCTGAGATGCCAAGATCCGGATGGCACCGAGGTGATGTCTAAGTTGCGGACTGATGTGCGAATGGGGCCAAAGGCAGCGTAACAATATTTTTTGTATGGAAGATACCACTAGGCGTTGAGATGCCAAGATTCGGATGGCACCGAGGTGATGTCTAGCAAGTTGCTGTACTGGTGTGGTCATCCTACAATGCTGAAACTCGGCGTGGGTCGCCCCATTAGCCTGTGAGATGGCGTCAGTAGCGGACCGATGTGCGAATAGGCCGAAGGCAGCACAACGCGCCAAGATCCGGATGTCACCGTGGTGGTTTCATAGTTGAGAGGCACTTCATCTGCAGTGGGGCGCCGAGATCCGGATGGCACCGAGGTGATGTCTAGCAAGTTGCTGTACTGGTGTGGTCATCCTACAATGCTGAAAGTCGGCGTGGGGCGCCCCATTAGCCTGTGAGATGGCGTCAGTAGCGGACTGATGTGCGAATGGGGCCAAAGGCAGCGCAACAATATTTTCTGAAGAGAAGACACCAAAAGGTGCTGACATTCCAAGATCCGGATGGCACCGAGGTGGTGTCTAGCAAGCTATGCAGTTGAGTTGTGTGCGCACTTGCGGCGAATAGGTCGAAGGCAGCATAACAATGTTTTTTGAATAGAAGACACCACAAGGCGTTGAGATTCGGTTACCACCGAGGTGATGTCTAGCAAGTTGCCGCACTGGTGTGGCCATCCTACAATACTGCTCCGAATAACGGCGTGGGGTGCCCGAAGGGGGGGGGAGCCGGCGTGAATGGGCCTTCCTAGGTGGAGGCTCGTCTGCTGTAGTGGGGTGCCCCTTTACCGTTTCAGTTGCCATTCAGCTGAGTTTCGGCTGCTCTTGATGCTACAGCGACAGGCGGCTGCAAGAGGACTCTCAAAATGGCGGCCTGTTCTTTGGATTTGGGCCTGGTCCACTAAAATGGCCCTGGGACACCTTAGAACTCGGACGCTCGATTTTTTTTTCCTTTCCTGTACATGCAAAAAAAGGTAAATGCCCGGTACGTTACACGCTTCATCTGCCACGATGAACTCTCCAGAGGAACCGAAAAAAAATATAGTTGTGGTAACTATACCATGCATCGTCATATGGAGAGGTGGCACCAATTAATTATAGTGCTGCATAAAAGAGAGATTTGGAGGAGAACCCCTGACCTGCTAGTACATTCATCAAAGAAGTGGCACTGAGAGCTTCAGAGGCAAGGGAAACGGTCCCAAATATTTAGAAGAACTTTGGAAAGATTAAAATGACATGTTTAGATTGTGGCAAATTAATTTCATGTGGACAGATGAGTGTTACTCTAATAAATACAGCATATGAACATCATCATAGTCGATGGTTGGTAGAGACATTTTGACTATATCCTGGACCTGCCCGTCCTCGCCCAAAATGGCGCCGGAATAAATGGGACTCGTAACTCCTTGTTGTGTACTGGTTGCAGAACCTTGAAATCACGAGATACGTATGCAGTTTTGAAGCACATGGCGGGCGGGGACGAGAATTGATTGAATATTTCGACATCCCTATTGATATTAAGTTCTGATGTGTTATTGATTACTGTACTGTTGAAAGTTCGAATTAACGTCACCCATGGTACTTGCCCGCAAATGTATATCTAGATAATTTTATTGTAACTGGCCCTGTCGTATTTTAATTATAAAATGTACGTCCACCGATTCCGTAACTGTTAGACACCTTAGTTCTTGCAACCTAATGGCCCGCCCGTTACGTTCCTCTACAGTGTAAATGTCTATTCATCATATACGATTACAGTTTGCTCTGTGGCAGGCCCACGTGGTTATAGGCTCGTATTTGTATAATGAAATTTTCACAATAAAGGTTTTTAAAAGAAAACATGGTAGTAGTATATACATTGGTAAAGTTTTTAATAATAGTGACTGTTTTAGAATCATTAAAAGGCAAGTGAAATAAAGCAGACCAATTACATGAAGGGTAAAAGGTATAATACGAAGGAACGCAGTAAAGATAAATGGTCAAGGGCTGTTGTGTTTTCTATTCCTGCAACATAAAGTGATCGATAAGAATCTCATATTCAGGCGTATCGGCGACTAAGACAGCAGGTCGACCCTCTTTTGCTCAACGGCTCCGTCATGGGACGAAGAAACGCTCTTTTTCTCGAAAAAAGAATATATTTTACTTGCAGGACAGTTGTAAAATTTCCGGGAAAGTACATTAGCCTGGAACATTATAACATATATTTAAGAAAAAATAATGTTCGGAAGTAATGAAAAGCGTAATTTTTAGGTCATATGACCAAGCCTTTCATCATTACAATAAGAAAAGTAAAATGAACCAATGAAAAGTTTTATTAACAAGTCACATGACTTGTTATGCTTACGTTACGCGCTGCGCGCCCCGGATGACTTCCGGATGCGCTAACGCGGCGCGTCATATGACGCATTACGCGACAACGCAGGTACAGAATATAGTCAAAATGTCTCCACCAACCAGCGGTCGGAACACAACCCCTTTCAGCAGGCTAAATAGTTCTGTTAAATGACAACAGAAGGGACAGGCAACAAGAACCATCAGTCAAAGAGGGGAGGGCTAGTTCTTCTCTACCGGGTTACATTGGGGCGCTACCGGAACTGATCGAATTGGTAGTCTACAGTGTTTCTGGATGTTTCAGACTGAAGCTGGGGTTAGCATGAGAGCAGCACCATTTCGTAGCTCCGTCGTGGTCATTCCGCAACCAATCATGGCAGCCGTTCTTTATCGTTATTTTGGGCGGGGTGGGTGGCGGAGCCGAGCTGTTTTGCAGCCATCATTGTGTGGAGTTCAGTTCATCTCACTAGTTTTGTATTTGTCATGAGGGGTTGTTCCTAATGTTTCTATTTTAGCGAGGTCAAAAAGAGATCCCATTAGTGGCCTACTGATTTTGCTCGATTCCTTTTCTTTTTTTTTACACGATTTTTCGTTATCTGCAAAGACTAAACAGAGTATTGCGACTCTGTGTTTGTTTGTAAATAGAGAATGAACCAAAGAGAACTAATTCTAAAACAGTAAATACTTGGATAACAATCAATCAAATGGAGAGAGAAGCAGGCACGACGGATTACAATGGGGGCAAAGGCCTGCGTTAACTACCTTTCACTATCTGCAAAGAGAGAGTACTCCTAATAGAAATGAGGGGGGGGGCACCATTCAAAGCAGATCAGTGTGCATAAACACGAAAATGTTTTCACTTACCACGTACTTGACATTCGACAGCTTATGATATTTGCTATTAAAAAACCATTGAAATTCACTGAAAAAACCATAGGTTATAGACCATATATAGTTAGGAATTAGCATTTACAAAACCTTGAAAATTCACTGAAAAAACCATAGGTTATAGACCATATATAGTTAGGAATTAGCATTTAAAAAACCTTATTTTACTCACACAAAACCATTGAAATTCCATATATAGTTAGTTGCACTAACTATATATCGCGCACCCGTAATCCACTGCTGATCATGTCACATATTACATCATTCATGACATGGTCAGTGACATCACTGATGACATCACTGATGACATCTCAAATGACATCACTGATGACATCACTGATGACATCTCATTTGACATCATTCTTGTGCTAATACGATAAACCTCTTCAGACTCTAATATAACCTTTGATACACTCAGTGTATACAGACACTCACACACTGCCACTCATCCATGGAGTTACTCACACACCCAGTCAGTCATGCAAAGAAACAATCTCACCTCCATTTCTTCAACTATACAGTTAAACACACCTTACTTATTGAAACATATACTAACACATATTTACTCTCTTATACAATCCCTGATACAAGTTCACAATGATCGATACAACCACTCACTCATTCAGTGGCTCTCATGCACAGTTATTTATATATGCCAACTCTCACATGTACTGTGTTTTACATATGTACTTACTATGACATGTAGCATTGAGATATCCATTCACTCATCAATACACTCATGCACACAGTCAACTGCCCATGTAGCTGTTTCCACATGCACTCTTGAACTCATACACCTAGTGAATAAACTGCTCACACATCTATGCATAGAGTCACACACCTTCCAGCCACCCCCACACAAACTCAATCTCCCATAGAAATACTTGGGCAACCAATTAATAACACATATAGCCTCTCGTATAGCTAATGATCAACACATGCAGCAGTTTACAGAACAACAGACATAATGATGCACAAATTAAGACAGTTTAGTCACTAACCCATGCATTCAGTGAGACACATTTAATCACTCACTTATACAGTCAGTCACGCACCTACTAAATCCTTCATCCAGACACTTATACATCCACTCATTCTTCAATATGTAAGACATATTTTAACTTTACAGAAACATACAGTCACTGGATGTTGTCATCAGTGATGTCATCAGTGATGTCATTTGAGATGTCATCAGTGATGTCATCAGTGATGTCACTGACCATGTCATGAATGATGTAATATGTGACATGATCAGCAGTGGATTGCGGGTGCGCGATATATAGTTAGTGCAACTAACTATATATGGAATTTCAATGGTTTTGTGTGAGTAAAATAAGGTTTTTTAAATGCTAATTCCTAACTATATATGGTCTATAACCTATGTTTTTTTCAGTGAATTTTCAAGGTTTTGTAAATGCTAATTCCTAACTATATATGGTCTATAACCTATGGTTTTTTCAGTGAATATATATATATATATATATATGTCCACAGTCATTTTGACCCTATTCCTAAAACACCAAGACTTGGTAACCTTACTGGGTTTTTTCCTTGTCACCATTGCAAGGCGTGTAATACCAGTCCTAAAATCACCCACTATCAAATCCCTGGGAGAATCTCAGCTAGAAAGATCAACAAATATATGACATGTACCACTCCTTACTGCGTATACTGTTTGGAATGCCCCTGCAAACTGCATTATATTGGCAGTATAAAACATCCTGTCAAGAGAAGAATTTTAGAACACGCAAGAGCAATTGAACACAATGACCCCAACTATCCTGTAGCCCGGCACTTTGCCCAGAAACATCGAATCGACCGTAGCCTCCTTCGCTTCTTCTGCCTTGACCATATCCCATTCAAAGACCGTGGGGGGGATAGAGACCTACAGTTACGTAGGTTGGAATCTCGGTTCATCATTGACCTACAAACTAAGACACCGTTAGGCCTCAACATTGAGGAGGAGTTATCAACTCATTTAGGGTAGTGATACCCTTTGATTGCCTCCCTCCCTCACTCAGCTGACCTGTAGATCGAATGAATCTATTTTGCACAATAAATTTATTCAGCCTATCCAAGGCTTGATTGCAAAGTGTATATAAAAAATCCTTAGGATTAATGAATCTATTCAAATACATGAATTCAATGTAATGAGAATGTAGATCTTTTATTATTATTTTTTATCTTTGATTTCATCTTTATCAATTTATAAATGAATTGTGCAAGTTAAAAGCCGATTCACGACATAATCCCTTCTGCTTTTTCCTATAGTGGGAATGATGACAAAACACACTTTAAGATGGCTGCCATTGTAACATGTATACATAAGTGCATTATTTATGTTGATTATACACGTCAATCACGTTGTTTTTGTGAAAACTTTATTTAAAAGATTATTGTGGAAAGATGTGCCTAACAGCAAGAAGAAGGCGCGAAGCCGAAACGCGTCCTGTTGAGTTAACGGATCAATAAACCCGTTTTTTTTTTCCACGTCACGGAGTGCAGTCAGTTCTTTTTGGTTTTCCAGAAGAAATCGGAGCGTAATATATATATATTTTTTTTTTCAGAAATGCACAGGAATTGCACACCACCAAAATAGAATTTGAAAGAATTGCCAATATTTCTCATGTTATTGGATGTTTAGATGGTACAGATGTGCCTATATGCCCACCATCTGACATGGAGTATCTATTTAGGAATCGGAAAAATACTCATTTGCTAACATCCACTTGGTGTGTTATGCCAAAAATGTAATCCAAGATATTATTGCTGAGTTTCCAGGGAGCACCCACAGTGTTTGATTGTAGGTGATAATGCGAATGCCTCACAGCCATGGATAATGACACCTTACCTGTCTAGCAACAATCCCAATGAACATCATTATAATGTGGCACACCGCAGAACCAGAGGCATCATTGAACCTACTTTTGGACTACTAAAACATTGCTCTGGATGACTGCCTCAGAGTGGTGGAGCCCTACAATATTCTCCTGCGACAAGTTGGGAAAGTGTAGCAACGTGATATTCTGCCCAATATTTCAATTAAAAAATGGATTGAGTGTAATAGTGTCAAAATCTGAATGAAGAACTAATCCCACTCTGCTAAGTTAAGACATGCAAATATACCCAATCATTATTTTTCATGGTCACTATGTAAAATCATTCAATATTACATAACCAATTAGAAAGAGGCATTGTACGTTGTATAACTAAATATACCTTTATTTTCAGGTGAAATAAAGTATATCTGAGATGCTTCTCTTTTAAGATGGTTGTGTAGATAAAACAAAATAATATGCAACTATTTTTCAATGTAAGCATGTTAGCGTTGTTATTATGAAAGGCTTGCATTTGCTGTGAGCAGATGTCTTTAGATTAACCCCGGGGGGAGACCTCCGCTCCACCCACGGAATATGCGGAGATTTGCCAACTCCGCGTTCTGCGGAAAACCCGGAGTAGGCAAATCTCCACACACTCCGAGGCGGAGCAGAGTTGACCAGCCCCCACCTCCCACCCCCCATTAACAGTTGATAAAAACCTAAATAAAAAGACTTTAAAGTAAAGAAAAACCACTTATTTTGGCTGCGGCGTCACCAAGCTGCTCTCTTCCTCTTCATCGCCGTCTCTGGGAAAACTGTGCATGCGCATCGCCGTCTCTGGGAAAATTGCGCATGAGCGCAGTTTTCCCCGAGACGGCAATGAAGAGGAGGAGAGCAGCTCGGGGACGCCGCAGCCAAGGTAAGTGGTTTTTCTTTACTTTAAAGTCTTTTTATTTAAGTTTTAATCAATTGTTAATAGGGGGGTGGGCGGTGGGAGTTGGGTGGCGTAGTGGAGCTCCATGGAGTTCGTTCTAAACTCCGTGGCCTTCCGCGTAGCCCTGCTACGCCCACTACGCCCGGGGTTACTTTAGACCAGGGGTCTTCAAACTGTGGAGCCCGACCCCCAGGGAGGTGGTGAAGTGATAGAAAGGGGGTCGCACATTCCTGGTCACACTTCTGACTATTAATATTATTTCCATTAGTCATGTGTGATTCCTTAAGCCAATCATAGCTTGTCCCAGAATGCAACATGCTGTTGCCTAAAGAGTCACCAGTTGATAATATGTCACATTTCTAACGGGTCTCTTGGCAACTATGTAAAAAGTTAAATAAATAAAAGTTTCAGTTTGTGATTTTCTACCTTTTTTTGTTGGCGACAGTGAAAGGTTATTCAGTGAAATAGAGAAAGGGCGGGGATTGCATTTCAAGCGCTTTTATTATTTGGCCCCTACCTATTGGAATCATTTGCCCTTCTATATTCGCACCTGCAAAGACTACGCCAAATTCACAAAATTACTAAAGACTTACTTATTCTAAATTTGCCCTTTGGTCCTGCTGCTGGTGTTTACCCACAGCGCCGAGATACCCTGTTGGGGTGATTCAGGCATGATATTAAGTTAAAATAACATAACAGATGGTAGCATCCCAGTGTTAATGGGCAAACACTCACATCCTTCTAAACTTTAGGACCCAGGGGGTTGTGAAGTGATAGAAAGGGGGTTGCACATTCCTGGTCACACTTCTACCTATTAATATTATTTCCATTAGTGCGCTACTGTTACAAAAAGGTGTCCTGGGGCTAATAACCATCTGTTGCCTGAAATGGCAAATGAGAAACCCTCAGAAGGGGAAGGAGAACCAGCCAAATGGGGTAACCTACACGGCGCAGAGCCAGGTTTTTATAGGTTCCTAAAGGATAATAGATTCTTGGTGGAGTGCAGCAAAGGAGGGTGCAAGTTCCATAACTGTGGGGCCTGCACCAAAACAGTCAGGCTGACTATTCATGCCTTCCTGAATTAGGGAACAATAAGCATATTGACACAGGCGCTGAGGAGAGATGAGAGGGTGAAAGTAGATGACATGAGAGAGGACAGCAAGGGAGGCAGAGAATTTGATTTAAGGGGTCAGGGATGAGGAGAAATGTGTAGTGCTGAAGGAAGTGCGGAAACGCAAGAGGAGAAGTGAGTGTGAGCAAAAGGTGAGGGCACAGAGGAGGGATACTATTAAACTGTGAGAGAAGATAGCTGAGAGATGATCTGTGACGTAAAAAGAGAATTTGATGTGACGTGGGTGAGGGACTGCAGCAATAGGGGAAGAGAGGGAGTACTGAGGTCAGTGCTGAGGTAACAGGGGAGAGGAACGTTGGTTCAAGAAGTTGTGGAGGAACAAAATGGAGATGTGAAAGATGAATGGGGGACTGCAGAGGTGTAAAATACAAATAGACAGAAATTTGAAGGGAGAGACTTGAGGTGAATGAGAAGTGTTGAGGGGTAAGAGAGGTGATGGGTCCAGAGAGGCCATGAGATAAATGCAAGAGATAGGGGCAGTGAAAAGACAGAATGGCAAAAGGTGAAGTGAGAGGCTGAATGGGGAGAGTTCAGAAGTTGTAAAAATGAGTGAAAGAAAAAGGCTTTCAAAATGAGAGAGGGAACTGGGCTTGGAAGAGGAGAGAGGAATGGAAGGGAGGGGGTTGGAGGAAAGAGGCGTAGGTAAATTGCTCAACTCTGCATAAGACCGCCATGATTTTTGGGGTACCCCTGCTGCTCCCAGCCTGGGCCAGGTGAGCTTTTAATGTGGCAACGCATATTCCTGCGGAGTGGAAGGCCCTTCAAAAAGGTTGACTACACAACTTTTTGTTGTTTATTGCTGCATTTTCTTTATAAACTGGTACTGATGAGGTGAAATATTTCCTCAGTGTTACTGTGTGTAAACAATTTCAAAATAATGAAGCAATTCTATCCCAAAATATGCAGCATCAGATACCATTATTTATATTTTCTTACCACACAATTTAGTCGAGCCTGTCGCATAATTTGGTCCTCACCTGCCTCATAATTCCAGTAGCTCTGCCTATAGGTTTAAAAAATGTTGTCAGCAGGGGGCCTTACGTCTAAAAATTTAGACTGGGGGGTCTCGGTATCCAAAAGTTTGAAGACCTCTGCTTTAGACCAACAATTTTACCAGCCTCTCTGCAACTCTTGTTTGGATGCATATGTATACAGTCTGTAGCTGCGATGCTGTTCGCACTAGATTAGGCCTCACTTTCTCCCACTCCAACCCGTATGACACTGCAATATTTATTGTTTGCATTGTTTCTACAAAATTAGTAACCTGTGTGAGTTCTCTTGCCACATCCGTGCTGCAGTGCCATATTTCCAACTGTAAGCTAAAAGTGCGGCGTGATAAGGTGGTTGTGGTTTGCTCTAGGCGATTGATGGCAAGAGTAAACCCATCAATATGGATGATGTATAGTGCTCCCTATATCTTTTCTGTATGTTTTCATGATGTAATTCTTCATATCAGGTCTTGATTGCATTGGTTAGATTAGCAAAATTGTCATTCATCACCATCTGATTGTCAGCTAGGGTATTTGAGATACTTATAAACCCAGTAGGGATGTGTTTTTATCTAGGGTTACTAGTTTTTGGTTGATCATTTTTATTTGATTCTGTTGCAAGAACTGAACCTTGACCACTGAGGTTTCTAGCCCTCTAAAGATTTGTGGGTTTTCACCACTTAACATATTTGTGTGTCAGGGGACTGTGATTAAGTGTTTGCAGGATGAAGAGTAACAAGTCTATGTCTTCCTCATAGTTGTTGTGGTCTCACCACAGATTCCTGCGCAAAAGCTAGTTTGATGTACTCACTCCCTTCTTCAGCTGTGTCTTGCTCCACAGCAGCAGGACTTACACTTGCAGCATAGGTTGAACTGGCCTATCTGACACTATCATTGGGGTCATCTACAGACATGTGTAAATCTTCTGTACAATCCCCTCCTAAATGGTCACTTTCTTGAGTAGGTATTTCTGATTAAAAATAGATTGAGAATAATTTAGTAATGCATACTTCGTTGAATTTTGACTATATCTGTAAGATGTACTATATTTTTTTTCCACTCTATTTGTTTATGTTTTACACCTCTCATAATGCACTTGGAAAGTACATGGACTAATACTGTTGTATATACTATGTTTAGGCTGTCCGGTTTTAGGTTTAAACCTATATTAACTGATAAAACCTCACCGAAAGGGAAATAGCCCTCACCAGTGTAAATATATAAACACTGAAAAAACACCTGCACAACCACAAACTAAATCTCATTCAAAGAAAGGAAGAGGAGAATAATTTTATTTTCTTCCTGAAGGGGCCAATACAATGTAACTTTGTTATACAAGCTAGCAGCAAGAAAGACTGGGCTAATATTATTCTGCTTGAGTTTTGATGTTTAGGGATGTCACTAAAATATTGTTTTTTCTTTCTTTTGCTTTTCTCAGTTTTGTGCTCTTTGGTCTAAAGATGCAGGGTTAGAAACATGTTTTAGGTCCTGTTTAATTATTTTATAAACTGTATAGAATCATCAGGAAATATCAAAATCATATTTGATATTTTGGTTGCATTTGATTCTTTCACTGATATGTATAATGACTGGTTTCATAGCAATCTTTCCCCATATGTGCCATCACATTTATCTACAGAGAATGGGTAAAAACCCTTGATACACCAGCCTCCAGTTTCTAGTGAGTCAGTATTGATAGTAGGTGAATTGCCAACAACATTCAATGCAAGGTATAGGGACAAGTAAATGTGAAACAAGTGCTATCACCAAGCACTTGGGATAGTGGTGAAAACATGACACCATACTTTTGGAAAACATGGAACGCAGTGTCACTTTAAATATTGCTGCAAAAAGGTTCTTTCCAAGTTCAACAAAGGTTAAAGTGATATTGTTTGTATTTGCAGTGATCCAGCTATGTGTATGAAAACGTTGTGTGATGACCTGTCAAAATCGATACCTGAGCTGAAGTGCTTCCCTGTAAGAGATTTTCAATTGTTAGATGTTATGCTGAAAGCATCTTTACAATCTTCAGAGTTAATGAAGGATCTTATTGACTTTTTAGTCAATTGTGATGCACTGTTTTGTTATGCGCAGGAACTAAAACGCAAATATTTCTCATTTTGTACTTAGTTGATGGTTCTCTTTCCAAGGGAAGGGGCTGTGTGAATGCTATGTTGCAATTGTTTACAGAATTTCTGCTGAGTCATGATGTCAAAGGCAAGAAATGTATCTTTGGTCGCATATTGATACTGATGTGAAGAAAAACCTCTACTGCATTCTTAGATTTTTATAGGAAAACATAACTGCTGCAGTGGACATAATAAGAAAAATGAAAGTCTGAAAACACCCTTGTCTGCCAAGTGTTCAGCATAATTAGTGTAGATGTGAAACATGTCATTGAGAGTAGGCTGGGTGACACCTTTAGCGAATTTGGCACTGCAACATGTTCCATATTAGAGTGCTTGCCACTTGGTAAGCAAAGCAATGTGGAAGAGAAATTCAGGAACTTTTATTTTACTATGTATGAGAAATGGCTTGCAATGGTGCATAGAAATGTCTCTTCGCCAACCACCGCATTTGAAGTAAAAAAACCTCACTGCGGTACTCTGTTCAAGTTCTAGATTCCTTCCTTAAAAGGAATCTTCTCCATAGTTTCAAAAGTGCGGTTTCATTTTTGATTGCTTCAATAACTCTGAGGGCATAAGCGCCCAGTTCAAGGCAACAGAGAATCGAATCTTCAAGTGTACCAGTATTGGCATGGAAAGCTATGCCAGTGACCAGAGTTAGTAAATTGTGTACTGGCTGTTTTGGCGTTGGCCGTCTCAAGTGAAAATGTTGAGAGGGCCTTTTCACAGAAACCAGTTTACATGGGAAGGAGAGAGCGAGCTTGAGAAGTATTCTATGGTGTACTGCAATAAGTTTGATTTGCAAAAACGTTATTTGGACCTCGTATATACTTTATGTACACTGTCTATATACCATGCACTATCAGTGCAGAAAGCAATCAATAATAAAACCAAATGTTCCATAAACACCGGAATCCACCGATAACCACAGTTTTTTTAAGGTATTGAAATCACTTGAAAAACTGAAAAAACGTACCAAAATTGAACAAAAATAAAAAATGAAAATAGAAAAGCCTAACTAGGTTGTAAAGTTAATGTTTTTGAATGAATACATTAGTAATTAATAAATAGGCACCTGGACAACAAGCCTGCCACTTGCCTGTGCCCTCCAGTTCCTGATTGTTCCAGACTGAACCAGTGCGAGAGCCGCTGCCCAGTTTTCCCTCTGGTGTTATCCCACTCACCGCTCTTTCTGCCAACAAAAGCCCTGCCCACCCCAGGACACATTTAATGCAGGCCACAGTGCAACCGAGCCATTGACACCCCCCTGGCACAACAATGGAAAGCCTGGCTGTGCCTGGACCATTCCCAGTGCCACGACCCCTGACCCGCATGCCCCCCCAAGATACACCATCACTAAGCGCTTCACCCTAGACCCCAGACACCGCAACAAACACTGCCACTGCGCCGAGCCACACTCCATGATATTACCTTTCACCTGCATCCACTACCACTTTACCTGCCACAGCACACACACAACAGCCCACTGACCAGCCCCACCCTGAAAACACCACAGACACCACCTGAACAAAAACACCAACTGGCATGCGTCCTTCTCAACACATGCTCACTATGCAAGCATTCCACCAAATTATGGGACCTTATCGCCACTCTCGGACTGTGCATCGTCTTGCTTGCCGAGACCTGGCTCAACCCCACATTTGTCCTAGATATTGCCACAGCAAACGCCGACGGATATAAAATCACTTACCGGAACCACAAAAACAGGTTAGGGGGAGAAACAGCCATCCTCTGCAAAGAGACCAAAAGGTGCATCACCACTACCATTGACAACAACACCTTCATCATGGAACATCTCAACTTCAAGCTCCACACAAAGGACAAGATCAGAGGCAACCTCGCATTCTGATCCCTAGGCCTGCTTTTCAGCTTTTGCAACACTATCGCAGACTTCATTGTGCCCCAAGCCTTAGACTCCAAGGTCTGAATCATCTTCTGTGACCTACATTTCCACATCGATAACCCCCAATGACAACATCACTGCACACCTCCTTGACAATTTGTGCAGGCTCAGATTTGCCCAGATTGTCCACCAACCCTCACACACCACATGATACATGCTGGACCCCATTTTCACCTCCAGCAACTGCGCCAAAGATGGACAAACACCCTCAACACCTCCAATCCCGCTACCTCCACCAACCTTAAACAGAGAGTGAAGAACTTCAATGCCTGGATCACCAATTGCGCTGACAGCATTGTCCCCATCAAGATCAACATACTCTCACTTTTCATGCAACCACATAACTCCACAGCACTTTTGATCAATTTTATTCACTTAATTGTATCAGTGTTGAGTTTCACGCAGGGGATAGTGTATGGAAGAACTTAGCCCAACTGATATGGCACCCTCCCACCCAGTCTGTGGATGAAAAGGTGTCAAGCACACTGGAAGCCAATTATTTCCTTTGTCTTGAGGAATGTGCGAGGTCTGCACTTTGTTCTGGATGTAACTCAGCTCATTTAAGTCACGTGAGGGTGTTTGTCACGCAAGAGCGACAAGGATCTCAGGATATCACTGAGTTATCAAATGTATTAAGCACAACCACTGTGGAAGGGTAATTTAGTTTATTTGGTGGTCTGATCCGGTTTCTTCTCTGGGTTCCCATCCGGGTTTTCGGTCTGTCACTCCTACAGGTCTTCCCCTGGGCAAACAGAATGGAGAGGCTATTAATAACAGTCCTGATATTTGTCCTTCACTGGTGACTGGGCTACTACTCCCTCCCTCTATTGTGCAGTAGGGTTTGCTTCTTCCACTCAGTCGTGTTGCTCCACACGATACAGGGTATGTGAGGGGGACCCACCCCATGAGGGAAGGGAGAAGAACTGATAGATAACTTCTCTCTTGGTTCCTGGGTGCCCGTTTTCCTATTCTCTATTTGCCTTTCACGCTCCTCAGTTATGCTTCCTATTTTCGGGACTTACGCCTGCATGCCCTGTTACAGCCTCACAGGACGCCACCTTGGGGTACTTCGTTAGATGCAGCACCTTAGTATCACAAAAGCACCACTTGAGTGAACACCCAACCCCTCATCAACCTTCTGACGGTACCAATCACTTGTCTGAAACCGTGACCCTGAAACGGGGTCACGGCTACCTTGTCCTCAGCACCTTCCTGCAGGTCGACCTCTCTCTCCCTTGGCTGGTCTCGTCTTCTCCCTTCAACTTGCACTGGTGTTCTCTCCTCCCGGTCGGCGGAGTCCGCTGCCTTTCCCGTCTCTGCGCCCGTCTCCGCTACAGTCTCCGCTGCTCCTCCCGTCTCTGCGGCCATGTCCGCTGCTCCTCCGGTCTCTCCCTCCTCAAACGCGGCATTTCCGTGCCCCTCCTCTTTTCTCCTTGCGTCCTCTTCCCGACAGTTGGCAACTAGCCTGGGCATCAAATCCCGTTCAGCTCACGGAAATTGCGACAATTTGACATTTTGCGTTCCGCGGAGAGCGCGAAAATGCAAAAATGTCCACGATCCGCAGCATACCGGAAATGTTTTTCATGCTCACGCTGTAAAAATACATTCTCTCGTGCACGATCGCCTTACCTGGATCGCTGCATTCGCCAACAAGTTTTCCTGATCCGGTTGTGTGCTCCACGAGATGTTGGATTGTTGGTAGCCATTGTGCGCTATCTCGCGAGAGTTCGCGCCCGCGAGCACGTCATTCGTTTTGCTACCATGCACCACGAGAGTATGAGATCTCAAACACGTCATTCTCCACCGCGAGCGAGAGCGTGAGGACGCGATCACGTCATATCGAACGTGACAAGGAGCGAGAGAACCCAAACACGTCATTCTCCACTGCGAGCAAGAGCGTGAGGACGCGAACACGTCATATCAAATGCAACAAGGAGCAAGAGAACCCAGATACGTCATATCCAACGCATCAGGGAGCGAGAGAATGCGAACACCTCATTTTGGACGCGCCATCGACTTCCGGCAGAAGTAATGTGAAGCTCGAGAACTCAAACATGTAAAATTTTCAATTTGGAGAAGAATATCCGCTCTAGCAGCATAAAACCTTCTGCAAATAATAATTTGGATGAAAAAAGACTCCTCAGATTGACATTTGGCTGTCCTTTTTTGTGCAAGGAGTCCTTCTTTAAAATGGAGGGAGAGGGAGGAAGTGCCACAGAATCTCCAACTTCCTGCTCCTGTCCAGCAGGCTCCTCCAAGTGCTTTGTCCATCTCCTGCTCATTCTGCATTTGGATTTTGAGTTGGAAAGATCAGTCTTTTTGTCTGCTGCATCATTGCAATTGGATTTGAGGATTTTTGAAGTAAGTGGTCGTTGTGTCTGTTTGATTGTGGGGCATTGCAGTTGTTGCAACTACAATTTAATTTTGGTAACTATCATTCCTTTTTTAAGCATCATTTAGGGCCTAGATGGCATTGGATTGAGTTGGGAAATGTGTTTTTTTGGGGTGGGCTTTCTGTTGTTGGGCCTGGCCTTGTGGCTGGTCGCCATTTAGAAGCCTAGGCCTGCAAACTTGTCTGGCCTTGTCTGCCAACAGGCCTATTTTCATCCAGTAGGCTCAGAGCAGGTAGCCACAGCTTTATTAATCAAGTGATCAAGTGTTTCTGTGTGGTCTGTTGAATTTAGACATCATTTAGGGCATGGATGGCATTGGATTGAGTTGAGAAATGTGTTTTTTGGGGTGGGCTTTCTGATGTTGGGCCTGGCCATGTGGCTGGTGGCCATTATGAAGCCTAGGCCTGCACGCTTGTCTGGCCTTGTCTGGCAACAGGCCTGCTTTCATCCAGTAGGCTCAGAGCAGGTAGCCACAGCTTTATTAATCAAGTGTTACTGTGTGGTCTGAATTTAGACACCATTTAGGGCATGGATGGCATTGGATTGAGTTGGCAAATGTGTTTTTTTGGGGTGGGCTTTCTGATGTTGGACCTGGTCATGTTGCTGGTGGGAATTATTAGTATCCTGCTTTGGCCATATAGGCCTGCATGGTTTTCCTATTGGCTTACTGCTTCCATCCATCCACCCCCTTTGCCAGCAGCAGCTCCATGAATGATGTGATGCTCAAATTATTTAATGGCAAATAGGGTCCACCCCACTTCCATTACATTTTTATTTTAGTGGTTCTTATTCTCTTTCCTATCCTTCCTGAGAGTGTAGTGTGTGTACACAGTAGTATAACATAGCCCTTGTTGACAAAGTCTCAGAAATGGCTAGACTATATATTTTGTTTGCACTAGTACAGTAGTAACTGAACCACAACAACAAATGCAACATTTCACTGGTGTTCTTCTCCTGGCTTATTTGCTTTTAGGTGCATAAAAAGCTAGAGGAGGAGGTGTCATCATCATCACCAGCCAGCCAGACAGAAGTCCTGTTGCGCATCACGCCCACATGTGACCACAAGTTGTTGTGCATCTGCTTCCTGCCTGACATCTGAATAAGATGGCCCCAAAGAAAGGTACCAGGTCCAGTACCAGGAAAGATGCCGGTGAGAAGAAGGAACAGAAAAAGGAAGTGCCATTAACCACGACTGGTGTGCCGGCCAATGTTTTTTTTGGGACCAAAAAAGTTAAGCCTGCAGCAGATATGTCCAGTAACCAAGCTGGGAGCAGCACCTCCGCAGCACCTCCGCTCAAGCCGTCCAACCCCACCAACCTAGGCCAAAGCCCCTGAGTGTCGCAGAGGTAGCAAGTCTACTAACGAGATGCGATGTTGAAATGTCATTATCGCAAAGTAGTACACAATCAATGCAGGCGGAAACTCAGCAGATAAGTGTGCAGCCACAACAACAGCAGCAGCCGCAAGAACAACAGCAACAGCCGCAAGAACAACAGCAGCAGCCGCAAGAACAGCAGCAGCAGCCACAAGAACAGCAGCAGCAGCCGCAAGAACAGCAGCAGCAGCCGCAAGAACAGCCCACAATTGTAGTTGTTGCTCCTGAAGTAGGGGCATTTCAGGAAATCGAGCTTCCTCCAGACAAAGTGGAGCAAACCACTGTTTTGGAAGATACATTGCCTTCCAGACCACCAGCAAGGAAAAGGAGGCTTAGTCCATCATCATCATCTTCTTCAAGCCCCGCTTCTGATGATCGTGATGCCGCTTGGCAGTCACCAGCTCAGTCTGAGAGTGATGCACGTCACAAGACAATTCTTCTGAAAAGGAAGGTTCCTTAGAGTTATGGAGTTAGATGTAGAAGAGGGGGATGATGTTGATGAAGACGAGCCAGTCATCACGCACATCACTCCCGCCCCAAAGGGGATGGAGACCGACATTCTCTCCCTATCCAGAAAGCCTGCTACTGAGCAGGATGGTGCACGGATGCCACCAACACTGGTTACACCACCACGACCTCCAGCTGCCATATTTTCAAAGGCCTGGCATAGACCTACTACATCCAGCTCAACCATCTCAGTAGGTAGTGGTAGTAAAAGTAACAGTGTAGCACAGAGTCACATTCCAAGCACACCCTCCAGTTCATCTGGTATTGAAAGTGGCGCATCCAGCAGTGCCAGAAAGTTCTCCTCCCCTGTTTGGGACTTCTTTTCTGTTAGCACCAGGGAGGAGAACGTTGCTATATGCTCAATTTGTCGACAAGGTGTTCGGCAGGGTAAGCTTGGTACAAACTATGGTACCGGAGGCCAAGCAGGTCATCTCAGAATACACCACACTATGGGAGAATCACCTACTTCACTTAAAACAAAGTAATAAAACTAAACCCATTGAAGTTGGGCATGAAGAATCAGGGGACAATATTATTGCGGTGGAAGGTGAAGAAGAGGGAGGCATTTCTAGCCCTGTCCCCAGTAGTGCAGTGGTACCGCCCACATCCTCCTCAGTAACATCTGAGTTGCATCGCAGTAAGAGCCATACTCAGAGTCAGCCTGAGACACCAAGGCAACCGAGTACTGCAATGAGACAAACTGCGTCGTTGAGCCTAAGTGGGTTAATGAAAACAAAAGCATCACAAAGGAAAGTAATCCAGCCTAGCATTGAGAGCATGCTTGGGTTGGAGGGGCAGTTCCAATGCAACCACCCAACGGCACTGTTGTACAATGCGAAGCGGGCTAAAATGTTAGCACTGAACCTTCTCCCTTTTTCATTTGTGGAAGGGGTGGGTTTCCTTCAATTTGTGTCAGCCGTCTGCCCTAAATGGAAGGTTCCTAACCGGTCCTATTTCGCAAGAATTGGTGTTCCGGCACTACATCATGATGTGCTGGAATTTGTTGGGCAAGCTCTGCAGCTGAGTGCTGTTCACAATATCCACCTGACACCAGACATATAGACCAGTTGTCAAGCCACAGATTACATGTGCATCACTGCACACTGGGTCCCTTTTGTGGGGGTTAGGGATAAGCTATCTGAATGAGGAATTGTTTGCACAGCTGAGATTTTTAAAGCTACTCGGAAACATGCAACTGTAGCCATGTTCGCCATGGAGAAATCTCATACTGCTGTAAACATTTTGGAAGAGTTTTGCAGCAAGGTTTTTGAATGGCTGCGCCCAAGAGGGCTTAGTGTTGGTTTTGTTGCCACAGACTATCGCACACTCCTGAGGCGGAAGCCGGGAGCCTTTTAGAACTGCTAATATTTCACCTGTGTCACTTGAATAACTTGTGTTTTTAACAAATTCACCTTGCGCTAGCTAAGCGCCAGGGCACTCACCTTCATCTAAGCCTAGCGAGCAGCGGATCTAGCGCTGACTCGTAGGCAAACAAATCTTGAACAAAAACGCCAATCTCGGCGAGGACGGAGGCCACGCCCCCTGAAGGCCACGCCCCCCCCTGTTGCTGTATTTAAAGCGCTGAACGCGAGCGCCTAAATCTGACTATCGCACACTCCTGAGGCGGAAGCCGGGAGCCTTTTAGAACTGCTAATATTTCACCTGTGTCACTTGAATAACTTGTGTTTTTAACAATTTCACCTTGCGCTAGCTAAGCGCCAGGGCACTCACCTTCATCTAAGCCTAGCGAGCAGCGGATCTAGCGCTGACTCGTAGGCAAACAAATCTTGAACAAAAACGCCAATCTCGGCGAGGACGGAGGCCACGCCCCCCTGAAGGCCACGCCCCCCCTGTCGCTGTATTTAAAGCGCTGAACGCGAGCGCCTAAATCTGACTATCGCACACTCCTGAGGCGGAAGCCGGGAGCCTTTTAGAACTGCTAATATTTCACCTGTGTCACTTGAATAACTTATGTTTTTAACAATTTCACCTTGCGCTAGCTAAGCGCCAGGGCACTCACCTTCATCTAAGCCTAGCGAGCAGCGGATCTAGCGCTGACTCGTAGGCAAACAAATCTTGAACAAAAATGCCAATCTCGGCGAGGACGGAGGCCACACCCTCCTACCCCCTACATCATGTGCTGTCACCGGAAGCGCAGCGGACGAGCGCAGCGGGAGCGCCGTTTGCGCGCCGAAGGCGCGCCTAAGGCAAGCCCGTCTGCGCCCGTCATCGCCACGCCGTCGCCAGTCGCCAGTCCCCCTGGTCCAACCAGGTCCCATATGCCCATACGCTATGACCGTGAGGAACTCCTTGCCATGAATCTTAGTCAAAGATGTTCTGAGGCTACAGGTACCCTTGGCCACTCGCAACTCCATTGCAACCATTGCCATTTTTCCACCGACACTCCAACTCGCGTTTGGGGATACCGTGACAGAACCACAATCCCGCCTCTGACAATACTGCAGCTCAATGTCAGATCCCTCTCTAAACACCATCTAGAGGTAAACTCGCTCTTACTGGATGAAAATCCTGACATCCTCTTCCTTTGCGAAACATGGTTACGAGACGGCATTTCTACCATCCCTAACCTTACGCTCCCAGATGAGTTTCACCTTGCTACCATAAACCGCGAAACTCGAGGCGGTGGCATCGCAGTTATTTATAAAAAGCACTTCACTTGCTATTTCACTAAAGAAACTCTCCCTGACTGTGAATGCGCCCAATTTAAAATTAGCACTAGCCCTCAATTCACTATGTCGGGTCTATACATCTACCGCCCACCAGGCCCTGCTTCCAGATTCATTGACGCCCTTCTTGAGACATCTACGGCACTCATTACCAAATCCGCCAACTTCACGATTCTGGGCGACCTCAACCTGCATTTTGATCTAACTAATGACCACACTATTGCTAATCTCCTCACTGATCTTTCGGCTTTGCAGCTTCATTCTCTCATTCATGTTCCCACCCATACAGCCGGCCATACCCTAGACCCGGTCTTCACCAATATCAACGAGGCAGTCACAGAGGTCCCCACCCCTATGGGATGGACGGACCACTACCTCATTAAGCTAACGGTCCCAGCCCCTGGACGACAGCACAAAACTGAATCCAACCGTCGCTTAAAAAGACCATGGCACAAGCTCTCCACTTCTACTCTTCATGAGACCTTAGGAGGATTCCACTGTGAAGCCAATCAGGATATAGATATGACCTATACCTCTTTCACTACCTGGATCACAGGTGGGCTTGATACTCTCATCCCAGCCAAGCTAACTAAAGGACGAATCACACCTTCTAATCCCTGGTATGATGATACCCTTAAAGCCATGCGTAAGGACTGCAAAAGAGCCGAGCGTCAATGGAGGAAAAACTTTGACAGTCAGGATAAGGCTAACTATTTATCCAAGCTCAAAACCTATCACAAAGCCATCAGCACTACCCGCGCAGCTTTCTATGCTGACAAAATCAGTTCCAACCCGAACCCCTCTAAATTGATCTTCAGACTTGTCAAAGAACTACAAAACCCCAGGTCACCCTCTCCCAAAATTACATCCAATGAACAATGCGAGCAGCTGGCCACATACTTTGTTGAGAAAGTTCAAAACATCTACGCAACTTTCTTGCAGAACTCTCCTCATTCTGGGGAACTCAAGGACCTAACCTCCACCTTCACCCCACTTACCCAAATCCCTGCCATCACGGTCACTGACTTGATTAAACTTTGTAAGAAAGTGAAATCTGGTTCCCCGGCGGACCCTATGGGCCCCTCCCACTTTCTGGATTCAATTGACTTCTTCCTATCCCCCATGATGGATATTCTTAATCTTTCCTTCACTTCTGCTTCTGTACCCATAGCTTGGAAGCAAGCTTGGGTATCACCAATAATTAAAAAACCCATCCTGGACCCTTCGAAGCCGGAAAGCTTCCGGCCAATATCCCTCCTCCCCTGGATATCTAAAATAGCAGAAGCCCACGTCAATGGCATTCTTTCTAAACATGTGGATCTTAATGGAATCCTGGATCCATCTCAAAATGGCTTCAGAGCGGGCCACAGCACCGAATCTGCCCTACTGGCCACCACCGAACATCTCCGGACGATTTTAGACTCCGGTCAAAGTGCTGCGCTGATTCTTTTAGATCTCAGCGCAGCCTTTGATACGGTATCTCATGACATTCTTCTGAAACGTCTGGAGAGGGCCGGTGTGTCTGGCCTCGCCCTAGCCTGGTTCCACTCCTTTCTTAAAGACAGATCCTTCAGGGTATCAGCTCCCCCATTTCTTTCAAAATCCCATCCGATAGCACAAGGAGTTCCCCAAGGCTCAGCGCTGAGCCCCTCCCTCTTCAACCTATATGTCCAGCCGCTTGCGGCTGTGGCTAAAGAGTGGGGGCTCACGCTGATATCGTACGCTGACGACACCCAGTTGGTCGTCACCCTCACTGAAAGCCCGTCCATTACGGCATCCAAGTTCAGAGAGGGCATGGCAGCAGTGGCACAATGGATGACGGATAACTACCTCCAACTTAACGCCGGAAAAACTGAGGTGCTCCTCCTTGGCAGAAACACCAGCCTATGGAACGAGCACTGGTGGCCGTCATCCCTTGGTACCACCCCACTCCCTAAAAACTGTATAAAAAACCTGGGAGTGTGGATGGATGCTAACCTCAGCTTCCAGACACACACCAAAAAGGTGGCAGCCACCTGTATAGGTCTCCTAAGAAACCTCAGGCCTATACTCGGATTCTTTGATTCAAATGTTCGCCAGCTGATTGTCCAGGCAACCATCCTATCACGCCTGGACTATGCGAACGTCCTTCTCCTGGGAGCAAACAAAGCAGAAATGGCTAGGTTCCAACGAATCCAGAATGCGGCGGCTAGAACGCTGGTCGGTCTCCCCCGCAGATGCTCAGCCAGAGCCACCATCCGTAAACTCCACTGGCTGCCTGTGGAACACAGAGTCAAATTTAAAGCTCTCATCACGATCTTTAAAATTGTCAAACAGGGAAACCCCCCTTTGCTGCGAAACCTGGCCTACCCCTATGTCCCTGGCCGTGAATTACGCTCCTCCAGCCAACTTCTCTTGAAAATACCCAGAACAAAGCTCTGTCGCTCTGGAGGCCGATCCTTTAGGGTTCTCGGTCCCAAAATATGGAACGATCTTCCTCTCAGCATACGCTCCATAGAATGTCTCTCTGTCTTTCGCAAGGCAATCAAGACCTTCCTCTTCCCTACCCCCTAATGCACTTTTAATTTCCCTCCCCCCCCCCGTCCTGTAAGGTGTGTGTTTGTCTCTCAGCGCCGGGATGCCCCATTGCTGGGGTAGCTGTTGCGCTTCACCAAACCCAGAATAGAATAGAATAGAATAATGGCAGTAATGTACTTAAGGCCATGGACCTTGGTTCCTATTTCAGAGTTACGTGTTTGGCGCACTGCCTAAACATCATAGTTCAAGACTTTCTGAAAAAAGAACCCATAGTCAGCAACTTACAGACCACCTGCCGAAGAATATGCACTCATTTCAGCCATTCTTTTAAAGCTCGGAAGCAGCTGAGGATCATTCAACGTGAATATAAGATGCCAGTCAAAGCACTCATCCAGGAGGTGACAACACGTTGGAACTCAACGTATTACATGCTTGATCATCTGTTTGAGCAGTACAGGCCACTCAATGAATATGTCATGCGAACACTGGATGCTACTGTGAAAGGCATGATCCTTCAGATGGACCAATGGTGCCTAGTTAAATGCCTGACTGAGATGCTTCGTCCTTTTGAGGTCTTCACACGTGGATTCAGCAAGGAGGACTGTACAATGGGCCAAATGATCCCATTATTGCAAATGCTAGAGCATCAGCTGAAGAAGGTGTCTGAATCATACAAAGGTGTAGAGGAAAAAAAGGAAGCCTATGACTTGGTGGAGATCTTAGCCCGTCGCTTAGCTGAAAATACAAGGGTGCACAATAAGATTTTGTCACAAGAACATTACATTTCTGCCACATTCTGGATTCACAGGCAAAATTGGGACTGAAGACATTCATTCCTATTTCAGAGATGGATGTTGCCCACTACAAAACTTTGATAGCTGAGGCAGCGAGTAAGTTGGAAAATAAATGGCTGCTAATTAAAAGCCCGCAAGATCAACCCAGAAGAAGTACTGCAGCAGGGCATGCAGCATCAAGTGCAACTTCGGAGGCTGAGGGCAGTGCATTTGGCTCACAACACTCACCATCACTATCGAAAACAGCAACAGCTGGATCATTTGGCCCAGTAGAATCATTACACAATTGGTATTTACAGTTAGGCATTAATAAGCACAGTGCTGATGCACAGAGAAAAGAGCCTGAAAGGTTAGTAGCAGCACCCCTGAACATTGAGCAGATGGTCCAGGCCTATCTGGACGACCCAACAGAGGTGTACATTGATCAAAACCCATTGCAGTATTGGTATAGGAAAAGGGCTGAATGGCCACTGCTGAGCAGGCTGGCGATAAGCTATCTGGCTTGCCCTGTCACAAGTTTCTCTTCCAAACGTGTTTTCAGTGCTGCAGGTATCATTGTAACAGTGATAAGGACCAGTCTCTCGCCCAAAAACGTGGAGAGGTTAACAATGATCAAAATGAATCAGCACTTCATACCACCGAATTACACAATACATGAAGCAAGGGAGGAAGATGAAGGCAGCGGCTCAGGTGACTGAATTAGTGTGTCACTTGATTACCTACTACTGGCTGAACCCCCAGAGTTTGAGGATGAGCTATACTTCCCTGACAATTAGGCTTGCACTTACTGTCTTCCTCCCTTATTTTCCTTTATTTGTGTGTCCGTCGTTCCGGTTACAAACTTTGAATCACAACAAATCCATTACCACGTCTTCTACTCTTCTTATTTCAATATACAAGTTTCAGGTGTCTACTTTTCACAGTACAACAGTCCTCCGAATCCAGCTCCTCCACTCCATCATACTGAATCTCCCTAAATCCATTGCCCTCATGATGATTGGATAATGGAAAATAGAAGAAAAAATAAAAACTTTCCTAGTCCCGCCAAAAGAAGTGGAACATGATGACTACTATAGCTATCCTCCTTTTAGAGCCGAGAGAGACTGCCCATTAACTGAAAATGATATGGAACAGGTAATGATTGATGCCATGCATTGTACGCAGTGTTGCAGACCGAGTGATTTTGTTGTTGTTTGTTGTGCATGAAGTTATGTCATTGTGCACTATTCATTTTTCTACAGTACACACTAAACGTAACTCAAGGCAATTTTCCCCTTCTTGCAAATATTTTTAATAAGAAATTTGTACTTCTACTGAAGCTTGATACATTGCTTTTTTTTTTTTAAAAGACCTTTATTGTACATTTGCAAACATTACACAGCTTCTGGCCTACAACCTCCAGGGCCGGCCGCCACCACACCTTTTTTATACGTTGTATGTTTATGAGTACACAGACCATGAGCCGCCAGCCCGGAGGTGCGGCGGCGTTCTACCTTCACGTATGTAAGTGGTTCGTAATCAGAGAGTAAATTCGTGTAGGTCTAATTTTATATTTTATAACAATAAACAGTATTAACATGAAGTCACCACATTCGGTCATCAATGCTACATGAAGCGGGTGTGTGAACCCTAATCCGGCTTTAAATGTCATGCGTCTGTGTCGTGTATGCAGATCTAAGACCAGTTACATTGCTGTTTCCGTTTTCTTCCATGATAGGGTAGTATCTCTAGACAAGCAAGCGTTACAGAGTAGTTCACCCATCTCCCTCCCCTTCCCACTTATGTGTCTAGGTCTAAGTTTGGGTCCCTACTTCTCCCCCCCATCTCTCTCCCTAGTCATCTTCACCCTCTTCGTCTGATGTCAATGCGTCTTCCTCTTCCAGCGGTTCACATATATCCCCCCTGAATATGTTCCAAGGGGTCCATATTTTGGTCCACTTGCGTGGGCACGCTCTAACGGTGTATACTGTCCTTTCTATTATCATGACCCTATCCATGTTTGTGCACCACTGTGTTAGTGTCGGGGTATCTACCGCTCCCCATTTCTGTGCTATGTCTCGTTTAGCGATCATCATACCTATCGTGGACCATTGTTGTCCGTATCTGGAGAGGTCATTGGGCCCCCATACGTTGAGCAGGCATTTCCGTGGTTCGGGAATCAGGGACATCTCTAGTGCTTGTGATATAGTACGCATGACTTGCCTCCAGAACTCCTGAATATGAGGGCATTCACAGATAGTGTGAAACAATGTCCCCTCTTCCCCACACCCGCAAAGACAATATGGATGTTGTACCCTCTGTATCGTGTGGAGCATCTTCCTTGTATAGTACACCCTATGTAAAATTTTTAGCTGCACGAGTCGAAACTTTGCTGATATGCCCACCTCCTTAGGTGATGCCAGTGCTTCATTCCATTCGGATTTGCCCAGTTCCCCGACATCCTCCACCCATTTGGCTCTTAGTTTTATGGTGGGGTCCGCTAGGTTATTTAACAATTTGTGATACGTAAGTGACGTCGCCCTTTCCTGCATATAGTCCGTGAGGAGGCGGTCTTCCAGGGGAGATGCCTCTGGGACCTTCGTGCCTCTCAGAATGGCTGACAACAGAGCGTGCCGCACCTGTAGATATCTAAACAATTCTGTGGGCCCCAGCTCGTAACGCTGTCGCAGCTGAACAAAGGGGATTACCGTGTCTTTTTCCCACAGATCCCCCACGGTGGACAGTCCAATGTTATCCCATAACGTGAAACCTTTACTACGCCTCAGGTTACCCAGGGCCCTTGTGTCCCACAGTGGGGTGAGTCTTGTGAGTTTCCCCTTCCATTCCAGTTTCGCATGTGCTGTATGCCACAATGATGCAGTAAGTTTTGTGGGCCCCGTGAGTGAGCGTACTTTTCTTTGGTCATAGAGTGGTGCCAGCATATTGTTGGTGCCTAATTGCTCCCTGTCCGCTCTATAGGCAGGGTCCTCCTGGGGTACATGTATCTACTGATTAATAGGTTTTAATTGGGCGGCCCAATAATAGAGTTGCAGATTCGGTAACGCAATCCCTCCATCATACCATTCCCTGTGCAGTTTGACCTGTGCTATCCGTGCCGGGCAGTTGTTCCACATGAGGCCTGCCATCAACGCTGACACCCTCCCAAAGTATCTCGTGTCTATCGGGTATTGTGTATTCTCTAGGATATACAAAAATCGGGGCAGGGACATCATCTTGTATAGTGCTGCTCTGCCTAACATCGTCAGCGGCAGCGCTGCCCAGAATTTAACGTCTTGTTTCAGGCGATCAAACGGCAGTGCTAGGTTCTTCTGAAAGAACTCAGCTGAATCTCTTGTGACATGTATGCCTAGATACCGAAAAGAGGACCCCGCCACTTTAAGCGGGCAGTTTTCGCACAGTGTGGGGGCCGGGCCTTGCAGCACATACATTTCCGACTTGCTCCAGTTCAAAGTGTATCCTGATATCTTCCCCTGCTCGTCACACAGGTTCAACAGTGCCGGTATACTCCGTTCCGGATCCGTCAGGTACACCAGCATGTCATCAGCGTACAGAGACAGGCGGTCTTCCCACCCCTCCGGCCAGGTGATCTCTCTCAGTAGTGGAGTGGAACGTATCTGGTTTGCCAATCGCTCCAGTGCGATCGCAAAAAGCAATGGCGACAGGGGACAGCCTTGGCGGGTTCCTCGCCCTAGCCGGAATGTTCGAGAAATATGGCCATTTGCCACCACCTGTGCAACAGGTTCAGTGTACAATAGACTGACCCAGGCCACGAATTTAGGGCCCATACCCATATGCACCAGGACCTCAAATAGGTACTGCCACTCTACCATGTCGAATGCCATCTTTGCGTCAAGTGCCAGTAAACCGCCTGTTCCGATAATTTGTCCGCTCTAGCAAGCACACTGTGTACCCTTCGCAGGTTGAGGGCGGTGTTCCTATGTTGCATAAAGCCTGACTGGTCTGGGTGTATGGGTTGCGGTAGATAAGCCATTAGCCGGGTGGCAAGGAGTTTTGATACATTGCTTTTGATTGAATACAGGAAGGGGACTCAATCTGCACACTGAGTATGACAACAGCACCGTCCATGATGATGATGGCGAAAAAAGACGACCCTTTAACTTAAGATGAGAAGGAACAGGTAATGAAAATGAATGTCATGCATTGGACACCTGACTCTTAGCGAATGGTGTTTGTGTTTTTGTTGTATGTTTGTTGTGCATGAAGTGAAGTCAAAGTGTACTAGTAGTCTTACTGTACACACTAAAGAGTGACTCAAGTCAACAATATTTCTACTCTTGTTGTGTAATAACAAAATTTTACTTCTACTGCAGGCCGATCTTCACAGTCTGTCAGTACAAGTACCCGGAGATGATTGATGGAATAATAACGAGTCAAGAGGACGTTTCATGAGTGGCATAAAAGGTAAACACGTCAACAACAACTACAGCAGACCCAAATGTCTGTGTAGAAGTGGAGTCGAGTGTAGCAGTGGGATGACTGCGGTGCATTGATTTACTAACTTAAATTGTAAAATGCTATGTTTGGATATGTGCTTTGTCCAACTCTTTAAAAAAAAGTACTCTAAACAGAAGATGTGCTAAGCGATGTGCCGTCACTGTGGGCCTGCTCTGTCCTGTTGTTGAAGGTCAATGCTGGAAACAGACTAGAGTAGAGATGATGCATACATGCCGCCTCGGAAAGTGTTCTTGTTGCACTACACCGTAACTTGTGCATTTCTTTCAACTTTGTTTCTCAATATCCCTTTTGTTTTTCCATCTACTATTACAGGCCGTGCCTTGCCCTATACTTGGGAAAACATTACAATGCACACTAACCTTACCAATAAATCTAAATTTTTTTCTAGACAGGCAGTGGCGACTGGCGACACTCAAGATTGATGGACAAGAGGAGGACCAAGATGAATGCCGAGATGCAAATCCAGTCCATATTTATGACCAGGATAACACAGTAACAGTATCAACTTTCATCATCTTTTAAATAATTTCATTCATTTGTTTGTCTACAGTCTTTACAACAGTGTGTTCTCCTTGTTGTTATCATCATTATGTTTGCTCTCTGTTATAACATTTTAATTGCTATCTGTAAAAGTATTAACCCCGAACAACTGAACAAGAAGTGTATGTAATCCGGGTCTCCTTATCAATCACCATCATGAATGCATTTCCTTTTTCTCCCTTAACATATTAATATGGATATGGTAGTCTACAGAGGTTGTTGTTTGGTATTTGATTTTCATTTTCAAACCTTTCCCCAAAGCCCCCCTTCCCTTCCATTTACCAAACCCTAACCCTCTTCCCCTGGGCTGTGTGACTTATTGAGGTGTGACTAAATTAAATGTACACCAATAATTAATCACACGCTTGCTGGGGCGGATGTGGCGAAAGCAACAGTACTTTAATTTCAAGGAAGAGCGATGACCTCCTTCTGCTTGTCCACCCATGAGCAGTATATTTTAAAGGTGATTTTTATTTAACAAAGGAACATATACCTCCTCATTAATTGCTGGCATTGATTGGATTTGTTGTCATCCTCATACACAGCACTAACTGTTACCCTGTAGGCCTAGTCAAGAGACTCGACACAACTATAGTTTGTAACTCTGTCTAGTAGGCTATCCCCACCACCATTATGTTTTGTTGTAAAATATTTTTGCATATTATTGTTGCTCTGTAATTTCTGTACTGTACTTCATTCTACTACTCCTCGAACAGTCTCTCAAAGGCGACTGACTGTCTCATTTTATTTTTTTGCAAACGCTGCTGCCCTGCCAGTGTCTACTACTACTACCACCACCACCCCAATCATGGCATATTGGAAAAATGAAACCATCATCACCTTGCAGCAATCGCTAGGCCTAAGTTAAACATCAAGCAAAGGTAAGAGAAGTTTGGGGGAGGCATAATTAATAATAATAATGGACATGTTTTCAATGAATTCACACACCCCTTTGAGTCCAGATAAAGAATGCATAGACTAGAAGAGAGAGACTGAAAGTACTAGTAGGACAACTCAATCAGTGAGGGGTGTCGCATCTATCTGTTTGTGTCTTACACAGTCAGCCAATTATTTAAATCAAACACTGGCTATGGGCGGACGTGCACCAGCAAGGAAACAGTGTGATGTAAAACAGTAACCCCACCTACAAAACATTAACAACATTGCATGTAAAGTAGAAATATAGATTTAATATAACCCTAACAAAAATAAACTATGTAAAAAAACACAAAAACTGACCCACTCCCCTCCCTACCCCAACCAATGTCCGTAACAAGAAAGTCCAAAAGTCCAAAACTCCAAAGCCCAATTCCCACCCACCGAAAGAAGAATAAAAAAGGGGCAATAGACAGGGACTCTATGTGTGGCGGGATTGGAGGATGACACGCATTTGCTCCTCTAGTCGGGCGACGCTGTGCTTTAGAGCGCGGCAGTTACAGCCACAGTGGGGGGGGGGCACCAGAGATGGAAATGCTGCGGCAGGTGGCCGCCAGACGGTGGTGCCGTACCGCTTGAGGGTGGTGGCTGGGGCCCGGGGCACTGGAGGAGCCTTCAAGTGCTGCAGCCTCTTCCTCTTCCAAGACCACCTGCCGCCGATATTCTCGCTGGATTGCCTCCAGCTTGCGGCGCCGTGCCTTGGCGGCCAACTCCTTCTGATCAGGTTTGGAAGGAGTAGCTGTATATCAAAAAGAAAAAACAAGACAATTCTAAAATATACTCTTAGAAAAACAGTAAGGCAAGTTAATTATACACATAGTGGCAGGGTAGCACTATAAAGCACAGTACATAACATTTGTGGTATGTATCTATCCTCCTACTTGCTTGGGCTTTAACATTTGCATCAGATTATTTACTATCAGCCACCTTTGTAATTTGCATGCTTGCTTCACACGTATCCTTCTCTCTGTCAGTCATAAATATTAAATCTCACCCTTCCTTCTTCCTTCCACCCGTCTTTCACTTTTTAGTTCAACACCAGGTGATATGATCTGACTTTTCGTCTTCTCCATTAAACTTTCAAAGCAGAGTTGAAATCACAGATAGATGAGGCCATTGGTTACTCAATACTCCCACCCCTAATACCTTTACTAATGCCAATTAAAGGGTGTCTTCACACTTCAAACGTTCACAACAACTCTTACTTAGGGCATCATTAGGATCCTCACGCTAAAAGGGACCGCCCGCCATAAGGTCGGGGGTCCCGTGGGGGCAATTAGGATGTGCCCGCCACAGTGGCGGGCGCATCTCGTATTTTTAACATTGTGGCAGGCGGTGCTGAAAGCACCGCCCGCCGCAATGCTAAAAATACATGTTGTGCTTTTGCAAGCACAAAGTGACAGGCCCCGCGCATTTCCTGCCACTTTGTGCTTTGAAAGGCAGGGGGGTACCATAGGTACCCTCCATGGGGGCCCGCAACGTGCTCCCCAAGCATACTCCGCATGCCTTTCCGTGGTGGCATTGCCGCCAACGAAAGGCATTCCAAAATGCACATTTTATGGCTAGTGGTGTGTTTCAGACACCGCCACCATATTGAACCCTTTTCCGCCCAGTCGACATGTCGACTATGCGGAAAATCGGCGGACGGTTTCTATCCGCCGCAGACCCCCCAGCCATTGTAATATGGCAGGGGGTCTTTTCTACAGGGATGGCGGGAGGTTAGGTTTGCCCCTGCCGGGCCGGAAGTAGTCACCGCCGGGACCGAGAAATCGGCGGACGGTTTCTATCCGCCGCAGACCCCCCAGCCATTGTAATATGGCAGGGGGTCTTTTCTAAAGGGATGGCGGGAGGTTAGGTTTGCCCCTGCCGGGCCGGCGGTGCCTACTTCCGGCCCGGCAGGGGCAATCCGCCTGCCATCCTAATGGGGCCGTTAAGTCTCAACAGTACAGTATACATACAGTACACCCTTGCCGTGAGTGTAATGTCAATAGTTAAGGATTATGAATCTAACTTACCACCGCCCGCCACTGGTACTGGCTCGCCCCCTACCGCTCCATCGGCAACTGCCCATCCTCTCCATCCGCGTCGCCTTCACCGCTGGACCCGGCAATGGTGGTCGGTAGTGCACCTAGAAAACATTACTCATTTTTTGGGTGTTATATACACCTCCCCCTATTGGTCAGTAGCAAGATTGAAAAATGAGTTAATAGTATACAACATACATCTCTAGTACAAATCAGGTAGGAGTAGAGTAGAAACTAGTAGTTATGTAGGGTCCCTAGGGTTATTCTAGCCTTTTCTTAGTTAGCCGGAGCCATGCAACCGTTTTACCTTTGTGTCTTTTATTTTTGCACGTGACGTTACCTTGCAGATTGTTGTATAAGACACCTTTGAGCCCACAGGACCTCATACTGCTACTGTCTAAGGGCTGCGTACAAGGTCAACCAAAACATTAACAAGCCACTTTTTTATGAAGTTCTGGTGTACTGGTAGTCCATATTGCTTATCCATAAATGCTACACTTTTTGGCACGGCTGAGAAATGCTTGCAATATACTAACGTGCACCATTTCATTTTTTGTATTACAGACGGAAGATTCCCTTCTACGAACCAGAGCTTTGCAGAGCTTATGATGCAACCACTACCAGTACTAGGTTCGTCTAGGGTGAGGGGTCCCCAGAATTCACTCAGAGATCTTCATTTGTAAATGTATATAAACCATATTCCTACCTAGGGGATGGTGGTGCTTACATCACTGTTCAGTTATCATGATTTATTTCCCAACTGTAAGTAAGTGTAACAATGTTTATTGTTTTAATGTTATTGATTTTCCTGTTGGTGCTGCATTATAGAACAACATACAGAGCTTGTCATTTCAAAATAAAAATGTTGAACTTACATAGACTTGGTGGTATTTGGTGTGGACTTACACAAGTGAGCGAGCAAAAGGAAGGGTGTGCATGTGCATTGCTTTCACGACTGAGAGGTTGGGTGTGTTATGTTCTGGGTTGTCTACTTGTTGGGTATCTTTGGGGAAGGGTTCCGAGAGCTAATAGTGACAAGACACTACTATAACTAGTCGGGCAGGGGATTGTGGTGGGTTCTGAACTTCTGATTGAGGTGTGTGAGCAAAGGTCCAACCTCCCATCACCAACATCCTATTTTCTTGTGCAAAGTTCTGTATGTGCAAAATCCCTACAACAGTAGTAGTATGCCCTATCATATCAAAATAGTAATAAATCTGGTTGGGCATTTGTTGGTGTGAATTGTCAAAGCCTCAAGATTAACACAGATCAATAAGATTAGAAGTAGTACAAGAGGACGACCCAAAGGACTGGACTCAATGGCTAGAGCTGCTGGTGAATCTGAGTTTTATTTATAACCTTTCAAATAAAGAGTGGCCAACTGCTCAACCTAGGCTACTAAAGTACAGACAGACTAATAGTAGTAGTAATATGGAGAGTCATCATAACAGAGGCAGGGATAACAATATTTTCGAAACAGTACAGATCGAAGGATAATTGTTGGTAAAAAATAACATTAGGAAACGGAAACATTAGTTCAGGAAAAATATGGTGCAGTAAAAGTTATGGAATAAGAATTATTATTAAAAACAAGAAGACTTACTAGGGACAGCAGAAGAGCCCACGTTGGTGTCCTCCTCTTGATGTCGGTATCCCGCCGACTGCGCCCCTGTCTGCCTGCCCCTGGGTGCTGAACAGGAAAGATATATGAAAGAGACAAACATTGATGGATTGTGTCAAACAAATAAAATATTTATAAAGATCGGTCAAAAAACACTTATGTAAACAACAATTGCAATAACTAACTTGACCGATCTCATCTGGTCAACAAGTAGAATCGGGGTATTCGCGGATCGACTACTTACTATTTATCAACACTAATCCAGTCTTCCATTCTGAAGCCAGAATACTACCTAAGCCTAAGTATGAGGTACCACCTGACCTAGCCCACCTATTCCAGGCGTGCCAATTGTACATTAAGTATGCATTTTCACTTCTTTTAGTCCCCAACAATGTATAGGGTCAAATGGAGGACACATGACTACATTTTTGGACACACCAAATTTGTGGTTGATTGATTGATTGATGCTGATGTTCTGCTAGTGCTAAGCCTATTACCACTAATTGAACAAACTAGAAAAGGTTCTAATAAAGACTTGGGTACTAGCAGCACGTGACGTAACAGAGGGGGCATCACGTATACCACTAAAAAATTACAAACTCCTACAAAGTAACTAAACCTAAGTATCAATCCGCCCAATCTCTTACTGACAGGACAAAGTAAGGACTAGAGTCACTATAGCATTACGTAACTTAATTTCTCTAAAAGAAACTCTTATATAATCACGCTAAGCGAGCGCAAACACAAAGTTGCAAACAAGTAAGATTAGTAGTAGCACAGAAGAGCACCTGTGTCATAACAATCACAGAAGACTTTTAAACGTAATAATTAACCTGTAATGTAAGCAGCAGCATTCTAGCTGGTTGGAAAAAAAAGATATTCGCAATATAATTATATTAGACAGAGCAGAAGAACAGACACAAAGTAGTAATAATTATAAAGTTACTCACCAAGACCCGCAACCTCCACTCCTAGCAGGTCCAGCAGGTCCTGCTCCCGGTCCAGGATATCGGACCACCGGTGTGTCAGCTGGGCCTGGGTGCGCCGAACCCCAGAGCAGCGGAACACTGCCCGGCGCACCTTCCCCCACCGCTGCCGACGCTCCCAGACCCCGGACCTAGGCCTGCCACCTGCTGCCAGGGTTAAGGGGAGGTGACGCTGCACAAGGAAAATGAGTGCAGACAACTCCACCTCTCAAAAAAGGCCCGTGCCTGCACCCTTTGTGGGCGCCGCCTTCCGCAAGGAAGGCGGTCGCGGCTCTGGCTCCTGCGGCGTGCCCTACCCTTGGTCATGGTTCTGGGGTAGAGAGAGAGTGAGACGGGGCGGGAAAGAAAAGGTAATAAAATTAAAAAAGTAAGTAAAAGAAATGAAAATAGCAGGCAATAGAAAAAGAGTGAAAAAGTAGCTAAAAAACACACAAAAAGTAGACAAAAACCAAAAATATAGAAGCAGGAAAATAGTCAGAGAAATAATAAATAAAAAAGATTTTTTTTAAAGTGTCTTGAAACAAAGGATTGGAAAGATAGAGGGAGGATTGAAAATTAGGCCCCAGAACCATATCAATAGAGTGAAAAACAAGATGGCCACGCCCATTGCAACCACGTGCGCAAGTTCGCGTGATATTTTCTCCCCGAGCACGCAAAAAGCGCCGCAAACACGTATGAAGCGTTCCCGAACAGGAAATACGTACCGCAAACCGGCGCGAGCATGCATGCGCGACCCGGAGCAGGAAGTAAGCATCGCGAGCGGGCGGGACGAGTGAAAACAAGATGGCCGCACCCATGAGTGACCGCATGGGTAAGTTGGCGAGACGTAATCACGCAGAAATTAGGGTGAAAGGGCGGAAAAAACCTTGATTTTTAACATTTTCGCGATAGTTTGCGAAAGTGAATTTCGCAAATTCCGCCCACCCCTATCGGCAACACATCCTCCGTGGTGCCACCGGGACTCAAGGGACCGCCCCTGCAGCCACTCCATCACAGGGTTCTACCAGGTCACCTCGTCCCTCTCTGCTGCCAGAACTTCACCTCCCAAATGACCCGACGCTACTGGGAACTCACTCTGGAAGTCATTCATTATAGTGGCCCAGTTAGCTGCAATTGGGATTTTATTTTAAGACAGTTTCCTCTCTATGCAGGTTAATACTTCCAGCCTTAGCCCACACCAATAGTGAACATCTCCAGGGTAGTGGTGGAGGAGGTTCAGGAGACTTTCACCTCCTCGTGATTAAGCGTTTAGCCACCAGTAAACCCAAGTCCAAGAAACATATGTCACCCTCTGCCGCTTACTTCTAGGGAAAAGGTTTAATATGCATTCCTCCCAGGTGTGAGTCATAGTGCATCCAGTATAAGAGGCTAGGGTGGCTGTGACTGACTGCCAGTATGGGCGAGGATTGAGCAGGACCACATAATGTAGAGAAGGTCCACCTCCAGAGTGTGGCCTCTAGGGCATGTTGCGTCAGTGTGGTGGAAGTAACATTCAACTTTAGCTGTGGTGAGGTATGCTCTGTGTGATGTAATATTGAATTAGGCAAAAAGCGGTATTCTGAAGAAAAACCTATTAGGACTTTCCAAGATTGAGGCCAGTTCATGTCTGTGCTGGTTCGGGTCAGGTCCATCTCCCAGCGCTGTTTAGGGGGGAGAGCTACACCGCCACGTGATGACGCAGTAATGCAGCAGTGATGCAGCAAACCATCTGGTGAGGTACCTACCCGTTCCCATTACATGCAGGTATTAGATAGGGAGGTTAGCCTGATTTCACCTGTCATGTCTCCCCATCGGTGTCCCAAAGCTACAATTAATGAATCGGGCAATAAAAATTGACCCGGGTATTGGCTGTCTTCCTCCACTAGTGCATCATAAGAGAGGAGGATGCTGTCATGATATAGGTCGCCCAGTGTTTAGAGGCCAGCCTCCTTCCACGTACAAAGTTCAGTGGATGTGGTAACTGTTGGACCTCAGGAGTGCCTAATATGGGTAGTGGCGGTTCATATGGGGTTGTTGTATGTGTAAGGTATAAACTTCTGCAGTAGCAAAAAGTGCAACTCCAAGTGATAAGGAGTACAGTAGCCTACCCCAGGTGTAGAGGTGAAACAGTGGGAACAGCGATTGGAGTGACCAGGGCAGTGAGTTTGTGGCTGTTTCAGAGAGCTGGAGTTGCACCATCCATCTGGCCACCCACTGAAGCTGGGAAGCAAGCTTGTATTGCTCCATATTTGGGACTGCTAGCCCTCCCTGATCCATGGGCAATATAGCTTAGAGAGCGCTACTCGACAATGGGCCACTTGAGATAAATTCCGTAATGTTGCTTTCAAATGCGCAAAAGAAGTGAGGGTGCAACATATTACAGTAAGTTAGTGAAATAGTATAGGAGTCTCAGTAGGACCACCATTTTAAGTAGCGCTATCTGACCCACAAACGATAGGGCGAGCGTGCACTAGTGAACCATCTGGGATTTAATAGCCATTGCTGCTTTTGTAAGGTTGCCCTTCAGCATGTCAGCTGGTTGATGATAAATCCTAATTCCTAGGTATCAGAATGTATTAGGTTGCCATATTATGGGGACACTGCTGATTGTAGGGGCAGGGTCGGGCATGTTGGTGTGAACAGGAACAAACATGATTTCACCCAGTTTACCTTCAAGCCCGAAAGGGCAAAAAAATCGGTGAGCATGTGAGCTAGTGTAGAGGGGTCCAACCATAGGTCTCATAGATATATAAGGAGATCATCTGCATAGGGAGATATGATGTTGGTGTCATCACCTAGGGGATTGCCCCAGTCCCCAATTTGTGCTCGAATAGCGGCTGCAAGCGGTTCTATAGCTAGGGAAAAAAGCAGAGAGGACATTGAGCATGGCTGGCGGGTACAGCGGCACACCAAGATTGGGTCCGATACGTAGAATCCCGCCTTCACTCTGGTTGTAAGCACAATATAGAGCAGCCAAACCAGATGGATAAACCGGGATTCTATACCTTAGCGAGGCAAAGTGGCAAAATGAAAATTCCATTCCAGGGAATCGAAGGCTTTTTACAGGTCAAGCACAAGAAAGACACCCCGAGTGAGGTCAGAGAGGTGTGGAGTAAGTGAAAACACAGAAGAAGCGCCGTAAGTTCAGTGAGGTGTTACGAGCAGGGACAAACCCGTTTTGATCCGAGTGTTCCAGTGATGAAACTAGCAGGGCAAATCGATCGTCAAGAATATTTGGTAATATTTTATAGTCGATGCTGAGTAAGTCTAAGGGGCAATAAGAGCAATAAGAATAGGACAGCAGGACAGCAGGATCCTTATCTGGTTTAGGTAGAGAGATAAGGAGTGCCTTACATAGTGACTCGGAAAGGGTGTAAGCAATGAAAACATCAGTGTATAAGGCATGAAGGTGAGGAGCCAAAACCGAGGCATATGTTTTATAGTATTCGTCTGGTAGGCCGTCCTGTCCGGGGTCTTACCCCACACCAGGGTGTTGATGGTCTCGCAAATTTCAATGAGCGTGATTGGCTCTTCCAGCTCCTCACGTTGAACAGGTGAGATAGTAGGTAAGCGTATTGTTGAGAAGAATTCTTTAAGGTATTCTGGGTTGGGCCTAACAGTGGATTTATTGAGTGAGACATAGTTGTGTGTCAATTCAGTGTGTATTTCATGTTGTGTGTGCAGAAGGTGCCCCTCTCGAGTGTGCAGTGATAACATGGGATGCGGGGGCTGGTCCTAGCATATCAACCATGCCAGTAGTTGTCCTGTGGAATCTGATGCCGCATTAGTGCATGCGGTGTGTGCAGTGTAGTTAAAATAACGCAGGTGTTCAAGTAGTGTGGTGGGTTCGCAGTACGTTTTGACTAGTTAACACGCATATTCTGACTGTGTAATCGACTGTGTTTCAAGATGTAAAATTCTACGCTTCATTTTGGCGATGGTGTCATCCAGCTGCCTGCGAATTTTCCATATGATACCTAAGCTGTGCCCTGTGATGGTAACCTTAAAGGTGTTCCATTCAATCAGCTCAGCGGTGGCTGAGCTGGTGTTAAGGTCAAAGTATTCTATCATGGTGGTGCCATGGGAAACCCTAAAAGGTGGGTCCTCCAGTGCTGTGAGCTGGAGGCACCACATTGGTATTGCCGGGACTTCCATTTGCCACTCTAATGTTAGGAATTGGGGGTTGTGGTCCGATTGTGTGCGACCCAGATAGTTGGTTTGTCGTATCATAGGAAGGAGTGCAGTTGACCTCACTATGCAGTAGATCCGTACATGTAAGTTATGTGGTGAAGAATAAAAAGAGTCCACTCTTATGGCAGGGTTGCGACTACGCCATATGTCCATGGGGCACAGTACTGCAGATAGTCATCCAATACATGGGCGTTAGGCATGGCAACCGTGCGTGGCAACGGAGGGATGGACTGGTCCAGGGTAGTGTTGAGAATGGAGTTAAAATCCCTACCTAAAAGCCACAGGATCCCACTCCAGTTAGATAGTATGCCAGATAATTTGTGTAGGTATAAAGTTTGGTCCGTGTTGAGGGCATACATTGCTCCTAAGAGAATCTGCTTGTTTTCTAGGCGACCCCCATATGAATATGCATCTACCGTCTGTGCCCATTGCCTCATCTTCCGCCACAAATGGAGTCCCTGGCTTACCCACACCAGCACCCTGTAGCATAAGAGGAGTAATCAGTGGCAAATACCTGGCCTCGGCATCGTAGACGAAGGTGATCAGCCTCAGCGAGTGTCAGGTGCATCTCCTGTAACAGTGCTGTGTGAGTGGATCTACGCTTAAGATATGAGTACACTGTGTAGCAGTGTGAGGGTATGTGCATGCCCCACACATTCCAGGTGATTATGTTAATATGGGTCATGATGGTATCACAACAGTGTCACGTTTACACTTCTCCAACATCCAAACAAGGGGTCCCATCCCATGTGATACAAAAGGGGGTAGTGATGGACGGAAGGCATCAGTGAGCTAGGGCAGACAGGGGGGCTGGGAATGTGAGGGGAACAGGGCATAACTTCAACTACCGAATGGGTTGGTTGAGTCAAGGGGGCGTAGGGGTGTCTCAAATCAGCAGTGCATCACCCCTAGTATGTTGGTTGTTGTATATCAGCAAGTAGCACTCGTCTCGGATGAGTTACAACATTTTAGAAACCCAACTGCCGCCCGTGTGTAAATTCAAAAGACCTATGCGGCAACTTGACCCCTTGGAGCACAAGCATGAATAACATTTACTTTAATGAAATAGTGCAGGAGGGCATTAGTTCCCTGTAGTGCTACTGCTGCTGCAATTGTAATTAGTGTCCGAAATTCAAATAATATCATCTGCTGTTTGCGGAATGATAGTTGGCGTAGTTGATGTTTCTGCTCTTGATGGCCAAGTGTTAGAGGACCCGTCATCCCTGAGGGATTTTGTGGAGCCAACTTCATCATCAATGCTGGAGGCATGCTCCTACATCATGAATGCCATGTGTCGGTCTTGTCTTTGCTCCGCCTTCACTTGGGGGAAGGAGAGACCGGCCTGCTTCTTACCCCTGCCACGTGGGCGCATTTTCCTGGTAGATTGTGCTTCTTTCGATTCAGCAGAGGGGGGGTGCGAGGCAACAAGACTATTCGCCTCCACCCAGTCCCAGGCTTATTCAGGAGAATCAAAGAAGTGAGTAGTCAATCTAGTGCCACTTGAAGGCAGGCAGGAAACAACAAGGAATAGCTTATATCCAGCTCATGTAGATGCCTCTTCATTTTGTGGAGTGCCACTGTGTAGTCTAGGAAGATCATTATTAAGTCATTGTTCACCTTGATCTCCTGTAGTTTGTATGATATGCGTAGAATGATGTTGTGACCCCTATAGTTCAGCAGGTGAAACAGAAAAGGTCTAGGATTAGCGCTGGGTGGGTGCCTTCGTGTTGGAACCTGATGAGCCCATTCAACTGAGAAAACGGGTGTGAGCATAGCATCAGATAGGAGTACACAAATCCAATTTTCGTTGTAAGCTACAGCGTCGTGGCCCTCCTCCCCTTCAGTAGCCCCACCACACGTATATTGTTTCTGCAGGAGTATATTGTTTCTGCGGGAGTGGCCCTCAGCATCTTCTACCCTGTGCTCCAAGGTGTGAACCCGGTCTACTAGGGACTGTAGCAGGGCAGTGTGGTAACAAACTATTGGCTGGAGTTCAGTCAGTGTGACTTCGGCATTTTGCAGTTTATCCATGAGCTTCCGGTGGTCGACATGTAAGAGATTGAAGTCTGCTGTGACTTTATGTTAGACTTGGCATCTTCTGGCGTTTTTCCCCCGAGTTTTTGCTTTCTTCCCACCGGTTTGGACTCTGTTTTTGCTGGTATAATGTTTCTGTGTGCTTTTCGCACTGCTGATCAGTGGTAAAGCGCTGGTGCTCCTGTGGTAAATTGTGTTATGATTGGATGTGTGACTTACTTGACAGTCCCCAGTAAAGGGCACTGCGGTTGCCGGGGCTTGTGAGTCAACCGCTACTCGTGGGCCTGCAGCACGGATTGTGTCACCCACGTACGTAGCCCGAAAAAGGTATAAGTGAATGAAGTTTGGTATGCCTGAACTCAGCGTCTAAAGACGCAGCCTTTAGCGAGGGTGCCCTTTTCATTCTGAGTTCGTAGAGGCCACATTTATAAAGTGGGTATTATTTTGCTCAGTCATCCCGTGTACCTCTGCTGGAATGTGGATTGCCTGTCTGGTTTTTGGACGACAGTTGGCTAGGCAACAGGGTGGCTCCTGATAGTCTAGGTAGGTCAGGAAAGGGCTAAGTAGACCTGGGTTACTAATAGGCATAGAGGGGGGAGATCTCCTTGCACTTCAAAGGGCCTGGTCTCTGACAAAGCCGCCTCCACCTCCTGCCAGGAATTCACACCAGAGAAGGCCCAACAGGTTCTGGCCGGACACCGACACAGGATTTTTGTGTACAAATACTGGGTCCCAGACCCCTGAACTTTAGAACTCATCTGGATCAAGAAAACTGCAAAGAAGAAGAGGCGGAGAAACTGCTAAAAGGAACAACTGCTTTGCTGCGTGCTTTGCTGGACTGACCTGCAGTGGCTGCTTCTGTCTTGGGCAGTGATAGGCCTGGACTGAACTTTCTGCAACCAAATTGGTGATACTAACGAAGTCTCAGGGACAGCAAATACTTCAGGTTCCTCGACCCGCAGCATTGGGAACTGTGTGTTTTGTGCAGCGACCCGAAGAACGCCACTTGACGAGGTCCACAACAACTCTGCTGAACCCGTGTCCTGAAGGCGCCGCAGAGGGCACCACCGCAACACCGCACCATTAATTAATTAATTAATTGTGGGTTTCTAAAGCGCTAGAATCGACTCCCGAAGGAGTATCTCTGCGCTGTAGACCGCTGGGGAACCCGTCCTGGCTTTCCCTGTGAGATGGTCCCTACTGGGTATCTCCAAGGTGAAACCAGGCATCCCCGGCGTATGTGGGGGGCCGTTGTGGAGATGAGGCAAGCTAATGCCCAGAGTTGCCGAGTGTGATCCCTGGTTAGAGTAGGCACCGAGGCGAGAATTATCAAGTCCGCTGACCCTGGTCCTCGACCCTGCCGCGTCGGGAATAGAACCCTGGTCCCAGGCCGTCCTCTGCTTCCGGGTCTGCCACCTCTAACCAGTGAGCCACACCACTCCTCGTGACCCGTTACCCATGAACCTGGTCTCACTGACGATGCCTGCTGACGCCATCACCGGGCCGCTGCTCACACTGCAACCTGAGGGCACCGCACTCTGCACCACCTTGCTTCATGCCGAAGCTTTGGCACCGCAGAGGGCACCACCGCCATGGTGCACCGTGACCCTGGTCTCACTGATGACGCCTGCTGATGTCATCACCGAGTCGCTGCTCACATCGCGACCTGTGGGCCCACACTCTGCACCGCCTCACTACACGACGACGCCATGGCCTTCCTGACGCCGACAACTTCCTGCCGAAATTGACGCAGCTGTGGCACTGTGGTTCGGGGGCACCACTCGTAAGTTTACACGACACACCGCCCTTATCCCACACCGCAGCCTTGGCCCACCGACGCCAGTGTCATTGACTCTAGTTCATCAGCCGACTACCGCGCTTCAGCAACGACAATGCCGCTGCTTGCACCGTGACCTGCTAGCACCGTAATGAGCACCGCCTCCATCTCGCACCGCGACCCTGGTCTCACCGACAACGCCATCTGACGCCTCCCCTGAGCAGCTGCTCGCACAGCGGCCTGGGGGCACCACTGCACTTCAAACTGCAGCACCCGACGCTTGTTAGCGCCAGCGCTCCGGATCCCATCTGATAGGAGCTTGACCTGCAACGCAAGTGACTTTAAGGGCCCCATCGCCCTGCATCTCTGAAAGGTACTGTTTGCGGGTCTTCCCGATACCGTAGTTGGCCTGCGACCCCGCAGTCAGCCAGAAATGTTTTTGGATTAGTGTGCTCACGACGCCGTGGAAGCCAGGATGGAGTTATCCACACAAGGAACTCTTTTTAATCAACGTGTTTTTGAATTGTGAACTTTTAAGTATAGTATTGTGGATTTTCATCGTTTTTGGCCTTGTTTTAAGTATATAAAAAAATTGAATATTTTTCTAAACTGGTGTGGTGTTCTTTTGTGGTGCATACAGTGTCTTACTGTTGGTTATGTGCAAATGCTTTACACACTGCCTCTAAGATAAGCCTTGCTGCTCGTGCCAAGCTACCAAGGGGGTGACCAGGGGTTATTTTAGACGTGTAACTCCCTTATCCTGACTAGAGTGGTGGTTTTTACCTGGCTTTAGCCTGCGGCCTAGCCTACCAAAAATCCAATTTCTAACATTGGTTGTCAGCTGTGAGGACAGTGGCATAACGAAACTTGAAGGGGCCCCCCTGCAAAGTACATGGTTGGGGCCCCCCCATTCTCCATGCCACTTAAGATCTCTCAGGCCAGCCTCCTGTCATACTGCAGGGGCTATTGCTACTCCACTGGTACCAATAGGGCCGTTATAAGTAACCCTGGATGGTGGAGTTAATAGGTGGGCTTAGTTTGCTTGCAGTCTATTTAGGTGGTGGTCTATCCACTACAGGGTCCCTGCCATCAGTACGCTGGGGAAGTTTGCCCTTTTTTAGGTGGGTTTCCTGATGCTGACTCCTGTCATGATATACAACATCGGGCCCACTCATCGTTTAGTTTTGCCAAAAGTGCATCCCACTGCTCGTTCTCTTTCACACCTCCTTCCTCCTTCTTGCTTTCTGTCTCTTTCTTTCTATTATTTCTGAGCATCCTATCTTTTCTTCATTCTCATCCCTACCTTTTTCTTTCTATTCTCTATCACTTTTATCTCCAACTTTTTTCTCCCATCCTGTCAAAATCATTCTGCTATGCTTTTCCTATCTCCTGTACAGTATTTCTCTCCCTTTCTCTGCTCTTTTTATGCTATCTGTTTTGTATTCCCTTCGTCCATTTTCTCACTCTCTCCAATCCCTACCTCTCTTTTCTTCTTTTCTACCCCAGCTAACCTTGTCCCTAAAGCACCTTGTAATTTCTTTCCTTCATACTTTCTCGCTGGGTCCCTTGATTAGCACTTCCAGTGCATTCTTATGCTCTTCATCAATCCTGTGCAGACCTTATTGCCCTTCTTCTTCCTCATACTCTCACAGAACCCCTAGCATCAAAGGTTGTATTTGTTTACTCCAGAGTCTTCACTGGTGTCTCTATAGAGACCAGATGGTGCCTGTTCCCCAGTGCTATTTGTCCTGGCTCCCGTAGTGCCCTCCACCACAGCTGATTAATGTATTGGGTGACGACACCGAAAACACAGACACTGCACCTTGCCACACACATTAAATTGTCCAACTACCTTTTGTAGCAAGTCAGCATTGTTTGAATCTCTCTCTCTCTCCGTCTAGGTACACACACACAAACACACACCCACACAAATACAAAAAGGCCACTGATGGAGGAGAGGATTTTGCTGAAGTAGGGGACACATTCTTACCTCTGACCCACCACAAGCAATTTTTGTTTTTGACCATGTATAATAGCCTTGTTCAACCCCCTTCACTTCCCTTATCACTCATACAGCATTCTCGTTGAATTCTGTAAAGTGACTTAGCAACGTTGTTGTGGACTTATGCAAAGAAGAAAAAGATCAAGATCCCCCACCAGGTCAATACCTCATACCCAGAGACATCCACATTGACACAGCTCTCAAAAAACCCCAGGCATATTCCAACATAGGAAAAGGTAAAAAAGAGTATATTGCATGAGGTGCATCTATTAGGTCAGTACATTGGTTTAAATGGGATGTACACTTTTCTTGTGGTCAGAGTTAGTTTATCAACATTTTCCATCACCTGTGACACTGAGACATTAGTAAACCTGGTCTTGAATCTCTCCCTGCTGCCTTTAAATTTTGCTAATTCATTGGTGTTTACACTCTGATAATAAATCGAAAAGACCAGGCAGGGCTAAGGTTTTTAACACAGGCAACTGTCTGTTACCATTCTTGGACAGATGTATTTAAACAGTACATTGTTGTATTTCCTGGATGCTAACTACTCGCTCTTCCTGCTTTTTCAACCTCCACTCCACTACCTCACAAAGCCATATACTGATAAGCACCACTGTCGATCAAGGACAAAATCACCCCAAAAAATAAGCTATGTTCCAACCCCACACCACCGTTCCAATAACTCACTTTAAAATACTCTACAGAGGTCTGATCCACTTAATGTTTGACAACAGCCCTTGAAACAGACTTCCTGTAGAGCATGAAATCCCATCCAACATGCTACTGTTCAGAGAACAACTCAAGGATCTCCTGCCAACACCCAACCTACCAACTCAAGATTCATAAGTTTCCCCAGCTCCTGCCGTGTCGATCATCAGCCCAAAAGTAATACCTACCTCTTTCTTCAACCTACTGTCCTGCAGAAACAATCCAAGGTGTCTTCCCCAAATTTCTCTAAATTGATAAAGATAAAGACAACCAGTCACAAACATAACTTTTCACACTGTGCAGCTTTCTCTTCCAGGGTGTCTGAGAGACTGACAGACAGACAGACGTTTACTGTAGAGTGCGTCCAAGCACTTTTCTTGTCAATTGACAGAGACCATGAATTTGATCGAGTGCACAGGCCTTTTTCTGTGGAAAACACTGTATAAGGTGGGTCTGGGTACACAATTCAAAACATGGGAATTGTGCAACTATTCTTGCCCTGCAGCTCGGAAGCTGAGTTGGACTTTCACTTCATCATAAAGAAATGGACTGACATCATCCACAAAGTGCACACCTCCTCATTATGTGCCTCAGGAAAAGAAGCAATGCTTAAGGTGACACACTATTGGTACGACACCCCAGCCGGAAGGTGAAATGTAAACTCAACAATCCTAATGGCTGTTAACCTCATCGCTGCTTGAGAGTTTCCCCTGCTGTGCAGGACAGCAATAAAAACGGATGTGGTCATGACGAGCTCAGCTCGTCAGGAGCACCTGAGAGGTATATGCCATGACGAGCTTAGCTCGTCATGAGCATGAAAGGAGATAACGCACTTCGGCCACTCAGACACACTGATTCGTGTCCTCTGGTTTTGTCCCAAACTCAAACGCTACTGGTAGGCCGTCTGAAAGATATCAATGAAATGTTTGCAAAAGATATACCCTGCCTTTCTACCTATGTCCTACTGATCCTCACCAGTGCCCAAACACAACCTCTACACTCTAACAAAGGGAAAGCAATAATAATGGGTTTTGGCTTTGTGTGGGGATAAACATGTCATCAAAACCAAATGGGGCACAGATACATTGTTGTCTCATTTGACTGGCTGCATAAACTGTGAGACCTCACAGGGATGGACCAGCTTTCTGCTTGCCTGCAGAACAAGTTGCTACACTTTGACAAAATGAGGGGCCCATGCATCCAATATCTGGCACAGGACTTTTGAGAACTTACCAGTCCTCTTTACTTACACCAGCTTACAGGACGAGCAGGCACGCCTGATCAGCAAGACAAAGACTGACCGCAGGGGGTATGACTCACTAAAAGACCCAGCCTGCTGACACTGAATACGTTGCGAAATAGCTAATTCTGGCGAGAGTGGCTATGCTCCCTGGGTGACAGTCCCAGATATTTTATTACTTCCCTCTTGCCTTTCCCAGTGCCCCCTGGTATCCTCCCTGCCTTGCCTTCCATCTCCTTATACTGTTCTCCCACTGTTCTACCTCATCAGCCTTTGGATTTAGGTAAGAGTATCTGTTCCTGGATAAATTAATAAAAAGATCTGAACCATAAAAGATCAATGGGTCGGCAAAATATTTACATTTTAATATTATTAATATAATATTCCATCAACACACGTACAATGCAAAGTGGTGTACTAACTCGCAGCTGCTGTCACCTCCGTCTTTTAGAACTACGTGCCTGCTGTTTTTGAGAACTACACCACAAGCTTTGAGATTAGGTAGCAGTGGATAGAGCTGAACATGTGGCACACTTCAGTTAAGAGAGCGTTGGCATTCTGTCAAGGCGGCAGCCCCACAGTGTCATGGATAGCGTGTGCTTCAGCCAAGGCGACAATAACTTCCGGTGTCTGCGTGTACCCAGAGGCCCCCGAAGGGGATGCCTGTCTGAACCAGTACTCCATTTATTATTTCATTATGACTGCCTGGGAGACACCCCCTTTTTAAAAAAACTATTTTGTTTCCTTCCATTCCTCTCCATCCGTACACCACTAGGATAGAAGGGGCTAAACAAAGTCTTTGATGTCAACCTATCAATGCATTGAATATAACAGGAGGCTCCTGGTTTTACACAGAGTAGAAAGAAGCCTTCAAGCTGCCTATGTGCACATGCATTTGACTGGGAACCAGGAGGATGAACACAGACACTGGAATGTAGAAAAACATCTGCCGTCATCCCTAGTTTACATCTGTGGCCCTGGGAGTTGTACCCAAAAGACATATGTACACGTGCACACGGGGCCCTGAGACTTGTACACATAGAACTGTTGCCTGCATGTCTAACACAAAGCCGGTAAGGGGAAAGAGGCAACTATCCCTCGTGTGTGCACATGCTTGTGGACATACAGAGGTCAGCAGGAAAAGGACCTTTGGGGCCTATCTCAGTCTTCTCCCCATTCTCCTCCTCACATTTACCTGCATTAACAGGACGTGTTTTAGAGTGTGACATATGGGTGGTGTATCTCTTGTTCTCTGAAGAGATAGTAGGATGCTATGGTCATAGCAGCTATAAAGTGACCCCATTACAAAAGACCCCTTCAAGCATCCCCTTGGGTGTTGGGACTTTAGGTCTGCACTCAGCTGAAAGCCTGTCCTGGCGGTCTGTGTCATGCTTTACTGGTCCATCTTGGCATCTCCAATACCTCATGTTTGGCACCCAGCAGCCACTGTGTACTCTGGGGGTCAGAGGTCGTGCCCTCTCACCCCCCTCCTCCCTAGGCCCTGCTATACTAGGTGCTCAGCTGTCAGCATGTCACTGTCTTTCAGCCTGCCCTGATTTTCTAACAGTGCCATGCATGCTGGATGAAAAGACTGACTCTGAAACTTTAAGCTGGTTTCCTAGACTCAAAGTAGCAGCATAGCTCTGCTTTTTAGGCCAAGCTTAGAGTCAGAGTGCTTTCCACTCGCTCTCTGCTGTGTCAGTCAGAAATGCTGGCCCCCTTTTGGTGGACTGCTTTCCAAAGTACCACCCCAGGCTGCTTGGTTGATGCCCAGACAATTTCACTAAGAGAACAATGTTGTTGGCTATGATAGTACTTTCATGGTTCCTCCTGTTACAGCATATAATAGTCCCTCCTCTTATCTGCATTGGATCTTGCTAAAGCCCTGCCTCCCCTGCTCCTACCGCTGCTCGTGCGATGGGATTCCGTCACCACAGTTTTGAAAAGGTTAATACTTTGCGCTATGTTTATTGCAGATTATTCACAGATAAATACCGAAGCTATCTCTTTAAAAACGAGTGCTAGATATTTATTTATTTATTTATAAAGTTTTATGAGGACCAGGGCCGGCGCTAGGCATGGGCAGTGTGGGCAGCTGCCCAGGGCCTCACACTCTGCCTACCAGGATGGGGCCCGCACAATAATAATAATAATAATAGCAGAATTTATAAAAGCGTGAACAGCTACCTCAGACAGAGGTGTCCCGGCGCTAAGAAGAATCTCGGGTACGCTTGCTACAATGGCAACATGAATCCTTGTGGTACCTCTGCCAATCAAAGTGAAATAAATGTGTCTCTTTACAATTTGGCTCATGGGAAGAGGCCACCCTCCTGGGGCCTCTAAGAGATAGTGTGTGAAGGCCATGGGGAGGGGTGGGGGACACCTCTCTGGCTGCTCATTTAGAGACTCCGCAGGACGCCCATTGTCAGCACTTTAGCTCAACCCCCCAAGCAAATCTCACACCTTCAGTCCGAAATGGGCTGTAAAAGAGGTGCTTGAGGGTGGCTGAGAGAAGGAGCTGCGGCCCAGGTGGAGTGTGCACAAAGCAGCCCCCCTCCCCCAGCCCAGAAGGTGTCACTTATGTAAATTTCAGGGGCCTCGCACATTCCCTTTTGCCCAGGGCCCCAAAAATCCTAGAACCGGCCCTGATGAGGACAGTTTAAGTTTTTGTATGTAGCTTGACACAATCCCACTCCAAATAATTCCAGGACACTTAATACCACATAATTACTATCCACATAATTCCACAACACCCATGCCACATAACTCCAATACACAATTCACTCCACACCACACAATTCCAAGCCACACAATTACACAACTAACTAATTCGATCCAACCCACATGATTCCACAACAAACCACATGCATACACTCTGTAACAAATAAGTAAAAAACATTGCCATTTACAATGCCTACACAAAAAAATCAATCAATCAATCAAGAGCATTTGTGAAGCGCGCTACTCACCCGCTAGGGTCTCAAGGCGCCGGGGAAGGGGGGGGGCTGCTACTGCTCGAAAAGCCAGGTCTTGAGTTGCTTCCTGAAGGAGAGATGATCCTGGGTGAGTCGTAGGTGGGTGGGGTGGGTGTTCCAGGTCTTGGCCGCCAGGAAGGTGAAGGATCTTCCTCCGGTGGTGGTTCTGCAGAGCCGTGGGACGGTGGCGAGGGCGAGGCTGGTGGAGCGGAGCTGGCGGGTTGGCGTGTAGAACGTGAGGCAGTTGTTGAAGTATTCGGGGCCCAAGTCATGGAGAGCCTTGTGGAGTCTGAACGTGATCCTCTTGCTGACGGGGAGCCAGTGCAGGTCCCTCAGGTGGGCGGAGATGTGGCTGTGTCGGGGATGTCCAAGACGAGTCGTGCTGAGGTGTTCTGGATGCGCTGGAGTCTTTTCTGTAGTTTGCAGTAGTCCCAGCGTAGAGGGAGTTCCCATAGTACAGACGGCTGGTGACGAGGGCCTGGGTGACCGTTTTCCTGGTTCCAGTGGGGATCCAGCGGAAGATCTTACGGAGCATGCGGAGTGTGTTGAAGCAGTAGGAGGTAACGGCGTTAACTTGCCTGGCCATCGTGAGGGAGGAGTCAAGGGTAAAGCCCAGGCTGCGTGCGTGGTCCGTGGGCTTGGGTGGGGGGCCCAGAGCAGGGGGCCACCAGGAGTCGTCCCAGGCAGAGATGGATGAGCCGAGGATGAGGACTTCCGCCTTGTTTGAGTTCAGTTTCAGGCGGCTGAGCTTCATCCAGTCTGCGATGTCTTTCATTCCGTCCTGGAAGCTGGCTCTTGCGGAGGTGGGGTCGTTGGTGAGGGAGAGGATCAGTTGGGTACCGTCGGCATAGGAGATGATGTTTAGGTTGTGCTTGCGTGCGATGGCTGCGAGGGGGCTCATGTAGATGTTGTAAAGGGTGGGGCTGAGCGAGGAGCCTTGAGGTACGCCGCAGATGATCTTGGTGGCTTCTGCCAGGAAGGGCGGGAGACGGACTCTTTGGGTTCTGTCGGAGAGGAAGGAGGTGATCCATTCCAGGGCCTTTCCTTGGATCCCGGCATGGCGGAGGCGGGTTGTCAGGGTGCGGTGGCAGACCGTGTCGAACGCAGCCGAAAGGTCGAGCAGGATGAGGGCGGCGGTTTCTCCGTTGTCCAGCAGGGTCCGGATGTCGTCGGTGGCCGCGATGAGGGCGATCTCGGTGCTGTGGTTCGCACGGAATCCAGACTGCGATGGGTCGAGGGACCCGTTCGTCTCCAGGAAGGCTTTCAGCTGTTTGTTGACGGCTTTCTCGATGACTTTTGCAGGGAAGGGGAGGAGCGAGATGGGGCGGAAGTTCTTGAGGTCTGAGGGGTCTGCGGTGGGTTTCTTCAGGAGGGCGCTGATCTCTGCGTGCTTCCAGCTCTCCGGGAAGATGGTCTCACCAACTACGCCAGCTGACGCCATCACCGAGCCGCTGCTCGCACCCCAACCTGTGGGCCCGCACTCTGCACCGTCTCGCTACACGACGACGCCGTGGCCTTCCTGACGCCGCCACTTCCCGCCAAAATCGACACCGCTGTTAGCGCCGTGATTCGGAGGCACCGCTCGTAAGTTTAGATGATGCACCGCCCTCATCCCACACCGCAGCCTTGGCCCACTGACGCCGGTGTCATTGACTCTAGTTAGCAGTGCATTAATATAGCAGTCTTGTAGTTCCCTTTGCTGTTAAGCCAGTAATTAAAATCCTCCCCCACTCCCGTCACCGGCTCGCTGGTAACGTTGGAAATGACTAATATGTAGTAGCGTAATCAAGGCAGGGTGTCGACATGGGGCAGCATGACAATTCTAACGAGTCACAGAGTCTGTAGGTACAACCCATTTATGGGCATCAGCGGGTGTTATGCCCAGAGGAGATCCCAGTCACTTTGTTTGCTTTCAAATGATCAAAGAGAAATTGCAATGTGATTAGGGTATAAATCTGCATACGTGTGCTGATTGCTGGCAGCCCACATGCAGGTCTGCACGTTCAGGCACGGACAGGCAAATACGGTACTGGGCCAGGTCAGGGGTAGTGGCTTATGAACAGCTTCAGGACAGCAGCAGAAGCACAAAGGGGAGAGAAAGCCAGGTTATACCAGGCGTGTTCCACATCTGAAACTGCATAGCTCTAATTTGCATAGTCAAGGCCTCACGCAATAGGGGAGGCTGTGCGGACAGTATTAAAGCAGCTTCGCTGTACTCGGCATGTCCAGCTGCAATGGCCTGCTTGGGCTCAACCAGGATGGTACTCCACGGGCTTGGAGCAAGACGCAGGTGCTGAAGGCCCTAGATCATGTGCTCGCGGGCAGGGGGCCTGGGCCCGACACCACCCCAGTGCCCCTGTCCACTCACCGGTTAACAGCAGTGACCCTGCCAGGCCGTAACTCCACAGGCACTGCCGCAAGGGATCACCAGAGGGGAATCTACCACGGCGCGTGGCACATCACACCAGTCCCCAGCTCTCCTCTGTGCTGCGGAACCTAGGCCCGACACAGCCTAGGTTTGCGAGATGATTCGCAGCCAGGGGGGTGGTAGGAAGAGTTGCTCGGTGATGCTCACTCCTCCGCTACCCTGCAGTTGTTCCACCACATCCGGGACTCAGCAAAGCCCGAACCTCATCCTGGGGGGGCCCCCAGAAGCTCCAGAGCCGATCAGGTCAGCAGTGTCACAGTGCTCGGCCAGCCCAAATGGAGGCCCCAACGAGTTCTGGCAGGTGTGCTCAGTGCTTAGTAGGGGCACAATTCAGGGCAAGCAAAATCGTCCAATGGTACGGTGTCTTATTTGCGTGCAAGCAGTGCTGCTGCCGTCATCCCAGGCCACACACCTGCACAGCGTCCCAGGTCCCATCTCAACCTCGCCTCCAATTCCACACCAGGGGGACTAGATAATCAGTGGTAGAGGGAACCGGTGAGGGGTCACTCCGGGAGATCGACGAGGCAGGTTTAGGCTGCAGATGCGGCTGCTGATACAGGATTAATGATGGATAATGGGGCGATTGCGCAGAGACTCGCTAGAGCGTGACCGCCATCTTGGCTGGCTAGTCACGCCCCGTCACTGTCTCTATTTGAAATTTTTGGCTTCAAAAAGGTTTGATGGTAAGCACACACTTGGATTCCAAATACATTCACCTAGGGAGCTCCAGCACCAACACTCTTCAGTTTTAAACAGAGGCCTACTTCTTGCTTCTGAGGTCATCACTGTATGACAAATGCAACCCTCGATATTTGTGACTTTATTAGCTATTTAGGAAATCACTAAATGTGATTTCCTGATTACAGAACCGACAAAATAACGAATCAAATTTTTTTTAGCAATTCATTACTTACATACTGATTAGCAATTAACAAACTAACATTTGCAAGGATTCGCTTTGTGGTAATCGCTATTCCGTAAATTCTTATATATGGCCCTAAGTCCCTGAGTCCTGTGATGGCAGCTTGCAAAAATTTTCCTCATGTTACAACCAGCTAATTAGAGTGCTCACTCCTGTGGGGGCCTTTGTCCCATGGGACCAAGGAGGCCCAATGGAGAAAGAAAAGCTCCCTCGCTAATCAGAACACTCTAATTTTTTCAATTAGGTGTGAGGGACTATCATGAAAGTCCTTTACACCCAACCATCCAAATATACAAAGTTTTTTTATCCATAATAGCTCAAAAAGTACTGAATAGATTTACACCAAATCACATAAAGTATGCTTTCTGGACCAAGCTCTAGCTTCCTGCCAAATTTGGTGTGATACTGTCACCCAGCTCTTGCTGTAGAGTTGTTAAAAAAAAAGCTCTATGGAAAATGCCTGGGAAATTTGGTTTTGGGATCCCCCTTTTTTCTTGGCCCCCTCACATGACGGATCACCACCACACTGTCCAGGAAGGACTGAGGTGCATGAACATTTTATTGAGAAAGTTTAAAGAAGATTCATCAACGGCGCCATAATTATTAGCAAAACCAAAAAAAGCTCTTCCTATTGACACACAGACCTAACTATCACTACCCAGTGGTGACCTGCATTGGATAATATACAAGTAATGTAAGGAGCTTTACATAGAGTATGTTCAGATACAAATACACAATCAGAATTGGCACTTACATTACCAACCTAAGAAGAAGGACAGAATCCTGCTGTAACCTGCAGATCACATGCAAATAAAAACAGAGAGTTCTCAACAGGCTGAACTATCTTACCGGCTTACATAAAATGAAGCTGAAATGTTTTCCCAGCTGTATCTGGTCCTCTTCAAACACTAGTCTGCAGATGATAAAAAACACGATTGTTAGTCCGCTCAAGTAACATATATCAAAATATTTTGCCCATTACGTCCGTGAGGTAATTCAAGGCGAGTCTCCTACTTAAACATCAGCGTGATTTCAGCTCCCAGATATGTCCTGGAAATACCTCTCCCCACCCATTGCATCCCATCACGGGATGATTCTGCCAGTATTAATATAGAGGGTCCTTATATAAATATACGGCTTTGCAGCTACTTTGGCAAGGCCTGGGACTTTTCATAACGCCTAGGATGTTACCACTAACTGCTGTTCCTGCAGACTGAAATAATACTATGTCATTGGTCCCCTTATCCTTACACATTTTCAGAGGGTAAATCTGTAAAAACAACCACTGAACCTTGGTTATCGACTGTTGCACTGCATCCCATGTTCTTGCTTTCTTCTATTTAGTTTCCATAAAAATAACTTTTGTTTCTATTTCAAGTGTAAACGTGAGATAGGCCTAGTGGCCATGGGATCAGGCGATTTTGGATTTTGGGTGGCTGACCTGCAGCTGCTCAAACCAAGAGAATGCTGTTAAGCATTTGTGAGCTTGTTCACAAACATTTTGGAAGTCTACATCTGTATGGTCACATTAAGCTGTTTGGCATTTTTTGTTAAAAGATTTCCAGGAGTACCGCTGGCGCTTTCCCAGGAGTACATCTGAAATTATTTTATGAATTCCAGCATATGCAGATTTACACGTATGTTCTCCACAAAGAACGTCCTTCCATCAGATCCCTGCCAGTTTTATGTATGTATGTGTCTTGTAAAGCGCACTGCTGCCCTGAGGCGTCGTGGCGCTGTAGACCGCTGGGGAACCCGTCCTGGCTATCCCTGTGAGATGGTCCCTACTGGGTATCTCCTAGGTGAAACCAGGCATCCCCGGCGAATGTGGGGTCCGTTGTAGAGATGAGGCAAGCTAATGCCCAGAGTTGCGGAGTGTGATCCCTGGTTAGAGTAGGCACCGAGGCGAGAATTATCGAGTCCGCTGACCCTGGTCCACGACCCTGCCGCGTCGGGAATTGAACCCTGGTCCTGGGCCGTTCTCTGCTTCCGGGTCTGCCACCTCTAACCAGTGAGCCACACCACTCTACAGGGCTTCCCTGCCTTAAATGCTCAGTGCCCACCCTTGATACTTTTACTCATAGACAATTCTGTGACTGAGTATCTGTTTACAAGTGTAAAACTAAGGGAAAGGTGTTTTAGGCTTTTTTATGGTCACAAACACTCCTTAGTTTTTGTGATTGTAAAAATGCTTTTTCAGATTTACTAATCCCATTTTAGGATACAGACCTTTTTTCCAACTCCCAAAAAGGGATTGTGAATGGATACCTATTTTGTATCTGTAAGGGGCGTGTTGTAGCTGTCGCTTCCAAATACTAAATCGGTATGCTATGTATAAATGTTTGGCCACTGATATCCTGTTGCGAAACATTGAAAAGTGGCTGAGACCTCAAACGAAGTTGTAACACAAGCTCTAAAGGAGAAGGTTCCCCATGGTACCTCTCCTTTGTGAAGTTTGTCAGGGAATTTGTACTGAACCACAGGACCACTGCCAACGCAGAAAAACTGGAAAATGGGCTCCATATAAAACAAAAAGGTTTCCTTTATTTAAAAGCAATGGCAGAACCCAGCAGTTCACCACCTGCTGCTGGCCTCCAATTATAGTGAATCGCAACCTACCTCATTAATATTCATGAGGTAGGCCAGATTGTGACCCACTATGCCTCACCTGTTATTGCATATCAGTTTGTAAATATCCGTACTGGTCACAACACAACAGTACTTGGCTGTACAATCATAAAATAGACAATTTGTGTGTTTAAGTTTAAATGACACATGGAGGCAGCTCCTTCGTTTGAGCGAGTGCAACAGGCACACATGAATAAGTAAAATGGCATGTATATGCCATTTTACTCTAACATCGCAGTGCGAAGGCAGGGAGTGGGCTGAATCCTGCAATTGCAGGATTACAGCTGCCCCTGCACTGCGCATGTTGGGTCGGCCAGCTCTATTGCTACAGCCAGCCTGGCATGCGCACTGTAAACCCAGCAATCCCCTGACTGTGAAACAGCCAGAGGATTGCTGACAGAGGCCCTCAGCCTCAAAATGAGCACTAGGTTAGCGCTCTCCCACCAATCCTGGAGCAGCTCGCAGCATGAGAGAAGCTCTAGGATTGGTTGTATTGGTGTCAAATGTATGACGTTACCACGCGAGCAAATACCACGCGGTAGGTTACAACGCGGTCATTACAACAAACGCGTTGTTACCACACGTGGCTTTACATACTAAGTTGTTTCTACGACTTGCGCTAGATGGCGAGCTGGACTTAGGAATACTATAAATTACGTATTACTTCTCCAGCTAGCGCAACAGCAGGGAATGTGTTGGACTTAAAATCCAACACATTCCCTGGTGTTGCACGCCACCTAGCGCAAGTTGTAGAAATGACTTGCGCTGTAGAGCCACGCGTGGTAACAACGCGGTCGTTGTAACGACCGCGTTGTTACCTACCTGCATGGTAACAACAGCGTTGTAAACACTGTTTCCCATTGGTGTCCACTGAGCAGGATGGAAGCCCTTTCCTTTCCTGCTCGTAAATGCTGATTGGGGAGAGAGATGCGCATCCAGGGGAGCAGTATATAGTGAGTTTGGCGCCATAGCGCTTCACCATATTTTTAGAGTTGTTGCTGCCACTGTGATACCAGCAAATTGCTTTTGGAATCAGGCACTTAATTTTTTATTTCCTTTCAGTTTAGTTGTATACGTTTATATTATGCCTATACCACCTTGGGTCTTTGCAACATCTTCATGGTGTTTCCTGCCCATAACCACGCCATATTTACTCCTTCTCTTGATAGGAGTAATTCTTTGACTATTTTCAGAGCGGAAATGGGCCAGGAAAGCCTTTTCCAATAGCCACAGACTTAAAAATGTTAGGGTAGCTATAATGTCCAGATCACAGAGAAGGAAATAGTACTGGGGGTGATACGAGATATGGGCAGTTATAAGAGACTATTATTGTTATAGCATTTGCTTGCCTATGTATAGCTTGAGTATGGATTTAAAGCATGAGCCCAAGCATTACCAAATGTTGTGCCTTACTTAGACAAATATATGAAATGGAACTAGCACTAGCCAAGGCGAGAGGCCCACAATCTTGGTTAAAATGTAAAGGGGTCTGGTCTAGCCTCCAATGGGATTAATATATTATTTCTTTCCTCCCTTTTCTTTGCATATTTGTATTAGCCTCTCTAGATTCTTACTTTAAATTGTGTTATTATTATTGCTGATGTTGTCTTTTCCTTGTATATTTATGGTTATTGTATCAGGCTTTAATTGATATTTCTTTATTTTTGGATATCATATATGCTCTATTTCTTGTTATTGGTTTTTCCGTAATTCGTTTGGTACCTCCTGTAAGTCCTATGCAGTGGAATTACTAAGCGCTGATTGAAGGCCTAACTCCCTTTCTACACCACTCTGCAAACGTGACTGCTAGTAAACCTGGTAGCTTCTCATACTGGTGCACAAATCTCCTCAGTTCCGCTCCATCATTCAATCGAAGAGAGAGACATGACTTACTGATGTAGGTGTCACAGAACCCATCAAATAGACTGTTGAATACCCACCACATGCCCTGTAATATGAGCAGAAAAGAATGCATACGCCTTCCTGTACAGAAACTTAGAGAGCATGCGGTTTGAAACACAGGTATTCTACTATTTCTAGGTTTCTTTTTATGTATCACGTGACTAGGAAAAGGCACAGACACGCGCATTGAAGCCTTTGGAAACATGGTGGGATTTACAACAGTGACATGGGAAGAGTGGAATTAGCATTTAAAAACCCTTAGAAATTCACTGAAAGAAAAGGTTTCAGGGACATTATAGTTAGAAATTAGCATTTAAAAAACCTTAGATATTCACTGAAAAACACAGGTTACAGGAACATTATAGTTAGGCTGACATTTTACTTGTGCAAAACCAGAGAAATTCAGCTGTTATAGTTAGCTGAGCTAACTATAACTTGTGCCCCCCTCAATGCACAGCTGATGACATCTGAAATTACATCACTGATGGCATCATCCACATAATCTCTGATGCACCTACTCACATCTCAATATAACCTTTCATACACCCACTCCAGATTTCAGACTAACTTTCTTGGAACCATTGACACACCAATACCAGTACGTACATACCCACTCACTGATTCATAGGTCTACATACACATCCACTCACTAATCCATACAGGCACTCATACAGCCAGTCACTCACCAAAACAGCCACTGATAGATCCATTCATATACCATGTAGCCACTCATATACCATCAATCACCTATAGACCTACTCACACACCTACTCACTCACCCAATCAATCACCCAGCCACTTATTCACCCATACAGAAACACATAGACTCTCTACTCATACAGATACTATCAAATCTTACTCTCCTATACAGTCACTGACACAAGCATACACTCACCCACACAGCCATTCTCACAATCACTCACTCACAAATACAGACACTTATTTACTCTAACACTCACATATACTGCCTTTTACATATGAAGTTACTCGCCCATATTCCACTGAGACATCCATTCACTCACTGACACAGCCATACGCACACTCACTCACCCATACAGTCCCTTGCAGATGCACTCATGAACCCATACACCCAGGGATTTACATATATCACACAGATTAGTCACTCAGGCATACATTCACTAAGGTACTCATAATTCACTAAACGCTCATTTATACAGTCAGTCACACACCCACTAAATCATCCTTACAGACACTCATACACCCACTCATTCTTCAATACACAATGGTGTATATATATATATATATATATATTACCTACTGGCGGTCGCCAGTAGGTAGTTATAGTTAGGATCGCAACATTCTATTTGGAATAACTTTGGCGCCGGTTGAGGAATCAGCCTGAATCTTTTAGCAACTTTGCCTCGCGGCGCTCCGCTCCTTCCCTGAAAGTTTGGGGGGGATTCGTCAAGCGAGGGCCGAGATAAAAGGGGGGTCCCTAAACGTGTTTTCCGCATGTTAATTTCCATAGGGCGGTCTGTCGCACTTTTAGCTCGAACGGCTGAATGGATTTTCACCAAACTTGGCAAAATTGTAGGGACTGGTAGCCCGATGTGCCTTTGCTATGTCTCAAGATATGTGCTCCAGAGGATTTTGAGTAATTTAGGTTCCAAAAAATTTATATATCTGTAAGCGCGCCCCGGTGCGCGTACCGGGGAGCGCTCCGGGCGCGCCATGCGACCTGCGCACGGGAAGCTGATTGGCTCTTGGGTGTCTGTAAACATTCGAAACAGTTCGCAGCGGCCGCCATCTTGTGTCTTGGTAGGATCGAGACGCAAGAGGTGGCAAAAAACAAAGGGGGAAATGACCAAAAGGGGACAGGGTACACCCCCCTGACCCCCTAGGTTTGATGTGGGGGCCATAAAAGGGTCCCTCGGGTAAAAAAAAAATTTACATTTTTTTTCGATTTTCGCGGGGGGAGCACCCGGTACGCGCACCGGGGAGCGTACCGGGGAGCGTACTTTGGTAAAAAATAGTGAAAATAATAGTGTAAAATAATCATTTTGAGTGATTACAGGGAGGGTAGCTCTGAAAAGAGCTTTTGGGTTCTGTGGCTTTTTTAGGTACCTACAAGTACGTCCCACACACACCCACACGCACACAACCCCCCACCCCCACACCCACACACTCCCCACACACACCTCACACACGCACACCTCCACCCACACCCAAACACCCCACAGCCCCACACCGACACCTTACACATCCACACCCACAACCACACATCCCACACACCCAGACACACACACACACCTCACCCCCCAACACACACACACACACGCACACACAGATACCTCACAGACACACCTCACACATCCCACACACCTCCCCCCAACACACACACGCACACCTCACAGACACATCCACACATCCCACACATACACACACATCCTATACACATACTCTCCACACCCACACACACCCCACACACACCTCACACACCCACACTTCCACCTACACCGAAACACCCCACACACCCACACCCACACACACACTTTACACACCCACATCCCCACCCACACCCACATACCCCACACAGATATACACATACACACCTCACAGACACACCCCGCACATCCCCCACACACACCTCCCTCACCCCCACACATGGGGAAAACTCAGTGAAACACTAAAATAATAATTTAAAGTGCTTAGAGGTAGGGTATCTCTGAATAGAGTTGTTGTGTTGTGTGGGTGATTTAAGTACCAACATGTAGGTACCAATGCAGAGTCTTAAATTCAATGTACACCGTTTACTCTGTAGATAATTTGCATGTTGTTATAGAAGTTATTGTGGTATATGGAATCCATACCATAGTCTGTCAGGAAAACATAAAGAACATGGAGGCAGGAGATGAAAAAGAGATGTCAAATACACTTTGGAGATAATATAGTGGGAGAAAGGAAGTATCTATGAGCAAAATTACTATGTAAAACAAAAAAGTTGCACAGTATACTATAAGTTTGACTTTACATTATAATCAATTTGGTAGTAGTTTAAGATTTACATATAAAAATGAATAATGTCTCAAACAATTTTAGAATTATTAAATATAAATTTATTTTTTAGATTCATTTTCAAAATTTGATATAACGTCTAACATTTGACTGTTCGAAATGTCCTCTTTTTGAGTGAACATAACTTCCAACATTTGACTGTCAGAAACGTCCTCATATTGAATTAACAAATCCACAGATTCTACACATTGTAGAAGTTCATGGTCCCGTGATTCATCCATGAATTCCAAGTCATTGGGTTCAATGATTTCCTCATTGTTCATCTCTAGGACAATTTCAAAGGAAACGTTCTGTTCTCCTTCCATTTTTGTGCTGAAATTTACATTAAAAAAAAATCAGTAGAAATATGGCACTGTTGGGTTTAAGTTCAGACAGGTAGTTTTGATTTTTTAACAGTGAAGTTAACTTTGGGCAGTGTATGGTAACAGGCAGGAAATAGAAATATAAAAAAGTGCCTGTGAAGAAACGTAAGTAAATTCATAATTATAGCAGAGAAGCCTAAGTCAATCCATAAATATGACAGAGGAGCCTATCTCTATCTATAACTATAGCAGAGGGACAGTAAATAACTATCAGAAAACGTTTTTAAAAAATAACTTAAAGTGCCCCTTACAAATTATCAACTTACTTTACAGAGAGATGAAGAAGAAAAAATGCGAAAATCCTTTTAAGATGTACCTCAGGTAGTTGTAGTCAAAATGGCCGTGTTTCCCTCTCATTTTTCATTTATATTCATGTACATAACCAATCAAATGTCAGGAAAAAAAAATAGAAAATGAAAGTAACATTTTAATTGGTTGTCAATTCTAACACTTCAGATGTGTTTTTGTGAAGTAATTTACCTCAGGGTATTTAGAGAGGTCTACAGGCTAAATGGCTCAATGGAATTCCATCGAATTTGGGAAAATGTTAGGGATTGGTATGTAGTATGAGCTATTCTATATTTGGTGAAAGTGTCTCCAGTGGTTTTTATGTAAATTAACTTCTAACATTTTTTTAGAGCGCTTTCCGGTGCGCGCCCCGGTACGCGTACCGGCAGCGCTACGGCAGTCCTCCATTTTGTGTTTCGTAGATTTAAGACAGAAAATGGAGGACAAACAACGTTGGGAATGGGTATAAGGGGTCATCGTAGGCACTCCTTGACCCTCTAGGTTTTCTGAGGGGGTCTTAGGAGGCCCAAATAGGCAAACAAAAAAAAAGTTTTTATTTTTCGCGGGGGGAGCGCCCGGTACGCGCACCGGGAAGCGTACCGGGGAGCGTACTATGGTGAAAAATAGTGAAAAAAGTTAGAAAAAGATAATCATTTGGAGTGATCAGAGATAGGGTAGCCCTGAAAAGGGCTTTTGGGTTCTGTGGCTGATTTAGGTACCTACAAGTAGGTACCAATGCACAGTCTTAAATTCAGGAGGAATATTCTATTCCCCTCATCTGAAAAGTGCACACCATCTTCCCTGTAGATATCTTGCACGTTGTAACGCAAGTTATTATTGTATATTGAACCCATTCCATAGTCTCTCATGTAAGCAGAAACAGATTTATTCACATGTTTCCGTGCTTTCTCAAATTGTGGACAAAATTGATTGGACCACTTCCATTGGAGAAGTGTGACTCACTGGTTAGAGGAGGCAGACCCTGATGCAGAGGTCAGACCCGGGACCAGGGTTCAATTCCCGACGCGGCAGGGTCTTGAGCCCAAATGTCCACAGACTCGATAATTCTCGCCTCGGTGCCTACTCGAATCATGGGTTCACACTCTGCAGCTCTGGGCAATAGCTTGCTTAATCTCCACTACGGCCCCCCCGCGGCGGGATGCCTGGTCTTCACCTTGGGGATGCCCAGTAGGGGTAATCTCACAGGGAAAGCCAGGACGGGTTCCCAAAGCAAGCGCTAAGAGACCTGTCGGTGATTTGGCGCTATATAAATCGAAATTAACATAACATAACATAACATTTCTGCCTTTGGCATATATTGGAATATACCAAGGCAGTTTGAGGAAAAAGTGCCATCAATTGATCAAAGGTGTCCTTTGTAAGCATTTCCAGACCTACCCCAGTCAAAGTGCCCAAGTAATTTCCTCCACAGTGCACAATTAAAAGGTCATGGTGTGGCAAATGCAAAAAGGTTTTCACCAATGGTATCAATTGGTGACATTTCAATCCTCTGTGGCCAATCCATTTAATCTTCACATTTGGTAAGTCAAGGTTGTGAAAATTTCTGGTAGCTGCATACCTTTGAGCCCAGTGGATATAGCTATGTCCAATAATCCAGACAGAATACATGGTGAGAGGAGATTCTGATGCAGTCAGATGAAGTGTGGAAAAGAAATGGCAGTTGGAACAATAGGAGTTTGCAAAAAAAAACTGTGGAGTTTCAGTGCTCTTGAATCACAAGCAATGATTGGTCGAATGAGATAGTTGAAAACTGAAAGTTAGGGTGCATGGTTGTGTTCTGTGTAAGAAGTAATTTGAATGGTTAAAAAAAGTCATTTAAAGAAACCTTGCGCCAGAAAAGCTGGTGTATTCGCAGGTCAAACATCCTTGATGAGGTGATTTGCAACATTGTAGAATAAACTTTTAACCCTGGGAGCTCAGTGAGGAGGGAGTTGCTATGGTAACAGGTAGAAAGGGCTGAGGGGGGAAGGATGTTGGTTTCAAAATACAGAGGGAAGAGATTTGATTGGTTACCATGAGCAATATGTGTGTAGAATTAGAGGTTTTCTGTGCCTTTATGGTTTGCAGTGTCTGGAGAACATACCTTTTCCTCTGCTAAAGAAATATTGGTGTGTGTATCTGACACTGTTCTGAATCTCCTAAAATATTTGTAAAGGTGAGTTATGATTCATTTAATATACATAGAGACTTGTATACTCTATGGAGAAGATTTGGAAGCAAATTGTGTTTTTTTAATGTTGCTTTGTGTCATGCTTTTTGATAATGCTTGGTAAAAAGTTTTTACTGCATAGAGTAATTGTATTTTGTAAAATTGTGAAGTGTTAGTCGTGACATGGAATGCTTCTACATAGGACCTGTGCTGTGTTTTGTAAATGTGATGTCAAAAACGATTTTGGGGAAAATAAATGTTTTTTACATTTTTTAAAAGGAATAAAGAATGTGTGCATGTTTAATAGAAATACATTTGACTCTTTACAATGATGTTACCTGTGTTAACTCAGTGTAGGAAGCATATTGAGTTTGTTTGCATAGAGGAATTGTATTTTGTAAAATTGTGAAGCTCCATGTGAAAGCTTTTGCCTCAGTCTTATCCCTGTTGTGAGGCAGATGTTTGTAAATAGGATCTGTGCTATTTTGGGGAAAATGAATGGTTTTTACATTTTTGAGTATAATGTGGCGCAAAGGTTTCAAAAAATGACGCATCTACCTACATGCGTCACTTTTTAAATATGGGGGGAAAAGGTACATGTTTGGGCTTTCTTGGGGAGCCTAGGTGGTGAGGCTTGTATCTAAGAGTGCAGTGGACTAGGCTTCATGAAGTATATACCTGTCTGCATTCTTAGACGCAGGTGTCAATTTGACTCTTTACAATGATGTTACCTGTGTTTTAACTCAGTGTAGGAAGCATATTGAGTTTGTTTGCATAGAGGAATTGTATTTTGTAAAATTGTGAAGCTCCATGTGAAAGCGTTTGCCTCAGTCATATTCCTGTTGTGAGGCAGGTGCAAGATTTTGCCTCAGTCTTATCCCTGCTGTGAGGCACATGATTGTAAATATGATCTGTGCTGTGTTTCCTAAATGTGATGTCAAAAACGATTTTGGGGAAAATAAATGGTTTTTACATTTTTGAGTATAATGTGGCGCAGAGGTTTAAAAAGTGACGCATCTACCTACATGCGTCAATTTTTAAATATGGGGCAACAAGGTACTTGTTTGGGCTTTCCTGGGGAGCGTAGGTGGTGAGGCTTGTGTCTAAGAGTGCAGTGGACTAGGCTTCATGAAGCCTATCTCTGCTGCATTCTTAGACACAGGTGTTTTGAGGCAAAATCTTGCACCTGTCTCACAACAGGAATAAGACTGAGGCAAACGCTTTCACATGGAGCTTCACAATTTTACAAAATACAATTCCTCTATGCAAACAAACTCAATATGCTTCCTACACTGATTTAAAACACAGGTAACATCATTGTAAAGAGTCAAATTGACTAGTGTATATGTAAAAAGGACCCCCTGAATTCGTAAAGAATAAGATTCCTAGACCAGGGAAATATTGAACAATTGATATGTAACAATCTAGGCAATCATACAAGACAGATCAATGTCAGAGATACTAGTAACAAGGTAATTAAGCTACAACAAACTTCTAAAATTCAAATGTTTATTGATGATAAAACAAAAAATCATATTTCAAAATATAAGATACATACAAGTTGTAAAATTATTATACATAAAGGAAATAAACATAATAATAGAAACACATTACATATTAAAAAAATCTTTTTTTTAAATAAAAGGGTGAGGGAGTGGCAAATTAGTACTCTACGCGCGTTTCGGCGACCAGCACCTTCTTCTGGAGCAGCCACGAAAGATTATGATAAAATTTGTGTAGACCAATGGATTGGATTAATATTGAGCCAGCGCTGATATCCTATTTCCAAATAATAACACTAGGAAGTCCAACTAGATTCCTAGTTTCAGTCTTTGCTGATTGGTGCTATTTGATCGCCAGTCTTGGGTTTTCTGTTCCTGATAGATAAAAAGATTATAAAATTAATCCTGCCGTCCGGAACCTTTAGATCATTTAGGTCAATGATGGATATCTTAACTTAGTTTTGAAATGATAAAAATCCGCCTGATATGGGGATCTTATTGAGGAAAGTTTCCTTGTTCGGTTTACTCCGGTATGGGCAGTAATGCGGTATTTAAAATAACTCCCTGTCCAAAAAGATTCAACAGGGCTCTTGACTTCCGGCAGCGGGACAACGGGGTTTCAGCAAATCGTGCGATGGTCAAATTGACACCTGTCTCTAAGAATGCAGACAGGGATGTGCTTCAGGAAGCCTAGTCCACTGCACTCTTAGCTACAAGCCTCACCACCTAGGCTCCCCAGGAAAGCCCAAACATGTACCTTTTTCCCCCATATTTTAAAAGTGACGCATGTAGGTAGATGCGTCATTTTTTAAACCTTTGCGCCACATTATACTCAAAAATGTAAAAACCATTTATTTTCCCCAAAATCGTTTTTGACATCACATTTAGGAAACACAGCACAGATCATATTTACAATCATCTGCCTCACAGCAGAGATAAGTCTGAGACAAAATCTTGCACCTGCCTCATAACAGGAATAAGACTGAGGCAAACGCTTTCACATGGAGCTTCACAATTTTACAAAATACAATTCCTCTATGCAAACAAACTCAATATGCTTCCTACACTGATTTAAAACACAGGTAACATCATTGTAAAGAGTCAAATTGACACCTGCGTCTAAGAATGCAGACAGGTATATGCTTCATGAAGCCTAGTCCACTGCACTCTTAGACACAAGCTTCACCACCTACGCTCCCCAGGAAAACCCAAACAAGTTCCTTTTTGCCCCATATTTAAAAATTGATGCATGTAGGTAGATGTGTCACTTTTTAAACCTCTGCGCCACATTATAATCAAAAATGTAAAAACCATTCATTTTCTCCAAAATCGTTTTTGACATCACATTTAGGAAACACAGCACAGATCCTATTTACAATCATCTGCCTCACAGCAGGGATAAGACTGAGGCAAAATCTTGCACCTGCCTCACAACAGGAATAAGACTGAGGCAAACGCTTTCACATGGAGCTTCACAATTTTATAAAATACAATTCTATATAACTATGTAACTCAATACTTTCTCGGGAAGCATAGGTGGTGAAGCCTGTGTATAAGAGTGCAGTGGACTTAGACATAGGTCTCATCTTCTTTGTACTTGTGGACAGAGCTGTCTTCCACTATACTCTTCAATACAGGCCTCACCTTTTGTGCACCCCTGGAGAATCCTCACCTGATCTGTAACCCTGTATAGATCGTTTGCTTTTTGTCATTGCTTTGTTGCTTGGTAATAGTGGTCTATAATGTGCTACTTTTTTCTTTAACACAGATTGAAATCGTTATTTGAAGAGTAAGCAAAGATGCCCACAAGGGAAAGGACAAAGAAACAACCTAACCGGGAAAAATCAAAAACAGCAACGGAATTACAGCACTCTTCCACAACAAATACTTCAAAAAACAGGAACCAAGCTCCTGGTAAGACAACTAAGTCTTTTTTACGTAACATATGTACATCCCAAAAAAATGATGGACAGCATGTAGAAAAAGAAAAGGAGAGAACTTCAAAGAATCCTAAAACTGGAGCAGGAGAGAATAATATGTATAGGAGTAGAAGGCAGAATCAGTTTAGAGACATTAGTAGACGAATGTTTCGCAATAGAGTGGTTTTAAATTTGTTAAAAAACATTAGGAAAGGTAAACAGAGAGCTGCTTTTTATAAGAAAAAGAAAAGTGTAGAGAAGATTGTTGATCAGGCTTTTGAAGTTAAGAAAACATTATTTATTTTAATAATCAATAGAATTAGGACACTTAACAAGACAATTGATGTTTTCAAATCAAACAGTAGATGGAAAAGAGTAATTAATCAGACTAATTTTTGTAAAGTTTTTTCTGGAGAATGGATGCACAGTTCAAGTTATGAGCCATTTTTTAATGAGGAGAGTTACTTCCAGGAGAATGATTTAGTGCATACAATTGACACCAGTGGTCGAGCGTATGAAGTGAAAGACGGTTGTCCGATTGAAAAAGAGAAACTTGTGCCTAGAGAACCAGAAGAGGTGTTATCTGATGGAGTTTTAGGGAGACGTACTAAGGGTCCAGTGTACACTTGGAAGTGTAGTAGTATTTGTAGTGTGCGACAGGAATCAATTGATTTGTTTTGTAATTTCTTACGTACATATAGTAAAAAAAGTATAAAGCAGAAAGTGAAGTTGTTGCAAGACTTAGTTCCTTGAAGAGTGAGAGGAATCACAGGTTTGCAAGGCCATTCACTGGCTTGTCTTTCTAGAAAAGTCGGTCAGAGTGTTTTTCATCATTTTAGGATGTTAGCAGTGCATCATACCAAAATGAGGAAATTAGTGAGAATGTTGTATTATGCAAAAAGTCCCGCACTTAAGCTTAAACAATTAAACAGTGCTCTTTTGCATGGAACTGAATTCGATGTGAAGAAGATTTGTGAAGAAATTGAGATTTGTTATTTTTGTGAAAAAGAGGACAGTGTAGAAATTGAGACAGCAATTCAAGGTAATGTGGAAGACAATGTACCGATTTTAAATACAGAAAAGTTTGAGAAGGAAATTACCAGGTTTAAGGTGAAATCAAGTGAAAGGCTGAATTTTACTTGTGTGTGTTGTCGACGGACTCATTATAAGATTCAGACTAGGTTAGTTGATTTATATGCAAAAAGTGAAAAGATGGATAATTATGAGTGGAAAGATTTAGCAACTTATTTGTGGGTGGAGAATTGTTTTGATTTGAGTTCTGATCAGCGTATTTGTAAATATTGTTATGATAAATTAAATCAAAACAGAATGCCTGCTAGAGCTGTTCATAATAATCTGGAGTTGGTAGACATTCCCCGTGAATTGATGGATTTAAATACATATGAGTCTATTTTGATTCAATGTGTCCATCCTTTTCAGGCAATTGTTCGCATGGAGCCTAAGATAGGGAAATTGCCTCCTACAGATTTGCAGAGAGGATTAAAGGGAAGAGTTGTTTATTTGCCCCTAGATTTGAAAAAAAATATTGATACAATTGGTATAGAAAAAGTAGAAGAGGAACCTTTAGTTATTCTAGTTAATGGGGTTCCAACAAAGAGTAAAACAATCTGGCAAGATTTAGTGGATGTTAGGAAAGTCAAAAAGGCAACGTTGTATTTAGTCAAAAACAATGAGTACTACAAAGATGTATGTGTTGCAGCAGAGGAAACAGCTGCAGATGAAGACAGTGATTGTTCAGGCGGCCAAATTGAAAAAGTTGATGTGTCTAGAAGTGAAAAAATACATGAACATTATACTGTTCATCCTTTGCATTCCAAAGAAGTAATGGGGAATGCAATTGAATTGTTTCAAATGAAAACAGCAAAAGGAAGTCCCATTAGTGTATGGGAAGAAAGTTTGGAAGCTCGTTGTTTTCCACAGCTATTTCCAACAGGTCGAGGTGGACGATATGACGATCGACCACTTCAAATTCCTGCATCTGAATATCGAACTGTAAGACTATATGCTGAAGATGCAAGGTTTCGTCAATGCATTCCCTATTTGTTTCATCTACTGTATGAAAGTGACTTGTCTGGGCTTTCTTATGCAGTAAACCATATTCTGAAAAGTGGAGCACATCTGCAAAATGTTTCGGCGAGGGACTCTATGGAGAAAGTGAATCTGCAAGATAATATTTTAGAATCTCATCTAATCAATCTCATGGCATGTCAGCGTGGTACAAATGAGTATTGGTACCGTCGCCATGGGGAATTGAAATGTATGCTAAGAAACTTAGGAACTCCTACATGGTTCCTCACTCTTAGCTGTGCCGAGTATGCATGGGAGGACTTACTTCAATTTCTACGAGAGGCCAATGCTAATATACAAAATATAGAATTCAAAACACCTGGAGAACTGTGTTCTTTGGATCCAGTGAATGTATGCAGATATTTCAATCATAGATTTGAAGCTATGATGTCTTTTATTACCAACAAAAAAAATCCTCCCCTTGGAGAGGTTTTGGATTTCTTTTGGAGAAAGGAGTATAAAGCGAGAGGTGCTCCTCACATACATATGTTATTATGGATTAAAGATGCACCCAAATTTGGAACAGATTCAGATGAGACAGTGATGAGCTTCATTGAAAAGTATTCAACATGTGCTGTTCCGAAAACTACCGAAGAAAACAATTTAAGGCAACAAGTTTTACGCTTTCAATCCCATCGTTGTGGAAAGTACTGTCGTCGAAAATTCAGAAACAAGGACAAGTTCTACACAAAATGTCGTTTCGCTTTTCCACGACCAGTGATTTCTAAAGGAAGAGTAAATAATTTAATGTCTTCTCTGCGACATACTGAGACGAGAAAATCACCAAAAAATACATACAATTTAAAAAGAAACGAAGAGTGCAAGTACATCAATGACTACAACCCAGTGATTTTGTCCATGTGGAATGCTAACATGGATATTCAATTCGTTGCTGACAACTCTATTGTTGTAGCTCGATATGTGACGTCTTACATCACAAAAAAAGAAAAGACAGAACTGAAGGAAATGTGGGAGGACATTTCACATGAAAAGAGCCTAAGCAAGAAATTGTACAGTTACAGTCTGAAGATGTTGTCGCATCGAGAAATTGGAGCATATGAATGTTCTGATCGATTGTCGTCAGCAAGTCTCTATGCCAAATCTAGAACCATCATTTGGGTGAGTCTAGGTCTTGCTGCAACACGGAATCGAGTTTTGAAATCTGTACAAGAGATAGAGTATTTGGCGGAGAAAGAACCAGAAAGTACAGATATTTTTAAGACAAACATGTTGGATACATACTATCCAAATAGAAGTCCTCACCTTGAGAACGTTTGTCTCTATGAAGTTCTGCAAAGATATATTTATAAGAGGAACATCAGAGAAGATATCAATAATGGAATATATGGAATCATTGGATGTCAAGGATGTCTAGTGAAACAGAAAAAAGGTCATTTGATTAATCATCGAAAATTGAGTTGTGAAAATCCAGACAAAAGAGAATTTTACTATTTGGCTCTTTTGCAACTCTTTAAACCATGGCGACAAGAAGAGGAACTACTTGGAGATTTTCTCTGTTATGAAGACTCTTTTAATGCTACGAAGGATACAATAGAATGTCCTGTTATTCAAAATTATCTGCAAATGTTGAATGAAGAAATAGAGCAAGAATCAACAATTGCTGCAGAGATTGCGAGAGATAGTTCTCAAGGCCGTCAGAGTTCTGCTTCATTGAGTCAGGATCCACTAGGAGGACCAATTATCCAAACTGAAGCTGCCACTGCCATGGATGAAGTGGAAAGAGCTATGGAGCAAGCTCAAGAGGATGTAATTCATTTAGAAGATTTGGTGAAACAATTAAACCTTGAGCAGAAACTGATAGATGACAAAGTCACAGAACAGGTTGAACATGGATTGAGTCATGAGAAGAAAGAGTGCTCATGTACATCATTTAAGCCTGTCCGACTGTACGTGAGTGGAGAAGCGGGAACTGGAAAAAGTTTTCTGATTAAAGCAATTGCATCTTATCTGCAGAAAAGGACTGAATCACCGCTGTCTTGTGTTGTTACCGCTCCAACTGGGCTGGCAGCACATAATATTAAAGGGATTACTTTACATCGTATACTGATGCTGCCAGTGGAGCATGATAACAAATTGCAATATCACAAGCTATCTGGAGATGCGTGTTCCGAAGTTTCGAGAGTCCTGAAGAAAATGAAACTTCTTATCATTGATGAAGTAAGCATGGTGTCAAATATAATGCTTGCTTTTGTGCATTTGAGAATGCAAGAAATTCTTAGAACAGACTATGATGTTTTATTTGGAGGAAAACATATTATTGTTTTTGGAGATCTTCTGCAGTTGACTCCAGTGAAAAGACAACCTGTGTTCAAAATGCTCACACATGAAGATACCAGGAAGTGCCTAGGAAGCATTGGAAACGTTAATATATGGTTAAACTTCAAATATGCAGAACTGCTTCAAAATATGCGGCAGGCAAAGGATGAAGATTATAAAAATATTTTACAAGATGTAAGAGTAGGAAAAATAAGTCAACAAGGGAAAGAAGCTTTACATGGACGGTTAATTTCTAATTTGTACCCAAATGAAAACATTCTTCCAGAGAATATTTTTAAGAAAATTAACGAGAAGAAATCTGCCATATGTTTGATGCCTACTCTGAAAGAATGTTCCATGTTCAACAACAAAATGCTGAAGTTAGAAAATGAAGAGATAGTGAAACTGGAAGCTATAGATAAAATAGAGCATATGGGAGCAACAATTATTTTGTCAGAAAAAATCAAAATTGGATTAATTGGAGAAGACTATATCTAAAACTGCTGGTTTTGAAAAGACTCTGAATGTTTGTTTGAATTTTCGTGTCATTTTGAGAAGGAATTTAAATGTTGAAAGAGGTCTGGTAAATGGAGCAATGGGTCATGTTGTTGGTTTTGTGAATTACAAAAATAGAGATGGAATTGAAATTATAAAAATTAAATTTGATGGCATTGATGAAATAGAACAAATTTGTCGTTGTTCAGCTAGATTTTTGCTCGTGAAAGACTTATATGTTCGCCGAAAACAGTTTCCTATTTGTTTGGCATATGCGGTGACAATTCATAAATCTCAAGGTTAAAGTGTAGATAGTGCTTTGGTGAACATTGGAAGTTCTGTGTTTAAAGAGGGTATGGCATATGTGGCTTTATCACGAGTCAGAAATTTATCAGGATTGTACTTGATTGAGTGTGATGAAACAAAGATTTGTGATGATCTAGATTGTGTTAAAGAATACAATAGGTTAAGAAGAGAGTATGCTCCACATTTGCCTCAATATCCTCTGATTGAAAAACGTGTGGTAGGCCGAAAAAGAAGAAATGAGAGTAATTGCAGTGAGGTAGTAGCAAAAAGACAAAAAGTAGATGAAATTGTAATTGTAAGCAGAAGGAAGAAGGATTCTGTTGATGATGTTGTTGGATTTCAGTTTGAAAACAGTTCTGGTGTCAACTGCTATGCTAATGTAGTAGTTAATGTTGTTTTTTTTCTTCAAAATGTACAAAAACAGATTGTCGAAAATCGGGAACAAACATTGTGCTGTTTATTGAATTCTGTGTTAGAGAAATGTAGTAGTGATAGAGGAAAAATAGAAAGTGTTTAAGAAATTAGGAATCTTGTAGACATATGTTCAGGTCAAAATCAATTTTCACAGATAATTCAGCAGGATTGTCAGGAATTTTTAATGTATATGTTTGATGTATTGGAAGATGAAGGAGTAAATCTTTTTAACCTTTCTTATCAATGGCAACATGACTGTGATAACTGTGCTTCATCAAGTACTACCAGAATAGACAGTGAAAGATTGATATATTTGACTTTACCAGACTGCAAATCAGTGCCTTTTAATAATCTAGTTAAAGCAGCTGATCACAATATGGTGTGTACCCAATGTAAGTCTACAATGCTGTCCACATTATTTCTACAAAATTATGGTCACTATGTCATTTTAATGTTCCAACGATGTAGACCTGATGGAACTAAATTGACAACTTCTATGAAAAATTTCGTGGCTTCTCAGTTATCGATATCAGGAAGAACCTTTGCAACTGTAGCTATTATTTTTCATGATGGTCCTTCTACAACATCAGGGCATTACACATGCTATTTAAAAACTTCTAAAGGTTGGACCCAATGTAACGACACTCATTTGACTTTCAAACAACGTTTGCCTTTTGGCTTTATAAATTCATACCTAGTGTTTTTACAGCCAAAATTTAGGTAAAAGTAATTGGCATATGAAGACGGGAGTAGTTTATAAAGGTTATTTTGCTGTTTAAAAATATATTCTGAGTAAAAGTGTTCCAGGCAATATAAGAAATTGACTTGTCATATAGGTACTGTAATTGGATCTCATAATAAGTGAGGTTAGTATTATACAAAATGATGAACATGAGTGAGTCAGAGATGGTTTTACAAATATTTAAATGTTGTGAAAATGTTGTAGAGCCTTTCTTTCAGAACGTCGGGAAAAAGATCATTTCAGAGTGCCTTAGAATTAATTTGAACAAATACTCATACATCTGACACTATTTGGCCAAATGGAAAGGTGCAGGAATGAGTAAAGAGTCATTACTGAAAAAAGGAGTATATGAAAATATTGAAAATATTTCAGATGTTCTTGGAGCTTTTCTTCTAGAAAGTCGATGAAATGGATTTTTAAGTGAACAGCAAAGTACTTTCCAACGCGAAAAGGACCACCATGATACAGTATTTGGCCTCAAGGAAAAGTAAGTCAATCTAAGATTAGTGTAGATTTGTGATTTGTCAGTATCTAAGTTTTTTTTAAAAACACAATCTTTTAGATTTTTTTCCCGCTGTCATATGATGAGTAATTTGAACTCACTCTTTTAAGTGAAATTCAATATGTTCTGAGAACAGCAAAAATAAAAGACACATAGTAACACACATTAATTAGTGATAAATAATAAGTAAATACATTTCAATTTCATAGTTTTAACTAATCCTATACAATTATGGATGTTTTTATTTAAAATACCACTACGGCAACTGCTGAGTTCATTTATGTAACAAACCAAAACAGGGGAAAATAAAACTAGAAAAAATAAGAATAGTCTAAAAATGAAAAAAAAACAAATGAAAAATATACTATACAAAACGAAACTAGGTTGATTTTAAGATAGTATTAAACAGCTTGAAAGACAAACCTGACACAGAAATACTAAAAATTGGCAATTAAATTCCAAACATCAATAATGGAAAGACCATTCCATATATAAAATACATAGATGCTATCATTTACAGGAACAAGAAGTAAACGGCCTATTTAAAGGGTGCATCAAAGGACGATATCAGGGATTAATCTAATATTTTGACCTGATTATCCAAGCCCACCCAGGTATTTGGCAAGGCTCGCTACAAATACCTCAGATGTGTTAGTTTTTAACGCCCAAATGGCCTCTGCGGATTTTCTAAAAGGCAGGCGCTGGAACAATGGTTTTAGCCATTTGGTTCGCGGCACCGAATAGCTAGGGCAAGCGAACAAGAAGTGGCCTACTGTTTCCTTCTGACTTGGGCACCATCTACAGAAATCCGTGGAACCAATGGACCAGTTTTTTGTAAAGGTATTCAGCGGCAATGCTCCTACCCGAAACTGATGATAACGTTTCTTGTCCAGCTGTTTGGTAATGATATCCCAGTAATATTCACGGGAAGGATCCAACTTGAAAGTCAGGAACCTACCAGTGAGGCTGGTAGAGATGGAGGCAGAGACTCGTATTTGGCGGAGCGTGGCCTAATACAATTCTTTAAATTCCTGTTTTGAAGGAAAGGTACTGGTTGAGGGGGATGTCCATAACTGTTCTAACCCCATGTCTCCCAAAATGGTTTTTACCATTTGGAGCCAAGGGATTTTCCCTGAGCCCCTGATTAACCTGACTTCTGCTACCTCTTTTGCAAATAGGGTGAGGTCAGGAGAGGTCCATAAACGCCTCCAAAAGGCCACCAGTCTGAATCTGGCCATCTCATTGATCGGGGGACATCCCAGATCTAAACAAAGGGGAATAGATGGGGACGACTGAGGCAGTCCTACTAGATTCCGCAAGAATTTGCACTGGATTTTAAACAGACCTGAAAGGTCCATGTAGCCCCAGAGATCTGCACCATATAAGATTGCTGGATTAATCTTGGCGTCGTAGATCTTAAGAGCTGGGATAACCCGCTTAGTGATGGATCTCTTTTACTCACTCAGTAGGCAGCCTGTAAGTCGGGCAAGCTTGAGATGTTGTGCACCGACTTGAGCTTTCCATCTCAAACGACTATCTAGAGTGACCCCCAAGTATGTCATAGTCTCCACTTGATCCAAATGTACTCCACCCATACTAACAGTGCTCCGGACAGGGTGGTTCCTCGTTAGGACCATAAACTTAGTTTTGCCCACGTTTACCTTGAGATCATTAATGGCACAGAACTCCTCAAAGCGGTCCACCGCCCGCTGTAATCCACCGCGTGTTCTGGAGAGGAGTAGGGTGTCATCGGCAAAGATGAGCATTGGAAACCGTTGCCCGGCCAACATTGGGGCGTCCGTCGGAGTGTCTACAAAGAATTTAACCACTTGATCAATAAACAGTAGGAAAAGTGTTGGCGCCAGGACGCACCCCTGACGGACGCCTCGAGTTACGGGAAAGGATTCCGTCACTTGTCCCTGGCCTCCCCACCTCACCCTCGCAAAGTTGTCCTCATGCAGTTTAATTATTATATCAAGTAGCTCCCTTGGTATTCCTAAATTCCTCAAGACTCCCCACAGTTTGTCCCTCGGGACTAGATCGAAGGCGGACTTCAGATCAATGAATGCAGCAAAGATGGTACCACCACCAAGCTGGACCACCTTCCAGTAGATCAGACAAAATCTGAACACCTGGTCGATGGTACTCGTTCCCGATCTGAAGCCCGCCTGCATTGGAGATAGTATGTCCTCTGATTCGATCCAGCCTTGGACCCTGCCTAGAACCATACGCGCGATGATTTTTTGTATAGAGTCGATGAGGCTAATCGGGCGGTAGTTACCTGGGATAGACCTATCACCTTTTTTATATATTGGTAGTATCTCCGCCCCCTTCCAGGACTTGGGGATTCTCGCACCCTTAGCTATTGAGTTGGCAACCTTGGTAATGTAGGGCGTCCACAAAGCGGGGTTAGCCTTAAACAGATCGGCCGGGATAAGGTCCATCCCGGCGCTTTCCCTCGCATGGTCAGACTTAGTGCTAACTCGACCTCTATTTCTGAGAAGGTGAGTTTCTCCCCATGGATGGGTGACAAAAGTGCCATACCTAGAGAACGTGGGGGTTTGGGATTCTCGACACAGAATTGGGTCGAGTAGAAAATCACCCACTCATCGGGAGGCACATGATTTGCGGGGGTGCGTGAGTCAGGATCCTTCCCCCACTTAACTATATCCCAAAATTTAATAGGATTATTCGAGGTAGAAGCCTCCAAGAGGTCCGACCAATGCTTATCCTCCCACTCCCGTTTGGCTTCCCACTGTGTTTTCCTATAAAGCAGTCTAGCTGCTTTAACTGCACCCATATTCCGGGATTTGACTGCTTTGATAAGACAGGTATGAACCTCTCTACATTTTTTGTTATACCATTTCTGGTGAGGGACATTTGCTTTGGTGGCTCCCTTCCGACACGGGAGAGAAAGTAAAGTTTTTAACTCATCAAAACAACGGTCATGGAGGTTAATGATGTTATTTGCCATTTCAAGGTCAGCCCCCAACAAATCATGTACCAACATTTCATTAAACATGTTTGTAACCACAGTATTAACCTTGTCCCTTAGTGTTTCGTCCTCCACAATCCTAGACCATTTTAACCTCTTCCTGTCATTAGATAGGAAGACATCCCCTGTCCGTGAGGTGCTAGGCTCCTCTAATCTCTTAATTCCTGGTAACCTTAGTTGGATTGACAAGGGATTATGATCGCTTTCTGGGCGGGATAATACTTCCATGTCCACCAGCAGGGGCCAATCTTCCAGCTTTAGCAAAATATAGTCAATACGGCTTCTCCTTAGCCCATTGTCAAAAGTGTAGTTGGCTTCTTGGTCCGATCTTGTACAGCCATTACATGCCCGAAATCCCCGGGTTAAACAGAGGGCCATCCAGTTCACCGCTGCCTCGGTCGCAACAACAGTTTTAACAGACATCAGATCAGGAATGTCCCATACAGCATCCTCTACGGAACCCCAATTGTCCCCTATATCGAAGAGCGGCTCAAATGTACAGTTCAAATCACCTGCAAGGAGGATAACATTTTCGCTACCCAGGCCAGCCAGATTATAATCAAGTGCATCCAACAAGGCAGGAGAACGGCCACCAGGCAGACCTCGAGCATATATATTGAACATAATCAAATCCCGATGACCAGTCTTGCTCAACTTAATTATTAAAAGGTCCGGGTTGTGTACAATTAGCTCTGTGGGGTAGTATCCCAAAGACTGCTTCACCCAGATCAGTAAACCCCCTGATGCTCGCCCTTTGCCACCTCTGATCGCAGGTTTAAAAAAGTTTACGTATCCCAGCCTAAAAGTTGGATCGGGTGCCCAGGTTTCCTGGAGTAGGATAATGTCAAATTTATCCACAAACTCCAACCAGTCTTCAGAGAGCATTCGGCCCTTAATCCCGGCAACATTCCAGGACACTATGTTGAGTTTTTCTGTAGTGGGGACCACTGGGGGGACCATCAAACCTAGAGCAACAGAAGTGCCCTGTCCACCCCCACTACCCCACCTATTCTCAATACTCCCAACATGATCCGTGATATTCCCAGTCTTCAGGGTCTCTCTTACATCCCTCGGTGCTAATATGGCAATCTCAGTTGTAACTGAATCCCCCATACACTCCTCTACATTGGTTGTAAACTGTGGGGCCTCCTGGCTCCGCCTCACAGCCTGATACCCAACATTTTCCACAGGGTTAGACAACCTAGATGGTGTTTGATGTCAGTCTATCGCCTCAAGATCAGATAAGGGGCCAAAATGGTTGAACAGGAATGGAAATTGCTGGGGTTGCGGTGTCTTTTCCATGCGGTGCCTCCTTGCAGGGGGTCGTCCAAAACCAGGGCCCGTCAAGATAGAACTTTGTCTATGTGGATAGAAATATGACAGCCCCAAAGTCTGGACGTCCCCCTGTCTAGCAAACCTGGCTTCTCTGCGAATAGTATCCACCACCCAGGGATCCTTGAACGAGATTAAAATACAATCACCCTCCAGATCCTTTGTGCCATGACCCACCCAGTCAACTCTTCTTACAAAAAGGATTTCGGTTGGCGAGGATGGGGGCAGAGGTCGATTTTTATTTAGCCAATAAATCACCTTGTTACGTAGATCCCCATATGACTCCTTCCTACCAGGTTTTAAGGGGGCTACACCTGTTAAAACTATTGTGTATTGTGTTGCCTCCGTGGGGAGGTCAGCGCGTGGGGTGGTATACCTAAAGTGTTTTTCCACCTTTGGATCAGTGGTACTTCGGTGGTTGGCTAAAGGCCCATGGGGAGGCTGCCGGGGAATATTAAGGCTGGGTTTTGCTGGTGGAAGTGGCCTGGTGGTGTGAGGTCTAACAAGATTGGGTTTATCAATGGCCTTGGTCTTGGGAGCATGTAGCAAGGAGCCCTCAGATACCTTGCTGGAAGTGGTTTTTGGACCTCCTCCCCCCGTTAGTCTATTGATGGCTGGCCCTGTAGGTTTAAGATTAGTGGGATTGCTGGTGGGAATATTGGTAATGCCTGTTTTCTTTGAAGGTAACTGTGTTGTGATAGCACCCCCAGGGCTGGTGCTGGTTAGTTTTTGTAACAGGCCCAAATTCGTGTTCACTGTGGCCTCCAATATATCTATTTTTGAGGTCATTAACCTAGTCCGCTCCAAGACGGGCAGTAGGAGGGTTTTCATCATAGCCTCCATCTTTACTAACAAAGATTCATCGCTATTAAGACACATTGGGCAGGGGTTAGAAGATCCTAAAGAAGTGAGGGAAGGGCATAACACATTAGGGAATACACATGTGAGCTTATCTGTAAGATGACCATGAACCGGGATGTCCCTGCCAGGTATATCTTTTATTTTGGGCATCTTACATTCTCTCCCCCCGTAAGGCTCGAATCTTGCTTTCTTTTTCTCGATATCATATCAGTGCCTGAGGGATCTGCATAGGCTAACAGGTTAGACACTGTATTAGAGGCGTTGGGAGGGGAAACGGTAAGTTCCAAACTATTTTCAGACGCCACGCTAACCTGGGATCCAGTTCCCCCACTGACTTCAAAATCATCTAAATGGTGTTCAACATTATCCGATAAGTGAACAGGAGGGCCCTCCCCCTCACTATCTATGTGAACTATTGCCTCAGTAGTGTCAGAGTAGATACAATTGGAAGCTGCATGTACTACAGGGCTGGGGATCGTTGCCAACGCACCCAGCGAAGAGCGCTTCCCACTAATAAGATCGAGTGAGAGTCGTTTTTCCACCATCGCAATTTCTTTTTGTAAAATTCCCGTGGCACGTGTAATGAAAGCGTCCAACGGGCCCGAAACAGCTCCCTTGGTTGTTTGGATTTGAACTGTACGTTCTTTGCCTGATCTTAAGGGCATGATATCTAATTGGCACCAACAGCGGCTATGATGGACTTGTCACGAAGTTCGACAAAATATTATGGTGACTTTATGTCCCTCACAATCAGTAAGCTATTTATTATTCCAAACACACTATGCCATGGAACTTTTTTTGGTGCTATACAACCCGCCTACCTTGGGTGCATCATGACAGCACAAGGGGGGTAGGCCTGGGCCGGACTCTGCCGTACTCGAACGGCCTCAAACGGCCCGCTCTTTGCCCGGTCTTCGCCCCGAGCTGCGTCCCGCGCTGCGGGAGGGTGAACCGTATAAATGGGGAACGTAGTGGGGCGGGGGGCGGGACAGCAGGGAGAGCGGACCGGAAGGTGTCACTCGGTCACGCAGGGACTCCTGGGATATGGAGTCCCCGCAACGCCCGCAGCCCCGCTGCCTGCCTGCCTCGACCCAAACCCAGAAATGCTCCCTCTCAGTTCAAAATACTGCCTCTCTCGCAGCAGGCGATGCGGCACCCGCGAAGCGGGTGCGGCGAGCTGCAAGGATTCCGGTGCAGGAAACAGTGGCAAGACCTCCTCCAGTCAAATGCTCCACAGGGTAAGAGCTGTTCCGTAATGGGATCCCACAGGAAACAGGGCGGTGGTGGTTGAAAAGCCATCAGTGGGCGGGGGGCGGGACAGCAGGGAGAGCGGACCGGAAGGTGTCACTCGGTCACGCAGGGACTCCTGGGATATGGAGTCCCTGCAACGCTCGCAGCCCCGCTGCCTGCCTGCCTCGACCCAAACCCAGAAATGCTCCCTCTCAGTTCAAAATACTGCCTCTCTCGCAGCAGGCGATGCGGCACCCGCGAAGCGGGTGCGGCGAGCTGCAAGGATTCCGGTGCAGGAAAAAGTGGCAAGACCTCCTCCAGTCAAATGCTCCACAGGGTAAGAGCTGTTCCGTAATGCGATCCCACAGGAAACAGGGCGGTGGTGGTTGAAAAGCCTTCAGTGGGCGGGGGGCGGGACAGCAGGGAGAGCGGACCGGAAGGTGTCACTCGGTCACGCAGGGACTCCTGGGATATGGAGTCCCCGCAACGCTCGCAGCCCCTCTGCCTGCCTGCCTCGACCCAAACCCAGAAATGCTCCCTCTCAGTTCAAAATACTGCCTCCCTCGCAGCAGGCGATGCGGCACCCGCGAAGCGGGTGCGGCGAGCTGCAAGGATTCCGGTGCAGGAAAAAGTGGCAAGCTTACTCACTCAGCAGTATTATTGCACTCTATCACTATAAATCACCCACTCTCCTTAGCTTATCTTAGTTTGCTCCTTACTTTTGACCTCTTCTCTCTGTTTTTCGTTCACTACTTCTATGTGCTCAGTGCCTCACTCTACTTGTGTTATGTTCACTTGTTTTTATATACCTTCTATCACTTCTTTTACAACAACTTCACTGCTCCTTTCTCATCGTTCTTCATCCCATTTCTTTTACTCTGGTTCCATTACTATCCTTCATTTCCTTTCTTTCAATGTCCTTCTCTTTACTTTCATCACCAAATTATTTTTTCTCAGTACCACTGTTTTAGTCGTCTTCTCCTCTCTTTCCTTCTTTTTCCTCACTTACTCATTTCCTTTTCTCACTCATTGTACTCCACCTCACTCAGTTTTTCTCTTAGTGTGTCTACCTTATAACTTCCTCAGTCCATTTCCTTCAATCGTTGTATATTATCCTGTCTCCCTTCATCCTTTCACTCTATGACTGTTCTTCACTTACTCTCAGTTATCTTCTATTCCTAATTATTCTAAATGCATCCTTAATTAGACTGTTTTCTGTCTCAGTAATTATCTTTTTACTTACTTCTGTTTCCTGATTTAGTTTTGCTAACTCACATTGTTTTAGTATCTTTCTTACCTTCAGTTCATTTCTCTGTTCTTCTCTCTCTTTTTCTCAGTGAATCTATATGCCTTACTCTTTGTAATTTGCTCTCCTTCTATTTCTTTTTGTCCTTCTACCCTAGTTTATTTCCCTTTCTGTGTTCTTCACTCTAACTTTATTTCTAAATAGAGTGTTATGATTTTTAACCTCTTCATTTGTATCTTTTAATTTAAAATACATATTTTACTAATTATAACTTATTTGTTCTTCTCTCTTTCACAGATACCAACTGTAGTAAAAAAAATTAAAGTTACATTTATTATATGGTAAGTATGACTAAAAAAATATAGTTTGTTATCACCCTTTGCTTTAAGGTCACTAACATTTTCTCTACCTCACTCCTGTGTTTTTACTCTGCTTCTCTCACTTATTCTTATTCTCCATGTTTACTCCCCTTTCCCTATTTACCCTCTCATATTCAACTTCTTTTGATCCCTATTCTTTACTTCACTTACCCTCTGTTCCCTTCCTTTGCTTCTTCACTCATTCTCTTTTTCTTAATTATTTACCTTACTCCTACACATATACCTCATCCCCCTCCCAACACATACACACACCTGTAACATACACCCCACACACACACCACACACACACCTCATACACACAAAAAATCCTCCCACACACACTCCTCAAACACACACACACATTCCATACACACACATACATCGAACACATATACACCCCACACTCATACACTTCTCACACATATTTCACACACCCTCATCTCTACCCACACCAAAACACTCCACACAACCACACCCACAGACACACCTTACACACCCACACTCCGACCTACACCCACTGACTCCCTGTAAGTCACACACACTGCATTACTTATCTTTTTTTGCTGTTTTACTCAAGCCCATTCAGGTACTGTTTCCTTTACTCTCTTTGTCCTCTCTCTTTGTCACTCCCCATGTGTTATCCTAATTCAATATTTCTCCCTCTTTAGTTATGCACACTACTTTTTTCTCTCTCTCCCTCACCAGTGTTATTTAAATCTGGTTCCGTTATTACCTTTTATCTGTACATCATTTTTTCTCTTTCCTTTTACTCTTTACTCTTTACAGCCACTCACATTCTTCATGTGCCTCTGCTTTAGTATTCTTCTTCTCTCTTTCTTTGTTTCACAGCCTTATATTTTTTTCATTTTCTCCCTTACACTTTCTTATATCTTTTACACTGTTTTACTATGTATTACACAGTACCTCTGTGTTGCTCCCTCTTGCTGTCTGTCTCTTAACATTACTCTCTCTTTCTCTTATGCTCTCCTTCTCTTGTTTTTTTTGTTCTTTTTTTTTTTGATTGCGCTAACGGGGCGCTTACCGGTGCGCGCACGGGGAAGCGTACCCATGAGAAAAATGAAGTCAAGAGTGCTAAAAATTTTAGTAATAATTTTAAAATGGGAGGTAGTTCTGAAAAGAACTTTTTTTTAAATGTTTTTGTTGTTTTATAGTTTGTTTATTATTTTTCTGAACATTTTTTTTGTTGATTTTTTGAACACTTATAATTTTTTGGGTGTTTTTTTGGGGGAACAACAAAAAAAGGAATTACAAATGGCTCAACAGGAGCAAAAAAAAAGATTTATTGCTTCTTCTTTTGGTTACATTGATGGTTTTCCACCGCATTGCTTATTAGGATCACGCTTAGTTCCCTATAGCACAGTGTCTTGCCACAGAAGACACATACAAATTTGAGACTGCCAATTTTTTTTTGAACATTGGGCACCATTTGCCGCCCTTCAGGTGCTGCATGTGATACTTTGGCAGAGGAGGTGCTGGGCTGTGGATTCTTCTGATTTTGCGCCATGGCACGAACCTCTGGTTGAGCAAGATTATTAGGATGCCACCTTTGCATGTGGCGCAACATAGTATAGTTGCCGAATGAATATTTCTTCTTGGAATTGCCCCTGGAAAGAATATCTCCTCAAATAAGGCACTTAACCTTAGGGGCATTCACTTTCTTCTGCCCAGGAGGGTGGGAGAAGAAGTCCCAAATAAAATGCACTTTTATGTGACTCTGTCTTGGCTCTTCAGGCAAAAATTGCCTGGGTTGTTCCTCCTCCTCCTGTTCTTCCTCCTCATCCTCTTCTTGTTCAGGGAGAAGGAACTGGGATGGTGGTCCTTCCTTTCTAGGTGGTTGTGGTGGTGGAGGGGGTCCACCAGCTGCAGCTACTAATGATGCCATTGTCACAATCAGATACAGGTCTTCCTCTCTCAAAGTAGAAAGTCAGAGTGAGGAAAAAAGTGGGGGCTTTCATCATTTGAAAAAAAAAGTGTTCTGGACCAATGAAAAGTGTTATTTTCAAGTCACATGATCCAAGCTTTCATCATTTGGAAACCAAAACTGATCTGCACCAATGAAAAGTGTTATTTTCAGATCACATAACCCAACACGCTTACACTACGCGCCCCGGGTCATATGACGCATCACGCGACTACGCAAAACGTCATGATGTTGTTTTCGTTCGCGGGAATAGCGCTTTCGGGACGCTCCCCGGTACGCGCCCCGGGGCGCGCCGTAACATTGCGCTCACCCGTGCGTTCACCGGTACGCGCCCCCGGGAGCCCCCCGGGGCAAACAATAAAAAAAAAAAAGAAAATACATATTTACACAATATAAAATTCGTTATAAAAATTATTACTTTTCATACCTATAGAGATTTGCTATTAAAAACCTATGAAATTCACTGAAAAAAACCATAGGTTTCACACCAGTTATAGTTAGGAATTAGCATTTAAAAAACCTATTAAATTCACTGAAAAAACCATAGGTTTTACACCAGTTATAGTTAGCTGGAAATTTTACTCGCATAAAGCCATTGAAATTCCCACGTTATAGTTAGTTGGACTCACTATAACTTGCGCGTGCAATGCACTGCTGATGACGTCACATATTACATCACTCATGACATGGTCAGTGACATCACTCATGGCATCACTGATGACATCTCAAATGACATCACTGATGACAACATCCTTGTGACAAAGTGGCAGTGTTTTCCAGCATCTAAGGTCAATTCCCCTTAATACTCGCATTAGTTGCTGGTGTGCTTCTATTAATTTGTTTACTTAAATATGGATGCACATTCTGCAGCACACGAGAATGTCCCGGCTGTTGCTGGTCCGCATCCGAATGCTTAGTTATTACGGAGCGCTGCCTCTGGCTACATTGAGTGCAGTTTATAGATTATCGTTTCGATTCTCCTTTTTCACATGCGTTCAACCTGTCTTCCTTTGCCTGAGCTGCGATTTAGACTGGGCCCTGGATTTGTGTCTCTGCTGTACGGTGTCTCCCAACGCGGATTATGACCAGCTGATGAGCCCCTTAGTGGTTCATGACTTGCTCTGTTCTGGCAGCGGGATTACGGCTTTAGCAGCGATACATGGAATATTGGGACGTTGGAATGTTTTTGCAGCGGCGCGTGACTTCTTGGCACGCAGTTACATTGAAGATGACCCGAGTTTTCCTCCAATGGTGATAGAGGCTCCGGTCATTGAGGAACATGTATGTTCATTCTCACTATTGAATTGGATGGCTGAAATGTTTTCAGATGAGAACAATGACTTCCTTTTGGAGGCTGTTGCTACATACTGTGCGTATACGCTGTTTTGATTTTTCTACCTATTCTTTATTATTTAGTTACTGTTTTCTATCAAACAGCGAATAATTTTTTTTTGCAAATTTGAACTTGACTCTGCTTTTCAGGCTTGGACTCTAAGTTCCTAATTCACCCACGTTTATATCACATGCTTCGATCGAGGGAGGGTGTTGTGGGCTGAGCCTTGCACTCACACCGTGTTAAGTTAGCATGGGTTTATTAGAAGCTTAAACACCATTTTTGCTTTCCTGCTCTGCTTTGCACACGACACGCACTTGTGATATTGTTTAGAGAAGGCTGAGTATTTTGATTCATATGAGAATAATTTGTTATGCTACATTTCTAGACTGCCTCGCTAATTTAGTGTGTATAGTGAGAACATGGAACATCAAGGTTATCTTGGATACTGTGTCTGTTATTCGGAATGATCCTCGCACGTTCGACCCATAACACATATGCAGCTGTGGCCACCTGATACTGGCGCTTTTAATAATGTATTGTGGAGGCATAATTACACACAGTTGGAGAACATTCGTATCCTGACAGTTTGTGCAAAACTCAATGTGATCCACTACTGCTGAGTACCAGAGGTATGGGTCCGCCCATGTAATCCTATGAGACCTTCTATAGTTATAAACTAACCTGGTAGGTAGGGAGGGTGAAATGTAGGTATATTTTAAATCTGTTTCCCTTTAGCATTATAGGATGCTTTCTCCCTTTGTATTTTATGCAATAGTAACAATGCTGACAAACTTGTTTCTGATAATTTTTTTGGTTGTATTATCTAAGGTACTGCGCATGAGATTACGGCATTAGAAATAAACATTTCAAACTTGCACGTGTCTTTATTTACTCCTTGTTTTGGACTGGTGTAAGACAATAACGAAAGAGTGCTCTTTTTATCCACCTTACTTGAGGTAATCTAAGTCGCATGTTCTGGGTTGACTAGTCATTGGTGTTTTTGCTATAGGACGAAGAACCAATGAGTCACTGATTGCTAGTCTGGTAGGGGGTTTGGGTACTAAGGTGGGTTTTGGTACATCGTAATTCACTGAGGTCCTAAGTCTTTATTCAAGTTCTGTGTAGGAGCAGAATTCCTGCAACAGTAGTTACAACAAAAAGGCTCGATAAAGGGCCTTGAGTTTGAATCAGAATATGAAATTGAAGAATAATTGATAACCCCAGCCAAGAAAGGCAGAAAGAGTGCAAATTTACAGTGCCTTGCGCCGGGGTAGTTGTTACAATAAAAAGGCTTGATAAAGGCCTGCACTTTGAATAGGAATATGAAATAGAAGAATAGTTGATAATCACAGCTAAGGAATGCAGCAAGTAGTTGTGTGTATTTGTGGATGATGTGTTGATTGAGTGGAAGATGAAAACGGTGAAAAATAAGAAAGGCTGGAGACACGCAAACTACCCACTACCTTGTCAGTGAAGTGGATCTTTGGATTTCCAGCTCATTACACAGATAGGGTGTTGGATTCCGCAGTGGGAGCAAGAGAAACGAGTACCACATCTAAGGAAGCAAGCTAGTGCATAAAGTACACAGTGTGCGTAGAAAGGACGCAAGAAATGACGGAAGTGTGCAAATTACCCACTGCTATTCACAGGTAGTAGTTACCAAGAAGGCTGAATAAAGGGCCTACACTTTGAATTTGAATTAAAGAAGAATAATTGATAAGCCCAGCCAAGAAAGGCAGCAAGTAGGTGTGTGTATTTGTGGATGATGTGTTGATTGAGCGGAAGATGAATAAGGTGAAAAATAAGAGAGGCTGCAGAGATGCAAACTTTCCATTTGTTTGTAATGTGAATATTTATATATATTGGTTTTTTGAACCAGGGAGCTCGAAATATATATATATATATATATTACCTACTGGCAGTCGCCAGTAGGTATATATAGTTAGGATTTTTTCTCTATGGGATTTTTGAAAATTCTATGTCTAATAACTTTGGCGTTTGTGGACGGAATTGGCTGAAATATTCAGGAAAATGGCACATTTTGTTTCTGAGCAGCCCTTGAAAATTTGGGGGGGGTTCATCAAGGGGGGGCCGAGAAAAAAGGGGGGTCCCAAAACGTGTTTTTAACATTGAGTTTTCCATAGGGCGGTTGGCCTCACTTTTAGCCCGAACGGCTGAATGGATTTGCACGAAACTTGGCAAAATTGTAGGGACTGGTAGCCCGATGTGCCTTTTGTAGGTCTCAATATATGTGCTCCAGTGGATTTTGAGAAATTAACGTTCAAAAAAAGATATGTATCTGTAACAGCGGACCGGGCAGCACTCCGGTTCGCGGACTTTTCGCGTTACGGAGCTTTGTGAAGCGAAGCTGATTGGTTCTCCGGCGTCTGTAAACATTCCAAACAGTCCGTAGCGGCCGCCATCTTGTCTCTTGGTAGGATCGAGAGACAAGAGGAGGCCAAAGCGAAGGGGCAAATGACCATAAGGGGGCATAGTAGATCCTCCCTGACCCCCTAGGTTTGATGTGGAGGTTTTAAAAGGGCCCCGCGGGGCAAAAAAAAATAAAAATAATAATAATCGAACGGCTGAATGGATTTGCACGAAACTTGGGGAAATTGTAGGTACTGGTAGCCCGATGTGCCTTTGCTAGGTCTTAATATATGTGCTCCAGTGGATTTTGAGAAATTAACGTTCAAAAAAAGATATATATCTGTAACAGCGCTCCGGTTCGCGGACTTTTCGCGTTATGGAGCTTTGTGAAGCGAAGCTGATTGGTTCTCCGGCGTCTGTAAACATTCCAAACAGTCCGTGGCGGCCGCCATCTTGTCTCTCGGTAGGATCGAAAGACCAGAGGAGGCCAAAGCGAAGGGGCAAATGACCATAAGGGGGCATAGTAGATCCTCCCTGACTCCCTAGGTTTGATGTGGAGGCTTTAAAAGGGCCTCGCAGGGCAAAAAAAAATATATCGTTTTTTTAGTTCTTTTGCGTGGGGAGCGCCCGGTTCGCGAACCGGGAAGCGTTCTGGGGAGCGTACTTTCTTGAAAATTAGTGAAAAAAGTTAGAGTAAAATAATAATTGTGAGTGATCAGATGTAGGGTAGCTCTGAGAAGAGCTTTTGGGTTTATGGTACATTTAGTTACTTATAAGTAGGTACCAATGCACAGTCTTAAATTCAGAATGAAAATTCTGTTGCCCTCATCTGAGAAGTGAACTCCATCTCCTCTGTAGATATCTTGCATGTAGTAACGCAAGTTATTGTTGTACAAGGAGCCCATTCCATGGTCTCTCATGTAAGCTGATACAGATTTGTTTACATGCTTCCTCGACTTCTCAATTTGTGGACAAAATTGGTTCGACCACCTCCATTTCTGTCTTTGGCATATATTTGAATATACCAAGGCAGTCTGAGGAAAAAGTGCCATCAATTGCTCAAAGGTGTCCTTTAAAAGCATTTCCAGACCTACCCCAGTCAAAGTGCCCAAGTCATTACCTCCACAGTGCACAATTAACAGGTCAGGTTTTGGCAAATGCATAAAGGTTTTCACCAATGGTATCAATTGGTGACATTTTAATCCTCTGTGGCCAAACCACTTAATTTCCACATCTTGTAAATTGAGGTTAGGTAAATTCCTGTTTTCAGCGTACCTCTGAGCCCAATAGATGTAACTATGTCCAACAATCCAGACAGAAAACATGGCGAGAGAAGGTTCTGCTGCAGTCAGATGAAGTGTGGCAATGAAATGGCAGTTGAAAAAATAAGAGTTTAAAGTGAAAAAAACTGTGGAGTTTCTGTGTTAATGAAGCAGTAACAGTGATTGGTGGATTTTGATTGCTGAAAACAGAAAGTTAGGGTGCATGGATGAGTTCGTTGAAAGATGTATTTTGAGTGGCGAAGAAAAAATCATTAAATGGAAGAATGCACTGGATATGCAGGTGCACTGAGAGTTCAGAGTTCAATTGCAACATTGTTGTGTGAACTTGCAAACACCAGAGGTCTTGCAAGAGGTGGTTGCTATGCAAAAAAGCAGAGAGGGCAGAGGGGGGAAGGGTTTTGATTTGAAAAAAAGTGAGGGAAGAGTTTTGATTGGGTGACATGAGAGATATGTGTGAAGAATTACAGCATTTCTGTGCTTTTGATAGCTGCAGACTCTGGAGTGCATAGCTTTTGCTCTGCTGAAGTCAAATTGGTGTGTTTCTGAGACTGTTTTGAAACTCAAAGTATTTGCTAAGGTGAGAAAAGATTTCTTTAATTTAGATAGAAAATAGTGTGCTTTAAGGAGAAAATTATGAAGAAAGTTGTGTTTTTCAAATGTTGCTTTGTCTCAAGTGTTTTACAAATAGATTTTGTTTCTTTGAGAAATTGTAATTGGAGAAAATGTGAAGTATTAGTACTGACAGGGTTTTTATGTGCATAGGAGCTGTGGAGTGTTTTCAAATTATGATTTGTAAATCGTTTTTGAGGAAAAGGAATGGTTTTAATACTTATGACAAGGACATAATGGTGTATGCTTCTTTATAAGGCAATTGAGTGTCTCTGATGTTATTTTTCCCATTTTAATGTAAGACGTTTCCCTGTGGAGCAAATTGCTTGTAAATATGCTCCCACCTGTGCATGGCAAATTTAGATTTTGAATGTTTGCGTTAGATAGGCATGTTAAAGGTGACCGAAACATGCTGCAAAGGCAATCAAAAAACGCTTTCATGTGTCTTAAGGACATTTTAAGTCATTTCCCCATGTGGAGTGTTTTCAAATTATGAGTTGAAAATCGTTTTTGAGGTAAAGGAATGTTTTCAAAATTTATGTGCGCCATATGCCCCCAAATTTCTTTTTCAGGGGTGCAGCAGGGTGTTCTTGAGACACCCCTGCACCCTCGGAAAAATTCGTAATTTGCGATGAGGTAATTGCTAATCGCAAATTGCACCTTCATTCGTATGGGCCTCCTGCTCCATGGAAATGAATGGGTAATTTGTAATTAGCAAATAGCTCATCGCAAACTAGGAATGGTAAAGAATCGCTATTTATTCCTTAAAGTTCGCTATTTAGGAAATGCAAAAAACTTTGATGATACATATGGCGGTTCATCTCTAAGAAGATAAGAAGCATAGGGATAGATTTATGATGACTGGCGCATCACCAGGGATGTGCCAGTCATCCTGCGCTGCTGTTCCGACACCCATGGTGTGCTGCATTTACAATGCGGCGCATCATGGGGCAAAAACAGCACAGATGCGTGACGTATCTGTGCCGTAAAGGTGGCGCATTGCTGGAGTTGTATCGCAAGTGTGATGAAGCTCCAGCAAGGCTCAGGGGTGCCCCTGTCGCAGGGTTTCTGTTCTCACACAGAACTGTGCACAGAGGATTGGAACCTCGGCGAATTAGGGTGTTCCAAAACTCACCTTAGTAATCAAAAACCCCTTAGCAAGCTAGGTACAGTGTCACATTGGATATAACAAACTCTCAATGTTTAGACAATCCAGAATATGAACTTATAGTACCTCAGGATACGTGGAACTCATGAACACTCGGTCGTTATATATTTCTTAGAAACCAGAACATGGAGTTAAGAAGAACACATGTGTATTTGAAATGTTTATTTACTAATGCCGTCTTCTCAGGCGTAGTATCTTAGATAATACAAGTACACATATTATCAGTAGCAAAATTACCAGCATAGTTACTAGTACATAAAAAGCGAATGGTGACAGTATGTTAACATGCTGTAAATGAATAAGAGTTAGCAACACTTATAAGCAGCCGCGGCCGTGGAGGGAGTTACAGTGGGGCAGGGAGGCGGGGAGGTGGAGGGGCAGGGTGGAGAGGGCTCCACCCTGCCCCTCCCCCTCCCCGCCTCCCTGCCCCACCGTAACTCCCTCCACGGCCCGCGGCTGCTTATATCTCACCCTCCCTAATACACCTATTATATTATTTGCTAAGAAGGTCTCTTTGTGTTGCTTTAGGGCGTGCCCATACTTTAGTGTCTTAGATTTGAAGGAATCACATCAGCATACACCAGCTCTCTCTTCATGTGAACCGCATCAAGTGTTGTGTATGTGTGTTCGGCAAAGCAATATAAAACCCGCCTCATGCCCAGAATTGGCAGAAGCTGCACTTATGTTATGAGTATGAAGTCGTGGAGATCAGACCTCATAACAATTCTGTATCGTGTTGTTCTTGAAACTTCAGCACTCGCTGTACAGATATAGTTTAACAAGCAAAGCAGATAGTAGAGCAATAACATATTATTCTCATGTAAACCACGATGAACTACTAGGTTGAAAGCTAAAGCAACAACTAAGTGTCGTGTGCAGAAGTTGCAAAAAAGGAAAAATGGCGTTTAAACCGGTAATGAGCCCATGCTAACTTAACACGGTGTAAAGATATCCAGGATCTAGATGACACCTCCCCATGATCCGGAAACGAACTTAATAAGATAATAGAAGTGCCATCTCATGAGAGCAGATTGCAACTTTATATGTGGACGGTCCGCAAGGTAAAACATTAAAAACTAGGAAAATTTAATGCTAAAGAAAAATAAAACAGCCAACTACTTTATCGAGGCTGAAGCCAATAGGCAAGCTAAATAATAAAAACTTGACAAATAAGTCAATGAATTGTCAATGAAATGCTAGTACTCAGCATATCAAACATGAAAAAGGTCTATGACATAACTGTGTATGTAAAATAAGCTGCAACAGCCTCCAATAGGAAGTCCCCGTCTTCATCCGAAAAGAGTTCAGCCATTCAATTTAAAAGCGGAAAAGAACATACGTGCTCTCCCAGCACCGGATCCTCTATCACCATCAGAGGACAGCTCGGTGGGTTTTCAAGAAAGCTCTGTTCCAAGAAAGACTGTGTTGCCGCCAGTAAATTCCAGGGACCAATTAGTCCATGCATCAATGCCACAGCCATAATCCTTTCGCCAGGACAAACCAACTCGTGAGTAATGATAGGACTCATCAGCTGATTAAAGTCGACGTCAGGAGAAACCGGTCCGCAGAGACACAAATCAATGGCCCAATCGAAATCACAGGTCAGGCAGTGAAATACAGGCTGGACACAGGTGAAGTAGGAGAACCGAAAAGATAATCCATATGCCGTGCTTAATATCGCCAACGGCATTGTGCCATAATATTCAAGCATGCGATTGCGGAACAGCGTCAGCAGCTGCAGGGCGGGAGCTTGCACAGGAGGGACATCCATATTTAAAAATGTAAAAAAGCACAAGAGCGTCCGCTGCTAATGCAAGTAAAAATGGGAATCCACCAAGCACAGTGGAAAAAATAGAATGAAAGAAAGCAGGGATGACTCCAAAGATTTTCTCAAATGAAGTCACAAGACCACTGGTAACAACTTTAAAAAAGTGCGCCAGGCCCTTTGTGGAGGACGCGTTAAAGATAGTCCGAACCATGTCGCTGAAATGCAAAGGCGAATCAGTATTTAAAAGGGTCTGCACCTCTGTACGGGTGTTCGCTATGTGAAGCACGAAAGTTTCACGGGCCGAACTCAAGGCCACCTCTCTCTGAGACAAAAGAGCTCTTATTCTTGCCATGCCGTTGAAATCTGCTCCCAAGGTTGGTATTTGTGGCCAGATTGAAAACTCCCTATGTTCATGTGTGGGAGGAAATAGAACATTTCTGCAGCAAATAACCCGTTCACTTACTGTTACGATAAAAGGAATACTTTTAATTAACCCAGAACAATCTTCATTATTGAGCATCAAATAACTACCATTTTCCAACAACTTGAACGTGGGGATGATAGCAGGAACTGGCGTGCCTTGCAACACGCAAGCCATATTTGGTCGGTGTTTGTTGCATGAACCGTGTAACTGTATGTGCCTACACATTAGTGAATGATCTGGCGTCTCAGTGCATTCCTCTCCATTCAGATAAACTTCTTGATCATCTTTGAAACATCTGTATGTGTATGGAAGCGACCAGACCTCATGAAGAAAACCACTACCTAAAGGTTCATAACGACCTATTGGTATATATTTCATACAATTTGAAAACTTATATAAAGCAAAAGGCAGCGTTATTATACCGTGGATAAGGCACGTTGCCAAAGCAGCCAACCTTTTGGATTTATACTGGAAATGTTAAAGGAAGAATTATGGAGTAGGGCCTGTAAATCTTTAATGGACAACCGAGTAAAATTACTCCAACCATCATATTCCTCTAACTCCGGGATAGTAGGGGTGTTTAATTTTTTAGAAGTAGCCAATCCAAAGCATTTGGTCTGGGAAATTGTTTCATTCACAAACAACATATGATTTGGGATGAGACATGCACGGTGCAAAGCCTCAGTGCCTTGTACCTGCCAGGTTCGTGAACCCCAAACTGATGTAGATCCTGGATATCTTTACACTGTGTTAAGTTAGCATGGGCTCATTACTGGTTTAAACGCCATTTTTCCTTTTTTGCAACTTCTGCACACGACACTTAGTTGTTGCTTTAGCTTTCAGCCTACCTGCGTCAAGATCTATGCCTGCTTCAAGTAGGCGCAGGGTTTTGATGCAGCTTTGTCCTATCTGATTGTAAATGCGGCACACCGTGGGTGGCAGAGCAGCGGTGCACGTTAACTGGTGCATCCCTGGGGATGTGCTAGTTAATATAAATCTGCCCCTTTACATTTAATTATGTGCAGGGGACACAGAGTCGGTGAGGTTTATCCAAGGTTAAGAAGAGATGAGTCCTGTTCAGTGAAAAATTGGAGATAGGCTTCACCTCCTCACAGCCGCGGGCCGAGGAGGGAGTTACGGTGGGGCAGGGAGGCGGGGAGGGGGAGGGGCAGGGTGGAGGGACCTAAAAACTGGCATATGGATAATTGCAGGTAAGTACATAATTTAATTATTTAAACGAAATTCGTAGCGCGCACAGCATCGCATTTTGCGATGCTGTGCGCGCTACGAAATTCGTTTGAATAATTAAATTGTGTACTTACCTGCAATTATTCATATGCCAGTTTTTAGGTCCCTCCACCCTGCCCCTCCCCCTACCCGCCTCCCTGCTCCACCGTAACTCCCTCCACGGCCCGCGGCTGCCTCCTCAGCATCATTGGACATGGTTAAATAATAGCTGCAAAATGTTACTCTTGTTAAACAATTTTACTATTATAATCTCTGAGATTTGTTTCTTACTCTGCAACATCTCATTGTTGTTATCTTTCTTTAAAGATAAAGACAACATCAACATGAGCGACAATCAGCAATCAGTTGATTTCGACCTCATCATTGAACTCGTAATTGAAACATCAGTGGATGTTGATCCCTTGGATGATTTCAATCCTGAGGATGAAGAAGAACGTGATGAGGATGCAGATTTGTCAGAATTGTATGACATAGGATGGGAAGCTGACGTGCTTGAGCCTATGGAACTATAAACATTTATTTTATAAATTTATAATAATTAAAAAGTAAATATTTAAACCGTTTAATTTAAAAATAAAGACACCTTCAAAAACAGGTTATGTGTAGTGTCTTCAATAAAATATTAAAATATGGTCATAAAATTAGATCAGATTCATATATAAAACAGCACAGGTAAAATGAATATAAATTCCATTTCTTTTCTGCTATTTCTGTATTCTAAATTTGCCATGTACAAAAAAATGTTCTATGTAAAAATGTTAAGTAATGTGTTAAGTTTTTGATGACTGTTATTAATTTACTGTTGGGTAATAGTGGTTAATAACATTTTTTATTATATTTTACCACAGATTCAACTGCAGATCATTTCAAGATTTCAGCATGCCAACCAAAGAAAGAGTGAGAAAGGCTGCAAAACGTCAAAGACAGCAGGTGAATGAAAAAAAGCAGCAGTCCTCTAACAAAAAGATTTGTCAAGTCACCAAGAAAGCACCGGGTAAGAGTACAAAAACATTCATAAGAAATATCTGTAGTAAAAAAAATATTACTACAGAAAATGTTTCAGTCCAGAAAAGGAGAAGCAATTCAAACGGTAAGGAAAGGCCAATGAAAAATGTTACTGCTAGAGTAAGAGATAACTCTATGCATGAAAGTAGAAGGAAACAACAGTTTAGGGACATTCGTAAACGAATGTTCCGCAACAGGATAATTGGCAATTTGTTAAAAAATATTAAGAAAGGTCAACAGAAAGTGGTTTTTTATAAGAGAAAAAAAATAGTTGAGAAAGTTATTGATCAGGCATTTGAAATTAAACGTAAGTTATTTATTTTGACAATCAATAGAATTAGGAAGCTAAACAAGGCAATTTATGATTTCAAAAGAAATAGTAGATGGAAGAGAATAGTTAATCGTAGTAATTTTTGTGAAGTTTTTTCTGGAGATTGGATGCATAGTTCAAGCTCTGAGGCATTTTTTAATGAGGAGAGTTATTTCCAGGATAATGATTTGGTGCATGCAGTTGACACCAGTGGTCGAGCTTATGAAGTGAAAGATGGTTGTCCAGTTGAAAAAGAAAAACTTGTGACAACAGAGATAGAAGAGGTGTTAGGTAATGAGGTTTTAGGGAGACGTCCTAAGGGTCCTGTGTACACCTGGAAGTGTAGTAGTATTTGCAGTGTACGACAGGATTCCATCAATTTGCTTTGTGATTTTATACGGTCATTTAATAAGAAAAGTTTGAAGCGGAAAATGAAGTTGTTGCAAGAATTAGATCCTTGCAGAGTGAGAGAAGTGATAGGTTTGCATGGTCATTCACTGGCTTGTCTTTCCAGGAGAGTATGCCAGAGTGTTTTTCATCATTTCAGGATGCTAGCAGTGCATCATAATAAAGTGAGGAAATTAGTTAGAATGTTGTATTATGCTAAGAGTCCAGCAATTATGCTTAAACAATTATGCGCTGCTCTTTTGCATGGTTCTGAAATAGATGTGAAGAATATATGTGAAGAAATTGAGTTTTGTTACTTTGGAAGTAAAGAGGAGAATGTTGAAATTGACCAAGAAGAAGAGAGTAATGTGGAAGATAGTGTACAGGTTTCCAGTACAGATAATTTCCAGAGGGAAATTGCGACGTTTGAGGTGAAATCAAGTGAGAGGCCAAATTTCACTTGTGTGTGTTGTCGACGCACTTATTATAAGAATCAGACTAAGTTAGTGGATTTATATGGAAAAAGTGAAAGGGAAAATAATAGTGAATGGAAGGATTTTACAACATACTTGATGGTAGAAAATTGTTTTGATTTGGGATTGGATCAACGTTTGTGTACTTATTGTTGTAACAAATTAAATCAAAACCAGATGCCTGCTAGAGCAGTTCATAATAATCTGGAATTGGTTGAGATTCCTTCTGAATTGAAGGATTTAAATACTTATGAATCTATTTTGATTCAAAGTATCCATCCCTTTCAGGCTATTGTAAGAATGGAGCCAAAGACAGGGAAATTGCCTCCATCAGATTTACAGAGAGGATTAAAGGGAAGAGTTGTTTATTTGCCTCTAGATTTGAAGAAAAACATTAATACAATTGGAGTAGAAAAAGTGGAAGAGGAACCTCTTGTTATCTTAGTTAATGGGGTTCCGACAAAGAATAAGAAAATATGGCAAGATTTAGTAGATGTTAGGAAAGTCAAAAGGGCAACATTGTATTTGAAAAAATATAATAAATACTATAAAAATGTATATGTTGCAGAAGAGGAAGTAAGTGAGGAAGAGGATAGCGATTTGTGTGCTGGTCAAATTGAGAAAGTAGAACCCTGTACTAGTGAAGAAATATATGAACATTATAGTGTTCATCCTTTGCATTCCAAGGAAGTCATGGGGAATGCTATTGAGTTGTTTCAAATGAAACAAGCGAAAGGGAGTCCCATTAGTGTTTGTGAGGAAAGTTTGGAAGCTCGGTGTTTCCCACAGCTTTTTCCAACAGGTCAGGGAGGAAGATATGATGAGCGACCTCATCAAATTCCTGCTTCTGAATACCGGACTTTGCGATTGTATGCAGGAGATCCTAGGTTTCGACAATGCATTCCTTATTTGTTTCATCTCCTGTTTGAAAGCGATCTGTCTGGACTGTCATATGCAGTGAACCACATCTTGAAAAGTGGTATACACATGCAAAACATCTCGGCAAGTGACTTTATGGATAAAGTCAATGTCCAAGACAGTATTTTGGATTCTCACCTGATTAATCTCATGGCGTGTCAGCGTGGTACTAATGAGTACTGGTACCGTCGTCATGGTGATTTAAAATGTATGCTGAGAAACTTAGGAACTCCCACATGGTTCCTCACTTTGAGCTGTGCTGAGTATGGCTGGGAAGACTTACTTGAATTTCTACGAGAGGCAAATGCTAACGTAGAAAACATCGAATTCAAGACACCCGGAGAACTGTGCTCTTTGGATCCAGTCAATGTATGTAGGTACTTCAATCATAGATTTGAAGGTATGATGTCTTTCATCATGAATAAGAAGAATCCACCTCTTGGAGAGGTGTTGGATTTCTTCTGGAGGAAGGAGTACCAAGCAAGAGGTGCTCCTCATATACATATGTTGCTGTGGATCAAGGATGCACCTAAATTTGGAACGGATGCAGAAGACTCAGTGATGAGTTTCATAGAACAGTATTCTACGTGTGCTGTTCCAAACGCAAAGGAGAAAAAAAGCCTAAGAGAAAAAGTTCTACGTTTCCAAAGCCATCGATGTGGAAAGTACTGTCGTCGTAAATTCCGGAACAAAGACAAGTTCTACACCAAATGTCGTTTCGGCTTTCCACGACCGGTGATTTCTAAAGGAAGAGTGAACAGTTTGATGTCTTCGCTGCGACATAATGTGATGAAGAAATCGCCTAAAAACACATACAATTTGAAGAGGAACGAAGAGTCTAAGTACATCAACGACTACAACCCGGTGATTTTGTCCATGTGGAATGCTAACATGGATATACAGTTTGTGGCTGATAACTGTATGGCTGTGGCTCGGTATGTGACATCTTACATCACCAAAAAAGAGAAGACAGAATTGAAGGATATGTGGGAGGACATTTCCCATGAAAAGAGCCTCAGCAAGAAGTTGTACAGTTTCAGTCTGAAGATGTTGTCGCATCGAGAAATCGGAGCTTACGAATGTTCTGACCGGTTGTCTTCAGCAAGTCTCTATGCCAAGTCCAGGAGTATCGTTTGGGCGAGTGTTGGTCTTGCTGCAACGCGTAATCGAGTTCTCAAACCTGTGCGGGAAATTGAGTATTTGGCGGAAAAGGAGCCAAACAGTACCGACATTTTGAAGACCAACATGTTGGATACATATTATCCAAATCGAAGCAGTCACCTCGAGAATGTTTGTCTGTATGAGGTTCTGCAAAATTACATATTCAAGAGGAACATCAAAGAAGATACTGAGAAAGGAGTGTATGCTGTAATAGGAAGTGAGGGATGTCTGGTCAAGCAAAGAAAATGCCACTTGATAAACCATCGAAAATTGAGTGGCGAATCTCCTGAAAAAAAGGAGTTTTTCTATTTAGCACTTTTGCAACTTTTTAAGCCTTGGCGTGCAGAAGAGGAACTGCTTGGAGATTTCCTTTGTTACGAAGACTCTTTCAATGCTGCCAAGGAGACCATAGAATGTCCTGCTTTTCCCAAATATGTAGAAATGTTGAATGTGGAAATTGAGCAGGAAGCAACGATTGCAGCCGAGATTGCCAGAGACAGTTCTCAGGACAGTCAGAGTTCTGCTTCATTGAGTCAGGATCCACTAGGAGGACCTCTTATCGAAAATGAAGCTGCCACTGCTATGAATGAAGTGGAAAGAGCCATGGCACATGCTCAGGAGGATGCGGTTAACTTAGAAGAGTTGGAAAGACAACTCAACGTTGAGCAGAGGAAAATATATGACGAACTTACCATGCAAATTGATCATGGATTAAGTCATGACAAGAAAGAGTGCTCATGTACGTCGTTGAAGCCTGTCCGACTGTACGTGAGTGGAGAAGCGGGAACTGGAAAAAGTTTCCTTATTAAAGCAATTTCATGTTATTTGCAGGAAAGGACAGAGTCATCGCTGTCTTGTGTTGTCACCGCTCCAACTGGACTGGCAGCACATAACATTAAAGGGATTACTTTACATCGTTTACTGATGCTGCCAGTGGAGCATGACAACAAATTAGAATATCACAAGCTATCTGGAGATGCTTGTTTTGAAGTTTCAAGAGTCTTGAGGAAAATGAAACTTCTTATCATTGACGAAGTAAGCATGGTTTCCAATGTCATGCTTGCCTTTGTGCATTTGAGAATGCAAGAAGTTCTCAAAACAGAGTATGATGTGTTATTTGGTGGCAAACACATCATTGTTTTCGGAGATCTTCTGCAGCTGACACCAGTGAAAGGGCAACCTGTGTTCAAAATGCTCACGCATGAAGATACCAGGAAGTGCTTAGGGAGCATTGGCAACGTCAATATATGGTTAAACTTCAATTATGCTGAACTGCATGAAAATATGCGTCAGGCAAAGGATGAAGTTTACAAGACTATTCTACAAGATGTTAGAATTGGAAAAGTGACCGAGCATGGGAAAGAAGCTTTACATGCACGATTACTGACAAATTTATATCCAGACGAAGATGTTGTGCCTGAGAATATTTTTCAGAAAATTACTGAGAAAAAATCTGGAATATGTTTGATGCCAACTCTTGCAGAATGTGCCAAATTCAACAACAAAATGTTGCATTTAGAAAAGCAAGAGATTGTGAAACTGGAAGCTATTGACAGAGTAGAGCATATGGGATCAACAATTATTTTGTCTGAGAATCTGAAAACAAAATTGGATTCATTAGAGAAGAGTATATCTAAAACTGCAGGTTTTGAAAAGACTCTGAATGTGTGCTTGAACTGCCGTATAATTTTAAGAAGGAATTTACATGTTGAAAGAGGTCTGGTAAATGGATCAATGGGTATTGTTGTTGATTTTGTGAAATACAGAAATAGAGATGGAATTGAATTTTTAAAAATTAAATTTGATGGCATTGAGGAAGTACAGCTAATTGGTCGTTGTTCTGCTAGATTTTTGCTTGTAAAAGACTTATATGTTCGTCGTAAGCAGTTTCCTGTTTGCTTGGCATATGCGGTGACAATCCATAAATCGCAAGGTTTAAGTGTAGACTGTGCATTGGTGAATATTGGCACTTCTGTGTTCAAGGAGGGTATGGCATATGTGGCATTGTCACGAGTTAGAACTTTATCGGGATTGTACTTGATTAAGTGTGATGTCACAAACATTTGTGCGGATCTAGATTGTGTTAAGGAATACAATAGGTTAAGAAGAGAGTATGCGCCACATTTGCCTCAGTATCCTTTGTTTGAGAAACGTGTGGTAGGCCGAAAACGAAGAAATGTGACCAATACTGGGGAGGTTGTAGCAAAAAGACGAAAAGTCGATGAACCTGAAATTATAAGCAGAAACAAAAAGGATTCTGTTGAAGATGTTGTTGGTTTTCAATTTGAAAACAGTTCTGGTGTCAACTGCTATGCTAATGTAGTGGTTAATGTTTTGTTTTCTCTAGAAAATGTAAAAGAAGAGATTGTGGTCAATTCTGATCAAAGATTTTGCAGTTTGTTAAATTCTGTGTTAGAGAAATGTAGCACTGATAGAACAAACATAGAAAGTGTGTCTGAAATTCGAAATCTGTTAGACAGATGTTCAGGCCAAACACAATTCTCTCAAAATAGTCAGCAAGATTGTCAGGAGTTTTTAATGTATATGCTTGATGTATTGCATGATGAAGGTGTAGATGTAGATCACCTGTTTGGGCTTTCTTATCAATGGCAGCATGACTGCGAGAACTGTAGGGTATCAAGTACTACTAGTGTAGACTCAGAAAGATTTATATATTTAACTTTGCCAGACAGTAAATCAGTCTCTTTTAATAAGCTAGTAAAAGCAGCTGATCACAACATGGAGTGTAGCCAATGTAAATCTGAAATGATGTCCACATTATTTATACGAACATATGGCCAGTATGTCATTTTAATGTTCCAACGATGTAGGCCTGATGGAACAAAATTGACAACTTTAATTAAAAATTTTGTGGCTTCACAGTTGTCAATATCAGGAAGGACTTTTGTAACTGTAGCAATTATATATCATGATGGTCCTTCAATAACATCAGGACATTACACAGCTTATTTAAAGTGTAGAAATGGCTGGTCATTCTGCAATGATTCTGTTTTAATTAAAAAAAAAAATTGCCGTATGACCTTAAAAACTCTTACCTGGTGTTTTTAAAACCAAAATTTTAGGGAAAGAATCTCGGGATGTGCTCAGAGGAATTTCAAGTAGTTCTAATGGCTCCTACACGATTTGGCCTTGAGGATAAGTGTAGTACAGAGACATAACTTCTTACCATAACACTGGACGTCATGGAGAAATACGTGCACTTTGAATGAGTTCAGAAAAACTGTTTCTTTTTATAAGCTAATTGAAGCAGCCAATCAAAACACGGAGTAGAGGGAATGTAAGTCTGCAATGCTGTCTACTGTTTTACATTGCTTTGTGATTAAAAGTGATGTAGAGAATTAAATAATTGTACTAGTCATAAAGGTAGTGTAAGTCTGCTTCATAGTAAGCAGTATCAGTGTGATAGGAAATGTAGAACATGATTGAGCAAGAAGGGGAAGATATTACTAGTCCAGGATTGTGAAAATGATCTTCAACATTTTAATTGTGAAAGTTGCGGAAATAGAACATGACGGGATTGGCTTAAAAGAATTCTAAAAGTTATAAATGGCTCAGACACGATTTGGCCTTGTGGAAACGTGTGGTAGAGAGCGAGAAGTCATTTATTGTATGTAACATGTTTTTGAAAACGATGGAGGTTTTCTTTCAGAAAGTGGCGGGTTTAGAGTAATAACAGCACAACAGAGTGTAAGCTGTTTATAGGACATCCTTGGCCGTCATGGAAAGTAAGTTAACTTTAAGGAGTTCTGAATTCTGATTTGTTATGTTGTATGGGTTTTTTAAACACAATCATTTTGATTGTGGTTTTTTTTTCCCCGCTGTTATATGATGAATACCTTCAAGTCACTGTTTTAGTGAAATTTGATACATTCTGAGAACAGCAAAAATAAACCATTTAACATGTATAATTAATTCTGTTCTGTTTGCATTTATGATGTACATGTAGAACTGTGTAGGAGGCATGGAGAAGGTGAGGCTTCTGTAAGTGTCAAAGTTGTTGCATACAGTGCTCATATTCTACGTAGTCTTTTATATTTCATTACTTTCACTGTTTCTGACTGATCTAAAAAAAAATTTTTAAAAAGAACAGTAAGTATAAGGGAAGGAAACAGACAGTTATGTTAAAAGAAAGACAGCTATAGGGAATAAACTAGGGATACTGTTACCCGCAATCCTCTGCTGATGATGTCACTGAGCATGTCATGAATGATGCAATATGTGACATCATCAGCAGTGGATTACGGGTAATAGTATCTCTAGTTTACTCCCCTATAGCTGTCTTTCTTTTAACATAACTGTCTGTTTCCTTCCCTTATACTTACTGTTCTTTTTTTTTAAAAAAAAATTTTGGTTCGCGTACCGGCGAGCGAACTGGGAAGCGAACTAAGAGAAATAGAGGTTGGCACAGTTCCAAATATTGTACCAATTTTTTAATAACAGGGAGGTAGTTCTGAAAAGAACTTTTTTTTTTATTGTTTTTGTTGTTTTATATTTTTTTTATTATTTTTCTGAACATTTTTTTACTTTTTTTGAATTTTTCTGAACAGTTTTATATTTTTTTTTGTTTTTTTTCGGAGGGGGCAACGAAAACGATTCATTGTAAAGGGCTCAACAGGAGCAAAAAAAAAAAAAGAATTTATTATTTGGGGCGTTTCGTACAAACTTGCATATGATAGTCAATAGCTCTGTTGATCAGAGTGATGCTACTTTCTCTGTAGCAAATGAATCCACCGCAATGTACGCAGACTTGTTTTACTTCACCAAATCTCATTTGTATATTTGGCACCATCTCCCTGCCCTCTGGTCCCGTTACTTCCGGTACAACAGATCTTCTGGCCATAATAGGGAGATTATCTAGGTTGTTACGAAACTGTGCAGCACTGTAGTTGTTAGGATGCCACCTAGTCATATGGCGATGCATTGTGTAGTTTCCGAAACTGTATTTTTTGTCGGTCCCTCTGGACAGTCTATCTTGACATATAAGGCAAGTTACGTATCTTGCATTTACTTTTTTCTGACCTTTGGGAATTTAAAAAAATTGCCAAATGAAGTTTTCTTTCCGGTGAGACGTCCTGGGCTCCTCAGGCAAAAACTGCCTCTCTTCGTGCTCTTCCTCCTCTTCCTCTTCTTCCTCTTCTTGCTGAATTATAACTTCAGCAGATGGTCCTCTCTTCCTTGGATGTGGTGGAGGTGGTGGGGAAGCACCAGCTGAAGCTACTAAAGAAGCCATTGCTCACTGGTAACAAAGGGTCTTTCTCTCACAATGATGAAAGTCAGAGTGAGGAAAGAAGGAGGGATTTTCATCATTTGGGAAAAACAATAGTTCTCAACCAATGAAAAGTGTTCATTTTAGATTATATGACCTAGTCTTACATCATTAGGAAACCAAAAGTGAAATGAACCAATGAAAAGTGTTATTACCAAGTCACATGACCTGCTGTGTTTACGTTACGCGCTTTGCACCGCCTCCCGGTTTGCCTCCAGAAACCTGCGCTTTGCGCCTCGGTAAGCGTACCAGTTCGCTAACGTAGCACGTCATATGACGTATCACGCGACAACGCGAAACGTCATGCGGACGGGAGGCGTCACGATGTTGTTTTCTAACGCGGCAGTTGCGGTAAAGGAATGTTTACCGGCTCGCGGTCTATTTCGCGGCATCAAGGTCAGCTAACGGGAAGCTTCCCGATTCGCGAAGCGGGAACGAAGAAAAAAAAATATTAAAAAAAAAAATTATTAATAAACATATAAAATATCTTTTTGGATTTAAAGAAGAATACATTTTACAGCTACAGATATTAGCTGTTAAAAAACCAATGAAATTCACTGAAAAAACCATAGGTTATAGACCATATATAGTTCGGAATTAGCATTTACAAAACCTTGAAAATTCACTGAAAAAACCATAGGTTATAGACCATATATAGTTAGGAATTAGCATTTAAAAAACCTTATTTTACTCACACAAAACCATTGAAATTCCATATATAGTTAGTTGCACTAACTATATATCGCGCACCCGCAATCCACTGCTGATGATGTCACATATTACATCATTCATGACATGGTCAGTGACATCACTGATGACATCACTGATGACATCTCAAATGACATCACTGATGACATCTCACTTGACATCAATGATCACATCACTGATGATATCATTCATGTGATAATACAATGCATCTCCTCACACTCTAACATAACCTCCGTTACACCCAGTGTTAAATAGAGAGTATCATTTTTGAAACCATTGACACACCAATACTAGTTACTACATACGCACTCACTGATTCCTATGTCTACACACACATTCACTCATACAATCATTCATACATACAATCACTCATCTTTACAACACTATCATATGCACTCATACACCTATACAGACACTCACACTCTGCCACTCATCCATGGAGTTACTCACACACCTAGTCAGTCCTGAAAAGAATCAATCACACTTCCATTTTCTCATCTATACAGTTAAACACAGAACACCTTACATTTTTGAAACATATACTAACACATAGTTACTCTCTTATAGAATCACTGATACAAGTACACATTGATCTGCACAGAGTCACACACCTCCCAGCCAGCCATACACACACTCAGTCTCCCATACAAATACTTGTGCAACCAATCAATAACCCATATAGCTACTTATATAGCTACTGATCAACACATGCAGCAGCTTGCACAACAACAGACATACTGATGCACACTTTCAGACAGTTTAGTCACTAACCCGTGCATTCAGTAAGACGCATTTAATCACTCACTCATACAGTCAATCACGCACCTACTAAAACCTTCATTCAGACACTTATACATCCACTCATTCTTCAATATGTAAAACATATTTAAACTTTACAGAAACACACAGTCACTGGATGATGTCATCAGTGATGTCATTTGAGATGTCATCAGTGATGTCATCAGTGATGTCACTGACCATGTCATGAATGATGTAATATGTGACATCATCAGCAGTGGATTGCGGGTGCGCGATATATAGTTAGTGCAACTAACTATATATGGAATTTCAATGGTTTTGTGTGAGTAAAATAAGGTTTTTTAAATGCTAATTCCTAACTATATATGGTCTATAACCTATGGTTTTTTCAGTGAATTTTCAAGGTTTTGTAAATGCTAATTCCTAACTATATATGGTCTATAACCTATGGTTTTTTCAGTGAATTTTCAAGGTTTTGTAAATGCTAATTCCTAACTATATATGGTCTATAACCTATGGTTTTTTCAGTGAATATATATATATATATATATATATTCACTGAAAAAACCATAGATTTTAGGCACGCTATAGTTGGGAATCAGCATTTAATAACCTTGAAAATTCACTGAAAAAACCATAGGTTTTAGCCACGTTATAGGTAGGAATTAGCATTTAAAAAACCTTAGAAATTCACTGAAAAAAACATAGGTTTCACACATGTTATAGTTAGCTGGACATTTCACTCATACAAAACCATTGAAATTCCCTCATTATAGTTAGTTCAGCTAACTATAACTTGCGCGCCCGCAATCCACTGCTGATGACGTCACATATTACATCACTCATGACATGGTCAGTGACATCACTCATGACATCACTCATGACATCTCAAATGACATCCAAATATAACACGTGTGAAACCTATGTTTTTTTCACAAACAGCACTGAGTGAAGCTGTTGCTGTTTGGAGCCCTGTAAGCTGTGCGAATTCGGAGGCTGTGGCAGAGGGTAGCAAGTTTGAAAAGGAGCCACTTGGTAAAAAGAAGTATAACTCCATTGTCCTGGAACGGATCACTAGCCCGCTGTATTCTGGGACCAGGAGTCCCCAACACTAATGTGAGCCACGTAATCTGCACCAGGTGAGCCTTCCGCCACTTGGATAGGAGGAGCCTATATGAACATTGCAGTGATGGGGTTAATACAGTCTAAGGAGGACGGCGTTCGAAGAAGGCACTGACCGAAACTAGTCACGCTGAAAACATCCTGAATAAATCACCCTTTTCATGCAACTTGCAGCGTCTCCTGCAGTCTTCTTTAAAGAGAGGAGTGAATCGAGTTTCATATTCACGCGGATCCAATAACGCGCACAGAAGACCCCCTCTACAAGTGGCCTAGACAACATTTGGAAAATTTTGAATTATTGCCGAGGGGTCGGAGGTTTGCACGGCCCACCACAAGCCTCAGAACTAACAACCAGCAGCTGGGAACATCGTGGCACAAACAGCACTGAGTGAAGCTGTTGCTGTTTGGAGCCCTGTAAGCTGTGCGAATTCGGAGGCTGTGGCAGAGGGTAGCAAGTTTGAAAAGGAGACACTTGGTAAAAAGAAGTATAACTCCATCGTCCTGGAACGGATCACTAGCCCGCTGTATTCTGGGACCAGGAGTCCCCAACACTAATGTGAGCCACGTAATCTGCACCAGGTGAGCCTTCCGCCACTTGGATAGGAGGAGCCTATATGAACATTGCAGTGATGGGGTTAATACAGTCTAAGGAGGACGGCGTTTGAAGAAGGCACTGACCGAAACTAGTCACGCTGAAAACATCCTGAATAAATCACCCTTTTCATGCAACTTGCAGCGTCTCCTGCAGTCTTCTTTAAAGAGAGGCGTGAATCGAGTTTCATATTCACGCGGATCCAATAACGCGCACAGGAGACCCCCTCTACAAGTGGCCTAGACAACATTTGGAAAATTTTGAATTATTGCCGAGGGGTCGGAGGCTTGCACGGCCCACCACAAGCCTCAGAACTAACAACCAGCAGCTGGGAACATCGTGGCACAAACAGCACTGAGTGAAGCTGTTGCTGTTTGGAGCCCTGTAAGCTGTGCGAATTCGGAGGCTGTGGCAGAGGGTAGCAAGTTTGAAAAGGAGCCACTTGGTAAAAAGAAGTATAACTCCATCGTCCTGGAACGGATCACTAGCCCGCTGTATTCTGGGACCAGGAGTCCCCAACACTAATGTGAGCCACGTAATCTGCACCAGGTGAGCCTTCCGCCACTTGGATAGGAGGAGCCTATATGAACATTGCAGTGATGGGGTTAATACAGTCTAAGGAGGACGGCGTTCGAAGAAGGCACCTACCGAAACTAGTCACGCTGAAAACATCCTGAATAAATCACCCTTTTCATGCAACTTGCAGCGTCTCCTGCAGTCTTCTTTAAAGAGAGGAGTGAATCGAGTTTCATATTCACGCGGATCCAATAACGCGCACAGGAGACCCCCTCTACAAGTGGCCTAGACAATATTTGGAAAATTTTTAATCATTGCCGAGGGGTCGGAGGTTTGCACGGCCCACCACAAGCCTCAGAACTAACAACCAGCAGCTGGGAACATCGTGGCACAAACAGCACTGAGTGAAGCTGTTGCTGTTTGGAGCCCTGTAAGCTGTGCGAATTCGGAGGCTGTGGCAGAGGGTAGCAAGTTTGAAAAGGAGCCACTTGGTAAAAAGAAGTATAACTCCATTGTCCTGGAACGGATCACTAGCCCGCTGTATTCTGGGACCAGGAGTCCCCAACACTAATGTGAGCCACGTAATCTGCACCAGGTGAGCCTTCCGCCACTTGGATAGGAGGAGCCTATATGAACATTGCAGTGATGGGGTTAATACAGTCTAAGGAGGACGGCGTTCGAAGAAGGCACTGACCGAAACTAGTCACGCTGAAAACATCCTGAATAAATCACCCTTTTCATGCAACTTGCAGCGTCTCCTGCAGTCTTCTTTAAAGAGAGGAGTGAATCGAGTTTCACATATATATATATATATATATATATATATACCTTAGTAGGTGGCAATTTGTGGGTGCAGCCTCATTAAAGCAGGGGACGCTGTGCACACAGTCCTGAAAGGTTCTGGACCGACTGCCTCTGCAACCGGCTTTACAGTCCAAACCGGCTGCAGATGGTGCTCCTCTCCGCGGTAAGACCACCGCGTCAGTTTTATGTTTCCCAAAGTGCCTTCGCGCTGTGAGAGGTCACACGACATCGTCCCACCATTCGGTTTGAAGCTGCAGGCTGCTTTCCACAATGTAATATTTTCATGAGGCTCATAAAAATATTGCATTGTGGAAAGCAGCCTGCAGCTTCAAACCGAATGGTGGGACGATGTCGTGTGACCTCTCACAGCGCGAAGGCACTTTGGGAAACATATATATATATATATATATATATGAGGTATGTTGAATTCCCAACACCGGCAAGCGCAGCAAGGCAGCCACGCACACAAGCAGGAACCAGCGAGACCCAAGAAGGTGCAAAATTTTCTTTTATTCAAATATAGCCCAGCACCAGTCCACCATGACGCGTTTCGGCTAAGGATAGCCTTGATCACATGTCAGCGTCAAAGGGGCTGACCACCCATTTAAAGTGCAAGAGTGCCATCACATGTCATAGAAATCAAAGAAATACTGTTGATTTCAAAGCCTCTTAAAGAAAAATCATGGCATAAATGCCAATATTTGCACATATAATATACACAGCAAAATAATCATGATGTAATAACAGTAAAATACATATTACAGACACAATTTATAAAACCTCAGTGAGTAAAAAGTAAGTTAATAAGTATTCATGGCAACGGCTAGGAAAAACTTCTAAAATGACTATAAAAGTTAAAAGCCTAATAAATATTGATAAATAATCATATTATTGCCTAAAAATCCAAAAAACCACAGTTATATATACAAGTTAAATCGAAATAGCTGCGGAAGTTATACAAGAACATATCTCTAAACCCCTGTTGTCATGGATTTAATAACATTAATGGAATTAAAGCCCATGTGAGCTATTATACTAACACTGAGGTTAAAAAGTGCAGGCTGTCATGTGCAAATAAGCAAAGAGTGCAAAAACATGTTGTATGGCAATAAAGTGCTACCAAAAACAGAAGTGCAAAAAAGTTAATTCAGAGATCTAAAAAAAGATCATTTGTAAACTTTAGGTCGCCAGTAGGTAGTTATAGTTAGGATTGTTTTCCATAGGGGAATCGCAACATTCTATTGGGAATAACTTTGGTTTTGGTTGATGAATCTGCCTGAAATTTTCCTCAACTTTCCCTCGCGGCGCTCCGCTCCTTCCCTGAAAGTTTGGGGGGCATTCGTCAAGCGGGGGCCAAGATAAAAGGGGGGTCCCAAGACGTGTTTTCCCCATGTTAATTTCCATAGGGCGGTCGAACTCACTTTCAGCCCGAACGGCTTTATGGATTTTCACCAAACTTGGCAAAATTATAGGGACTGGTAGCCCGATGTGCCTTTGCTATGTCTCAAGATATGTGCTCCAGAGGATTTTGAGTAATTTAGGTTCAAAAAAATATATATATCTATAGCCGTGCCCGGTACGCGCACCGGGGAGCGCTCCGGGCGCGCCCGCGACTTGCGCACGGAAAGCTGATTGGCTCTCTGGTGTCTGTAAACATTCCAAACAGTCTGGAGCGGCCGCCATCTTGTGTCTCGGTAGGATCGAGACACAAGAGGTGGCAAAAACAAAGGGGGAAATGACTAAAAGGGGGCAGGGTAGACCCTCCCTCAACCCCTAGGTTTGATGTGGGGGCCACAAAAGGGTCCCGCGGGTGAATTTTTTTTTAAATGTTTTTTTCGATTTTCGCGGGGGGAGCGCCCGGTACGCGCACCGGGGAGCGTACCCTAGGGAAAAAAAATTGACAGAGATTCTTTAAAAATATAGGTTTATTTTTATAAATTAAAGGTAGTTCTAAAATGAACTGTTTTTTTCTTCTTTTTGTTGTTTTATATTTTTTTTATTGTTTTTTTGAACATTTTGTACTTTTTTTGGCTTTTCAAAACAGTTTTATATATTTTTTGTATTTTTTATGGGGAGAAACAAAAAAAAGGGAATTGAAAATGGCTCAACTGGAGCAAAAAGCAAAAAACAAAAAACGGAAAAAATTAGGTTTTTTTAGGGCAATTGTGGTTGTCACCAGCAAGGACGATGAGCTTTACGCTCTTTTCACCATACAACATGAGCTTACCACAGTAAATACATGTTACTCTAAAATCTGCAAATAGTTGTTGTATGCAAGGCATCGTCTCCGTTGTTTCTGGTCCCGATGGAGTGGGTTGCTTTCTTTTGGAGGTGGTCCTTGAAGACTGGGGGAGGTTTCTGGCCAGTTCCCTCATCTCTGCACGAGAATAGTTGTTTGGATGCTTGCGGGTCATATGTCTAATCATGGTATTATTACCAAAGGAATATTTTTTGTTTGGGTTGCCCCTTGAGAGTTCTTCGCCACAAATTAGGCAAGTTACCTTGGCCGCATTCACTTTTTTCTTGCCCTCTGGGATTGAAAAAAACTCCCATACAATGTGTGGCCTTGGCTGGTATGGGGTATAGTCTTCAGCCAGCCATCTTCTCCCCTCCTCCTCTTCCTCTTCCTCCTCCTCCTCTTCTTGACCACCAATGTACTGTTGTGGTGGTCCTCTTGGTCCTCTTGGTGGTGGTGGTGGTGGTGGTGGTGGTGCAGATGCCCCAGCTGCTGCTGCTACTGTAGCCATTTTAAACTACAAAATTATTCTCTTTGTTGTTGTAACATGTTTTCCTCAGTCAAAGGACAAAGTCAGAATAAGGAAAAAAGGTGGAGTCTTTCATCATTTGGAAAACAGAACTGTTCTTGACCAATGAAAAGTGTTATTTTCAAGTCACATGATCCGGGCTTACATCATTTGGAAACCAAAACTGATCTGCACCAATGAAAAGTGTTATTTTCAGATCACATGACCCGAGGGGCGCGTAGCGTAAGCGCGTCAGGACGTTGCGCGATCGTATGCGCTCGCGTGCTTCCGGGTGCGCTTACGCAGTGCGTCATATTACGCATCACGCGGCTACGCCAAACGTCACGATGTTGTTTTCGTTCACGAGAATAGCGCTAACGGGACGCTCCCCGGTACGCGCCGTAACATTGCGCTTACCCGTGCGTTCACCGGTACGCGCCCCGGGAGCGCCCCAAGGCAAAAAATTAAAAAATAAATAAATTTAAAAAACATAATTATACAATATTAAATTTGTTATAAAAATTTTTACTTTTCATACCTATTGAAATTTGCTATTAAAAAACCATTGAAATTCCCTGAAAAAACCATAGGTTTCACACCAGTTATAGTTAGGAATTAGCATTTAAAAAACCTATTAAATTCACTGAAAAAACCATAGGTTTCACTCCAGTTATAGTTAGCTGGAAATTTTACTCGCATAAAACCATTGAAATTCCCACGTTATAGTTAGTTGGACTCACTATAACTTGCGCGTGCAATGCACTGCTGATGACGTCACATATTACATCACTCATGACATGGTCAGTGACATCACTCATGACATCAGTTTACCGCTCCTCGCCGCTGCTCGTCACCTCACCGCCGCTGGCCTGTCCGCTACTCAGTTCGCCGCTCCTCACCGCTGCTCGTCACCTCACCGCCGCTGGCCTGTCCGCTGCTACTCACGTCACCGCTCCTTCCCGGCGCCATGTCCGCCGTTCCTCGTCTGGCTCCTGGACGCCGCTCGTCCCCGCGCTCCTGGCGTGAGCACGCACGTACTTCGGAGGGACTACTTTTTTTTACTGTAAATTTTTAAATAACGTTTTATTTATTTTTATTTATATAGCCTATAGCCATCTACACACCCTGACGATTCCAACGGTGTATCGGGTGTGTGGATTGGCACTGTGGTTCCCGAGTTTACCCGCCTCAAAGGTGCAAAGTTCTTTCTTTTATAATAGTAGTATAGATATATATATATAATTTTGCGGAATAAATCCTGGTTTGGGTGCCAGCATATGTCGGGCTCATTCTTTGAGTGGGCATTGGGTTTGGATATATATATATATATATATATATATATATATATATATATATATATATATATATATATATATATATATATATATATGCAAAATGTTTTTGTATCTGCACCTTAAATTTCATCCTTGGGATATGCCCTATTGACAATAAAACTATATCTGCACGGAGTTGTGGAGTAGTGTGGTGCTTGGTGCCGTTGTGTCACGTGTCATATCGAAACACGAACCGGCACTGAAGAAAGCATACTCACCGAAACGTGTCTGCCTGGCGTTTCCTGGACTGTGCTTTATAATTTTACAGAATAAATCCCGGTTTGGGTGCCAGCGTATGTCGGGCTCATTCTTTGAGTGGGCATTTGGGCTTGGATATTATGCCAGCACACTGGGTACTGGTTAACCAGCATGCCCTCTCGATATGGAGTGATGCGCAAAAAACAGCACCTTTTGGACTTTGTGTTTAAAACAACAGCGCGTCACCCTTCCCAAGTGGTTTAAATGGCACTGGCTAAGATGGACCGTAAGGGGAGAGAGGCTGCAGCTGTGACTGCAGGGGCCCCACCAGGTACCCCAAGATTTTCCCTGTGACCGAGAACTGATGCTTGCGAGCCGTCGAAACAGGCCACTTGGTGTTTTGTCAGCCCTTCACTGTAATGGGCTGACACTTGGGACTCGATGTACCAGCATGCCGCCGGTCTCGAAACTACACAGGAGGCACTACAGCTGATTGCAGAGGTGGGGAGTAACAACTTAAGAAAGGAGTGGCCTGAGACCGCCACAGGACTTTGAAATAACTCCCAGGTGCGAGGCTCATTTGGGAAACACGAACTGGCACTGAAGAAAGCATACTCGCTGAAACGCGTCTGCCTGGCGTTTCCTGGACTGTGCTTTATAATTTTGCAGAATAAATCCTGGTTTGGGTGCCAGCATATGTCGGACTCATTCTTTGAGTGGGCATTGGGTGTGGATATTATATATATCCGCAAAATGTTTTTGTATCTTAAATTTCATCCTTGGGATATGCCCTATTGACAATAAAACTATATCTGGGCGGAGTTGTGGAGTAGTGTGGTGCTTGGTGCCGTTGTGTCACGTGACAGTGAATAACAACATATATATTTTTATATATATAGCCTTTAAACGGACTGCAGCATTTTAAACCCTGCAGTGCAAACTAAACTAAACTTTTGACAAAAACCTCTCTTTGAAGCCACAGGTAGGATGCATGGTACTTTAGTGTGACATAGAAAATTCATGACAAGGCCCCAAAAAGTATTTTCACTGTATCAGGCCTTAGCACTCCTATGTAGAATACCTGTGTACATATTAAAATGTTAACTCTGCTATCTTGGGATTGGGACCAGCTAGAAAAATATTTTAACTACAATGTCTGATCGTTCTTAAATATCCTATCCAATGGTGAAGTTGGATTGTAATCTGCCTGAGCTTCTAGAAGGTTAATTAACATTAGCCTTTGCAGGCTTGTCAGCCTGTGCTTATCCATTAATAAGATGGGAAATTTCTCTCAGAAACAACACAATAGGTCACTTTGATTGACAGGTCGAAAAGAATGGGCAGACATGGCCCATCTGAGCTCAGCAGAAACTTCAGGGTGGGGGATGCTGCCATTCTGTCTGCACAACAGTTTCAAGTCCTTCCTGTCATGTCTAAACCATATGTAAAGGTTTTGCCCTCTTGAAAGTGATCAAACAGGACTAAATAACAATTAATGTGTATTTGGTCACTGAGGAACCCTTCAATGTTTTATTAAACTTCTATATCCTGTCTTGGTGGCGGTTCAGGGCCTGGCTCAAACTGGATATTAGTGTTAGATATGGGAGGACACTGGTGATTTCTCAATGACAATTCCATACACACCATGGGCTTCAAAGACAAAGTTTATTGTGGCTGAAGACTTTGGCCATCTTGGCATTTGCCTGGCACATGGAATTTAGACCTGTTTGTAGTAAGGAAAACACAAACTACAGAAAGTGGACAGGGTTGCACCCAGAAACTTCTAACCCATTGGTTATAGAGGGCTCAGAAGTCCCTGACAAACCACTAGCTAGTGCAAGCCACTGAAATGTGGCAGCCCAAGCAGTGGAGTAACAATAGCCCCCACTGTGCGGAGGGCCTCCGATCTCCAGGGGGCCCCCTCTGGCACTGTGCACAGGCGGGTCCAAGAGCACATGAATGGGTCCATGCACTTTGCAAGTTTAGTTACGCCACTAAGCCTAAGGTACCCTCATCAGAACACATTCAAGACCTGCAGAAGAACACAAGGGGACTGGACCTGCTTTTTGTGACCGGAGAGGAGGTCTGAAAAATTGGAGGTGCTCCCCCTTGCACCCAGGACAAAGAAGTGGACTTCTAGGGTTAGTTGTCTAACCTCCTGTATGGTTAAAGGAAACACCAAGCTGCAAGAAGCCTTTTCCCTAAAGTGCCCAGCTGACCTGTCTACTTATCTGGTGGCCTCTGCCTACGACCCTGAGAGTCTACATTTATATTTATTGTTAATGCTTTACCTAAGGTTATGGAAGCCTTAGCAGTGTACTGCTGTGATTGTTGGGGTGCTAGAAGAAATATTGAAGGATTGAAAACTTTAGTTTTAGGTGAACCTGCCACAAAAAGTATCCAACTGGCAGATCCACAGTATGGGGGTTGAATTCCTGCTTTGTGCCACTCAAAGGTCCCTGCACCTCTGAGAAAACAGCAAAGTCCCTTTTTGTGGTGGAATTTAACAATGTTTTCAACCAGAAACCTAAAAAGTTCCAGAGCTTCAGAAGGACCAACCTGCTTCGAGTATTCAGCCTCCTGTTCAATGGAGGCTGCTACTGTTTTAGTCATGTCTGGCACAGAAAAGAGTTCTCAATCATAAAAGTGACAAAAGTCCCATTCTTAATTGGGATTTTAAACCTTTGCCGAACTTTTCAACTTCCAGGCTTCAGCAGACTCAATCTGCTTGGTGTATCCAACCTGTGCTCTTTCGCATTCGGCCTCAAATCACACCTACCATTGGTGCTTTGCGCTGTTTTACATTATATTTAATACTTTTAACATTCATTTCTTCAGTTTACAATAATTTATTTTTGTAGTTTGGTGTCATTTTGTTTTTGAAAATGTAGTCTATTTTTTTAATATGTATTGGTTATGTTTTTTTTAATGTGTTTTGGTTCTGCATATATACTTTAAAACATTGCCGCACATTGATCCAGTCAGCTCGGTATCATAGCTACCAGGGGGTTCAGATCAGGTTCATTCAGTGGCTTTGAGGGTTCACCCATTCAAGAGTAGTTATTATTGCTTCAAGTGGCCAATCCCCCCCCTCTACAAATACCAACACAATTTCTTACAGAGGGATATGCATGACGCTTGAGATGGACTTACTGTGCACCAAATCATAAATCCCAGACTTAAATTTCTGATGTGAGTGTAAATGCTGCTCAATGTGAAGTATATTTAATAGCAACATCAAATGTATAGTTCTATACAGTAACCCCTTTGACGCTGCTACATGGCCATCAACTCTCTATCCAAGTCAGGGTAGGCCACCGCCAGAATGCACAGCATAATGGGGCCAGCAACCACTGCACCTGCTTCCTTTATTGGGAGATCCTTCCCAGGTTTGTTAGTGTGGTGGGGCAGTGCTGTAGGTCCTCCCACCTTTTCCTGCATTGGATGATGCAGTGCTTATGGACCCATGCTCTGCCGTTGGACCACTCACTTGCCTGGCAATGGCCCGCCAATTATTATTATTATTTTTATTTTTTTATGGAGGTTGACCTACCGAGAGTAAAACAAGAAACACAGAAAAAACTAATCCAATACCTATAATCCAATTTAGTGTAAGTACATGATGTGCAAGTTAATATATTTTGGACAGATGTGATATATGTTACCTTCCATCAACTGAATGTAAAATAGTATATCAAAAAGGCAAAATATATACTTAGCAGTTTGTTTGCCATTGTTTTGTTAAGTCTACATGTGGCCATGACACAATGGAGTGTGATCACATATCTGGGCAGATTCATGGACACGTATTCATTTATATTTAATTGTTAATGCCTGATTATATGATGAAAGGGCACTACACCACAGTAGTGGTGCTTTTAAAAGTTTAGGCTTTTCCCTATGCCTGGCCAATACGTGGCCTTATTTCTCTAAGTGGAGAGAGGCCATTTTGTTGTCTATATAAGCTATTGCATTTCAAAATGTTAGGGAGTACAGAGGCCATAAATGAATAAATTCATGTTTACTGTTTAAATATGCTTTGGATAAAACATTAAAAATGAAGTTAACAATAATACATTTATTTTCCACAACAAAGACGCCCCTGTGTTATACTAGTGCCAGGGCATTAAAATGATGTAATTTGAACAACATTCACGGTAAAATCTGACATGATTAGTGACACTATGGATATTCCTGTTTGTATCTCTGTTTTGGCTGATGTACATGTACACCACACAGCTTCCCCACTCCAAAGGCTAGGCCTCCATGCCCTCAAAAATGTTCTGATGTTCTCGTCACTATCACTACCTATGTTGTGTGTATAGATGATACACTTGGTATTTACGAAATCAGATAAATAATCTCTTATGCACGTACTGGTCTACATAAATTACAACTGCTTGAGCTATTATCTTTTAAATATTTAACGAAATCACAGTAAATGTAAACACACATATACATATGTAATATCATTTTAAAACATTATTTGGAAAATGCATTGGTTTCTACTATAAAAAGTTGGGTGGTTGCCCAAGGTGACATGAGTTCAGAGTTTTAAATAGAACCAACTAGACCAGAAGGTATTAGAGCGCTTAATATGAGCACCAGTTGCATTACATAAGGACACATTCATTTTGTTTTTTTTGTTTGGCACGGGGAGATTTGTGATCAACATCCTGTGATTCGAACAGAATCACAGGATGTTGAGCGTGAGTGCCGAGACTCGAACCCGGATCTCCAGAATTGAGATCGACCGCCCTGGCCGTTAGGCCAGATCCTTTCCTTGAAGGCTCCTGAAGCCTAATTATTGATACCAGAGACACGATACCTCAAAATCAAGTTTTTTCCATACGAGCATGCTTTTCGATGTTATTTTGACAAATTATGGGATTATTGTTCTCATATAATATAGATGATGTCAATATAAAATAATACTTTTACATTCTGAAGACACACAATCAGTTTGAAGAAATCAAACATATTTATGTTGTGCCTTTCATGTCTGTAGCTTTTCTGATTTTCGCTAAATCATACAAATGACATAATGGCCTTTAACAGCAATGTGACAGAAAATTATGTCAACGGACTCTTACATGCCTTTAACCTATTCTGTCAATCATGTACAATTTTAACCAATGCGGATCGACAGGCGGCACAAAAAATATGTTCAAGATACACTTACGAGTCACTCGGCCATGACAGATATGTCGGTCATCCACCATGTTACGTCTTCCAATACAAACCTACATTGACAGCAATGGTTATGTCTGAAAATTAAGTGAATGGGTATTCCAAATTTGACACAGGAATCCGCCATCAACGACAGCCCTTACGTTAAAATTAACTGGTGCATCACAGTTACAAAATACAGAGATTAGTCGTCTGCTGCGAAATGTGTCTACATTGACGGATTTAACAAAAGACATACCATAAATAAAACAATTCAAAAACTGCATACATAGTTACACTAGTTTTTCTAAATTAATGTTGTCACAATTCAAAAATAACAAATATATTCACAATAAAGAGAAGTTAAGAATCTGTGCTTTACAGTGTTTTACTATCTTCGATATTGAGCAGTTTGAAATCTCAAAATAATTGAGGAGAGGAAGATTTATATGTTGCCTACGAGGCATCTGACTGATTGTTAAATAGTTAATCGCAATCTATTCGTAGAAATAGATGGCCAGTGTGTCAACTACTTTTTGTGAAGGAACAATATTATTGTAATGTCGTGACTTGTGACGACACCGTCACGTCGCGACGTAAGGGTCATGTGACCCACAGTTAATAAAAGTAATGGGACGCGCTCACGTCGGCCAGTTGGCGACGGATGGGAACCCTGTGAGATTAACCACTAACCAAGTCTCCTGTGGTTATTATCAGTGACTCAAAGAGAATGGACTGTCCACACCAATATATATGTTACCGAAGATGGCCAAGGCATGCTTCTAGGGTGTTGGGCTGTAGAAGACCTGGGGGTAGTGACATTTGCCTTCAGTGTGCATCATGAGTCCATACAACATCTACTCGAGGAATTCTCTGAAGTATTTGAGGGCATCGGAAGGTTCAAGGGAAAAGAGGTCCATCTGCATGTTGACCCCACAGTTCAACCCGTCGCTCTACGGCATCGAAGAATAGCATTTCACCTATGGCCACAGGTCGAGCAGGAACTGAAGAAACTGGAGGCCGCTGGGATCATCGAGAAAATCACCGGTCCCACGCCGTGAGTATCCCCCATCGTGGTCACCTGGAAACCAAAGCAGCCTGGCGCGGTACGAATCTGTCTTGACATGCGCCTACCGAATGCCGCAATCAAACACGAGCGCCACATCACCCCAACAATTGATGATCTTATTGGAGAAATGGCTGGAGCCTGCTGGTTCTCCAAACTCGACTTATGATCAGGATACCACCAACTGGTCCTTGATGAGGCGTCACAAAATATCACCACATTTTCAACTCATGTGGGGTTACGAAGTTACACTCGCCTGAGTTTTGGAGTATCCTGCGCTGCGGAGGTGTTCCAGAACGTCATACAAGAATTGATCATGGACATGCCGGGGGTAATTAATGTAAGTGACGACATCATGGTCCACGCCAAATCGTTACCTGAATACAACGTTCGCCTCACGCAAGTGCTGCGACGGCTGCGAGATGCTGGTCTCACGTTGCATAGAGAGAAATGCGAATTTCTAAAGAAGAAGCTCCAATTTTTCGGTTATACCTTCTCCATGGAGGGAGTTAACCCGGATCCCGAAAAGGTGCAGGACATCAAAATTGCTGTCGCCCCTGCCAGGGGGCCGGAAGTTCGCAGCTTCCTAGGCATGATAATCTATTGCGGAAGATTTATTAAAGACCTTACCACCCTCACACTGCCGCTACGAGAGCTGACCAAGGACTCCGTTCCGTGGAAGTGGGGTCCGACTCAAGACAAAGCATTCAACGACATTAAAGATGCTCTCTCAGAAGCAACCACTCTGGCCTTCTTTGACCCTGAGAGAATGACCCAAATTGCCGTTGATGCAGGCCCGATGGGCCTAGGAGCTGTGCTCTTGCAGAGACAACATCAGGAGGAAGACTGGGCCCCTGTGGCGTTTGCAAGCAGGTCCCTCACAGAGACTGAGCAGCGTTATTCTCAAATAGAGAAGGAGGCCATTGCCATCCATTGGGGGTGTCGCCATTTCCACTTATATGTCTACGGAAAGCCGTTTGTGGTCACAACAGATCAAAAACCTCTTGTGACCTCATTTGCAGGGACATCCACGAAGCCTCCGCCAAGAATCGAAAAGTGGATGCTACAACTCCAAGACTATAAATGTAGAGTGGAATACCAACCCGGATCCCACAATCCGGCGGACTACTTGTCCCAACATCCCCGAGCAGCCACTGACAAAGAGATGGAGGATGCTGCTGACACTGAGGAATATGTTAAATGTATAACAGCCCGGTCCTGTCCAATTCCCCTGTCCATGCAGGATCTATCCGAAGCCACCGCCAAAAATGAGTGCCTACAGAGAGCCAAGCTAATTTTGCAAAATGGAAACTGGCACAAGGCCAAAGAAGAATGGAAAATTCTGACAATTCCAGCTCAAAGGATTATTGAAAGCTTACATCATGTGAAAGATGAACTCACTGAAGACCCAATAGGCTGCTTGGTTATCCCCACGTCATTAACGGAACAATGTGTACAATTGGCCCATGTGGGGCATCAAGGCATGGTAAAAATAAAGTCACGACTCCGCACCAAGGTGTGGTTCCCATTAATGGACGAATTGGTGGAGAATGCAGTTCGATTGTGCTCGGCCCGTCAAGTCACTGGAGACCTGCCTCATCCCGCTCCTGTCATCGCAGAGCCTCGGCCACGGTCACCGTGGTCCTGCGTCAGCATGGATTTTGGCAGCCTGCCTGACGGTCGTCACACATTGGTGGCCATCGATGATTATTCCAAGTATCCCGAAGTGGAAGTCGTGACATCTCCCAATGCCGCTGAAGTAAAACCCAAGATAGCGAAGATCATGGCCACCCATGGTTTGATACAAGAATTGCGGCACTGATAATGGACCTCCCTTTCAGGGACAGGAATTGGCTGCCTATCTCACAGCCCTTGGAATCCGACACCGCCAAATCACCCCACGCTGGCCTCAAGCCAATGGTGAGGCAGAACGATTCATGAGGACTCTTAACAAAGTAATCCGAATTGTACATGACAAGAAGCAATCCATAGAGCTAGCTATCTTTACCTTCCTTCGCAGCTACCGGCAGACCCCCCCATACCACCACAGGGGTAGCTCCAGCTCACTTACTGATGGGTCGAGTAGTCACTGACTCCATACCTCATCATCCCAGATGGCAGCCGCAGGACCCCGATGACCCTCGGATTGATGCTCGTTGGAGAAAGGCCTATGCCCAAGTGAGCTACCGACAGAATGCGCAAGAGAGCCAGATCAAGGAAGGGGACTTAGTATTGCTCAAGAATCGCCACTCTAATGGTAAATTTGAACTGCCGTATGAAAAGATGCCATGGACTGTAGTGAACATCAAAGGAACCAGAATCATCGCCACTAGAGGGCGGGAGACTGTGACCCGCAACGTGTCTCACTTCAAGAAGTTTCACCCGGAACTGTCGGCATCACCCTCCACCATGTCAGGAACTGAGTCCAGTCGTCATGGGACTATGGAACATGTCCCTGCGGAGGCAGAGTGCGGTGCCAGTGACCTGGATGACTCCTGGCTTGGAGACACATGCAGCGTGGAGAGTGAGAGCTCTCCGGCTCTGTTGGAGTGTAGTGTAGTTCCTATCATCCCAATAGGCTCTGCGCATTGGAATAATACCTACAGCAGTAAAGGCCTAGGCCAGACGTTAACTAGGTCTACTACTGTCGATACTAGACTTAAAGTTTTGGGTTTGCCAGCTTAGCTCAGAGTTCACTAGAAACTTTCTCGAATGTTCAAGGAGGACTTAACTTCCCTGATTAGACAAGAAGGGATTTAGTTTCTGACAACCATAGAACATGACAACTTTGCTCTCCCCTAATCAAGAGTAAATCTCGAGAGTCGTGTGAACAAAAGGCAATTTATTTTACTCAGTCAGTACGTGCATTCTTAGTCTCATCAGAATGTAGAGAAAAGGAAGAGACGGGCGTGTTCAATAAAAAGGTGTTATTTATTGATCAGTCTCTTTTCTCATACAAGAGAAATGGATCGATATTATTGCAATACTTATAGTTAAGTAAAGTGCATACATTAAAAGCAATAGTATAAAATAATACTGTAAAAACATTGATATGGTTTCTAAGCCATAAGATGTTTTAAAATGAATAAATTATATTACATACACATATACATTTGACTAAACGTACTCAACTGGTGTTTCTAGATACGCCTACCCCGTGTACCTGACCTAAGTCTAATACGTGGGCGGGAATAGAAAGTTACAGTTTAAGTTAAGTTTGTTTTTGCCAAGTGAATAACTAAAGAATTCTCTGTGAGGGGTTATTCAGTTCTGTACCTGGAAGTTAGGATGAATGAGGAATGGTATCTCTCTCTCTGGTCTCGATATTCCAGGCTGCCTGCGAGGGCTACCCGGAAACGCCGGTGCTGGATTCTCGGCAGGAGAAAGCAGCGCGTCTCTCAGCGCGTCAGGAAGGCGGGGCTGCTGCCAGCGGGGTCTGCTCTGCTCTTGGCTTCGGCAAGTATGGCTGCTCCGTCTCGTCACCACGCGTGTGTTTGCATAGGGCAAGATCGGTAATATTTATACCTTTAAGGTGCCGAGATTGACGTAAGGATGGACATAGATACGTCAATAAGGATGTCATACGACTTGCTCGTTAGCACATTCTTTTACTGAAGTTCTCTGTGAAATCAAAACAATGGCCGCAGGGTTTTGCCCAGGTTGTCATAGGTTTGATTTGTTATGAGAACTCCGTATGCCTTATCAGGGGCTGGAGGAATATCGCTTGTCTAATTAGATCGCAAGCGTTATGACCTAATCAGATAACACGTTCCTGTGCCGTAGTGTGACTGCGTCAGATAACGGTATCTGCATCATGGGGGTTTTCTGCCTCATGGGCTGACTGCTAGTTAACCTGTTGGTTTGTTTAACTAGAATAGGGTCAGGAATAGGGGGATCGATTCAGAACCTATAGGAATACATGACAGGAGGATTGCCTCTGTGAGGTGATTCCGTAGAATGGCACCATTCCGTCCTCGGGGCGAGGTCAGTCTCAGTACCAGTTGCGGAGAAATCCTGAACCGTAGTCCAGACTGAAGGACTATATCACGTAAGACGGTTCTATGTATGTTGTTGTGTGTTGCTGAATAATTGTGCCCCGGGTGGGCCTGAGTTGCGTTATGAAAAGTTTCAACTTGTTGCCAATAAAGATTTCTGGCCGTATTGTTTTGATCCTTGTTGGGGAGGAATGTAATGTAGTGACTTGTGACGACACCGTCATGTCGCGACGTAAGGGTCATGTGGCCCACAGTTAATAAAAGTAACGGGACGCGCTCACGTCGGCCAGTTGGCGACGGAGGCGAACCCTGTGAAATTAACCACTAACCAAGTCTCCTGTGGTTACTATAGTATAAGTGTGCCCCGGCCTGCACATCAGTGTGCCCTGCGAGTGTTGGCGCTGCCCACTGCGCCCGACACAACAATTATTATTGAAGGCACCAGGATTGTTTTTTTTTTTTAATAAACAGCCACAAAACATTATTTTGCAAAGTTATGCGAATTAATGGTTTTCTTGTGAACAACATTTCCTTTTAGCTTTTCCTATAGCATAATTGTATTTGTTTGTGATTTGTGCCAAATCTTTTCTAATTTCCTCAGTGTTGACTTTTCAATTTTTAAAGCAGGTTTAAATCAATTCAGCCTGTATACTTATTTTTTTATATTTGTTCCCAGAATGGACTGCGGGTGTCTCAGTTTAGATTGAGGTGTAAAAGCATCTGTTGCAGAGGGGCTCGCTCAAATCATTCACACAATTCGAATTAGTCTTGAGACTGAGGGAATCAGAATGAGTGCACGCTGCCCGGATATGTCACTAGGGGCCCGATGTAGGTAAATCTTTTTTACCACTTCATAAATACCGATTCATACCGAATCGGTATTTAAGAAGTGGTAAAAAAGAGGAGAGCAGATGTAGGTAATTGTGTTTTGACAATTACCGAATCGGAAGGAATCGGTATTTACCGATTCGGTAAATACCGAATCGGTAATGCCCATTGATTCCTATGGGCATTGAAGCCCATAGGAATCAATGGGCATTACCGATTCGGTATTTACCAAATCGGTAAATACCGAATTTTGCAAGGGTGCAGGGGGTGTCACTTTGACACCCTCTGGCACCCCAATTACAGGCATGTGTGCCATGTGGCACACAGACATGCACACCTGGATTCGGTATTTCACCACCCAATTGGATTGGGTGGTAAAATACCGACTCCTAAAGGCCTGTGGGACTCAGAAGAGTCCCACCTACATCTCAAAATTACCGAATCGGTAAAAATACCGATTCGGTAATTTACAGAATTGGTAAATTTACCGATCAGTAAATTTACCGATTCTGTAATAATTTGTCCCCTACATCTCAAATTCCTTTTACCGGTCGGTAATGGCCGAATTCGGCCGTTACCGACCGGTAAAAGCCTACCTACATCTGGCCCTAGGTAATGAACCCTACAATGATACAAGAGAGGTAAAACGATGATTAAAGCACAGGCATATGTCTATCAAAGTGATTGTTTTGAAACTTTACAGAATATTCCAGGATTCCAAATCCACCCACCAAGTTGCCGACAGAAAGACTCTAGAATGTACACTACCCAGGGAGATTTCTGTCCAAGAGTTGGAGACACTGTGGAAGAACATGTGTAAGAGTTCACTATGCGTGAGAACAGAGAAATACATAATAAACTAATGTGTAATTGGCACTAGACCCCTGACAGAATGTATCTTATGTTCCAGAATACAAACTAATATTTGCAGAAATGGCTGCAATCAAAGCAGAAATGTGGTAGATATTTGGTAGAACTGTCCCAAATAAAAGCATTTTTAGTAGGGGATTAGAGAAGTAATTTGAGAAACAGTGGGCTACCGTCTACCATATAATCCAGGGAACTTAAATCCTACAGCCCTGCTGCTGATTCCAAAACAATGAATATAATGATGAAGACCCCAACCATGCTTGTTGTTTAGACTTGGTCCTCTCTGCAGGGTCACCCACAAACTTTTTGACTTCACTCCACCTATTTTTGCTAAATTTGTTTTTGTTGGTATTAGGACTGTATGCACTTTACCACTGCTAACCAGTGCTAAAGTGTTCATGCTCACTCCCTAAAATCTGGAAAAAATGTCTTACAGCTACTTGACATATTGAATATACTTTTAAGTCCCTGTTAAATTTGTAAACCATATACCAAGGGCCTGTAAATTAAATGCGAATAGTGGATCAGCAGTACTTTTTGTGCCACCCACTTGTGTAGCTCCTTAACACCATCAATGCTACAGGGATTAATCCTCTGTGCTGAGGATTGATCAATCCCATTGTTCATGACGAGCTCAGCTCGTCATGAGTGTACAAGAGGTGTACTGCATGACGAGCTGAGCTCGTCATGAGCATGGAAGGGGTTAAACATGCTCCAATTCTACCATGCAGCCTGAAGGCAGTTTTAAAACGCCAATTTAACTTAGAACAATAACCCCCTCTCAAGCCTTAAAATTCCCTTTTATTATATATAAGGTTGGCTATAGACAGCCCATAGGATAGGGTTCATTGTAATTAAAGGGTGGAACATGTACTTTTAAATTTTACATTTCCTGAAATTCACTACTTTGAGGCCTACCTCTTCTATAATATAAAATTGGATTGCGCTAATATATTTAATAAGTGATACCTTTCGATTTGGAACAGGTAGGAAATTCATGTTTGGTGTCTACAAAGTTGTAATTTTAAATCCTCTTTAATGGTGAAGTCAGATTTTAAGTCACAATCTTAAAAATGCCATGTTTCTCCGACCTAACTATTATGGTTCCTTGGTCATATGACTGGGCATAATTGGCAGTTGGACTTTCTATATTCCGCCCAGACAGCCACACAAAAGAGGGATTAGGTGTGCCAGGATGAGCCATCACTGGCAGTATGGGGGGTAGAGCTGTGCACAGCCCCACACGTAAATCAATGGGATGTTCCCTGTCTTGACACATAGAACTTCACACTTACTCATTGTGCTTGTAGTCAGGTTGGAGCCAGGGTAGGGGAGGCAGGAAATTACAGTTACTTCAAAGGGAAATCTCCAGAAACTTCTCTTATTTTAAAAAAGGTACCAGGTATAAAAATAGGACCCTATGACCCACTCTTCAGTTCACTTTCTGGACCTGTGGAAAGACTTTCAGAGGACTGCCTGCTGCTGTGGCCTGTTGTGTATGTCAGAAGACTGGTTTACTACGCCTAAAAGGACTGCACTGCTGCCTAAAGCCTACCTATTGTAATTGTCCTCAGGCATAAGTTCTTTTAATTTAAATTTTTTTTGTTTTAGACTCATCTCATATGACGTCCGTAGCTATAGCACCCATTCGACCTGTACCATCACTGATGCATATTAGCTTGGTGGTTCCACTCTCAGCTGATGTTCTTTACAGGGATTACCCATAACATGCAACTTGAGCTGACCAGAGGTTTTAATCATTGGGTCATCGTCCTGTCCCTAAACTCAACTAGATGCCATATCATCCAAAAGATTCCAAAACAGCCCCTTATCTAGCTTTTCTCTATAAACATTTACTCTTTGATCTAACGTTCTGAAGTATCTAACAGAATTCCACCAAGCATTCCAAGTGGGAGGTATTGTCTGGCGCCACAATTTACAGATCTACCTCCTGGCCAGTAATACCAAATATAATACCAGTTTTTGTTGTTACCCTATCAGGTCAGCTATTCCTCCCAGTGCAGGAGCAAAACCAAATATTATGAGAGATGGGCTTACCTCCACGATGTTGCCCAAGGCCTTGGAGATAGTCGTACCCACATTTGTCCAATATTCTTGTATCTTAGGACAGGAAACGAATACATGGATATCATCTGCATTCTGCTGGCCACATCTCACACAGCTGGCTTCTCCACCACCCTTTACCTTGGATATCTTAAGTGGGGACCAATAGATCCTATGGAGCGTGAAAAAGTGTTTTTTTCTGAGTGCAGCAGATTTAATCAGGGGGTAAAGAATATCTAAAGATACTTGCCATAAGGTTTCCAACTCCTCCCTTGGCAAGTGGTTCTCCCAGACTCTGTATGGCTGTTCCATCTTTCTATCTGTTGCTGCCAAGAAATGATTATACCATTACCCCACTTCTTTTTTTTGGGGGGCTATGTCTTGTAGTTCTCTTTCCATCCTAATATCATCCAAGAGTGGCCAGCATTGACTCTTACACCAGGAGGAGAGCTGATAGAACTTGAACCTGGACAGAGTATAGTTAGTAGTATGGCTCCAATATTCCCAGGAATTACATTTATCGCCCAGTACGAGGTCTTTCCAATATATAACTCCTGCCTCTTTTAATGGGTAAGCAAGAGTATCCAAAAGACACTCCGGTGTACCGGGAGAATCCCAAACTGGAGCCATTCACTATAATAAGGTATCCCTAAACAGTTTCGGTAGTCTGACCACAACCTAGCTGCCAAACGTAAAATCTTTACGCAGATTTTTTTGAAGAATTTAGGAGAGCTGAACTTATACATGAAACCTAGCTCCCCTTCCCCTGCTAGCATGGCTTTGAACATACAGCCTATCAGTGAGTCATCTGGAGAGAGCAATTACAGTTCTTTAATTGGTAGGCCCAACAGTACAGCTGAAAATCTGGTAGGGCCACACTCCCCACACCCCCCGCTGGAATTTACATCTAAGTTTTTTCCAGGATAGCCAAATCGCTTTACTTGCCCAGATAAAGGAAGATATCTTGCCCTGGATTTTGAGAATATCAGATTCTCCAAATTCTAAGGGGATGTTATTAAAAAGGTAAGTGTATTTTGGAAGGACGGACATCAGATTAACTCGCCCATTGAGAGACAATGAGATACTCTGCCATCTTTTTAGTAGGACAACGGCCTCCTTTGAAACTCTATCTAGATCGGTTTTAGGGATCTGGGCAGGATCCTGAGTTATTATAACTTCTAAGTATCTGAGCTCTTTGGCAAAGTTCCCCTCCTGATCCTCGATATTCCAGACCATAATCTCAGTTTTCTCATTATTTATCTCATAACCTGATAGAGTTTCAAACATTTGGGCTTCAGCTACAAGCTCTGGGAGTGTAGTGTTAACATTAGATGATAAAAGAATCAAAGCATCCGCATACAGTACTAACTTTTATACAAACCCATTTATTTCAAAAGCATTAATCTTCTGATTTAATCTTATGCTCTGGGCTAGTCATTCTATGTAAAAATAAAATAAAATGGGGGAGAGCGGGCAACCCTGCCTAGTACCGCATCCTATCTTGACTACAGGGGAGAGATTACCATTAACCAGAATTTGAGCCCGGGGGGACTTATATATCAGTGAGCGGGAACATGGCGGCCAGCTAGCTAGCAGGTCGCGGGTCGCTTTCCCTCTGGCCTCAACTATGAGAATATTATCGCTATAATGTGTCGGTGCTCAAGTGTGCTCGAAAGTGTGTCTCTAAAAACCCCTAAAAAGCCTCTTTTCCGCAAGAGGGGTTACCTTCTGTCTTCCGGAGCCTCGTATCGCCGTTGTGATCTTGCCCGCTTGCTCCGCTTTGCTCCGGGAGGCTGCCGGGACAGGCCCGGCGGTCTGGAGTAGGATTTCCCATTTTTGTGCTTTACGCCGCTTCCCGCCAATTTTTCGCTGGGGTGGTGGCTGGTTCTCCCTTGGTTTCCATCGCTTTTCGTGGCAGTGTCTTTGGCAGTGACAGTGGGAGCTCTGGGAGGCGGGGGAGCGGCTCAATTGCTGGATTGCTGCGGCTCTGGAGCTGTCGGGAAAGGAGCAGGGCTGTGGAGGCGTGGAGGGGGTTGCGGCACTGGATCTGGGTGCTGTTCTCTGCTCTACCGCCGCTGCCCATTACACTACTGTTTTGCCTTGCTCAGCCAACATACGGTAGGAGCTAGAGGAAAAGGGGGATTAATTGTTCCTAAATACCTTTTTTCATTGCTTTTTTTATTCCTGCCCTGAATGTCCCTGAATGTTCGGTGACTTACACTTCCCGTTTTTTAGGGCGGCAGGGGCACTTGCTGTGCACCAACGTACTTGGCTTGAGTGTGACTGGCAGGCTAGTCATAGTCCTAGTCCCTGCTTATTCCTCATATCGAGCCAAAGTTGGAGGGGCTCTTATCATTCACAGTTGAATCTTGATGAATACAGAGATATTCAAGCAACAGAATATTCAGTCCAGTACCAGTGCCATATTATACACCCAGAAGCACTAATCAAGGAAACTGAGGTAATGGAGACGAGGAATGAAAGTGTCCCCTGCCCTATGGAGCTAGTGATACAGCCATCAGGCCAGCTAGAAAATAGAGGGAGCCAGACTAATTTAAATAAATTAGAGGTGTCTCTTTGTAAGAAATATAAACTGAGATCACGTACCCTTTTTAGTGGGGGGCCTTTTGCTGAACAGCACAAGCAAGCCGGTCAGGTTTTAGCTACTCAAGCTGCGACAGCAGTAAGTCTTAAGCAAAAGAAGGCGTGCAATAAAGTAGGAAAATTCGGGAAAACCACTCCTGTGAAGAGCAGGAAGAAAAATAAACAGCATTTAGTTAACCTGACCCCTTCTCTCTGGTCATATTTCATGGCTAATACTCCGGCCACTGGGAGTCTTGTTACTCAGGTAGTGACGGATTCAGTGACGGCCCTAGCATCAGATGAGAATCAGAATTTACTGACTGCAATTCCTTTTTCCAACCGATACGCTCCGTTAAGTGAGACCCCTATGGCTTCTTTGGCAGAAGTTGGCAGTCAGATTGAAGTAGATGAGCCAGGTGACTCATCCTTGACCTCAGCAGTACAAAGCCCGGATTCGCTACACGGGATGCTTAGGCAGTTATCTATTGAGATCAGAGCACATTTTTCTACTTCTGAATCAAATCAAAAGAAGATTCAAGATACATGCACTAGGCTAGAGGAACATTTAACAGCATTGACGCATCAGATGGAGAGCAGAGTGGAGGATTTGGGCCTAGAGGTTAAAGATAACTCTAGTGAGGTGCGGAGACTGAAGGATAAAGAGCAGGATTTAACAGAGAGGTTGGAGAAGTTAGAAAATATCTTGAGGAGGAACAATAGCAGGATCCTAGATCTAAAAGAAGGTTTGGAAGGGGACAATTTAAAGGCCTATGTTATTGATCTTTTAGTTAAAGCCTTTCCTCAAATCACCACAGCTAATATCTGGGAGTCTGAAATCCAGAGAATTCACAGGGATCCCTTCAAGTTGAATCCTGCCCGGAAAAAGCCCAGAAAAGTAGTAATCTACATCCACTCTTATTTTCTAAAGCAGCAACTATTGGGGGCTGCCCTTAAACTTAAATCCATTCAGGTACAGGATGTTACCTTTAGGATTCAGTTTGATATTTTCCGGGTCACAGAGGATAGAAGGTGGGAACTGGGCAAGAGAATGGATGCATTGAGAGATTTGAGAGCCCAAGTACAGCTGTGATTCCTTGCCTTTTTAATTGGTGTATGGGCTAACAAAATGTATAACTTCAGATTCCCAGAGGAAGTAGATAGCTTTCTGGTACAGACCAAACCCAGTTAACCTAAGCTTAAGGAGGGGCTCTGCCAGCACTAGTTACCAGTTGCTATTAAATATCATTCTCCATATTTATTTTTCCGTTTTTGTTTTTCTGATTTTTTTTTAGGCTTGAGGGCCCGACCCAAATAGACAATACTTTATTACCAATGGGTAATCAGGGAGGGTTCCCGCAGGGGGGAGGTGGGGTTCTGGGGTTGGTGGGGGGAGGTAATGGAATTCACGTTTGTTTGTGGGGATCATTGGGAAAAAAAAGGTGTGACAACAATCTTATGTGACATAAAAGCCTCGAGTTGCTTCAGCAGTTATAGTAGTAGTTAGTGGAGACAAGACAGTGATGGAGGATAGGCCCACGGGGAGGGAAGCAACATCTTGATTTACTAAGCTGTAATATAAATGGACTGAAGGTGAAAGGAAGACAGCTCTTGATCCTTCAGTACCTAAAAAATAGCTCAGCTAGTATTTTAATGATACAGGAGACCCATCTTACACAATCAGAATGTAAGACACTATTTGGAAAATTGAGATGGTTGGATAAGATTATAGCAACAGACCAGCAAAGCTCTTCGAAAGGGGTTGCAGTGATAATTAAAATAGATTCAGGAGTAGAGGTAATTAAGTCGCAAGTTGATGACGGAGGGCGTTGGGTTATAGTGGCAATTAAGTGTCGGGAGACAAAATATACATTAGTTAGTTATTATGGACCTAATGAGGACGATACTTCTCTGAATAACCTTTGTCTCGCATCGGCAGACTACGATTCAGCTCGGATAGTGTGTGGAGATTTTAACATACTGCTAAACAATAAATTAGATAGGTCCTCCCCTAGGACCCAGGTAGCAGTCCCACGTGTTAAAGCTTATCTCCTTGCCATGCTGAAGAATCTTAATCTTTTTGATGTAGGGTGAAAAAAATGGGAGAGAAAAGGGAATATTCCTTTTACAGCAAGAATCATACTCATTTTTCGAGAATAGATTATAGGTTTATGGAGCATCCTGATTTTGATCAAATCTGCTCAATAGAATACCTGCCCATACATCTATCTGATCGTGGAGCCATACTCCTGAAACTAGAACTCCCTCCAGAGTCATCTCTGAGGAGGTGGACTTTAATTAGAAGATTTCTTTTGCAATCCTCAACCCCTGCTTTTCTGAAGTCAGAAACTACTTGCTTTTTCCAGGATAATCTGGTCTCTGCCAGTGTACATGTGGTCTGGGACACCTTTAAGGCCTGGTTGAGAGGGATACTAAAAGAAGCGCTTGTGGGCTGGGATAGGGCCGATAGGAAAGAATTAGCAGACTTAGAAGCACAGTTAGAGGGGGCAGAGACAGAGTTAAAGGCTAGTGGTCTTTCTGAGATAGATAATACAAATTTAATTATATGTGTTGAAGCGCTGCAGCTGAAGTTTAGAATCAGGTCTGAGGAGATCCTGTGCCAAAAATGGGAGGCAAGCAAAATGAGTGATTTCGAGCAGGGGTAGAATTGTGGTAAACTCCTTGCAATGAAGAGTAGGGTTGATAGATCTAATAATTATATCACCAGGTTTAAAGTTGGCTCTCAAGTGGTAGAGGATAAGGGCAGTATAGAACGAGCCTCTGCATAATTCTTCCAGGAACTCTACCAAAAAGATCACCAGGTGACAGAAGAACATATTGATGGGTGGCTTTAAGAGAAACATTAGCTGAGGATAGCCAGGGAATCCTCACATCAGAAATAACAGGATCTGAGATCCTATTTTAGATGCTGCAAAGAAAGGAAAAGCAACAGACCCTGATGCCATCCTGATAAAGGTCTATACGATTTTGAGGGAGGAAATTATCCCGGTCTGGATGAAATTGTATAATGGTATCTTAGACGGTACATCTCCCCTGCCTGACTCTTGGAGTGATGCAGTTATTGCACTGAATTTAAATCCAGGGAAGAATCCAACGCAATGTCAGTCATACCGCCCAATTTCTTTACTAAATGTCGACTATAAAGTCTTCGCCGGAACAGGCGGCTTGGTAAAATTGCAGGGTCATTAATCAACATGGATCAAAAAGGTTTCCTGCCAGGCCGACAGATGTTGGATTTAGTACATATTTTAATTGGGTCGATTAACTTGGCTTCATCACAGGATCTCCCTCTTTCAATCATCACTGGTGATGCGGCCGAGGACTTTGACCGGGTGAACTGGCATTTCTTGGACAGGGTCCTGAAGATCTTCGGTTTTGTTGATAGATTCAGGGAAGTGTTGAAAATATAAAAGGCATAAGTTCTTTTAAACGCAAACTGAAAATGGATAACAATGTGGGGACCTACATCACAGCTCTTCATAGATGTATTTCTTAGTGTCAGTTGGACAATTTCACAAATTAGTTGATTAGAGACCAGTGTGTTAGCCATTGTAAGGATAAAGAAATCCCTCAAAAACTCTTATCCATGGGAAATCATTCCTGCATGAATCTATCAAAACAGCAAAGAGTATAGAGATTTCTCAAATTCAGTCAAATAACTAGAAAGAAACCTTTAAGAGTCAGTAAATGTTGTTAAATTTGGAATATTATCTTGAAATGTTCAGCGATTCACACTGAAAATAGTGGTAACAGACCTTCTTGTTCCAAAACGGAATCATTCCCATTTAATATGTGTTTCTGTTGGGGAATTCACAGCATATTAATAATGGTAAATCATGTCCAGCTAAAAATCTCACCAATAATTATTGCAAAATGTTAGGTAATTTGCTAAGGTTTGCCAGAAAAATAATTCTTTCAAGTCTGTAGAATGTGATAGAATCACATGGGGAGGCCAATTCTAAGTCTGACATTGAAGGGTTAAATGATCTTTTACTCACTGTGGGGGATGAAGACTCTCCTCCTGATGGCACTACTGATCCTACTATGAACATCCATTTTTAAAACTCTTGGTTGATTCTGGACCAAGAATCAAAATGATCACCCAAAGATTGTTCAAGGACACATGGGGTCACAGGAGTTTGTTTCCACCTGGCTCTTTGGCTGTTTCATTTGAAGGGTGAAAGATTGAGCTTAGGGCACATAAAGGAGGTATGTGAATTCAAGGAAAGGAGAATTGAAGGTAAAATACATTTTGCGGTGAAAGATTAGAGCACTCTGAGGTGGTTTCACCAGGTCTTATTTGGAATGGTTCTCAGGACCAATGATAAATGATTGGTTGTGGAAGAGGTATGGCGCAGCGGCCAGGGTGCCGGACTCTGGACCACATGGTTCACGTTTCGATCCCGTGGTGCCTGAGGCAGGTTAGCCCAACACCATGTGACTCTGGGCAATAGCTTGCTTAATCTTCCCGACGGCCCCCAGCGCCTTAACACCCTCGGGTAATTATGCGCTTTTCAAATACTGGATTTCATAAAGAACAGGTTCTGTTGGTTGAGTGTGATGATATTGTAAAGGAGTGGTGCTGCAAGTTTCCTGAAGTCTTTATTGATACCCCCGGTAACATCAAAGGCTTCAAACACAAAATCTAGGTCAAGGAGGAAGCAATCCCAGTAAAGCACAAACTACGTGTGGTGCCGTTCAGTGTTAGAGATGATCTAAAGAATGAGCTTAAAACATTGTGTAAATAGGGGATCATCGAACCTACTGAAACCTCCCTGTATTTGTCCCCGTTAGTGGTGGAGCGCAAGCATAGTGGCCAATTGCGTGTGTGTGTGTCGATTTAAGGTCACTAGAAAAAGACATTTGAGTTCATTCCCATTTGTTACCTAAAATGAATTCATTGTTTGCTTGCACCACAGGGGCAAGCTTATTATCTAAACTTAATCTTGACTCTGCACATCATCAAGTGTATGTGCATCCGTAGTCAAGACATTTTATGACTTTTGTCTCTGCAATAGGTACTTTCCAGTACCACTATATGCCATTAGGGCTTGCCTCAGCGACATCGGTTTTTCAAAGGATAATGTACAATGGTTGGAAGAGGTGGCAGGTGGCTCGGTTTTCCAAAATGATGTGCTAATTTTTGCAGAAGATGTTGTTGCGCATGTCATTCTGAAAAAAGTTCTCAACATTTTAAAGAACCATGAAATTGTACTCAAGAAAGAAAATTATGTTAATTCTTGTGTAATAAGAGTATTTGGGACATATGGTTTCCCAACAAGGCATCAAGCCCAGACCAGGGTTGATAAATTTTATTGTGAAAGCACCCACTCCCACTGATAAGTATGGGGTCAAAGCCTTTTTAGGTCTATGTGAACTCTGCTCATGTTTCATTCCTGAGTACGCATCCAAGGTGAGACCCATTAGTAGTCTGCTCAGGAAAGGTTCTAAGTTCAATTGGGACAGGGCATGGGAGTCAGCTTTTAGTTGAATCAAGTCTCGGTTGGGTGAGAGTAAAGTTCTCAAACCATTTGATTCTTTTTACCTTGCTGTATCACTGTTGTTGCCAGTAAGATGGGCTTGGAGGCAGTACTCACATAAAAGAAGGGGGGGGTTTACCATTGCATTCGCGTCGAGGGTTTAGCAATTGTAATACTCTGCTATCGAGAAAAAGTTGCTTGTATGTTGCTGGGCAACTGAAATGTTTTCCTGCTACATCTGGGGTAAAGGGTTCTGTTTACAGACAGACCACAAGTTTCTTGTGTCTATCTTGAGTGGTGGTGGAGGCAAATGTTGTACACCTATGATTCTGAGATTATTTACTAAACTGTTGCAGTTCCAGTTTGATGTCACTCACATTTCTGGGGGTAAGAATGTCAGGACTGACGTTCTTTCCTGTTTTCCCAAGTAAAAGCTATGATGAAGATGAACTGATTTTTTCTGAACTCATAGATGAAGATTTTGAGTATTGTTTGGTGGCGTCTATTGAAGTACCCAAATTGAGTGTGTGTTCTGAAGATGAATGAAATGCTTGTTTATGTGAGGATCATGTGTTACAGCAAGTGTTTTGGTTCTCATCAAAAAATGGATGGTCGAGGAAAAAGGGGTTATCTCCCATGCTTCAGCCGTACTTTAAACTTTGTGAGGAACTTTCTATTGAAGATCAGATATTGCTTAGGGCAGACAAATTGATTCCTCCATATAATTTGAGGGGTGGTATAATTAAAAATGCTCATGAGGGGTATCTTGGTTTGACTCTCACCAAACGGCGAATTGTGATTCGTTCTGGTTGCCCAAAATATATGCGGACATTGAAGAGGTGATGGAAGGCGTTGTGGTGTATTTACTTCAGCAGACAAAAGTTTAAGGGTTTCAAACCCTCTCTTGACTCCTATTGAAGTTCCCTCAAGACCTTAGTTAAAACTAGGGATTTATGTTAAGGGTCCCTATGATTCTTTACCTGATGGTGTTAAGTTCATTCTGGTCCTGTTGGATTATTGTTCAAAATGGCTGGAGCTTAAGTTTGTAAAAGATCCTAGTTCAAGCTCTGTGGTGGAATTCCTTAGAGAGATTTTTTTGAGTGAGGTATTCCAGAAATCCATATTTGTGACAATGGTACCCAATTTGTTAGCAGGGAGTTTCAGAGAATTCTCAAAGTTATACATCCCAAGAGCTCTTATATATCACCCCAGGCCAATGGTCTTGTTGAGAGAAAGAACCATGTTGTTGGGGAGTGTATTAGATAGGCTAAAAGAAGGAAACATGAGATTGTTAAATCTGTGAGAAGTATGTTGAGGTTTTATAGAACTACACCTCATTCTTCAACCAAGTTTACGTCATTTGAACTGTTGAGAGGTAGGCAAGCTAATACCACTTTTCAACCAGCTTGGATGTCCAAATGGCTGAAGAGTGATTTCACAATCTGATGCTGTTGCTCGGAACAAACAGAAGTGCTGGTATGGTTAGAAGAAAGAAGTGGAAGTACTGGTTGCAGATTTGGTGCATATTAGATCGGCTGTTCATGTACAAAAAAGAAGAAACACCTTTTGTGACCCTGTTACAAATGAGAAAAATTGTGGAAATGCTGTCAGAGTTGCTGGTGGTCATTGGTGGAATCTCTGAAGGGTGGTAAAAGTGGGGAAATAGGTGAGAGACCAAGTTGATGAAATCAGTTCCCCTGGTTCTTCTGGGTGTGATTCAACTGCCAGAGACCATATGTGTAAGGTGGCCGTTCCTCCTCTGCGTAGGCGTTCCTGTAAGTCCACAAACCCTATTATGTTTCTTAAAAGAATCTTATTTTAGTTCTGTAGATGCTATTTGTTTTGTATTTTATTGTTGTTTTCTGTTAGTTGTGCTGTGGCTTGCCGTGTTGGTTGTCAGTGGCTGTATTTTATTGTCTTAGTGTTGTATGTGTTGAGAAGCGAAGATGTGTTTTATCATTGAGAAGGGAAGATGTGTTATATCCCATCTATCTTATCTATGGCTCCCTTTACTTGGACTGGAATGTTCTGCCTCGCTGATCTCTGGCATCTTAGAATGTTGGTTTTCAATTTGACGGTTGGGGGATGCTGGACTTGGGGACGCTGAGAGTACCTGTGTGTCCTCCATGGGCAGCTCCTTAATTGTGTTGTAAATAATACGTAAATGTTGCAATCTCCTACCGATTTTGTAGTCATTACTAAAGACTGCCTATTTTAACCTGCTAGATAACTGGGTGAGGAGACGTTACCTCGCTTTGGTACTCCCAAGGGTTTACCATGTGAATGAAATGAAAGATGCTGTTGGCTGGAAGATAGGTAAATGATGATTTGAGCAAATTGTGTTGGATGTGTTATGAGCCCTGGTTCTATTCTATTCAAGCAGCTAAGAATGATGTGAAAACCATAAGATTATTTACACTTGTAGATAGCCTTGCTTCTTTTGGTGCATTAACCCAGATCAATAATGAGTTAATTGGTATGCACTCAATGACTAAGCTGGACCACCTTGCGCTAGATATCCATCTTGCGAAGGAAGGCGGAGTCTGTAAGATTTTGAAGGGGGGAGAGTGATACACTTTTATCCCGGATAACAGTAAGCTTATTAATGTATATTTAAATAATATCACTCATATTTCTTGAGAAGTCAAAGCTTTTGAGGAGTATGGCTTGTGGTAATCAGTGTGTTGCTGGTTTGGTGAGATTGGAAAGGGCTTTAAAAAGGAAAAGGTATGAGATGGAGATGATATATCCCAGAGATTAAGTTTATAATCTACTTAAGGTGTTGGAAGAATTGAGGTGCAAAAGACATAGAGTAAAGCAGTCTGTTTTATAAATAGTTTGGAGTTTTTAGAGATGATACAATTATTAGAGGGGAAAGTGTTAGCACTTTTAAGTGTTTCAATCAAAATGTGTTATATGACTAGTGTGAAGAGCAATTATTCTACAATTGAATTCACAAGTGTATACTGATATGGAGCTATCATAATTAAAACAAATTTGCAACAACATGTTAAAAGTGTGTTTTTCTGGCTTTAGCTACCTAGGCCTCAGTTAGTTCTTGATGCCATCTTGTACAAAAGGGATGGTGCATCGTGTTTATTGACTGTTTATATTTCTATCTAAAACTCTGTGCCGCAAGATGTAGATTTGAATATTTCTGAATGGCACTGTTCTCAAAGAAGGCCTCTGGCTTTAGTAAATATTCTCAAGGACCACCAATTTCACGCCGTATTGCATGTTTTCAAATGATTCACTGTTGTTTATATAACTAGCTTGTTCTGACACCTTCAGAGGACATTAGGTCAGAGGACCCGAATCAATATTCATGAAGTGGGTTAGTGCTTAGGTGGTAGGGTTATATTATGATTCAAAATACTATAATTTGATTTTTAAAATTGTATTTCTTTGTTCACACCATGACGATTTTGCAATTTGAATGCGCTGTTGTGGAGAAAATGGCGATATAAATCCTTGAATTTGAAGGTGAGCGGGAGACACTTCTACTAGGGATTCTTCACGATTTCATAGTGATTTTGCTACACATTTTAGATTTAAGCCCTGATTTATATTTTGGGAGTCAGGCATTTGTTCTGCCAGGGCTACAGATTAAGGGCCAGATGTATGACCCTTCCATTTTGCGACTCGCAAATTGCGTTGTTTTGCAACTCGGAAAATTGAATTTACAACAGTGTTTCAGACACTGGTTGCAATTCCTAATAGGGTCGCAAATTGCCTGCCTCATTAATATTCATGAGGCAGGTCGCAATTTGCAACCCATTGGGAATGGCCAGGGATGGTGGCATGATAAGAGTCATCAGACCACCATGTCTGTGACTGCAATAACTCTCGATCTCCTCCTCTGGTATTCAGGGGTATTGGTTCGACGTCATAGAATCTAAGATTTTCACAGTTCCCTTCATGATCTTTCCACACGTTAGGCAATGGCATAAGCAAAGTCCTTATTTTTATTTACCCTTAGATGTTGTAGGATGCGTAGTTTCAATTTGTTCATAGTGCTTCCAATGGACTCTTTACAGCATTCACACTTGAGGGCATAGACCACATGTGTGGTTTCACACGTTATTCTCTCTTTGTTGTTGATTTTCTCTCCTGTCAGGGTGTTTGTCTCCTGTTGATTTTGGCCATATTTGCATGCCTTACGTTTTGGACATTTGAAAGATCCACTTGCTCTCAGCCATTGACTTTTGCTTCCACTACGATGTGCTCTTTGATAGTGGCTGTGTGTCAACATGTCCCCCAGCGAAGTTGCCTTTTTGTTTTGTAGGTGATGCTAAGGTGGTTAGATGTAAACATCTTCAAATCTTCATCCTTCGTTAGTATCTTCCAGTGGTTTTGTAGGGCATCTCTTATCAAATTACTCGAGGAGTTAAACTGTGTGATGTATCTTATTTTGTCCTCCTCTGGATTGTCGTTCTGTTTACTGTTGGTGCTCTCAGTGTGTAGTAAGGACTCCCTCTTCCTTTCAGGACCCTTGCCTTGGCGTTTTCCAATGCTACTGTGGAATATCCTCTACTTAAAAACCTTCTGTACATTTGGTCGATCTGTGAAAGGAACTATGAGCCTTCCGAGCAATTCCTACATGCCTGAAGGAATTCCCTGTAGGGCACGCTCCATTTCAGACATCTTGGATGAGCACTGTTGGCTGCAAGGATACTGTTGCAGGCTGTCGGCTTTCGGAAAAGTGTTGTACACATTTTCTGTTCTTTGATATAAATGTGTATGTCCATGTAGTCTATTTCCTTCTTGCTGATGTTATACATGAATTCAAGCTGGAATGCATTGTTGTTGAGAGATTTAAGGAAGGCATTTAGATTCTCTGTGGTGCCCTACCAGATTAAAAACAAACTGGGTGTATATAGCGCACCCAGAGTACTATGTTTTCTATCATATCCTTATTCACATCAGACCAAATTTGTTCTGCCTCCCACATGCCCATTGTCAGGTTAGTATACGTGGGCGTAAAAGAAGTCTCCATCGCAGTTCTTTTGCTTTGTGTGTAAAACTTCTTGTCAAAGAGGAAGACATTGTTTGTGAGACAGAATGCATCATTTCTAAAATCATGTTGGTCTGTTGAAGAACATTCAGTGATCTTGAGCGGAGAAAAAATGTGCAAGCTTTGAACCCATCTTTATGCCTGATTGACGTATACAAGGAGACCACGTCAATGGTCACCATTGTATACTCCTTTTTCCAGGGTATATTGGCAATCCTGTTTAAAAAATCCATTGAATCCCGAATATAGGAAGGTAGATTTTGTACATACGGGAAAAGAAAGATGTCCAGGAATCTCAAGGTATTTTTTTATTTATTGAGTTTTATATAGCGCTGGCTAGACCCATAGGTATCAGAGCGCTTTACATTCGGTTAGACAATATTACAGAAAATTATAAAAAAAATTCTAAGAGTGACCCACAGGAGCTGACTATGGGATGTCCTGGTGGGTTCTCTCGGTTTTTGTGCCCCTTTGGCAATACAAATATAGTTGGAATAACTGGATGATTTATTAGGAGATATTCCAGTTCATTCTCATCCAGTAGCCCATTTGTGTGCCAGTCTCGAAGAATCTTGTGAAATTTGGTCATAATTGCTGGTGTTGGATCCTCTTTTAGCATTTTGTAGTTAATTGCTTCATTTAACTGTCTCTTGACCTCCAGGTAGTACTTTTGGGCATCCATTATGACAATGTTTCCCCCTTTATCAGAGGGTTTTATGACGATATTGTCACCTGTTCTCAGGTCATTTAATGTCCATTCGTCATCTTTCGAGATCGTTAAAGATTCTTTTTCTTTTCTTTGATGTATATAGTTCGTATTTACTCCATTAAGAGTTCTTGGAAGACATCTACCAGCTTGCCTGCTGGTAATTGTGGGCAGAATCTGGATCGAGTCTTACAATTACTGCTAATGGACATGTTTATTGTGATGGCCATCTCCTCACAGATCTGTATGTTCATCATGGTCTCCGTTGTAGAAGCAGGTGTGTCCACATTGCTTTCAGATTCAAGACTGTGTAATGTTCTTAACAGTGGGATGTCCCCGAGGGTTAATGGTGACAGTGTCTCCTGATTGTGTTGTTCCCTCAGTCTCGTTGGTATGTTTGCATAATACATTTTTAGTTTAAATTCTATATATGTGTGTTTATATAAGTAAATATTTATATATAACATTTTAATATTATTGGAATTTATTTAATTTATATTATATTAAATTATAGATTGAAATGTAACATTGATTACTTTAAACTCTATTTATATTTAAAGGACGATATGTTTTTATATTTTTAGATGATATTAGTGTCAACGATATTTTTTTCATGATATATAAATACAGAAACATGATATCATGGTAAACCTTATTTTTGACATGATATTTTTGTCAGCGATATTGCTTACCACGATATTATATCAGTGATCCTAAATGCTGAAGGTGAATTAGTGAATAGAACTGTGTCATTATGACAGCTAAGGCTTTTCAAAGAGCTTTTACTTCCGGAACAAAAAAAATATCAGACTTACACTAGTGTTGGGTCAGCAAAGTTCATTCATCTAAGAACTCACACTGGCTCACATTTAAAAGTTACACCTTATATTTCTTTAGAAACGTAACCAAAGGATCAGTGATGCCACAGCAGCATAGAATACAAATGGGATAATGTAACCATGTAGCCAGACCTAAAAAAAAAAAGTAAGATAGCCATACGGAAGCTGCGTTACTAAAAGTAGAGCTAAACTAGAGAACATGTAAATTAGTATGTCAATTACAAAATATAGTAGGAAACTGGACATACTGCATGGGAAATAAAAATATCCGTCCACTCTATGGGCACAATATAAAAATTATGTTAAAATATCACAAATATCTCCACATGCATGGAGATATTTGTGATATTTTAACATATTTTTTCTAACAGCCATGTAGCACGTGTGATGAATGTCAGAATGTTATCGAATATTCATGAATAATAGGAGCACAGTGTCATAAATGTCAGTTGTTCCTACTTCTAATCTCCTTTGAACGCACGAGCTAAGGATCTGCTATAATATCGAGACTGTGTGGCCGAAGCGGTCCTGCCCGTTTTCACCGCCCACGTGCCGAAGCGGTCCACACCGTTCATTGTTACCCGATGCCTGCCCTGCAGGCACATCTTTGGAAGGGTTGAAGAAAGGACAGGGCATACCCGTACCATGAGCACTGTTATGCATTCCGGAACTGAGCTGCCGTGTGCCCTTCTATTTCTGGTTCCCTGAGCCAAGACGCACTGCAGAAAGTATTCAGAGAAACTCTGAACACTCCCAGCTGTGGAGATGCAGAACAGCTGGAGGAGGCGGCAACGCCGGACTGTGGATATATACACACATCGCTGCAATGCTGCAGTCGCATAGCTCGGCACATTCTTGTCACGGGTCCAAAAGCGCTGTGCAAACAAGCTGTGCACTCTCCCATCTCCGAGCCATGTTTGGCCCCAGCTCTTACAACTCCGACCGTTGAAATCCGAAGTCGTCTTCCCCATGCACGCCAACCGATGAACAGCAAACAGCGGTCTCAGTCTTACGTCATCCGTCGGACGCACACAGCGCAGTGAACAGTTATTTATACAGTGCGGCCCAGATTCACATAGAAGTTACGCAACGCCGGACAGCAAGTTGCAGCTGCTGTGCTTGAACGGGTAAGAGCGGAACAGCACCATAGCTACTAAGATGTGGCGTTGTACCGTTTGGCTGCCATGTGCCTCCTCAGATAGCCTTGAGCCACAGTGCAAGGTTGTCTGCATTGATGGAAGCATTGGTTTAATGATGGAACCTGTCACTTCCTTCCCGTGCAAAAACTAAGCCCGCTTGACGAAAAGTATTGCAAGGCAGCAGATTGTGCAGTTTTGCGTTACTTTGCATTACCATCCAATGTAAATCCCAATTTGCGTTGTATTGTAAATCCCACAGCCCTTTGCATTGGGTTTGCATTAAAAACAAGCATTTACAATGCAATGGTCTCGGCATTATTAAAGGTAGAGCTATTGGCATTGCTCATGATTTTTTTATCATAAATAAATGGCATTGTCATTTACAATGCCAATAGTTTAATCGTTAAATAAATGGCATTGTCATTTACAATGCCAATAGCTTAATCGCTCGCAAATGCATGACCTATTGCATTTACACCCACACAGAGCCACACGCACAAAGCCACCCACACACACATAAAAAGCCACCCACACAGTCATTCACATAGAGCCACCTACACAGAGCCACCCTCACACAGACAGAGCCACCCACACATAGAGCCACCTACAAAAAAAGCTATCCACACAGAGACACACACACACACACAGAGCCACACACACACACATAGCCACACACAGAGCCACACAGAGCCACACACACACACACACAGAGCCACACACAGACAGAGCCACATACAGACAGAGCCACACACAGACAGAGCCACTTATGATCCAAGCTTCTGCTAACTAAAGGCATAATGCCATCACTGATAGATATATGTAATGACCATATGGCTAGGCACTCCTCATTAAGCCTCGAGTCTCACCCATCATATATGAAATCAAAGCAGTGTTCCTGAGTAAAAGTATAGCCCATCTCCTCCTTGGAAATACATACACATGGTAGCCGCTCAGGCAAGAGACATTATACCCGACACAATTCATCAAAGACTAGAAAATCCAGGCATCAAGCAAAACAAAGTAACATGTTCCCTAAGTAGGCTTACCGGTATAAGACTATCAGCAGGTCTGCAAGAGCCAAGACGTCAAGGCAGGAAGGATGGGGGACGAATAGCTTCACCAGGCCAGTTTAAATACCACCAGCTGATGACACAGCCAGGGGGCAGGGGAGCAAGCACAGGCAGGGGAGTAAGCACAGCCAGGGGGCAGGGGAGCAAGCACAGCCAGGGGGTAGGGGAGCCAGCACAGCGAGGGGGCAGGGGAGCAAGCACAGCCAGGGGGCACGAGAGCAAGCACAGCCAGGGGGCAGGGGAGCAAGCACAGCCAGGGGGCAGGGAAGCAAGCACAGCCAGGGGGCAGGGGAGCAAGCACAGCCAGGGGGCAGGAGAGCAAGCACAGCCAGGGGGCAGGAGAGCAAGCACAGCCAAGGGGCAGGAGAGCAAGCGCAGCCATTACGTTCCTCACGCCACTGGTACGTACCCTCACACTTCGTGCCTTTGATATTTGACACCAGTAGCGCTGTACAAACTAGTGTACCTTTACTACGTCATTGGTACCCTTGCAATTCTTAACTTGTACCTTGAAAGTATCCACTCTGGTAGCTGTAATCCCGGCACGCCTTCCCTCAGGCAGCGCCACTAGAGAAAAGCAGAACCTTTAACTGGAACGATGCATTGACCTTCAATAGGTTTTAAAGCCAACAGAACTAATTTGACTTGCACTTGCAGGCCCACACGATTACTGCAATATGTGGAACTACATTTCTCAGCGTGCCTAAAAAGTGTATTAGCGTTAGTAGACTTATGACAAACTAAACTCACCCAGAAATGGTGGTTTCAACCATGAAGACACTGCAGTTTTAAAGGTGATATCAAGCAACCCCTGCTGGCACCTACAGGCTTAATAGCACCATGAGGTGGTGCAGCTTTCTAAAGTGGAACAGTTTGTTTTCAGACCTGCCCACCCACTCACCTGATGATGAGCAGTTATTTTGTCGACCAAAAGAGATGGAACCGCTCAACAATGGGTTTCCAGTTCCAGTGTACGGCATCTGCACAGCCTAGGCTAACCTGCACATGTAAGCGACGGATGTATGACATTACAACGCATGCTTTTACAACGCATGCCATTACGACGCAACTTTTACAACGCAAGTCGTTACTTGCGTTGGGGGCGCTGGATAGTGAATAGTTTAATTTACTATTCCAACTCCAGTCCCCGTGGATAGTAGGGAAGGTGTTGGATAGTAATTAAACTTATCCCTATCCTAGAGAGCCCTCCAGCGCAAGTCGTTGTAATGACTTGCGTTGTAATAGTTGCGGCGTAATGGTAGTGCGTTGTAAAAGTTGCGTTGTAAAGGATGTTTCCGGTAAGAGACACCAGTAGTAGTAGAACGATAAGCGTTTGGCTTAGTGGTCCTTAAGGATTGCCCAGCACAAAAACCCACCATCATGGTTAAAAAATACTTACAGTGTGGCAGGTTTTTTTAAACAAACAATTCCACTCTACTTTGCACGGACAGCATTTTATGTAGCTTCGGATTGATTATATATACATACAATGTTAATTTATTACCAGAAAAATTCTTGAGTTTTCCTTAACTATTTTAGTTTGCAGTCACGATACATCTAGGAAGTCTAAATCTACCTTTACGGACCATTCATCATAATAAAAACATACCTGTATCTGTGAGGCTTCTTGACACCGCCCGTAGATGGCGCGGTCTTCCTGGCAGCTTTAGTAGCCAACTGTTTCCTTGGAGCCTTTCCTCCGGTGGACTTACGAGCTGTCTGCTTGGTTCGAGCCATTAAAAAACCAAAACAAACAGTGCAGAATGAAACCGGGCAAGGCATCCACCGCCCACGCATTGCACGCCAGGGGAAGAAATGCGCAAGCACACGATTACAACTTTAACACAAAGCTAATGAAGCAGTTACCCTTCCCTCGGAGGGTGGGTGGAGGATCCGCTGCGGTGACGTGGTTCTGACAGCGGGGCTGGCTCTGACCTTCAGCCTCAAGGAGGGAGAGGTCGATGGGTCTGACAGCGGAGCTGGCTCTGACCTTCAGCCTCAATGAGGGAGAGGTCGATGGGTCTGACAGCGGGGCTGGCTCTGACCTTCAGCCTCAAGGAGGGAGAGGTCGATGGGTCTGACAGCGGGGTTGGCTCTGACCTTCAGCCTCAAGGAGGGAGAGGTCGATGGGTCTGACAGCGGGGCTGGCTCTGACCTTCAGCCTCAAGGAGGGGGAGGTCGAAGGGTCTGACAGCGGGGCTGGCTCTGACCTTCAGCCTCAAGGAGGGAGATGCTGATGAACCTCGAGGCGCTGCAGCGTGGAGGGAATGATGGGGAGAAGAGAGATCTGCTGCTAGAGCCACAACTTCAGCAGAGCTGGGGATATCACAGCCGCCTCTTGATGTGAGTAAAATGAGGAACAACACAGGTCTGGGAATGAAGGGCCGGAAATGACGTGGGTATATTGAACTGATGTGACTGTGCCAGGCGAGGCTCCCTTTGGCCGGGTGGGGGGGTTGGGGGGGACTGGAACACCACATGAACTCTGAAAGCCACCAATAAGAGTTTAATTGATCACGCCCGCTGTACTTTATACTTAATACTCAAGTTGCGTAACACCTGAGATTCAGGGGTAACAGCTTGATGTGTAAACGACCCCTTCCCAGGGAGAACAGGAGCGGTGGGCGTCAGTAGCTGTGGGTGATTGATAATGATGTCTGAACACATCATCTCTACGCCTCAGCGAGGGTACTCCGCAGACTGTACTACTGTAGTCACCTCTCGTATCCAACGGTGCAAGAATGTAATGAAAGGTATCACCTTTGAAGCATCTTATGTATGCACTAGGATGTGGACCCCATAAGGGGGTGACACAAGTGACAGTTGGGTGTGTAATGGTATATTTGTGTGTTCCATACTCCTATGTTTTGTCCCTCCATGACAGTTGCTGTTGATAGAATAAACCCTTTACCCCCTTACTACATTACCCCATGTACTATTTGGATTAAATGGCTAATTCGAGATTTACATGTATAAAGTGCCAAAACTGCACTGGCTCAAACAGGGTGGGTGTGCTGCGGTAACTAGAAATATGTACTGGGGTGTCACGTTTGCGGAGGGCGGTGTTAGTGTTAAGTGCCTGGTGAAATATGATGAGCTAAATGTCACTTCTACAATGTTGCGGTGGAGGTATGTCACTTGCGATAACACGGAAGTGAACGTCACCTCTGCGGTGCCCCGTTGTGACCAATCGATTGTAATGGGATGAATTTTAATGTGCAACTGCAAACAGTAATTCGGGAATCATTTGAGGTGCCAATCGTGTCCGGTGATGGAAAGGGACGGATGTGGCCAATAACCAAACGTGCATTACAGCTAAGGCCTGCGGCGTTCGAGTGATGGCTCAAGCGACTAAGCATGGCCCATGTAACGGGGTGCTGCCGAAAGACTGCTTAAGAGTTGATGGCTGGTCAAATCTATAAGGGGGCTACAGCAAGCCATTAAATAGGAAAGATGTCTGGCCTTCTTCGTGGAGGTATGCCATGCTGCAAGCGGTCGCTTGATCTTAAGTGGGCATGGCAAGGGCCCGTCAGTTACCCAAGGACGGGGACCACACTTTTCTACCAACCCTCACGTGTTGATTTAACCAATAAAACACCCATAAAGAAATTAAACTACAACTTTGGTGACAGCAGACGTTGTTGTCCAACACCAACCACAAGGTTGCTGGCAGTCACCCACATGGCCTGCAGGACTGGGGGTAGCACTCACCTTGGGCGTGTGCGGGGTATCGAAGAGCCGTAGCTTGCGGAAAGTCTTGTGCGGGAGTGTCCCTGGGCAGTCGGGGATAGGGGAGCTGGAGCCCTCGCGCTGCTCCCGTCGGTATCCGTTCTGGGGAGACCGAATCGGAGAGGTGACGGGCCCTCCAGCCCGCAGCGGGGAAGGAGATGAACCGCGCATGAAGCAGATCGGGGAGCCGTCCATGAAGTACCGGCCGGGAGACTTGACGGGTGAAGAGATGGCGGTCAGGAAGTAGCCGTGGGGGGATTTGACGGGCGACGAGGATCCAAAGCCTTCTTCCTCCCAGCACATTTTCACGGCTCTCCAAAGCAGCATCTATGCCAGAGACGGACGGGACAAGGGAGCAGCAAAATGCAAAATGGCGGCCGCAAAGCTCCGCAAATTTCGGATTCGAGGGCGTGTTTTGGCGTTCTGAGTGACAGATGACGTCACAAGTGGAAAGAACGCAAAAAACACACCCCGAATCCGAAAGAGACGGGGCTTGATTGGAGTGATGCCCCTCTCCTCCAATGGCTGGCCTCCGTTTAAGAAGCCAGCCAATGGAGGAGAGATGGAGGAGAGAGGCGGGTTCAAGCCCCGTACTCAAAAACATTAAATCTCCGACCGGATACTGCGCAAGCACAGCCTTTAGGTCCTCGACCTAAAAAAGTAGCCCAAACCCGGTGCAAGTTGTGTGTAAAACTGGGCTTGCATGTTTATTAGACACGCTGATGGTTCCTGCTTCTGTCTGGATTCGCATAACAGATAAGATGTTATATTTTCAGCAAAACCTGTGGAAACCTCAGTGTCTGGAAAAGGGAGTTTGTGGTAAGTGGTATTAGAAAGTGTCGCAATGAAGTGCCTTGAAAACATCCAGGCATGTGGCTTGAAGGTAATTCTTTCATGCAGCCCTGGACCATGTTTCCTGTCTCCACCTGGAAGTAGAGTTCTGAAGTTCTGGCAAACTGAACTAATGTTCTTGGTATAGGAGAAGCAAGCGCAGAAGAGCACTGCACAGTTATACTGGAAGAGACATATTCATCTTTTTATCCGCTGCCATCAGACTAGGCCCCTCCTCATCAGAAAACACCATCTGAAGATCAAATTAGAGTCCCCAACCACCAGGCTAGATACTCAGACTGTCAAACTAGACACCAAGCTCACCAGGCTGCACTCCTCCATTATAGAGTTAGAAACCCTTGCCTTTCATACAAGAATCCATGATGGTCCTATTAACAATAATAATAATATTTTCATACACGGCTACATACTAAACCTACCTGTTCTAGGAACTGTAAATAATAGCAATTACTATTACCTTAATTGCTGTCAGTTTTCTGACCATGGATGGATGGAATGCTGATTGAGCCTTGCCAGATCTGAACGGAGAGACTTGTCGAGGTTTGAACTAGCAGCCTGCAGATAACACTAAGATACACATATCCGCGAGCATGCAACTAATTGAGCCCTCAAGGCTACTATTCGTTGCCCATCAAGCATGATCCGCTAGCCATCAGATTAAGAACTAGAAAAAAACATCTAACAAGGTTGCCAGGTCACACAATCATCTGGGGGTTATGGCCATCAAGATGCATACATCAGGACATGCGGGAAAGTGCATTACTATGATTGGGGCAATTAACTGTTTCTTTACATATTGCGGTTAAGCCGACCTGACTTGAGGTTCAGGCAATCGGTCTACGGTCTAGGGTATAATGATGCCTATTATTGTCAATGAACAGCTGCAGATCATTCTACAAACTTTGGGTGGTAATGCAAATTTTCAGATTTAAAACAACACTCCGAAGGGTGAATTGGCTTTGGTTCCTATGCTTTATGCATTACACTACATCTGAACCAAGAAGAGATCCTTCATGTCTACTATGTATTAATAATTTCATGGCATAAGTTTTTAAATGCTGACTGACCTATCAAGTATACTCGCAGCTGGGTTGCCTAAGAGTAAGTACCTCTTTGCTACCAATGATGACAACTGCTTCCAGTGGTCACTCCTCACCTTTTTGTTGAGTATTCTCTGTTCCTCCAAGTATTGTTTTATGTTTCACATTTCATTTAGACATTGTCGCCCTCCAGATCCTAGGTTGTCTACTGTTTTTATTGACCTCCAGATAACCTGATTCCCTCCTCGAGTTTTGGCTTCAAAGTCTTATTTGACATCTGGTCCCCACCACCTTGATACATGTAGGCTGATGAATAATTGATGAGTGGCACCGGACACCTCCTCAAGTCTTCAGGAGTTGGCAAAGCATCAATGTGATGCTTGCAGAAAATCGGGACAGCTGTCAGCCTGGCCTTCCAGCGTCACCAGCACAGTGTGATCAGAAGTGTGAAAGCCTTCTGATAACAGTTGTTGGCCATGACTGCCTCATCCCACAACTGATGAGGTAGCAGAGGGAGAAGGGACACAGACTTGGTGGCAAAATAAACTACTCTCCCGACCCATGGGCAATATTGATAGGTTAATACGTGGATTCTCAAGTCTCTCATTCCTTTCAACACAAGTGTCTGCTGGGCATACTCTGACCATACCCAGTGGGCTCAATTCAAGAGGTATACATTCCAGTGATACTATACAATCAGATCCACTGACACCAGAACCAACTACGAATAACCTTAGGGGGCTACTGTCATAAGATAGCGCCGCCAACATTTCCCATACTTCTTTTCCAACTAGAACTCAATGGATACAAGATGGCCGCTGACAGTCTGTAGGGAGAGGACGCGCTCCCTACCTGCTCCCCCGCTCGTGTTTTCACGCAAGGATTAAGTGCAAGGAGAAGGAGAGGAATGGAACCGAAAACGGCGGTGCTCTGATAGCGCTTATCTGTTCTGTGCAGCGGCTTTTATTTTAAGAGACATAACGGGGAGAAGAGCGATCTATGTGGTTAACCCCGAATGTAATAGCGGAGGTACTAGCCCTCCCGACGGTGGAAGCGGTGCTGACTCGAGCATTGGCTAATGCACGTCAGCTGATGGTGAAGGCGAGTGGCTGGAGGAAACAGTATCGGCAGCGGCAGCAGCTGAAGCGTTATTGGCAGCAGAGCTCAGCGGGTGCTTTGTCTACGAGTTGGCGTTCAATGGCGCCGAAGATTTCGAGAGCTCTGAGGGAGGAGAAAGCTGCTTGGAGCGAGTTTGATGCTCCGGCGGCTAACCTCCGCACAAAGAAACTGACGCGGACGCAGGAGATGAGCGAAGACCCTCGCGCTGCTGAGCAAGTAAGGAGTGCAATACGGAGTAAGGAGGCTGGAAGCAGCGTGGGGGAGAGGCTGAAAAAAAAAGATAAAACTAAGCCAGCACCGACAGATAAAGGAAACAAGGGAAAAGTAATAGAACAGGGGAATCTGAGACAGCCACTAGTTTTAGAGGCTTTCTTCCCTGTAACTACAACTAGCTCTCAAGTAACGTCTGGCTCAACTATACCTCAAATAGACTCTGGCGAAGCTGTGGGCAGAGACCCTGACCATGGACCCCTTGCGAGGGAGATAGACAGTAACTCGCAGGCAACCAGCTATCTAATACAGACCGATAATTTGGGAGCTCTAAGCAAGAAGGTGCATAGAGACAATGAGCCACTACAAGGCGCTCCGGTACAGGAGAATGTGGAGATTTCTTCTGGACAGGTCAAACAGAGTCATGAGAAAGGGGGCAAACCTGTACCCGTTACTGGGAATGTCAGAAATGATAATAATGCTCCAAATAATATAAATGTCAACCATGGTATTATAGAGAATGATAGTATCTTGCACCATGTTGAAGAAAGTACTCCGCCTCCAAATTCGGGGTCAGACAGCAATTTTCTGACGGAGGCAGTGACAGAGGCACTAAGGGAGGAGCAGAGTAATACTAATGCTTCTAATCTTCTTGTCACTACAGAGGGGGACAGTAATGATACTAATACACCTAAACAGCCTGAGAGGGGGAGAGTTGGTGAGGGAAATGGTGATGGAAACGGAAGTGATAATGTGAGTAAAGTGATTAATAATGATCCTAAGGTTGTGATATCTCTAACTGGTTCCCCTTCTGACAAATGTTTTTTCTCTGTTAATGAGGGTGAGGATGAAGGAGAAGAGGTGGGGGCGGTTGGGGGGGTGAGTCAGAGGATTCCTCTATCGCCGGCTTGGGAAGTGACCAGACATTATCAGGACTTGTAACAGAGACTATATCCACATCCGGTTCTGGCTCTGGAGAGCTCTCTGATAAGGACTTAGCTGCAAAACGTAAATCTAAAGTCTTGACCAAAAAAAGGAGAAGAACAAAAGGATCTATAAGCCCAGCAGCTATTAATGTTGCAAAGAGACTTGACTGGGACTACGCAGCTACATCTCAGATGTATAAAGAGGGTGTTGGGAGTCTAGATGAGACTATGGGATCTTTACGGTTGAATGAGGAGAGAGCCAGGCAAGGCCTACCCGAAACTCAGATTCAGAATCAGGAGCAACTCCAACGTCAAAATACGCCTTTGGGGTTTGAAGTTATGTTTTCAATGCTTAAACAAATCCAGACTGAGGCAAGGGTAGAGAGTCAGAGAGCCAGACAGGAAAGTAAAAAAATACAAAATGCCCTTCGAAAAGTAAACAAAGCGTGCACAGAGTTGGCAGGGAGAGTTACAGAGGTGGAAGAAAGAACGGGGGCCCTGGAAGATGAAATGAAGGGATGGAAGGAATTTAGACAAGACCAAGAGAAAATTAACAGTGATGTATTATGGAAGCTCGAAGATTTTGAGAACAGGCAGCGGAGAAATAATGTCAGACTCTTAGGTATTCCGGAAGGAAGGGAGGGACAGGACGCTAGAGCTTACATAATCGAATTTCTCAAGGGTGCACTTCCAGACATAAAAGGCTGGGACTGGGAATCAGAGATTCAGCGTGCTCATAGATTTCCTTTTACACAGAGGAAGGGGGATGGGTCAAAAAAGCCTAGAGCATTCCTAATTTATGTGGGCAACTTCTTATTGAGAGAAGAGATAATGGCCAAAGCAAGACCACAGGCAAAATGTAGATACCAGGAGGCAGAGTTCTTTGCTAGACCAGACTTCTGTCATATAACGGTAGAGCGCAGGTGGAGACTGCGGGAGCTAATAGCTCCATTTCAGAGAATTGGGTGTGAGGCATACCTAATGTTCCCTAGCAGACTGAAGGTGGTTAAAGATGGCCAGTTCAAAATCTTTCATTCTGAGGTCAGAGCGGCTGAATTTTTGGCATGGCTCAAGGAAAGGACCCCGCAGAACAGTACACAATCTCAGGGTCTAGTGGTAGATTTACCAGCTAAAGGCAGCAGGATATAAAGTTAGGATCTCTGAAAATTCTATAGAAGCACAAGAACAGAGAATTGTAGTGTATTGCTATGTAACTGTGCAGATTGGTAACAATAAGTGAGCATCATCTTTGTAGAGGGTTAGGAACACAATAGGAGCGGGGGGGGGGGGCGTGGGACCCAAGCAGACACAGCTGTCACATATAGGTCCGTTGGACCTTTTTGCCTGTAGGGGGGGGTGGGATAGTCGGGGTGGGGGGGAAGGGTGGGGGTCACGGGGGGCAAGGAGCGCAAAGCAAATAGGAAATATATAACACAGGAAACATTATGGAATAAAAGGAATAATGAAACAGAAGGAAGGTTTGTGTTGGTTGTGTCATATAAAGCCGTGGTCATAATGTGTAATGTGGTTTTTTTAAGGACCAAAATTGTGATTGTATTTGTTAAAAACCCAGGATGAGTACACGTATAATGACATGGAATGTGTGTGGTCTTAATGATAAGACAAAAAGGCAGAAGGTAGCTGTCCTGATTAAAAGTTTAAGAATAGACTTTCTAATACTCCAAGAGACCCATATACAACTGTCTGAAATTAGGCTGCTAGACCAGCTAGGTCTTACTGTTTTAGCACACTCTAGGCAGGGAAGTAGGAATAGGGGGGTTGCGGTTATGGCAAGGCAAAGAGATGTCACCACCAGGAAAAAATGTGAGGATGTATGGGGTAGATGGGCCCTGATAGAATGTTTGATTGGAGAAACATGGGTCACCCTTGGGTCTATTTATGGGTCTACAGGTGATGATCCGGAGATTTTTGAAGAAATCGATATTGAGTTGGCAACCTGGGCTCCATTTATATTGATAGGAGGAGATTTTAATATTAATGGAGCAGGGGGATTGGGGTTGGGGCTGGGGCCCCCAGTTAAATATAAGGGAAGGAAGAAAAGAGTTTTTAAAGCAATTGTTAATTTAGCCAGAAATAATGGCTTGCTTGATGTTTGGGATACCCTTAACCCTGGTCAAGATGGTTTTACATATTATTCAGCACCCCATAGGATAAGTGTTAGATTAGATTATTTTTTAGTTAGCAGCCAAGGCATTGATGGGATAGATATCGAAAGAACACCAAGACTATTATCGGACCATAATCCTCTTATAGTCACCTTAAAAGGTATGACAGCGGTAAGGAAGGCCTCGGAGTGGTCTTTTGAAAAGGCTTTTCTAGTGGAGGACGCATATATCCAACATATGAGGAGATGGATATCTGAATTTTTGAATATAAATAGGCATACAGCACCCGTAGGGATAGAGTGGGATTGTTTTAAGGCTGGAGTGAGGGGTGAGACCATCAGCTATGGGGTTAGGAAAAGGAAACAGGAGAAAGAAAGAAGTGAGGGGGTAAGGAGGGAACTACTGCGGGCAGAGGAGGAATTGAATAGTAGGACAGATCAAGCTGGTAATTGAGCTCCAACGGACTCTGCATATCTTAAACTTGTGAAATTGCGAATGGAGGAGGAAGAACAGATAGCAGAAAGGGCAGCCAAACAATATACAGTGAATAGAGAGAATTGTTATGAGATGAATGAAAGAGTGGGCAAATTGTTAGCAGCTAGAACTAGACAGAAGGTATCCTTTGGGGAGATAAAAGCAATCAAAGACAGTACAGGGGTGATTTTAACCAATGTACAACAAATAAGGGAAGTCTTCAGGAACTTTTACACGAATTTATATTCTGAAAGCGATATAAAAGATCCTGAAGACATAATGGAGTATTTGAACTATTATGAGGGGAGGCAGTTGGAGGAAACAGAGAAGAAGAGGATAGACAACTCGTTAGACTTAGAGGAGGTAAAAACAGCTATGAAGAGTTTACCATCAGGAAAGGCGGCTGGTCCAGACAAAATCCCGCTAGAGTTTTATAAGGTGTTTTGGGAGGAGCTAGGTGGAGATATGCTTTATACCATGAAACAGGCACAGAAGGGAAGCTCAATACCAAGCACTTGGTCTGAGGCCGAAATTGTGGTTATCCTTAAGAAAGGGAAAACGCCAACTAACCCGGGGTCATACAGACCAATCACTCTTATGAACACGGACACAAAGATTTACTCAAAGGCACTGGCAACAAGATTCGCCAGTGTAATAACACCTCTAGTTACCAATACCCAACACGGTTTTATACCGGGACGGGGGACTACACACCACGTTAGGAAGTTAATTACCCTTATGGATAAAACAGAGGCTGATGGGGACCCGTTCGCGGTACTATTACTTGATGCTGAAAAAGCTTTTGACCATGTTTCATGGGTGTATATGTGGAGTGTTTTGGAAAAATGGGGATTTGGTAGTGGCTTTTTAACAGCGTTAAAGACATTGTATAGAGATCCTGTGGCGGCAATTAGAATTAATGCGGGGTTAACGGATAAAGTAAAAATTAACAGGGGCACAAGGCAGGGTTGCCCATGCTCCCCGCTACTGTTTGCGATATATTTAGACCCACTAATCAGGAGACTGGAGTCAAATAGGAACATCTCCCCAATTGTCACACTTAGGGGGGAGTGTAAGATCCTGGCCTATGCCGATGACGTGGCGGTTATAACATCATCACCCACAGAGGCTATAAGACACGTGGAACAAGAGGCAAAGGAATTTGGGAAGGTTTCCGGGTATTCTTTGAATACCGGAAAAACACAAATTATAAAAAATAGTAAGGCCTCATGCCAGGATCCACGGGTGGCGCGGACGGGAACCTATTTGGGAATAACTATAACTTCAGAATTAGATAAGATAGTAGAACTAAATATCGATCCTATTGTACGGAAAGTTGGGGGTGAACTAGACAGACTGAATAATCTCCATCTTACCTTGGTTGGAAGAGTGAACATTATAAAAATGTTAATCATGCCGAAATTCTTGTATCTCTTCCGAACAATTCCCTTATGGTTTGATAACGCGTGGTTTAAAAGGATTGAAAATATGATTAATAAATTTATTTGGTCCAAAGGTAAAACTAGGAGAGCGGCGAGATTCTTGGCACTCCCACGGGAAAGAGGAGGATGGGCGTTACCAGACTTTAAGTTGTATTACTGGGCCGCTGCCTTGCAGTATATGGTAGGATTAATAGGTGGAGCTGAAGCAGAAGAAGAAGATCACTTAGGGTCATTAGCGATATATGGCATATTGCTGGGTGAAGAAACTAAAAATATTTTTTTGAAAAATTTTGACACGGCATATTTCAAAAGAACACGCTTTAAGACTATACTGGGTGCATATAATATATGGAAGGCTTTTATGAAAAAGTTTGGTTTGGGGAAGTTTAATAGGTATATGAGGTTATACGAGAATATGTTACTTCCGGGAGATATATTCTCTGATTCAGTTTTTACAGAATGGCATCGGAAAGGGATAATAAAACTAGGGGATGTAATGGGGACACAAGGGGTGAAACAATTTGCAATAATACAGAAAAAATTCAATTTGTCGACAAATCACTTCTTCAAATATCTACAAGTAAGAAGTTTTTTACAAAACAAAAGAGGGGGAACAAGAGGATTTGAAAAAAATAACATATTAGAGATAATAGAAACTGGAGTAGATTGCACAATTAAAAGATTTTATCTCGAACTAAATGAACAAAGACCGGATGACATGGCTAAATGGGGGGAAATCTGGTCAACGAAGCTGGGCATAGAACAAGAATGTTTTAATATATCATTAGAATTAGGGATGAATATTCTATGCTCTGCGTCATTACAAGCACAGCATTACAAGACTATGTATTGGCTATATTACACCCCGGCTAAACTGGCACAATGGGGAGCGACAACTGGTATAAACTGCCCCAGGTGCACGAGTGCAGATGCAGATGCCATTCACATGTTTGCAACATGTCCGAGCTTAGTTACAGTACTTAAAGAGATAGAAATGTTTCTACAAAGGGCACTAAAACTACCTGCTAACCTATCACCTGCGATTATTCTGTTAGGTGTAGATGGAAATAATGATGTTGAGACAGGGAACTATTTTATTTTCGTGGCCATGGCAGTGTACAGACTGTGTGTTGCCACTGCATGGTTAGATCAAGTGGCGCCATCATTCCAACAATGGTTAGCCAGGCTGCTGAGTATATACAATTTAGAAAAAGCGATCTACTCCAGAAGAGGGAAAAGATTGAGGAAATTAGGTTTGGAAATATGGGAAACAATAACGAAATGGAAGGAAGAAGGATGATTTGTATAGGAAATGTATATGTACATAATTTGTATATAATTTGTATAAATGTGTATATAATGTGTAAATAAGGTATAATAAGGTATAATAATGTATAATACATATAGAATGTATAATCGATATCAATATGTATGTATAAGGAGAGTGATCTCACCCAAATAAGGAGTGATGTATTATTTTGGTATTAAGAAGAAGCTTCTTTTTGCTTACTTTAGATGAAATATACGGTGTAAATTTGATATGATTAGGAAAAATTGTTTTTCTCTATTATTTGCTCCATGCCCCCTCTGTGCTCCAGAGGGTGGAAAAAATTAAAAAAAACTCTGTGAATAAAAAGATTTAAAAAAAAAAAAGAACTCACTGGATACAGCTTTCACAGGGAGCCAACAATCTCTGGGTACAGGGAATGACCATTGGCTATGCTATTCACCCGGTTTCTCAGCTAGAACGTGGTCTGCAGAACACAGCTTCTATCATGCCCAGTGGGATTTCGGTGGACGTGTGGCCTTCAAGTTACTCTGCTGCTAGAGCCCATTGTATTGATGGTTGCAGCCTCCGTCCTCTGCCTACTGGAAGGAGCCAAAGGTTATAACAATTGTGCTATGGATTATATAATGGGGTGAAAAAACACAAACTGTGTCCACCACCTACTTTTCACTGCGAACGCCATGCTCAGGGTGTACAGGGATGGAGGTACTGCATGCACAACATAGTCAATTGACACAGCATTTCCCTGTACCTGATGAGGGCATGTTACTGAATGCAAGGCGTGACTGAACATGGTCAGCGACTAGCTGCCGCCTCCCCCCCAATCCGGCACCCAATACCCAGGAACGTGGACACGAGACGTCTTTACTTTTTGGAAGGCGGGCGCTAGTCGCCCGGCCGTATTTATTAAAGTATGAAATTAAAAAAGGTTTTAATTGCATAATCAACAATTTATACAAAAATTCAGCAGGACATTTAGGTACATACTCTTAGCAACAAGTTTGAGAGCCTGACTTTAACAAAACTCTAATACATGTTGTACCTAACTTATACTAAACATCCTCATCTAGAATTTTTGTACATTTCTGGCCATATGGCAGGGTCACTACCGGTGTCAGGTCCTACAAGCTGCGCCTCCCCTCTGGATGTGCGCATGCGCAGTGTTACCCCGGGAATTGCCCGGTCTACGCCCTGAACTCCATTTACCCACTAAAGGAGGGCCCTTACTCTGCGCCGGTGGCGTCATGAGTCCACGCGCGCGGGGTGGCTACCAGCCTAAGGAAAGCGTGAACTACTCCTACCCGCGCTCCTTTGCTTTGCAGCATCTATTACCTTGCCCCTGGAGTTGTGGGAGTGGCCCGCAGGCTCCTCCCCCTGGGCGGGAACCTCCGTAGGATGATGCCCGCCCCCTCAGACCTCAAAATATGTGCTCACCGATAATGACCTTACCGCATGCCCCATACCTAATAAATACGACGACCTATGGGAAAAAATTCTAAAGGACAGCTACACTGGCTAATAAAACAGTATCAACGTATAGCTACAAAGGGAAAAAAGGCCTAAAGACATATAGCATTAAATACAGTACACTTCAAACAGTATCAACGTATAGCTACAAAGGGAAAAAGGCCTAAGGACACATAGCATTAAATACAGTTCACTTCAAACAGTATCAACGTATAGCTACAAAGGGAAAAAAGGCCTAAAGACACATAGCATTAAACACAGTTCACTTCACACATGACTTGCTAAAAGGGGGAAAAAATTCCTAGACAAAAGCATCAACAAAATACACCAACCGTTCATCTCTATTACCCTGTGAGACCCGTGGACCGTACATCCAGAACTGACCCTTCAACCAGAGATAATAACTGTTACCAAACTTTTTGTTCCAAGGGATGGTGGGTGGGAAAACAAAGAAGCCCCGAGCGCGGGGCACACCGTTTCGGCGAGGGAGCGTCCAGGGACAAGGGGGTCTCCTGGGCGCTCCCTATCTCTTTATTCCTGAGGGGCCAGGTGGCCCCTCCTCTAGCCCGCCCCCCCTGACCCGGACCCACTTCCCAGGATCCGGGTCAAGGGGGCCACCAGCCAATCGGCGGTGGGCCGCGCCCCCCAGGGCACGCCCCCACCGCCGAATGGCAACAACGGAGACAGTGGGGGCGACGGTCGCCGCGCCGCCATGCGTGCGGGGGGGCCGAGGGCCCCCCCTTTTCACATGGTCAGCGACTAGCTGCCGCCTCCCCCCCAATCCGGCACCCAATACCCAGGAACGTGGACACGAGACGTCTTTACTTTTTGGAAGGCGGGCGCTAGTCGCCCGGCCGTATTTATTAAAGTATGAAATTAAAAAAGGTTTTAATTGCATAATCAACAATTTATACAAAAATTCAGCAGGACATTTAGGTACATACTCTTAGCAACAAGTTTGAGAGCCTGACTTTAACAAAACTCTAATACATGTTGTACCTAACTTATACTAAACATCCTCATCTAGAATTTTTGTACATTTCTGGCCATATGGCAGGGTCACTACCGGTGTCAGGTCCTACAAGCTGCGCCTCCCCTCTGGATGTGCGCATGCGCAGTGTTACCCCGGGAATTGCCCGGTCTACGCCCTGAACTCCATTTACCCACTAAAGGAGGGCCCTTACTCTGCGCCGGTGGCGTCATGAGTCCACGCGCGCGGGGTGGCTACCAGCCTAAGGAAAGCGTGAACTACTCCTACCCGCGCTCCTTTGCTTTGCAGCATCTATTACCTTGCCCCTGGAGTTGTGGGAGTGGCCCGCAGGCTCCTCCCCCTGGGCGGGAACCTCCGTAGGATGATGCCCGCCCCCTCAGACCTCAAAATATGTGCTCACCGATAATGACCTTACCGCCACAGGCCAGCATTGTTAACCGACGATCTGGCCTCCCCCTGCCTAGACCTATCCTAGAAACTTCTCACTTCGGCAACCTCTTCCAACCAGGCCCCGACTTCATCCGACCACAGGGCCCTTCCTTCATCCGTCAAATGGGCTCCGCTCACCAGTTAGAACAAACACACCTATTTTTGAATCCTCTACCACCGAGGGGGGGGGGGGCTTGAAATAATTTGTCCCACTGTGTGTTGATCCTCTTTATCGAATGATTCAACGCCCTGACCGAGTCCCCGCCACCCCGTGATGAGTTGAGACCCTACTACTGTGCCACCCGGGCAAGCCCTGAAGACCCCCCACAGTGGAGATGGACTCATCAATGAGTATTTGCTTCCCCAGTTTGGCCAATTCAGTCCCCCCTGGGTGAAGTATCACCACTGACAGGGGGTCAGGCTGCTGAGCTAAAAAGTCCCTGCACTGACCATGGCACAGACCCTCAAACAACCTCTTCCCTGTCCTGCGTCCAGCCTGTGCTGGCACATTGTGGCTCCTCAACTTCTGGTGATGAGTTCCTCCCCTGCGTGACAGGTTCGAGAACTGGAAGAACCAGGAAAAGACCAAGAAACCTGTGTGACAAATTCCCACTTCCACCCTACGGAATGGGTAGCTCTTACACCTGCCAGCAATACCTGGGCCCTTGGTGTCCTCTTTCTCGACGTATGCTTGCTTTTTGACGTCCACCCGCTGCTGATGTTGCGGTGCGGAGCACTCCTCGCATATCCGCCATGGACCCCGCCGTGACTGACGTAAGCCCCCCTTGGGCTGTCCACCTGTTGCAGCTGTTGTGATGTGGAGCCCTCCAGGCATCCACCATGGACCCGGCCATACATAAATTGGAAAGATAGATACACACCATTAGTGTTTCCGGCGATACTCGCTGTACACGCGTTAAACTTACATTACCATCAGTTGCTAAGTTTCAGATAGTCTAGTGCCATATTACTACACATTAACACGTCGACAGTAAATGTTCAGCATAGCCTCCTTTTGTCTGTTTGGTAGTGCAGCAGCTATGTCGTTAAGCATAGGATCAGCGCCGCCCTAACCCTGGCAGGCTGTAAAATTGGCTTCCTATTCTACAATGCTTGTTACACAAGAGAGTTATGCCGTAGGCGAGGACATTGCCTCTTAATCCTAACTTCCTACCCACGTCCTTATGCATAGGATCTATGTGTAAAAACGAGACAGTCTACTTAACAGTGCAGCACCACAGTCACTAGCAAAAGAATTAGCACAGCCCTAACCCCGCCAGGCCATAAGCTGGCCCACGGACCCTTTCCACTCACCACTTTGGCTTCTGGGGAATAGCATCCTAGCCAACCGGACATGATCACATGCCTCCCCAGACCTATGTGATGCCGCAACTAGGCTCTTGGGCACCTTTAGGTGTGACGTCAGGGTGTGTATCGTTATCAGGACCCCAAGTAGTCTTTCTACAGGCTCCAGGCCCTGTCTCAATGCCATTCGTGGTTCCCCTACCACATTATTAATGTAAAGCTTTGGTACACCCCCAGAGCTCAACGTATATGGTGCTAAATCACTGTGTGCTACATAAGTTTACCCACCGTAATTATTCGCCTTTAATCTCATCATAGGCTCAACGTATATTGTGCCAATTCACTTGTATGTTAAATAAGTTTACTGACTGTAATTTCACGCCTTTAGCCTCGGAAAGGAATAAACGGGACGTGTTTTAGAACTAATACATATATATGTTATACACCTGTTCTTTTCCATTTACTCATTCATGATATTATAGACTGGGAAAACAAGCTGCTCTACATTCCCTCAAGACTTAGCCTGAGGACAGCACGCCAAACAGTTACCAATAAGATAGCTCACTAACAATGTTGACTTTACCTGTCATCAATGAATAGTCAATTGGACTGGTGCAACGTCCCCCCCCTTATAACAGTGAACATCACCTCAGGTGTCCATTACCTTTACAATGAAATACGCCCCTTGTGTGACTTACTGCTAATGGGAGACTGGCCTTCTCAGTCTTGTCAAGCCCTACCCTTAGATGTGTATTAATCCCCAGGAGGACCCCAATAGAAGGGGGAATACCCTATGCGTGAACCGTTCCACTATTATTCTAACTATCCCCTCAGCAGACAACAATGATAGTAATTCTAGAGTGTCAAAATTGACTTATGTCAATGGCTGTTCCTCAAGTAAGTTCCATAAGCAGCAACCCTGATTTGGATCAAATTTTGAAAGTGTGTGTTCTGCTTCTGAAACGTGCCCTGTTCCATTACAATACAGTGGATTCCCTTGGAAACGCTAAAAAGTTGTGGGACCTTGGTGGGCTGCCCACCCAACATTGTTTGTATATTTGGCCCTTAATACAGCTGTTACTACTAGGAAAGCAGCCGTATAACCCTCCTTCCGCTATCCAGACCGTCATCCTTGTGTGGTGCCCTCCCTAAAGTATCCTGGCTGGGAGCCTCACACCTAGATGTAAATATAATGGAGGCGAAACAAAGGCACACAGCTGAATCTCGCCTTCCCAGTACCTAAAAGAGGCATTGTTTCGCCCTTTCTGACATAGAAAATAGATTGTGTGTGTAAACCGATGCACTGTGTGTGTTACTTAAGACCAGGGCCACGGCAATGATGCGTCTATGACGTCTTAAACTTAAGTAGCAGGGCTCGTTAAATTATGCAGCATAATGCGGCACATCTTTGAGTTAGTACCAGTTCCTTATTCTGTCACAAGTTCACATCTGAACACTACCTGGATAAAAGGTCTTATCTTATGAGTGTTAAGTTAGCACCCCAGCACACAACATGCATTTGAAAGGTGAACAGTCAGCCTGTGCCAAGTGCATTCCGCTTCCTAGGAACATGCGTTTCTAGTAAGTCTTGTTCAGTTAGAGCTAAGGACAACTTGTAAATTATGCAGCAGAAGATGTTATATGTGGCAAATGTAGCCAATCCAGAAATGTGCGAAAAAATTGCAGTGGCAGCAGAATCACATAACGCCAGTGGGCCTGTATGAGATCGTGAGGGGTACATGATGCAGGAGACACACGTCCTCCCTAGCTCACTGTGCAATGTTAGAAGGGTTGTGAATTATGAACTGCAAACAACAAAAGGATCTCTGTTTTTTATACTTTCGCTTCCAGTGCCTGAGTGCATTCTGTTTCATGCAGCAACACATTTTGGTGTCGTTAGCGAGACTCGAACCCAGATCCCCAGGTCTGAAGTCGAGCGCCCTATCCGTTAGGCCATCTCCTCTCCCCTGCTAAAGAGGAGTTACCGACTTACCTACCTACATAGATGAACTGTGTAGGAGGAACAGTAACCCCTGGGATTTGGGTAACGTTTAACGTGGAACGTTTCACAGACCCCCTCCCCGTTTGCCACTTACCCCAATGCTACCATGAATGACCGTTCTATAATTTATTGCCTCATGGCAAGCAGGTAGTGAGTCTGTTTTTACTGAAGATGATGATGACACGACCTTACCTTGAGGACAACGAGCATGATTGTTCTCTCAGGGCTGGTAGTCCCTTTTCTCCCTCTAGGACTAAACATTGGTTTGGTTGTGCGAATGTGTTTCAAGGGCTACAGAAAAAGGCGTTCTACTTTAACTCCCACCACCCCCTTCCCTATTTCTTTATTGCTGTTCTGTATTGGACCAGACCTTTGACTTGAAGGGAAGGACCGTGTATTGAGATGTCTGCAAGAGACTTTTGGGTCTTTAGTTGTTGTTAGCATTTTCTTAAGATGCTGATCCGCTCGATAGTTGCGGATAAATCCCAGCTTATTTGCCTTTACGCCCATACACTGTCCAGAAAGACTTGGTATTTTTTGGCTCTGTTTTAAATTCGCACAGTGTGTACATTGGCCACCTAGTGGCTAGAACTAAAATTGCCTTCAGTATTTCCAAGTGAAACAGAAGTGTACCTCGGCTGGGCCATGTCCAGGATGCAACGACCCAAGGCTGGCGCTATCTTTAGAATTCCTTTCTGCCCTTACATTGGGTCCAGGGATCCACAGTGTGGAATAAAACCGTTATCAGATAGTGCCCAATACAAATGAAAATTAATTTCAAAATAAATACTTTAGAGGGCAAATAAACGAAAAATTACACCCTGTCTTATAATTAGACTGTCTGTGCTTGTGAAAGAATGCAAGGCAAACTGCTGTCAATCGGCAAAAAGACCGGCAAATACCGTACAGAGTGCTCGTGTTCTCCCTGCTTAGTGCCAATCATCACAGATCAACACAATTTACGTGCCTTTACGTGTTGGCGCTTGTCACTGTTCTTCTACACTCGAGTATTTACTAAAAAGCAATCTTTCACGAGTAAGGCAACATTATTGTGGCCGCCCTAACAGCGGGGGGTGCGTGATTAAGGATTAATCCAATGCTTCATTAATTAGAAGTGAAACAACCAGTAGAAACCCTCAATAGGGGCTCATCAATCAAAAAAGAGGTTACAGTGCCACGATGATGGACTATTCTAGGCTTTATCGCGCTCCTCGTTCAATCCCCTGCGCAGAAAAAACATGACCTTCTCTGCCGTGCTGTCTGCCAGTAACCTCTACTGTTCAGTATGCAGGTAAAACAAAAAAACAGCGGCCTACACAGACATTATTCAGACGAAGACAGATCCACCTCTAATTTCAGCTAGGCGGGGAGAAGTGATACCTAAGGACGATTGTTATGTTGCTGCAATACATCTGATTTGGTCTGAGAAAGAACTATCACACCAGAAAACAGTTACTTCCTGAACGTGGACCCTCGCCTACTTAAATATTGACTGAGCCTTAATGAGCGCCGCGCAGCCCCTGCCTCCTGGTGTCGAGCACTTTAGGGGCCTGTAAAACAGCGTGCGCTCCCCATTCATCTTCTCCGTCCTGTCGTGACATTTTCAAAATGGACTTAATAACTGCATTAAACCGTTAAATTCGAATGGCTCCCATTTCCTTTGTCCATCTGTAACCACACATCTATTTAGGGCTGCCAAATCCTAGTTCTAGCATTGTACCACTATCGAGCCGGGCACTTCCATTCAATATAATTACCTCCGTTCCGCCTGAAGCAGCCATGCACTGCCCGTCCAACCGCCCACCGGCGATGCTCCTCCGACGTTTCTTCCTGGGCCCTTTCCCTGTTCTGAGTTGCTCGTCCTGCCGCCTCTTTGTTCTAAATCACAATCCAAATTTCGATCGCCCCCAGGGAGAACTGTACAGCCGTCCTGGCTATCAACCCTGCAGGGAAATAAAACAGGAGACAATTACTCCGCCCCGAGCGCGGGGCCGTGGCAGTCGCGTGAAGGCTCTGCCCCTCCTACGAGTCTCCGGAAAATTCCAACTTTCTCGGGGTCTCACTCCAATCCCCACCTCGCACGCCCGGAGACAAAGAACACAAAGAAGCGGCTGGCTCCACGCGGCCATCTCCCGGAACAGCTTGCCTGAAAAAGAAAGGGAAAACAAATCACTAAACAAAGAAGCCCCGAGCGCGGGGCACACCGTTTCGGCGAGGGAGCGTCCAGGGACAAGGGGGTCTCCTGGGCGCTCCCTATCTCTTTATTCCTGAGGGGCCAGGTGGCCCCTCCTCTAGCCCGCCCCCCCTGACCCGGACCCACTTCCCAGGATCCGGGTCAAGGGGGCCACCAGCCAATCGGCGGTGGGCCGCGCCCCCCAGGGCACGCCCCCACCGCCGAATGGCAACAACGGAGACAGTGGGGGCGACGGTCGCCGCGCCGCCATGCGTGCGGGGGGGCCGAGGGCCCCCCCTTTTCAGGTAACAAACTGTGATCAGTATCTGCTGAACACAGCTAAAAATTGTGCCCCACAGGTACTGGGATGTAGAAAATCCAAACACAACATGGTCAAAGTGCAAGGCCTACTCTGACTAGATACTGGGTTGTGTCATGGGCAAATGTCACACCCAGGACACAGAGAGTACTAAAGGGAGGATATGAGATGCCTGCTCTTTGCCCATCCTAAACTGTGAACAGGATATTTAGGGCAGGGTATTACCAACACCACACAATGAGAGCTTCTGGGTTGGTTAAAGGCCATTCTATGTGAGCTCTTGAAGCCAAGTTGTGGGGGATGGCCAAAAGAAATGGCCATAAACCATTCTTTTAGCCTAGAACTTGCTGGGCAAAGTCAAAGGCCACACCTTGTTTGGTGCGGGGTACTATACGCTGGGCATGGACAAAGGATGTGCCTTGTGGGCACTCTATGCTGTTAATGGCCAGCGACTGTGACTTTCACATAGCTTTAACTGAGCACATCCAAAGAAGCGTGGCTTGACTACCTTATAACAACTGCAACTTAAAGGAGGCCCGGACTGCTGCCTGAATCTTGCCCCTCTGAAACACCCCTTTGGAAGTGGGTACTGGTGGGGACACAGAAGACTCTCTTGGAGTTGCTCCCCAGCTTCTTGTGCCCTCCCACTTTGTAATGGTGAGATAGGGGTCCCTGGGCGCAAGGGGGCTGAAGACTAGTGGTCGCTGGAGTCACCAGTACCAGTAAAGAAAGAGCAGAGTGCTGAGAGCCACAGAGCTGCAATACATTTCCCTGATCCTGGGAGTGTAGCTGGCCAATCCTGGGCGCTGCAGAGGGAGGGCAGCAGAGAGGCGGAGAGAGGGGGAAAGGTGGGCTTGTGGCAAACTCATCAAGATGCTGGTCACTGAGGCCTGAGCAGCCTGAGAGATAACCAATTATCTGCCAGAAGTAGAGGTGGCAAAGCACGGAGTGACCTTGGTGTCACCGTGGAGCCAACAGACAGTGGCAGTAAGACAAATCATGTGTTAGGGCCTGCTCCGGACCTTCCTGCAGCAGCCCTTGGGGCCCTGAGCATCGCCCCATTGAGTGGTAGTTGGCAGGGCTGGCTTTGGGCATTGGCAAATTGGGCCTTGCTTCAGATGGGCGCACCGAGCTTACCTACATATTGCTTTTAATAATTTCTTTTAATTACAGACTTACAGACTGGCAATGCTTGTTAATTATCTAATGTCTTCTCCATAAATAATTTTGTTCCCTTCCCTTACTTCCTTATTTTACCCGTTTCCCCTTTCTACTCCTCCACATTCGTTCTCTCCCAGACCCCTGCATTCTGCCTCAGAGGCCGAGGAAGTGCGCACATTTGCTTTTGCCTTGGGAGCTCCATGAGCAAAGGCGGCCCTGGTGCCCTTCCTTACCCTCTGAGTCAGACTGCAGGGCTCAGGGGTTCGGGGGAGAAAGAATGAGGGGGAGTTGGACCAAGAAGCTGCAGAAAAAGCACACAGGCCCAGTGACTGGGGACAACAAAGCTATGAACGCTGGGCAGCGAGGCGCTGCAGGACCAGGAAGGTCATGAAAGCAGCGGAAGGGGCCACGTCGGCCTGAGCAGCGGGTGATTACAGGCGGAGAACCCTCAGCCTCCAGCAGCAAGGAGGGACAGCAATCCGGCGAGTCTTTGGCGTGGATGTGGTGAGTAGCGACGGCGAGCATGACTGCGTTTGCGTAGGTACCGCAGGGCCCGTGGCGACTTAATTAAACCGGTGGAGGGGGAGGATTGCTTCATTGAAGCCCCGTCGTGAGAACGAAGCACTACACACCGGAAGCAGCAGCTTGGCCTTCTTGGAGTGACAGCTGACCCTGGGCATGCTGCCCCATAGCTGAATGTTAGAGAGCGACAACACGTCATGTTTAATAAACATGTGTTTAACTGCAGTTAGTCCATACTCAACGGCAGCTGCACCGCAGAGCTCTGCAGTGGAAGAAGATGGTCTGTTCCAACCGACAGGGAAACTGCACGTTCAGCTCAAGTGCTGACGAGAGTCCTACACTGCATTCCGTAACAGAGAAGCAGAAGGAAGAGTTTGGTTACGACTGACCCTTCTCATTTGGTGTCACTACCAACCACTTGATTAGGACTAGTGACACCCCCACGGTGACAAGCAAAAGTCAGCTCACAGTTTACAGCAAGCTTATTGCAACCCAACCCCGCATTCAAACCTCTACAGCACTATTTCATCTTGTCAACATCTTAGGAAAATGCCCACTTGTGCAGATGCAGTCATCCATCTTACACCTTGCCACACTTCTTTTGTTCCATCAAGAACCATTCTGCACTTGAACCTACCCTTAGACACTATTGTATTGTATTGTAATTGCATTTATATAGTGCATACTACCCCTGACGAGGCGTGAAAGTGCTTTTTCAACGAATAGCATGCTACTCCAGAACCCGTAAAGGATTAGTGGTGTATTAGTATAGTGACATATGAAAGTAATTTGAGTGGTGGATATGTTAGTCAGTTATTTCGATTCAGAAGGATAGTGGAGGGATAGAAGAGGGAAAGAGGTTTGCATTTATATAGCACTTGCTACCCCTAATGCGGTGGCGAAGCGCTTTTTCGGCGAGTAGCACGCTACTCCGGAACCCATAAATGATTAGTAGTGAATTAGTATGGTAAAATATGAAAGTAATTTGAGTGGTGGATATGATAGTCTGTTATTGGGATTGGAAAGAATAGTGGATGGATAGAAGAGGGAAGGATTTAGAATATTTTATTTTTGTTTTGGAGCTCATAGTAGTAGTAGGTGGCTTGGGTTGAGTATAAGGGAGATGGAGGGGGAAGAGTCAGGGGGAAGGTTTTAATATGGGTTCGTTTTGGGGTATCGGAATAGTAACAGAGGTATGAGATGATGCAAGGAGGGGTAAAGTAGGGAAGAGTCTAGAAATAGTTATTTTGGGGATCATAGTAGTGGTATGGCATTTGGAATTAATGAGAGCATGGAGGTAGAGGATATATTACTTGAGGTATAGGATGAGATAGGGTAGTGTATTGGAAATAGTAGTAGAAAGAGGTTTGAGATGAGTCAGAGAGCGGAGGTAGAGGCTATATTGAGAGGGGTATAGGGTGAAAAATAGGGTAGTGCATTGGATATGCTAAATTAGAAGAAAAGTAATAAATATATAGATCCATAAGTACATGGAAGGTACATAGATGCATAAAGGAATGCAGTATATGTAGATCAAAGATGCATACATTATCTCCAGCTTTAAAGTGTTGTTGTACTTAAAATTAATTTTTATTTATATATATATTTTTTTGTAAATCAATAGTGAAGCAATTCTAGATAAATAGTTATGATAAAAGATTTACTTATTCATGCAGTCACTTGTATACATGTTAAAACCATAAAATAATATAATATATAAATTTGTTAAGCAGAACTAATGAATATCTATATATTTTTTTAAAACATACTTATGCAACATGTTTATACAAAAAACAATACACATATTTAGGTACATATCTATATAGTACAAATAAATGCTTATATAGAGAGAGACATGTATAGTTCTGTTTGTGTAATGTGGTTAAGTGGGTAAGAGCAAATTCTTGAGTAGTTTTCTGAAGATACAGTGGTTATCCGTGGATCTTATGTTGGGGGTAAAGAGTTCCATAGTTTGGCGGCTTGAGCAGAGAAGGATGTGCCACCCATGTTTTTTTTCTTGTATCTTCGGATTTTGAGGCGAGGTGCCACTCTAGCGCGGGGGTTTCTATGTTGAATATGTTTGGTGATTTTATTCCTGCTGAAGTGCAGTCCCGTTCCATGTATCGCTTTGTGGGTGATACAAAGCAGCTTGAACGTGGATCTTCTGGCAACCAGTAACCAATGCAGGGCTTTCAAGGCAGGGGAGATGTGGTCTTGCGGTTTTATATGTAAGAGTAGCCTGGCAGCTGAGTTCTGAATCCGTTGTAGTCTTTTCACGGTCCTTAAAGGTGATTCGTGGTAGAGGCTATTGGCGTAATAGAGTTTGAACAGAACAAGGGAGATGGTAACCTGGACCTTGTGTGGAAATCCCAAATTGGGGAAAATTCATTTTCAAGGGTTTTTAGTAACAAAGCTTGGCTTTGCCAGTTTGTCCACTTGGGCATTCATCAATAGCTTGGAGTCCATGGGCATTCCGAGGTTTCTTACTTCCTTCGATACTTGCGGTGGTGACTGGGTCATAATGTTTCCAATCGCCACACATGAGTATTGCTGTTTTGAAAGCATTCAATTTGAGATGGCTCCATGTCATTTATTAATCCATGGTTCTGAGACAACTGAAAATTGGAGAGCTTCCAATGTCTTTGGGGCATTCCAGTTGAATGACTATTTGCGTGTCATCTACATGGTTATAGCACGTGAGGTAAAATTGATTGACCAGTGCCGGTAATGACTTCCTCTAGATGTTGAAAATAATGGGCGAGATGCTAGAGCCTTGAAGGACCCCTGCTTTAGTGAAGTACGGTTCGGAGGAGAAAGGGGGGGTATAGATGACATTAGTTCTGCTGAAAAGGTAGGATGTGATCCAGTCTAGAACAGTCCCCTCTAGGCTGACTTCATCGAGTCTTTGATTCAGAGTGTCATGGTCAACTGTATCAAAGGCAGCCAAGAGGTCCAAGGGAAGTAGTGCAGCAACCCAGTTGCGGTCAACTGTGTTCTTCAGGTCATCCTAGATGGCAAGGAGGGCAGATTCTGTGCTTCATCCAGGACGGAAACCTGTTTGGTAGCCTAAAAGTATGGCATTCTCTTCAATGAATTGTGATATCTGTGCGAATGCTGCTTTTTCTATCAGTTTGCTCATAAAGTACAGTTTGTAATCGGTCTGTAGTTGTCAGGGTTTAGTGGGTCCAAGTTTGTTTTCTTCAGTAATGGGCGTATATATGACTTTTTGAGTTCTACTGGAAATATTCCGGTAGTTATGTTATGTTATATAATCTTATAGCGCGCACAGATACTACGAGGAGTGTCCCAGTGCCAGCCAGTAGAGGGGTAGAGTAGCAAAATTAAACAAACAGAGGAGTGTTCAATTTTTATTGAATAGACAGAAGTCTTGAATACTGCAAAGAGCCAGAGGAAGTGAGTTCCAAGTGATAGCAGCTCTAACAGCAAGAGAACTGCCCACCACTCTTCAGGGCCGTTTCTAGGTGTTGTGCCGCCCTAGGCGAGAATTGAAAAATGCCGCCCCCTCCCTTTTTCTACCATCACTCTCTCCCCCGTCATCCAGGCTAGAAGAATAAATGCATTAGATATAAAAGAACTTGTATTAACTTTGCTACCCATTGTATTTTGTTGGCTCACGATTGTCACTTTTGCCTCATTTAATGTAACATTTGCTTTTGTAATTTGTTCACTTGTAATGTTCTCATGTATCAGTTCTGTTCCTATTGTGAAACGCTCTGACACCTTCGGGTAAAGTCTGCGTTATATAAAAACACATAGATAAGGAAAGGGGTCCTCTGCTCTTAAGTTCTGCACTGTGCACACTCTCTTCGTGCTTCCTTGACCCCCTCTCCCGTGTCCTACTACTCCTCCAGGCTCCTTCAGCCTCGCTCACATGCAGGGACTCGGAGATCATAGATTCATTCCATCATCACCTCACCTCAGTCACAGGCCGGAGGACTGGACATGGGGCCGCCACCAACGCCATCTTATCTACTCTCAGATCTTTTTAGCCTGCCTGGCCTGCTGCAGCAAACAGACCCGCCCCCGCCCGCCCCATCATCCAAACCGTCCTCACTCGGACACAGGGCGTCACCTCACCCCTCACAGTGCTGCCTGCTACCCAGCTTCTGCTCACTCAGTGACAGTGTTTTGCGCCACTCTCCAGCCGACCGTGAGGATGGGCTCGGTCCGGAGTCGGAGATAACAGATAATGATTCACCCGCCCACCTCCGCCTCATTTACAACATTAGGCCTGAGTGATGAAAGTAACAACATTATTACACATAACACATGATTCATTTGCAATTGAATTTGCAGCATGCAAATGCATCCGATCCGATCCAAAATATATATTTTATATTTATTTTCGCAGCCAACGGCCTTCTGACTGACTCACCGGTGCGTGCACTGACTGCTCAAGTCACGACCTGCTGCTGCGTACATACGTCCCCACGACACGACCACCACGGCCAGGCCTGACCAAGGCTATGCTGTTTTGCAGGCTCGTGGTGCTGGTGAGAGAGCCGGCGGGAGACGGAGTCGGGACCGGACAACAAGACTGTGTGGCACTGGCAGGTGGCAGCTGCAGTATGCTAATTAAATTATGGGCAAAGGGGGAGCAGCGCGCCAGCCGACACACACAGTCCGACTGTCCCCCGCGTGCGCCGAGAGAGATGGCACTGGTGCGCCGTGCGCATCACCGTCACTGGCCTGCCCTCCCTGGTCGAAGCACTGCTCATGGATTGGCCAAGAATGTTCCCCAGGGCCGTCATTGGTAGCGCTATCCAGCGCTACAAGATTGACGGCCCTGGGGACCCACACTTACACTCGTGTGTCCCGCACCCCGCTCTACACACACACGCCATTAATCTAGGGTGTGCCGCTCGGCTCTAAACGCAACAAGCAATTGCAAACAGCAGGTGCGCACCGTGCGCTTGCACAGTGCACTCTCCACTGTATGATTTCCGCCCTCATCATTTTGCCGCCCTAGGCGGCCGCCTAGTCCTGCCTAATGGCAGAAACGGCCCTGCCACTCTTGTAAGCCCGAAGCGAGGGATATGGACCAGAAGCTGGGATGATGAACCGCGATATAACTTGAGGGGTGTAAAACAGGAAGCGCTTCCATAAATAGGTGGGGCCGCAGGCATGCAGAGCATGATAGGCCAAGGTGAGGGCTTTAAACTTGACTCGTTCGGCCACAGGCAGCCATTGAAGTGAACGCAAACGCTGTCTAACACTGATTCTCATCGGGATGTTGAAAATAAGTCTTGCAGCAGCATTTTGCACAACTTGAAGTTTATTAAGAAGGTAACTCAGCAGGCTGACATACAAAGTGTTCGCGTAGTCGATCTGTGAATGTATCAGGCCTGAGTCACCGTTTCCTTAACTGCTCTGGGAAGAACCAAGAGAAATTTCAGAAGGGTTTTAAGTATCCCAAAGCAATTCCCTGCTAGCTTCTTAATCTGGGTGGAAAAAGAAAGATTCTCCTCAAACCAGACTCAAGATTCTTGGCGGGTAGCCCCGTCGAGGCTGACATGGGAAATTCTGCTGGCCATAACGTTTCTCTGAACTGGGGGGTGGGGGAGAAGTCCCATAGAGGAGAATTTCTGATTTGTCCTCGTTGCATTTAAGCTGCGCTGAGGAAAGCCAGTGAAAGACTGCTGACAAACACTTTCTGGCCAGTGACTTAAAACACTCTGATTTACCCCAGGTAAACAGGAGCTGAGTGTCATAAGCTTATGCTATAATTTTGGCTCCCAACTCTTCAGCCAAATAAATCAAAGGGGTTACATAAAGATTAAAGAGAAGGGGGCTCAAAGAGGACCCCTGCGGCACTCCAGTAGTCCCCTCCTGAGGTGAGGAGGAGAACGGGGGGAGCCAAACCTGTTGAGAACGCCCCTCAAAAAAGGATTTCAACCAACTCAAGGCTGCAACTGAGATCCCCATGTCCGCGAGGCAGGTAAGCAGCAGAGAGTGGGGGACAGTTTCAAATGCTGCCAAGAGGTCTAACAAAATGAGAGCAGCCCTACCGCGCGAATCCAGACACTCCCAAATAGCTTCCAAGACTTCCAGCAAGGCCGACTCAGTGCTATAAGAGGCTCTGAACCCAGATTGAGCTGGATGGAGTAGGCTAGCGACCTCGACAAAATCGTTGTTTGTCGACTACCTTTTCGCATTCTTTCGCCATGGTAGGGAGAAAGGAAATAGGGCTATAATTTACTGGGATCAGCGGATCCAACAATGTTTTTTTTTAAAACGGCAAAATCTTGGCCTGTTTCCAGGCTGTGGGAACATGGGCCTCCTGAAGGGACAGATTGATGAGTCTGTTGACTTCAGGGTTCACTATCTCTGCGACCAAGGCCGAAAGTCTGGCTGCACAGGGATCAGTTGGAGAGCCTGACTTCAAGGCCTTAAGGACCGTCGGTGACTCAGGAAGATCAATGGGTGAAAAAGCCATTAGGGAGGGACACTCAACATGCGGAGCCTCCTGGGGTAAGGGCCTGACCAAAAAGTGATTGCCTATTCTAAGAGGTGTCTGGATGGAGCAAATTTCATCAATAAAGAAATTTGAGAGTTCCTCACACCAAGCATTGGACAAAGGAAGAGTGATGGATTCAGCTCTAGGGGTCATAAAGCTCTGGACAATCTAAACAATTATTTAGAATTGTTCCTAGCTAGATCAATAAGATCCGCATAGTAAAGTCTTTTGGCCTGGGATATGGAAGAATAATACAGCTTCTGGGCTTTCCTGAGGTTCAGCTTCGCCAAGGGGCAATAGTCCAGCAGCCATCGGCATTCTAGTTTTTTGCAGTGTTGTTTCTTCAGTTTAAGCTCATGCGAAAACCACGGCTTGGAAGAGGAATCCCTAGAAAGTTCAAGGATAGCCATAGGAGAAAGACGGTCCACCGCCCTCTTGATCCAGCTGGAGAAGCTTACAAGAGCTTCCTCCAAATCAACAGAGGAGGCTGGACTGGACTCGGCTAGAGCACGGCTGAAAGTCACAGGGTCGATTTTGGCAAAGGCCGGGCCTTGACTGGCTCGGCTAGGGGGAATATTGCCATCCAGGACCCAGGAGAAATATGATAAAAAGTGATCGGACCAAGGCACCGGAAGAGGATCCTCTACCTTAATGGGGAAATTGGAGCAGATAGGATCGAGGATATGGCCTCCTGAATGCCTCTGTGCCCTGACCCATTGAGTAAGCTAGGCCAGGCTTAGGGAGTCAAAAAATTCTCTAGTATCCCCAACAACATCTTTATCCAAATGAATATTAAGATCTCCCAGGAAGAGATAGTGTGTGAACCGCAAAGCCCGGGGAATAATAACATCTGCCACATTTTTGAGAAAAGGCCCTGCAGGCCCAGGGGGTCTATACACTAATGTTCCGGCCAGCGAGGCATGTGGGGAGATAGTGATACTGAAATCAAGGACTTCACCCTCTCCTAACTGAGAGGACTCCTTGCAGCGAATGGTCCACTTGTCCCTATAGATGATCGCAACACCACCACCCCTCCTGACTTTGCGGTCTGCCCGGGAGATCTTATATTCGACTGGGATAGCCATCTCAATAATAGGGTTTGAAGACTCATTGAGCCAGGTCTCGGTAGTGAATAGTAGACCGACCTGTTTATTCGAGAGGAGATCAAAAATATCCTGATAGTGTCTGCTTAGGAGTGTTAATCAGTGCTGCTTTGAATGTGGGCCCATTTCTACTGCCACTAGAAAAGGTCCCAGAGTGTTGGAAGGTGTCCTTACTTAGGCGCAAACCTGAAGTTGCATTTATTGAAAAAAAAGGGGGGTTAATCTAACACCTCCCACTTGCTAGACTAGAGGCAAGGGTGTGGGTGTAGCGAAAGGAGTTAATTGCAGCTGTACTCTCGAGGGGCAGTGTGGTCCAGTGGAAAACGGGCAGCACGGCTGGCGCTGGCCGCTTCCAGGACGTTGACGGGCGCCGATGGGATAGCCTTTGGGGCGCCAGCGATGCGCCTGCGCAGCGCCCAGACTTATGGGGAAGCCGCTCTGACAACTAGAGTGCAGACTGAGCAAATATGGCGTCTCTAGTTGTCGAGTGAAAGAGATCAGGAAGTGGCTGCCGGCCCAGACTCCCCGGTCTAAGTAAATGGGGTAGCGTATTGCCCAAAGCCCCTAACTTCAAATTCAAATTCATACAGTGCAATTTCCCAAACTTAAATTCATCAGAAGTGCATTAAAATAGATTTTAAAAGAATAGCAGCGATAGAGTGCAAATGAGCAAAGAGATACCACGAGCAACCCCTCATGTTAAGGTGTTGTTGATGATTCTTCTTACTGGAGTGGCAGCAGAGGTAGTTAGAAGAATTGTCTTGAAGGTTTGTGGTGGACACGGGTCAGAAGGGTCGACGGCAGGCCTGCTTGCCTTGACCAGGTCCATAAATGCTTTGTGTGAAATGTGTTGTAAGGAACAGAGAGGCTGGGTTAGAGTATTCTTGGATTGCTGTTTTGTAAAAGGATTAGCGCTGATGCTTTGTCTTTGTTTTAAGTATGAGTCCAGCATGTCTGCTTTGTCTGTATAATGATTTGACAGTTTCTCTGTGAAATGTTGAGTAACGAGATGAGCTCCTACTATGCAATTTGGTTTATGAAATTCATTGAGAGTTTTATAGAAATCTTTATTTGCACATTTAGCATTTTGAATTCTGTCTGAATACTATCTTTTCTTTGCTTTTTTGATAGCTGACTTGTATAATCTGTTAATTTTCTGTGGGCAAAGTTTATCTTGATTGGCATTTGTTTTGAGCCAGGCAGATTGCAGCTTTCTAATTTGTTGTTTTATCTCTTTTATCTCTGTATGTCTCCAAGGTGCTTGTTGTCTTTTGTTCTGTTGTGTGGTTTTTAGTTGTATTAGGATATGAAAAGCTTCCCGTAGCTACTCATATCGTTTTTGAACAGAATTTATTGTTTCTTGATCTGTACTGTTTTGAAGTGTTCCAAAATGAGTTTGTTCCAATGTCAATAGGTGGATGCACGTAAGGTGGTTTTAGGTTCATCGCTTAGTGTTGTTTTTTGTGGAAGGCAAGCAACTGGAGATCTGGCGATGTGACTGGAGTCATTGTTTGAAAGGTAACTAGTTCTGTATTAGCAGAAATTACATCCAGGATGTGTCCAGCGATCTGTGTGGGTTTGTGGATGACCTGATAAAGATTCAGTGCATTAGGCCAGTGGTGATTGTTTTGGGATGGGCTAATTGGGTTTGTCAAACCAAATGTTGAGGTCACCCAGAACACATAGGTCTGAGTGTAGTGTTATCGGTTTTGAAACAGTGTCTAGAAGTGTGCCTGGGAATGTTGCATTACTAGGTGAAGGTCTGTAAAGGAGCAGGAAGTTACAGGAGGAAGACGGTGTAGGATTGTATCTGGTGAAAATGGCCTTCACAATCTTTTATGGAGACGTCATCAACTCTAATGTTATGTAATGTTTGCCTGAACACAACAGCGAGGCCACCTCTTTTTTTGCCCAAGCGATTTTGGGCCATCGTTTGACAGCCTAGAGAAATGGCTTCATATAGGACTGGAGCCACTATAATGCTGAAGGTATGCAAATTCTGACCCAATCACCTAGTTGGTGGGTTATGGACTTTCTGTTTTGTGTGTGTCATTTTGTTTAACTAGTCAGTCTTTAATAGGACATAAGGGAATAGGGGATTTCTGGAATGTTGGGGTACTAGGCCAGTTTGCTCCATGCTTTTGGCTGTGCTTAATATGTCTATATCTTGAAGGAATAAAACTTCTCTTACCTGTTTTTAAAGTTGCTTTATCGGCGACAAGCTTACCAACAGATTTGATACCTACATGTAGCCTGCATTTTTAGATTTCGTCCTGCAAGTATCTTTGGGACAATGTTTGGAATCAGTTGCCAGGTCACTGTTCCGATCTCTACCAAGGAGTTGGCACCGCCTCGTTTGGATCTTCACTATTCTTCTACTGTTCACTGCAATTCCTCCAATCGGAACTTAACACTTTTTGGGCTACCCTGGTGAAGGAGTGCTGTTGAGCTGCTATGTCATCATACGTCAAAGTCACCGCCATTTTGGAAGTATCCATTAAAGGGTGCATACAGTGTATACTACTGCACATCCAAAAATGTTTGTGTCACCACCTTGAAGGCATATTTGACACTTGATTAAGGTGACATAGCGATGACCCAATCAGCAAATAATCTAACGTGTTGCCATTTTCGGGTCAGCCTCACTAGCACATCATTGTTCTTGAAACATGCAAGGATTCATGCTGCTTTATGTTCACAGTGAGGTATACAAGCTACCATTATTGTACATATTATTCGGTGATGTGCACACCCACAACGTAACTTTTTCAGGTTTGAAAATTGACTGGAAAGGAATCAAATTTGTGCAATACCAGAAGGCTCTTTATATTTCCTATACACATTTTCTACGGTTAATTGCACACCATCATTGAAATCTAAAAGCATGATTGATTTAGATGTGAATAAAATATTTAAGTGAGGATGAACACTTTACAAATTGAGCCTCGTATTCCCCATTTCTTTAGGGTGATTAGTTCAAGATGCCAGGACTTATGCCACCCAATAGTAGAGGCAAAGGTCGGGCGCCCATAGTCCTCCCTCAAACTGTGTGGCTGTGCATATAGAGTAGGACCCTCTGGGCACCTTCCCCACCCAGTATAACCTCCTAGGAATTGACTGCAGCTCTAGGAAAAATGTGAGCAGTACCAGAATCCTCTTTATATTTCCTATACACATTTTCTACGGTTGTTTGCACACCATCATTGAAATCTAAAAACATGATTGATTGAGATCATTATAAAATATTTAAGTGAGGGTCAACACTTTACAGATTGCGACCACCTTTCAATTATATCATCATTATATTATTTTGTACATGACAGTGTATAATCTAGTCACTCCACAATGGAGCAAAATGTTTCCCTGCTCCATCATTTCTTTTTTTATCTTCTGCTCATTTAGTTTTTCTATTAAGTGTAAAGAACAGCAAAACAAGGTCATGCAATGGATATCTTTCAAATCAATAGTTACAGTCGTATCAGTGATGAATCTGTGTTCCAATTTTTAATTGTCTGCAGAATCAGAAGTAAAGGAAGGCATAGCTAGGGGTCAGTAATACAGTTTTGGTTAAGGTGAATATGTAGACCAGGGTCCCCAAATGATTTGGTGTTTTTGTGGTGCATTCCTTCCTTTTTATATATTTATTTCTCTGCTTTTCAACAATTTTTCATTCCTCTGTGCCACAGGTCTATTGGAGGTGGTTCTGGGGATCGACAGTGTCTAACAATGTCTTATTTAGCAATTAAATACACAATTCCTGCAAGCTTTCTCTGATGTCTAGTATTGACCCAACCTTCCATGATCCCCAAAAGCACCACCTTTGGATGAACTTCCACAGGGTTATACAATAGCTAGTTAATCAGGTAGTGAATCGAGTTTCCAGTAGATCTTCATAATGGACATGCCCATATGATATGAAAGAAAGACCCACCAGGGTCTCCACACCGTGTACCACATGGTGTGCTCCCTCTTCCCATTTTCCATAGCCTATCTAGGCTGTAGTATACCCAGTGAAAATAGAGGAACTGTACAAACCTAAAGATTAGAGGGAATGACTAAGGCCCTGGTGGCCATTCTAGCCTCCCTCCAATCATCATCATCCATCCCACCGACATTTATGTCCCAGCTCTGGCAAGGTTCACTAGGGGTCAGGGGTATTAAGTGACCGGAACTTGAAGAGATGGGAGATACCCTGTTGACCCAGTCGGCACATCAAAAGTTTTGCTTCCAATGGGTAGAAATTGGGGATCCCCTTTAGTGCCTCTTGGTAAACCCAGAGGGCATAATGTATCTGGAGATATTTAAAAAAAAAACTGGGAACCATGGAGGTTGTATTTTATTTTAAGGTGGCCAAAGGATACAATGTGGTTGTGATCGCATAGGTTTCCTAAGGTTGATATTCCTACCATTTCCCAGCCCCAGAAGCCCTCCAACCTGGTCACCTGTGCCAGACATGTTACCTCCCACAGAGATGTCTGATCAGTAGGTTTCTTCAGCTATACAATGTGTGCCAGGGCAACACACCATCATTGGAAGAGGATGCCTGAGACTTGAGTAAGGGAGGCCGGGTGGCGGTTTCCATACAGGAGGCCCATATTCCCTATTTCTTTAGGATGACTAGTTCAAGACGCCAGGTGGAATTTTTGCAGTTTCCAACTAACCAGTCCCCCAAGTGTGACTTATGCCACCCAATAGTAGAGGCGAAGGTTGGGCGCCTATAGTCCTTCTGTAGTGTAGTTCCTATATCCCTAATAGGCTCTGCGCATTGCAATAACATACACTATAGATTTGACATAGAACTGGGGTCAGTATGTCTCTATCGAGTATATTAACCTTAATTGTGTGTGTGCCAGCTAACTCAGAGGTCACTAGAAACTTTCTCAAATAAACAAGAAGGGATTAGTCTCTGACAACTGCATAAATATGACAACTTTGTTTCCCCTAGAATCGAGACAATATCTTCAGAGTTGTGGAAACAATAGATAACTAGTTCACTCAGTCAATCATGCATGCTTCTTTTCTACAGAGTTGCACAGAAATAGTGAGATGGGCGTTTCAATAAAAGTGTTTATTGAACAGTCTTATTTCTCATGCAAGAGATATGAACTGCTTCAATCGTTAGACAGAATGCGAAGTATAATGCATACAGCGCAAACAGTAATATAAAATAATACTGTAATAGCATTGTCTGTTGCTATGACATATATAAAAATACATACATAAAATAACACAAGCTAAAATACTCAACTGGTGCTTCTAAAATACTCCTACCCCAGTGTACCTAACCTAGGTCTATTACGAGGGAAGAAGTAGGTGCTGTTGTAGCTAAGTTTAGTTTTGCCAAGAATCTGCCAAGAGTTTCTCTAGGTTCTAATCAGCTCCATATCTTAGAATGAGAGAGGTTGGTGTCTCTTTCCCGGGACTCGATTTCCCAACACCCCGCAAGGGAAGTCAGAAACACAAGAGCTGGATTCTCGGCAGGAAGATGACAGCGTCTAGTCAGTGTGTCAGCTGGAGAGTTGGCTTCCTTCGGAAATTGCTGTGATGAGCCGCGTTGTGCAAGTAGGTAAAGCATAAGAGAAATGGTAGTAGTGTATCCAAAATTGGATAGACCCGCACATACACAAACAAAAGTAAAATGGACACAATATCAGAAAAAAACAATTACAGAAAATCTTTGTAGTATTTTTGAGGACGGAGTGCTACATAGACCACTATCCCCCACTACCAAGAGGGATCAATGTCAATCAAGAGAGTGACAAATATACAGCCAAAGAGAAGGGGTCAAGGAGAGCACAATCCTGGGGCATGTGTGAATAGAGACTAGTAAATCATATAATGTCCACAATATCTAAACTATGTATATCATATACTTTCAATTTCAGGACAAAATAAAGGAGCAGATGAAGTTCATGTTCATATTTTCATTGTTCTTTATTTGAAGATCCAAAAAATTCAAAGTTGATAAAACCAGCCGACACGTATTTCGTCAGTACTAACAATCAGTACTCAGACTTTTTCAAGGCTATGAGATGGAAATATCACGGCGCGTGTAACCTAATGTCATGTAAAATGACAGTAGTGGTCGTTGGACTCAGGAATCAAAATAAAGAACAAAGGTCCATCTCGTCCACTAGGTTGATCCAAAGTATAAATGTGAACTGTAGCACAAAAAGAACTTAACCGCTCGTACTCAGGAAATAATATATACAAGATCCAAAACCGTGTCAGGTATTTTCAGTAAGAACGAGCAATTAGGGCTCCCATTGGAGAAGGTTCGAGCGATAACATACAGTAGTTCATGTCATGAAGTTCCTGAGTCAGGGTAATGACAAAATTAAACACAGCACACGTCTGATAACGAAATTTCTGTATTGAGGCCTCGAAGCAATGTAGCGGCGATAGAATTAAGAATGGCACCACATGATAATGGCGCCTCGGAAGAAAGTAGGTAGTCGAACTGCACCAAACCACACTGTGCTTTGCCAGAGCAAGTGAAGGTTTATTTATACCTTGAAGGTGTTTAGTAATGCCAGTATTGACGTAAAGTCGGGCATATGTAGGTCATAAATGAACCACTAAGGAATAGATGTTCATGCATAATAAATGAGTTCTTGGAGAAATCAATATCCAAGCAAGGGGAAGTCCCTAACGACTTAAGAGTCTGGTTTTCCAAGAACTTGTTGTGACGTAGATGAACGGATGGAAGTAGCCATGCCGGTATTTAGGTAGCATGGACTATGCCTAAAGAAGGACTCGATTTCTATGCCTATATAAAGGCAATGTGTCAATTGTACCTATATAAGGGCATGAATCGGGAAATGCATACGGAATTTAAATCGGTACACAACACTCACTACACTTTCTTATGCACAACATTACTAAGTTCTAAACATGTTAAACATATCTAAATCATATCTACACATGAAGTGCTAAAAGCATGTACTAAACACATCGTAATAACTAAAGCATTGGTGCTGTACACATTAAAGTAAGTATTTATTCTAAGCACATGTAGATATTGTATTGTAAATGCTAACTGAATGAATCACGAAAATATACATTTATGAAATGGCTCGTAAATATAGAAGAAAAAGGTGCTACAACCATTTCATGTCAGATTACATAAAACTGTTTGTATGTGGTGAAGGTCAATTATTGTCTCTGGAAGTATTCAAAGAATTCTTGTTCTCTATGAATAGTACTACTATAAGCAGATTACTTGTGCCCAAAAATGAAAAATACAAATATGGAAAAAAAATTATTCATAGGAAAAAGTTCCAAAGTTAGTACCTTGTTTTGAAAAATGAAGGTCAAATTCAAAGTCTCTCAGAACACTGTGTGCCAAACTCAAAAGTCAGTGTTAGGGCTTGGAGAAAACATGAAATCTTCTATGTCTGTTGACAAAAAGTCATCTATCATTGTAGGTGAAAGTTGGATTACCTCGTTTGAAAGATTAACCGCAAATAGATGTGAAGCATCGCCTTCAGCATTGGACGCATCAGCAATGTTCGTATTGGATGGTACCTGCGCGCCTGTTGTTTCCTCTCGTACCTCAGCAGTTGCAATTTGCGTTTGTGAGATCTCAATGAATGCCGTCATCAGAATTGGTAGCTGCTGGGGATAACACAGAGCATGGGCCGTTACCGGGTCCAGCAAAGTATCAACATCCGTTGGCATGACTGATGGGAGTGTGAGACAGATGTCTAGCAAGCATTCTTCTCCACATAGCAGGCAGCGTAGAACAGGTATGATGCAATCTTGCCAAATTGGTCTGAATGACTGAAACCATGTGGTATTTAAATCTCATAGACGAGGTAGTCCCAAAATTTGGACTATGCGCTCACGACACTTCATAGCCAGTAGAGTTGTCTCCATGGAGAACTTGGTTTTGCTGGTGATTTGGCTTGCCGTATCGCAGAAGTAGGAGCAAAAATAGTATCCCTACAACGAGTCCCAAAAGGAGGGGCAATCCGCCAAACACATAGTGCACGAAGTTTGGAAGGATTCCGAGGACTGCTTGAAAAGGTGCTAACAGTCCGGAAAATACTGTCTTAAATACACTTACAATACCGCTCGTATCAGACATATTTAAGATACGATTTCTGAGAAATGTATAGGGCAGTTTGTATTTAAAAGGGCATGTATCTCAGCAGAAGTTCTTGCGACTTGTAGATCATACGTCTTTTTGGCTGAGGTCAGTGGCACAGTTTTTTTTTACAAAAGAATGGCTTTCATTCTGCTTAGAGTATCAATTTATTTAGAAGAGATGTTCAGTGAAGGCCAAAGTGGTGACTCCTTGACTAACTTAGTTTTTGGAAACAATACTTGCATACAGCAAGTGACCCTGGATGACACAGTTACTAGATATGGTATACCAGGCAACATGTAAACAACAAAGAGGGACCTAAAAAGGACAATATTTATGGGGGTCCAGTGTACGTGTCCTATAAACCTGTAACCAAGTGGTGTACAAAGTTCCCCAAGGAATAATATTAGTATGTCTCTCTCTCTCTGATTGGATGTGTGAAAAATCATCAGGGAATCAAAGGGATCCCTTGTCGGAACTTAGGATGCCTCACACAACTAATTGGCTTGATGACTGATGTCATTCTGCCAGATGGTTGTCTTGTCTCATCATCGGCTTCCTGCTCCAACGTCAAGCCGGCGCTGCAATGCCTGACGGGTAGCACAAAGTGCTACGCTTTTGTGGAGTTCTTTAGTTCCTGGCCATTGATTGAGTGTGTGTGAGGGGCCTAAGGGGTGAGGTAGTGAGCGTGAACGAGGGTTAGTATAGTCCACTAAGACAACTTTATTCATGTAGCTAACTACCTTGTTAAAATGGTGAAGGGAGGGGTACCGGGACTCAAAGACAATGTAGTTTGGCCTCGTTCAACCCTCGCCTATAGTCTGGTCAACATGTTTCATACCCTATCGGCAATTCTTCAGGACCTAATTGTGCTCATAAACTCATAGTGTGCCTGATGTGGGCTAAGAAGTGTGTAATATACAACCTGGGGGGTCAGTAACCAAGGCAGGCAGGTATCCTGCGTGGAAATCAGCCCTAAAAAGGAAAATAGACATGTAAATATTCTCCACAGACGCATACATACTGTACTATGCAGGTCAATGCTGTATATAAAGAAGAGACCCTTAACCCAAGCGTAAATTGTCGTCCAGTGGGGTCATGTGAATGAACCATGAGAGAGAGACAAAAGATGCCAGACATCTTTTCATGCTTATATAAAAAAAACAAGTGTATCCACATTATGTGACTAACCAATATTCTGCTACTGGTTCGTATGTCAGATTCAATTAATTAGTTGTGCAAGGAATGAGGGGCCACGTGGGCCCACAGAACAGGAAGTAAGGAAGGAGGGGGATCCCAAGTGTGTAATATGAGAGGTTGGGATCTTACCCTCAATCCCTGGTCATGGTCCCCACAGACTGTTCTTGTGGGACCTGTGCTGCTAGGTTAATACCTGTAAAATGGGGAGAGGAGAGCAGGGTTAACTTGCCCCGACCCGGTGGGAGAGAAGGGGCGGAAAGGACCCGGCCAACAACCCGTCTGTGGTCTCGCCCCACCACCCGTCGGTGCCCGTTAGACATACCACTCAGGTCAGGCAGCGGCGCAAGCGGAGACACCGCGGGCACCAGTCGGGCCCCAAACCTAACCACAGTGTACCCCTTGGGATGTATTACGGTTCATCCCACTGGTGGCGGTACCTCCAATTGTCGTAGGCAAAGTGGCAAAATGGTCAGAGTGATCCCAGTGTGGCCCCGCGGAGGCCAGTGAACCGAAGGTACCACGTGGGTCGCACCCGTGCCACATACCCGTGTGAGGGCATTCTCCGGGAACCCCTGAGTGGCGGCAGAGCAAGACCCAGACGACCTCGCTGGAAGGTCCAAGGGCCGGTACATGTCTTAGTATATCACACCACACCGCCTTACCTGGTTAGCACGAGGCCGTTCCTCTAGGCACCTACCCCCACACTTCGGCGTGACTCGGCACGCAGAACAGCTGGCAGCGCACTGCGGTGCTTGCCGCTGTTAAATACGGACCATCGAGACCGTTGTTTGTGGGCGTCTCCCAGGGTTCGTTGCTAGGCGACGCGGCCAACCAGGCTCGGCGATGCGTATGGGCAGGACAAGAGTAATGACGTCTGCATGCCGTCGCGCCGCAATAGCGCGCCATGTTGGAAAGGGATAAGTGCTCTAGATAAGCAATGTGTAAGGCGATGGTACCGTCTACTCGGAACGTGAAAACATTATGCTATGGTTGTACAAGCGGTCCATCCTTATACCCATTGATGATGGATGTCAAGGATATATAGGCCGCATCGACCATCATTAGGGTAAACAAGGGCTTGTTAACAAAAGGAGTATATTGGGGAAAAGTGTGCCCCCGGTCGCGTTGCTAAGCGACAAAACCCAATAGACGCCCAGTGTATCTAGAAACAGCAAAACAGAGGGTAGGACTACGTATATTGGTGTATCACCAGGGCGCCATCTTGGACCAAGGTGGTGTTAATGGGGACTGCCAACGAAGGAAGACCTTGTCATGTAAAGTAGGTCCATAAGGTAGTGTTATGGTCTGCATTACACTTAGAAGTTGGGCCACAATAGCTTGAGTTATCTGGCTAGCATATTCCAGGGAACAGAGTCATTCAGTCCCTGGGTGTCTGATTGTAAACAATGCACCCATCTCTGTTCGATTCTGTATAGGGCTTGTTGACTGATTGAAGGGTGCCATTCCAAAACAATCCATTGTATGCTTTCAGCAGTGTGGCCTTGTTGTTTGCAATGTTCATACAAGCGTGTATGTGTCTTGGTACAGCGGATGTTGCTGTTGTGTTCCATAATGCGCACTTTGACAGTGCGCATCGTCATTCCAATGTACTTTAACCAGCAAGGGCAGGTCAGCATATAAATGTACTTGCTGCTATTACAATTCGTGTGTTTTTTCAGATGCCATGTGAAGGTATCAGATAGTATGACGGATTTTCCTTGTGTGGACTGGGGACAGACGACACAGTTGCCGCACCGGAAATGCCCCACAACAGGGGGCAGCTCCCACAGAGTGTTCTGAGGACGGGTACTCGTCTTCTTTGGTCGGGTGTGAATCAGTGTGTCCTTAACATTAGTTGTTCTTTTAAAGGCAAAACGGGGGCGGGGGATATCCAAACCCGCCGAGTTCAAGATCCCCCAGTGAGTGTTCACTGTTTTTTTGATGAACGTGGAGTTTTTCGTGTAAGAAGTTACACAGGTGATGATATCCTCTGTATCCTTTGTGTGTGTTTCCAGGAGAGATTCTCTGTTATTATTGAGTGTTCTCTTCACCGATTGGTTGAGTAATCTTGTCGGGTAGCCCCTATCCTGGAGTTTATGTTGTAGGGTGGTCGTCTCCCGTTTGTAGTCCGTTACCGAGGTGCAGTTCCTGCGGAGCCTCAGAAATTGACCAAACGGTAGATTGTCCCTCAGAGCCCTGGTGTGGTGGCTGTTATAGAGCAGAAGGCTGTTTCTGTCGGTCTCTTTTTTGTAGAGGGTTGTGGTGATTTCTGTAGGACCCAACAAGATTGTCAGATCCAGGAAGGGTAATGAGTGTTCAGAAATGGTACCCGTGAATTTTAGGAATGGGTCCTGGAGATTAATCCATGAACAGAAGGCATCACAACTAGTCCGGTCACCTTTCCAAAAGATCAAAATATCGTCAATAAACCGTCGCCATAAGGTGAGGTTTTCGAGGAATGGATTTCTATCAGATGAATAGATGAAGTATTTCTCGAAAGCGGCCATGTATATGCATGCCAAGCTCGGTGCGAAGGTTGATCCCATTGATGTTCCACGGATCTGGTGGTATAAATGTGACTCATATTTGAAAAAATTCTCCGTTAGGGCTATGTTGGCCAAAGCCATAACGAAAGAGATCGGGGTAGGAGATGACCATTCTTCCGATCTCAAAGTGGACTCAACTGCCTCTAAGGTTGCCTGTTGAGGGATGTTCGTATATAAGGCTTCTACATCCAATGTTAGTAGGATATCGACGTCCTCTCTGCCGTCCACATCGTTGATCAAGCGCAGATCATCTCTGGTGTCTTGGAGGTAGGATGGAATTTTCTTCACTACTGGTTGTAAGAAAACGTCACAAAATTGGGACAGTGGTTCCAGTAGAGAACCTATTCCGGAGACAATGGGTCTTCCGGGAACAGGGGTGACACCCTTATGGATTTTAGGAAGTGTATAAAAATAGGGTGTAACTGGTTCCGTTGTCATGAGAAAATCAGCTTCCTTCTTGGTTATCCATTCGTTCGTCTCGCCCTCGATCACTAGACTCATGATGGTGGTAGTCAAACGGTTCGTTGGGTCCACGGTGAGGGGTCTGTAGTGGGTGTTGTTAGACAGCTGCCGTCTACACTCTAGGTCATAGTCATCATAGTCTTGAATGACCGTGGCTCCCCCCTTATCTGCTTGTTTGATGACGATGGTGTCATCATTGCCCAAAGTAATATAGGCTTGTCTCTCCGCATTCGTCAAGTTGTGGAATTGGTTGACATGAGGTTTGTCCTTAAGGCTGGCAAGAACTGCTCGCTCAAATGTTAGGACCTCTGGGGGGACCATCCCATCCGTTGGAGTGAAAGTAGAAGGTTTCCTTAATCCAGTGTCTTGGTTCATTGGCTCAGGTTTATCGTCAAAGAAAGCACGCAAGCGTATCTTTCTGAAGAGTTGTCTGATTTCGATCATTTCTTGAAAGCTGTGTGGGGTTGGTGTAGGGACAAACCCTAGTCCTTTTTCCAAGACGCTCTTTTCAGTTGGAGTCAGAACTTTTGTTGAGAGGTTGACAATTAGACTCTTCTCCCCCTGGTGGTGGTGCTCCTGGTTTCCCTCATGGTCTGCGGTGTAGGTTGGTCTTGCCACTGCACCCCTTTCTGTCCGCCTCGCTTTCGCCCTCTTCCTCTGCCCCAACCTCTGCCTTGAAAAGGTGGCGGGTTCAAAGAGTAAAATTGCGGTGGGCCCTGTGGGAAAAAGGGGTACTGCCATGGAGGTGTCATATGCGGAGGGCCATGGAACATTGGTCCTTGTTGGTAGCCTTGTTGCCAATTGGGGCATTGTGGGAGCCGGTTGTTTCTTGGGGTATAGCCTCCACTGGAGTCACTACTCGCGGAGCCTCGTCTATTGTTGTCATCCATGCTGTCATCTGAGGAGTAATTAGTCTTTTTACCTTTGAAACCATCCTTAAGATAAGGATATACCTTCTCTTTCTCAAACTTTGAAATATCCTTTTGCAGTTTTGCTGTTTTTTGTTGCAAAAGGTATTCATGATGGTCCGCCATTTCCTGATTAATATCAGCTAGTTTGGTGGTAAAGGCGGCTTTGTTGTTTTTGTTGACAGCACTCTTCATCGTGGCTTCTATAGCTGCAATTTTTTCTAATAAGGCATCAGATAGTCGTTTTGCTGTTTGTGTTATTAGGAAAAGTAAGTCTTTGGTACATTTTCACGACACCTGGCACCAGTCAACCTTGAATTGTTTGTCATCTAGAAAGAGCCTTGGTATAATATTCACGACTAGTCCCCCCTGCGGGGCTATATTGCTTCTAAGGTATTCTGTCATCATTATACCATGCATGGTGATCCTTATCAGTTCTTTCTTCATCTCAGTCAAAATCACCCAGTCGTCACTGGAAGTGCCTGAAATAGAGGCTGTCGGTTTGTTAAGTAGGGGTGGTGCTGTTCTTAGGGCTTCGGCGATGGCGTCCTCATCAAAGCTAAGACCCGGTACATCTTCCATGTTTGGTGGAGAGTGGCCGGGGTTAGGGATATATGCTAATCAGAGAAGTTCAAGCTGTAACTGTGGTCTTCTCAATTATAGCGGTTAAGTGGTGGGCCAATGCAGTGAAATAGTGTCACTGTTGGTAGCCTTAGGGTCCCGTGGGGGCCGCCCACGCTAATCAAGTAAACAACAAAGAGGGACCTAAAAAGGACAATATTTATGGGGGTCCAGTGTACGTGTCCTATAAACCTGTAACCAAGTGGTGTACAAAGTTCCCCATGGAATAATATTAGTATATCTCTCTCTCTCTGATTGGATGTGTGAAAAATCGTCAGGGAATCAAAGGGATCCCTTGTCGGAACTTAGGATGCCTCACACAACTAATTGGCTTGATGACTGATGTCATTCTGCCAGATGGTTGTCTTGTCTCATCATCGGCTTCCTGCTCCAACGTCAAGCTGGCGCTGCAATGCCTGACGGGTAGCACAAAGTGCTACGCTTTTGTGGAGTTCTTTAGTTCCTGGCCATTGATTGAGTGTGTGTGAGGGGCCTAAGGGGTGAGGTAGTGAGCGTGAAAGAGTGTTTTAAAAAAGGTTAGTATAGTCCACTAAGACAACTTTATTCATGTAGCTAACTACCTTGTTAAAATGGTGAAGGGAGGGGTACCGGGACTCAAAGACAATGTAGTTTGGCCTCGTTCAACCCTCGCATATAGTCTGGTCAACATGTTTCCTGCCCTATCGGCAATTCTTCAGGACCTAATTGTGCTCATAAACTCATAGTGTGCCCGATGCGGGCTAAGAAGTGTGTAATATACAACCTGGGGGGTCAGTAACCAAGGCAGGCAGGTATCCTGCGTGGAAATCAGCCCTAAAAAGGAAAATAGACATGTAAATATTCTCCACAGACGCATACATACTGTACTATGCAGGTCAATGCTGTATATAAAGAAGAGACCCTTAACCCAAGCGTAAATTGTCGCCCAGTGGGGTCATGTGAATCGACAGTGAGAGAGAGACAAAAGATGCCAGACATCTTTTCATGCTTATATAAAAAAACAAGTGTATCCACATTATGTGACTAACCAATATTCTGCTACTGGTTCGTATGTCAGATTCAATTAATTAGTTGTGCAAGGAATGAGGGGCCACGTGGGCCCAAAGAACAGGAAGTAAGGAAGGAGGGGGATCCCGAGTGTGTAATATGAGAGGTTGGGATCTTACCCTCAATCCCTGGTCATGGTCCCCACAGACTGTTCTTGTGGGACCTGTGCTGCTAGGTAAATACCTGTAAAATGGGGAGAGGAGAGCAGGGTTAACTTGCCCCGACCCGGGGGGAGAGAAGGGGCGGAAAGGACCCGGCCAACAACCCGTCTGTGGTCTCGCCCCACCACCCGTCGGTGCCCGTTAGACATACCACTCAGGTCAGGCAGCGGCGCAAGCGGAGACGCCGCGGGCACCAGTCGGGCCCCAAACCTAACCACAGTGTACCCCTTGGGATGTATTACGGTTCATCCCACTGGTGGCGGTACCTCCAATTGTCGTAGGCAAAGTGGCAAAATGGTCAGAGTGATCCCAGTGTGGCCCTGCGGCGGCCAGTGAACCGAAGGTACCACGTGGGTCGCACCCGCGCCACATACCCGTGTGAGGGCATTCTCCGGGAACCCCTCAGTGGCGGCAGAGCAAGACCCAGACGACCTCGCTGGAAGGTCCAAGGGCCGGTACATGTCTTAGTATATCACACCACACCGCCTTACCTGGTTAGCACGAGGCCGTTCCTCTAGGCACCTACCCCCACACTTCGGCGTGACTCGGCACGCAGAACAGCTGGCAGCGCACTGCGGTGCTTGCCGCTGTTAAATACGGACCATCGAGACCGTTGTTTGTGGGCGTCTCCCAGGGTTCGTTGCTAGGTGACGCGGCCAACCAGGCTCGGCGATGCGTATGGGCAGGACAAGAGTAATGACGTCTGCATGCCGTCGCGCCGCAATAGCGCGCCATGTTGGAAAGGGATAAGTGCTCTAGATAAGCAATGTGTAAGGCGATGGTACCGTCTACTCGGAACGTGAAAACATTATGCTATGGTTGTACAAGCGGTCCATCCTTATACCCATTGATGATGGATGTCAAGGATATATAGGCTGCATCGACCATCATGAGGGTAAACAAGGGCTTGTTAACAAAAGGAGTATATTGGGGAAAAGTGTGCCCCCGGTCGCGTTGCTAAGCGACAAAACCCAATAGACGCCCAGTGTATCTAGAAACGGCAAAACAGAGGGTAGGACTACGTATATTGGTGTATCACCAGGGCGCCATCTTGGACCGAGGTGGTGTTTATGGGGACTGCAAACGAAGGAAGACCTTGTCATGTAAAGTAGGTCCATAAGGTAGTGTTATGGTCTGCATTAAACTTAGAAGTTGGGCCACAATAGCTTGAGTTATCTGGCTAGCATATTCCAGGGAACAGAGTCATTCAGTCCCTGGGTGTCTGATTGTAAACAATGCACCCATCTCTGTTCGATTCTGTATAGGGCTTGTTGACTGATTGAAGGGTGCCATTCCAAAACAATCCATTGTATGCTTTCAGCAGTGTGGCCTTGTTGTTTGCAATGTTCATACAAGCATGTATGTGTCTTGGTACAGCGGATGTTGCTGTTGTGTTCCATAATGCGCACTTTGACAGTGCGCATCGTCATTCCAATGTACTTTAACCCGCAAGGGCAGGTCAGCATATAATTGCACTTGCTGCTATTACAATTCGTGTGTTTTTTCAGATGCCATGTGAAGGTATCAGATAGTATGACGGATTTTCCTTGTGTGGACTGGGGACAGACGACACAGTTGCCGCACCGGAAATGCCCCACAACTGGGGACAGCTCCCACAGAGTGTTCTGAGGACGGGTACTCGTCTTCTTTGGTCGGGTGTGAATCAGTGTGTCCTTAAGATTAGTTGTTCTTTTAAAGGCAAAACGGGGGCGGGGGATATCCAAACCCGCCGAGTTCAAGATCCCCCAGTGAGTGTTCACTGTTTTTTTGATGAACGTGGAGTTTTTCTTGTAAGAAGTTACACAGGTGATGATATCCTCTGTATCCTTTGTGTGTGTTTCCAGGAGAGATTCTCTGTTATTATTGAGTGCTCTCTTCACCGATTGTTTGAGTAATCTTGTCGGGTAGCCCCTATCCTGGAGTTTATGTTGTAGGGTGGTCGCCTCCCGTTTGTAGTCCGTTACCGAGGTGCAGTTCCTGCGGAGCCTCAGAAATTGACCAAACGGTAGATTGTCCCTCAGAGCCCTGGTGTGGTGGCTGTTATAGAGCAGAAGGCTGTTTCTGTCGGTCTCTTTTTTGTAGAGGGTGTGGTGATTTCTGTAGGACCCAACAAGATTGTCAGATCCAGGAAGGGTAATGAGTGTTCAGAAATGGTACCCGTGAATTTTAGGAATGGGTCCTGGAGATTAATCCATGAACAGAAGGCATCACAACTAGTCCGGTCACCTTTCCAAAAGATCAAAATATCGTCAATAAACCGTCGCCATAAGGTGAGGTTTTCGAGGAATGGGTTTCTATCAGATGAATAGATGAAGTATTTCTCGAAAGCGGCCATGTATATGCATGCCAAGCTCGGTGCGAAGGTTGATCCCATTGATGTTCCACGGATCTGGTGGTATAACTGTGACTCATATTTGAAACATACTAATATTATTCCTTGGGGAACTTTATACCAGGCAACATGCCACAGCAGCTGTGATCGTTCAACATGGGGTAACTTCCATTTGAAAGTTGTCCAAAAATTGGATCAATCACTGCAGCTGGTGAACCTTGCAGGTGGCAGGATAAATTGTTATGGGAACCATCGCAGGCCCGTGTAAGTTTATACCCTGACAAAGGAGAGAACCGCTCAGTGCGTTTTCACAGTTTGAACCGCTAAGAAACACTTCACATCCCCCACTCTAACATCTGTGTTTGTATGGTAAATCCTAGGATGTCTTGATGTATTCTTAACCCAACCTTTCATATGTGCCTGCTGGTATGTGTTTTAGGTAATACTGAACATGCAAAATTGTAACAGGCAGAGTGATTGTTCCATGTATAAACCATTCAGTAGCTGGTTTCTCTGCTACGTAAATGGCAATCTTTCCAGTTTTTCAATGCTCAGCACCGTATAGTCTGCTCCCCTTTGTGCCAACTTGATCTGTTTATCAGTGAGATTGATTTCTGAAAACAGTGACATAGTATTGATTAAACGTCAAGGCACATAGCCTGAACGAAGGTTTTGTAACGTCCAGCCTAGTAGCATGATAGAACGTAATTGCGACTGACCATGTTGCAACATGACCAAGTCTTGTTCCATGATGTCTATGGTAGAAGACACTATGCTGTCCAATGAATATATCCTGGATGACAGAGTCGTTAACCCATTGTCAACCACAGAGAGAGATTTCTCTAAATTAATACGATCAATTTCTCGTATTCGTTCTGCAGTCTCTGCTTGAGTAATCGTCCATATTTCATTATATGCAGCATATATACCGGCATATATAAAACATTTTTGACGCGGTTTTCTTGGTCCTAGCAAGAATTCCGTAAGATCAGCGCCATCTTTAAGTGTAGATAAGTGTTGCTTTACATGTGTAGATCTTTGTAGCCAATCAAGGCAGAGCTTCCCTACACTGTATATTGTTACTATTCCAGGATGCTGTCTTTTAACATATCTCGGGTCTGGCCTATTGAATGTGAAACCCTGTGTTTTGTTCAGGAATCTATCTTGACAGTTGGTTGTGTCTGTGGGACAGATCAACCATTTATTCCAATCTGGATCTGTTCTGTTGTGATGCAAAACTGTATGTACGTCGACCTCCCCCTCTGAAGTGATATCACTCTTAGGTGTAGGTGTAGGTATGGACGGATTGTTCATGTCTATGATCTTGGCTAACCCAAGGCAAGACGTCTGTTTGACAGTGTCATTCAAAAACATAATTTGCTCAGGGATGATACAGGCTCTAAACATAGCTTCCCTGAACCTGTCAATCTTTCGTACCCCAGACAGTTTTTGTCTCAATGTTGTCTTTCCAAAAGTCGAAACCTAGTTTAAGTTTCAAGTTTTATTGAGAACCACAAATATTAAATACACAATATAATAATTTAAACAGTTGTGATAAAATTTTCATTCTAATACAAGATTAAAAATGGTTTTAAAAATTTGTAAAGATTGTGACATACAAATTCGTTTGGCGGAACTTTACATAAAATAATCAATTCCTGTACTGAGTTAATTCTGCATTTTGAATAAACTGGTTGTAAGAATCTTTTCCTTGCCTTTACCACTGACGCATTTGTGCAAGTAGACAATAAATGTTCCAAGTCCTGCTCTTCACCGTTACATAGATTACAAATGGGGTTTTCTTCTAAATACCACCTAGATATAATGGTTTTTACAGGAAGTATTCCGAATCGGAGCAGAACAATCGATCTCCTAACCCCGTGGTACAGGTTAAAATTAATATATTGTTGAGGTTTCTTATATTCAATAGTTTCCGTAATATTTTTATATAAAGACAGTTTAAGACAATGTTGAGATTCAAGGTTAAAACTTAGTTTTGTAGTAAAGTGCTTTAAGAAAAGTTTCAATTGGGCAGGAGTCCAAGAAAGTAACAGCTTGATGTTGACCTCTGATAGCTTCAAAGCAGATAGGGCATTTCTTGAAAATACATACTTCGATGATTCACCTTCAAATGTCTCAATTTTTAACAGGAATCGGAGCGTTCCTTCTTCAGCATGGAGGAGATTATACGGCCACCGGATGATATTGGCGATTCCACGGGCATAGGAGCTAGTTAATGAAAACTCAAGGCGGAGAGCTTGCACTGGAACCGACTGGGATAACTTCATTAGTTTTCGTAGGATCTTTCCTTCTTTTAAATCTAGAAAGGACCACTGACTTTTTGGTATGTGTTCAAGTGCGTACGACAGTACTGGTGGAACTTTGGCATTATATACCTTGAGCATTGCAGAAAAATGTCTCTGTCCAGATGCAGCGTATAGCCGTAAAAGTGCTCCCACATGAACATCAGATTTCCGGGTCAAATTCAAAGTATGGGACCTATTTTGTAAGGACTTGGTGAAGATTCTTCCTAAGTAGGTATATTCATTTACCACTTCCACCGTTTTTCTCCCTACGGACCAAGTAAATTTAGTACTCCTTTTTCTACCAGAGAACGGTACTATTTTTGTTTTCGAGATGTTCGGAATTAGGTAATTTTCCTCTGTGAAGTTTTAGAGAGCCTGAAGGCTTCTTTGCAAACCAAATGGGGTTAGATCTTGGATGATAACATCATCAGCATACAATAGAGTATGTATTTTGTGGGAAGCAATTTTTGGCGGAAAGTTACTTATCTGCTGAAAACATTGAGGCAAATCGCTAAGATAGAGGGAAAACAATAAAGGAGCGAGGAGACATCCTTGCCTAAGGCCATTTAGGGTCGGGATTGCTCTAGTAAGACCTTTTTCCTTCCCCATTTGGACTTGGCACCAAGTATCTGTATGTAATGCTGATAATATATGTAGTAGATTGTCCGGGATCCCCATATTACTGAGTTTTCTCCATAGTGTTGCTCTGTCTACTCTATCGAATGCGGTGGAAAAGTCGATAAAGAGATTTTATAGTAACATATTTATCTAAGATGGTTTGCAGTACAGCGATATTGTCGGTGACTGAATGCTTTGGTCTAAATCCAGCCTGGTAGAGGGGAATCAGTCCGGATGAAAAGGCCCAATCTTTTAAATGATCTAATACTGTCGCTGTAAAAATCTTTCCAGTTGCGTCCAAAAGGGCTATCTGTCTATAATTACCAGGATACAGCCTTGTACCCTTTTTGTGTTTGGGTATTATAATGCTCCCCTTCCAGGATTTGGGTATATCACCAGTACTGAAAATGTAGTTGAAAAGGGGAGATAACATCTTACTCCACTCTTTGGGGTTGCATTGGAGGACCTTAATCGGTATTTGGTCCGGACCTGTTGCTCCTGTTGATCTTGCCTTTCTTATGTGTAGCTCAATAGAAAATGGGCTAGAGACTCCACAATCTGAAGATTTTATTTCTGAGTTCCTAACAGAGTGGTATCTCATTTCTGCGGTAGTATTTAATTTATATAAATTGGTCAGATAAAGTTCCCATTCTGCTGGAGGCAATAGTTTGTAATACTTTTTTCGTGCCTATTTCTTTGGCGATTATATTCCAATACACACGTTGATTATTTTGTTTCGCTGCTATCTGCAAATCTACCCAGTTTTTATCTTGGGTTGTTCTCTTGCTTTTTTCTCTTTCTCTCCTGCGTTGATTTTTCAATTTGTTAATTTCTAGCTGTCTAGCTGGTGATTTTTCCAAAAATTGTGCTCGTATCAGTTGTGTTGGTAGCTAACTTTTGTTTTTTATTTTGATTGTTTGTAGGTTGCACCAGCTTTTCCTGTAATTTTTGTGTTAATTTTTTATTTTTTAATCACAATTTCGAAGTTTATTATCGGATTTGCTGAGTGTATTCTTTGCAAGAGTTGTGTTGAGTCAATTATGGAGATTATTTGGTAAGTGGCTGAATTCCAATGAATCCGTCTTTGAGTTGGATATACCAGGACTGTACTATGGCTATACATAATTTGATTTGATTTGATGATCACTACCATCAGCAAAGTTGATTTTGAGTTCTAAAACTGATCTGAACAGATCATAACTACAGATCATGTAGTCCAGTAGTGAGGAATTAGAAGTTTCCCTGTCTAGTATTTGAGGCAGGGATGTCTCCTTCTACATTGCCATTTAATATTGTTCCATTTAGAATGGGTAGTGATGCTATTAGAATCTTCCCTCTTTTATCCGCCTTATTTTCTTTAGGAAGAAGTGTAATAGAGATTCCCAGGGCCTCGTCTGTGAGCCAATTTGCCCATTTCAATAATAACTCATTAGATATTTTCCCGTTAAAATCACCCATGATAAAAAGCGATGGATAACCCTGATTTTCTATTGTTTGTTCGATATCCTTTAGGATTTCTATAGTAAGTGCATCCATTTTTACTCCAGGGGGGATATAGATGTTGTAAATTAGTAGATCTTTTAAGGTTTCTGGAGGATTTGTCTTGCACTTGATTTTAATACATTGGTGATTCTTGGAGTTAGTTGGAATTACCTCTTGTGCCCATTTGCAGTCTTCATTTAATAAGATCGCTATCCCACCTTTCGCGTGTCCCCGATTGACCTGTTCTGCAGGGATATCATATACAAAATATTTCTCATGATTGAAGTTTTGTGTAGACCAAGTTTCTTGGAGGGCCACTATTGCTGGGAAATCTTTTATTATTTAGCCAATTTTTCTTTAGTTTTCCCCGCTATGTTCCATGAAGAAATTGTCAAGCCTGTGCTAAACAGAGAATTTGTTATCCTTAGTCTGTTTATTACTGTTCAAGGTTTCCGAAATCCAGGACCAGGAATGATCTCTCTTTGTTATTTTAACACTGGGGGTTTTCTTGCTCCAGATTTCTCTATCGCCGTTCTTTATGGACACAAATATATTTTCTGTAGCATGATCTAGGATATTGATGGTGGTGTTAGGAGATTGGTTCGGTCGAGGCTTTTTGGAAGATTCATCTGGTATATGTCTCTTTTGAGGTTCGTATTTTAATACGGGGGCCAGGTCATACCTGTATTTGTGTAATGTGTCACTCTCCTGCAGTATGATTCCTGGTATCACTGGAAACCAGAATTCGACAATCGCAATTGACATTTTTGATTTTTCTGGAAACATAACTAGTTTTATTTCGTTACGTGCTAGAGATTGTAACGGCCGAATTTTTTGTAGCAGACTAATAATTCGGCCGCGGTTGAGTGGTGCTTCGTCAGAAGGGAATAGGTCTGTAATTTCCAGAAAAATGGACCTAGTCTCCTCTGTTTGCAGATCCTCTTTCTGAGTAGAGAGAATTCCTTTTGAGATCTCTATTAACGCCGGACTTGTCGGACCGTGTCCCGATGGTAGAAAGTGTGTTGCCTTAGGATTTAATTTACTCAGTTGGTCAGAGTTGTCTATTTGAATTTTTGTCGGCGATTTCTGCTCCTTTGTTCTCATAGTCAGGGGCATTTCTGCACTTTCTTCTATTTCAGGTAAAAGAGGAGAGTTGTTCTGAAATCTTATTTTACGAGCTTTCTTTTTCTTAATTCTTCTTTGCGCTTTTCTCCTTTTCAGTTTAATCAACTTTTGATTTCTTTTGTCATTAGCGCTTTTTTGGCCCAGTGTGTTATCATTAGATAGCACAATCTCAACAGTTGATTTAAGGTTAGATGTTGCAGGACTGGTCAAGGTGGAGTTAGATTTTCTTTTAGTGAAGATTGGATAGTAAGCTACGGGCTGCTGGGGAGACACTGGTTTGGTTTCCTCCTTAAAAAGGTTTCTAAGAGAATATGTATGATTAGAATCCTGTTTGCCCTTAGGTCCCATAATTAGTTTCTTTCCGGTTTGGGTTGCAGTTTCCTTTGTTTGAGAAAGAGGTGTTTTTATTGTTTCAACTTTTGAGTTATTAGAATATTCACCATTGTATTTATCACAAACTCCTGTTGTTGCTGTTGACTTTGTTTGCACTTTCTTCCTTTTTTTTCTCAACTAGGAATTTCTAGTTGGGTGTCAAGTGTTTGGTCAGAATTTTCCAGTATGTTCCCTAGATGAATGAGAACTGCTTCCAGGATACTTTGCAATGTGAACAAGGATTTGGATATTGGGTTATGGTCATTATGAAAATCAATACTTTTAAAGAGAGAGAGATCTGATGATTTTTCGAGGAATCCCTCTTGGTCTGATGATTTTTGAGGAGTGCTGCTCTGTATGTTCTGGATTTCCTTTTGTGGTCCCGTGTGATATATTAAGTCTTTGATATTGATATCTGGACAGGTAATGTTATATTCTAGGGATTGTTGTAATTTGGATGATTCCGGTATTATTGAACCAACTGTAGTGGAGGTCGGGATTAACTCATCCAATTCGGTGGAGATATTTTTTTGAGGAGCTTCAGGTGTCCTTTGGTTTTGGGTTTGGGTTTGATGTATTTCATCCTTTCCAACCTCTTTATTCCCTTTTTTTTCTTTAACTGTCTGTTGTTTTTTTTGCTTGTTCCTGTTCCTCTAGGTTTAATTTTGTAAAATACTTTTTAATCCCAGGAATTACTACAGACTTTCCGGCGCTTACTGTCTTGCCCGTGCTCTTTCTAATTGCTTCTTCCGTTCCCATCCTCTTCATAAAAATGGTTCTTGACCTTAGTTTTTTATAGGCCATTACAGTGTGGTGAATCACTTTGTATTGTTTTAGTTGTAGTTTTAGCCGTGCTATTTGCACCGGCCGTATGTTACTTGGTAGATCTTGCCCACCTGTATGGTTGAAATGCTGTTTCTTGTTGCCCACTACTTTAGTCCCAGCCTTGAAATATAGATTCTTGCAGAATTGACACAGCCAAGGAGGTAAGGTTCCAAAGTACCAGTACGCAGGTGCGCCGCTCATGCAACACCAGGAACTAGCACCCTGTTTCTGCTCCCTGGCTCCGTTACTTGTAAGGTTATAACATTTTCATGCACATTAAACATTAATTGCCTGTCTTTCTTTAGTTAGTTGTTATGGTTTAATACCTCTGTTGTAGTTGCGTCCAGGAGGATCTTATAGCTCTAGCCTCACTTGGAGCATTGGTCGCGGCTGTTACCGCAGTCTCTCGTGGCTCTGGCCGCACCCAAGGCGCCACTCGCGGCAGCTGTCATGTCCAGGAGGGGTTCGCGGCTCCAGCCGCACCTAAGAATGCCACTCACGGCAGCCGCCGGGTCCAGGAGGCGCTAGCAACTCCGGACGCACCCAGAACGCCACTCGCGGCAGTTGCCGCGTCCTGCGGGGGCTCACGGCTCCGGTCATACAAAAAAAAACAGGAGCAGCAGCAGGGGCTCCAGCCAGCGCCCCAAACGTCCAGCAGGCGGTCACGCTGCATCCAGCAGGCACTCGCGGCAGACGTCTTGCTCCAGCCGCGTCCGGGGAGTGCCCGTGGCTCTGACCGCACCGGAATACCAGGAGGAGGAGCAGGGGCTCCAGGCACACCCCAAACGTCACCCGCGGCTGTTGCCTGCATCCGGCAGGCGCTCGCGGTCCCAGCCACAGCCTGCCCACCGATCGCGGCAGTCGTTTTACACCAGCCGCGTCCGGGACGCAGGACGACACAGGTCCACTGCGTCCGCGATACCTATCCGGCAGTCAGGAATAGGGTGCGGCCAGGCACCACAGTCGGCGTCTCCTCACCGTCCTTCTCGCCTCGTTTCGCTCACAGCCGGAACTCACAGCTCGTTTGCTCGAAACCTAGTTTAGGCAGTTGGGCATAAAAGGCTGCATAATAAATCTGTTTGGTATTTGTTAACATACTTTTTGTTCCTGTTTTGTTTACATTCTTAAAGTAAAATGATTCAGCATTGGATACATTGAACCTTGAGAAATATGGAAATTCCATAGCAAATGTTTTTGAGCTACCCTTTGGTGGCGTAGGACAATGTTCCCATTGGTTATACATTAATACATTTCTAGAACTTGCAGATTTGTGCAAGAAATGATGACCATAACGGGGATGTACGACATTACAATGCATGCTTTTACATCGCATGCTTTTACAACGCGAGTTTTACAACGCATACCATTACAACACATAGTGCTTTGGGGCGCTGGATAGTGATTTATTTAATTTATTATTCCAACTCCAGTCCCCGTGGATAGTAGGGAAGGTGTTGGATAGTAAATTAAATATATTCCCTATCCTAGAGCGCCCCCCAGCGCAATGCGTTGTAATGGTTTGCGTTGTAAAAGCTACGATGTAAAAGCACTGCGTGGTAAAAGTTGCGTTGTAAGTGATGTTCCCCCCATAACGGTTATAACAATACATTTGTTCATAGTCTGATGAACCCTCTAAATATTCATGATTTGTAAATACTGCAGACATTTCTAGGTCTGACATCATATTATTAACAGTCTCTAAGTCCCAATCATCAGAAAAGGTACTAGATGAAACAAAGTCACTTAATGAAATCTTGAATAAGTGTGGAATCTTCAACAGCTCCAATGGGCCAAAAAATTTATATTCTGTTTTGTCCCAAGCTATACCATCAGGTATAGGAACGGCTGTGATGTTCACTGCTGGTAAGTCTCTTTGTTCACGATGGGATGATTTTGTGACTTTAGGAGTATGTTGACTTTCTTAATTGCTGTGTCCATTTTGACATATTTTCCATTTATCAGCATACCCAGAGTTATTACCAGAGCTAACTAAAGTAGAAGAAAAAATATTCCCAACACAATCCAAAGTTCAATCCATGGTGAAACCAGATAAGACTTTTCCAGGTGATGAAAAAGGTTAGTTGCTTGTTCTTTGAAAGTTCTTTTTGCTGGCGTCGTTTCAGGCTCACTGGATCCTCAGAAAACTTATCAAAGTTGATGAAATAGCCAGAGGCAGTTCTGTCAATAGTTGGTATTGCATCCGGATTTGTTGAAATTGCTGGAACCACTTGATCACTTGTTACTTCATTGTGGACAGGTGCTACTTCATTGTAGACAGGTGTTTCATGACAAACTGTTATTTGGCTCTCAAGAGGTACAAGTTCCATAGCTTTGTTGCTTAGTCCTTCTTTTCTCACTGCAGATTCCTCAATGGTGACCAGTCTCTCAGTTTGAACCTCTTGGATTGTAGCTAGAGGAGTGCGTCTTCTACATTGGCGGAGTCCACTTGGCCTACTGCTTAGTATCGGCCACATAGCGTGGTTTTATCAGGTCGATGGACACGAACCTGTTCTCCTTTTTACCAGCAAGGGGCGGCAGTAATACTATTCTTGATCCGTGGATTGCTAGAACAGGTACTGGTTGTCTGTAAGTAGGCCCAAATTCCTTCTTGTCCGTGATCTTTTCTCTAACTAGATCACCAAGCTTTGGGATCCCGACAGGCCTTGCTGGGACGGTTGGTTTTTCCCCAGTGGTGGTTGGCTTCAGGAACACGTTGCTTAGTTTCGTTCTTAGTTCATTTAAGTCCTGTAAAACAGTCAAACGATCTTTGATATCGACTGATGTCTGAAAATCAAGTTCTAGAACTAACATTCTTGTCCCAAAAAGGTCCTCATATGGAGTGATACCCCCTAGAGAACTTCTTGGCAAGTTGTTAAGACTACGTTGGACACTTATTAGATGTTTGACCCACCCATCACCCTAGCTGTCATAGATTGCTTTATGTCCCGGTTTTTTCTCTCCACAACCGAATTTCCCTCAGGATGGAATGTACTAAAATACCGCAATGCAACGCCCAAACTGGCCATGGCTTCTTTGTAAGCTCGAGAGCTAAACGCAGGACCCTGGTCAGAATGTAGCGTGCCAATTGCGTATGTGCCGATAAAGACTCGCAAATCTTTTATAACAGTTCGAGCGTCAGCCGAGCGCTGAGGCCACATCCAAAGGAACCTTGAACACAAGTCCACTGCGACCATGGCATATTTATAGTTACCATCCCTTTGTAAGGGTCCGCAGTGGTCCAGGTAAACGCAAGCTAATGGTTTATCTGAAATTAACAGGGGCGTCTGCGCAGGACGTTTCACAGTAGGGACTTTTATCTTCTGGCATATTTCAAATTCCAAAACATAGTTTTGGGTTTGTTTCCTAATACCTGGCCACCAGTATCTCTATTTTAATAATGCTACTGTGTCGGAAACACCTGCATGAGCAGAGGCGAGCCCTTCATGCGCTGCTAGGATTAGCCCTAATCTATGTTCCATGTTTGGTATTACCTTATCCCCCACTCCAGGGATTCGAGCAAACAGAACATTATTTGTATCAGTTATATATGAGTATATGATTGAAAACCCTTTAGGCAAAACTGTACTGCTACCTTTGCTTGTTGCATTGACAGCCAGCATTATTTCACTGTCTATTTTCGTTTTTGAACGAGTGATTGCAGTTATGGAAGCCGTTTGCACATCTACCTTCGCGGCTTCATGAGCCAATGAATTCCCTTCAACACGATCCCCATCACGTTGATGACTCTGCGTGTGTATCACAAGAGTGTTTTGTAGTCCTTCTCGTAACTGAACTACTTGTTCCCAAAGCTTTTTATGCTTAATTGTGCCTACCATTTTGAAGCCAATTCTGCAAATATTCATTGTAGGATTGGACACAATAGAAAGAATCGCACACTATGAGCGTGGGGAATTCGCGGTCCGTATTTTCAAGTGTCATTTTGAATGCTTGTAGTTCAGCTCGCTGAGCTGTACAGTCTTGCGTTTTTGTGACTATAGGTCAGAATTTGCCATCGCGCATACGACCTTTAACGTTTGCGCATGCAGCACTATAAGCTTGTTTACCCACCGTAGCGGGTTGTGCTGATCCGTCAGTATAAATTATACATTCATACTGTTCTAGAGGCAGAACTTCAGTAGTCAGAGGACATTCTTGTTCGTATTGCAGAAATGCTTGTGTTTTCAAATAAGGATCAAAAACGTATTCAACATCAGTTGCAGCAAGAGAATTCACCCATTGTATCCATCTCAGATGTAAAGCTTTAGCATTTGGAATGCTCGCTTTTGTTATTGTCTCTAAGGCAGGTACAGGAGTTAAGACCATAATCCGTTTTCCCTGTGCTAGGGCTCTTTCTTTTGCTACAGAGGTTTGAACAACGGTCAGAATTTTTTCTGTAGAAGTGAATTTCATTTCTGCTTGTGTGTACAAATGCAATTGATACTTTTTCACCTTCGTTAAAAGTTAAGTAGGTGAACCCGCATTGACCGGGAATGATTTGGATCACTAAGTTGCGTACATTTACACGTATTTGTAAATGTTTTGTTGCTAACATGTCTGTTTGTAGTGAATGCAAAATGTCAGTGTGTTTTTGTGTCCAATGTACTGTTTTAAAATCAGGTTTGATTAATTCGTAGATGGGTTTAACCCTTTCTGCATAGTTTAGAATGTAAGTTCTTCTGAAATTTAGGAAACCTAGAATTGACTGTAAGTTTTTCAGAGTTTTTGGAGGTTGGAGCAGCGCACACTTTTCTAAAAAGTTGGCTCCCAGGCCCTTGCCTTCACTTGATAATTCAAACCCTAGAAATAGGACGTTGAGATGGGCAATTCTTGATTTCTTCAAATTTAATTTGTACCCTTCAGAGGCGAAGCCCAGTATATGGTGTTCACCCTGTTCAAGTGCCTATCCAAGTCATCGTCCGTCAGATAGATGTCATCGACGTATGACAATGCTTCGTCATCATAAGTTTGTAGTAACTCTGTTACCCTTGCTGAGAATAACCCAGGACTGTTCTTGAATCCTTGAGGGAGACAACAGAAGTGACACTGTATCCCCATTATTTAGAAAGCGTTCAAATACCTACTTTCTGGTGCAATGCTTTGACAAAAGAAACCATTTGCAATATCTAAGGTGGTTTTATATTTTGTACGCCTAATGTTATTCATTAATGCCGTACTGTGTACATTTTGCACTGTAAATGTTTTGCAACAAGAGTTTAGATGTCTGTAATCCAATACTAGACGATATTTATTGTCTGGTTTGGAGACAGGAAATAAAAGGATTGTTGATTGATGAGGTGCATGTTTCAATCACCCCTTGATATTCAAGTTGATCTAAAATCTCCTTGACCTGTTTTTTAGCTTCTTGCTTAACTGGGTACTGGGTACTGCCTCTGTGCAGTTGGTTGATTTTTCAATTGGATTTTATGGTGAGGTTAGTCCTAATCTTCTTTCAGTTTTCTGTGATGAAGTCTGAAAGGTACGAGAGGAACGTGTATCAGTGTCTTAATATCTATCAGGTTTTTTCAAATTAATCCTATTCCTGAGGTTGTACCTCCTTCAGAGAGCTCCTTTTGAGGAGACCTACCTCTGGAATGAGAACGCTTCTCTTTAGAAATTTGTTTGCTATTTTCCCACTTCTTTTTAGAAGGAGTAGGAGTATTTTTAGTAAAGACCTTTTCAGGACATTCAGACAGTTGGGGTTTCACTGTATAATTCTATTAATCTTTGTATATTATTAAGTCATTCCTCATCCGACATTGATTCAATGTCAGGGTCAGGTGTGTAGCTGGCTCAGGCTATCCATGTTGCTCCTGGTCTACCTAGTGGACTGAGCCTGGTAATGTGATTTAAATGTTTTATGGCGCCGTTAAACCAGAGCTCATGCTCCTGGTAAGTGAGTGGAATTTTAATATCGTCAAAAGGAATATATTCCTCTGGTGGATCATCTTCTTTGTAGAAGTGAAACATACGTGTTACTGGATTTGCTTCTGGGAAGACTATCCATGAATAGAATACCTCTGCCTGGTGATATTCATGGGCCTTTATCACAAAAACTGTCCTACCACCTCTTGATCATAGGCCATGTTTTAATAGTTTTATAGTGATGGCTTTCCTTAAATTTTGAGGAATTATTACAGCATTCTCATCGGTTTCTTGGAAACCAGCGAAGTTAAAAGCTGCATCGGCTGGATCAGCCACAGCTCCACTGGCCCCGGGATTATCTTCATCAGCCATTTTGTTGACTGAATGTTTGCAGAGCAAGTTTCAAGGGAACAAAGATAAGATGCACAATATTTTGTAACACTGTTTCCTTCAACGTTTGAACAAACCAAAAAGCTAATACATAGGATTTTTCGTCCTACTCAGCTATGGCAGATATTATCCTTTACCCACTCCAGACGTCTATGGGAGTATTACGGGAAAAGGGGTCTCTGAGAAAAGCACTACTGAGTTAATTCAGTATCTAGCGTTAAATTAGTGCCTTACCAAACCATTGGGCGCCATGTAGTGTAGCTCCTATATCCCTAATAGGCTCTGCGCATTGGAATAACACACACTATAAATTTGACATAGAACTGAGGTCAGTATGTCTCTATTGAGTATATTAAACTTAATTGTGTGTCTGCCAGCTAACTCAGAGGTCACTAGAAACTTTCTCGAATAAACAAGAAGGGATTAGTCTCTGACAACTGCATAAACATGAAAACTTTGTTTCCCCTAGAATCGAAACAATATCTTCAGAGTCGTGGAAACAATAGATAACAAGTTCACTCAGTCAATCGTGCATGCTTCATTTCTAAAGAGTTGCACAGAAATAGTGAGACGGGCGTTTCAATAAAAGGGTTTATTGAACAGTCTTATTTCTCATGCAAGAGATATGAACTGCTACAATCGTTAGACAGAATGCGAAGTATAATGCGTACAGAGCAAACAGTAATATAAAATAATACTGTAATTGCATTGTCTGTTGCTATGACATATATAAAAATACATACATAAATAACACAGGCTAAAATACTCAACTTGTGCTTCTAAAATACCCCTACCCCAGTGTACCTAACCTAGGTCTAGTACGAGGGAAGAAGTAGGTGCTGTTTTAGCTACGTTTAGTTTTGCCAAGAATCTGCCAAAGGTTTCTCTAGGTTTTAATCAGCTTCATACCTTGGAATGAGAGAGGTTGATATCTCTTTTCCGGGACTCGATTTCCCAACACTCCGCAAGGGGAGTCAGAAACACTGGAGCTGGATTCTCGGCAGGAGGATGACAGCGTCTAGTCAGTGAGTCAGCTGGAGAGTTGGCTTCCTTCGGGACTTGCTGTGGTGAGCTGTTTCGTACAAATAGGTAGTCGAACTGCACCGAACCACACCGTGCTTTGCCAGAGCAAGTGAAGGTATATTTATACCTTGGAGGTGTTTAGGAATGCTAGTATTAACGTAAAGTCGGGCATATGAACTTCACGAATGAACCCCTAAGGAATAGATGTTCATGGGATGGAGCAAGGATTCGCACATCAAGTGACTTGCTTGTATTCATGAACCTCGAATAACGTTAATAAAGTAACCAACATGTTTGTCTTACTAATTTTGCATATTTTACATCAACATTGGATGTCCGAGTGAAGCTTGCTTATGTGTTTACTAAACATAATACGCTTGCATTTAAGATGGCTGCTGCTACGCAAGGGTTTTTACTGCGCATGCGTCTGTCATACTCACGTGACATGACGTATTCGTTGTTTTGGAGGGAATCTGCCTCTTCTGCGCACTAGTGCTAAAATGACTGCTCTATGTTCTCACATGCGAGAAGCTTGCACTGCTGCTTTCGCCAAGCTGTTCGTTCTGCCTAATCCTAATGCTATAGTTAAAATTAAGATAATGGGTATAGAGTAGAAATACATGGTATACAGTGTATTCATTTATTCTGTGTTCTAAAACTGTTTCTTTTCCATTTTCATGTCGCACTTTGAAAACTGTCCTGGCTTATAACGCTGTACTCCATATTTGTTGAAACTGAGAGTGCGCGAAAATCTCAAGTCTCTGGAACAGTGACCTTTGGACTATGGCCAAGGAACTGACTGACTAGAAAATGCTCATGGGAACGTGGACTTGTGAACCCAATTTTCTACAATGTTAAACAATGTATTTGCCAATAGAACATCCATTGTTGGGTGGAATAAAACCCCATGAGAACGTGAATTTGATGGGCGGGAACGCAAATTTAAATAAGAGATGGTAAAAGTCTCAAATTTGGTGTGGTGTGACGACACTCTCCTCCTCTTTTGTCCAATCGAAATTGGGGATCCTTACACTTGCAACATTGGGGGGGGTGGTACACTGACCTGGAAAATAGTATAACTAGCGTAGGTTCAGCTAGATAAATTGTCCGACTTGTCCGAATAGCTGACCTGTCACTGACCCAACGCACTCAATAGATGACTAAGAGCAGAGGGCTGCGGAGCACTCTGTCAGAAGATTCGCTGACCCAATCGGGGTCCGGGAAGATGAGGTGCTGGCGGAGCACTTTGTCGGTGAAACCGATAACCCAATTGGGGTTTTGACTGTTAGCTGCAGAAAGGGAGTAGCGCAGGCGTTGCAACTGAACTGCTGGTGCTGGTCTTAACCTTTGGTGGTCTGGTCCTGATCCAAATCTGGTTTATACTGTCCTGATTCCGATCTGCACCTGCCTGCCTACTGGCAACTGCAACTTTTGGGTTTTCTGTCCTTAACTGACCCGTGGCCAGGGTTGGTCTTCACATCATTCTAGGTAAATATAAATCTGTGTGGGTTTATCATTATATTTCTGTGTGTCCTTGCCTTTATCTTCTCTAAATCGATGGAAGCTTTGATTGCATATGTTCCTTTTCTTATCCTTCCCTTTGTAATGATCAATTCGTCATTTGATTTAATAGTGTGTTCCATTTTCTTACCCTCCCTATAGTTATATGCTCCAATTGTTTTCGTAAATGATTATTATGTTCCCTCTTCATACCCACCCTTTGATAAGTGCTTAAAGTTGTGTTATATAGCATGTTCCTTCTTTTTCCCACCCTTAGACAAATTGTGTAAGTCTGTTTTTAAATTTAATTTAGCATATTCCCTCTTCTTACCTTCCCTTTAAATTGCTAAATGATTGGCATAATACATCTTTTGCATAGCTATATATTATTTCTGATTTTCGTTATTGAGAGTCTTATCGTGTTCAATCTGTGGATCATGACCATTTATGAAGTTTAGATAAAGAGTTTAAAACTTTCCCGAGTCTGTGGTTATTATATGAGTGCATATGTTATTTGCTACCTAATTTAAACTAACTCCCTGATCCAATAGGTCACAGGTACCAGTGATAAGGATTGGTAAGTCAATGGTATAAGACCTAGTAGGTAAAATATCTGGTAGTTAGAGTGTAGGTTACCTGATTTAAGAAATGTGTAATTGATTATGGGCCACGGTGAGTATGGTAAATTTATAGTCGGTGACCTGCGTGCTCTATCACATGCATAATAAATGAGTTCTTGGAGAAATCAATATCCAAGCAAGGGGAAGTCCCTAACGGCTTAATAGTCTGGTTTTCCAAGAACTCGTTGTGACGTAGATGAACTGATGGAAGTAGCCATGCCTGAATTTGGGTAGCATGGACTATGCCTAAATAAGGACTGGATTTCTATGCCTATACAAGGGCAATGTGTCAATTGTACCTATATAAGGGCATGAATCGGGAAATGCATATGGAATCTAAATCGATACACAACACTCCCTCAAACTGTGTGGCTGTGCATATAGAGTAGGGCAGTCGGGCACCTTCCCCACCCAGTAGAACCTTCTAGGAATTAACTGCAGCTTTAGGATAAATGTTGGGTAAAGAGTGTAAGGGTGGTGTTGAAGCACATAGAGAAACCTGGAGGGTGAGCATCCTGGGAGATTCAGCGGAAGGGTAGCCCCGGATTCAAGGTCACTCCTTTGAAGATAGGTGTAATGTTCAGGTCCCAGGCTATCTGCGGGTCATGGGCAATAGTAATGCCTGTGATCCTGGAGAGGAATCCGGGGCCGAAGTACTTTCTTCTAAGTATTTGGAAGAGAAATGGCCAGTGGACAGTATCAAAGACTTTTTCATAGTCAGTCAAGAGTATGGCCTTTGGCCCATGGAGTTTGTCGAGTTGGAAGAGGGCAAATTGAATTTTACGGAGGCAATGTTGGGTGCTTCTGCTGGGCACGAAGCTGTTTTGTTGTTCATGGACTGATTGTGAGATGACTGAGGCACGTCTGGTGGACAACATTTTGGCCGACACTTTAGGCTCTGTATTTAAGAGAAAAATGGGCCTGTTGGATGACACATCATTAAAAGTCTGCCCAGTATGGTGGTGATGGTTGCAGACTGTGGATCCGGCGACAAAGAGGCATCACACCCAATCTCGTCAAATAGGAGTAGCAGATGGGGCGTTAATAGGGAGGAGAACGTCTTAATAAAATGTGACTAGGAAGCCAGTGGAGCCCCGGTTTTTCATGGAGGGAGAAGCATTTATTGCTGCCTACAGCTCTTCTACCATAAATAGCTCGTATAATTCGGCACCCTGGGTTTCAAAAAGCAACGGTATGGGGCGGTCTAACACAATTGGGTGTGTTGTTTCGAACTGTGGAGGGGGCCTGCAGCTACAGAGCATAGCGTAATATTCTGCAAATGTCTCAGCTATTTCTGGGGTGCCAGAAGAGAGATGTCTTTCTGCTGTCTGTATTGCACTGACTATGTGATGTCCCTCGTGCTTTTGGGACAACAAGTAGATTAGCGTACCTGCCTTATTGACTTGCTCATATCATTGATATGCGGCCATGGAAGCGGCTAAGATGCCTGGGTCAAGAACTGTGTGCTTGAGTGTGTCACAGAGGGCTGTTAGGAGTTGCTCATTTTCTGCTGGCTCCCGCGTACTGGTGGACTGTTCCAACCCAAAGATCTGGTCTTCCATCAGAGTGATTTCTTTGTCTTTCTCTTTCTATCACCTGCGGATTGCAGCAAAGGATTTTTCTCTGACTACCATTGTAAAGGCCTCCCAGAGGCATTGTGAAGAGTCCATAGAATGCGGACTCAGTTCAAAGTAGTCTGTTATGGTAGTCCATAGAAGGTCTACCAGGGAATCTTTCCTAAGCCACCATGCATTAAGTCTCCCAATTGCTCCAGCTGTGGGCTACTCTGTCCCAATCAGGAACAGCGGCCCGAGTAAGGATATGAATAAATCGGACCAGGGGAGTGAGGGGGTAGGCATGAAGAAGTAGTTGAATCTGGGGATGGTTTTGTGTGCAACAGAGCAGTGTGTAAATATCCTGTCTGGGGGATGCCATTCATGCCAAACATCTACCATCCCCAAGGAGGTCACCCATCTGCTAAGGGCCAAGGTTCTCGGGGACAGGAAAGAGTAGGTCGTGTCCATGGTTCTACTCATAATCGCGTTGAAGTCCCCACCGATAACCAGCTTGCCTAGCCATTCTTCTGGGTCCCTCCGCTGACCTCTGACTTCTAGGGAACACCCCCCTTTGATCAATGACATGAGCTGACGCAACCTGATGCACCGCTCAGGCTTTCCAGTTGTGCTACCTTTACGTGATCATTGACGCAGCATCTCGTTAGCTTCCTTTTACCGGTCCACTCCAGTTGAGCCGTCAGTCCCTGATGGTTCCTGTTTGCATTCAGTGCAACACTGAGACTCTGGTAAGATATCCTTTCCTCTAAGGGCCATACAATCCCGACCCATTTCTTTTTTCCTTGCATTTAAATTTCCCTTCAAATGCCAGTTGCTCTTCCCTTTCTCTTGCCAGCAATCCTTGTAAAATATCCCGGAAACGACTGTTCCATATCTCTTTTTTACTTTGACCCGTAATCCAGCCCGATCAGTGTCCCCTTTGGAGGATTCATCGACCTATTTAGATAGCTATTCATAAGTCCATCTTTCCCTCAGGGGCTTAGTTAGTGTGTTATCTTGCCACCTAATTCTTTCAGTTTAAGAGCATTTTATAATTTAATTTCACATTTACCCATCAGCTTAATCTTTGGGGGCTTTGACAGCGCTGACTGATTATTCATTGGGAGCTGATCAGCGCCTATTTCTTGCCCATGTTTAATACAACTTTTTGACAAGACAAGTGTTTCATGGTGAGTGCGCCACTCCCAGAGATTCCTTTTCCAATTGTTGGAACCTTTGCATTGATTCTTGTCATTTGCTTAGTGACACCCTTCCTTAATAGATGCCTTGACAGGATTCTTATGTTTACTCCATCCAGGACTGGAGTAGTTTATTTTGCTACTACCCGGTGAGTCTCCACATTATCCCGTTTTTGTATCTATTGCCCTTTTTGTTTGAGCACAGACATCTAAACAATCATCCCACAGTTTCTCATTTATGGTGTCACAGTGTGTTTCGTTTTGTCCTGAAGAAGTGCCTACCTGATGACCCTATAGTACAGATACTTGGGTCGAAACGTCGACGTACTACTTACTCATGTCCTGAGTCATTGTAACCATAAACAGTTGAAATTTCAGGTTAATGCTGCAACTAGATACTTGGACAGAGATATATGTATATTTTTTATCACGTTTTGTCATTTATGTATTTATGTTTTGGCTGACTGTTTTCTCACCTTTATCACCTCATGTCACATTAGTCACTAATTAACAATTCACTTTGTTTATACTTGTTGTATGACAGTGTGTTGTTTGACAAAAAGAAATATATAAAAGAAAAATATATGTTCAAATCTAATAAGATTTTGTGTATGTTTGAGATACAGCACAATTTGTTATTTGAAAATTACTGTTACTATAAAGGAATTATTCTCTACCCCCACAGTACTTCTTTGACACCTACAACGGCAATACCCAGGTTCCGAGGGACATAGGGTCACCCCGTCGACTTTAATAGCCACACAGTCTTAAAGCAGGGAAAGCAAAATTTCTGATAGAGCTTGAAGGTTTGATCAGACATGAATAATTTTCATAATTTTATGTGGCAAACTGATTTCAAAGTACATGTGGGCCACAAACCATTAGTTGATCTATTTAAAACAAAATTAGTTTAGGGAGTCAACTCCCAGAACAGCCAAATGTAATGTACATTACAAGAACGTTAATACCAAATAGAAGCCATCCTTGGAATAAGAAATATAATGGCTGATTGTTTATCTGCATTGCCCTTACGAGACACTGAAGAATGTGTTATTGAATCATAAGACGATGAGGTGATAGGGACATTTTCAGTGATAACTTGTTTCCTTAATATCCTTTGTTTTCCTGGTTGGTGAAAGACCGTAACCAGCTTAGGATTAATAATCAATAAAGAGTTATTAAAAAAACCTCAGGATGGTGTTTCTGAGTTGGAGTGGTTGCAAGTGCTAGAAGAAGATGACATTCTGATGAAAGTGGTGGGGATCATCCAGATAGGTTAACTGTTATAGAACAACCAAAGAGACGGAATAGAACTGATTATTGAATTGCAAAAGAATTGTGGATTGATTTGTGAGGAGGTTGGAATTATTAGATGTACCAAAGAATCTTCTTTTAAGAATAGTGAATGTTGGCTCATGGGGTCATATTCGAATGAGAGCAATAAAACGAGGATTTGGGGAGCACTTTGGGGGGCCAGAGTTAGATAAAGGCATCGAGCAGTATGTGAGGCAATGTTTTCTTGTCCCATTAGTGACAAGTCTTAAATTATCCTACCCAGTCCTGTTGAAAGTGTTCCTGTACCAAAGCTGCCATGATTTAATTTAGAGTTGGATATTATTGGTCCTCTTGGGATGATGAAAGAAACCACTATATCTGGTATTGTAGTTCTTCACTACTAGTCATGTTGACTATAAATCAAAATGTGTTTATTGTGCTTATAGCAGTAATGCCAAGAATTCCTTGGAATCTTTGTTTGCTAGGAAAGATATCTCTGATGATATATTAAAGGACAATGGTTCCCAATGTATGTCTGCTGAATTTGTGAAGTTCCTAACGGAGCTTGGGATAAATATCGGTACTACTTCATTTAAATCATACCCTTGGTATTAGGGTTGAAGAAAGAATAAATGGAGTAAATAAGCAGAATATTCAGTTGTCCCTCTCAAGTGGTTTGAAGTGAACTGGCCTTGGAAATGAAAAAGAAAATGCTGTGGGCTAAGCCCACCAATCCGAAAGCTGACACAAATGTGTCACAGTTTGTCCTATTGAGGGGAAGTGTTTCAGGCACAAAACTGAACAGGTTATGGATGGAACACTTGTGTGTTCCAGAGGAGAAAGTGAGAGAGGTAGATGAGAAGCGGGAGGTATCTCAGTTAAAATATATTATGCCAAGAGCTGCTGAATTCATGTAACAGTTGGTGATCTGGTAAGAGTGAAGGTACCAGTTGTTCGGTCAAACTTTGGTAGCAAGTTTATGGCTCCTAAGAGAGTGATTGAAGTGATGTTGTTCTGTGGTGAGATTGGAAGATGGTAAATGATGGAACACAGAGAGATTGTCAATGATACAGGATAACTAGAAGTGAGACTAGAAGGATTCTAGTCCCATCCCTTGTATGGCACACACATTCACGAAGTTACTTTCATGGAAGAAAGGCTACTTCTATACAATGTTCGTATTCATTTCTTTGAATTTATTTTGGTGTTCATTTTTCAAACATGTTCCGTTATTTTCTTAACTTTCAGAAAACTCAGGTTCGGGCTTGTTTATATTCCACATTTCCAATGCATTTCGAGCATTTGATATGCTCTTCATCAGGGAAATAGACACTAAAAATAATAGTATATACAAACGATAATTAATAGTAATCGAATTAACTGTTTGCATCATGGTAAAAAATTAGGCAATGCAGCATTTCAACAAAAATAGTCAAACTACACAAACATATTTAACCGTTGTAAAAGACCTGATGCGGGGATATCTTTCATTCGTGTTGTTTACATGCATAGATGCACAATGATTCAAATCACAATATAAGTTTAAAGACACATAGGTTCTCTTACATGCCCTTCGTAGTGCGGTGTTTTTGGAATCTGCAATGAAACAGGGAAAACAAGGGAGGGTTCGTCAGTGCCTGTGGGCAATGTGGTGGTTCGTGAGGTTGGTGTGGACTTAAACGACAGGGAACACTGACCTGCTTCAAAACGATTAGATGAAAGCTATCCGGGGATCTGCTCTGCGAAACGCCGGCGACGCAATGGTTTCCCGCGTTTCTACCGTTCAATATGTAAGGTGTCACGTGGTTTAGCCCGTGAATAGAGGTAGAAAGCAGACTATGCCGATTGGGATTAGATCTGACTTCCATGTGGAAGAGTACCTCACAGAGCCCAGTGTTCTAAGGGTTAACTAATGAAGCTGGGAATTAAATGGTTCCGTGGTGAACTTTAAAAGGGTGTAAGAAAATAAATGTAAAAAGAAAAGTGATGAGTTTGGAAATATCGTAAAAGTAGGACGATGTGGGGATTGAACCGGGTATGTGTTGCTTGGTATGTTGCTGATGCTACTATGTTCACTGTTGTGGACCTAATGTTAAAACGATTACTTAAGGGTACATAGTGTCAAAGTGGGGATATGCACAATCACACCAAGGTCAATACAGAGAGCAAATTATTCATAAATAACATGAAAACTCAATCCTTTCATTAATCCCCATGGGATTTTGGGTAGACAGTCTGTGAATCCAGTAATTCTCACGTTGAAGGAGGAATTTATTATTATCTCTCCCTTCTTGTTTTTGTATTGTCTCAAGTACTATGTATTTCATTTGAGAAACGTTGTGTTGCTTTTCAGTGAAATGGGCGGACAGCGCTGACTTCATATTCTTAAGTCTGATATTAGACTTATGTTCAGTGAGGCAATGAACAATATTAAGACTATCCACTAAGTGAAATCACAGCAGTGCATCCATCCCAAACAATCAATGATACAGGATGACATGCATCATCATTTTAGAATTTTGTGGGAGAGGCATGTGTTGAGCATGCATGTGCTGTCCAATCCATAACCCAATCCTGTATGTGCATGCTGTACAAACTGGTAAGTCTGTTGCATGTAAATATGTAACCCAATCTAGCAAACCTAATTTACTGGGGGTCGAAAATCCCAAGGGAAGCATGTTCCTCCTAGAAATTCTATGTGAGCTTGAGTTATATATACTGTTGATTAGTTTATATCTTCTCTTTTTTCCCCTCCAACCTTTGTTTTTATGATGTAAAGGAGGAAGTTGTGTTGAGTTATTAACTTTCTGTTTTGTATATATTATCTTCTTTTATCATTCTGTCCTTGCCATGTTCTGTCATGGTGGGGTACTGTGACAGTTTGTTTCCTGCTTTCAACTCTTTGATGTATCTGTACCTTGAAGAAGTAAAACATCTCTTCCTTGTTTTTAGCGTTACTTCCTCCTTTCACTAGTCTACCACGTTAGCATTATATGTCTTATTGTACCTTTTGGAGCTCTTGTTATGTGCTTCCTTCACTTTGTTTCTGACTGCCTCCATGTCCACAACACAGTCTTTACCAATCCACTCCTGAATATATATGGGCTCAAGTTTGGAAATAGGATCTTTCATATCCAGTAATTTTGAACGACTGACTCCTGTTGAAGAATCAGGTGTTCCAGACCTGTTCCTTAAAGCCTCCTCAACAGTTATTCCAAGTTTAATGGTTTCTCTAACAAATCTATTCAGCCTTGCCACCATTCCATTATTTTTCGAGCTACATAACGCTAGAGCGGCATGTTCAATCCCAGCTCGTAAAACATAGTCTCTCATTTCATGAGACACAAATTGAACGCCATTATCAGATACCAAACTTCCTGGATAACCATGAATAATAAAAACCCTTCTCAAGGGAATTGATAACCATGCAAGTAGTGGGTTTCTTCTTAAGGGAACGGTAAACCCAATTTGAAAGTTAATCCACAATAACAGTGATTTAGTTCTTGGAATTGGGTAAACCATGTACAGGACCGGCAACATTTGATAGTAATATTCTCCCACATCTCCTGGGGAAACTATGCAGGTGTAATGTGAATAATACAAGTAAAACAACACTTAGCAGCATGTTGACATGCCTAACAAAAACAATTAACAACTCAACAGAGATATCTGTAGATGGCCACAAATAATACCCATGCAACCTTTTTTGTGGTTGTCATCCCCTGGGGTTGTTCATGAGCTAAACGTATCAACCTAGAATGCAAATCCTTTGATGGTACAACATTCTCCCCCTTCAGTGCCCTACCACCTTCAATGCTCAGCTCATTGTGGATCTTAGCTGCCACTTTAAATCTCACTATGTAAACTTTGTTTCTTTGGCCAATCATGCCCCACAAACTTCCTCTCTTCATTCAAAATGTGTATGATTAAGAAAGACTATTCCAATCCTTCAACTAAATCATGCTGTCAGTCTGAGTTAACCCATCCACAATGCTTATCACATACACCACTTTCTTTGGCTGCCCACCGGTATTGCATTCCTTTTCAAGAGGAAACCTTAACAGAAAATCCACCCTGGTGTTTTTTCTACGCAATATGTGCCGTACTTAGTCATAGTTATAGTCATAGTCATAAGTTCTTATATAGCGCACGATTCACCAAAAAGGTCTCAAGGCGCTTAGCAGAAAGAGACGACAACCATGAGTTAAAGAGAATGACACTAGTTAGTTTAATTGGGGAAGAGCCATGTTTTCAGACCTTTACGAAAGGCCGAATGGTTAGATAGGGACGACAGATGGAGGGGCAGTTTGTTCCAGAGTAGGGGAGCTATGTAAGAAAAGGCACGACAGCCATTTCTTGTTGTCCTGGCCCTTGGCTGGACCAGGAGGCATTTAGAACTAGATCTTAAAACTCTGGAGGGGTTATACCAGACCAGTTTCTTTGCTAGGTAGGAGGGCCCGGTTCCTATAAGGAGCTTATGGACGATACTGAGTATCTTGAAGAGGCTTCTTAGGCGCACAGGGAGCTAGTGTAATTCCTCAAAGTTGAATTTAGAAAACAACCATACCAAACTCAGCGACCCTTTCCTTGTGCCTTTCTCTCCCTGCACATTGTGTAACAGCTTATGATCAGTGCATAATGTACACTTCCTGCCTCAAACATACATTCCAAAAAACGCAGTGGCACAAATACAGAGGTGAGCTTCATGCTCAATAGTGCTGTAGTGTAATTCAGCATTATGCAGATACCTGAAGGCAAAGACCTAATAAACATAATCATCAAGATGGTGTTTTTCCAGTGCTACTAAAGAAATGTGCTTTTATTTACTTCCTTTGTTATTTGCTATTATTTGCTATTATTTGTCAATTATTTATACATTATTTCCTGCTCCCAACTTCCTTTTTTGAACACTTTGATTAAATTTGCTTTTTTAAAGTAATATTTCAATATTTTTCTCACATACATACCTGTCTCATTTCCCAGCACTGCAGATTCTCTTTCCAGAATCCCCGTCCCATCCCAACTCCAGGACTATATAGGTGGCATCAAGTGAAAAGTAATTTCAAAGCAAAATCTAGATTCATTCCCAGAACTCCTTTTGATGCCATTGATTTCTTTCATGATGCGATGATACAAGAGCTAGAGAATGAGAACTACTATGCAATCGAAAACAATCAACAAGAAATTCAACAACTAGCGATATTTATCGCTAAAGAAGCTTAGCGACATTTTTTTTATCGCCAAGCATCGCCGGATTTTATTGCAGAGATAATGTGCTGTTAGCAACTTTTATATCCAATGCGAAAAAATAACCAGCGATAGCGGCGAAATGCGTGAATATCGCTGGAAAACCAGTGATATTCACGCATCATTGCCAGTAGGGTCTTAGCTAGAATATCCACTTCCCATTGGATATAATGGCTAAGAACTGGTCAGAGCAGGCGTTAGTTTTTAGCGATATTCGCGCTTAGCGTGAATTTTTTTATCGCTACGCCTGCCTTGCTAATAGGCGATAGCGACGTTAGTGACTGCTTTCAGTCGCTAACTGGTTGGGTACGCCCACTTTGCATGTCATTAGCGATAAATATTGCTGACATGCAAAGCGGGCCCCAAACCGCTCGCTATCACCTAAAAGCTGTCGCTAACTGATGTTAGCGACAGCTTGCTAATAGAGCGAAGAAATTATTGCCGCTTTGCGGCCAAAAACGGCCTAAAAAGCGGCGATCATTTCATTTCACCTGCCTTGATAATATGCCCCTCAGTCTCACCAAATAACAGTGGGAAGCAGTAATCTCTCTCAAAAAGGATACATCCTTGGTTATTAAACCCTTAGATAAGGGTGGAAATGTGTTGCTATTCAACAAATAGATGTATCAAAAGGAAGTACCATGGATTAACAGAGTGGCATACAATACAATTATTGAAGATTTTCATACATTGTTGGACAGCTGGCCGGACAAAGGAATCCTGGAAGAGGATTGTATAAGTTTATTAAAGTTGACCATCCAGTTTTGCCTACATTTTATCACCTTCCAAAAGTTCATAAAGATAAAGAGACTGAGAGGCCATCAGGACGTCCCATTGTATCACCAAAAAGGGAGCCTTTTGGAAAAAGCTTCAATTTATGTGGAATCTTTCTTATGTCCTAGGGTAAAGATTTAAGCTCATTTATTCAAAACACTACAGATTCCATCTGACTTTTACAGAACATTCAGTTGGAAGAAGATTTATGCTCATCACCTTAGATTTCACTAGTTTATACACCTGTGTTTTCATGAAAAAGGCCTTGGTGCATTAGAATATTTCCTGAAAAGCAGGCAATTAAAATAGCAGGGACACAATGTGATGTTATTACTAATTGCTTTCTTTTGTTTGAACAACAACATCTTTCTGCTCTCTGGGCAATTATTTTTATTATCATTTGAGATGTCATTAGTAAATTCACTTACCATGTCATGAGTGATGTAATATGTGAGGCTATAAACAGTACATTAGCCAACTATAACTTGAATTTCACTGGTTTTGTATGAATGAAACCTGAGACTATAATGCACTTGTAACTTTTGTTTTTCTAAATAAATGGCTAAGTTATTTTAAATTCCATTTCCGAACTACAACATCCCTGTAACATTCAGTTCAGGGAATTTCTATGTTTTTTTTAGTAGTAGTCACGTTTGCAGAGTGGTGGAGAAAGGGAGCTGGGCCTCGGACCAGCTCTCAGGAATCCTGCTATGTAAGACTTACAGGAAGTACCAGGAGGGCTTTCTGGACCACAAGGTCCCTCAGGAGTAAAGTGAACTTCATCCCCAACCAACAATGCACCAGGAGGTGAGCTTGCAGAGTGGTGGAGAAAGGGGGCGAGCCTTCAAAGACCTCCTCGAAATCCTGCTGTGTAGGTAAAAGGAGGGCAAGTTGGCCCCCTAGGACATCCTTCTGGGGCAACTACTGTTACCTCCAGGAAGTTCCACACACTTGGATTGATGAGAGGTGGTCAGAGGCCATGCCTCCTTTCTCTACCACTATTCAAATGCTTATAACCCCCAGAAGGGTCCCTGTGGCCCCCTCACCATATCTGGGGGAGGTCAGTGTATTCCTACTCTGCCCCCTTTTCTTTAATTTTCACTATTTTTGCGGGACTCAGCTTCAATCTGAGTCCCAAGATGGCTGCCAACACTTCCTGGTTGAAGTGTTGGCAGCCAATCAAATTTTAGTAGGATCCGCGAGTCCACTGCAAGGACTCCAGGACTCGCATCCCAGAGTAGCTTTATTTTTTAAGTGAAATATCTTAGAAACTACTGACCAGATTTACAACAAATCACAAAAATCACGTTTTCTGTACTAAAATCTAGCTTTCTGCCAAATTTGGTGTCTTTCTGTTCAGTGGTTTGGGCAGTAGTCGTGTTCAAAAAATCCCAATAGACATAACATGAGGAAAACACATTTTGGGACACCCTTTTTTCCTATCCATCGCTTGACGGATCACCTAGAAACTTTCAACACAGCAGCTGAACCAAAAGGGGAAGTTTTGAGAAAATGTCATCAAGATTCGACAAGCAGCACCAAAGTTATTGGCAAAACAAATAACGCTTTGCCAATGGAATCTTTAGTCCCAACTATAACTACCTACTGGCGACCGCCAGAAGGTTGTATATATAATATATATATATATATATATATATATATATATATATATATATATATATATATATATATATATATATAACACACTCCTGGTTCACAAAGTCTGTGATGTAGAAAAGACAAGAGCCGGGGCCCAAATAATGTTCAGTGCAGTATTTAATAGGCACACGGAAAAACAACCCTCCGCGTTTCGAAGCCTAAACTTCTTGCTCACGGGTGAAATTGTTTTGGTGGCCATTCTATTTAAAGTGATAAGTTCAAAACAGACTTCCGTACACGTGATCAAAGTGACATAGACAAGTTACTACAATTGCACAGCAAGTCCGTTTTTTACAAAGTAACAGATGAAGATGTAAAGCATTTTTAGCAGACACTTGAATCAACAATGAAACGATCTAAAATATACTGATCGAAACTTGTCCCAAATATTTTGTGCCGCCCAAGTGGGCGAATTTCATGTTGCTGATACAGTCTCAGAAACGATATTTAAATTTGATGACTTTACTGACCACGTAGTTCTCTGGGTCCGCTACATTGATGACATCTTTTGTGTGTGGAAGGGGACACTGGAAGAAGCAAGGGAATTTGAGGTTGTTCTAAATGACAATTCGTTAAATCTACAGTTCACCGGCAACATGAGTATGGAGAAATTGGAGTTTCTGGATGTCAATCTGGAAGTAATTGATGGGGCACTCACGAGTTCTCTTTTTCGTAAACCCACGGCAGGTAATAGCCTGCTTCATGCAGGAAGCTGCCATCCCCCTAATTTGATACGAAGCATCCACTTAGGGGAACTAATTAGGGCCAAACGTAATTGCAGCACACAGTTGGGGTATGAAGCAGAGAAATCTGTTATGTGTCAAAGGTTCCTTGATAGGGGATTCAGCAGTACAGTGATCAAGCAACCCGAAATCAGGGTTGAACTAATGGACAGAAAGAACCTTTTAGTACCCAAAGTACGTGAGAATTCTGAGCAAATCAGATTCATCACAAATTTTGATTGCCGATCTTGGGAACTGAAGAAAAGTCTCAGTAAATATTGGGGCATTCTTAAATTAGATCATGACTTGAAAGAAGTATTAAGCGACAATCCCTCGGTGTCTTTTAGAAAAGCGCAATCTCTCAAGGACACATTGAGTAATGCCCTAGTGCAAGAGCCATCGAAATCTAAACAAATCGTTGGGTTTTTTCCTTGCACTAAGTGCAAGGCATGCAAAAATAGCCACAAATGCAAGAGTCTAAAGATTTGTAAAAATCAAGCAGAACATAAAATGACCAAGCTTTTGGGTTGCAACACTGAGTATGCAGTGTATGCACTGCAATGCCCGTGTGATAAATTTTACATAGGCATGACTACCAAAAAAGCCAAGCTAAGAGTACTCGAACATTTGAGAGCTATAAAGAATGTAAATCCACAATATCCAGTGGCAAGACATTTTGCTTCAGAACATAACCAGAACCCAAATTTATTGAAATTTTCCGTTATTGATTGTGTGGAGAACAAAGAAAGGGGTGGTAACAGGTTGTTGGAACTGCGCAAATTGGAATCCCGTTACATCATTCGTTACAATACTACACACCCCGCAGGACATAATGTGGGGGAAGAGCTAGCAGTCCATTTACAAACTTAGTATAATTCTTTAACTGTCTGCTTTCTTATTCATTTCCATTCTGTTAGATTTTAAAGTTTTTAATAACACTGTGATCCATGGACTTTAAATAGTAAATACTGTGCATATTTTTGTCCCTTTAAATTTACAGATCATATTGAAGATGTATTGAGCAGCTGGATCGCTTTTGCCCACTGGGGCTACACACCATCAAATTTAAATATCATTTCTGAGACTGTATCAGCAACATGAAATTCGCCCACTTGGGCGGCACAAAATATTTGGGACAAGTTTCGATCAGTATATTTTAGATCGTTTCATTGTTGATTCAAGTGTCTGCTAAAAATGCTTTACATCTTCATCTGTTACTTTGTAAAAAACTGACTTGCTGTGCAATTGTAGTAACTTGTCTATGTCACTTTGATCACGTGTACGGAAGTCTGTTTTGAACTTATCACTTTAAATAGAATGGCCGCCAAAACAATTTCACCCGTGAGCAAGAAGTTTAGGCTTCGAAACGCGTAGGGTTGTTTTTGCGTGTGCCTAATAAATACTGCACTGAACATTATTTGGGCCCCGGCTCTGGTCTTTTCTACATCACAGACTTTGTGAACCAGGAGTGTGTTATTTGGAGGGGGTGGCGATCCCGCCGGGAGCCTGCTGCGTGAAGTGGCTTGAGCAACGCCGAATTCATTGTGTCTCATATATATATATATGTATACATATTCATGCCCATTACCATGTGACCTATGATGTCAGAAATTGGGAGTGGTATTATTCACTTTAAATAGTAGATGGTGTTTTTTCCACTTTTGACACGTGAACAAGGGCTTACGGGCTTACGGGCTTACGGGCTTGAAACGTGTTGTGTTGGGTCACTCGAAATAAATAACATTCTTGCCCACATGAAAACCTCGGAGGTCTGTGTCTCTTTCCTCGCCTAATCCGCCGTCGGCGGAATCAGGAAGTGGTTCGAGTTTCCAGGATTTAATTACGAAGGACGGTTACCTTCGTTTCCAGACCTCCTCCCCAGAAGCTGGCGGCTGAGCTTAACCGGAGCAGTACAGGGATCCGTGGTGGATTATCAACAGCTGCCCCCTACGCCCCGTGAAGAATCATCAAGACGCGAAAAACTGGTTTCTGCAACGCGAGTATCCAGGTCGGCTGATCTGCAGAAAGCAACGCGACCCGGTGAGTCTTGGAAGTCGGGAGGTACGTAGGAGGGGAGAAGCGGTTATCGTGGCAGTGCGGTGCATGAAAGTAGCGTCTTGCCCGTGCAAGTTATACTAATTGGAGTGACCCAAATATGTCTATGGAAGAAATGAGAGAAAGAGAGCTCGCGGCTGAGGAACTATTTTGTAAACAGACTAAGATTCTGAAAGATAGTGTACCGACCGCCAGCACGGAGAACAACAAGGATGCTGATATTGCTATTTTATATAAAGAGCTTGAAAAGAAGCGAAAATTGAAGATCACTAAGTGGTGGGAACATCGGTCACTCTCTAAATATGCGGAAGTGGGGAGGGTGCCGAGGGGGCTGCGAGTCCTCCTAGCACCCAGCTTCGACAGACCGAACCCCAACATGCTGCTTGAATGGGGGGAATGGAACCTCACAGCTTCTATGAATTTGGTCAAATTATTAATCAAGTATGCTCACATTGATCGGGAAGAAATTCTAAAAGAAATAGATGCCATTTTGGACAAAATTAACGCTTTGGAAGTAACGGATTAAACTATCAAAATGAAGGAAATAATGCAAGAATGTTTGAAAAAACATGAAGAAAAAATCAAAGTAAGAAAAGCAACTAAATTTAATCGTGATTTGGAGGACTATGAAAATGGTCAAATTTTTACTTTTTCACGTAAATTTGATCCGATAAAGCGTCAAAAATATAATGGAAAAACCAAAAGCAAGGAAACAAGAAATGAAGTTCAGGGCAATGAAGATGCAGATAGCTTGGACACTATTTTGCTAACCAGTGAGTCCAGTACAGAATCGGCACCTATAGTGAAAAGAAAGACCATTCTGAATGTAGGACAAGAAATTGATTTTTTAGTCGAGGCGAGACTGCAAACTTTGAGGCCTCGGCAGAAAATAGCAAAAAATGCAAGCGAACAAAAAGAAGACGTGACCAACGCAAAAGAGGCAAAGAAAAATACAAAGAAAAATTCAAAAGGGAAATGGAAAAAGAAGCAACAGCAGTAAGGGACAATAGTGTGATAAACTTATCAACTATCACACTTTCGAAGGCTGAAAAATAACTGTTGGCCTTAGGTCTCAACTTTTGTCCTGGAGACAGTTTCAACTAAGCAAGAACACGTATTGATGTATATTGTTACATCAGAAAACTGAAAATGAAAAAGTTCTTTGCACTCAAAGCCCTGAAAGATGCATGTGGCAGCAACGATATAGAAGATGAAGACACGATGACCAATCTAGCAGCGTCCGATATTCCCAATTTGTTTATGGTACACGACTTAGCTGACGAGTCCGATATAACATCTGATTTGGAAGAAAATGTTAACTTGGCTACACAAGAACGGTTAAGAAAAATTAATCATGTTCAAGAGGGTGCTGGGATCAGCCCCTTTAAACCCAAATCCAGTTTCGTTCCATTTATGCCAAAGGACAGTATTGATGTTTTTCATGATCTTATTGTGAATTATCTAAAGCAATTAGATCATACTGTTCATAAAAATAGAAAAGAAAGAAGTCTATTTTTTAAGAGAAAAGCATATAATGATTTGGTCAAGAAACTGGAAAGCGATCAGGAGGTGATTGTCAAAAAGTCTGACAAGGGGGGGAATCTTGTACTGTGGCCAAGGAAAGATTACATAGCAGAAGCACTACGTCAGCTAAACGATGTAAACTGTTATTTGAAATCCAATGCTAAAGAGTATGATAAAGCTAAACATGTATTACAAAGATTGTTAGCATCTTGGAAAAGACAAGGCCTCATTTCAATGGAAGAACACAAGTTTATGTTTAATGAGTTCCCGGTTCTACCGGTTCTTTACCTAATTCCAAAAATACATAAAAATGTTTTTCCAATTCCAGGGAGACCGATTATATCGGCCATAAACAGCTTAGGTGAGCACGTGGGCCAGTACATAGATTTTTTTCTGCAAAGCTTGGTAACGGCGTTGCCAAGCTATGTAAAAGATACTGGAGACTTCTTACTAAAATTAAACAAATTGGAATGGTCAGATGATTTGCTTCTTATCACTCTTGATATAGAGGCATTATACACGAGTATAGACCTTGATCAGGGATTGGCTTCGGTCAAACATTTTTTGGAAACTAGGTCCAGTACACTATATGAGCACAAAAAGGTTGTGCTGGAACTCATTAAATGGTGTCTAAACAATAATTATTTCCTGTTTGACAAAGACCTATATAAGCAGGTGAGAGGAGTGGCGATGGGGGCCTGCTTCTCCCCCAGCTACGCATGTTTACATGTCGGCTGGTGGGAGGAGCAGGTCCTCAAAACCGCCTTTGAGGTGGAATATCAGACACATGTCAGATCTTATCTGAGGTACATAGACGCTGTGTTCATCCTGTGGCAGGGTAGTGAAGAAGAAGCAGTTTGCTTTATAAATAAGATTAATGATAACATCTATAATCTAAAATTCACCTCCCATATTCACAAAAATGAAATTGAATTCCTTGATGTTAAAGTCTTTGTGAGCAATGAGAAATTTGAAAGTACCCTGCATAGGAAATCGACTTCTGGTAATATCAACCTACACGCAACCAGCTCTCATCCTAAACACCTCATTGCTAGCATTCCGTATGGAGAAATCCTAAGGTTAAAACGCATTTGCAGCAATGAGGAAGAGTTTAACAAATGTCAACAGGAGCTGGTTGACAGACTTAAAGTAAGGGGGTATTCACAAAAAATCTTGCGTGATGCGATAAATAAGGCCAAAACCAAATCTAGAATGAGCTTATTTATTCCTGAAGCAGATACCTTATCGGTCCCTAACACTGCTGTAATCTCCAGGAGTATTAATACTCCAAGATTGATTACCACCTATAATAGAGAGGAACGGCAGATAAGAACAATACCTAACAAACATTGGCCAGTAGTGCTAACAGATAATATTCTTCGAAACAGAATAGCGGATAGACCTGTTGTCACGTTCAGAAGAAGTAGCACTATGGGTACGGTATTGGACCGAGTATCACCTGAGGTCAAAAAAGTCACTACGTGGCTAGCACCGAAGAAGGGTTTCACAAAATGCACGTCCTGTCATGCTTGTAAATTTGGATGCAACATGTCAAAATACTCTACACCCTTCAGTTCAACTCCTACATTGATTTTGGGAAACTACAATTGTAAAACCGAATATGCTGTATATGTCCTGACGTGCACCTGTGGGCTAAGCTACGTGGGTAGCACGAAGCTGCAGGTGCACGTCAGGATCTTGCAGCATATAAGGGCCATTCTCCACAGCGATGCAACATATCCTGTGCCAAGACATTTCAAGAAGATGCATGCAAATAACATCAATTGCTTGTCTTATTTTGTAATAGATGCTGTGGCAAAGAAAAGAAGGGGTGGCAATAGGGAGCGCCAACTCCGTCAGCTCGAAACTAAATATATTCTCGAGCTCGATTGCAAATGGCCTAACGGATTAAACACTACGGAAGATATGCGCAGCTTTCTGTAAAAATATATTCTAGCTGCAATATTGTGGTTTTCATCTGCAACTAAGGTTTCATTCTTGTAAATAGCAAAATTCATTATCGTCCTGTATGTAAAAATATATGAACTCTCTGATTCTACAAATTATTGTATTATATTTTCTCTTTTGCTTAGGATAGATTTCTCTAAAGTATTTAGTATATACAGAATCATATGTTTTATGATAAATGTGGCTTTTTCCAATTGTGTAATAATTTTAGAAATTAGATTTATCTATATTCTAGAAATAGATGGTTTAGCCCTACATTAGCATTTGATCAATTGAGTAATCAATACTGATCACACCAGCACTTTATATTTATATTTATATATGCACTTTTGCACAGACTTTCTCCCACTCGTGCTTGCACTGATAAAAAAGAAAGATAACAAAGAAAATATGATTGGTCATGAAATCATGATAAAAATATATATATGTGTTGTTATGCACGCAGGACCCATAGGCCATATTGATTGAGATGAAAATAATCGGATTCATCCGGTAATAACACAGTACGGGCGTTGTAGCAACATAGGCAGTCTTGGATTTATCCAATGAGAATCTTAAAATGAATTGTATTTATTATTTTATGAATACTATGACATTCAAGCACTTTACATGATTTTAGATGTTCTTTTAAACGTGTGTATATATATCAAGTGTGTCATAAGGTATTAATCTGCCTAATTGGTTTAGAACTACAAAACGACTTTTGTAGTAACTACAGTCTGTTGTTCATGCCCATTACCATGTGACCTATGATGTCAGAAATTGGGAGTGGTATTATTCACTTTAAATAGTAGATGGTGTTTTTTCCACTTTTGACATGTGAACAAGGGCTTACGGGCTTGAAACGCGTTGTGTTGGGTCACTCGAAATAAATAACATTCTTGCCCACATGAAAACCTCGGAGGTCTGTGTCTCTTTCCTCGCCTAATCCGCCGTCGGTGGAATCAGGAAGTGGTTCGAGTTTCCAGGATATATATATATATATATATATATATATATATATATATATATATCTGCAATACCTCGCAGCGCTCCACCATTACAGTGAATTACAAGGCATGGACCAACTTTTTTGCAGTATACTGTTTATTCACCCAACAAACAGCTCAGTCATGACGCGTTTCGGCCGTCCCTGCGGCCTTGGTCATATATATATATTCCACCAAGTTTGCTGCTTCAGCGGTTCCCTTCCTGTTAGCGTTGGCGCCACCCGTGGTAACATCAACCACCAATTATCATAGGGTTTCTCATTCCAAACCATAAATTGTAGCTCAGAATAAGAGGTAGCACCCCAGGAGACAGCACAATAATTTATTGTGCACTCAAAAACCAAGGACGACGCGTTTCGGCGTTAGCCTTCCTCAAAGTTTGGTTTGGAATGAGAAACCCAACGAGATGTATATATGTATATATATATATCTATATATATATATATAGATTTGCAGGACTAACAGCTGAGCACATGTGATGTTTAATTAATGTTCATTTGAACGTATGGCAATCTCATTCACATTTGTATAAATATGTGTTTCAAGACCATTTTTTCATCATTTCAGCAGCACCGTGACCATCTTAAAATGGCGGCCACAGTAGAGTGTTATATGTTAGTCCTTCTTTGCCTGTTACTTTGCGTATGACGTTTTTTAAAGTTGACGGGCGCCTCGGCTCTCTGCACAATTTGACGAAGCCCGATGGCGAAACGCGTCTTGTTGCTGTGAGTGTTCCGACATTAAAATCTTGGTTGGAACCACCCCTGCGTGTGCTGCATTCTTTTGGATTTAATATCCTGTGGATTTTGGAGCTTGAATACGTTCGCGGGCACCCCCCCGCTTTGTGTGCACCCGCTCGAGAGTGCAGTTGGTTGGTGTTTTGGAGCTGTTGTATTGATTACCGGCTGCACCGAGTTGGCCCTGGATTGAGAACCGCCTTGCCGGAGCCCGGATTTTGGCAGTCACAGCCGGCTGGTTGGACTTGCCCTTTCATCATCCGGGTAAGGCGCGGTTAGCGCAGCAGTGACTTTTATTCTTAGACTCTGCATTAGGGCATTTGACTCTGAGCGAAGGGGTATACAGCGTTGCTGATTTGGTTTCCGCGGCCGCGGTGCCATTAATATGTTTTGCGAGGCAGAGAGAAGAGAAGCGGAACAAGAGATGTTCAAAAATAAGAAAAAATCGGATGGGACTTCTAAGGCAGGCACTAGCCAAATGAATGGGGGCTGCACGACGCTCAACACCAAACTGGTCTCCCTGGAACGTCTGTACGAACGGGAGATCAGAAAGTGGTGGGAAGCTACATCACTGCAGAATTATATTGATGTAGACCGTGTCCCCAGAGGTCTGAGGATTTATACCATCCCGGCGTATGAGAACCCTGATCCCCTGTTACTAGATGCGTGGGCAGAACACACGGCGGCATCATGCAAGGGGAGCCTTGCCATACTGGTGCGCTTTGCCTGGAGTGACAGAGACAAGGCTCTGGCACAAATTAAAGATCTTGAAAATGATTTATCTAAGGAAGAGGATCAGGGGCAGTTGGCAGATAAACGTGAGCAAATAAAAAAACGGCTGAAGAAATATGAGCAGAAAATTAAACAACGAAAGGAGGAAAAATTTGAGAGGGATGAAAAAGATTATCTAATGGGCAGGGTCTTGACATTTGCCAAAAAATATGAAAATACCAGAAAGCAATTGAAGACCAAGATAAATAAACCAGCTACTGTCGAACTCGTGACCTCTGAGTCAGAGGTCACTGCAGATGAAGCAGAGAGCGAGGAAGGCAATGACACTGGTTCCTCTTCTTTTCATGTAGAGTTCAAATTGATGAGAAAACAACAGCTGGAGGGAGGCAGGGGCAAACCCCCAGACAACCAAACAGCAAGAGGAAAACGCGGCGGGGGGGCTGCGGCAAGAAACGTAGCAGGGTCCCCACCTGTAACACGCAGCAGCAAGAGAAACTTCTACAACAAGAAGAAGAACTGAGCCCTAGTAATGATAATCTGACGATCATCAATCTCACGGATAAAGTCTTAACCAAAGAAGAAAATTCCATACTAACATTGGGCTTATCCTTCTGCCCACGCAGGAACTTTGAATTTGCTCAAACCAGGATTGACGTTTTAAAATTTACCAGAAAATTAAAACTTCATAAGTTTTTCAAACTCAAACCCCATTCTGATAACACTGACAGTGCCAATATTTTGACCACGGAGAGTAATGCTAATGAGCAAGAGATCACCACTTTGAGGTGCAGAGATTTGGGAGGATTAAGAGCGATTGAGGGTTTGCATCCGGAAATTAACATCGGGGATGTTGGTGATGTAACCAATACTCAAATGTTAGTTATTGCGGATATACCGCAGAAGGGGGGGGCCAGTGCTTTTAAACCGGTCTCCACTTTTATGCCTATGATGTGTCCTGATGCCATCGACACTTTTTCAGAGGCCGTTGTGAGGGATCTTACAAGGCTTAGACACACCAAGAAATATCTGCCTTCGAAAGACAATTTCACGCAACAACAACAGAAGGCACTAAAATCTTTGTGTGAGGATTCAGGCCTGGTTTGCAAACCTTCGGATAAGGGGGGCAATATTGTCCTCCTTACTAAGACACAATATGAAACAGAAGCCATGCGTTTGTTGGGAGATACAGCCACCTATATGACTGTAAATGAAAAAGTATATAATCAGAGTGTAAAAGAATATCATGACATGATTTTAAAGTGGTATAACTTGAACATGTTAAACACAGATGAATACTTGTTCTTACGATGCCTGAGCCCTGTCATTCCCACTTTTTATTACCTCCCTAAAGTACACAAAGATCTTTTTAATCCCCCGGGACGGCCAATTGTGGCCTCTAATGGGGGTCTTACAGAAAATGTATCCATTTATGTGGACTCATTTCTTTCTCCCATAGTGATGTCCCTAGACTCTTATGTAAGAGACACCAAACATTTTTTGAATTGCATCAACAAAATTACCTGGAAAGACACGTACTGTATGCTGGTCCTTGACATCGCCAGTCTATACACGTGCATAGCACATGGGGATGGTCTCACAGCTATGGCTAGTTTTTTGGATAAACGTCCACTTAGATTTTATGAGCACAACAAAATGTTACTTGAATTCATGACATTCAGCCTAAACAACAACATATTCCTATTTGGCAAACAGCTGTATAAACAGATGTCAGGCGTTGCCATGGGAGCTTGCTCCGCCCCTAGTTTTGCGAACCTTTTCGTAGGATGGTGGGAGGAGCAAGTGGCCTGGAGTAATGAGAATTGCGAATGGCACAATAGGATTATAGGGTATCATAGTTATATAGACGATCTTTTTATCATTCTAGAGAACCCTATAGAAACAGCAAGTGACTTTGTTGATGCTCTTAACAACAATAATGTGAATCTTAGATTCTCAGGACAGATTAGCCAGACATCTGTGAATTATTTAGATCTCACAATTTATATTGATGAGGACGGCAGAATACAGACTAAGCTTTACAGGAAGGAGACGGCTGGTAACTCCACCCTCTTTGCCACCAGTAGTCATCCACGACCACTTATCGAGAGCATTCCCTATGGAGAGTTGCTCAGATTGAGAAGGAACAACTCCAATGAGGAGGACTATGAGAGAGCAGCTAATTCTAGTCTACAGAGATTTAGAATAAGGGGCTATAGCGAAAGTGTCTTAAGTAATGCATATGAAAGGGTTAAGAAGCTGAGGCGACAAGAGCTTTTACTGCCTAAAAAACCAAAGAAAGCTAGTGACGGCTCCTTCCGCCTCATCACAACCTACTCTGAGAATGCTGGACAAATCAAAAAGATACTAAAAAAAACTGGAATATCTTATTGACGGATAATACCATCAAGGCTGATTTGCCCACCAATCCTTTAGTTACCTATAGAAAGGCTAGATCTCTCAGGCACGGCAGGGTGTTAGTGTACCCTGACCACCCATTTCCCTGGTTTTGGTCCTGAAGAAAAACCGGTAATCCCAAACATGGTTTGAAACATGTAGACCCACCACACATTTATCCAGATACTTTTGGTCATAATCACACCACTAACAGTATCGCCATCTATATTTTAATATTGTCCAGTAGCTTCAAGAATAAATTTTTTTTCACATAAGTCATACCAGGACAATTTTTAACTCACCCACTATTTTTTCTTTTTTGCATTCATCACCCACATACCAGCTCCACTGTAGTTCAGGTGTCGTAGCACACCTTGATGGCACTCGGCCATCAGGGTGGCCCCGATGATGAAGCATGTCACCGACCAGGTCGGTGAGTGAGGGGTTCCTAATAAAAGAAGGACTTTCTTCTCCCTGTTAACGAATCATCCCGTAGAAAATCGCTCTTCGAGCATTTTTTCTGGTGATACTCCTTATTATTTTTGTTAATTAAGATACCTAACCTAGGGGACCAGGAGTATTATTCCGTCCACTTCGAGGTGGATAAAATCCCTTAACTCTCTCCCAATTTGTTTTTGACATAGATCTCTCAGGGACCATCTCGTCTCTAGTCACTTTCAGTCCCAAGTTACACCTCCTAAAATGCCGGTTCTCAATGGTTTTTATCCTTGTGGTAAGTGCAAGGCATGTAAATATAGTAAGCGGACGCTTACATATAAAGTACCTGGTTTGGCTATCCCCAAACGCATAACTAAGTTTCTCACCTGTTCGACACCTTATGCTATCTATTGTCTTATGTGTCCTTGCGGCCTGAAATATATAGGCAGTACGACCAATGCCGTGAAACTTAGAATCTTGGAGCACATGCGTGCGATTGCAAACAAAGATGCTTCCTACCCAGTAGCTAGGCACTTCGAGAAATTGCACAAAAGCAACAGGGATCTGTTGGTGTATACATGTCTCGATAGTGTACCTGCTAATATTAGAGGGGGGGATCGCCTCCTTAAATTAAGACGCTTGGAATCCAGGTACATAATTGACTTGCAATGTAAAACTCCACATGGATTGAATATGCATGAGGAGTTATCAGTACATTTGGGATGACTATTTATGTAATGAAGGTGTCCAATCTTGGTGCGTTACACTTGAGTTTTTGATTGTACATATCACCGAAATTTCTGAAATTTTGAATCTCTTGGGATTTCTCAAAATATATTTTATATCTATTATTGTCATTCTGCAAAGTAAGGTATTGTATTCATTTGAAGTGAAGCCTTTTGGTTTTGCCCATCTAGGGCTCAATTATGTGGATTGTGCATCCCCTTATAATTTGGTGATTTTATCAATATTGTATAATGATGTTCGTTTTTATATAGTTATATTTATGACTATGCAATTTTGTGGTCCTTATTATCAGAGTCGGACTCTGGTGCCACATTTTGCATGCCACTGTGTTTTTCACTTCATTTGTGCCCATCCAGGGCTAGATTTGCAGGACTAACAGCTGAGCACATGTGATGTTTAATTAATGTTCATTTGAACGTATGGCAATCTCATTCACATTTGTATAAATATGTGTTTCAAGACCATTTTTTCATCATTTCAGCAGCACCGTGACCATCTTAAGATGGCGGCCACAGTAGAGTGTTATATGTTAGTCCTTCTTTGCCTGTTACTTTGCGTATGACGTTTTTTAAAGTTGACGGGCGCCTCGGCTCTCTGCACAATTTGACGAAGCCCGATGGCGAAACGCGTCTTGTTGCTGTGAGTGTTCCGACATTAAAATCTTGGTTGGAACCACCCCTGCGTGTGCTGCATTCTTTTGGATTTAATATCCTGTGGATTTTGGAGCTTGAATATATATATAGATATATATATATATATATCCCAGATTTTCTGCTGTGAAACTGCTGGTCACTATACAGCAACATGCACTGAACAGTGAACTGAACATCATATGGTGTAAGATATGCTATCAAAAAGGGAGCGGAAGTAAGTCCTAGGGGCCGGGGAACTTGCAGATGACCACAAAGGCTTATTACATGGCTTATCATGGGTCATAGTGAGAGCATATTTCACAGAAAAGTGCTTAGAGTTAGGGCCTTTGTTTCTACTGCTTGACACCAAAGGGTAACATCATTAAAAGTGCAGCAAAATCTGTTTTTTTCCTGTTTCTCCTGAAAAGCACATTTTCCCCTCGGTGGTGTTTTATCAGCTACAATCAGTTTTAACTGAAAACCGGAAACCCTATCGATAGCACACCTGTGTATAAAAGTATTGTCTACTCCTATTCACTCGCTTAGAAGAGGATTGCCTGTATTGTTGTGGCCTGGATGAACGAGGACATTGTGAAGATATTCACGGGTCTCTCTCAGAAACTGGGTAGCTTGAACGATGGTCCAAAGTGCACAAACAGATTGATAATATATTGGAGGGAGTCCCTCAGGTTCTAAAAGACCAGGGATCTGCACCTTAAACCAGCAGCGTAGACATCAATTATTAATGTATCATGAAAACTACAGGGCTCACTGTAATAAAGGGACAGTAGTAACATATGTGGGAGACACCTATAATTCCAGAATATCAGGGCTGTTTGCACCTTAAACTGAGGATAGGCATACATTACTAATGTATCTTGGAAACTACAAGGTGTTCAGGGTGACAGGGCTCTCTGTGCTATAGGAATATTGATAACATATCTGTGGGACTACCTCAAGTTCAGAAGACCAATTCACTGGGCTTTGTAACCCCCCACTACAGGGGAAGAATGGCACTATATGTAGGAGGCTCCCTCAGTTTAGGCAAACTTTGACTGTCACCATCATCTCCCACTCTTTAGGGCGGTGCGACTGGTGTGCCGTACTGGGCACATTCCTGGCACATTCCTGGTGGGGGTCACTGACCTCAGGGGGGCGCTGTGTTTGGCAAAAGCATACGATTTAAAAGCACCTATTGAAGAGTTACTTGGGCATCAGCTTTCAGGCAGCAACAAAATTGTCTTGATAACTCTTGGAAATTAAAGTACCTGCCAGAGAGACAGAGATGGGAGTTTTGTCTTGTGGCAGTTTTGACTCACCATAAAGTAATGCAGAGAGTAAATATGGCTGCTGCAAAGAATAGATCTGTATTTTATGAGGATAGCGGAGAGGAATAGTGAAGCCAGCCTTTACCAGCGCTTTAAAACAAATGAAATGTATTTGAGAGAGGGGCTATGGAGAGATGAGGGGCACTTTTCCCCGGGTTAATCAGCGTGTTTGACAGATCAATTCCTCAATAAGATTGTTCTATTCTATGAGCCTTAATTAAATGTCATCCAGAGCCCTCTCCCTAGCCAGCTATACTTAAAGTTTAGGTATGGGATTTTGCCTACACTAGAGTATACAGCTAGATGGGCAAAGTCCAAGAACTCTAACACTGTTTCACTGTTTGTGATATCGCTTCTGGAACATTAAATAACATACTATTATTTGTGCAGCTTATACACTTCGAAGGAGAAAATGGATTATACTACCATGCTAATCACTAGGCATAAGGTTCCTTGAGGATCTTACAAACAGACATACCGTTGGGGATTGTTGTCAGTGTCAAAATATTTGCATGCTGTATGTAAAATTCGGTATCAGTGGATAGACCACTATAAAGGAATTTAGTAGTAGTCTATCCTTATACCAATGGTATTTTAGATGAATTCTGTAGGTACTGTGTTTTGAAAATGGTAACTTAGTTTCCTTATGTGACAATTTTATTTCTGGCACAGGATGTACATAGTGCAATAATACGCCAACTTGCATTTTCATATTTGAAAGCCGTTTTTAGATTATAATGTATGGAATGCTATTTTGCTACAATCTAAGATTTGAACTACTGTGTACAGCTGGACTGTGATTTAATTGATTATTTCAAATGTTGAAAGTGATTCTATGAGAATGTATAAATAGTGTTGTATTTATGATATTCATATTTTTTATATATGTTATATGGATTGCTAATCCGAAATAAACAATTATTATAACTAAGCATGCTGCATCAGCTGGAGGCAGCCACAGCCAATTTTAAGCAGATCACTTTGTCACCACCAAAGTCGCTTGATTGGCTTCACAGTGCTGTATTAATTTAAGTTTACTTTTCATTTTTTAATGAATATATTTATATATACTACACAGTGGTGTTTACCACTCTGTTGCTATAGTTAGGACTTTAAAAAAAAAGTTCATCCAACTCAGCTCCTGTCTGGAAACTTTAGGATTGATTCGTCAAGCAAGGGCTGAGAAAAATGGGGCCCCAAAACCCAATTTCCAATTGCAATCTGCATAGGGTTTTTTTGTACAGTGCTACAACCAAAACGCATTACAGAAAGCTAGATAGTTTTTGAGAAATTAAGTTTAAAATGTTTTAGATATCTGGACCATAGGGCGGAAATAAAAAAAAATCAAGCATTCTGATTGGCTTAGGGGGCTTTTTCAGAGCCTCCACTCTGATTGGCTGGCCACAACCGAAAAGTAATAATGTTGTGATGATTATAGGTGTCACAGGCTTGGTCCTCTGCCCTAAAAAGGTTTTTGAAAAAGAACATGCGGGGTAGGGTAGGAGGACCCAGACTGCCCCCTTGCACCCAAAATTTTAAAAAAATGATTTGGGTGGGGGCACACCACGATCCTGAGGGACTCCCAAGGGAGTGCTGAGAGAGTCTCAAGGAAATAGGAAAATTAATTACATAAACAAATGTGGGGTGGATTGTTGACCTCTGGCCAGACACTGCACCCAACTCCACATGCACGGCAGGGCTTTGGCCGCCTGCTGGATGTTAGGTATGCTAATAAGAACAGTGGGACACTCTTCATTTTTTGTTTTTGGTGGGAGGAGGCTGATTACCAGAGGGTGGGGAGCAGTGCAGTGAAGCGCAAGCCTGGGGGGAACTGCAAGACTTATGACAGATGGAAAGAAGATAACACACCAACAAGACCCTTGAGGACCAAAAACACTTCAAAGGGGCCCTAAACCAATACCACTACCTCTTGAAGAACACCAAGAAGACCGCCCTAGCCACCAGTATCAAGGACAGCTCCAAAAACAGCAAAACACATTTTATAGTCAAGGAGTTCACCAACCCTTCGGCAACTGAAAATAACATCACACCCTCGAAAAGATTTCTGGGTTACCCTCTCAGAGTTTTTTTCACAACAAAATCAACACCATCTACCAAGAATTTGCACCCCAACCCTGCTGAGGACAGCATTAACATCATCTCGCTGACCGACACCCACTCACACCAGCTCACCTCATGGAACACCCTCATTACGAATGAGACAGCATTTATTATGAGATCCATCCACTCCAGAGCTCCAGCAGACACCTGCCCTCACCATACTTTCAACCTCGGCAATCAAACCATCAGCAAAGAACTCACCAAGGTCCTCAACTCCTCTATTACCATAGCCCACTTCCACCAGAAATGGAAACATGCCGACATGTAGCTGCTTCTGAAGAAGCCATCAGCAGACCTGGAGAACCAAGATCCGCTGACCAATCTCCCTGCTCCCTTAACCAGCCATGGTCATCAAGATAGCCATCAAGATCCAGCTCACTAGACATCTGGAGAACCACAACCTTCCGGACTCCTCCCACTCTGGCTTTAGAGATAACCTCAGCACAGAGACAGCCCTAACGCAGCCGCGGATGATATCAGATTGCTTCTAGACCACTGAGAAACAGCAGCCAGCATCCTCCTTGACCTCTCAGCAGCTTTTAACACCATATCCTACACAAACTGATCAACAGACTCCACCAGATGAGAATCCGAGGAGTAGCCCTCAAGTGTATCGCGTCCTACCTCACAGGAAGCACACAGAGGGTCATCCTTTTGCTTCACTCCCCAGGAACATCAGCTGCTATGTAGTTCATGGCCCATCTCTCAACCTAACCCTCTTCAACATATACATGACACCCCTGGCCAACATCGTCAAGAGCCACTACAATGCCACAACGAGCTACTACGATGGCACCCAACTCATCCTCTCCCTGACCAACAACCACACGGACAACTTCTAAAGATGCATGAAAGACGTGGCCATCTGGATCAACAACAACTGTCTCAAACTCAACACTGACAAGACAGTAGTACTCATCTACGGGAAAGGCAAGGATACCCTCTGGAACAACAAATGGCGGCCACCTGAGCTGGGCCTAAACCCACCCAACATGCTTGCAGCCTTGGCATCGTCCTCGTCAACCAGCTATCCAGGAAGAAGCAGGTCGGAGCTATCTCCTCCGCTTACTTCCAACTCATGGCTAAACTCCATATCTTCCAAAACACAGCAGCCAGACTCATCCTTAGCCTCCCCAAATGGACGCACATCACCTTTCATCTCAGGAAGCTCCATTAGCTACCAGTCACAAAGAGATGCCAGTTCAAGCTGCTCACACACACATATAAGGGACTACACAACAAAAGACTGGCGTACCTCAACAATCAAATTAATTCCCACCAACCTACCAGGACACACCACTCTGAATCCCTCCTCCTAGCAGCCACTAGACACATCTGCATGGAAAACAGTAGAGGATGTTCCTTCTTCCACCTAGAGGCAAAGACCTGGAACAACCTCCCCCTGCACCTGAGAGCCTCATCATTGCACCAGCAGTTCAGGAAGGTCCTCAAAACCTAGATGTTCAACCAATAGGACTACAGGCAGCATGAGCTTGGTCCCCCAGCACCTTGAGACACTCACAGGTGTTGCAGCCATGCTTTGCAAATTATGATTGATTGATTAGTTGAATTTACAGAAGCCCCTGCCCAAGAGAGGAAGACCGCATTTAAGCACGATGCAGCTCCGCTGGGGCTGGGACACTTTTCATTGTTTGCTTTTGTCGCGAGGAGGCTGATTACAGATGGAGGAGAGCTGTGCAGTGAACTGTAGCTCTGGGGGAAACTGCAATCCCCAGAAACCCCTGGCCATGAGAGGAAAAGCGCATTTAAGTGTGATGCAACCCCTCTGGGACACGCTTCATTGTTTGTTTTTGGCGAGGGGAGGCTGATTACAGGCGGGGGAGAGCCGTACACTGAAGTTCACCTCTACGGGGAAATTGCATTCCCCAGAAGTCTGTCCCCGCGTGCAGGCCACGCCAAGGCAAAGCCCAGGCCAAGGGTGGGCCCTTGTGCACCTGTTCACTGCTGGCCATGCCAGGTCCCCCTCCTCCCCGTCCCCGATCTGTGGATCCTGGTGCCTACAGTGAGACTATACTATTCTGTTTGTTTATTTTTACAAGAGTCTTTGGGTGATATCATGGGGAGGCGCAAATAGTCTCAAGAGCCCATGGGCAACAATGCTAAGTCTGAAAAAACCTCCAGGGCCATCGATAACTATGTTATGGACGCCATGGGCAGGCTAAATTAAGAAATTATCAGTGTCGAGGCAAGGCTCTTGGCTGCAAAAAGCACGTTACGGAAGGTAATAAAAGAAGCTGTTGTATTTTTGAGCCCATTGATTTTTTTAAGTTTAAAAAAGAAGTTTCTTTTGGAAAAATGCAACAGAACATACATAATTAACAAGAACTACAATGTGTTTATATAACTGTAAATGGTATGATGACTTAATAAACAATCAGCAACGGTGCGCGGTGCCTGCTGCTTTGTTCACGTAAATGCAGGGGGGTACCATAGGTACCCCCCATGTGCACCCCCCACCCCTCCTTCACCCAGGGGACCCGCAACGGGCCCCCGAAGTGAAGGTCCGTATGCTGTTCCACGGCGGAAAAGCCGCAGCGGAAAAGCATACATTCTACACTATCCTAATATGGCTGGCGGTGTCTGATAGACACCGCCAGCCATGTTAAAGCTTTTCCGCCGCGGTCGGAAGGCGACCGCGGCGGAAAAGCTGCGGAAGACCCACCAGCCATCCTAATTTGGCGGTGGGTCTTTCTAGGCTCCGCAGCGGTTTTCCGCATCCTCTGGGCCGGCGGTGGCTTCCGCCGGCCCGGAGGATGCGGGAAGACCGCAATCATAATAGGCCCCTAAGTCTGCCCCACCAGGTTAAATATAGAGGGTGCCATTTAGAAACAGAATTGGATATTGTAGTGGAGACATGAGTCATATTCAGTGATAAAGTAAGTTTAATAGAGGGAGCAAACCATAAACCTAAATATATGATTTTTTGGGTGTACCATGTAAAATTAATTGAAAGAAAGTCATGTCTAAAACATAAAACATTAAGAGGGAGTATTTTGCATTTATCAGGATTTAATTTATAACCACAAAGTGAAGAAAAGGTATTAACCTCTGCCAAAAAGGCTAAGAGAGAAATGTCTGGATTTGATAGATATAATAAAATATCATCCGCGTAGACACTCATTCTAATATGAGTTTTATCATATTGGAAACCATGAATATTAGGATTATGTTTAATTTTAGCAAGAAAGGGTTCGAGAGCAAGGGCAAAAAGAAGCGGTGAAAGAGGGCAACTCTGGCGAACACCTCTGTGTAGAACAAAAGAATTGGAGATAGAACCGTTAACAAAAATGGAAGCTTTAGGTGATGTATATAATGAAGAAATGTAAGAAATAAATTTAGGACCAAAACCAAACCAGGAGAGGGTATGAAAATTAAAAGACCAAACCATACGGTCGAAAGCTTTCCCTGTGTCAAGCGAGATAGCCCCGAGTGAATGAGGATATTTGTTTGATTTATGCAGAATATTAAAAAAGGTCCTAGTATTATCAGAGATGGATCTACCTTTAAGGAAGCCAGATTGCTCTGGACTAATGATAGATGGTATAAAGGGCTCTAAACGAAGAGCAAGTAATTTTTTTGAATCATTTATAATCGGAACTAATTAAAGATATCGGTCTGTAATTTTTACAAAGATTAGGGTCTCTCCCCTCTTTAGGAATTAGGCAAATAAGGGCATCTTGAAAAGTACCACAAGAGGCATTAGAAGAAATGAAAAATGTAAATAAAGAATGTAGATGCGGGAGAAGCGATTTGGAAAAGTGAGAATAAAATTCCACAGGAAATCCGTCCGAACCAGGTGCTTTCCCTGTTTTAATGAGACGTATTGCGTGGGAAATATCTTTATCAGAGGTGTCTTTTTCTAGGGATGAAAAACCAATATCAGTGGGAAAGTGTTTTGAATTGAATCAAGGTATAGCTGTACTTGAATAGAGTCTGGAGTACCATCAGGAGTATAGAGTGACATATAATATTTCTTGAACTCCTCTGAAATATTTAGATTCTTGGTTGCTCTGGAAGAGTCAGAGTTTAGAATATAATCAATATTTGTACAGTCTTTCCTACCTTTAAGATAAGAAGCAAGGAGCTTTCCAGCTTTATTTTAGCCACCATAATAGCGAGCACTACCTTTAAGACGATAGGAGCTGGCATTTTCTGTAGCTATTTTATTGTATTTAAATGTTTCTACAATAAGATTGTTAAGATCAGCTTTAGAATTAGAGGTATTGTAAAGTATTTCTAACAACTTGATATTCTTAAGTAGCTCAAGAGCCCTCTGGGAGTTTCTTTTTTCTTTTTAGCGACATAAGAGATGATAAAGTCTCTGGCAGAGGCTTTAAACGCATCCCCTACAGTAGCAAAGGAGGAAACAGTGGGTAAATTACGAATAAAGAAATCAGTAATAAAGCTCTCAAAAGAGGAAGTAAACGTTTTATCAATTAATAAAGATGTATTAAATCGCCACCTTTTGTTGGACTCTTTAACAGGGAGTAAATACCAAATCTAAGATCACAGGGGCATGGTCAGAAATCAATATAGAACCAATGTCTGCATGTGTTACGTGTTGTGTGAGTGCTTTAGAGACAAATAGATAATCTATGCGAGATTGGGAGAGGTGAGTAGGAGAGAAAAAGGTGTATTTATAAAGTTGTGGGTTGCATAATCTCCAAGAATCAACGAGAACTCTATGAAAAATTAAAGTGTTGAAAAATTGGTGTATCGGAGAAGGGATGAAAGTTGCTTTGGAGGAACGGTCTATGTATGGGTCAACAATTAGGTTACAATCACCGCCAAAAATAATATATGGTTTAGGAATAGACATCAAAAGAATGGAGATATGAGGCCAAAAATTGTTATCAGGTTTAGTAGGTGCATACACATTAAATAAAGAAATAGGAACATCATTAACTTTAAGATGAATAATTAACCAATGACCTTCATCGTCTGATTCCTCAGATAAAAGGGAAACTTTTATTTTTTTTATGAGAAAGAATCACTGTCTCATTCTTCTTGCTTGTACCAGGAGAGAAAAACATAGTTCCTACCCGTTGACGTTTAAGTTTCAAAACTTCTGAAGTAACAAGATAAGATTCTTGTAAGAAAACAATATCTGCCTTTAAATGAGCTAAATGGGCAAGGACCCTCTGTCTTTTAATAGGTGTACCCAAACCTTTGACATTACAACACGTAACATAATTTATACAAAAATATAAGAAAAAGAGAAAATGCATAAAAATTTACAGCAAATATGAACATAGTAAAAACCTGCAATAATCAAAAGAACCGTTAGTAAAATGCTCAGTAAAAATAGAAAATGATACGAAACGGGAAATGAAAGTGTGGTATAAAGGAAAGAAGAGGAGTCTAGAAAGGAAAAAAAAGGAAGGAAAAAAAGAAGAAAGAGAAAAAGACAAAATATAGAATATATATAGAAGAAGAACAATGAAACGGACCAAAGATTCAAACATGGATGGAGGGTGTTGAGGCGACAAAACAAGAAGACGTATAACCAGCGAGACAACTCCGGGAGGAATCATGAGGAGAGATATGGTCCTGACGGTATTATACAATGAAGGGTGGAAACAGAAAGAACCGACACCTGGAAAAGGAAGACATAACAAAAAGGGGGAGATTAATAAAATTCTATTGTGAAGAAGGAAAATAAAACAATGTAAAATTACAGTTGGCACAGGAAAACAGTATTATTTTCATGTAGAAGACGCTCTTGTGAATTCCAGAGATTCTTCTCTGCAGCTATCGAGAAAACATTGAAGTGAAGCTGGATTTTTTATTCTTATATGTTACTTTAAAAAGGCAAGTGTGAATCAAACCAAATCTGGCATTTAGATCACGTAGCACTGGTCTCATTGCAAGAAAACGTTTTCTTTTATCTACAGTGGCTTTGGCGTAATCTTGTGAGAAGAATAATTGTGAACCTTGCCAGGAGGTACGGCGTTTAATTTTAACTGCCTGCAGAACTTTAAACAAGTCAGTATATTCTAAGAAGTAGAGTATTACACCTCTTGGTTTACGTTGAGATGAGGAAGTAGATGGAGTAGGACCAAGTCTGTGTGCTCTTTGTATGTTCAATATAGGAGATTTTGGAATTTCCAGTACCTGCGGAAGAAAACATTGAAAGAATGCTATTGGGTTGGATCCTTCCAGCCCTCCAACTAAGCCATAAATTCGTAGGTCATTGCGTCTACTACAGTTCTCAATGTTTTCCACTTGTTTCTGAAGCTGAAGCATTTCTGCTTTCATAAGAAGAATCTGTTGTGAAGAAATTTGTAGAGATTTTTCTTGACATTCCACAGAAGCGCTCTTGTTTTGAAGTGAAGACCAATTATCCTCTAGAGCTTGTAGGCGGGTGTTTGTCTCCTACATATATGGCTTAAGAGCTTGTATTTCATCCAGAAGTAACTCCAGTGAATCTGGTGGAGCAGAGGTGACTGCCGAAGGAGGGTCTTTTTTAACTCGCTTAGTGGAAGATAGTAATGACGAAGAATTTGGCTTAGATACATTTTTACCGCTGACTTGATGTGAATGAGAGCTAGAAGTAGGTGCAAATGTAGAAGTACTGGAAGAAGATTCAGCAAGATGGGGCAAAATAGTTTGTGTTGAATCCTCCATGTCGTTCTGTAATATTGAAAAGGGGTTAGAGGTAGGCACTGCAGTAGACTTTGGGCATAAAGCAGATGCATAAGATAAAACAGTGCCTGACCAGATTTGTTATCCCTATAGACATGAATACTCAACAAGGAAATACAGACTGTGCGAAGAAATACCAAGAGATGGGCATATTGCAACGTTATTAGGTAAATATAATATCAGTCCTGTGAAAAATTGTGTGCATCTATCACGTGTACCAAGGATGAAATGCAGCCAGTAGAGGTAGGAGCCTTCCCAGCATTAAGTAGTCAGTTGTTGTAGTAGAATGCAGACTACAATTTAGAAGTATGACTTCCGCGATATTTAGCAACAGAATACATCAATCTGACATAACAATCAGACCTTCAAAGAGTCTTGCTATCTCTGCAATTCACCAACGGTAACTTGTGCGGAGACAGCTCCTCGAGGGAAAACGTTGCAGGTTTAAAAAAAATGGCAGCTGTGGTCCAGTCAAGGAGCCTCAGGTTTAAAGCAAAAGGCGTGAAAATGCGGGCTCACCGCGGTTGGCAAAAGGCATCTTCAGATGCAGTGATGGTCCCATATGCAAAACCAGTGTCGGAAGGCTTCCACCGAACGGATACTTCACAATCCTCGGATTATGTCGTGGAGCGGCATCAACCGGTCGCCATCTTCATCGGCACCCAAGGCACACCCCTGAGCCCATTGATTTGACTAGTGGACCATCATTGACTATCAATGGATATTACGAATGAGCCAGCAACACTTGATGCAATACCTAAAGGTTCACTCTTGCCATCCATTTCAATGGACCCATTGGAAATAACAGAGCTTTCAGTCCACAAAGAATTAACTGCGCCCTCTAAAATAAAAAGACAGCCAGGAAAGGAGAACCCCACTAGGACAATGAACCTAGTGAAAACTAAAGTGAGGAAAACTCCTTTCCCTAAAGGAAATGGGTCGATGTACCAGGTCTTAGCTAATACCCATGAGAACTATTGTTAAAAAGCATACACAATCAAATTGATAATTTTGAACAAAAGCTTCTCTCAGAAACAAGGGGGACAAAAGAATGTGTGACCTCGATTGAGCAGTCCATTAGTAACTTTCTGGGGAGACACAATGCACCAGTCAGCTCCTTAACCGCTAACAATGCAGCAGGAAATGTCATACTAAGACCCTTATTAACGATAACAGGCATATGTAAGAGAAGGAGAGCTTTTGAGTATGCAACAAAATAACTAAATGATATCATGGAAAAAGGCTCTACCCATTCCAATCCATTCGCCAAAAGTAAAATGGGATTTTGATCACGTACCACATTGCAGTCACAAAAATACAGAGGCGAACCCATGTTGAAGCCCCTTTACACTTACACCCCAGAGGTTACTCCATACGTGATTATTCTAAAGAATGTTCCAAAACAAAAATCTGGCACATCACAGTCATGGGTAGACTTACATAACACAGTGATAGACTGGATGTCACACATGAATGTGAACCAAACGTGCTAAGTCAGGACTTCATCATGCTACGACAAGCAGCATGGGTTAGACGTTCTAAGAAACAAGGTATGGGGGACTATATAGTGGCAAATGTTCGGCACCTGCCACTGGTTAAACTGCTTCTTTCCAATTTTAATCACAGACAACGGAGCAGTACTTTTATCAGTGGGGATAAAATTACAGCTGTGCCCCTGTTTTTCTTTTTTACAAACCAAGTACAGGAGTTGATGAAGAAACTGTCCCCCGCCCAGATGTTCACAGCAGTAAATAAGATAGAAGTGAGGCATGGAATTGTGCAAATAGATTTGCCCCCTTAGTGGTTTTTAGTGGTTTTGAGGACTAAGATTAACATGAATGCACCTATTGTCCCGGTGGAAAAATCTCTAGTTGATTACCCGACCCCTCTGGAGAAAGTCATTCCTGCTCATGTGGAAAAGATTTTAACAGACTCTGGAAATTGATATGCTGTGTTGCCGAGAACGAAAATTATATTTAGGACATGGAACATTGCTGGTGTCAAGAATAGGCTGGATAATGCTGAATGGTGTGCTTTCGTAAAAACTTCAAAAATAAATTGCCTGGGGGGAGGAGCCTAGCTCGCGGCCGTGATGGTCGCCTTTTAGCTCGGCTCCCGCAGCCCTCCATCCTGACTGCCTATCCTGTCTTTTATCCTGTCCCGGGACGGCACATTTTTGGGGAATTGGAAACATTACGGCTTGTTTGTACTTACCATCTGACCCCGGGGTCTTGACGTGCAGTGGCTCCGGAGTTCCGGCCTCCGAGAGATCGGGGCCTCTGCGAGACTTGGACCGGGACCTGGCCGGTGGGATCCGACGGCTCTCGGCCCCGGCCGAGAGCGAGAACCAGTGTTGGGAGCCGATGTGCGAAGATCCCGGCGATCCTGACCCGGCCCTGCCCTGCTGGTTGCGTGGCGGACGTGAGTGAGACGCCCCGGGACCTGATTCTGAGAGGGGATCTCCCCCCGCCGCTGCTTTGTCCGGCGGCCCTGGTCCTCGAGGCCCGGACTCCGCTTGTTTGGGGCACCGGTGCTGGTGCGGGCGGAGACCCGTTTTGGGCGGACATCCTTTTGGCATCGAGGCCGCCCTTGCTGGGACCCCCGGCGCTTGTAAAGTCCTACATTTGAGAACTGTTATTTCCGGGGGTCCTCGTGGGCGGCGATTGGGCTGATTCACGAAATGGCGGCCGGCCCTCTGGCTCGAGAGTCACCTTGTGGCGGCGGGCCCGAGTTGCCTGATTGTGTGGGGATCGGATCTGATGGGCGTGAGCCGACAGTCAGAGATATCCTGGAAGCCCTCAGATCCCTGTACGCTTCCCTGGCCCTGGGCGTCTCGGTGGGTCCGCCACGATCCGCCGCCATTTTGGTCGGCCGTTTCTTCTTGTCGCCCTCTTGTTTCGATGCCTCCATTGCCTCACCCCCCTCGATTGACCTGAGTGTCTCCACCGCTGATCGAAGATCGTGTAATGTGCTGGTGACTTTGGGGCGCCCTGCTTTTCAAGGTTCGGACCCCGGAGACTCGGATGCTGTACTGCGACCCTGTTCGACATTGTTGCCTGGAATTATGGGTGGACTTCCTCCTGTGCCTGCTTCGATGACTTTGCCTGTGTTTAAAAATGGGACCACCTCCAGTGGCGCAACTGAACTCCTGTTTCTCATGGCTCGTGCTTCGATTGTTGATGCATCGATACTTTCAGTTTGTACTATTGCTCACTTGTCGATCTATCTACTCCCCACGTAGCTATGCTAGTCTCCATTCCACTCGATTATATGCTGATTTTGTATTTAGTATGTGGTTGTGCATTGCCATGTGGTGGGTGGGGTTTGTCGCTCGGAAAGGTTGGGGGTGAAATGTACTACTTCTGCTTGATTCCCGGTATGCGATTTCGTTGCACAAGTGTCTCTGATTGTAGAGGGGTGGGAGGTCCCCTTCTCCTAATATTTTGTGGCGCGTGATGGGGTGTCATCCTGGTCTGTTTTTTTTTATTGTACTTGTCCGGTTGGGCGGAGGGCTGTGGCCTCTCGTTTGTATTATAGCTCTTCTGCTCCTCCCTCCTGTTTTCTTTCTCCGCTTTTGTGGTCTTTTTGTCTCGTTTTTCATTCTTTCTTCTTGCTATATTTCGGGTTCTGGTTTAGGGCGACAGGCACGCTGTTTGAAGGGTAGGCCGTAGCCTTCTACAGGGGTGCAGGGTGGGACGGGTGGGTTGGGTCCTATTTTTTGTTTGTCTTCTGGTTCTATGGCCCTTTTGTATATCTTTTTCGTGAGGCCGCGTCTGTCCCGACCTCCTATGGTGTGTTTCGGGTGTGGGTATGGCGTCGTTACTTCTCCTGCTACATTTTGGCTGTCTTTCATCCGATTGCCATGCCCCACTTGGGCCGTTAATCCTTTTGTCTCCTGTCCTCTCACCGTGGGGTGCCGTGTCGGCGTGTCTTTTATCTTTCTTTTTTCATATTTCCCTATTCCCCCTTTTATTGTTTGGTTTTTCTTCCCTCCATTTTCCTTTCCCTTCCTCTTCCCCCCCCCTACCTAGTCCCCTTTCCCTTTTTCCCTTCCTGCGTCCCAGAGGGTACTGTGACGGGCGGGTTTTTATGCATTGTCTTCCGATCCCACTGTTCTGGCTTGGTAGTGTCCCGGGTGGCGGGCGTGTTACGAGGATAACGCTCAGGGGTTGACTGTATCTCACATATCCTGATTTTTTGAATGCATTGTGTTGTCCCCCTGATATTTTGCTTCACGCCCCCTTCTTAATGTTGAGGTTGATTACGGGATATCGGATGCCTCCATATTGCAATTGTGCTTGTCATATGTCCTCTCCCCTTATTGTAAAATTAAGCCTTCTTTACTCCTGTGTTTTAGCCCTTTAGTTTCTGTATTTTTTTCCCCTATTGCGATTATACGGCCTCTGCTTTGTATTGATTGATTATGTACTGTTTGCCTGATGACTCCTGACTGTTTTGTACACTGCGGCCGGCCGGCTTGGTTGTGGGCCTCGATGTGTCTTCTTTTGATATCAATAAAGGTTTTTTAAAAAAAATAATAATAAATAAATAAATAAATTGCCTCCTAGAGACATGGCACAAGGGTCAATTTTATATTGAAGGATAATCCTCTGTTATTACCCCAGCCATTCTACCACTCAGTGGAAAAGCAAAAGGAGGGTTAGCGGTACTGATTTCTATCACAATTCCTTATAGACTAAGTCACACATAAATTCCCTATACTTTCAGTTTTTGCATTTTCAATAAAAAAAACATCCAGGAATTGTATTGATTAACCACTTTATTAATAGGTTTGATTCCTCCCAGAGTACATTGGTCCTCTCCCTTCAGAAAGAAGTAGACGCAGATGTGGGAGCTATTATGTCCCATTATACTCTTATAAGGGCGGGGAATTTTAATGCTACATAATGTCAAATTGCAGCAGATAAGGCCTGTGGGTATATATATGATCTCGGAAATGGGCAATCCCACTTTACGCATGATGTATATGGGGAACTATTGAATGATTTCATTTACTGGTAGAACCCAGAATTGATGGTTCAAAAAACAGAATCAGGAAACACTGTTTAAGGCTTATTGGGGAGGAGAGCATCTCGCGATTTTTTATCATATTTTTCTTTCCAAGTATGGTCTTATTATGCTCGATTCATTTAGGGTAGTACAAACCCTTTTAGCGACCATCGATCACTTTCCCTGGCCTTTAACATTAAGACTGATCATGGAGGGGGAACAGTTAGTTACCCACCTTGAAACGGATGGCAACCAGCCGCGGTCCATGCAGATAACAGCGGTCGGGCAGTGGGGCCAGGTGGGTGGGATTTTGAGGGACAATGTAGAGGGAAAATAAATAAATAATTAATTTTCCCTCAGCATTGTCCCTCGAAATACCCCCCACATGCGGCCTCACTGCTGTTACCTGCACAGACCGCCGCTGACGGCAACAACAGGATTAGTCTGAGGTGGGCAGCTATACATTAATTTAACTTGTTGGAAAAAATAATTAAAGAAAATAAGGATGAAATTATTGTATTATGGAATTGAATAACTGCCCACGTAAAATTCTTACAGTCTTCCATAAGCTGTAATTGCAGACAACCTAAAAGTTAGGGCCAAAGCTAACAAGCATTTACAATGCAATGGTCTCGGCATTATTAAAGGTAATGCTATTGGCATTGCTCATTATTAATTTTTTTTTTAAATCATAAATAAATGGCATTGTCATTTACATTGCCAATAGCTTAATCGTTAAATAAATGGCATTGTCATTTACAATGCCAATAGCTTAATCGCTCGCAAATGCATGACCTATTGCATTTACACCCACACAGAGCCACACACACAAAGCCACCCACACACACATACAGAGCCACCCACACAGAGCCAGAGTCAAAGTCAAATAACTATAGCAAATAGGAATCTCCTACATCTACTCATTGCTTTGCTGGATGATTGTCAAGGCATGTCCCTTTGCTTTTTGTTTCCATACTCTATAAAGATCACATCCATAGCATCTTTAGAAATGGCGGCAGTCTAACGCACCATTGTCCATACTGAAGGTATAACATGCAGCACAATGTTGTTGGTGGGCTCTCCTAGGAGCGTGGATTTATTTTCTAGTGCAGGGAGAGGATCTGGCTCCTTTCAGTGAGAATGGTTAGGAGAAAAGGAGTAATACAAAACTGATGATTTAAAGGGAGGGTGAGACAGCAGATGGGAGAAACTCATGAAGTTGGAGGACGTTCACTGCATGTAGCAAGCACCAATTAGACGTTTTTTAAACTATCACGTGTGACAGATGAAAGCGTAGACTACCTTTATTGAGATAAATTCTAAAACATGATGTGCAAGCGTTCTGTCTAAGGGCCCTTCTAGAAGATATAGAAGGGTTGGAGAGAATATTAAAAGGGTTCAGCAATGAGGCCAGAGGTTCAAGAAAAAGGATTCAAGAAGGTCACAGTCACCAAGAGCAGTGCTGTCAATACTGAAGACAGAAGCTTTTAGCAGGTGATGCTGAATTTCTCTGTGATACCTGTAGCAGAACCATCTGGCTGCAATTATTCGGATCTAAGGCCATTACTGATGGTAAGAAGGGAGTTAAATGGAGAGTAATGGGGTGGTGAAAACTAAAAATGAAACTATGTTGGAAGAAATTGTAGGAGGGTAGTAGAATACAATGTTATGCTAATAGGAAAAAGGGAGGGTCTCTAGCATTTAAAGTATTGGGGTTGCAGAGAGGGGAGAAGAGAAGAGGGCATCCATCCTTCGACTGTGATAAAAATTACCAAGTGTTTTGGCTCTCCCCCTCAAATGTGGCAAATGCCAATCTGGATAGGGTTTGAGCATTGACAGGTCTAGAGCTGCTCCACCTGGAGATCATCTGCCTTTGACACCCTTCAAGAGTATGAGAATGGCCAACTCAAAATTAGTCTTTTCAGCCTAGAGCGATTAGGTAAAATCTGGTTGTGTAAAGTGATAGTTGCCAACTTTGACTGCTCTTCCAATTGTTTGCTCGCTCTTTGTTGCATGCAAGTACGGCAGAATGCAATATCGCAGCCTTAGCTCTTGTCAAATAGGTTGCTGCCCCAACTACTATTTTGCAAACCGGCAATTCGTTTTGCAGCATCCTTTTCGTAAGTTAAACGAACACTACAGATGCTACCTTCTGGCCTACTGGGCCTTTTGTAATTACGGTCTTTGGCTGTAAACATACACATCCCATCTTAGATATCTTGGCGCTGCGTAGATGTTTATAAGCATGTAAGGAACACCAAGCCTGGTCACCAATGCCCTGACGACTGCTACAGCAAACGTAAGAAAATAATACACAAACGTTCAACTGACGATATTAGACCACCTTGCATAAATTAAATACAGCACAGATATGCCACACAGGTGGCTATCACAGTGCTCACAGCTGCACTTGCAACCACAAAATGCCACACACCCATTTCCAACAGACGCAATATATGGAAATCTTAACACTATCCAGCGTAGCGCAGATATGCCATGCAATTACGCTATTAAATGAGAAAGGCTACATGTACCCAATAAAACGTATTACACAGGATCTTTCCACTGATAATTTGCCTTTCTCAAACAGAACATGCAATAGAGCTCCCCTGGCACTTCCATATATACAAGGCAACACCAATGCCAGCTGGCAGCCACAGAACAAGCAACTCTCCATCACTCCCTTTCGCTTAAACATAGCGCATCATCACAGGTACCACACTGCATCACAGTTTCGGCAATGCTCTCTATAAAAGAATGTAGGCAGGCAAGATCACAACGACCAATAACCATGCTGTACGATAAAAAGTAAAGTTCTGCTGCACACATCTATACAACGAATACCACCCCCAAAGTGCTCTTTAGTCAGCCCTGCTTGTTTACACTGTCGTTCATCGCGGGCGCCTTTTTATCAGCAGCAGGAATTCTGTGCATACAAGCCAGCATATTTATTGCCTTCTTGGTTTTAGGCAGGGCTCGGGTTACCTGCTTCCGTGGGGGCCCAGCTGATGCAAAACCCTGTGCAGGCAGGCTGCCTGGGAAGAAGCGGGAAGCAGACTTACCTGAATCCATCAATTCAAAAAAACAAAATGAGAGCCAGGTAACAACTTAAAGAAGTCACAACAGCGGGCACAGGCTGTCAGGCGGCCTGATTTGTGACAGGCCCGTTTGACGGAGACTGTTCTGCAGAGCAATCAGTGCACTTCAGTGCCTGGGTGGGGAGGAGGCGAGGGGACCGGGGCTGCCCCGGCCTCCTCCTCCTTCCAGAGAGGCTCCTGTGGGAAGGGAGGGAGGGAAGAGCCTGCCTTCAGTGCAGAGCCGCACATGGGGAGGAGAGAGCCCGTCCATACTCACGCCATGCTGCCGCCTCCCAGCTCGCCCCCAGCCTGGAGCCGGTGAACTGCGTGTTTCAGTTTTGGAGCGCTTCGAGCCCACCTGTGGGACACACGTGCTAGTGGGATTTTGCGATGTTTGGGTGGATTGTCTGCTGCTTACAGGACGGCGAGGGGGCTCTTGGTACTGTCTGTAGCCCGGAGAGAGAGGAGCGGGGCATGAGCACGCCACCACGATACAGGTAAACTGCGAGGTGCAGGGGGGGGAGCTGGGAACTTGAACGGTGGTGACGAATCCAGCCGGCTTCTACAAAACAATACACAGACGTGGTGGGAGTAGAAAGTAGTTCTCGAAATTGTTTTACGCGCTCTGTACTTTGTTGGCCGTTCCCGGTGTTCTTCAGTAAGATTTAGAGGGGGAAGAGGAAGAAACGAGCGTGAGACCATTTTACATAGCGCAATGAGAAAGAAATTGGCAACAAAGTCAACTATGTCAAAAGTCACTTCAAAGTGAAATTACATGACATCCACTCTACAACACAGCGCGAGGGAGAGAATGAGTGAAAAAGATGAGGACGAGAAGGGTCAGAAGAAACCTTACCCCCAGTGGCAGCGAGGCTGTTCCGGGCAACAATGGCGGCCGCAAACTTCCGAACAATTTCGGATTCGGGGGCGTGTTTTGGCGTTCTGTGTGACGGATGACGTCACAGGTGGAAAGAACGCCAAAAACACGCCCCCGAATCCGAAAGAGACGGGGCTTTATTGGAGTGACGCCTGTCTCCTCCAATGGCTGGCCTCCGTTTAGGAAGCCAGCCAATGGAGGAGAGAGGAGGAAAGAGGCGGGTTCAAGCCCCCATACTCCAAATCATTAAATCTCCGACCGGAGACTGAGCAAGCGCAGCCTTTAGGTCCTCGACCTAAAAATGTTCATGAACCAGGATGGTTTGACGATCAATGCACCCAGGCGAACCAAAAACTATAATTAGCCTTGGAAGCCCACCCTAGAAACTGGGATGAAGTAAAAGATATCCAACTACTTTACAAAAACTCATTAGAGAAAATAAAAAAGTATTTACGGCAGAAGGCATGGGAAGATCTAGAGAAGGTAGCCACATTGAGGGATTGTTCCCTGTTTTGGAAGACAATAAATGAGCCATTTCTTAGGCACTCTTTTGCCCCCATGATTGTGTCCAATGTGCAACCAGCTGATTGGCTAGCCCACTATGAACGAATATTTAATCCAGAAAACATAACTGCGGAATTTACCAATGACATTACTTTTTTCCATGACCCCCCCCCTTTTAAGTCTGATTTCTGTCAAAGTTAGCCTAGCAATAGGGAAATCTGCAAATAAAAAAGCCTTGGGCACTGATGGGGTCCATGAAGATGCTTACAAGTCATATTCCGCACTTTGGGAACCTATTTTAACCCAAGTATGTATAGCAGCAACAAAGGGTTATATACCAGTGGTCTGAAAGTTTAATTGTATCGATTTTTAAGAATGGAAATAGGGGGGACGTGAACTGTTACTGACCGATTTCCTTCCTGGATTCCTCAGCCAAGATGCTGGATAGGGTACTGCTAGACTAGGGCAGACAACAATAATGTTTTCACTGACTAGCAATTCGGTTTTTTGATATATGGTTGGCACATTAGAGCAATGTCACAACCCAAACCTGATTGTGAGTAAATACACAATAGTAAAAAAGGAACACCTATTTTAGTGTTTCGCTGATTTAAGTAGTGCTTTTGAACTTGTCAACCACTCCAAGCTATGTAAGATACTGGCAGATATGGGTGCCCAGTTAGATATAATATCCTTTTTAACACAACTGTATAGTCACTTGACTGCTCATGTAGGCTATGGGTTTCATTGAGAATGCACTCCTGGCTTTAAAATTATGAGAGGTATTGATTAAGGGTGTGTTCTCGCCTCACTCCTGTTTTCCTTCATGAATACATCAATGTGGTGGACACATATTTACAACAAATAGCTGCTGACCCCCCTCAAATAGGTAAAAGTTTCATATCTCAACCTTACTGTATGCCGACGATGCAGTGCTACTCTCGCAGACTGTTAACGGCCTACCATGTCTGATTTTATGGAGGATTGGGGCATGAGATTAAACCTAACTAAAACATTTGTGATGGCGTGTGGTATAGTAAATGTGAAGTAGAGAACTCTCTGAGTAAAAGGAAAGAAGATAGTAGAGGTTGACAGCTTCACATACCTGGGCCTTCATTTTTCAAATATGAGTACATGGAACCCCCATCTCGAAATTGCAAGCACGACATTTTCCAGAATAACAGAGGCTATTTTTAGATTTGCAGCAAAAATTGAAAGTAAGCACATGATTCAAATTCTTAAATTATATAAAAATAAGTGTATTAGTAGTGTTCATTGTAGGGCTGCTTTGTGGGGGTTGTCAAATTCCAGAGTACTACAAATAATGATGAGTCATTTTTTACGAAGACTCCTTGCAGTACCCCGTTCTATCTCATCATACATTGTGAACAATAAACTAGCAATTCCTGTTTTAGAAGACACTACTCATATTAGTGCACTTTTGCCTAAGCATGGAATCTGGTCCAAACCCGGAGAGTCTGCTAAAAGTCTACTTCAGCAGAAGCAAAACTTACCAGGGAGCACCTTCATTTTATGGGAAACTTTCACTAAGGAGTTAAGTGACACATTTCCCACCACTACAACTATGAGAAGTGCGTCCCAGGATGGGAGGTGCCATCCAACTCCACCGCTTTACAACAAGCCCAAAGAGGCTTAAACAATCTATAAGCAAAACATCAAGAAAACTCTGAAGGAGGCTGTACGATTTTAACTTGCAGTGTGAATTGAGACGTCATAAAGGAGCTTAAAAAAAGCAAATTAAGACAATAAAAAGACAGGAAAAGGAAGCACTGTGGGTAAAACTGCTTCATGACAAAAAGAGTAGTGACAGTGCACGTTTCTGGCGAAAATAAACTCACTTCAACGCCAGACCCACTTAGGAATCAACTCTCATTTGCCTAAGGAAACATGGGCCAAGTACTTGCTCAGGCATTTCAGCAGTTGGGAACCTACACAGGAATCTTCACAAATCCAGGAGAGGAAACAATCCCTGTTTTTGCAAATGAAACTGCTACCAACAACTCAGGCACAGCATCCGATGGCCAGCAGAACGCACAAATCACTCATACAAACACCTTTAGAATATCAGCTCTGCAAATCAAGAGACAGATAGCCAAAGGGAGATGGGAAGGTGCTCCAGGCCCTAAGGGGGATGTATGACGTTACAACGCAGGCTATTACAACGCCTGCCTTTACAACGCGGTTTTTACATTGCAATCCATTACAACGCATAGTGCTTTTGGGTGTTGGATAGTGAATAGTTTAATTTACTATTCCAACTCCAGTCCCCGTGGACACTAGGGAAGGTGTTGGATAGTAAATTAAACGTATTCCCTATCCTAGAGCGCCCCCCAGCGCAATGCGTTGTAATGGTTTGCGTTGTAATGACCGCGTTGTAATGGTAGTGCGTTGTAAAAGTTTCGTTGTAAAGGTTGTTTACCCCTAAGGGTATTCCACCTGTAATGTTCAAGCAAGACCCTTCTTACTGGTCTGAAATCATGTAGCCCATATTAAGGCAGATATTGGTGGAAGAATTGATTCCGGCCTCCTGGAAAGGGTCTATTGTTTCCCCAATTTACAAGCAGGGAGACAAGAGCAATGCACAAAACTATCTCCTGATGGCCCGATCAATAATGATGCAAAATACTATGCAGGAACAATCATGGAGGAAATAACAACCTGGGCCACAAGCATGTCTATGTATGTATGTAAGTATTTCACATTTATAGAGCGCACTGTAACCCTTTGGGCATCCTGGCGCTGAGACACGGTAAAGAATAGGAGAGTGAATTGCAAGGAGCAGAACTACCGGCTACACTCTGGGGAAAAGCCAGGTCTTAACTTTCTTCCGAAATAACAAAAGATCCTGTATTTGCCTCAATTCCAGAGGGAGACTGTTCCATTTATTTATTTATACCATTTATAAAGCGCGCTGTTACCGAACGGTGTCCTGGCGCTGAAATGATGTGATGTCTCCCCTGAGATGTCCGTTGATTTCTAAAGGGCAAAGAGCCAAGTTTTTATGTTTTTCCTGAAGGCCATCAAGTTGGTACTTTGTTTCAAGGCCAGGGGCAGTTTATTCCAGACGGTGGAGGCTCCAGAGATGAAACTACGGCCTCCCCATCATGCTTTCCAGATCCGACAGGTCTTGACTAGCCCTTTATTTGCCAACCTTAGCTGTCTACCTGGCGTGTACAGTTGAAAATGTTGTTGAAGAAAGAATGGACCCAGTCCATTCACTGCCTTGTGCACCATACACAATGATTTAAACATTATCCGCTTGCGTACCGGGAGCCAGTGCAACTCCCTCAGTTCCTGTGCCACCTGTGCAAACTTGGGCAGGCCAGTAATTAATCGAACAGCTGCATTTTGCAGCACCTGTAGTTTATTGAGTAGTCCTTGCTGGGCTTGCAAGAAAAGACTGTTGCAGTAATCAAGGCGGGACAGCACAAGTGCTGTCACCACCGTTTTCCTGCTACTGTCTGATAAAAAAGGGAGAACTTTCCTAATGGTTTTCATAATCCAGTGGATGGAAGATGTTAAAGCATTGACCTGTGGTTTAAAAGATAGTTGGCTGTCAATAAGGACTCCCAAGTTCTTTACTTTCGTTGCCGGAATGGGTGGGGCTCCCATATCATGGGGCCACCATTTGGGGCTCCAGAAGCTAACATCGGTGCCGAAAAGAAGAACCTCAGTTTTAGAGGAGTTCAATTTAAGACACTTGCCAGCCATCCATGAGCTCACCGCAGACATACAGTCCTGGAACCGAGCCGCTATTCCTTCTTCTCTCCCGGGAGCAGGGATACCACAATTTGTGTATCATCTGCGTAAGATGTTAGTTCAAATCCAAATGACCGAATCACCGGGGCGAGGGAGGAAACGTAAATATTAAATAGTGTGGGGCTTAGGGAGGAGCCCTGAGGGACCCCCCCCTGGGAGTTTGAAAGGTCTTAGTTCCATAAACGAGTGGCTGCCACTCCAAATGCTCTTCCCCCTAGTGTGATTCTCTTGAACCTCGAGATAATTGCCAGACTGGCTGCAGAGGAGCACAAACTTCGCACAGGGACGCACCAACCAAACCTACCCTGAAGTGGTTTAGGTCCAGATTCGTGAAGCACTTTAAAAGCGATACACAGCGATTTGAACAGTATCCTTTGGCTCACCAGGAGCCAATGTAGTTCGGCTAGCGCCAGGGAAGCCGATGACCTTCGGGTTCTCATTAGTACAAGCTTTGCAGCTGCTGGCTGGATACCTTGGAGCCACGAAATAAGATACTACGGGGACTCCAATAACAAAGCATTGCAGTTATCCAGGTGACTAAGGACAACACTCCTGACCACTGTGCCTCTAACCTGGACAGGTAATAGTGGTAGTGCCTTCCGAAGTCCCTTAATAAGCATAAAACAGTTCCTGACTACTTTGTTGACATGCAGGTGTGGCTTGTTATTGAAGCAGACCCCCAGATTACGTGCTCTGCCCACAGGTACCAAAGGGGATTCTGTGGGGACAGGCCAGAAGTCAGGAGATAAAACTGTCGGTAATCTGCCCACTCCACAGTGCATGATCTCTGTTTTGTTGTTATTGAATTGCAACAGCACCATTTCCAGCATACAATTGTGAAAGGTTTCTTGGGAGTCTGCCTGGTCTCCTTCCAGGGACACTATCAGTTGGGTGTCATCGGCATAGTTAACCACACTAATATTGTGGGCTTTGATGACATCCATGAGCGGCCGCATATAAACATTAAATAGAATCTAACTGATTGAGGAACCTTGGGGAACCCCATGTTTATTGCTGGTAAAGTCTGACTGAAAAGGGGGTAAGGCAACTGCCTGCCGTCTCCCTGACAAATAGGACTAAAACCAACGCAGGGTCATATTTCCCACCCCCACCTCTTCCAGTCTGGTCAACAAGTTGACATGGTTCACTGTGTCGAATGCAGCGGACAGGTCCAACAGGATCAATGTCGCAGAATGTCCCCTGTCCGCCCACATCCGAAGATTGTCCCTCACGGTGACCAGTGCTGTCTCAGTCCCATGACCTGGGCAAAAACCGAATTGTTCCTCCCCCAGCTTATTATTACTTTCCAGAAAGCCAAAGAGTGCTCGGCTCACCAGGTGTTCCAATATCTTTACTGGATATGGTAACAGGGAGATTGGTCTATAATTCTTCAGACAGTTAGGATACAGTGAGGGTTTTTAAGGAGGGGTGAAACCACTGCCACCTTCCAGCAGGGAGGGACCACTCCACTACTGAGAGATTGATTACACAGCTGATGGAGTGATGGAAAAACCTCAGCCCCCAGCTCTTTTCAGAGTTTTTGGGGGATTGGATCCATCGGTGAGCCAGAGGAGACCCCAAGTGCCACCCTAACAAACTCTTCTTCTGAAGGCAGTTCCCAGTGGTCAAGGGTTGTCCCCTTCTTCATTGACTCTGACCCAATATCACTAGTTCCATCTAAGTTGGTTATTCCTATTTCATCTATATTGGTTGTACTCGGTGAGATATCCGGTTTTAGTCCTTCCACAATCTTGTCTATCTTTTCCTGAAAGAAAGATGCCAAACCATTACATAGCTCTTGTGAGGGCACAATCTTATTATTTGTACATTCAGAGTTGGTCATTTCTCTCAGTATGTTGAAGACACATTTAGTGCTATTGGATGACTTTAGGATACGATCGGTAAAATATGCAGCCTTAGTGGTAACTATCGCTTTTTTATACCTGGCTAGATGATCCCTCCAAATAACTTTATTGTCACTAGCATAAAGACTTCTCCATTGCCTTTCAGCACGTTTGCATTCCAGCTTGTGCAACCTTAGTTCTTCAGTATACCACGGAGCAGAAGGTTTTCCCCTTTTCCTAATATTCTTTGTAGGGGTGAGCAGATCTATTGTGCTGATTAATTGCTCGCAGAAGACTGTGTAATTCTCTGTTACCGACTTCCTGGGATCAAAGAGGGATTCAGACTGGAATATTCAAGCCGTTTTGGCCCTCCTTAACAGGGCCTTTCAATCCCTGCCCAGGAAACACCTTTCCACCGTGGTCATGTGTCTGGTCCTTCTAGCTTGAATGACTCTAAATTCAACTAGATAATGATCTGACCATCCCACCGGTAGGACTCTGTCCATTAAGATTGAATTTTCACCTGAGAATACTTGGTCTAAAACATGTCCTTCTATGTGGGTCGCATCTGGGACACATTGTAGCAGGTTTAAGTTTGCACAGGACTGGATGAGATTATTATAAGCAGTTTCCAGCCTCCCGTTAGGCCAAAGATTAAAATCTCCCATTATCAACAGTCTGCGATGAGTAAGGGCCACATTACTGATCACATCGGCAAGCTGCTGCTGTTGTTGCGCATTAGCTGCACCCGGGGGTCTGTAACAAACCATGCCAGTCAAGATTTGCCCTGACTGGTCTTTCAAAGAAAAAAACTGAAATTTCTATGTGAGCCAATTCATCTATATCTAGAGGGGCAATGTCCCAGGAGTCTTTAAAAATGATCCCGGTCCCTCCACCTCTACCACTGGGCCTCGGTTTATGGAGTGCTTTATACCCTACTGGGCAGGCTAGCCCCAACTCGAGCTTCAGTCCTAGCTCTGTCCATGTTTCTGTCATGAACAGAGCATCCAATTTGAGTGTTTCAATCAGCAGTTGAATCTCCATAGAGTGTTTAGGGAGTGAGCTAACATTAAGAAGGCCACACTTCATTGCACCCTTAGAAATAATGTCACAATTAGTTCCCTCTATCAGATCTGAGGCTGATGCGCTGAGGCCATTACACTGCTTACCTATCTCGCACAACTGTTTCCTAGTATAGCTGTATCTAGGAGTCTCAGCAGGTGTGCAGTGAAATCTGGCATAGTGGCTGGCGCTGAGCGTGGCCGGATCGCGGATGGGGGCAGACGGGCTTGCCTTTGGCGCAATGACGGCACGTCTGCTGCACGGCGCTCCAGTGTAACGCTTTATAGGCGCCACTTGGCGATGGCTAGAGTGCTAACCCCCACAGCGCGATGGGTCCACTCTTATAGATGGACACCTCCTGGGTTATGCGTGCGCTATATAATTAAAAGGATTAAAAGGCTACAGTTGGTGCAATTTCATCAATTGTTAAAAAGGAGGTCTACAATAAAATATCAGCAGTTTTTTAAAAGAGAAGGATTTCCCCAAATCTAGCAGAGAACCGGGCTGCCACTTTGATGTGCAAAATGCACTAGGTGAACGTTGTGCAAAAACGCAAGAATGTATTTCGACAATCAGAGCCCTCCGACCGGCAGATTACTGTATCATTCCACCCAATCAGACTGGCTTCTGCAAGAACATGGGAAGTACCACCAACATCATGGCTTTATCCTTGCTGATTGACTCCGCTAAAGAAACCAAGCTATCCCTGTCTTTATGCTTTATGAATTATCGCTCTGCTTTCGATCATGTCGACAGAGCAAACTATGGCAGACGATGGCCAACTGGAAAATTCCACCTGCTCTCTTGAAGCAGCTAGTCCTGCTGCACACAGATTCTTGGGTAAAGGTCAAGTTGGGGGTTCGGACGCACCTCTCTAGGCAAATTACGACCATCAAGGGATTAAAACAAGGGTGCATCCTTGCCCCCATTCTGTTCAACCTCTTTTTGGCCGACCTGACTATGAGACTGGACATTTGCAACTTGCACGCCCCAAAATTGGGGAACAAGGTTCTCTCATGCCTCCTTTATGCAGACAATCTAGTACTAATAAGCCATACCACAGTCGAACTGAAGCACTTACTTGATGCCACTACAGAATACTTGTTTGAAAATGCCGTAAATTAATTTGAAAAAAACAAAAACCATGATAATACAGTTTTCAAAAAGGAGAAAACTAAGTTGGCATCTGGGCAAACACCGTTTGGAACCAATGGCAGAAAATAAATACCTAGGAGTCATCATAGATAACAAGGGATCCTTTAAACCACAGGAAAAAGCCCTGAGATGAAAAGGTACCACTGTAGCATTAGCACTGAAATCCTTGAAGACAAAAGTGGCTGGCCCACCTTAATCCTCTATTCCAGGTAATACAAGCGAAACGCCTACCAACAATATCCTATGGGAGTGAGCCATTGAGAGGGAGAAGCCCAACTATCTTGGGCAGCATTATGATCAGGGCATATAGAATGATCTTTGGCCTCCCAAAATACACCTCTCCTGCACAAACAAGATTAGAATTTGGTCTACAGAGACAAACAATGGCCAGACAGGGGTGTGCATTAAATGCTGGCACAAGATTAGGAGCGCCGAGCAGAACACACTAAACTCACATCTCAGGGTGCAGTTGACATACCAAACAGTTCGCCATCCAGAGCTTACCTCTTGACGCTTTACCACAGTTAAGCTTACTGGCCCTCTAGGAAACATCGGCAACCCATGCCAGCTTCAAAAAATGAGTTAACAAAAACCATGAAAGTGCCCTCATTAATAGAGGAAAAGTCATCGCTGGCGGACAGGGCACACAGGTGGTTTGGACTGAATAATTACGTCGCTGGAAAGCTACAACCGTACCTTTGCACGGGATTCAACATGGCAGTGAAGGAGAAATTTCTAAGATACCTCTTGGGCGTGCTACCCTCGCTCCTACATCAACCACCTTAGAAGTGGAATCCAACAATAACCTGCTGCCGCCTAAGTGGAATCTGGAATCTGGTGCAAAGATCTTCTGTACTTAATATGTATCTGCTCAAAGCTACTGGAGGAACGACGAAAAATGCTCCATCCACTCTTTAATCAAAGAGGAACTCAAACCTGCAGACAGGCGGTACTGACATGTTTTGATCCGGTTGACCACAACTAAACTGCCGCTTTGTGAGATTCCTTTGCATAGTTGAAAAGAGACTGGCAGCATTACAAATTCATGAAGAAAAACCAGGCAAATAAAAGATGAGTAAAAGAAACAACTGCACAGAGGAAGGACGCCATTCAGAGATCAGCCTTATCGGTTGCAGAGCCACAAACGTCAGGCACACGAGTGATGGAGCGTGATTCAATTTCTTACTTAAGAGCCCGCTCAGCTTATAAATTTGCGCAATTGACATAAGGTTGTCTCTTATATAGAATCCACTGACTTTAGCCAGGAATGGGAGAAGTAATTAGCAATGTAAGTACTCCTACAGCAGTAAGTATCTTTCTTTTTAAAAATTGCACATCCATATTAAGGAGACTTTCGTTTTTATCAAGAGTAAGTTCTTAGGACTAAAATTGTGCATTGTATTAAAGTATATTAGCAGCACTTTTGATATTAGGAAGCATCGTCACATATTGGCATCTTTTTTTCCAATTTCTGAATTTTATAGCTCGGATTGATTGTTGCATAGGTTTTTATTAACTATGCAAAATAAAATAAACTTGAAACTTGATTCAAACCTGGAACAAAGTTTACTAAAGAATTAATGATGGATTGTTTGGCTCTAGACGGTGTTGTGTAGTTCATATTAACCTATATAAGATCTGAGCGTTTAGACAACATAGACTGTAGGATTGGTGTTTAGACTGATTCTAGACAACCCCACCGGGTATGTTTGCCTGTATACCTAGCTAGCTCACAGTGGCACTAAAACCCTTCTTACCAAGGAGAGAATAGTTATTGACAACTATCGAACATGACAACTCTGTCCCATCAGGGATCGTGGAAACAGTGTGATACTTTTCACTTAGTCACTCATGCTCACTTTGTCTCAGGGAGATAGACAGAATAAACGGTGGGCATGTTTTCAATAAGCATTAATTGAACCAGCGTCATTTTAGTGTAAAACAAGTGTGCTGAAACAACCATAAGACAGAAACAGATATAAATGATTAAGCACCAACATAATAAAAGGATGGTAGATTTCTACCATAGTGCTAAACCAATGAATACAGGCAGGTTTAAAAATACATGACAGTAATAATGCGTACTCCTACGATGCGACCCTAAGTAGATGTACCTAAGTGTACCTAGCATGTATGTAGGTGTAGAGACAAGAATCCCTCTAGGTTGAAGTCAACCCCATTACCCGATGTGAGAGACTGTGGGACCCCGTCTTAAGCTTGAGATAGACACCCCGCGAGGGATGTCAGACCACTGCGAGCTGGAGTGGCTGCATGCAGGTACCTCAGCGTCTTGTGTCAGTGTGTCAGCATGGAAGTCCTTTTTCTCTTCTCCCTGCCTCAGCAAAGATAAGGTGTTTATATACCCAAACTGGTACCCTCAGGTGTTCTACCTTGCTATGTCATGTCGGACTTAGGGTGATGGAAGGAATGACCAGTATACAGTGTTATTATGCAGGAGAGGGTAGTCCTGCTGAGTTTCCAAGAATGCTCATGCGTAATGAATGAGGCTAGCTTTCAGGGTAAACCCCACGTCCTGTAAGCAGTACCGTAACTAGGTAAAAAGTCAGTCCCAAGAACCGTTGTATAGTGTAATGGCAGGGGAAAATATAGGTGAAAGGTTAGGTTGCTACCTGAGCCTATATCGGGGTACCTATATGAAACATAACAATAGTAGAGATACAATTCCTTGGTTTGACCACGTGAAAAGCCACTGAAAAATCATAGATATTAATTTTACCTTGAACGACCCATGTTATATTTTATATTATAGTAAAAAAGAACTAAAGATGATTCTTATGGGCCAAAGAGAGGCTATGAGGGAAACTGCAAGAGTATTAAACCATCTGTCAAGTGTTATGCCTAAAGTTAGCCAAAGTTACTTATCAGCTGTAACTAATATACAGGACAGGTGTTATCTTACCAGGCTGTGGGTATGAATGAATGAATGAAGAAACATTTCTAAAGCGCGTTGTTACACGGGGCATCCCAGCGCTGACAGAGGTGCAACTTCAAACTCTGGGGATAGTTAAGGAAACAGATATGTTTTTATTATTTTTCGAAAGGTTAGGTAGTTTCGCTGAAGGCGAATGCAAAGGGGTAGGTGGTTCCATAACTTGGCGGCATTATACTTTGCATTCTTCTTAATTTCCAGACTGCCGCCAATTGGTTACTGTCTGACCTCAAGGCCCTATTCGAACAGGTTGCTGAGAAATCCTTTCTCCAGCTTCTTTCCAACCTTTTGCAGGATTGTTTGAGCTCCCGTAGTTTGGGAGAATACCAGGCGTTTTGAATGACTCCCACTTTTTTATGAATCCCTTTTTTAGGGAGAACAATGTCAAGTGACGACTCAATCCATTTATAAAATGTATCATTTGCAGTAACCGGATTTCAGTTGGAGGTGGGTGTAGTGTCTTCCAGATTCATCACCCAAGACTCTGTTGCAAGTTTTGACCAAGTGCGGACCAGTCTGTTGGTTCTCACAGCCGGGATAATAGCATCCTGCGATACCCAAGTGAACGGAATTAAGAAATGGTCTGACCAGGTATTGGAGTAGGATCTCTGACCAGAAGATTCTGTATATTTGAAAAGATAGGATCAAGCAGGTGACCTTTAGAATATGTGGGACCACCTACTTTTTGAGTAAGTGGAAATGCCCCCAACCCATCTACCAGCTCCTGCATGGTTGAGAGTGAGGTGTCACCGAAGGGAAGATTGAAATCCCCTAATAGGGTCAAATTAGGGAGGTTCCTGGCAAAATTAGCTGCAGTGTCAGGAAGATCTTTACTAAATTGGCCAAGGGTGCCTGGGGGACGGTATAGCAGGATTCCTGAAAGAGTACAAACATGTGATGTACCAATGGCGAAGAAAATACTATCGCAGTCGGGTATGGGGTTTATGGTGGTACAGCAATTAAATTCAGTTTTATAAATGATAGCTATTCCACCTCCTCTACCTATATCCCGGTCAAGCCTTTGAATCACATACCCAGAAGGGAGCGCTTAGACAATGGCTGGGTCAGCCTCTCTATTCAGCCAAGATTCAGTTAGGAATAGCACGCCAGGGCTCCCTTCTTCCAATAGTAGTTGGATTTCTGTTGAGTGTTTTTAGGGATTGATCGACAGTTAAGTAAGAACATTTTGAGAGCCTTCTTAACAGGTATGGCTACGAGGGTTTCGAATGCAAGACAGAATTTGAAGGGAGGGGAGGCAGTGACTGATAGTGTTGTCAGGCATCATTAAATGAATACACTTACAACTCGTCACTCCTCTGTGGTATCTAAGCTAATCAGTGGTGTAAATATACTTTTCAATAGAATTTTTAAAAGCAACGTATTTAAAAATTCAGAGCAACACAGTTTAAAACATTAAAACAAGTCTTGATCCTAATACTGCTCGTGTCTAGAGAAAGCGCCGCTGCGGGGTCGCGTCATTGGCCCCTTTTGAGGCCGAGCATGCGTGCTAGCGTCAAGAGCCTAGAGTGCTGGCCTGTGTCTCACGTCCCTATATTAAAGTAACAGCCCCCGGAGCTATAACACAGCTCCCTTCGGTATGCACTTTACGCTTTACGGTCGCCTTCCCACGGATGGGGGTGTGGACAAAGAACATAAAAAACTGCCCATGTAATGCTAAAACTTTGCAATCCACCCAGGATTTTATTATTTTCTGAATTTTTTTATCAGGATAGTAGAAATTCTGTTTTAAAACCAATTATTTAATGCAAATAGAATGATCCGCTTTAAGGATGATTTTAATTTTCTACATAATTTAAGTACTGTGGAAGAATGCTTTGGAGTCTACATATATTTAATGTGCAATAAAGCAAAGGAAATTATACATCCACCTAGAAACCCTACTTAAAGTGACTGACTAACTGTTTGCTCTTATTTTGTAAATTGTAATTATAAATACAAGACATATGACTGCTTTTAATTAATCATTTTTATCTATCTATAGGTACATTCTTGTTATTGATTTGAAAATGCAACTCCCCCTCGAATTATAACTTGAAGGATTTTACTTGTATCTTTTATGGATTTTATCCGAATAAGGATTGAGTGAGTGACCCTGGATCAAAAACTGCCTCTCATCTGAGTTTTATAATATGCCTCTCCGTCCTCTGAATTTGATAAGAAGTATGTCTTCCTCCTATCTCCATGTTTGCTGACTGTCATCAAGAAGTTACCTCCATAGGATTTCTTTGCATGATCTTCATGCGATGAATATTTCAGTTTTACTGAATCTGAATCCAACATTCTGACCAAAATATTGGTTGTAGCCTTCCTGGTCCATAGGGACAGTGCAGAGTTATGCCAGGACGCATGACGTCTTTGTCTCTTGCTCATTGATCAGAAAGGGGAATGGACACTTGTAGCTGTAAGACCATTGGTTATAATGGAACACCCTCATAAACACTGGTTATTGTTTGCGGTGTATATCTGTGTTCCGCCCCACACTCAGCGTTATGGCATAGTCATCGGGTGTCCAATAACGTGCTGTATGCCTGCCTTATCCAAGGCAACCTCTGATCTGAATTGTATTTCCGTCTGCCTGCTTTCCATTCCCCGTATCTTGATTGTGTTTCCCCATATCTTGATTATAATCCCCTAATCACTGTATTACATTAATATATCATGACCTGATTAGCAACAGTATTAATTTCTTCATTATTCCATGTTGTTCTCTAGTTTACCTGCTGACTAGTTTTATGTATCACAGTAAGGTTTATCTCTTTTAATCTTATTCTGATATTCTTCTTTTACATAATGTATTCAATGTGTCTGTTCTCTCTACATTGCAGACTCCCATTACAACGATCTCTCCTTTCTCTCTGCTTTAAATCTTATCATCCAGCATTCTAATCATTAATCTCTCAACAAGCAAACATCTAAGTTAGGCTCCTTTTAAGAGGGCAGATCGCAGTTACCTTTGTTCGGTGAGTACATATCATCTTTAAAAAACTGTCCCATGACAGTAGATGCGAGTCTGAGCTCAATAGGGTATATAACTTTCCTGACCTTGCTAGCTTCTTTTATAGGCTTTTAGGTAAACTCATATGGAGAGCTTCCTTTGTGATGCAGGCTGTTTTGAAAATGGATCTTGCGTCTTTAAGAAGCCATCCTAATGTTTTCATTGTGGGGGTAATGTTGTTCTGTCGTTGATCTCCTGTGATGAGCCAGGCTGCTACATTCAACATGGCCATCATAGGTTCTATCTGGGTTTTGAGTGTATCCATTAGAGTTGCATTGTCATAGTCCAGTCTAGACACCACCAGGGATTGGATCATGCTTTTGAGGTCCTCTTTCGTGATGAAAGGTGTGGTGATGTCAATGAAATCAATGCTTATGATGTCACTTGGAATGTCCTGAGGTGGCATGAGGATTCTGCCTGTCGCGTGTTGATAGTGACAATTTCTGCCTGTGCCTCTCAGTAGCTGGACGGCTCTCTGTGCTCTTTCAATAAATACTTGAATAACACACCCATTCCTACAGGTAACCAACGTCTTTACTAAAGGCTTAATAATTTTTTAGTAATTTCAGTTTGTAAATGGCATTTCTTGCTACAGAGATTATGTAATTCGTCATTGCCACGTTTTTGTCAAGCATGATTCCTAGAGATTTGGTGGGGTTGATTATTGTAGGACTGCTGTTAAGAGCATCTAAGGGAGTGATTTATTTTTCTATTGAGGATGAATTCATATGAAGAGATAGTAGCAGGAATTCTGTCTTCAGGTGATCTGTAAATAGCCAGTGTTGAACTTCTTTTAGTGTTTCATTTGGGTGGAGGATATCTTCAAGTGAGGAAACTTTCAGGTAGAGTTGTGTGTCATCTGCGTATCTGTGTGTCATACTGCAATCGTGGTCATGGGATCCATGTATTTTTTCCCAAACCTATATTGTTTTTCACAAAACTTCCCTTTCGTGCATAAATAGTATTTAGCAACACTTTCATCATTGTCTTTTACTTCAGTGATACCCGTTCCCACCACACTCACTCCTTCTTGTAGTGACATCTCCTTAGCCCCTTGGATGAGTAGAAACAAAGTCAGTATAATTTATTTTAGTGTTCAGCGTGTGAATTGTGCCCAGTGATGCATAGCTGTGGCTAGTAGGAACACAACTATATAAATCTCATGAAAAAACAAAGTGAGACAATTCCAGTCTTGGCAGTCAGTATTTTCAGTATCTAATGTGGGATATTGATGATATTTGGGCTCAATAATAAGATTCAATGTCCAGTTGTCAGTAGAGACTGAAGGACAAGTCACCCTCTGGTGGAGGAGGTCAAAAGGATAGGCTAAGGGCATCTGTTGTCTCTACCACCTTCCACCCCACTACATTATTGTCTCCTAGTATCTAGAAAACTAGTCACGACTTCCATCCACTACACTGCCAAGGGCTTTGTACGGGCTCCTCTGGCTTCTACTGAGCATAATGCAGCACCCTTAGCCATCGCTCAATCATTAACATCCACCCTCCACCTGCTGTGAGGCGAGCCCTCTGGTGAATTCCAGTGCTGTCCTATAGCCCTGTGGGCAACACGTAAGGCTAACAAAACCAAAAGTCCTACCTAATTACTTTAGTGGGTGGAATACCTAGCCATACTTTAAAGTAGCTGCACAGTCATAATGGAGCCCAAATATATATGAATGTAGAAAGATAAATAAGAAACATTTATCTAGTCAGACTATTAGAACTAGGAGTTTTAACATAACACATATTTATTATTTGATAATTTTTTTTATATATTCCACATTGAATTCATGTAGTGAGTCCATTATCGATTGTAGTTATCCTACTGTCTGTTGCGCCTATGACAAAATGATACAGATGCCATTTAAGAAAAGCAAAATGCCGGATTCTTTCTCCCTTCCCTTCCGCTCTGGGAAGGTGAGATATGTGTGAATGAGACAATTGTGCGCGCCCGCTGAACTGCTGACATTCGGTAAGTAGGCCAGTTTGGGGCATTATACCGTATTTAGGTCTTACTTCTGGGGACCTCTCACTCGAGATCCAACGGTAGGGGGCTTTCTGGTGTACATAACACTATTTTATGGTTTGCCTAGTCTACCTCAACCCACATGTTGTATTATTCACATGGCTATGTACCTACATGCATGACGGCACACCGCTGCAGGGATTTAAGTTGTTGGAAAAGAGTTTCCGTTTACTCCCTCATAGAAACATCCTTTTAGGAAACAGGTTTAAGGGATATTGACAGGGCTTTACCCACTGCTGACCTCCTCTGAGAGAGGCCTATTATTTTTCTATCCTTGGCTACTCTGTTAACTCGAGGGACCTTATTCGTAGTGTCCAGATAATCTTTTTGAGATTCTATCTTTGTCTCTCTAGTTATACTCTCAGTGAGAATTCCCAGACATATAGTCTACACTGTGATTTACATCTTATACTAGGATTCTGTTAAGAAAATATATATCTGTTCCCCTTACGGAAGTATATGTGTGTCTATCTGTACCCTTTGGAACATATCATATATTTAACCTATTTAATTATATAAAGTTTCTTTAGACATGTCTAAATAATCCATGGACTTCATGGCGGCTAAACTTGCAATCGTTGACTGGGACAGGCTCTACAAAATGTGTTCTTTTTGACCTCATAAAATCATTGGATGTCTTCTACCACTAGATATTTGATCCATGTTTCAAGATCTGTTTCTCCATACCAGTAAGGTAGCAGATGTATTTGATCTAGACATAGTGGATTGATATGTTATCATCCTAGGCTGGTTATTTACATGTTTCTTATGTTCTACCAGGGTTTTCTGTTTTAGTGGTCAGAGAAAGGTGTCTTATTTTTATGCTCCCCCAAGTGAGCAGTCCATACATTTCCTCTCCTTACTTCTTCTAAGACAGTCAGTAAGTATAGTTTTCCCTGTCCTTTGGACCCACTAAGATGCCTTGCCTCTCACTTGTATAAGTTATATCCATTATTGGGTATAAGGTCTTTTCCTGCACTTAATGCCTTGTATATCCAAATCTATACACACATGTGGGATGTCCATTTTTGGTGCATCCTAGGATCTATCATCTCTTTTCTTTTCTTTTTCACTTGTTTCAGCACACAGTGAGGTGTGGTATATACCTATGTGGACTTTTTTCTCTGGTACGTCACCTAAATATTTTTTTAATCCATCTCTTATAAATTCATTAGTTGGAGTCTTGATATATACACATTATATTGAATGTTTGTATTGTCTAGATAAGGCTCTGGCTCTACCCTTTGTTCTCTGGCCTTCTCTATTGTTATTTTTAGCGCCACGAGGAAAATGCGACCATGATTGCCGGTTTTTACTGAAAAGCGTGTTGGCGCATAATTTGAAAAACCAGACGCAAGGACCATTCTATTCAATTAATGATGCTGCGATTTGTAGCCTACTTAGAATGTTAAATATTATCATTGCAGATATGTAAAGAAAAGAGGAGATTTAAGTTTCTTTAACAAGGGAGTGACTTTTTTATATGTTGGTCCTCACATTATCTAGAGTTTATTTTGATTTGGATTATGTTTTTCGATTGCCCTTTTTAGCTGAGTAATGAATGAGGTATGAGTGTGAGTGAGTAAGGAATAAGTGGCCAGGGCACTAAATGTATCCTGAGAACCAAAGCAATATGATGTATATAGTTTGATTATGTATTTTTGATATTTGTTTTACATTTTTGATATATTTGTTTTGTCTTCGAACTACATAAATTCAATGTGGAATATATAAAAAATATTTATAAAATAAAAAATATGTGTTAAGTTAAAACTCCAATCCCAGTTCTTATTGTTTGACTAGATAAATGTTTCTTATTTATCTTTATTCATTCATATATATTTAGGCTCAATTATGATTCTGCAGCTACTTTAAGGTATGCGAGGAATTCTGCCCACTAAAGTAATTACTATGAAATGAACAGGGGTTCTGCCCAAATTACCCTCGCATACCTGGGCAAGGAGCATCAAACGATGAAAAAGTAGAAAGAAAGGTACTGAGGAATCAATGACATATATATTATTTCAAAACAAGATACAATTTATTATCCCGTTTTATACAGTAGTTTCTGTTATCATTAAATGATATGAATTGAAAAGGACAGTATTCGAAGTCAAAAGACAAGGAGGTCAACAAGTGTACACTATATGCACAACAACAAAAACATATCGATGCAATATATACATTATATATACAGCAGTGTGTACCCTCAACAAAAAGAAAAAAGAGAAAAGCACAATCAAATTTCTGTAAATACCCACTCCTCAATTTGGGTGGAGTATCATAACCAAGGTAGTCCTTATAGCGCAGAAGTTATAATTTCTCCTAAAAAAACCATATAATTATTGTACAAAGCGCTTGATACTATTTACAAAGTATATACAGTTTAGTAGGACTCCTTAATCAGATGTCTATAGCGCAGAAGTTATAATTTCTCCTAAAAAAAACATATATTTATTGTACAAAGCGCCTGATACTATTTACAAAGTATATACAGTTTAGTAGGACTCCTTAATCAGATGTCGACGCAGTCGCGGTCACGGTCACGTTTCCGCCAACGGTATCTTGTGGCTTCATCAGGACAAGGGTACTGTAAATGGCTCACGGAGTCACCCCCACACTACCACGGGGACACACCCCTTGGGGGTGCAGCTAACCTCCTCTTCAATGACGTACGGATCGGGTTCTCCTCAGGAAAAAACAATTATAGGTCCAAAAACGTATGGACTCCAGTAGTGTATGCGAAAACATACACAAGGATGTTTCCTACACCTTCAACTGATGTGGTGGGCAACCTTCAGTTACTCTGTTCGCCCGCTACACTTTCAACTGGGGAACCACTCGATGTAAAGCGACCAGAGCGCCGTACCGTGCAACTACCGGCTAAAGTAATTAGGTAGGATTTTTGGTTTTGTTGTGACTACTATTCCCCGGTTTCCTTCCTTTATTGTTACCTTTTACAGGAGCCCTCTTCTTGTTTGCTTTGAACACTTAGGGCCAAGTTTAATAACCTGTTGTCAGCCTTTCTCTCAGTGCATCTTCGATAGATGCCTAGCAGACATATTTCTACTGTATTAAGCAGTTGTCTGTTCAGGATTTTTTCAGGCAGCACAGGTCCGTCATGTGCAGCATGACATTTAGTCTGTGGATCATGAGCTATGTAATATGTAAGTACTTGAACTGTGTGAATTTAAAGCATGTATTTGATGTGAGTGAGTATGTACATTTTAGGGTCTTTTCCCACTCCGGAGTACCCTGTAAAGGTCTATCAATGATGGTTTTCCATCTTGTGTGCATTGTCGGGAGATCATTGGATTTCATCGTAATCATTGTTCTGTAAATCCAGGAGATCAAGTAATGATCACTACCAAATGTCACTAAAGTCTGTAATTAGTCAAGTGTGGAGGCGCTCAGTGTCTGAATAGGTGGCGTGCTGCCCGTACTAGTCCTCGCTAAACGAAGATTTGGGTGTCTGGTAAGTTGTTCTCTGTTACCAAAGACTCCAGGTTGCGAAAGGAATCCTCAGAATAATAGTGTCCCATTGTCACGATATCTACATCAGACCACGTCCTCATCCGGTGGGCTGTAAAATAGCCCACTCCCGTGGTTGGAAGCCCTAGCAGATCATTTCCCACCCTGAGAAGCTCCTCTCATCAACACCTTAAGGCAATAACTCAAAGTTTTGGCTTCTGGGCAAGTTGTGAATTTCACGCTCAGGAGCATTACCTGCAATGCCCCCTCCACGCGGCCCCCCTCAAATTCCCCTAGCTCTGCCAGGTCGACTCCTACCAGCTAGCGAGCAAGCCATTGCATCTGTGCTGCCAGGTAAGACATCCTGAAGACAGGAACCCCCAGACCTCCTCTATAAGTAGCTTTTCAAGGACACACAGTTGCACTTCCCATCCCAGACGAGATCTTGAAGCAATGTGTTAAGGGATTGAAACCAATACCCTGGTATTCAGATTGGTAGATTGGCAAAGTAATGGAGGACTCTAGGTAGGATAAGTGTTACACTCCAGAAGAAGTCCAAAGGTAGCCATGAAATAGATTATAAGTAAGAGGTTTATTAAGCTTAGTTACTGGATGGTAAGTATGATAATAAGTTCAGCCCCAACACCGTAACAGCATCCTTGCTGCTCAGCCCACACACTCATGCTGTCTCTCTCTCTGTCTCTCTCTCTGTATCTCTCTCTCTCTCTCTGTCTCTCTCAGCCACACCAGGCATTCCAGCATTCCACTACCTCATCAAGCATTCCAACATTCCATATACATCACATTCAGACTGGCTGAGCAGCAGGGAATCGATAACCAAGGGAAAGGATGCATTATGGAAATTCAAGTCACAACACATCGCCTTCCCTTGGGAAAACAGTAATAATTTCACCACAAAGTAAAATATAGAAGTACGCACTACTTCAAAGATACATATGCAATTTAAATATGGCTAGTAGGAAATTATAAGGACTCAAGATAGGAGAATTTGAATACAATATATATTTTTTTAAGTACACCGCTGTAATTTGTGCAGGACTTGAAGAGGACACCAATGAGATGTAACTCCCTCAGTCATCCCCTTCTGCACACTACAACTAGCACACAACAGCACAGGGTACACCACCCTTCAACACACCCTTCAGGTTAAAGAACCGCCTAGGGTGCATGTCCCTTCAACGCACACCTAGAGTAAAACAACAGCACAGGGTACACGACCCTTCAACATACACCTCAGGTTCAAGAACTGCACAGGGTACAAGACCCCTCTACAAGACCCCTCAATGCACACCTAAGGCAAAACAACAGCACAGGGTACACAACACTTCAATGTACACCTCAGGTTAAAGAACCGCACAGGGTACACAACCCCTCAATGCACACCTAAACAGCACAGGGTACACGACCCTTCAACACACACCTCAGGTTAAAGAACCGCACAGGATACACAACCCCTCAAAGCACACCTACGGTAAAGTAACTGCATAGGGTACACAACCCTTCAACGCACACCAAAGGTAAAACAATTGCATAGGGTACACAACCCTTCAACGTACACCTCAGGTAACCACCACATGGTACACAACCCTTCAACACACACCCAAGGTTAAACAGAACAGGATACACAAACGTTCAGGGGGCGCAACACCACACACAGCATTAGGGTACAATATACATAGACCAGAGAACCACAATGTCTCACTAAACAACAGCACAGGGTACACGACCCTTCAACACACACCTCAGTTTAAAGAACCGCACAGGATACACAACCCCTCAATGCACACCTACGGTAAAGTAACTGCATAGAGTACACAACCCTTCAACGCACACCGAAGGTAAAACAATTGCATAGGGTACACAACCCTTCAACGTACACCTCAGGTAACCACCACATGGTACACAACCCTTCAACACACACCCAAGGTTAAACAGAACAGGATACACAAACGTTCAGGGGACGCAACACCACACACAGCATTAGGGTACAATATACATAGACCAGAGAACCACAATGTCTCACTAAATTTGCATAGTATAAACAATACCACCCTCAGTAGGAACATGGTAGCAAATTCAACATGACACAAAAAGACATGCACTTGAACAAAAAACAGATAATGACCAAAAGGAACACAATGGCAGAACCACCAATACATCTCACACATTATGCTAATACCACTGGGTTAATACCTCACTTCATCCATTATCAACAGGAAATCAGACCACATAAATCAACATACATAGTAATCACATTTGACATTAACTGGCATAGCAATACAATCGCATGGTGTATGGATTAAGAAAGTAGACACAAACAAAGTGAGCCAAGAAACCACAACACCGGTGAGCGGCCTCTTACCCGAATAGAATGTGTAAGATGAGCAAACTTTTACAGTTCCTATGTGTCAGGATGCCTCAAGTTGAATCAAATTATCATTACCCTGTTACCTTCAGAAGTTGCCGACACACCTCTCTTGTTGCTGAAAGTCACCGCAATAGCAAACACATTCCAGTCCCTTTTTTTTATTTAAGTGCTCATCGCTGTGGACAGGCGACATGATGCCTATACATAGCACAGAACCCCACAGGAAGAAGATAGTTACGTAATGATGCCAGCACGCCAACACTGAATGTGAATGTGTGCTTGCATGCAAACCAATGCACAAACCAACTAAACAGGACTTAACATGCCAACGGACTCCACGGACCAGTGACATGCTTAGAACAGCTAGCTTGGTCCACAGCCTTCTCCACTCACGGCTGCACTTACTACCAGGGCTTTACCAAATGCCAGATGTCAGTATCCCCACTCCAGCTAACAGCAGCCTGAACCCCGGACTTCAGCTGGCAGTGGCTTGAAGAGCAACCTTGGCTTTGCCGAAAACAAAGATAGCGGCACATAGGGGTGAACGGCGTCGGGTGGCTCATGGCGATTACGTGCTCCTACAATGTTGTGGGACAGCTTGCGTTCCAGGAAGCAAGGGATTCACGCGACACAAGTCTCGCGGGCCAGTCCAATGCCTCATGTAATAATGGGAAACGTCCCACCATTACATGCCTAGGAATTTCCATAGAGAAACTCACCCATGTAAACAGTGAACACACCGTTCACCTCATGACAACAAACAGTTACCGATACTAAAACAAAGTCAATGCTGCCACTGGATAATGCTACTGGCTCCATTAAAGCATCTCCTTAAACATCAATTTTTAAGTACTCATAGCAAGGAACTGCTGGCTCCATAGTCAATGCTGCCGCTGGATGCCGCTACTGGCTCCTTCAAAGCGCTTCCTTAAGCATCGATTTTGAAGTACTTGCAGGAAGGAAAAGACACATTATTTTTGCAGCGCTTGTTCAAATGCTTTGCCAGTCCTTGTTGATAACAGATTTCCGTCCTGGTGGTGGGTTGTCCTGTGGGAAGGACGCTGGTGGGGCCAACAGGGCGCTCCTCTTTAAGTTTCAAGGTTCTTCACTTTAGGTTCTTCAGTAGTTTCAGGTGCACTTATTCTTTCAGAGCAAGTAGGTTTTTCTCCAACTCGTCACCATTGTTACACTCCAAAAGAAGTACAAAGGTAGTGTAATGTCCTGCCAAATGCGCCTGCCTGAACTACAGGGACCAGAAGGCCGAGCGAGTGGGAGGAGCCCGCAAAGCCATTTAGGGAGGAAATGCCTGCACACTCGCTGTACGTGATTCTTGATTTCGAACCAGTGCCTGGATTGCCTGTTATTTCCTGAATCTGCTGTTCTTGGATTTCTTACTCGAACTAGAGCTTCTAATGAAGCGTTCGGCGGCTGCTGCACGCATGTATTGCTGACTTTGTTCTTCGTGTTCAAGCAGATTCAATTAGTTCTTCCGCTCGCGTTCTCGGCTGAGACGCGGAGCGTGTGGTGTTTACATCGAACTTGTGCGTGAACGCCATAGCAGCTGCTGGCATTCAGGAAAGCTAATTGCTGTTGCCCCGGAGCTCAGAAGGTGACGGACATTCTTTCCTGCTCACGTTCTCGGCTGAGACGCGAGGCAGGATATCTGAGAACGGGCGCATTTAAAAGGCATTTGCGTTTGGTCTCCCATTACCTAATTACATCAGTCAGCGGCTGTTACAGAGAAACGTATGCCAATGGGCGTGAGTACTAAAAGAATCTTTAAGCAGTACTGCTGGCTATGCTTTGTGTAATTTGAACTGTTAGGGGACCTTGCTTGCTGGACTATTTACTTTGCTTTGGGGGTTTGAACAAGCAGGAAATGGATTGAGTTCGAACTATTCTTGGAAAACTTTATTTTGGATTTGTTATCTTTGGAACTACTTTTGGATTTGGTTGAACTTTCGTTTATTCTTTGGAATCCAGTTCCTACGAGACTTACCTTCTACAAACATTTTTTGTTCTTTTTCTAAAGCCTAATTTAGGAAGGAGATTCTTGATTCTTGATTGTCTATGGGGAAGAGGGAAGGTATGAGTGAGTGTTGTGGCTAATGAGATTCCTTTCAGGATGGTTGTTTGACGGAGTAATAACTCGTTCTTTTGTATTGTAGGACAACCAGGTGTTTCTACAGAGAAAAGACTCTACTATTCTTTTGAGGGAAAGAGAACTAATTAAGGAAGCTTCCGGGTGATTGTTCCTGTAGTGAGAATTAATGAGAGTAGTTAGCATGTAATGTACTTACCTTGTGTTTTTTCTTTCTTCTCGTTTCAGCTTCCCTTTCCCGTTCCAGACCCTTCCCTACCTTTTCCCTCGCCTGATCCCCTCTATGCTCTGTGTATTTTATATCATTCATAGTGTAGGGAGATCTGGAGGTGGACCCCTTTTTAGCAACAACGCTGATCCTGAGGAGGCGCAGCACGTGACAGGTAGTCATGAAGTAGGTTATAAGTAAGAGGTTTATTAAGCTTAGTTACTGGATGGTAAGTAGAATAATAATTTCAGCCCCACCAGGAGCAGCATCCTTGCTGCTCAGCCCACACACTCCAACTGTCTCTCTGTCAACCACACCAGGCACTCCAGCATTCCAATACCTCATCAAGCATTCCAACATTCCTGTTACATGACATTTATACTGGCTGAGCAGCAGCGAATGTGTAACCACAGGGAGGTTGCCCTCCCTAGTATCAGTGTCTGCATGATACTTCTGAACTCCAAGGTATCTGAAGACTCTGGGCTCCCACTGGGTCCCTAGCTGCTGTACAGGTTATGGATCTTACGGCATCTGTGGAGACTCCGGGAAGGCAACTCTTTCTCCAGCTAGACACCCATCCCAGGTCCTTCAACAAAGTCCTGGACCACAGGATTCCTGTTCTGGCTTCTCGCAGATATAAAATATTGTCATCTGAGTGCAACAAGACCACATGTTGCCTGTCATACAATGGGATTCCTCTATCCCCCCTCAGTGTGGTTTATGCTTGTGAACGAATCAACTGCCAGTGCAAAGAGCATGAGTGAGAGGGGGCAGCCCTGTCAGGTGCCCTGATAAGTTGTGATGCACTGATCTGTACGGACACTCGCTTGCGCATTTGTGCATAGTAATGATCACCAATTAGTACCAGCTCGCCCCAATGACTTCACGCCATGAACACCTGCAGGTAGTCCCACATAGGTGAGTGAAACACCTTCTGTATGTCTATGGATAACACCACTGCTCCTGGGTGTTGAAGGAGAGAGGTCTCATCAAGGGTACGATGTAGGCACCATATGTTATATGATATGTTCCGCATGGGAATATAGCTGTTCAGACGCTTCATGTAAGGACTGAAGAGAAAGGGTGGTAAAACTGAAACTTGTGGGAACTCCTTGGGTGAAGAGGTGATGGTTCTTTGAGTACATCTTTCAGTTTGATCAGCTGTGATCAGTTGTTGAGGTAAGAGGGAAACCAGTTGAGTACTGTCCTTTCAATGCCCATGCATAATTCTAGCATTTTAACATTTCTATCATTCCGTTCTTATGGTTTCACTTTTGTTATGGTCGTGCAGATGAAATACAATTGATAATTAGGCTAGGTAGATAGATTAATCAGATAAGTTGTAATGTTCAAAAATGAACAATAATGGTTGCAGACTGTATGTAGCAAAACGAACTTCAGCTTAATGCTGATAAGACCCAAATGTTAGTGTTGGGCAACAAGTCCAATATAAAAACCAATAATTTGTGGCCAGACAACCTGGGGCAAGTGATCATTCCATATAGTGCTGTGAAGTCTGGGAGTCAATTTTGACTCCAAGCTCAAAAGTTCCTGTCAGCATCCCAAATTACCAAACTTACAGCACATTAGTTTGGGGTCTCCAAAATCCTAAGTAAACTCCTTTCTCTTTAGCTGTCCAACTTCAGGACAATGGTTGATGGAGCGGCCATCATGTCCGACCTGGATTATGTAAATATGTATTGGCCAGACCACAATGCATATTTACATGAACAGACCATGGTGACTAGACTCATTCTTGGATTTAACAGGAAGGAACTGGTTAGTCAACATCTTACCAAAATGATTTGGCTGCCTGACAGACATGGGTGACTTTGAAATGTCTATATGTGACACATCATACTTATTACAGCTCTGATCCTATGTTCTTACATGAACTGTTTAAAAAATACATCTGTCCAACATTCGGAAGGTTTGGGCGGGTGGCAAAGCCTTTTCCAGTCAGTCTTACAGCTAGATTCCAGACTTAATTACTGTAACACATAAAAAGGAGAGGCGCATCACTTTAAATTGAGGAAACTGTTGAAAATATGGGTTTTGTGGGATTTTGTCAATATATAAAATTACTCATAAGCCTGTGTTCCTGCTTATCTTTCTTCTCCTCTACCCTTCTGATTTGCTTTTGCTGAGCACTGCGCCAGTGCCAGGATGCCCGCTAAGGTCAATGTTGGGCTTTATAACCCTTGTCTTATCTGAAGGCTCAATAATATGTCATGTAAATAGTGGTTCTCCTTCTTCTTCCACAGTTCTTCATTGTAAGATATGTCAGAGAAGTTAGGCATTGTGAAGGTTGCAGTTATTCATAATAATTCAATTCAATGCAAAATGTTTCATAATCATGAACAGCCTGAATTCCAGTGTGTGCTTCTGGAAATCTCTTCACTCAAAGTTGTCAAAATCAGACTAAATGCCTTCTACCACCCCTTGAGCGATAACAAAAATTTCCTCATGGAATGGAGGTATTATTAAAAAAATCAGCTTTTGGTTCCAGATTCCAACGTTTTTCTTGGGGAATTGAATCTCCAAAAGAAAGATGACAAGGATGAAGAGATAAATGTATTTTCATCATTCCTGCAAGACAACAGTCTTCTGCAACTCTGCTGCATCTCCACTCACACTAAAGGCCCCATTTGTGACCTTATCATCTGCAAGGATTCATCAGTGACTGCTAATGACTCCATTCTCATAGACTTGTCTGACCATCTACTGACTACCTACATGTTATACATCTCATGTCATCCATCATAAAAACTCCAGCCAAACCAACAAAGGAGGTTATGTGGTTTTGGGACATACAAATCATTGCGGTTGACCTCAAGTCCACTGATGCAATGAACACACTTCTTGCCATTTAAATTTTTTTTTAATGCAGATTTATATAGCCGGAACTCGACCCGACGGTATTGGAGCGCTTTACATGAGCACAAGTTACGTTACAGAAGGACACATTCAGGTACAGTGAGATTAAGTGATTAGCCCAGAATCACAGGATGTGGACCCGACCCGAGGCCGAACCTTGGTTTCCAGCACCAAAGTCGGCAATCAAGCAGTTAGACCACATCCTCTTCCATTGGCCCTAATCAAGAGGTTAATATCCCCACAATCAATTACAGTCACTGCATTAAAGGCCTGCTTACGGTACTAGCATCTCTAAAACTTAAAAGGAAGAGACCGAAACCCTCTCTTCATGGTTCTCCAAAGAGTTATTTGAGGAAAGAAAATCTATCAGAGTTTCAGAAGAAATGTACACGGTGTCTCTCAACCTATTACCTGTTGCAGCTCGGCATAGCTAGGAGCAACGACCAGAAACATATCTATATGGAAAAGTAAACTCACTTTAGATCTGTTAAACAACTCCATCAGTTAATCAACACTTGATGAACTGTCAAATTATATAACAGTCCTTCATCAACGTTTACTTCTGTTAACCCAAAAGTCAAATGTGCAGATTTTGTTCGCTTCTATGATGAGAACGCAAAATCTTTCGAACGCTCTATTCCTCTAATATCTGCCATTACTATTTTCTTCACCCCGAACTGAAAAGCCAGTGGAGCTGGTCCCATTTTACAGAAATCTCCTAGAGTGATTTTCTCGTCACTATTATGTGAAAACTGCAAACCTCTTCACTGATGTGATGCTTGGCGAAATTTACAAAGAGAAAAGAAAGGTTTTAAGGGATCTGCGGAATTCAAGTTCCGACTGAATCATGCGGAGGTGAGGTGGAAGTTTGTTCCAGCGCTGGGTGGCACACACTTCAAAAGTTTTACCTCCAGAACGAGCCTTTTTAAATCTAGGAGTGATTAGTAACAGTTTAGTGTTAGAGCGGAGAACTCTGGAATTACTGTAAGGACTGAGGCTCGACCTAAGATGGGCTGGTCCTTTGCCCTTGGTAGTCCGATAGGCTAGGGTCATGGCTTTGAACTCAATCCTTTTGGTGATGGGGAGCCAGTGTAATTTGTGCAGGTATGGGGAGATATGTTGTCTAAGTGGAATGCCTCCGACCAAGCGGGCCGCGGCATTTTGCTCTGTCTGGAGTCTCTGGCACAGTCCTGCTGTTAGACCCAGGTAGATTTCATTGGCGTAGTCAAGATGCGAAGTTATGAGCGCATGCACTATGGTTTTGCGGATATTACTGGGTAGGTAGTTTATAAGCCTTTTTAAAATTTTAATTGTGGAGAAACAGGCAGCGGAAACTGTTTGTACCTGATTAGCAAAGGACAAACGATTGTCCCATCTGACCCCCAGGTTTCTAACCGAATCCTTAGGAAGAGGGGCCTGGCTCAGATCTTGCGGCCACCATAGATTGGAGTTTAATGGAGATGGCTGCTTAAAGAACAGGACCTCAGTTTTTCCGGCGTTGAGTCTGAGAAAATAAAGATCCATCCATTTCGCAATATTCCTAGGGCAAGACTTTAGGGGGTCGAAGGTGAGGGATGAAGGCTCATTATATGAGAAAAGGAGCTGGATATCGTCAGCATATGATGTTATTTTAATGCCTGACTGAGCAATCATTTCAGCAAGAGGGGTCAGGTATACATTGAACAGGAGCGGACTCAAAGAGGAGCCCTGAGGGACACCCCATTTGAGTGGCCTAACTGAGGAGGTATAAGGGGGAGTGTGAACCTGTTGTTTGCGGTCAGATAGGAATGAGGCAATCCAATTGAGAACCGTACCCTGGATTCCAATGGATTTCAATCGTTTAAACAGGATTCGGTGAGAGACGGTGTCAAATGCTGCTGAAAAAACCAGCAGCACTAACACCGCCCTCGAACCCCGATCAAGTGTCCACCGCACAGAATCCGCCATTTCAATCAGAGCCAACTCTGTGCTATGGCCCAAGCGAAATCCATGCTGGGAATCATGAAGGAGACCCTTGGACTCTATAAAGCTGGCAAGTTGTTGATGGGCCGGCTTTTCCAAGATCTTGATTCAGAAAAGGGGGTGGTGATGAACAGAGTGCCTGAATTAAGCAGACCACTCTTACCCAGTCCAAAGATCAGGGCTTGATCCATCACCGTTTTTTAGCTCACTGCACCATCCCAGCTCAGAACTTGGCTATATGCAAATTAGTCTGTTCCTGTCCCAGTGCATGATGGGAACAGGGCAAACCAAACTACCAAGCCAATTCTTATACTGGGAAGGAAACAAGCTTCCGGGGACCGGTTTCTGCCATTTCAGGCGTCGTCGGCCCGGCTTGCTTGAATCCTGATGGTGCAATGAGCAAGGGACTCACATCTGAGTATACCCTTCCACGCTTATGGTGGACAAAATGATTCAGAAAAGGGGGTGGTGATGAACAGAGTGCCTGAATTAAGCAGACCACTCTTACCCAGTCCAAAGATCAGGGCTTGATCCATCACCGTTTTTTAGCTCACTGCACCATCCCAGCTCAGAACTTGGCTATATGCAAATTAGTCTGTTCCTGTCCCAGTGCATGATGGGAACAGGGCAAACCAAACTACCAAGCCAATTCTTATACTGGGAAGGAAACAAGCTTCCGGGGACCGGTTTCTGCCATTTCAGGCGTCGTCGGCCCGGCTTGCTTGAATCCTGATGGTGCAATGAGCAAGGGACTCACATCTGAGTATACCCTTCCACGCTTATGGTGGACAAAATGATTCAGTCCCTTGCTCACTGCACCATCAGGATTCAAGCAAGCCAGGCCGAAGACGGCTGTAATGCCAGAAACCGGTCCCCGGAAGCTTGTTTCCTTTCCAGTGAAGAATTGGCTTGGTAGTTTGGTCTGCCCTGTTCCCATGATGCACTGGGCCAGGGACAGACTAATTTGCATATAGCCAGGTTCTGAACTGGGATGGTGCAGTGAGCTAAAAAACGGTGATGGATCAAGCCCTGATCTGTTGACTGGGTAGGAGTGTTCTGATTAACTCAGATACTCTGTCCATCACCACCCCCTTTTTGAAATATTTTGGCCACCACAAGTGTGGAAGGGTATGCTCAGACATGAGTCCCTTGCTCACTGCACCATCAGGATTCAAGCAAGCCGGGCCGAAGACGGCTGTAATGCCAGAAACCGGTCCCCGGAAGCTTGTTTCCTTTCCAGTGAAGAATTGGCTTGGTAGTTTGGTCTGCCCTGTTCCCATGATGCACTGGGCCAGGGACAGACTAATTTGCATATAGCCAGGTTCTGAACTGGGATGGTGCAGTGAGCTAAAAAACGGTGATGGATCAAGCCCTGATCTGTTGACTGGGTAGGAGTGTTCTGATTAACTCAGATACTCTCTCCATCACCACCCCCTTTTTGAAATATTTTGGCCACCACAAGTGTGGAAGGGTATGCTCAGACATGAGTCCCTTGCTCACTGCACCATCAGGATTCAAGCAAGCCGGGCCGAAGACGGCTGTAATGCCAGAAACCGGTCCCCGGAAGCTTGTTTCCTTTCCAGTGAAGAATTGGCTTGGTAGTTTGGTCTGCCCTGTTCCCATGATGCACTGGGCCAGGGACAGACTAATTTGCATATAGCCAGGTTCTGAACTGGGATGGTGCAGTGAGCTAAAAAACGGTGATGGATCAAGCCCTGATCTGTTGACTGGGTAGGAGTGTTCTGATTAACTCAGATACTCTGTCCATCACCACCCCCTTTTTGAAATATTTTGGCCACCACAAGTGTGGAAGGGTATGCTCAGACATGAGTCCCTTGCTCACTGCACCATCAGGATTCAAGCAAGCCGGGCCGAAGACGGCTGTAATGCCAGAAACCGGTCCCCGGAAGCTTGTTTCCTTTCCAGTGAAGAATTGGCTTGGTAGTTTGGTCTGCCCTGTTCCCATGATGCACTGGGCCAGGGACAGACTAATTTGCATATAGCCAGGTTCTGAACTGGGATGGTGCAGTGAGCTAAAAAACGGTGATGGATCAAGCCCTGATCTGTTGACTGGGTAGGAGTGTTCTGATTAACTCAGATACTCTGTCCATCACCACCCCCTTTTTGAAATATTTTGGCCACCACAAGTGTGGAAGGGTATGCTCAGACATGAGTCCCTTGCTCACTGCACCATCAGGATTCAAGCAAGCCGGGCCGAAGACGGCTGTAATGCCAGAAACCGGTCCCCGGAAGCTTGTTTCCTTTCCAGTGAAGAATTGGCTTGGTAGTTTGGTCTGCCCTGTTCCCATGATGCACTGGGCCAGGGACAGACTAATTTGCATATAGCCAGGTTCTGAACTGGGATGGTGCAGTGAGCTAAAAAACGGTGATGGATCAAGCCCTGATCTGTTGACTGGGTAGGAGTGTTCTGATTAACTCAGATACTCTGTCCATCACCACCCCCTTTTTGAAATATTTTGGCCACCACAAGTGTGGAAGGGTATGCTCAGACATGAGTCCCTTGCTCACTGCACCATCAGGATTCAAGCAAGCCGGGCCGAAGACGGCTGTAATGCCAGAAACCGGTCCCCGGAAGCTTGTTTCCTTTCCAGTGAAGAATTGGCTTGGTAGTTTGGTCTGCCCTGTTCCCATGATGCACTGGGCCAGGGACAGACTAATTTGCATATAGCCAGGTTCTGAACTGGGATGGTGCAGTGAGCTAAAAAACGGTGATGGATCAAGCCCTGATCTGTTGACTAGGTAGGAGTGTTCTGATTAACTCAGATACTCTGTCCATCACCACCCCCTTTTTGAAATATTTTGGACACCACAAGTGTGGAAGGGTATGCTCAGACATGAGTCCCTTGCTCACTGCACCATCAGGATTCAAGCAAGCCGGGCCGAAGACGGCTGTAATGCCAGAAACCGGTCCCCGGAAGCTTGTTTCCTTTCCAGTGAAGAATTGGCTTGGTAGTTTGGTCTGCCCTGTTCCCATGATGCACTGGGCCAGGGACAGACTAATTTGCATATAGCCAGGTTCTGAACTGGGATGGTGCAGTGAGCTAAAAAACGGTGATGGATCAAGCCCTGATCTGTTGACTGGGTAGGAGTGTTCTGATTAACTCAGATACTCTGTCCATCACCACCCCCTTTTTGAAATATTTTGGCCACCACAAGTGTGGAAGGGTATGCTCAGACATGAGTCCCTTGCTCACTGCACCATCAGGATTCAAGCAAGCCGGGCCGAAGACGGCTGTAATGCCAGAAACCGGTCCCCGGAAGCTTGTTTCCTTTCCAGTGAAGAATTGGCTTGGTAGTTTGGTCTGCCCTGTTCCCATGATGCACTGGGCCAGGGACAGACTAATTTGCATATAGCCAGGTTCTGAACTGGGATGGTGCAGTGAGCTAAAAAACGGTGATGGATCAAGCCCTGATCTGTTGACTGGGTAGGAGTGTTCTGATTAACTCAGATACTCTGTCCATCACCACCCCCTTTTTGAAATATTTTGGCCACCACAAGTGTGGAAGGGTATGCTCAGAAATGAGTCCCTTGCTCACTGCACCATCAGGATTCAAGCAAGCCGGGCCGAAGACGGCTGTAATGCCAGAAACCGGTCCCCGGAAGCTTGTTTCCTTTCCAGTGAAGAATTGGCTTGGTAGTTTGGTCTGCCCTGTTCCCATGATGCACTGGGCCAGGGACAGACTAATTTGCATATAGCCAGGTTCTGAACTGGGATGGTGCAGTGAGCTAAAAAACGGTGATGGATCAAGCCCTGATCTGTTGACTGGGTAGGAGTGTTCTGATTAACTCAGATACTCTGTCCATCACCACCCCCTTTTTGAAATATTTTGGCCACCACAAGTGTGGAAGGGTATGCTCAGACATGAGTCCCTTGCTCACTGCACCATCAGGATTCAAGCAAGCCGGGCCGAAGACGGCTGTAATGCCAGAAACCGGTCCCCGGAAGCTTGTTTCCTTTCCAGTGAAGAATTGGCTTGGTAGTTTGGTCTGCCCTGTTCCCATGATGCACTGGGCCAGGGACAGACTAATTTGCATATAGCCAGGTTCTGAACTGGGATGGTGCAGTGAGCTAAAAAACGGTGATGGATCAAGCCCTGATCTGTTGACTGGGTAGGAGTGTTCTGATTAACTCAGATACTCTGTCCATCACCACCCCCTTTTTGAAATATTTTGGCCACCACAAGTGTGGAAGGGTATGCTCAGACATGAGTCCCTTGCTCACTGCACCATCAGGATTCAAGCAAGCCGGGCCGAAGACGGCTGTAATGCCAGAAACCGGTCCCCGGAAGCTTGTTTCCTTTCCAGTGAAGAATTGGCTTGGTAGTTTGGTCTGCCCTGTTCCCATGATGCACTGGGCCAGGGACAGACTAATTTGCATATAGCCAGGTTCTGAACTGGGATGGTGCAGTGAGCTAAAAAACGGTGATGGATCAAGCCCTGATCTGTTGACTAGGTAGGAGTGTTCTGATTAACTCAGATACTCTGTCCATCACCACCCCCTTTTTGAAATATTTTGGACACCACAAGTGTGGAAGGGTATGCTCAGACATGAGTCCCTTGCTCACTGCACCATCAGGATTCAAGCAAGCCGGGCCGAAGACGGCTGTAATGCCAGAAACCGGTCCCCGGAAGCTTGTTTCCTTTCCAGTGAAGAATTGGCTTGGTAGTTTGGTCTGCCCTGTTCCCATGATGCACTGGGCCAGGGACAGACTAATTTGCATATAGCCAGGTTCTGAACTGGGATGGTGCAGTGAGCTAAAAAACGGTGATGGATCAAGCCCTGATCTGTTGACTGGGTAGGAGTGTTCTGATTAACTCAGATACTCTGTCCATCACCACCCCCTTTTTGAAATATTTTGGCCACCACAAGTGTGGAAGGGTATGCTCAGACATGAGTCCCTTGCTCACTGCACCATCAGGATTCAAGCAAGCCGGGCCGAAGACGGCTGTAATGCCAGAAACCGGTCCCCGGAAGCTTGTTTCCTTTCCAGTGAAGAATTGGCTTGGTAGTTTGGTCTGCCCTGTTCCCATGATGCACTGGGCCAGGGACAGACTAATTTGCATATAGCCAGGTTCTGAACTGGGATGGTGCAGTGAGCTAAAAAACGGTGATGGATCAAGCCCTGATCTGTTGACTGGGTAGGAGTGTTCTGATTAACTCAGATACTCTGTCCATCACCACCCCCTTTTTGAAATATTTTGGCCACCACAAGTGTGGAAGGGTATGCTCAGAAATGAGTCCCTTGCTCACTGCACCATCAGGATTCAAGCAAGCCGGGCCGAAGACGGCTGTAATGCCAGAAACCGGTCCCCGGAAGCTTGTTTCCTTTCCAGTGAAGAATTGGCTTGGTAGTTTGGTCTGCCCTGTTCCCATGATGCACTGGGCCAGGGACAGGCTAATTTGCATATAGCCAGGTTCTGAACTGGGATGGTGCAGTGAGCTAAAAAACAGTGATGGATCAAGCCCTGATCTGTTGACTGGGTAGGAGTGTTCTGATTAACTCAGATACTCTGTCCATCACCACCCCCTTTTTGAAATATTTTGGCCACCACAAGTGTGGAAGGGTATGCTCAGACATGAGTCCCTTGCTCACTGCACCATCAGGATTCAAGCAAGCCGGACCGAAGACGGCTGTAATGCCAGAAACCGGTCCCCGGAAGCTTGTTTCCTTTCAAGTGAAGAATTGGCTTGGTAGTTTGGTCTGCCCTGTTCCCATGATGCACTGGGCCAGGGACAGACTAATTTGCATATAGCCAGGTTCTGAACTGGGATGGTGCAGTGAGCTAAAAAACGGTGATGGATCAAGCCCTGATCTGTTGACTGGGTAGGAGTGTTCTGATTAACTCAGATACTCTGTCCATCACCACCCCCTTTTTGAAATATTTTTTCCAAGATCTTGGCAGGGGCAGGGAGAAGGGAAATCGGCCTATAGTTTCCCGGGATCTCTGGATCCGCATTGGCTTTTTTCAGGATAGGAACTAAAAAAGCGTGTTTCCAGACCTCTGGATAAATGCCCGATCTCAGGGAGGCGTTCCATATGGAATTAACATAAGGGTTGAGGAGTGCTGCTAGTGCTTTATATTGTTTAGCTGGCCAAGGATCACTGGGAGAACCAGATTTGCATTTAAGCAGTCCCTGGATGGAGATATCTTCAGATATTTCAGAAAATTCCATGAGGACTGACGTAGGGGTTTGATTGGCCAGTAGTTCCTCCACGTTCTCAGAGCTATCCTTAGTAGGGAAAGAGGCATAGATAAGGGCAATTTTCTGTAAAAAAAACTCAGAGAGTTGAGTGCAAAGAGACTGAGTCATAGGCTGCCGCCGATTCAGAGCCTGCGGATCAGTGAAAGATCTGACAATATTGAAGATATCTCTGGGAGCATTGCTAGCTTTATCAATTCTATCTGATAAACAGCTCCTTTTGTGTGTTATAATAAGTTTACGGTATTCTTAAAGGGCTGTCCGGTACTCGATTTTACTTTCTGTCGAATACTTCAGTATCCAGCGGCGTTCCAATATTTTGCATGTTGACTTTTGGAGTCTCAATACTTCCGAATACCAAGGGGCTGCGGGTGAGGACCTGAAGGTTTTAATCGGTCTAAGAGGTGCTAGTGAGTCAATCGCTTTGCCCACGCACTCATTAAGATTGGAGATACTTGAGTCAAGGTCTGAGGCTGGGAGCGGATGGGAGTCTTTAAGATAATCTTGTAAGGATACTGGGGAGATTTTTCTCCAATTTCTCCCAAATACCTTAGGGGTTAAGAGAGGTCTATCATGATGAGTCATATGGACCGAAAAGGGAATAAGAAAGTGATCAGACCAAATAACTGGTATGGGATCCTTAACCTGGATGTCGGGGAGATTAGGGCATATTAAATCTAACGTGTGACCGGCTCTATGAGTGGGGAGTGCTACTAGTTGGCTAAGATCACAGGCTGCCAATGTGGAAATAAAATTCGAACTGAGAGGGCAAGTAGCATCATCCACATGTAGGTTAAAGTCCCCCAAAATCGTAAAATTAGCGTAGCGCATACAGGCTTGAGTGATATAGTCCATCAGGGCTGGTAAATGGGAAGAGCTGGCATTGGGGGGACGATACATCAAAAGGCCAGCGCAGAACCGGCACATCGTACCCCGTTTAAGGACCCTTTGGTGGATGGATGCTAGTGTACTGAATAACGTCCACTGAGTGTCAGGATTACCCTTTTTCCAAGAAAGTTGTTTGAAAGCTGTGACTTTTCTCAACTATCCCAGCATCTTGTGTTCAGAGTTGTCCTGGATCTCAGCAGTGCTGCAGCATGGAGTTTGGCCAACTGGGTGTCCAGGTGCCCTCCACGTCCTGGACTCAGTAAACTCTTGCCTCCTACTTCACCCACGCCTTTCTGTCACTTTTGACGTTATACATGATTCCTTTTTGAGCAATATCCTCCAAGACAGAATGGGTATAGAGATTTTAGTACTTAAACTTTTGAAACTTTCTGGAGGCCAGTGTCTCCTGTGGAGGTCAAATTCTCTCTTTCTCGAGCCACGACCTTGAAAAAGCGCAGACTGTGTCTCAGTCTTCCCTGGCAGGGCGGCGAGACTTCATGCCTCGCTTCCACTGGCTCTGTTCACAACTTCCTGTCTGGCAACTTCAGAAAAGGAGCAAAAATCCATTCTATAACTCAGGTCTTTTCAAACCATAGTTTAATTGTATGCAGTCTTTGTATCTGCCATCTGAATGCCTTGATCTGACACACCTTACATCCTGTTATTTCCTTTTATAGACCTATTCTCTCCTGGTGGCCCTGCTCCCTGGTGCACACATGTTCTTCTCTTCGCCTATGTTTTCCAACTTGTTGTTTCTTCTGTTCACGTGTACCATTGTTTATAAACCCTTATGACACCCTCAAATTTCCTTCTACCCCCAACGTTTTCAGTTAGAGCTAGGCTGATTCCTCTCTCTGCAAATACTAATTCGCCTAAGCGTGTTTTCTCAAAAGGTTATATAGGCCACTGAGGCCTTTTGCAGAGGTACCTTATTGCGTTGAGATATGGTCAGATATGTCGTAAGGGTTGGACTGGCATATAGGGCGGTCTGGCAGTGTCCAAAGGGGTGGTCGGACAGATCAGTGTATAAGCTGGTTTTAGGCTGTTTGTGGGCCTGTTTTATGGTTTGGTGGCTCAGTTTTGATTATTTATTTCCTTGATATTACCACAGGCATTGCCTGCAGCAAGCACAAATGCACGCAGTCTCCCATTATTTGCAAAACACGTATACAGCGTGTCTTTACAAATGTTTACCTGCCCTGATTGGCAAATGTGGTCCACTTTTTTTATTCAATAACTGATTCACTACTGACGGCTACTTTTAATTTACTGCTCAGCCCTATTTTCTGTCCTAGTCCAACCCTGTGTGTCAGCCATATTGAAAGACACTCAAACACCCTAGAGGCACGTCCAGCTATATACATCTGTTTACATTGTATACGTAACTACAATCATAAATAGTTAAGACGGTTTGTGTCTTGGTAGTCCCAAACGAAGACACTCAATGTTTACACCTTTTGTATAATAGACACCTAAGTGTATTGTTACAGAGGGTAAACAAAAACCGCAGTATTGCTCTGAAAAAGCATTTTCAGAATAGAGTACCAGTTTTGCTGGCCGTCAGTGGTGCCCAAAAGTTAAACTTGGCAATTTTATTTTGAATCGTTCGAGAATGAATATTTTTTTTATTTCATTTTTTATTTATATTATTTCCATTTTGATTCATGTCGAATCCATTTCACTGGGACTCTTTAGGCAGTGAGAATGCACCTGAAAAAGGCAGCTTTGTGTCTTTGTGTGAAAATGTCTAGGAAACGAAAACTGTTCTTTTCTGTTGGGCTTTCCATTTGCAAAAACATGATTTCCTCCTCTTAGGAGATACGTCTGTGAAACAACGTGCCTTCAAAGTAGTTTTTTGTAACCCAAGAGTACTATTAAAACCAAAACTCGTATGAGACTCCCTGGTGAATGGATTGAGTCTAATAAAAAGCGGTGATTGCATGTATCAAATTGGCTCAAACGGTGGAATCAGGCACAGTAAATTAGTTAGATACGGTCAGAAACAGAATTTATACGGTGAAGTGTAAGAGGCAGATGTACTGAGCCATCTTGCTCTTGCAAACCCTACGATTTGCAACATTGCAGGGATTCTTACCACAAAATTAATTTTCATATGTACTAAACACATTTTGCAATTTGGCAAAGGGTTACAGAATCGCAAAATGTATTAGAAATGGATGCCACAATTTGGAAAGGGAGTGTTTAGGGCCTGCCTTCCAAATTGCGATTCGGTATGCAAGTGACCGCAATTCAGGCTCCAAACCATTGAAAAGTTATTAACTCCTCAAAGAAGGCGTTACCCAATCGTAAAGGGGAAGGGATCCCTTTGAAATCCCTTTTCCCTTTGTGAATCTTGGGATCCAGGGGGCCACTGCCAACTCTTAAACATACTTTAAAAAAAAGTAAAGTTTTATTTTAAATGCATCCTTTTTCTTTCAAGGAAAACGACCTGCATTTTAAAAAAAGAGTTTACTATATTTAAAAGCAATCAAAACCATGGGGGTCTGCCGACCTTGGCAGACAACCTTCCCTGTTCTGAGTTCCCATTGGAGTTAGTCTCAATTTGTAACATTCCTCATGCATGTAAACGAGGTAGGTTGATTTGAGACCCTCTTCGAATCCATAATTTGCGAACCTGCCTATTAGTACATTGGTCAGTTTGCAAAATCTGATTTCATTCGCAAAAAAACTAGGTACACAATTTGTGAGTGCTTCTAAAAAATGAAATGTTGGTACATATGTCCCAAGTGATGGTACACCTGGAGACCATACTGCACCTGATTTGCATAAGTAAGCCAGAAAATGAGCGCCTCACATCCCTCGCTGCTGTCAAATTCGAATTATTTGACAGTAGGTTAAGAATATCTTTGTATCATTTCTATGTGCTATATCAAATGTTACTATTCTCCAATTTATGATACTCAATTTATCGACTTAAAATGGAAGGTAGACAGTGGCATAACATAAGATCCCCCCAATCCCTGCGGTGCAGGGGCACAGCTCCAGTGGGGGTGGGGGGGTCACTGAGCAAAAGTGCTAGGTGGTGGGAATAACATTGTATTTGTCTGCAGTAAGCTTTTCAACTCAGTGCTAAGTGAGCTTCCTATTTGGACATACAACCAGAAAATCGAGTTTTCAACATAGCGTTACAAAAATATCACAGTTAAAATATCATGAAAGTAAGTATACACAGGTAAGTATAAATTTATCACTATCTATATATACTTATCTTCACAATATTTTGGTATGATATGATGTTTTTTGTAGCATGATAGTTTTATACTTCATATTTTATATGCAAAAGAAAAACTCGAGCAGGGTGTCCTGCCTGCTTTGCCTTGAGCTGCAGAAAGGCATCAGCACTCATGATTGTTAAAGGCCCTGTTGTGTCTTTGAAAGAATCTTGCATCTTGTTCCATAATCTAGTCTTTGCTTGTTATGGTTTGGCTACGAATTTATCTATACTGTTTTTCTTCTCGGTTTATTTCTGTGACAACCATGACCCCTTATGTCTCTATAATTACATTTCTATTTAGTTTTACACCGTTCTGTCTCATACTTGTGTCTGGGCTTTTGATTAAAAGAAGACATTGATATCTGTGCTCCTTGGTCTAACTCCCAGATAAATAAAGACTCTTTAAGACATTCACACAGATTTCGTCCAGTCCGGTCAGCCAGACTACAGGGAGCCAATTCACCAGACATTGTGGTGCATCACTTTTCCCCATATTAAAAGTGACTCACTGGCGGCGCAAGTTGCTTGTAAATAACATAACTATTTGTAAAGCGCCTGTTCACCCAGAAGGGTAACTTGACCCTGAATACCAGATGTTTATTGTTACCTAACTTAATGGTACTCATTTTATCCACCTCAGAAGGATGAAAGGCTGAGAAGACCTGACTGGGTTTGAACCTGTCACCATAAAATCAAGCACAGGCCCCCACAATGGACGCATTAGCCCACTAAGCCACCAGACCCTCAGTTTCACAAGTAAACCTGCCTCCCTACCTATGTCTTCACCGACCACCTTATTTCTTCTCCCTCAACGCAAACGAAAATGTAAAATGCATACAGATGAGAACTTTTTAAAATAAGTTTGATATTAATAGTTAAATACGCATTTATCACGCTGTAGCTCAACTGCTCCAGTTCTGATGGTAATATTGAGACACAGGCATGCTCTCACAAACACACATTGCAAAGCGGCAACAGTTTCGGTGTAGCTAGGGTTAATTTGCACAGTCTGTAATAAAATTGTTTTGTGATGACTAACAGCTTAAGCTAGGTCTGACGAATCTTCATTTCACTTTCCAAGAAGTAGTCCGTTCACCCTAGAATTCTTAGCCAACTGTATTGTATATTTGTGAAAAAGGCAAATGTCCTGAGCGTCGAGTGTAAAAGTTGTTTCAGATTCAAAGGTTTCCTTTACATTTTGATCAAGCGTGTAGCATAAACTAATGGAGAGATTTACACCACGCTCCGCAGGTCTTTCACTGTGCACCAGGCATTGAGCACGGTTTTTTGGTGTTCAGGAACAACATTTCACTGGGGAATATGAAGTTTCACTTTGCTACAAACCAGTGCATCATTTTTAGTGTTCAGCAGACAAACAATACATATAATTGACACACAACTTGCACAAGAGCACGGTATGGACCGTAATTATACAGTCCCTGACGCACACATTATGTTCCTGGAAAACATTAAGTTTCACTTTTTTTTAACTTTCTTTGTTTTTTTTAACTTAAACAACACAATGCGTTGGCCGAGACAGACCAACCAAAATAATACAGAAGTGCAAGCAGTAATCTCACCCTGGTATAATCGACCACACAACTCAGAGTAAACAAGCACTTGATCCTCGACTCCCAAGCATCCTTCGCTCTCCCAAAACTCCTGTCTGCCAAGACAAATGTAGCTGCTAGGCTCCTGGAAACTACCAGGAGTTGTGTATGATCAACCTAATACCTCAATGTTGTAGGTCCGGGCCTACTGTGGCGTCTACAAGGCGTCCATGATCCCATCTTAGCTTTGGGCTTCTACAGAAGTCCCATGCTTCCTCGCACCTGATTGCTGTCGCCTCAGCTCTGCCTCACTTACATCGCGCACCACTCTCCCATCCCGGTAAGTACTCTAGACTTCCGGCGCATGCCACTGGATTCAAGCTAACCTGACTGATGAGGGAAACGGCCACTACAACGCGGCTGTTTCAACGAAAAGCTTAACCACGCATGCATTACAACGCATGCGTGGTTACAACGAAAACCTTTACCACGCATCCGTTTACTATGAGGTACGTAGTAAAGGCATGTGTGGTAAAGGGTACAATTAAAAAATGGAGGGTGAGGGGGTGTTTCCCCCCCTCAAAAAAAACCCACTAACCTTAATTAGAGAAGTGCAGGGAATCGGCATCGTAGAGGAAGGAAACAGCCGTTTTTTTATTACGTAACACGTCACCACGGAAAAAACGTGGAGAAGGTTATGCGTGAAAATAGAATTCCGTTGTAACGCATGCGTGGTAAAGGCATGCGTTACAACGGAGTTCGTTGTAATAACATATAACCGGCTGATGACAGCTGATTAGGCAGAAACCGGTCCCAGGATGCTTGTTTCCGGTCCAGGGAAGACATGGCTTGGCAGTTCAGGCTGGACTGTTCACATGAGGCACAGGGTTAGACTGATTTGCATATGGCTATGTCTGAACTGGGGTGGCGGAGTGAGCTAAAGAATGATGATGGATTAAACCCAGATCAGTTGACTGGGGGTGAGTGCTTGCAATGTTCAACACTCCGTCCATCATCCCCTTTGGTTGTGCTTTAATTAGCCTATGAGACCATCAACATCGCTAAGTCAATGAAGCGGCTTTGTTGCACTTCTTGCGTGCCCTCATCTATAGAGCCCTAACATGCTGCTAGCCATGTTATAAAGGTCATCGTGGCCTGTTAGTTTGCTAAGCCTATTTTTGACCTCGAACCATAGGTTGGCAATTCCTGAACACGAGTGCCATGTCGGCATCAGACTGCATGCAACACGGGTAAGTTGACGCTGATCCTGGAAAGATCGTATGGAGCCTTGCCAGGGTGAGGTCGGCCCTAGCCAGTATGTTGTGTTAGAATTATTGAGTGGGCATTGCGAGAGACCCTGCAGGAATATAGAAGGGTCCAGTCCCATTCTTTTTATGGCAGTTCCTGGCCCATTTCCCAAGCCAATCAGAGCACTATTAAGGGGTCCTGTGTCAGGTGTGAAGGGCCCCAGTCTGCCACGTGTGCATTATCTGTATGAGTCAGTGCTGGGTTAGCTCCATATCGGTAATGTGCCATATTCTTCCAAGTTCCGCCACCAGTCAGCCATAGACAAGAAAGTGCCCTGCCTGAAGGTTTCTGTCATCCCTCAGATGGTCACAAGGGACCAGCGTCCATTCCCGAAATGAATCTCCCAAGGTGCCCACCCCAGTCTCTTCCCATAGTGCCACTCTCTCACTCCCCATCAGTTCTTTGAATGAGCTGATAGATCCCAGCCGGATCCCCAGTGCATATTAAGGCACAGCTGGCATTAGGCATAAACCCCTCTGGAAGCTACTGTGGGCCACTTCCAATAGGCCGCCAGCCAGCTGGGGCATGACTCCCTGTGGTAGGAAAACCTCTCGTATTAGCCGGGGCGTGTGGGGCTCGGAGGGCAGTCCTGATTTGTCTAAGTTGTGACCTGCCAACCAACGCGTAGGTTATTGCAGCTGCGCTGCCAAGTAATAATATTCAAAATTCGGAGCTCCTAGGCCCCCCTGATCTACTGGGAATTGCATTTTGGTCAGCGCGATGCGAGGTCACACTTTGTTCCACAGGAAACCCCCCAACATTGTATATGATGTGCAAAATATGCTGCGGGGGATGTTCACCAGAAGATTGTGAAAGAAATATGAGAAACAGGGAAGTATCACCATTTTTGAAAGGAAGACTCTGCCCTACTGAATGTGGGAGTGTAAATCAAAATGTTATCCGCAGTTGGAGGAAGGCCACCACCTTCGTGAGATACCCATCAATGAGGTAGCGCATAGCATGATAGATGTTGATAACGATGTAGCGAAAGGTGCATAATTCCCAGCAGAGAGAGAGTGTATCTACCAAGAAACAAGGCGGCGGGCAATCTGGGTAAACTGGGAATAGTTAACAAAACATACGCAGCATGGTTATGCTCATAGGTTAGAATCGCACTAAATGTATATTAACTCCAGAATTAATTTGACGGTGCTTAAAGGAATAGAGAACCACCAAACTCCATATGACGAGAGACAAGACTCTCACAACACAATTTTTCACTCCCAAGCACACGTATACGTTTAAACAAGGTTTCTCTTTTTCAATGATACACATATATAACACAATGAATGTATAGGCCAACAACTTTAGTCTTCAATTCAAATTCTTGTCTTGCTTTATTCGGATTTCTTCCAAACAGCCAACAACAGCCAACGCATTTCGTCGCTATAGGCAGTAATCCTGCGACTTTTTCAGGCTATAACTTCCAATGAAGTGCTTTTCTGCGTGGTGATATTTCCAACCCACACGTGGGTTCTGGTGAAAGTCGAAATCGCTATGTATGCTTAACTCCTCGTAATATTTACTCACGAGTGGTCATCCGTTCTTTCTGCTAAGTCAGTAAGAGTACCGCTGCTCCGAACAGTTTCCTGTCCCAAACGTATCTAACGCGTTTCGTCGCTATAGGCAGTAATCCTGTGACTTTTTCAGGGCTGTACAAGATAAACATACAGAATTGTGTTGTATTTCCTCATAACATCTACTGTCTCTAAAGACATATATGCATGTCAATAAGCAATTACAGGTGAATCACATGCTCCCCAATTAGAGACAAAGGGCATATGATAGAAAAGATCACTATCAATACTTCCAAATACACCATTTGGTTTCAAACCATTTGCCACAACATAAGCATATTTGATTCTAAATATATATAAGATATGTGATGGAGAGACCGGAAACTCAAAGCTCCCACTGGTCTTGATATTTCAAACCTTATCACCCGAGGAGTAGGGTATTTGGTAAACGTACGGAATTGAACCCGTGCTATAATACTTGCACTTGTGCTCGTGATGTCAAAGTTTCTATTGCCTTATTTCATGCCAGGAAGTGAGGGGAAACCACTAATTGACAACGTGTGAAAAACATACGGTCTTGTTACAATACCTATAACTTCCAATGAAGTGCTCTGTGGAGAGTAAAGATAAGGACCGTGATTAAAGATACGCATCTTGAAATAGTACTTTAGCGCGTAAGTAATCTAAAACTGTAAAAATAACCTACTTTCTGCGTGGTGATATTTCCAACCCACACGTGGGTTCTGGTGAAAGTCGAAATCGCTATGTATGCTTAACTCCTCGTAATATTTACTCACGAGTGGTCATCCGTTCTTTCTAAAACCGAAAGGTTATATTTTTCAAAAACCGTACATAGAATTGTCCATATCACAAATAAATATTTGTCAGTATAGGTGAAGATTAATTACTTCACTCATATTCATCCTATGTCGTTAAACCATGAATTAACTACTTTAGCCACTAAATCGTTCCCAATAAAGTTAGGAACAATTGTCCTGCGTCATTATTGTGCCACAAAGTCACCTGCAAAACTTACTGTCTGTTCACATTAAGCGGGCATTTTAGTATAGAACGATTTGGCTAAAGAAAGACGACCCTTCGGTATTGGGGGTTTCACGTATTTCGTATTTTACACAAGCTAATCATCACATTGCTCAAAATTAAGTAAAATCATTAGTGGCACTCCAAGCCCCCCGGCTAATTCAGAGCGTCCCATCCGTGTTTAGCAAAACACCGCTATCTCTAATGTGTCGTCCCTTACCTGCTAAGTCAGCAAGAGTACCGCTGCTCCGAACAGTTTCCTGTCCCAAACGTATCTGCCGTATGCACGTTTCAGGTGAAATTCACCTTTCATTTAACATCAACCACCTCTCTATTCGCGTCCGTTATTGGGTGTTCTTCCCAGGTTGCAAAAGACATCAAAGTAGGACTGTCAGGTAAATATCTCGCGACACCCATATTGGTAGCGCAGTGAAAGTATCGAAAAGAATAATGTATTTTGATCAAGATCATCAGCGAGTATATACATTTTTTAGCATAATTAACATATTTAGAATGGTTGTAAGCGGCCATATTTACAAAGGCCACATAAAAGATTTATTGTGTATAAATCATTTCAAAACGAATCAGTGTCATAATTTCAAATTTGTTTGAGTATAAGTGTCGTAGAAATCCAAATTTGTTTGGGAATTCGGAATCAAATTATATAGATCGCTATTAAGAGACTTTGTTCAATTGTAGTAATACATATCGAAAAGGGACTAATAAATTAATTTCATGGTGCGGCCATGTTGGTGGTGTTATTCACGTATATTAAGGCCACATATCAATGCCTGTCTGTTTGTCACTTTACTTGTAACCGTAAATCACGATCTCCAAGGTGAACGACATTAACCCGACATAGTTAAAGCTAACAGTAGAAATATATGTTTTTGCGAAGTTGGAGAAGAAAAGTATAAGTGATTGTGTTTTCTCAGTGAATTAATACTCTACAGTTAGCATCATTTAATTAGAGTGGAGATATACTTACTTTTCCGCATTTGTGTATTATTATTCTATAGTGATCTATAATGTGAACTAACTGCGTAGTTGAGTAAGGGAAATATGTAGAACCATGAACTCTCCATCACACAAAATCTTAATACAATAAACCGATATTTCATCCAGAAGCAAATGTGACTCTATACATGATAGGAGTCACCAAGGTCAAGAGAAAAGGAGTCATTTAAAGCAGAATTTCTATTCATTGCAAATTGGGTGTCGCGAGATAGTTACCTGACAGTCCTACTTTGATGTCTTTTGCAACCCGGGAAGAACACCCAATAACGGACGCGAATAGAGAGGTGGTTGATGTTAAATGAAAGGCGAATTTCACCTGAAATGTGCGCACGGCAGATACGTTTGGGACAGGAAACGGTTCGGAGCAGCGGTACTCTTGCTGATTTAGCAGGTAAGGTACGACACATTAGAGATAGCGGCATTTTCCAAACACGGATGGGACGCTCTGAATTAGCCGGGGGGCTTGGAGTGCCACTAATGTTTTTACTTAATTTTGAGTAATGTGATGATTAGCTTGTGTAAAATACGAAATACGTGAAACCCCCAATACCGAAGGGTCGTCTTTCTTTAGCCAAATCGTTCTATACTAAAATGCCCGCTTAATGTGAACAGACAGTAGGTTTTGCAGGTGACTTTGTGGCACAATCAATCAATCAATCAGACATATTTATAGAGCGTGCTACTTACCCGCTAGGGTCTCAAGGTGCTGGGGGGAGGGGGTGGTGCTGCTACTGCTCGAAGAGCCAGGTCTTGAGTTGCTTCCTGAAGGAGAGATGGTCCTGGGTCAGCCGTAGGTGGGTGGGGAGGGAGTTCCATGTCTTGGCCGCCAGGTAGGAGAAAGATCTTCCTCTGGTGGTGGTTCTGCGAATCCGTGGGACGGTGGCGAGGGTGAGGCTGGCGGATCGGAGCTGGCGGGTGGGTGTGTAGAACGTGAGGCGGTTGTTGAGGTATTTGGGGCCCATGTGGTAGAGAGCCTTGTGTGCATGGACGAGGAGCCTGAACGTGATCCTCTTGCTGACGGGGAGCCAGTGCAGGTCTCCCAGGTGGGCAGAGATGTGGCTGTGACGGGGGATGTCCAGGATGAGTCGTGCAGAAGCGTTCTGTATGCGTTGGAGTCTTTTCTGTAGTTTGGCTGTGGTTCCAGCGTAGAGGGCGTTCCCGTAGTCCAGTCGGCTGGTGACGAGGGCCTGGGTAACCGTCTTTCTGGTTTCGGTGGGGATCCACCGGAAGATCTTTCGGAGCATGCGCAGGGTGTTGAAACATGATGACGAGACGGCGTTGACTTGCTTGGTCATCGTGAGGGAGGAGTCCAGGATGAAACCCAGGTTGCGTGCGTGGTCCATGGGAATGGGGGCGGGGCCCAGTGCAGGGGGCCACCAGGAGTCGTCCCAGGTGGAGGGGGATGGTCCGAGGATGAGGACTTCCGTCTTGTCCGAGTACAGCTTCAGACGGCTGAGCTTCACCCATTCCGCGACGTCTTTCATACCTTCTTGGAGGCTGGCTCTGGCGGTGGTGGTGTTGTTGGTGAGGGAGAGGATCAGCTGGGTGTCGTCAGTGTAGGAGATGATGTTTAGGTTGTGTTGGCGTGCGATGGCTGCGAGGGGGCTCATGTAGACGTTGAAGAGGGTGGGGCTGAGCGAGGAGCCTTGAGGAACACCGCAGATGATCTTGGCGGCCGCTGAGTGGAAGGGAGGGAGGCGGACTCTCTGAGTTCTCTCGGAGAGGAAGGAGGTGATCCATTCCAGAGCTTTTCCTTGGATCCCGGCGTGGTGGAGGCAGGTTATTACGGTGCGGTGGCAGACTGTGTCGAATGTGGCCGATAGGTCGACGAGGATGAGGGCAGCAGTTTCCCCTTTGTCGAGCAGGGACCTGATGTCATCGGTGACTGCGATGAGGGCGTTCTCGGTGCTGTGGTTAGCTCAGAAGCAGGACTGCGATGGGTCGAGTGAGTCGTTTGTCTCGAGAAAGGCGGTCAGCTGTTTGTTGACGGTCTTCTCGATGACTTTAGCGGGGAATGGGAGGAGCGAGATGGGGTGGAAGTTCTTGAGGTCCCTGGGGTCTGCGGTGGGTTTCTTCAGGAGGGCGCTGATCTCTGCATGCTTACAGCTCTCTGGGAAGGTGGCAGATGCGAAGGAGTTGTTAATGATGTTCTGGAGTTGGGGTGCGATGATGGAGTTGGCTTTGTTAAAGATGTGGTGTGGACAGGGGTCGGATGGGGAGCCGGAGTGGCTGGTGTTCATCACGTGGGTGGTGTCTTCAGTGCTGACGGGGGTCCAGGTGCAGAGGGTGGTGGTGGGGGGCGTTGGTTCGGTGGTTGGGTGCGTGGTCTGGGCGCCGAAGCTGTTGTGTATGTCGGCGATCTTGAGGTGGAAGAACGAGGCGAGTGAATCGCAGAGGTCGTGATGTCGTTGTAGCTGGCGCTGGGGTTGGAGAGCTCTTTGACGATGCTGAAGAGTTCCTTGCTGTTGTGGGTGTTGTTGTCCAGTCGTTCTCTGAATGATGTCCTTTTGGTGGTACGGATCAGCTGGTGGTGTTTGCGGATGGCGTTCTTGAGAGCTGTCATGTTTTCTGTTGACTGGTCATGGCGCCAGGCTTTCTCGAGGGTGGGGCAAGATTTCTTGGAGTTCTTGATGACGCGGGACAATTGTTCCTAACTTTATTGGGAACGATTTAGTGGCTAAAGTAGTTAATTCATGGTTTAACGACATAGGATGAATATGAGTGAAGTAATTAATCTTCACCTATACTGACAAATATTTATTCGAGATATGGACAATTCTATATACGGTTTTTGAAAAATATAACCTTTCGATTTTAGAAAGAACGGATGACCACTCGTGAGTAAATATTACGAGGAGTTAAGCATACATAGCGATTTCGACTTTCACCAGAATCCACGTGTGGGTTGGAAATATCACCACGCAGAAAGTAGGTTATTTTTACAGTTTTAGATTACTTACGCGCTAAAGTACTATTTCAAGATGCATATCTTTAATCACGGTCCTTGTCTTTAATCAATCAATCAATCAGGTCATTTGTAGAGCGCACTACTCACCCGTAGGGTCTCAAGGCGCTGGGAGGGGGGGGGGTGCCGCTACTGCTCGAACAGCCAGGTCTTGAGCTTCTTCCTGAAGGAGAGGTGGTCTTGGGTCAGGCGCAGATTGGTCGGAAGTGAGTTCCAGGTCTTGGCGGCCAGGTGGGAGAAGGATCTTCCTCCTGTTGTCGCTCTTCGGATGCGGGGGACGGCGGCGAGGGCGTGGTTGGTTGATCTGAGGAGGCGCTTGGGAGTGTAGAAGTTGATCCGGTTGTTGAGGTAGCTCGGGCCTTGGTCGTGTAGGGCTTTGTGTGCGTGGGTGAGGAGACGGAAGGTGATTCTCTTGTTGACCGGGAGCCAGTGCAGATCTCTCAGGTGTCCGGAGATGTGGCTGCGTCGGGGGATGTCGAGGATGAGTCTCGCCGAGGCGTTCTGGATCCGTTGGAGTCTCTTCTGGAGTTTTGCAGTGGTTCCGGCGTAGAGGGCGTTGCCGTAGTCCAGTCGGCTGGTGACGAGGGCTTGGGTGACCGTCTTCCTCGTCTCGGTGGGGATCCACCGGAAGATCTTACGTAGCATGCGCAGGATGTTGAAGCATGACGAGGAGACGGCGTTGACTTGTCTGGTCATGGAGAGGGAGGAGTCCAGGATGAAGCCCAGGTTGCGTGCGTGGTCCGTCGGTTTGGGTGCGGTGCCCAGGGCGGGGGGCCACCAGGAGTCGTCCCAGGCGGAGGGCGTGGAGCCCAGGATGAGGACCTCCGTCTTGTCTGAGTTCAGTTTCAGGCGGCTGGTCGTCATCCATTCGGCTACGTCTCTCATCCCTTCGTGCAGGTTGGCTCTGGCGGTGGCGGGGTCGTTGGTCAGGGAGAGGATCAGCTGGGTGTCGTCAGCGTAGGAGATTATGTTGAGGTTGTGTTGGCGTGCGATGGTCGCGAGGGGGCTCATGTAGACGTTGAAGAGGGTGGGGCTCAGTGAGGATCCTTGAGGGACGCCGCAGATGACTTCGGTGGCCTCTGACTTGTACGGTGGTAGGCGGACTCTTTGTGTTCTTCCGTCGAGGAAGGAGGTGATCCATTCCAGTGCCTTCTCCTGGATTCCGATGTTGCTGAGGCGCTGTATTAGGGTGCGGTGGCAGACAGTGTCGAAAGCCGCGGAGAGGTCCAGGAGGATGAGGGCCGCTGTTTCTCCGTTGTCCATCAGAGTTCGAAGGTCGTCGGTGGCGGCGATGAGGGCGGTCTCGGTGCTGTGGTTCGCTCGGAAGCCGGACTGTGAGGGGTCGAGGGATCCATTCGTCTCGAGGAAGGCGGCCAGCTGTTTGTTGACGGTCTTCTCGATGACTTTGGCCGGGAACGGGAGGAGCGAGATGGGACGGTAGTTCTTGAGGTCGGTGGGGTCTGCTGTGGGTTTCTTGAGGAGAGCGCTGAGTTCGGCGTGCTTCCAGCTCTCAGGGAAGGTGGCGGAGTCGAAGGAGGTGTTGATGATGTCCCGCAGGTGGGGTGCGAGGACAGCGTCGGCTTTGTTGAAGACGTGGTGAGGGCAGGGGTCAGTCGGAGATCCGGAATGGATGGAGTTCATGGTGCGGATGGTGTCTTCGGTGCTGATCGGGGTCCAGGTGCGGAGGGTGGTGGTGGGTGGCGTCGTTGCGGTTGTGGCTTGCGTTGGTTGGTTGTTGAAGCTGTTGTGTATGTCCGTGATCTTGTTGTGGAAGTAGGACGCGAGGGAGTTGCAGAGTTCTTGCGACGGGGTGATGTCATTGTTTCCGGCGTTGGGGTTGGATAGCTCTTTCACGATGTTGAAGAGTTCCTTGCAGTTGTGTGCGTTGTTGTCCAGCCGGTCCTTGTATGCATTTTTCTTGGTGGCGCGGATCAGTTGGTGGTGTTTCCGGGTGGCGAGCTTGAGGGTGGTCATGTTGTCCGTCGTTGGTTCCCTTCTCCAGGCTTTCTCGAGGGCTCAACAGTTCTTCTTGGAGCTCTTGAGTTCGTCGGTGAACCATGGTGTTTTTCTGCTGCAGGATCTGCTGGGTGGGGTTCTCAGAGGGGCGAGTTCGTCCGCGCAGTCGTTGATCCATTTCGTGAGGTTGTCGGCGGCCTGGCTGGGGTTCGCTGAGTTGGCGGGAGGGTGCTGGCTCAGGGAAGCGGTGAGCTGGTCGGCTGTGATCTTGTTCCAGCTTCTTCGAGCAACCTGTTGCTGGTGGTGGTGGATCGTCGTTCTTCTGAAGGTGAAGTGGACGCAGCTGTGGTCCGTCCAGTGGAGTCCTGTTGCGTGGCTGAAGGTGACGTCTTTGCTGGATGAGAAGACGGCGTCGAGTGTGTGTCCGGCGAGGTGGGTGGGGGTGGTCACCAGTTGCTTGAGTCCGAGGTTGTCGAGGTTGTCGAGCAGGCTGATGGTGTTGCGGTCGTTGTTGTTCTCCAGGTGGAAGTTGAGGTCCCCCAGGAGGATGTAGTCGGCGGAGGGGAGAGCGTGCGGGCTGACGAAGTCGGCGATGTCCTCGCTGAATCGTGTGCGTGGTCCCGGGGGTCGGTAGATCAGGGTGCCTCTGAGGGTGGTCTTCGGGTTGGTGTGGATCTGGAAGTGCAGGTGTTCAGCGGTGGTGAGGGTGTCATCGGTGTTGGTAGTGATGCGGATGGTGTCTCTGTGGATGATGGCGATGCCTCCTCCCGTCTGGTTGGCGTTTCGGTCCCTCCGGGTGATCTTGTAGCCCTCTGGGATGGCGATGGCGATGTCTGGGGCTGAGGAGGCGTTCATCCAGGTCTCGGTGATGAAGGCAACGTCGGGGGTGGTGGTGTCGAGCAGGTTCCAGAGTTCTACGGCGTGTCTGTGGACGGAGCGGGTGTTGAGCAGGATACACTTGAGGTGGGTGCTGCTGGAGTTCGGCTTGGCGGGTGCAGGGAAGGTCCGGATGCAGGTGAACTTGCAGGCGTGGCAGCTGAAGGGTCCGTGGGTGTGCTTCGGGGCGGCTCGGTGACATCCTGGGATGTGGCCGGTGTTGAGTGCGATGAGGTCGGCGGCGCTGTAGGTTCGTCGGGTCGGCTTCCGTCGGTGGGGGCCAGGGGTCCTGGCGCTGGGCGCGGTCCAGGCGCAGACGGGCTTACCTTTGGCGCGCCTTCGGCGCACATTCGGCGCGCCCGCTGCGCGTCAACGCTGCGCGTGCGCACGGTCGCCATTTAAGGCCAAGTGCGCGGGTGGGCGGGTCAGCTGGGAGGCGGGAGCGGGGAGGGAACACAAGGAAAAAAGGGGCGGGGTCGCAAGTGGTGGCGGGAAGCGGGGGCGGCGAGGGAGGCGGGAAACAGGACAGGGGACGGCGAAACAGGCACAAATTCCAGAAAAAAGACGCTAAACACGGGCCAAAAAGACTAGGGGAGAAAAAATACAAGCACAAATTACAAGTAGCGCAAAACAAGGGCAAAGACAAGAGAAACCAAAGCAAGCACAAATGCAGTCAAAACAGGCAGCGAGGCAGCGCACAGCGGTGGGGCACACGCAGCAGCTGGTGGCCGCGTGCGGCGCGGGGGTGTCCCACAAGTGGGTCACACTTACCTGTGCCGCACGGTCGCCATTTAAGGCCAAGTGCGCGGGTGGGCGGGTCAGCTGGGAGGCGGGAGCGGGGAGGGAACACAAGGAAAAAAAGGGGCGGGGTCGCAAGTGGTGGCGGGAAGCGGGGGCGGCGAGGGAGGCGGGAAACAGGACAGGGGACGGCGAAACAGGCACAAATTCCAGAAAAAAGACGCTAAACACGGGCCAAAAAGACTAGGGGAGAAAAAATACAAGCACAAATTACAAGTAGCGCAAAACAAGGGCAAAGACAAGAGAAACCAAAGCAAGCACAAATGCAGTCAAAACAGGCAGCGAGGCAGCGCACAGCGGTGGGGCACACGCAGCAGCTGGTGGCCGTGCGGCGCGGGGGTGTCCCACAAGTGGGTCACACTTACCTGTGCCGCACGGTCGCCATTTAAGGCCAAGTGCGCGGGTGGGCGGGTCAGCTGGGAGGCGGGAGCGGGGAGGGAACACAAGGAAAAAAGGGGCGGGGTCGCAAGTGGTGGCGGGAAGCGGGGGCGGCGAGGGAGGCGGGAAACAGGACAGGGGACGGCGAAACAGGCACAAATTCCAGAAAAAAGACGCTAAACACGGGCCAAAAAGACTAGGGGAGAAAAAATACAAGCACAAATTACAAGTAGCGCAAAACAAGGGCAAAGACAAGAGAAACCAAAGCAAGCACAAATGCAGTCAAAACAGGCAGCGAGGCAGCGCACAGCGGTGGGGCACACGCAGCAGCTGGTGGCCGTGCGGCGCGGGGGTGTCCCACAAGTGGGTCTTTACTCTCCACATAGCACTTCATTGGAAGTTATAGGTATTGTAACAAGACCGTATGTTTTTACACGTTGTCAATTAGTGGTTTCCCCTCACTTCCCGGCATGAAATAAGGCGATAGAAACTTTGACATCACGAGCACAAGTGCATGTATTATAGCACGGGTTCAATTCCGTACGTTTACCAAATGTCCTACTACTCGGGTGATAAGGTTTGAAATATCACGGACCAGTGGGAGCTTTGAGTTTTCGTTCTCTCCATCACATATTTTATATATATTTAAAATCAAATATGCTTATGTTGTGGCAAATGGTTTGAAACCAAATGGTGTATTTGATAGTGATCTTTTCTATCATATGCCCTTTGTTTCTAATTGGGGAGCATGTGATTCACCTGTAATTGCTTATTGACATGCATATATGTCTTTAGAGACATTAGATGTTATGAGGAAATACAACACAATTCTGTATGTTTATCTTGTACAGCCCTGAAAAAGTCGCAGGATTACTGCCTATAGTGACGAAACGCGTTTGTTGTTGGCTGTTTGGAAGAAATTCGAATAAAGCAAGACAAGAATTTGAATTGAAGACTAAAGTTGTTGGCCTATACATTCCTTGTGTTATATATGTGTATCATTGAAAAAGGGAAACCTTGTTTAAACGTATACGTGTGCTTGGGAGTGAAAAAAAGAAAATTAGACTGGGAATAGGCAAGTTTTGGACCAGTTTACTCCAAGACCCGAGGCAACTCAGACCTCTGTCAATATGTTCACTATCTCGTCGATGCCCTCTTGCACATCTTTTACATTGATTAAAACATCATCCTCGTTTAGCGAGAACACTTAAGTGGATCCCTCTACCGGTCTACTCCAGGTCTGACACGACTGTCGGAGCCTCTGTGCCAATGGCTCAATCTCCAGGGCAAAGACCAGCAGGGAAAGGGGGCAACTACTGACCCAGGGGGAGGATGAGATGTGTAGTCCTATCCGTACTCTTCCTGTGCAGGCGACCATCAATGCCCGCTTTGGTCAGTACTGCAAACATGTAGTCCCAGTCAACAGTTTCAGTTTTCAGGTCTAAAATCAAGCAGGCCGCATCACATAGAAGCACTGTGCTTGTGCCACCTCCAACACCCGCTACAGCTGGCGGATATTAAGTGTCGTGGACTGACCCAAGATGAACCCATTCAGGTCCAGGTGGACCTGATGCAGGAGATGCTCGAGGAGTTGCACTGCAAAGATTTTGCTCAATATCTTGTCATTTGTTCCCAACATTGACATGGGCCGGTAGTGTGCCAACTCCAACGGGCCCCTCCCAGGTTTCGGAAGAGACACCACCCCTTAGTGAGGGTGGCAGTATACAGTTTCAACAATTTCGGGGGAAGTGGCGCCTCAAATGTTTAATACATTTTTTATAGGAAACCCATCCAGACCAGGGGTTTTGCTTGTGGCGACTGCCCTAAAGGCTCTCCTAATTTCCTGCTCAGTGAATGGGATGTTAAGTTCTTCCTTCACCATTAGGTCAATGAATGGCAGGGTAACAATGCCAAGGAAGTCCTGGATTTGTGCATGTCGATACACCGGGGGGATCATATTGTGCCCCTGAAGAACAGCCAAATGATAGCAGGAGCATGGTAGCACCAACATGGATGGTCTACCTTGATGCAAGTGTGACTAGAGGAGATGTCCACCCCGAACAAACCATGAGGAAAATAGCCTTTATACATTAGGTTAATGCACCTGATGTTCTTCTATAAGAGAGGTAGGCCCGCTCTATAAAATATTTTCTTTGGTGCCCTTCACGATTAGTATATTGGTGACAGTAGACTTAGATTCGACCCTGATGTATGCCAAAGACCATTGGCTCACTGAATGGGCACAAACATGTTGCCATATTTGGTCAGTAGCACATAATAGTCATAGCAATCATATACGTCCTCTGACAATACCTTATGTTATTTAACATCATTCCAGGCACCAGATAGACGTGTTACGTTAATCTCTGTTCTCGATAACGTCTTTTGACCGACATATTGGTGGCTGTAGACAGAGCCTGTATCTGTTCTTTCCATGCCTGAGCGGGAGTTGGGGTTCCTGACACTCATGCCACTCCACTCCCCGTCTTTGGCATCTGCTTCTACGGTGGGATGCAGGCAACCTCCGTCATGCAGGCAGTATAGCGTATTCCACCGACTCATATCCTCTGTTGTTCTCAACCTAGTCCCACGCATCTAGCGGTTCGGTGAAGAAGTAGTTAGCATGGTTCCCCATAACCCTCACTCTGGCTGTGTACAGCAGGGAGTAGGTAGGGACGTCTGATTGCAGTTTCTTTTTCACTCCCAAGAACGAGGCTCTACGGTGCTGGACAGCCAAAGTGTAATCTGGGAATAGGAATATATGTGCCAGTACCATATGCCATTCGGGTATTGGTGCAGGCTGCTTGCAAGATAGTTTCTTTATGCCTGTAATTCATTTTTCTGGCACCACCGGTTCCGGTGCTGTGCCCAGTGGTAGTTGTCTCGCCGGTGCCCTGTGGGCTTGTTTCAAAAGGAAATGAGGTGAGACTGATTGTGCCAGCCAGTTTTCAGGGAATGCCACTGGTTCTGATCTTTCTATGCCCTCAGGAATCCTACAATGTGGATCTTGTTGCGGCGTGACCGCCCCTCCAAGTCCTCTGCTATGCACTCCAGTATGTGGAATTTGGCTGTGAGGCCCTTGACTGTATCTTCTTTTCTTTTCTCGAGTACTCAAGCAATTCCACAAAACAAAGCAATGTTAATAAATATTAAACTACACATAAACAATAAATCACCACAAAAAACACATCTATGTTTAAGCTTGAAGGGTGGTTCTAAGGACCTGTGGTTGCTGGGGGTTTGGTAGAAGCTGTACTGCAAACAAAAGATTTAAAAGTGTTTCTAATACAACAGGTGGGACATAAGATAATAGTTGAAGATGATATTCTTCCATTCGTTACCAAGCAGGTCTTGTCTAGACAGATGTTGCAGACCAGAGACAATAACGTAATTTGCACAGCTGTTCATTGCCACAGAAGAACGCTCTCCATCCTGCTCCACCATCTGTGTAGTAGCACCCCTGGGGGTACAGAAGAAGTGGAAAGTCTAGCACCATCCTCTTTTTCCACAGTATGGGGTAGCTGATCAAAACGAACCTGACCAACTCCATGATTATAGACAATTCTCTCACCAGTTTGGAAATGGTGAAGCACACGAAGTAAAAATCGCAAATGTATGTGTTGTAGCACAGTGGATTTGACTAAATGGTATTTAGACACATTACCTTTGCCTTACCACATCATTACTTACATTGAAAGTGACTTTTTCCGCCAGTCAGTGCTACCTTATTTGTACTCGGTCTGAAATCTGAAAATACAGACAAAACCCCAGAGTTGTGGGGGACTCTTCATCAAATTGAGGTAACAGTTGCTACAGACATTTCAACTCTGTCTGCTGTCACAAATAGCTGGATTCCTATTTACCCTTGTTTCCAGTAGCTCTGCCGAATGGCTCTGTCATTGTGAAAGTCATACACAGAATCTATTACAATGACCCTGCTCAATGCAATAACTTCCAGCAATGACTTATACAAGTGCAATTATGGGTCTTCACTATAAGAAATTTCATTTTCTAAAAGAGACAACACTTTAAAATCCCTGCCTAAGATGACCCTAAAGAAAATTCCATTCATATTACAACTAAAAACATTTGATAAAGGGCTAAAACCGGTTACTGGAAAATTACTAAAATGGAACACCCAAGCAAACAATATTGCATTTTTAGAGAGGTAGCAAATCAAGACTATAAAGGTTCCAAATGTATTTCCAGTTTAAAAAACCATGTCTGCCTGGCACGTAAGCCTCGACTGACTGGGCAGAGCAGAAGCAAAATCCTTACAGTGCGCTGAGAGTGAGGGCCAAGGAAACACTGGTCGAGCAACCGCACTATTGTTTCTGTTGAATCCCATTCCTGGATGTAACAATGCAGCTTCTTCAGCAATGGCATTATTGAATCAAAACATGAAGCATGGACTAACTGTCCTAAGATATCTTACAAAAGTATGTGGTAAGAATAAAAAATTACTTTAGTGCACATATGGACAAAAATACAGCGCACCCCCGTGTTTCCCCTAGCACTGGCACAAAAAAATCGGCCCAGCACCAGCGCAGGCACCCTGCCGCCATGTGGCAAGGGTGCCTGAGCTGTAGGGGTGATTCATGGCGATTTGCTGCTTCTATGTGTGCTGCAGAAGGTCTATGATCACTGGCCAGCAATAGCAGTAAAACCTATAAAAACTGACCAAGTATGAGGAGGTGATGTGCTTGCACTACCTCCTACCTTGGCCCTGCTGTGCTGATACGAAAGGCGCCCTCTTTGTTTACTTGCAGGGTTTCTTCATGCCCTACCTCTTTAATCAAAATACCTGGGAGCCAGAGTGGGTGGATCTTGACCCTTGGCCCTCTAAAGCCGATACCTACATGAATGTGCAGATGCTGACATAAAGTGTGTAACCTCCACGGGAAGAACACCGATGAGACGTTGAACCAGAGGGGAACTCGAGCATCAGGACAGCCCGACTTCTAGAGGCAGAACCGTTGGACTTTCCCAGAGCCACACTGACAGATAGCATGAGGAGGCGACAAGCGACCAACACCCGACAGAGCCATGTCAGGTCACCAGCTGTGTGGGTAACACACGTGCATGATTGTCTTTGGGGCTGGGGTCGGTAGGAGGTAGCATACGGTGCCGTATGAGCATTTCTTAGGGAATGAACCCAGTAGGGTTGTCTCTCCTTTAACCATGGGTTGCAGCCCAACAAAAGGGGTGCTATTTTGGCACTGGCATATCTTTATTGAGAAAAGTTCCCTAAAACCTTTGCACTCCTATCATCAGACGCACTGGGGGAACTGGTGGAGGATACATGTATAATGTGAAGAAAACAATTACTTACCTGCGCTTTCCTTTTCTCAAGGGTACAGGATGGAGGCGTCCTGTGGACCAGACCGGAAATAAGAAGATAAAGAGAACATGCCAATTTGTTTGATGAATACAGTACTGAGTATATAAGTAAAAAACCTTACTTAATTACTCTCTTGTGCCTGATTCTAACTGTACACACGTGTAACACCAAGTATCACCAAGTAATCCCCATCCAAACATCCCACCCTTATTCCTATCAGCAAGGCTGTTCAAAATCTATCTCCTTCCTAACCACCCAAGCCTTAACCATGCTGCCCAGACTTTCTTTTACCTTGTTGAAAGCAACTAGGACATTTTGGACCGGATTAACTTGACTACTGTAAAATACCTAGGGCATGTTAGTTCCTTAAATTACTTTGCCAAGTACTTCCGGATGAGGTCCCAATCAATTTCATACTTCTAGAAGTCCAGTAGATTCCATTTATAGCATGTAACACCATGGACTGATATTACTTCAATATCTATTCAGTTTAGGGCGGTGCCACATTAAGTCAATCAATGTGCCTTACTCACTGCATCCCCTTTCAGGCCGTTTAACTGGTGTGTAATACTTCTAATGGGATAGTTTAGTCAATGCATCCCATCCCTATGCTCACATCTGAAGAACATCAACCAATTACAAAGTAGGCCAAATCACGCTTTTCGTAGAATTCACAATCTGTAATCAAGCATGAAAATGTGAGGTTTGAGCCACATGTGTTTGTACCACATGTACAGACCGCTACCTGGAGATAGAAAGCCTTGGGGATCAGAGTCTGTGTCCTCTGTGCCCAGTCCTAACAACACGCAGTGTGGACAGATGTTGGATCTCCCAGACTGAACACTGAAGGCATCATGAGCATTAGACGTGAAGTGGACCGTGGTAAGTACTGTGAAATATGTCTTCAGATATGCCGTGCCACTCTTTCTGTTGGAAACCCTTCTTTCGCATTTACAACACTTTTCATTCACTCATCATCCTGTCCCACATATGCAGTCTTACTTGGACGACACTGCAAATTAGTCACAGGAGAATGCCCTCTCACATACCACCGCCACTCTTCCCTAAACAACAACGTGTTGACTTGATTGGTACACCTACTGCTGATACACCCTTTCCACTCAACCTGGTAGCACAACAAGACCACAATGTCTGTAATACTCATATACTGAGATCAACTGTTAAGGCTCGTGGTGTGATGCATGCATCTTGCTAACAACCAGACGTGTTTGATACCAAAGGAACGTGTCACCACAAATGCAGAGATAAAAAGTAATTGATGCAATATATGCCTTTATTATATCATTGTATTTAATTGAAGAAATAAGGTCAATTACATGCCTCCTGTTTGTGGAAATAATTTGTTACATTGAAATGAATGGAAGTATGATACTGTGTAACACTCAACAATAAACCCAGTGTAGTAACTTCATGTACATCCAAAAGCAGGCTAAGATCAATAAGACAGGGCAGTAACCGACATCTCTGAACAAGTGTGCTGACAGACCTTACACACTGAAATTATACATTAAACCAAGCAGGCAGTCACAGATGTCAGCTAGCGCATCTGTTTGTCAAAATACTGCTGATATATAGCTATTGCATGGAAGTATTAACTGTTGCTCAGACGCAGTGGTCTGCTCTCAGAAGGACCAAAGGAAACATGGCTGGTGGCTCAAAGTGCGGTGTCATCCTCTTGACCTTGGACCCAAACCCAGAAGTAGGATTCCAATATACCCATCAATTCGTTTGGCCGGGTACTGTGACCTCAAATGTCTCTCAAGGATGCTGGACTGTTAACTCCCCTTCCAAGCTTGGATGGCAATACTGAAAACGCATTATGAAGATTAGTCTTCCCTCTCTCCTTCACTAGCTGTCCAGAGGTTGTCTATAACCCTGCTTTACCTTTTATGCAACTGTATGGGTCACAACCCTCCTCACATGACCCAGAGAAGAAATTCAGTTCACATCAGTCCTGGAAGGGATGTAGTGCCTTCTTTGCAATCTAATTTCCCCTCCCGCAGTCTGCTAGGCTGTGGGCCTAGCACCCTTTTCATAAGATAGGCCCCCACCCTGTGTCTTCTCTATATGGGCTTCCCATATGACAACACTGATGAGACCTATTTGTGGGTGCCTGAGATGCTCACTTAATATCTTCTACCCCTTTCTAATCTCTTAGGGGAAGTGTCATAACCCTGTGAGGGAGAGAGGGGGCAGTTGCTTTGCAATTCCAACAGGTCCTTCTCCGGAGGTGAAGAAAGGGCTAGCCATGAGGCCACCGCTGTCTCTCCACCACCCCTGGACCATGACTGCAGCGTTGAACTCTGGTCTGATCAGTTTTTTACACTAAGTCACTAACTACTGGGCATGGGTAACTCTGGTGCCTCTGTCCCCATCAGGCTTCTTGTTCAGCATCCCCCCCTCATTCTGACTTTATGCGGAATTTCTTGTTTAGACATGCAGACTGCATCACCCTTCACGCAGCCTCTTCTATGACAGCAGTCCCCAGCCTTCAAGTCTGCAGCTATGCCTTTTTTCTACTGCCTCTCTGCCAGCATGACAACTGACTACTCCATTACCCTCTTACACCATGCTCCCATTTTGCACCTTTAAAATTAATCACAACGTACAACATGGTTATTTCAACACATAAACAAGCTCCATTGTATACTCAAAAACTGGCCAAGAGTCTCAGTTTAGATCTAGAATCTGGAAATTGATGAGGCAGAAATAAAGTCCACACTCTGAGTCTCTTCCACTGATCATTCACCATCTAACTGGCAGATGGAATACCTTAATCAGACTCTCGAACAATTTTCATGATGCTTCATTACCAGTTCTTATACCATATGGGTGGATCTGTTAAGGTCAGCAGGGTTTACATGGGAGCAGAACGCCAATATTCTAATGCACCTCAATATTGTAGATCACCCCAAAAGTTCCACTCTGGCACCCTTGATATTGTGATAAGAGTCACCACTCCTTCTCAGCATTAGACTGAACAAAAAATGGTAGAGTAATAAACATAGTGAACAGTCAATAACTGAGTTCTAGATCATAGGGAAAGTTGAAGGGTTTAATTACCAAAAAAATCAAAATAGACATTTCAGAGAAATGCAAAATGTATGCCATGAAAGCTCAGATACAGAGTACGTAGTCAAAAATCATAAGTTACTAAATCCCAATAAACAACAAAATGTCATAAAGACAGCATCTCTATGGCTTTCTACAGCGTGGGAGCATGGTTTTGATACTGCTGTCTAGTTGTTGTTTTAGGGAAAGCATTTCCTAACGAGGGACCGGGGAAAGCACTTCTTAACGTTTTAAACTAAAGCATTCTTAACATTTTAATCTTTTTGAACTATATACTACACTTTGCACTTTACCCAAGGTGGTTCAGTCCTTCAGACTGCCTCTGCATTTTCTCCCCTATGACCTGCGGTGCCCCTTATGTACGAGCAGGCTCGTCCATAGCAAGGTCAGCGTGCTAGTTGTTCTAGCTCAAAGGGGATAAAACCAGCATGCTGACATGACTGCGCAGCTTGGGAGAGTCGTTTTGATAGTGCTGTCTAGTTGTTGTTTCAGGTAAAGGATTTCCTAACGAGGGACCAAGGAAAGCACTTCTTAATGTTTTCACCTAAAGCATTCTTAATGTTTTAATCTTTTTAACATGTATACTGCACTTTGCACTTTACCTAAGGTGGTTCAGTCCTCCAGACTGCCTCTGCATTTTCTCCCCTACGATCTGCGGTGCCCGTATGTAAAAGCGAAAGAAACAATTGATGGACGGAATGCTGGACAATGCAAACATTCACCCCCAGTCACAAGGATCGTGTTTTAATCCATCATTCTTTTGCTCACCACACCACTCCAGTTTGGACCCAGCCATATGCAAATCAGTCTTGACCCTGTTGCTTGAGGAAACAGTCCAGCCTGAACTGCCAAGCCAGGTTCTCCTTGGACCGGAAAGAAGCATCCTGGGACCGGTTTAAGGGCAACACCCTTCTTCAGCCAGGCTAGCTTGAATCCAGTGGTGTTGGGACCGGTTTCAGGGCATCACCCTTCTTCAGCCAGGCTAGCTTGATTCAATTCAATTCAAAAATAGCTTTATTCGGTATTTGACAAACACCATATAAGCAAACATTACAAAATACAATTAAAACACCAACATTAAACATTTAAGTACAAAAATTCCTATTCGTTGCGCTGGTCATTCAATTTAGTCTAGTATTAAAAGTTATAAAAAGTTTTCTAAAAACGTTTGGTACAAAAATTAATTCATTAACTTGATAGGAGGTTGAGGTAAATATGACATATTTATGTATTATGTGGTGTTATTAGGCACAGAATAATACTCCTACAAACCCTCAGCCTTCTACTCACTTCTCATGGATGTATGACTTTACTCCGCATACCGTTACAACTACCTACCATTACAACGCGACCATTACAACGCATACCATTACAACGCATAGCGCTTTGGGGTGCTGGATAGTGGTAAGTATAATTTACTATTCTAACTCCAGTCCCCGTGGACCCTAGGGAAGGTGTTGGATAGTAAATTATACCATTCCCTATCCTATAGCGCCCCCCAGCGCAATGCGTTGTAATGGTATGCGTTATAAAAGTCGCGTTGTAATGGTAGTGCGGAGTAACGAATGCGTTGTAACAGGTGCATACCCTTCTCATAGACCCTCTACATCTTATAATGAACGACAAGAATTTTATCATCACTATAATAGTAAGCTCATCTTGGAGCAAATACAATCTATGGAGGGCTGCTTTACAACTTCTCACACCCCACAGCTTTAGTAGTGGCAGCAGGTGTTTTTTTCTCCCCCAGTGATAATACTTGCAGAATAGGATACAATGTATATTAGTCTGGGTAGCTACTCCATCACACGGGCATTTTGTCAATTTCACAGACCAGTCATTTGGGACAGGGAACGTTATTAATCTGAAGAAAGAATCTGTCCTCAAACGTGCTAAAAGCATTCTGTGATAACAGGAGAAATTTGGCTCCAAGTAAGGATGAAGACCATGATCATGGAGTATCTGACGATGGGCTATAATAGTGGACTTATTCCCATCCAGATAATATCTCCTCTCCTCCAGTAGACCAAGGCATGTCTCTTTTAATGCTTTTTTTGAGATTTGGGCACATGAGGTTGGGTCTAAAAAGAATTCTGGTTGGCCGATGGAGTTCAGAAATTTTTTGACATATGCCAGCCATGGCTGTTTAACGCCATTCACTTGCTGCAGACAATCTTGAATTATTTCCCTATTGAAGGTCGTGTCCTCGCATGTCCAGATCTTGTGCCACAACATGACTGGGGCTATCTTTATCAGATCGCTAATATGGGATCTGTCCAGTTCGTTGTGGCAGATTGTAATAGATGTGGAACGCGGGACTCCTAGGAGATACCTCAGGAAAGCATTCTCCACCCTTTGGATTTCAGAGCTATCTGCAAGTCCCCAGATCCCCGCCCCATAGACAGCTGTAGATACACATTTTGCTGCGTAAATCTTAAGTAGTGTGTCTACCGGTTTCCCGCCAAGTTTTTTGGCAAATTGCTTAAGCGCCCCTATTGCGCGGGCAAAAGCCAGGTTTCGGGAGGTAATCGCTGCAGACCATGTCCCTCTATTGCTGAAAATAATCCCCAGATAAGAAAAAGTTTTGGACATTGCTATCTTTGAATCATTAACATAGGTTTTGCAGTCAGGTACTTTTTTTCTGGTGGTGCATGACATCGTAAAAGTTTTCCCCACGTTTATTATTTTTGGAGACCCCGCTGAGTGCGGGCCATAATCACCGCATCATCAGCGTATAACAGTAGTGGGACTACGAGTCCATTTATCTTAGGGTAATCAACCTCCAGATTGTTCATAGAAACTGCTACCTCGTTTATATACAAATTAAATAAAAACGGTGCGAGAATGCAACCCTGGCGGACACCCTTTGCTATTGGAAATTTTCTGGTTTGCTCGCCATTTTTGCCAAATCTCACCGTAGCGCCTGCGTCTCTGTACAATTCCTGGATAAAACTTAAAATGTTTTTATCTATCCCCATTTTGGTCAGGGTTTTCCACAAGATTCCATGGTCCAAACAATCGAATGCCGAGGTTAAGTCGACGAATGTTAGGAACAGGTTCCCTTTTTTTGATCCAATGTATTTATTTATGAGGGACAGGTTTAAGCCCTGCTCTATGGTTCCCACGCCCGACTTAAAACCGTATTGGAATTTTGATAGTATCCCGTTGCTCTTGGACCAGGTTTGTAGTTTGGTTAACAACACCCTGCCTGCTACCTTCATTAAATTATCTAACAGGGAAATGGGGCGATAACATTTTGGGTCTTGTCTGTCCCCTTTTTTAAATATTGGGATGACTATCGCTTCTTTCCATGTGTTGGGAAAGCCTAATTTGGTGTAAGCATTGAGGACATTTGCTAGTAAGGGGGCCCAGAGGTCTACGTTCCCTTTAAACAGATCAATGGGGACTCCATCAGGCCCCGGGGCCTTTAAACTTGCGCTCTGGGCGATCGCTTGTTCCAGGTCTGTAGGGGTGAACATTACATTTAGTGGAAAATGTCCCTGTGACTGTGAAGGAAGCTCTCTCCCCGCGTCCATCTCCTCTTGTGGGATCAAGTCAAGTGATTCTTTCTTATAGAGGGAGGTAAAATGATTGACCCAGACGTCTTCCGATATGCCTATTTCCATGGAGTCTACCTTCCTATCCTGAAAGAAGGGGGCATTAATTTCTTTCCAGAAAGACGTGTTGTCCCTTAATGCGCTTGCCTTTATCAAAGCTTCCCAGGCTGTGTTTTTAAGTTCTTTCTTCCTAGTTAGGAGGATCAGCTTATAAGCTTTTCTGGCCTCCTTGACTCGTCCGCTATCCCTAGGTACGGTTTTTAGGGCCTGTAAGAGTGCTTTGTGTGCATTAGTACAGGCTCGATTAAACCAGCCATGTATTCTCATTTCATCCCCTGCCTTTATTTTTTTAATTAGCTTCGTATTTATTGTGGCTTTAATCTCATCATATGCCTGTACAATTTGCTCGGGGTTGGTACTTAGTTCCAAGCAGGTAGTAAATTGTCTAGATTCTTTCTGTAGTAAATCTTTTAGAAAATTTGTGGGTTCGATTTTTGCCCATTTAATGGCATAGCCATTTTTCCTGGCCAACGCCACTGAACGACCATGCAGTGTATTCGTGGTACTTATTTTTTGGGTATCAGGTTTCCCTAGTTTAAGGGAAGTACTGATGGGAAAATGGTCGCTTATTGCTAAGCCCTCAGTGTCAAAACCCCCCACCCAGCCTTGATTCCTGTTTGAGACTAGGATAAAGTCGATTACAGTGCCTGCCCCATGACCAAAAAAAGTTGTTTGAAACGCTACGGGTGGCTGGCAGAGTTCATTTATAAAGGCCAAATCCCATTCATGCATGAATTGGTTCAACAAATTTCCCCCTAAGGAATGGTCAAAATGCGTAGTGGGATCCCCTTTTAAATCAAAGATGCCACAGTTTTTTGTCTGACTATAGGGACATAGGTGGCAGTTGAAATCCCCTGCTATGAGTAAGCAGTCTGCCGCCTGGCCGCCTCTCTTTAGCAGTGAATCCAGTTCCGCTATTAAAATTTTAACCTCAACTTTTGGCACGTTATTATAGAGGTTTATCAGAAAAAAGGATCGCCCATTTGATTTGATGAACAGGCCTTGTAGTGAGCTCCCTACACCTGTTTTTGGCCCACTTGCCTCATATATATTCTGTTCTAAGTTACAGAGGTTAGAAGTAAAAATGCACAGTCCCCCAGAGCCTCTGCCTCGGTTACCCTGGATCGAAGGAACGTAGAAAGTGCTAAAACCCTCAATATGGGTCTCATCTGGGTCCCAGCACTCCTGTAGGCAGATTATGTCCTGCCTCTCCATAAAGGTTAGGAATGGCTGGTCCCGCGCTTTTTTCGCGAGCCCCGCGATGTTCCATGATGTTATTTTTAGCGAACATTTCCCCTCATTGGTTGGACGGGGTTCTTCCTGCCTAATTAGTGAGACAATGCCCACAGGCGGGGCTTCAATCTCGTTATCAGTTTGGGTCTTGGTCCTGTCTACTTTGCTCAAGTATGGGATTGTGCTGCTAATTTCAATTGTGGGCCCTAGACCTCTCTCCCTCCATGGCATACTGGGTTTTTCTATTAACTGCTGGCCTGACCAGTTTCCACCCCCCGTGTCTTCCACTGGTGTAATCTCTGTTGTCACGGGATTTGTGTTTGTGTTTTTTACCTGGGGGGGGACATCATAGGTCTTTAATTGGGCGACATTGACTTCTAATACCCCTGTGATGACCTTTATTGGTCAATCGACCATGTCTAAGCAGTCGTATCTGTTCCTTGTGGGAAACCCCCCCCAATAGTCAAAATTTGGGTTGCCTCTACTATGGTGCCAGGGGCGGGAATCCCAGCCTCTGTTCCAGCATTTATTGGTGTTCCTATTTCTGCTTCTATTGGTGTACCCCACCTGTGTCCAAGGCCAGTCTTGGGCGTCATCCCAACCAGTTGTATTCTCGTAGTTGGGAGTATTTAACGGTGGGTAGAAGAAGGAAAGACGCTGTACGTCCACCCCCCCCCTTTTTTCAAGCGCTGGCCAAGAAGAGATATAGTCAACCATGGCAGGGTCGTCACAATTGACTATAACACAATCACCCTGTAGGCTTTTTTTCGTGTCCCCAATCCAAAACACTCTTTTAACTGAGTTGATTCTGCTAAGGTGCGATGGCTGTATAGGTCTATTTTGGCTAAGCCATTGCAGAACTTTATTTCTCAGTGACCACGGGGGCTCATCCGAGCCCTCTGGCAATTCTGAGACCCCTGTTAGGACAACAGTGAACGGGGTAGCCTCAGGTGGAAGGTGGTACGGCCGCCTGAATCTAAAACCCGACCTCTGTTTCCCCTGAGTTTGGGGAGACTGGGTTTTTTGTGATTTATGTGAGGTCTCCTTTAGTTTGGCTAACTGAGTATTTAAAGCCACTAGGGCTGGGGTGGGTTGTACGTTATCACTGGTGGTAACGGGTTGGCCCTTCCCCTCTACAGTTTGGGGTTTGGGGGTGTTTTGTGGGTTTTGTTTGACGCTTTTAGTAGTCTGGGTGTTTCCTTCTTTGTCTTGCCCACGGGGCTTTGGGCACACAGCTGGTAAAGTGGGTGGTTGAGTTGGTTTAGCCGGTTCAGCCGGTTTACTTGGCTGTTTAATTTTCCCCTCCCCCATATCTAGGGTACTCAGTGACTTCTGGGTGAATACAGGAGTATTTAGTTTAGCGAGTTGTTTTTCAATTATCCTTATACTTTTCTCCAGGGGTTTCAGATGGTATTTTAACAATTCCCCCATACTATTTGTAAGAAAGTCATGTAGTGTCACACATGTGGTGCATGGTTTTTGTATACCACCTACTGCACCTAGTGTATCTAGGTTCCCCATTAGCGTGCTATTCTGTGGGGGCGTGTTAATAATCACACTATTGGTTTGTGGTGGGGTTTGCAGCATTACGATGTTGTTACTATACTTATTCAGGTTGCAGGGGTTCACACCGTTTGGTGGAGCTGATGGAAGCTCATGTGGGTTCAACCCCTTGTTTAACTTCTTAGGTATGGCACCCTCCCTATCCCCCATGGAGTTGGGTTCTAAAACCATTTCATGATTGTGTAGGAGTTGTAAATCTGGTGTTTTTTCCAGATCCTCCACAGAATCAGAATCTGAACCTAGTGATAACTGTGTTGCTGACAGGTCCACAGTGTTTGGAACTGTGTGAACTAATGCACTTGCTTGATTCAACAGGGGTATCGTCGGGCCCTTTTGCATTGGGGTTTGTGCTGAGGCCAACGGGCCCAATGATGATCTTTTCCTGGCCATCTCCAGTTCGTGAGACACCCGTCGATCTATTATTTGAATGGTATTATCAATGACGGCATTGGCCTTATTTAGGAATAGGTCAATGGGTCCAGTTATATCATTAGTTTTATCTGCCTTTTTACTTCTGGTGACTCTAGACATGATCGTACGCTAAACTTCTCGTTCTTGAGGGACAAGACGATAGGGCACGAACAGACAGGTCTCACTATAGGCTTTTAACTGTGATAATAATAAACCCCACAATTTAGAAAAAGTTTACAGATGGCTGGGAGAGAAAATGCAAATACCGTGGCCCAGTCCAGTCTCTCACAGTCTGGAACGGGCTGAAACGGGCCCGCCCTTGGCCCGGGCTTCGCCTCGCGCTTCTCCTCGCGCGCGTCCCGCGTTGCGTGTAATGCGCTCCAATTTATGGGGAGGTTGGTACACGGGGGCGTTACCGCCGGGGGAAGAGGCACCAGGTGTTGGAAGCAAAGGCTTCTGGGCCTCGCAGTCCCCCGGTGCAGGCAGACAATGGAGATGGGGTCAAGCGCTTGCTGGGAGCTGACAGCCTCCGTCGAGCACAGGAGAGCTCCCACCAGCAGCGCGACCTCGATGGAAACGGAATGCAGGCAAAAAGTTTACACGAAAAGCGCTCCTCGCTTCTGGTGCTGTAGACGCTCCCTCGCAGGCAGTGGTGAGTTTGTGAGTGGCTAGCTTGATTCCAGTGGTGTAGTGAGCACGGGACCCACAACTGGGCATTCCCTTCCCACTTAGGGCGACATATGCAAAAGAAACAGTTGATGGATGGAATGCAGCACAATGCAAACATTCACCCCCAGTCACAAGGATCTGGGTTTAATCCATCATTCTTTTGCTCACCATACCACCCCAGTTTTGACCCAGCCATATGCAAATCAGTCACTGGAGTCAAGCTATCCTGGCTGATGAGGGCTGAAAGCCCGAAACCAGTCCTAGGATGCTTGTTTCCAGTCCAGGGAGGACCTGGCCTGGCAGTTTGGGCTGGACTGTTCCCATTGGGCGCAGGGTCAAGAATGATTTGCATATGGCTGGGTCCAAACTGGAATGGCATGGTGAGCAAATAAACTATGGTTTTAGGCCCTGATCTCTGTACTGGGGTGAATGGTGAATGTATGACATTGTTCTGCATTCTGTCCATCAATTGTTCTTTTTGCATTTGTCATCCCGAGTGGGGCGGGTATGCCCAGACGTGGGTCCCGTGCTCTCCATGCCACTGGAGTCAAGCTATCCTGGCTGATGAGGGCTGAAAGCCCAAAACCGGTCCTAAGATGCTTGTTTCCAGTCCAGGGAGAACCTGGCCTGCAGTTCGGGCTGGACTGTTCCCATTGGGCGCAGGGTCAAGACTGCTTTGCATATGGCTGGGTCCAAACTGGAATGGCATGGTGAGCAAATAAATGATGGATTTAGACCCAGACCTCTGTACTGGGGTGAATGTATGACATTGTTCTGTATTCTGTCCATCAATTGTTCTTTTTGCGTATGTAAGAGCGGGCACACCCATAGCAAGGTCGGAGGGATAGTTTTTTGAGCACGCAGTGGGCGCGTGCAGTGGGCGTGCTGCTGGCACACCAAAGACAAGCCCGTCTAAACCCGTCAGAACCTGGAATGCGCCATGCGCCACGACCCCTGCCTTGTCTTCCCGCCAGACATATTCTAGGGCACAGCAAATGGCACTAAATAACGGTAAGTGCTGCACTGCCACCATTTGGGATGGGGAAAGGGATTATGTCCCATTTCACTGCAGTGCCTGTAACCTCTCATTTAGGGTCTCAAACCTTCCCTCAATTACTTTCGCCCATACCTGACCCAATAGAATAACAACTTACCAGACTTAGCTATGGATTTTAGCATAGTCACCTTTGCATCTGTTCCTCCACATATCACCTCAAGAGGGAAAAATAACTACCATGTACCTGCTGGCAGTTTGTTAAATGCCATATTGCTCAACACTAGGTCAGTGATTAAGTAAAAGTGCAAGTGTGAATGCCTGTTGCAAACATCAAACCCCTATCTGGTCTTCCTAACAGAAACCTGGGTCAACGAAACGTCAGAGCCCGACTTGCGTTACCAGCAGGATATGCATTGGCTAGTGAGGACAGAATAGGGCAAAAAGGAGGAGGCTTAGCAATCATTTACTGGTCTAGGTCCAAAGCCACATCAGCTGCCTGGTGCAGAAGCTATAACTTTCAACATCACAATTGCTAATACCATCTTATCCCGGCCTACTTCTCTATAGGCCACCTGGGCAGAGAACCCCATTTATCCAAGGTTTACAAACCCTCATGGAATCCTGTCTGGACTCTTCTACTTTCACGATACTGGGGAATTTCAACTTTCATTTTGAATTTGATAAGAATGTAAACACTGCCAGTCTACTAGATAATATGAAGGGTTCCAGACTGTCACAGTTAGTCTTAAAACCAACACATAAGGCTTGTGGGGAGGAGGAGCGGCTGGAGCATCCTTTCGCCGACGAGGAGGAGGAACAATACCCCACTTCCTGGTTGCCAACAATCCAGAACCAGGAAGACTGCAGCAGCGCTCTAGAGGTTGAGCAGTGGAAGGGGGAGGAGTCCCGTCATCTAGCGGAAGCAGGAAGAATAAGAGGCGCGGGATTAGAACGGACGGGGTGCAAGGACGGAGAGGAGGTAGCGGAGCACCTGGCAGCGGAGGACCGAAGAGAGGAGAGCGTAAGAGGAGCGGAGGACCGAAGAGAGGAGAGTGTGAGAGGAGCGGAGGACCGAAGAAAGGAGAGCGTGAGAGTAGCGGAGGACCGAAGAGAGGAGAGCATGAGAGTAGCGGAGGACCGAAGAGAGGAGAGCGTGAGAGGAGCGGAGGACCGAAGAGTGGAGAGCGTGCTAAGAGCAACAGAGACCAATGCTCCAGACACTGCTTCCAAACCCGGTGGGCTGATGGGAGAAGAAGCCATGGGTCCTGCTGCTGCGGTCCGAGAGGCGGGCCGCAGCCCAAGGCAAGTGTTGTTGAAAGGGGCATTCTGGTGGGGTGTGTGGGGAGGCGGGAGGTAGTACGTTTGGGGAGGCGGGAGGTAGGGCACGTCCAGAGGTGAGCCTTGCACAAAGACAACCCCCCCTTTGGTGATGGTAGCACGACCACTTATAGCTGAGACCAGAACAGTAATATCCGGTTGTTTTCTTTTCCCTGAGGCTACACGAACCGGGATATTGGACAAAACCCCTGAGGCTCCAAGAACCAAGAAAACCCCAGAGAAGGAAAGAAAAACCGGAACAATCCTGATCTGTTGTGTGGTGTTCAAGCAATTGGGCTCTTAATAAAGTGAACCTTAGAACAACGCTACTCTGGTCTCGTACTCTGTACACCACTAGCCCCTGACAAGGCTCTTCACACTATTGATGGTATATTTACTAACAATTCTAATCTTACAGTTGTACTACCCCTTACTTGGACAGAAAACATGGCCATTTATTTCAAACTATCCTTGTTGGATAATTATATATCTCAGTCACAGAAGTTGCCCCCTGCCAACGTTAGACCATGGCAAAAAATCAATAAACAGGATCTTCTGGAGACGCCAGACAATAGTCCACCCTTGCTAATGTCAGACAACAACAAGGCGGCCGCTATGGATCAATTGGCCGCAGAAAGTGAGAGAGGGAACGATTTTACCATATACATACCCTGGTACATTGTTATCACTTAGCTAGCATGAACCCCTGTGTAGGCCCTTCTGTTCAAAATTATGGGCCTTGGTTAGATTGGCCAGAGTGCTGCCATTCTTGCTAAGCAAGCACAGAAGGCATGTCTGATCAAGATTTTATTCAGCTCCACTGACTGCGAGGCTTCTCGCTCCAGTTAAGCCCCCACCCTACTGGTGTGCTAAGTTCACGAATGTTAAGGTTCAACACCACCCCCTATTATTGCAACACATAATTGGCCACATCCTAAGATTGTGCATGAGAAAAGGGGAACTTCCCACCGCTGCCACGTCAAGCTGGAGTGATGGATCTGGCAACAGGACGTACAGATTGGTACATACACATATAAATAAAATCCTTTTTGCGCAATAAAACACTTTTCTGCCGCCAAAAGCAAAATTTATGACAAGCTTCCAGTCTACGAGGCATGACCTTTAGTCTAGAGCATATGCGCCGCAGTTACAGGAAGGGCTGTACTTGAATGTAAGGATGGGAAAAGTACGGACCATGCCGTAAGTGACGTAGGTAGGATAAGTGGCATGGGGTGGTGTGAGATGACGAAACCATAGACTTCTCACCGCCTTAAAGCATATAAACAGGAGGTCCACAAAGACCTCTTTGAATTACTCCTCGTAAGCGAGTTCTACCCAAGGGTTACTTGAGAACCCTTGTACATGTACTTTAAATATGCTGCTTTATTTTATATTCTGTCTTAAATGTGGCATTTGCTATATACCCTGTTAACCTTGCTTTTTCCTTATTACATTTGAAGTGTTTAACTTGTAATTGCAGGATTTCTCACTTATAGGCAGATGTGAGTATTCCCAGATAAAATGTACTTTGCTTTTTGAATGCATTTTTGCCACAAATGATAAATGTGTCTTTAAGGTTTTAGGCTCTGTCTCTCTAGCAGTTTAGAAGCTTGTATTGAGTAAATGCAATGTTCAGTAAATGAAATCTGGTCCACGTGACTATCTGAGAATGCGGAGCACTGGATCCAGAACTAATGTGATTTGTATGCCTTTACTCTGAAGTTTCTTGAAGTTGCATCTTCTTAATAAAACTGTTAAACTTTCAGCCTCGGTTTCCAAGTCTCACATATCTGTTTTTCCTATTTTTAGAGCAAGCGTTCCAGGACCCTCCGGTACAAATTAAGGTGCCTCTTTGTCCCTAGCTCACTCTCACGATCATCCCAGCGCAGGCTTTCAGAGCCGTTGCGCCCAGACCCTTGCCCTTCTGCCCGGTAATAAATCTCCCTCTAACATTTTGGTGCCATGAACTCGGGTAGCAGTAACCAACTGACAGGAAACAGACGGACCAGGAGGAAATGCAGGCTGCTAAACAATCGTGCCCTCCTTTCTGACTGAGCCATAAGAGAAGCACAACGCACGGGTAAGTTTATAACTGGACTGCCTGGTGCGATTGTCTTTTCTTGGTTGCAGTGGAGAGGTGTTTGTGTTTTGTGACGCAGCTGTATCCCTGCCAGGTTATCGGTTTGTTACTGTCTGTTGGTCTCGCTATACATTTTTTTTCAAACGGAGGGGAAGTTGTGTGCGAAGTGGAATTCTGAGCCTGAAAGTGAAGTTAGGAAATAAATGTGATTTACGTGTTTATATTTCTAGGAATAGACACATGCTATTGCTGTGCCTCTCTGAAACAAGGGAGGGCACCTGACCGATCTAAAGATTGTCAGGGAAGGGAAGGTGGTTTGGCATCTTTCAAGTGCTTATCTATGTGCTATTGCTGTGCCTCTCTGAAAAGGGAGGACCTCTGATCGATCTAGAGATTGTCAGGGAAGGGAAGGTGGGTTTGGCATCTTTCAAGTGCTTATCTATGTGCTTTTTTTTAAGGGATCCTCTGTCCAACATAGATGTAGAGAGACAGGGAAGGAAAAGATTGCGCCTGGCCTCTTTTCTATATTTATCAAAAAAGGGATCCTCTGTTCAGAATAGAGTAACAGAGAAGGTGACCCTCTATTTCAATAGTCAATAGAGAAGAGGCTAAATCTGAGATCCGAGTAGCTAACGGTATTTGGGTGGCGCCTGTGTAGACAAATGTAAGTGGTTCCCCGGGATGATTAAGTGTTTTTGTCGTAAGCATTATATCTTTGCCAGTTAAAAGTATCTTGGTGCATTCTTCTTCTTTTTGTGTACACCATTATCATAGGAAGCACTTTTAGCGCCCCCTAGTGGCCGAAGTGCACAATTGTTGGTTAAAAAGTGCAAACACTAAAAATATTTGCATTTGCTTTTCTTTTCTGAAACACATGTACAAATGTTCGCTAATTAATAGGCACTGCCAGGACTGTATGTTATTGCTTAGAGCCTAGTGGTATAGATATATAGAGGTTTTTATTAGGTTCAAAAGCATAACTTTTTTGTGATTAGTGTTTTTCATGGTCATTGTATTGGAAGTCACTGGCTGGAACAGAGGCTGACTTTAGTGAGACCATAATATGTAGGTGCACATTGATTGTTTTTTTGTTGATTCTTTGTTTGATTATAATCACATGTATATTGATTGTAGAAGAATATTTTTGTGACTGGCCCCATACCAATTCCATCATTTAAGGGTAAGGGCCCGCTTGTAGGATGCTGCTGCAAAATATTTTGTGAACATTATTGAAGGCCACTGCCAAATGCAGAAGACTGGTTTGTTAGTGAGATTCAATAACTAGGGAGATTGTAAATGCATTTATGTATCCCCATGTGTGTTGATCTGCCACTGATTAATTGAAGAGATTCTGTAAGCCAAAGCATCTTGAGCGCCACAATTGTCACAGATATACTATTTTAATGCTGCTACTTTCCTGTGTGCATAATTGTCATTCAGGATTGCCCCCCCCCCCCCCCATCAGCACTGCAGACTTCGCTAGGAAAAAGCCAGAGAACATTCACTGGGTCATTCAAAATAACTAGGTGTCACTTAGGTCTGCAGAAAATGTTTTTCTTTTAAACAGCGTTTTTCACACAAATGAATAGAATACATGGTTACAAAACATATAAGCATATTTACAAAACAGCCAGGTAAAAGGAGAATAATATTGTCAAATTCAATGCCACCAATTGCCCATTCCCAAGATAACTCTAGGAGATGAGCAGACACCCCATGCAAAACTCAAGACTACAAATCACGGTACACTTAGAAAACGGATGTGTTACTACCCTTTCTGAGGATTTAACACCATCATCTGTTAAGGTCTTGCCCCTAACGCATACAGTCATCTGGACACTAATATCAGCCCTGGGAATTGACACAACAAACTTGCAGCGAGTGAGACTGACAATAGCAGCTATTGGAGTTATGTTATGTTATGTAATATGGTTTTATATAGCGCTCAGCTGCCCCAGCCAAGGGGCGTCCCGGCGCTTTCGACAGCAAGAAGAACTGGCTGCCGCGGCAAAAGCTCAACACAACTCAACACAACAGCCACCAGAAGCCTACTTTAAAGGAAAGAGGTAGGTGGGTTTTAATGGCCTTCCTAAAAGTCAGCAGATCCTCTATGCCTCGTATTTGGGCCGGCAATGCGTTCCACAGTTTGGCTGCGAGATAGCGGAAGGAGCGACCGCCCACCCAGGAGCGCTTTACCCGTGGAACCGCTACCAAGTGCTGCCCTAGAGAGCGCAGTGGTCGCAGAGGAACATACGGGGTCAACAAAGTACAGAGCATCTGAGGTGTAGCGAGCTTCAGGATCTTAAAAGAGAGACAAAGAGTCTTAAATTGGATCCGCTCTGCCACAGGGAGCCAATGCAGCTGATACACCTTTACTCCTTTCCACACACAACGCAGAAGAATAATGCCAACACCCACAGCACATTCACCAGCCTATGACGCAGATGGCATGTATCCAGGACAGGTTATCAAGACTGACCTAGAACTCTTATCAAATGACCAGGCAGCCATAGGCCATGACGATAACTTAGTCCCAGACATCTCAGATGATTCACGAGACAGTAGACCAGTGAGTACACAGGGCCAGCTATCCCTAAGCTCCCAAAGCCCAGTACTGCAGGGCTCAGCATCAGGAATGCCAGGTCAGATTGACACGCTATTTACAATAAAAAATGACACCTGCACACCTGCTTCCAACTCTGCAGCCCCCCAGCAGAAACAGGACCAAGAGAGCGATGGGGCCTCTGGCGGTTCACAGCACAGCTCCCACATGCCACTCCCTAGACCTAATAGCCCAGCCCCCACATCCTTCACTAAGGATAACAATACCTCAGGGACAAGAACAAGAACTAGACATTATGGCCCATTCCGATCCCCTAGCCAGCAGCATTACAATACACAGACACACTATAATGAGTGGCAGCCCCTGAACACTGGTCCCAAGCGAAAGGAAGAACACCTGCTACAGTTCAATGAAGAAAAAAGAGACAGCGACCAGTATCCCTCTGAGGTAGTCACTGAGGAAGATAGTGGCAGGCGGACGACAGAACGCGACTTATGCCAAAGAAAAGAAGCAGAGAAGCAGGGGATATGTCACATGAACAGTACTCAAGAAGCCCCACTGGCAATACAGCAACACTCCAGCGACTGCCATTACACGTAGGCAGTGTAGAGGATAAAATGACTGAACTGATGGGTGGCTTGGGCCAATTTATTAAGAAGCAATAACCAGCACTCAATGAATTAGCAGGTGCTGCAAACCTAGCAGGGTCACACAGTGGTGGGGTCCCAACTATCATGCCACAGCAAGGCCATGGATAGACTTACATCAGGAAGCCCAAAGTGCAGCCCCACCACAGAGCTACACAGCAGCTTCTCTTACAGTCAACTTCTTAAGTAAACCCCAGGCTTCACCATCAGTCATTAACTACAACACCCAGGCATCACCTCCAGTAGTTACACCACGTAGGCCAGTAACGCCACAGCTAGACCAAGATCATTTGGATCTGTCAAATGTGCTAGAACGGGCAAAAACCAGGAGAAGACAGAAAAGAACAGAGATAGAAAATATTGCAGTGTTAGGTAACGATGGGCCACCTGAGGACATCTCACAGGAATATGATGTATCAGGTACAGCACATCTGCGCACCACCAGATCTAGAGCACTTCACCGCATGACCCTTAACAGGCCAAGACCACCACTGACCAATGGTCTAATGCCAAGTGAGATAGTAGTACTTGGAGAAGGGTCTGACTATTATGTCAATCCATTCTCAGATAACTTGGCAGGCTGGACAGAAGCTAATGCACCTCAAATGAAGGTGTGGCCCCGAGAAGGATCTTTTAAACAAGAGGAAATGGCCACTGCTGAAGAGTGTATCTTGCAGGGGGCAGGAGACAAGGATTGGGACTATGAGTACATGCGCCAAGGCCTAAGGGTCTGGCAGAAATACGCACGCAGTTACGGTCACACAAGACCTACAGGGGTAACACACCAGCTGCCCCTGCTGTTCAAAAGTGTCAATGACCCCCCCATCTCTGTCTCTTGGTCCCTAATGGACAAAGAAAATTTGAAAAATGAACTCCCACCCCTCACAGAGGGTGCGGGAAAGTGGATAGAAGCCTTTGAAAAGCACACTGCAGGTGTGTCATTGGCTATTAGGGATGTGAAAAGTCTGCTCACCTCCCTGATTGGAGAGGATGCAGAGGAAATGTTTACACGCATCGACACAAGACTTTCCACCACTAATACAAAATTAGATGGTGATCCTTTCAATAAAATAAGATCAGCGCTATGGAATGAACTGCGCCAGAAGTTTTCCAATGTCCCAGACCTCGGATCTCTAATGTCACAAACAAGGCAATTAGCAATTGAAAACACAGGTGCTAAATTAGTACAGCAAAAATTAAAGGAAAGAGAGGCTCTTGACGCAGTTATGGTAGCCACACCAGTGAGTCAAATGAGTTTTCCACAAAGTGCCTTGAATGTACTAGGAGGTAACACACAGGTAACAGCACAACACATACAACCACAGCTACCTCAGCAACACATGCCTGTGTACCAAATGGTGCCCCAGACACAAGCCCTTGTACCACAGGGAGCTACAGTACTGCCCTCCATCAATTTGGTTTCACAGGGCACCATCCAGCAGTACCAGGCTGGAGGATATTCAAGTTAGGACAGCCCGCAGATAACTCTAGTGTGTCCCGTGTTGTCATGTCTCACAAACATTAGAGAGGACCCAGTTGTGCATGTCATGATTAATAACAACACGTATAGTTTCTTGATTGACACAGGTGCTACATTTTCCTGTATCAGGGAGGGAGCACTGCCCATCTCCAACCAGAGTGCAAACACACTGGATTTCTCTGGGGCAATAACAAGGGTCCCTTTCACCGAGCGAGTACCAATAGAAATAGGAGGTAAATGTATTCAACAGCGTCTACTTTACACAACACAGTCCACAGTAAATCTCTTGGGACGTGATCTCATGGCCAAATTAAATATGAGGATATATTTTCATGAGAACGGCACAATGACTTTCTCCATTCCTGATACACCACCGACCAGAATGATGGCTGTCAAAAAAAATTCCTCAAGATATGCGGTATTTTTTGATCATAGGCCTGAAGAATGCCCTCTTCAATGTCCCATTGCATGCTGACAGTCAGTTTTTATTCGCATTCAGAAATAGGCAGTTCACATATCAAAGGTTACATCAAGACTACTGTGAATCCCCCAGTGTGTTCAACAGAGTTGTCAAAGATAATTTGTCAAACTTCCAATGTGACAGCACTCTGCTACAATATGTCGATGACATACTTCTCAGTAGCACCACAGAGCAAGAGTGCCGACAAGATACAACTGCTCTACTTACAACACTAGCACAGAGAGGTTACTAGGTAGAGAAAAAGATTTTTAAAAAAATTTAAAAACCTGCAATGCTGTCGGCTGTCTGGAAGAAGTGCAGTATCTAGGTCAGATAATTTCAGCATCAGGGAGAAGAATTACCCCAGGAAGAGTATAGGTAATAAGGAACACTCCGGAACATCAGAAAGTGGGTCTTTGATTATTCTACTGTCACTGCCCCACTCCTGAAAGCTGTCAAAATGGCTAAAGACAGGCATAACAAGATTGACTGGACACCTGAAATGACATCAGCCTTTGTAAAATTAGAAGATGAGATTACAAATGCCCCAGTGTTAGGCTCTCCTGACAACACAAATGAATTCTATCTGTTCACTCACTGCAATGGACAGGTCATGACAGCAGTCCTCACCCAAAAGTACCCCATGGGCCACAAAAAATGGCATACTTCAGTAGCATGTTGGACTCAGTGATGAGGGGCCATTATCCTTGTGAACAGGCTTTATCAACCACAGTATTTGCTGTTGAAAAAAGAACCCCCATAGTTATGGGCTCCCCTATGACACTGTATACTAAGCATGCCGTCTTTGCAATAATACAAAAAGCTAAAACGACCCTTACCACACAAAGAGTGTCAGGATATGAAGTCATACTGTCATTGCCATCCATGAAGGTTGTTAAATGTCACACTGTGAATCCAGCCACGTTCTTTGCCCATCCCGTTGCCACCACTGATGATGACACTCATGATTGTGCCACATACTGCCCAGATGAGTCAGGAACAGCAAAAGAGGACCCATTACCAGACAGTACAGACTACTTCGTTGATGGTTCTTCTACCATTGATCAAGAGACAGGGATACGATACACAGGAGCTGCAGTAGTCAGAGCACAACAGAATAACTCCTCAGACTCTCTAGACATTGTACAGCAGATAGCATTGCCATCACATTACTCAGCACAGGCAGCAGAGTTAGTGGCACTGATTGCAGCCCTCAAACATGGAGCTGATGAGAGAATTACTGTATACTCTTATTCTGCTTATGTCACCACAACAACACATTCCAGCATCTTGAGATGGAAAAGGCGTGGATTTCTTAAAACAGATGGCACGCCTGTGATGCACAAACAGTTACTTGAAGAACTAATAGACTCATTGACATTGCCCACAGAAGTAGCTGTAGTAAAATGTGCTTCACACACAAATGGCCAAGATTTCGTATCCAGAGGGAATGCCATGGCAGATTGGGCTGCAAAAGCAGCAGCCAGAGGGCCCCGACCTGTACAATCTCTATCCCCAGCACACAATGACTGTGCCCCCATCCTGCTTGCCCAAGATGCACCCTTAGCAGTGCAGGAAGGTACACAAAATACAGTTGATGACAAAAGTGAGTCGCCACTCTCAGATACCCCTGACCCAACACTTCCACACACCATCGATGATACACAGCAATATGATCTCATTGCACACTTGCACCTCCGAGAGATACAGGAAAGTGCCCCACCTGAAGAAAAAGAGTTGTGGAATAAGAGGGTAGTACAGCAGGATGTTTTCAGATTTTATTTACAGACAGACAAAGACAGGAAAACCTGTCATGCCACAGGCTCTTTTGCAAATAGCACTCACTCGGTTACACCTTCCTACACATGTCCCTCGTGATGTCATGTCCACAACTTTGCAGACAGAGTGGTTCATCCCCAATGCATATGAGCTTATACAACTCTTTGTTCATCAATGCCTCATTTGTCAACAGTATTCCCCTAATACAGCTATGAAAACAGTCGCAATAACAATACTAGGACCCAAGGGTCCTTTTAGAGAGCTCCACATTGACTATGTAGACATGATTGACAGGTGCCAGAACTACCGATACCTCATTGTAGTGGTATGCCCTTTCTTATAGTGGATTGAAGCAGGACCATGTGTCCATTGTGACGCAAAGGCTGCAGCTACCTTCCTGCTTCGTGAGGTCATATGTCGCTGGGGATTGCTGGATGCCATTCGCAGTGACTCGCAGTGGCAATTGCAGCCATTTTTCAGACACCATTTTTGACACAATTGCCACAATGTTAGGAGTAAAACATAAGTTGACTTCAGCCTATCACCCCCAAGGCAATGGTATTTGTGAGTGCCTCAACGGCCTGTTTACACTCAGAAAGACTCCCAGTTCTGATCACCACCTCACACCTCACCAGATTGTCACTGACAGATCAATGAATTTGGTTGTTCTCTCCACCAGACCTAAACCAGACGCTGAACTTTCTACTGATATTCTAAAAGCTGAATTGTTTGTTCATTTATATGCCCTAATGCGTGCTTCAAAGTTCCTTTCCATTCAGATACCAGAGACAAAGAACAAGGGTCCTTCTGATGAACTTCCGCCAATCTGCCTTGGGACACACATCTTTGTAAAGGAAGCAGTCCGGAAGTGGAGAGACCTCAAATTCAACGGACACTTGCAAATGGACCCTTCACCCACAGCTGTCCGAATAGCCAAAAAGGAATGGATTCATCGAAGCCACGTGAGGATCCACCCGGCACCGTCCGAGATCTGAACATTGACCGAGAGGAGGGCATCATATTTCCACTGGCTATCCAAGAACATGAGCATGGAGATCGTATGATGGTCTATGGACTAAGACGCAGTAACAGACCCACCCCCCCATACCAACCTATCAGTCAAAAAGATATGTACAATCGCTATTATTTTCTTTGTTATGTTTGTTGCTTCAATAGCTGTATTCCACTGGTTTACAGTGCGATCAGAGAGAGAGAGAGAAGCTACTAGCAATGTTAGATCTGCCGCCACAACAGGGCACCCCATGTCCAAGACACTTCCTGGTTACAAGCAAATTGGGATAAGAACCAGTAGTAGCTATGATACTCATGTACCGCCCACCTTGACACCTTCCTCACCGCAAGCCTACCCCACAGAATGGGACATGGTACTTGATCTCACCCTGAATCCCCCTGTGTCAGATACCCCTAAACGTTCCCGCCAAAATAAACTAAGTGTCAGAGATAAAATGGTTCGAGAGAAAGTGCCAGTCAGATATACTTCACGTACCCAATGTAAGAAAGAACAGGCTGTGCGAATTTCAGACTGGGTCAGTAATCTCCAAAACACAGTTGTTTACACCTTCGACCAGCACTCTATGCCTGATTTCCACTCCCAGCGCCCTAGTAAGACAGCAGAAGATAATGGGATTCACAATGCTCTATTAGACAACATGTGGTACAGAGACATGAGGAAGGTTGGAAGAAAGGTCACAAATGAGTCCTGCTTTGTATGTTCACACATTCCTCACACTGTAGGCGCAGATAAATTGATCTTTCCCAAAGAAGTCCCACCGCCCACCGCCAAATGTCTCCTACACCTGTTTCTTTGCCGCATACATAGTCAGATACAGCTCCACTCAGCCAAAATAGATGATGCATTTGTAAACGCCACAGAGTGGGATGACAAGTATGTTACATTTACGGTCGTCACTAATCCATTGGAATTTGAAAGGAGAATGGAGGTTTACTGTGATATGAAAGTGCCTGCCGACATAATGCAGGTTTGGGAATATCACTATAAGATACTATGGTACTTCACCTTCCCAACGCCCCCATCGAAATGCCACTCACCCGAACATCAACAAGCTAACCATTCCCATGACACATGCCCTTGTCAGTGGAGACCAATTCTGCACCTGAAGGCCAATATTTATTTCAACAGCAAGTGGAATGGCCCACATGACTTAATATGTAAGGCAGCCTCTTTAGGTAGCCCAATTGTAGGACAAGAGCACAAACATTATTTCAATGAGGATATTGAGAGGGAGTGTGCTGAGATATGGGCACAGGAAACTAGAAGATACACTGGGCACAGGAAACTAGAAGATACACTTTCAATGAGGGTACACCATACAAATCAAAAAGATCATACAAACTAAAGTCTCCTAGGTAACGGAACAGTTCCTGTGGGTCGAAATACTAATTGCAGCAACACTATTTTTAATTCGGACCTTCAGTAGGGCACCTCCAGCCTCATGGACATCTATTGGGCCTGCGGAGAGCACATCTATCTGCAGCTGCCTCCCCACTGGCAAGGACTCTGTTCTATCGTCACGATGCATGAATTGCATCTGGTTGTTCCTGCAGCGAACATTTCCCACATTCATACCCACCCGATGACAGGTGATGTCACCCTGCTCCACCATCGAAAAAAGGAAGTCAAGAAGTATTTCTCACATGGCCCATTTCAGGAGATTCCACAAGAATTCCGCCTTTTCAACGGTGCTGAACTTTTCTTCGGGGGTGTTATCCCCCTGTTCCAGACCAAAGCCAATGCCCGCTGGCTGCAAGTCACAAGATATGAACTAACGCCGTGAAACTACGACCTCTGCGACTTATGGTTCTGGAGCACAGATACGTTCTAGACCAGTTAACAGCGATGAATGGTGGTGTATGTGCCAAGGTGGGCAAGTCCTGCTGTACTTTCATATTGGCCAATGATGCGGACAATGGAACACTTACAAAGGCCATCAAGGACTTGGACAATCTGGGAAAACAGATGCATGAGGAAGGAGGTGCACAAGCAGACCTTTTACCTAAGTGGTTCAATTTGGACTCGATGCCTTTATGGCTTTCTGCAGTATTAACATTTTTAATGCCAATATTTTGTGTGTTGCTACTGTTGTGTTTCGGGACACAGATATTGCTTCATTGTGTTAAGAGATTCAGCTCTAAGGTAGTTGGGATGAACTATGAAGACTCAGGAGGATACACAGGAATACGCAGGGAACAAGGGTACGAGGAAGGAGTAGCAATGCTAAATACAGTAGAGCTTACCATCCCTGACTATCGCACATTACAGGTTCCTCTGGATAGTAACTACCAGGCCCAGGTGCATAGTGGCCCACCACTTTCCTTGGGGAGAGACTTGGTACATCCTTATGAGACAATGTGTGACAAATTAGGGGGACCACATGAGGACTTAGGAGCTGCCCTGAACAAAAGCCCAGAAGAGCCGGTCCTTCATGACTCACCACCTTAAGAAATCACTATATCACCCTTTCGGCCCTATACAAGAAATCCATTCTGGCAACAAAGAAGGCCTATTTCTCTTTCAAAATTCAGACCGCCGAAAATCGGCCTAGAGAAATCTTTGCCACTGTTCAAGAGCTAGCGTATTCTGATAGGGCCACACTTAAACCCGCTCCCTCACAGCCTCTCTGCGACTCCCTTAACTCTTTCTTTCTCGATAAAATCAGTGCGATTAAAGCCAATATCCCCTTCCCCTCTCCCTCCTTCATTAGCCCTCAATGTCCTCCAGTCGCCGCGCGTCTGGATTCTATTCCTCCTCTCACACCAGACTCCTTCCTCTCTCTCCTCCCCTTGGTTAAGTCTGGCTCTCCTCTGGATCCCTGCCCGGCACATATTCTGAAACAGATTTACTCTGCCTGCGTCTCACCTCCCCTCACTTTTCTTAACAGTTCACTTTCCCAGGGCATTGTCACTCCATCACTCAAATCGGCGGTTATCCTACCCATCTTAAAAAAGCCCGGCGCCGACCCGTCGGTGTCAGCCAACTACCGCCCCATTTCACTCCTGCCGTTCCTGGCCAAGGTACTGGAACGCCATGTTGCAGGAATTCTGAGCACGTTTGTGGATAAAAACAGCGTCTTGGCCCCCAGGCAGGCTGGCTTCCACCCCGCACACTCCACTGAGACCGTGGTTATATCGGTCCTGGACAACCTCAGGGAGGGCATGGACACTAGTCATCCCCAGGCCTTGGTCCTTCTCGATCTCTCCGCCGCTTTTGACACGGTGGACCATGCCATCTTACTTTCCCGTGTCAGAGCGGCGGGAATCGAGGGTTCGGCCTTAGTCTGGCCGTCCACCTTCCTGAGTGGCCGTTCCCAAGCAGTCCGCCTGGGTGACTATTCGGCGGACTTCCGGCCAGTACAGTGCGGGGTTCCCCAAGGTTCCTCTCTCTCCCCTTTGTTATTCAATCTCTACATTGCCCCTCTCATTTTTGCTCTTCAACACCTGGAGGTCGCCGTTTACAACTATGCGGATGACCACCAGCTCATTTTTTCTCTATCCTCCTCCCCCGCATCAATATCCAATTTTCACTCTGTTATGACCTTCATTCAGGACCGGATGACCCACAACCACCTGAAACTCAACCCCGACAAAACGGAGTTGGTGTTGACGGATGGTTGCTCCAGTCCTTGGTCCTCTCTTTTTTGGCTCCCTTCTTTAGGTCCCTCTCCTACTCCCTCCTCCTCGGTAAAATCTCTTGGTTTCAAACTCAATGACCAACTCTCCCTGCACTCCCAAGTCAGTGCGGTTGTGTCTTCAGCTTTTCTATCCCTCCGCACAATCCGCAAAGTCTCCAGGTTCTTCTCCCCTTCAGCCCTCAAACTTATACTCCTGGCGATGGTTTCATCCCACTTGGACTATGGCAATGCCCTTTATTGTGGCATGCCGGCGTACCTCGTGAGGCGTCTCCAGCTGGTCCAAAACCAGGCGGCCCGCCTGGTCTTTAACTTACCTAAATCGCATCACGTCACGCCCCTCCTCAAATCCCTACACTGGCTCCCCATTCAGCAACGTGCCCTATTCAAGCTTGGCTGCATCATTTTCAATGCCCGGTCTGGCTCTGCCCCTGCCTTCATCACTTCTGCGATTCACTTTTACGTCCCGTCTAGGGAATTGCGCTCATCCACCCAACAATTCCTCGTAGTCCCCCGCTTCAAACGAAAAAAATGGGGAGGTTCCAAATTTTCTACTCTTGCCCCCGCCTTCTGGAACTCTCTCCCGACCCACTTGAGATCCTGCCCTCAGTATTCCACCTTCCGTAAGGCACTCACAACGTTTCTTTTTGCCCAAGCTTTTCCGTCTTAAAACGCCCCCCTGGTTCTTAGTCTTTTCTGCTTTTGGGATCTGTAGTACTGCTTAGCGCCATGAAACCGCATTGGTGTACGTGCGCTCTAGAAATATTTTTAAACTCAAACTCATGGCCACTCCCCTCGGCGCCAGCTAAATATGCGGTTCGAATGGTGTTCAATAAATGAACAAAAAGGGGGAATGAGAGAGGGAACGATTTTACCATATACATACCCTGGGACATTCTTATCACTTAGCTAGCATGAACCCCTGTGTAGGTCCTTCTGTTCAAAATTATATGCCTTGGTTAGATTGGCCAGAGTGCTGCCATTTTTTGTTAAGCAAGCACAGAAGGCATGTCTGATCAAGATTTTATTCAGCTCCACCGTCTGCGAGGCTTCTTGCTCCAGTTAAGCCCCCACCCTACTGGTGTGCTAAGTTCACGAACGTTAAGGTTCAACACCACTCCCTATTATTTCAACACATAATGGGCCACATCCTAAGATTGTGCATGAGAAAAGGGGAACTTCCCACCGCTGCCACGTCAAGCTGGAGTGATGATGTGGCAACAGGACGTACAGATTGGCACATACACATATAAATAAAATACTTTTTGCGCAATAAAACACTTTTCTGCCGACCAAAGCAAAATTTATGATAAGCTTTCAGTCTACGAGGCATGACCTTTAGTCTAGAGCATATGTGCCGCAGTTACAGGAAGGGCTGTACTTGAATGTATGGATGGGAGAAGTACGGACCAGGCCGTAAGTGACGTAGTTAGGATAAGTGGCATGGGGTGGCGTGAGATGACGTTACCATAGACTTCTCACCGCTTTAAAGCATATAAAAAGGAGGTCCACAATGACATCTTTGAATTACACCTCGTAAGTGAGTTCTTCCCAATGGTTACTTGAGAGCCCTTGTACATGTACTTTAAATTTGCTGCTTTATTTTATATTCTGTCTTATGAAATGTTGCATTTGCTATATACTCTGTTAACCTTGCTTTTTCCTTATTACATTTGAAGTGTTTAACTTGTAATTGCAGGATTTCTCACTTATAGGCAGATGTGAGTATTCCTAGATAAAATGTACTTTGCTTTTTGAATGCATTTTTGCCACAAATGATAAATGTGTCTTTAAGGTTTTAGGCTCTGTCTCTCTAGCAGTGTAGAAGCTTGTATTGAGTAAGTGCAATGTTCAGTAAATGTAATCTGGTCCACATGACTATCTGAGAAGGTGGAGCACTGGATCCAGAACTAATGTGATTTTTATGCCTTTATACTGAAGTTTCTTGAAGTTGCATCTTCTTAATAAAACTGTCAAACTTTCAGCCTCGGTTTCCACGGCTCACATATCTGTTTTTCCTATTTTTAGAGCAAGCGTTCCAGGACACTCCGGTACAAATTAAGGTGCCTCTTTGTCCCTAGCTCACTCTCACGATCATCCCAGCGCAGGCTTTCTGAGCTGTTGAGCCCAGCCCCTTGCCCTTCTGCCCCGTAAAAAATCTCCCTCTAACAAAAGGACAAATAAACTACGGAAAAATAATGCCTCAGCCCCCTGGTTCACCTTGGATCTTAAACTCATAAAACCTAAGTGTAGACGAGTGGAGCAGGCATGGAGAGCAGATTACAGTGAGCAAGGTAAACTTACCTATAAACAAGCATTAGCTGAGTAAAAGGTAGCCATTAAAAGTTCTAAAATGAATTACTTTACAAGTAAAATCAAAGCTGCTAAAAACTCAAGAGAGCTTTTCAAGACCGTCACCCCCTTGTCCAAATTTCAACAGGCGAATCAATTTGCACCTGATCAAGCCCTCTGTGACAAAGTGGCCAATTTCTTTCAGGCTAAGGTCTGAACGGTCTATGACGAACTTGCTGGAAAGGTCCTGTCACTATCAGGCCCCTCTCACTACCGTCAGAGGATTCTATCTTGGACACCACTGCTTGTCAGTTGACCAGTTTCTCTCCTTTAACTGTGGATAAAGTACATGATTTGTTACTATCCACAAAATCAATGTCCCGGACTGATCCCTGTCCCCCCGCTATAATATATTAGGCCTCTGATAAGATCAGTACTAAACTAACCCCACTTCTGAATAATGTCATTAGGTCAAGAACCTACCCCGCCTCTTGGATGAAATCCTGCAGCAGACCCATTCTAAAGAAACCCTCTCTCCACCCATTCAAGGTGAAAAACTATCGACCTATATTTTGCTTACCACTGGTGGCTAAAATCCTAGAAAAATCAATTAACTAAGACCTAGTTGGCTATCTAGACGCCAAAGACCTTTTTGATTCCACTCAACATGGCTTCAGACCAAGGCACTCCACCGAGTCAGCTCTAATCATGGCCACAGTGAAAATACGCAAGCAGCTGGACGGGGGAGGAAGAGCCGTCCTAATACTACTTGACCTGACAGCTGCGTTTGATACAGTGAATCATCTGGTACTGACGCAGAGGCTGAAGGCAATAGGTGTTAAAGAGGCTGCCCTAACCCTTCTCACCCCGTTCCTCACTGCAAGGGAACAGAGGGTGTGTTGGGACAGTTTTCAATCTGAGAGGTTCTCCCTCCCCTGTTCCCCGGCTCAGCATTGTCACCAACTTTATTTAACATATATGTTATTTCTCTGGCCAAGCTGACTAGGGCTCACGGTTTCTCACTGGTATCATATGCTGACAACACAGATTGTCATCTCTATTTCCTCGAGTGTCGAAACCGCTGGGGGAGATTTCACTGTTGTCTGAAGAAAATCATGGAGTGGATGCAACAGAAATATCTTAAATTAAACACAGACAAAATGGAGGTCATGGAGTTTGGGAATGGGCCACCACTCTGGGATCAAACCTGTTGGCCGGCAGAAGCAGGTCATTGCCCAAATCCTTCTGCAAAAGTTAGGAACCTAGGATTCCTGTTTGACGGCCAACTAGACTTTGCAGGGCTGATTAATCAGTTGACATCATTCTGCTTTTTTCTAATAAAAATCCTGTGCAAAATCCTGCCTTTTATCCCTTTAGTATATACACAAAAAACAAAATTCCCTTTTCCTTTTGTTATGGGTGGAAAAGATCGGTATCTTCAAAACCACTTGTCTATACAACATACACTATCTCATGAACAAACTGGTACAGGGTATAATCTTGCCAGATTACCAAATTTACATAGCTATATCTATACAGTGCCCCTTGGTTAAAAACAAAACAAGTTCAAAGATATGTGTTATTCGCCTATTTTATTTGTCAGAAAATTATTTTTATCAACATAATTAACACGATACATTAAAAACAATTGATCATCAGTTTTATTTAAAACATACACTCTACATAATAAAATTAAGAAAAAGACTGTTGACGCAGCGTTTCGGTATTCAAAATGATCGTCACCTTCTTCAGGACAATAATTTCAAAAATTTAAAACCATCTAAACAAAATATAAACATTGTATTAAAAACTGGCAGTGATGGAATATAGCATTATATGTGACTGTGGTTCCCTTCATAATGGAACTACAATTTTTACAAGAGCCACACGGAAAATTTCCTGCGGGCGATAAACCATCAATTGTACTCATTTGATTCCTATTTCTTACATACGGGTATGTATGGTCTAAATGGTTCCTTATCGTTTTGTTTCTTCTAAATACGAAGATCGGTATGGGTAGGGGAACAGGGCTCGCATTGTTGAGTAGGTTCCAGTTTTTATTTATTACATTCTTGATTTTATTACTTACATTTGAAAAGTTGGTGACACAAACACGTTGTTTCTCAGTTTGGTCTTCTCACTGTTCCTTTAAACTTATTTTTGTTTTTAACCAAGTGGCACTGTATAGAAATGGCTATGTAAATTTGGTACGTGAGTCCCGTGCTCTCCATGCCACTGGAATCAAGCTATCCTGGCTGATGAAGGCTGATAGCCAGAAACCGGTCCTAGGATGCTTGATTTCGGTCCAGGGAAGACATGGCTTGGCAGTTCGGGCTGGACTGTTCCCATGAGGCACAGGGTCAGACTGATTTGCATATGGCCATGTCTGAACTGGGGTGGCGGAGTGAGCTAAAGAACGGTAATGGAATAAACCCAGATCAGTTGACTGGGGGTGAGTGTTTGTATTGTCAACGCTCCGTCTATCACCACCTTTGGTTTTTCTATGTAAATTTGATAACCTGGCAAGATTATACCCTGTACCAGTTTTTTCATGAGATAGTGTATGTTGTATAGACAAGTGGTTCTGAAGATACCGATCTTTTCCACCCATAACAAAATGAAAAGGGAAGTTTGTTTTTTGTGTATATATTTATACCCATCCCCTTTCCAAAAGAAGGGTACCTCCCATATTACCTTTAGACTTTATCCCTTTAGACCTGAGAAATTGGTTGTAGTCACCCTAATTCTCATCCAATTTGACTACTGTATTTCACTCTCTCTGGGCGTAGACAAACACCAAATGCTAAAACTTCAATCACTGCAACATGCAGTAGTGCGAGTGCTGCTCAATATTCCAAAATACCGCCATATTTCCAGTAGCATTAGGGCACTTCACTTGCTTCAGGTCAAGCGGTGCATCAAGTTCAAGTCGCTATGCCTGGTGCATAAAGTATTGTATGGTGGAGGGTCAGTGGACCTACAGAAACTTTTTCAGTGGTATTTACCACGTCAGAGTCTTAGATATGCCAATAAAGGTCTAGTCTAGGTCCCTGAAATCTATAAGGCCAGATGGGGAGGTAGAAGCCTTTCCTACTGAGCATCGAAGCTCTGGAGTGAACTTCCAGCCACCATTAGGTTTTAACCTTCCAGACCCCGGTTTAGGAAAATGCTTAAGACCTAGCTTTTCCCTTCACTGGAATGAAGCTGTTTCACCCGAACTCTACTTGCTTTGTTCTATACACAGTGCCAAGACACCTCGGCATTCATGCGCTCTACAAGCTTTTTACTTACTTTACTTACTTACTGTGGGAAAAGGAAAGGCTCTCTCTAAATGGGCAGAATCCTGTGAGGAAAATTAATTGCTCACCCTGAGGTTTTTATACACATTTAAGCATATGGAAAAAAACCTGCTAATTCTGCATGGTGGTACTGATAACACCTATTGAGCATCAAAGACTCATACATTAACAAGCCTACAATGGATCTTCCAATGGAAGTGTCCTTCAGTTTGTTTCATTACTTACATGAAAAGTTTCATACACAATACATGCACTCTAAGAAAAATAACCAGTTGCATCACAGTGTCCGGTTCACGGTGAAGACTGTGGGGAGGGAAGACATGAAGGTGGACATTGATTGGGAGGGGCAATGAGCAGGAACAAGATGAACTGAACACCAAAACACATCCATATCAATAAAACAATGTCTCTGCATAAATGTGGCACAACTAGACCACATTAATAAACACACTTCTAAACACCTAATAGAAATCATTTCAAGTGCAACAATAATAATTCATCAGTTATGGCTATATCCATCATAAAAATCATTAGTATTCAAAAATAATTTGCCACCCAAAATTGCACATTTAGGAAAAGCTGCCACATTTGCATATGATACTACTAAGCATTAATTCACTGGTCGGACATCTTTCTTTTGTACTTCTGCACTACAGCCCACAATGCTTCCATGTAGTAATCTGTCTCATAATACTTTCGATAATCATTTTAGGCATCTGCAGATTCATGAAGCACTACAAGCCGCGCATCATCTAGACATTGACAAACAAGATGACAAGACCTAAGCAGATAAGAAAAGGCGAGAAGCCACTGGATGCAAATAGTTTTGTTGTTGAATTAGTACTTGCACTTTAAAGGACCTCGTAAGTTTCAGGCTTTCTCCTCCTGGGTCCCTCTAGCAGTAGTGAAATCATTCGCACTGTTGCAATCACTCTACCATTTACACTTAAAATACAACAAGTTTTTCATGCCTCTGTGGTCAAACAAGTTCATCCTAATATGTGTTTGCAGTCTCAAGTGGCTGGTGACAGAGGATGAATAAAAAGGTGTACTGATGTATTCTTCGAGCGAAGGAGCACTCTCAGATTATCTTGGTGAAAGTTAAGCAGTGCACTATCAACAGTTAATTGCTTCCTAACTCGCCTTAGAAGTGTTTTCTTTTTTTTTTTGCAATACATTTTATTGGGTTTGTAGATGAGTGCTGGTATAAAGCAATGCGTCCAATACAGTTTAGTTGTGTGATGAGTTGGCAAGTAACTCAGTTGAAAAGTACACATTTGCACATTTCCATTCATGTGTATGTTGGGATTTCGTGCAAATAAGTATGTGAGTATCTAACAGTGCATTCCCTAACAAAAAAATCATTCTTAAAGAGACAGCACTATGGACTGCGTAATTGCATTCCAAAACCCTCCCCCCTCTCAAACCAACGGGTGCACCCAATATGTTGATACGTAAGGAAAAAATTAAAGGAAGAAGAGTAAGTTATACTGTCTGCACTAAATGCCAGTATTAAATGTAAATACGTAAGGCCATTAAAATGTGTTGCTGGGGAATGGCCAAGAGAGAACAAGTAACTCTGCCGCCATCCTAATTCGAGAATGCTAAATTATCTGTGCTTCAGCCAGGGTGTGGGGCTATGATTTGCTTATGGGCCCAGAAGTGTCTCCCTGTTGTGCGGCTGCGTTTGATTAGGTTGTAGCAGTCTCTACAGCTTTAAAAGACTCCACTAGGAGGTCTCAGGTCATGGCGATGGGCTGATTCCACAGTCTGCGGTGTTCCAACCTGTGCAGTGCCCCATTTTGTGCCCCGACCCCAGCTGTTCATCTTCTCCCTTCAGACAAGCAAGGTGAGTGGGACTGTCAACTTCCAGCGTCCAGTTATAAGGCGTCTTGCAAGTATGAGCGCTAAGTCAGTAAATCTTGCTTGTACCTGGTAGCCTTCTGGCCGAGGGTACAGGACCAGAAGACAACTCCCCGCTTTGTTCCATGTGCACCCACGACCACCCCCCGTAGTGCATCTGCAATCTGTATCCAGTAAGCAGAGAGGGCAGGGCAGGACCAAAACATGTGCAGTAGGTCAAATCTTGCTCGGGACAGTTTGTAGAATTTGCTGCCACTGCAGGAACCATGGTATGAAACTTCTGTGGGGTGAGATACGCTCTTTGAAGTATCATGTAATGTATACATTTGAGTGTGGAGTTATGGGAGATGATGGAGACCCCCCTCGTGCAAGCAGGGAGGCCCATTCTTTATCTGACATAGCCCTCCCAGGTCCGTATCCTACCTACTCCATAACGGCAGTAAAGGTGAGGGTGAGTGCACCCGTATGCCCCGGTATTACCACCATGTCAGGTGTCTACCAGTGCCCATTAGATATATCGAGTGCACTAGTTCATGTGTTGGCGGTTCAGTCCGTCAGGGGCCCTACACCCCTTGACATAGGGTGCCAGGCTATTGTGTAGAAGAAACAATGTGTCTGTGAGCCCCTTTTCATGTATAAAATTGGCATGGTTAAGTAGGGAGGCATCTCCAAATAGTGCGCCTTTAGTAGTTACTCCGGCTTGTTCCCATCTGGTAATAGCGTGATGCGTTAGTGCCCCAGCAAAGGTGGGAAGTCCCAGTAGTGGAAAGTTAGAGGCGTATGGGGTAGTGTGCACCATGTATTTTAGAACTAGTCTCCAGTATGCAAGTGCCACATTCAATAAAAATGGGGCCATCAGAGTATGCAGTATTCCTCATGCAATCTATTGGGAGTATATGCTATCTCTAGCAGATTACGGCCAGCTAGCCAGTAAGAGAGTCATTGTTACGGCTTGCCATACAGTAAGCCCTGAAATCGGGAGCCCCCGTGCCTCCAACCTCCGACAGCAGTTGCAGTATGATCAGACTGACTCGGTGTCTGCCCGCACCCCATATTAAGTCTGTCAGTAGTGTATTTAGCATTTTGAGCACAATAGTTGGGATAACCACAGGTAGGTTAGTGCAGAAGTATACGGTTCGCAGGAGCATTACCTGTTTAGCTTTAGCTAAGCGGCCTGCCACCGAGAGTGGGAGTGATGTTCAAACAGTGACCTGGAACCGTAAAGAAGTGATCGCCCATAGCAGGTTCCCAACTAGTAGGTCCTGTTGTGTTTTATACACGTGGATTCCCAGGTACTTGAATGTGTCAGGGGCTACAGCCATCTCAACCACCCCAAAGGGGATCACAGTGGGTTACCCTCTGTGTATGATGTGCATATCATCGTAAAGAAAAACTCTAAGAAACAAGATGGTGGTATGCACATGCACGCAAGGTCATCAGATTCGATGTAACTATGTGCAAGAGTCCAATCTATTGTGTGCTGATGTCGGTGTAGATGGTGAACTGCATATGCATTTCACTGCTCTGATGTCAGCAGCATTTCAAAGAAATTTACACCATCCTCTGAAAAGAATGCTAGGCTCCAAGTGAACATAACAGCACCATGCAAACACCAGTTCCACTGATGAAAGACCCATCTTGCAGCGAAATCACTACAGCCACAATCTATTACAAGGCAACTAAACACATGACAGCATTACAGAATCCACAAATTCAGCAAGCAATACTTGCCTGTCAACTCTTTGCAGTGTTTGGACAAAATATTGAGTTTTTAACATAGTGATACCAGAACATTTTTGCAAGAAAATTGTGATGTGGAGAATAGTGTCAACAGGAATATCACAGGTAAGAACATGTTAAAAATATTGTTGTTAAAAATTTTGTTGTAATATCCTTTTTGTGACATTTTTGTAATGTTGTGTTAGTATAATTGTTTTAGTGTTGTACTGTTTTTAAATGATTTTAGTCTAGTACTCGTTATGGAATAGTTTATTTAAATATCTAAAGTTTGAATATGTTTAATATTTTTCATATAAATTAGAAAAATGTTTTTCTTTTTTACTAGTGGAATGTCTTAAGGGAATAGAGTGGGAAGGTTTTTTAAAATGTATGTATATTGAATTATGAATGCATTTTTTTCATTTTAAAATAGATTTTATATATTTGAATATTTACATAGTTTTTTGTGTTGAATTGTATATTTATTATGTTTATTAATTCATTCAGATTATGGTATAATGTTTAATGTATCTAAATACATTTTGTATTGTATTTGACTGTTTAAATATTATCTATACATATTTATATTATAATACTTTTTCATTTTTATGATGTATGATTTTGTTTTAATGTTGTCTATTCATTACATATTTTAATACTGCGGAAAATATTTTAAAAAATATGTTAACAAATAATACATATATTTTATCAAAAATCATCTTAAAAATAAATGTTTAGATATATTTTAACTTAATTTATATGTAATTACAGATTTCTTTTTAATTTGTACTTTTTATATTTATATTTAGTTTGTAATTAATAGATTTTAAGTGTGTAGTCTTTGTTACGTATAATATTTATGGACATTTTATACAGTTTTAGTGTGAATAGTGTGTGGAACATTTTTATTTTTTTAGAATTACATACATTGTATTTATTTTAGAGTAGTAAATATGATCCCTCCAATAGGTTAAAGTTTCTATAAAATGTGTTGGAGTGTAATAGGAATAGTAAATTATATCCATTTAATATCTAACACCTTACCCAAAATGATTTAATTTGGAGTGTGAATAATTAAATTGACCCCTTGTTTGTCCAGCACTTTCTCAGAAATAATTTAGATTGGATTAGGAATTGTAAATTTGACCCCTTCCAACACATTCCCCAAAATGGTTTAGATTGGAGTGGTGATAACTTAATGTGACCATTTCAATGTCCAATACCTTTACCTAAAATGGTCTACCTTGGAGTAGGAAGAGTAAATATGGCACTTTCAGTGTCCAGCACATTCCACAGAGCAGTTAAGATTGAAGTGGGAATAGTAAATTCGACCCATTCAGTGTGCAACACATTCCTCAAAGTGACAATAGATGAGAATGGTAACTCTTAATTTGACCCCTTCCGTATCCAACACATTCCCTAAAATGGTTTAGATTGGAGTGAGAATAGTATATCTGACTCATTCAGTGTCCTACGAGTTCTGCATAAAGGTTTAGGTTCGGTTGGGAAAAGTACATTTGACCCCTTCAGAGTCTAACACATTCCCCAAAGTGGTTCGAATTTGTGAACTGTGAGAAAACTTCTATAGTTAAGATTGCATATCAATGGGGATTCATAACTCTCATGAAGGAAGTTCTTTTGATTATAGTCCATGTTAGGTGATGAATTACACATCACTTATACATCCCTATATATTGCTTGTAATAATCTTTCTTTATTAAAAGAAAAATCTCTGTTGTTCGTTTTGTGGTATAAACAGAAAAGAGTCTATGGGGTTCAAATGTATTGTATCTCTCTTAATATTTCAGCCTTATCTCCATGTTTCTTCATTTAAAATGGGCTAGACGTCCATATTTCATAACAGGAGACCCCTGCTCTATTGTGATTCTCGCGTACATATGGGGGAATTGTATCTTGAGGTTGGTAGTAAAGGTATTCATTTTTAGAAACTGTTGCTGAGTGACATGCCTTGATGGAACGCTTTTATCAAGCACAATTACTGTATATCATTCTGTGGGCATTTATGAAAGAATGTTTTATTGTTCCAATATGCCCATTGATTAATGTGGTGGGTTTTTTGAACATTTGTGTCAATTAGTTCTCTGTGTGCAATTACTTGAACTGTATTTGTCCTTTGAAACGTAAAAATAAATTTCATCTCATTACCTGGCTCCATGGGATTTGGTCATTAAGCCCTTCGCGATAGGTGCCCAGACGGTACATCCACCGTTCATTCTGTAACAGGTTCCTCTCAGCAGTTGTGTCAATGTACTCTAGGGTTTCCAACACCAACCATCCCATGCCGTTTGAAGTGTGTCCTACTTCTAAGTAGTGTTTGCTGATCTTTGTTGTTGACTTCTTGCATCTTATGTTAATTCTGTGCTCACATATGCAGATTTTAATGCTTCTGCAGGTCATATCGATATACCATAAATTGTAAGGGCATATGATCATATATACCACGTGCATGATATTGCATTTGGTATGTCTTCTTAAGGCCCATTTCATATTGTTGTCCAGGTCTAGTGTTTTGGTGGCAGAGGATAGTGGCCCACAAATGGTGTCAGCCCCCAGGCTGTTGTGATGATGTTCTGTCTTATCTCCCTCTTCTTTAGGTGGGTATGCACCAGTATGTCTTTCATGTTTTTCTTTCATTTGTAGGTGAACCTAGGTTGCGACCAATTGAAGGTGCCTGTGTTGACAATGTTCCAATTTTTTCTGATCAACTTCTTCACTTGGTTTGATGTGGAACTGTATGTTGTTACTCATATGACGAGATCTTGTTTTTCCAGCAGTGAAATATCCCTGTGCTGATTCATAACACGGTTATAGCATTTATTGATGATATGTGTCGGATAGTTTTTTGGCCTGTTCTTCGAAGTTCTGATTGCTGCTACAATTGCGTTTCAAACATAGATATTGACTGTAGGGTAGATTCTCCTTCAGAAGACATGGGTGAAAACTGTCAAAGAAGAGCAGATTAATTTAGTATGTAGGTTGATGGTAGATATTGGTGTGAAGAGTATTGTTTTCCACAAATATAGTGATGTCCAGGAATATGAGGTTACTCTTACTTAGAGTGCTTGTAAATCTCAGAAATGTGTGTAGATCCAAACAGAAATTCTTGTACCTTCTCTTTGGTGCCTTTCCAAATGATCAAATATCATCAATGAATCTTCTTCACAAGATGATATGTTCTGTGAAGGGGTTCTCATTGCACAGGATACGTTTCTCCTCAAAGTTACTTACATACAGACCAGCCAGACTTTGGGCGAATGTGCTGCCCATAGAAGTCCCATGTACTTCTAAGTACAACGTTTCGTCGCTTTTGAAGCAATTCTCTGTCAGGGCTAGTCTGCAGCATTCCATAATGAAATGCCTTGGTGTTTGGAACTCTCAGTTAGTTCTGAATAGTATTTATTCGATAGTGTCCAGCGTTGCTTCTTGAGGTAGACTCGTATGCAGGCTCTATATATTAAGACCTATTAGCAGGTCATGTTGTGGATCCAATGGTACAGCATCCAATAGCCGCAGAATATCTCTAGTGTCTTTTACATAAGGTGGCCTTCTTTGGACCTGGGGTTTGAGGTAATAATCAGCAATCTGTGACAGTGGTTCCAATACTGATCCTATGTCCAACACAATGGGACGTCCTGGTCATGGCATTCTTGCTTTATGCATCTTGGGTAAGGAATAAAAGTATGGTATTCTTGGCTCGTTTCTGTATAGGAACTCCACTTCACTTTTTGAGATGCAATTTGACATTTCAGCTTCTTCTACCATGTTGTCGATGGTGTTTCTTAGTCTTCTGGTGGGATCTTCTGTGATTACTTGATAATATCTGGTATCGTTCAGTAGATTCATACATTTTATCTTGTAGTGAGTTTTGCTCAGTAGGACAATTCCTCCCCCTATGTCGGCCGGGTTCCCTACTAGATCTGAATTGTCAGTTAGGGACCGTAATGCCAATCGTTCTTTAGTAGTCATATTATGGTATATCCTCTCAGGTGGTTGCAACGCTTCGATCTCTTTGAACATGGCTTGTTCAACTGTTTAGATCTCTAGCGGGACTGCTGCGGCTAGAGGACAAAATGTAGATTTAAATTTTAAATCTGTGTCTCCTTTTTGTATTGATACTTCTCGATTGTTGAAAAATACTTTTAGTTTCAATATCCTACAGAATTCAGCCGCCTCACCTTGTAGCCAGACTTTGAGAAAAAGTAGGATTTGGTATGAAGCCTAGTCCTTTATTGAGTACTGTGGTTTGTTCCTCAGTTAAAGAGATGTCAGTGAGATTGAAGATTATTGATTGTTGTTGCTTGTTACTGGGAGTTGGTCTCTGTTCTTGCTTCTGGCTGTAACTCCTAGGGTGTTCTCCTCCCATCTGATGTTCTTCCTTCTAGTTATTTCTTGTAAGTGGCCTCTTCATAAAAAATGTCTTGGTGTTGGTTGAAAGTAAGGTGGTTGTCCTCCAGTGTATGGGGTGATCCACACACAGAGCCACACACACACACACAGAACCACACACACACACAGAGCCACACACACACACACACACACAGCCACACACAGGGAACAGAGGCCAGAAAAAAACCCTCACAACGAGGGAACAGAGGCCAGAAAAAATGCTCACAACGAGGGAACAGGGGGCAGGAAAGCAAGCACAGCGAGGGGGCAGGAGAGCATGCACAGCTATGGGGCAGGAGAGCAAGCACAGCGAGGGGGCAGGAGAGCAAGCACAGCGAGGGGGCAGGAAAGCAAGCACAGCGAGGGGGCAGGAGAGCAAGCACAGCGAGGGGGCAGGAGAGCAAGCACAGCGATGCGGCAGAAGAGCAAGCACAGCAAGGGGGCAGGAGAGCAAGCACAGCAGGGGGGCAGGAGAGCAAGCACAGCGAGGGGGCAGGAGAGCAAGCACAGCGATGGGGCAGAAGAGCAAGCACAGCAAGGGGGCAGGAGAGCAAGCACAGCGAGGGGGCAGGAGAGCAAGCACAGCGAGGGGGCAGGAGAGCAAGCACAACGAGGGGGCAGGAGAGCAAGCACAACAAGAAGCCTGTAACACTTTTTTACCGCGCAGTGTACAAAGCGCCTCAGAAGCAGCATGGCACCAACTGCCCTCAGCAGACAGGGGTGTCCTTGACTGATAGATATAGCAGGGGGAAGGGGTGCAGCCCCCAGCAAGAAACGAGCATGTCCATCACAGGGAGCAAGAGTGGGCCTCACTGCCTTGGATACAGCAACACACACATGGCACCCCGCCGGGGACACCATGCATCCCTCCTCACACACACACACAACCCTTCGCGTCACTCACTGCGCACATTCCCTGCAGCCACCCCCGGTCAAGTGCCCCAGTCTACATCATGGACAGATGCCGCCACCACCCCCCAGCCCCACCCTTGGACCCCCCCCAACAAACTCTTTCTTACCTCAGGGCCGGGGGCAGCTCCAGGGCCGGAGACACCTGCAGGGGGAAAGAGAGACATTAGACGGTGGGGAGTGAGAGTTCTCGGGTGAGAGGGACCGAAGCCCCTCAGGATAGAAGGAGAGTGGAACGAGAAGGGGGTGTTTCGTAGGGGGGAGCACACCTCGAGATGACAGGGGGTGGGAATGCTTGAAGGGAAAGGGGGGGCCCGTTAGCAGTTTGTTTCCTCGGGGTGGGGCGCAGCTCGAACCTCAGCCGGCGGGGATGGGTGCAGGGGCTGATGAGCACCGCTCGGATCAGATGAGGGGGCCACAGACGCGGGGTGCACGGAGTTCGGTTCACCAGAGGCAGAACGGGGGTGGGACAGAGTACAGATGGACGGTGCTCTCCGGGTGAGGGGCAGAGCTCGGATCCCACGGGTCAGAGCCCTGCGAGAGTTGCAGAGTTTGGATGATCTGAGCCCCCCACCCCCGGTCAGCAGCAGACCCCGCATCACACGCGGCAGCATCGGTGGGGGTGGGATTCTTGCAGAGTTCGGGTGACCGGAGCTGCTCTGGACGAGGAGCCGCGCTCCATTCACACGAGGCAGAGCTCGGATCCGGGGGCGGCAGAGTTCGGGGGACAGCACCCCTCGGGGTGAGCAGAGCTCGGGTGGAGGCTCGGGCGGCAGGTGACATCGGAGCTCGAACCGGGGGCTCGAAAGAGGGAACGGCGGCTGGGTAGGCGGGCAGAAATCGAAGATCAGGGCGGAAGGTGGCTGAGGAGAGGGCAGATCACGGGCGGGGGGTGCACACTGGTGGAGGGGGCGCCAGCACTCTGACCCGGACGTTGGGAAGGAGGGGGAACTTGGCCGGCTGGGGAAGGAAAGTGCCCGGGCAGCGGGGAGGAGTTCGGGGGCGGGGGCAAACGCACAACGAGGGGGCCGGAAAGCAAACACAATGAGGGGGCAGACGCACAATGAGGGAACAGACGCCAGAAAAACAATCACAACGAGGCAAGAAAAGCGAGCACTCACCGAAGGACTCGGCAGCTTCTCTTCTTCTTGCGTCGGCGGTCCAGCAGAAATGGCTTCCGAAAAGCCCCGACATTTTCAGATTCGGGGGCGTGGTTTTCGGTCTCTCCTCTTCGCATTGGCTGGAATGTAAAATTCCAGCCAATGGGAAGAGGAGAGAAAGAAAACAGAAAGAAGCGAAAAAGCATCCCCCCGAATCCAGGCTTGAACGGAGTGACGCCTTCTCCTCCAACGGCTAGCCTTCGTTTAGGAAACCAGTCAATAGAGAAGAGGGGCGGCTTCAAACCCCCATAATGGAGAACAAAATTTCTCGCAAGCGCAGCCTACGCAGGCCGAGACCTAAAAAGGAGTGGTGCCCTGAGGCCTCGAGGGATCTTGATAAGAAATATGTAGGACCATGAACAGCCATTTTCCGCCTTTGATATGTCTTTGGCCATCGGCGTAGTCATGGTTGATAGCATCATCATCGGGTCTTGTTGGCCTCCACCAGGAGGTGTTCCCGAATAAATAGTTGGGATCTACTTTGTAAAAAGTTAACTAAAATTACCTCTTTATCATAGAATTAGATTTATTCAGAACACATGATAGGGATAAGGTTAAAAACAAAGGTGGATGTGATGAAAAATAGGACCCGTAATGTTTCCTTCACATCATTCAGTCGACATGTACCCTTGCCGGGTCAATGGCTTTCATCAGCACCAGCTTTAAAGGAAAAGCAAAATGTCACCTTGTTTTTTATATATTACTCATGTCAGGTGGAACACTAGCCGCTGGAACTGATTATTCGGCCGGTCGTATTCATTCTGGTCAGCAAGGGAAACATCCTTTACAACGCAACTTTTACCACGCAGTGCTATTACAACGCAGGCTTTACAACGAAAACCATTACAACGCATTGCGCTGGGGGCGCTCTAGGATAGGGAATAGATTTAATTTATTATCCAACACCTTCCCTAGTGTCCACGGGGACTGGAGTTGGAATAGTAAATTAAACTATTCACTATCCAGCACCCCAAAGCGCTATGCGTTGTAATGGTATGCGTAGTAAAACCTGCGTTGTAACAGCATGCGTGGTAAAAGCATGCGTTGTAACGTCATACATCCGGTCAGCAAGATTACATTTGTGCTCAGTAGTGAATAAAAAGAAAATTTAGTTCACACATATTACCAGACATCATGTAGTATGTCTCTTTTTTGCCTTATAAATGTGTGAAGTCTCATGTTTGTTTTGTGCCCTTAATGCTGGTTGAATTATTTTAGTGTGCTAATTCCAATTAGTTTGATTCAATGTGCTTTCTACTAAGACTGAACATCTACCTGTGGCTGTCATTCCTGTTTAAAACAAATAATCTCTTCAACGTTATATTGAGTAAATCAGGGTATTAACAGTATTCTGTTTTTAGACATATTCGTTCTATATAAATTTGTAGACCATGATTAGCCACCCATATCACCGTACTGTTAATGAGTGCAATGCCCCCAACGTTGTTGTACTGATCAGGGTTCCGCTTTCATACATGCACGTTAATTAGATATTGATGGGCCTGTGCTGATCGTGATTATGCTTTAACTTTTTTATATCACTAAACGTTCCGCATAGGGTGGTGGGAGAGATGTGAAGTTTAGTTTTGGACATCTTTATTATTGAAGATAAACCAGCTCGGTGTTAACTCCCTTGGTAGTGTGGTGTCATGCTTCTAAAATCTAGTTTGCCAGCAAAAGTAACATCAATGGATGTTTCTGCAACCCTGCTACCCACTGAGCAAGAGTTGAATGTGCCCAGCGAATACTAGGCAGTGGATATGGCCTTCAGTTGTGACTTATAGCCAGTACCCAGCAAGAATGCCCAGTGCACTGAGCAGAGCTTTTGGATGTGCCCAGTCTTTTCTCTCTTTTTGTTGTAAATCTTTTTATTTCTTTTGAACATGTAAACAAAGAATATACAGATATAATATCCAGACAGTATTAGGGGGCTCTGGACAGAAACAATTCCTTTACATTGAACAATCATTCCCTTCTATGTAATCATAAGTGTTCAATATCCTATGATTCGTCACTCTAGACGGGGGGACATTCCTTCTCCTAACTACGGCCAGCGGCATGGAACAATCTGGATAGCTGGATAGCTCAGTAAACGCTATCTCAGTGTTAAAGCAGAAGAGAACCAAATGACTATTCATGCAGGTATAAATGACACACCCATACTGTACAGTATGAAAATTGAGCAAAGCGCCGGGACACTCCTTCGAGTAGCTGTGTGCGTTACAAGTTGCATTTCAATCATTCATTTATTTAGGGAATCCCATATGAACATCGTCCCGCCGTAGTCACCAGATTTCACAAGGACTTTTGTAACATCCACTGGCCTTATAGACAGCATCTTTAGACAGAGCAAAATATTCAATCTCACAGTGCCATTCATCACTGTAGTGTGCTTCATCTGATTTCCAGTGGCAAGCTATTGATTACTTTCTCTACCAACACGTACATCAATGAAGGACCCCAGAGCAAGTGTTGGAAAGTTCCGGTTCCAATAATATATCTGAATCAAGTCAGGCTGGGGCCCTTGCCCATCTTCTACACTCCGTTTGGCATATAGTAGACCCTATGAAAAATGGTAACATGTGCAGGTGGGATCAGATTGCAAGTGTTCGGGAGGCCATCTTAACTTCTCTCCAGTTCTTTTTCTTTATAGGTCCTATGTCTTGTTATCAAGGTCTAGAGTCAAGGACTAAGGTCCTGCAATCAATCAGGGGTATTTATCATCAAAGGCATATAGGTATGTGGGAATCCTTTCATCCCAGGTGGTTCTCTTGTTAGCTTGGGCTTGACAAGACTAAAGTGGTGAAGGGTAGGTTTTTTATGCTCCTTTAAGGCCTAATATAATTGCAAGTAAAAATATAAGTGTGAGTTGTAAAGGGCGAATTCCTCCTTCTCATCATCAGAAGTTTTAATGAGATTCCCATCCTATACATCCCCAAGCCCCGTGGCATCAATCTGGTTCAACTGCAATAAGCCTTGAGTGTTGCTGAGTGTGCAAGCCAAGAGTTAATAATTAAAGGACAGCAGCTGAGTGCCTCAATAATAGAGTTGGATATCTGCTGCTCTTGCTGGCTATCGAGCACAGCGATACCAAAGGGGATGATGGACAGAGCATTTGATGAAGCTGATAGCCAGAAACCAGTCCTAGGATGTTTGATTCCAGTCCAGGGAAGACATGGCTTGGCAGTTCTGGCTGGACTGTTCCCATGAGGCATAGGGTCAAGACTGATTTGCATATGGCCATGTCTGAACTGGGGTGGTGTGGTGAGCGAAATAACGATGGTTCAAACCCAGATCTGTGACTGGGTGTGAATATTTTGCCATTGTGCAACATTCTGTCCATCAATTGTTGTTTTTGCATTTGTCACCCCGATTGTGACCGATATGCTCAGATGTGAGTCCCGTTCTCTCCATGCCACTGGAATTAAGCTATCCTGGCTGATAGCCAGAAACCGGTCCTAGGATGCTTGATTCCAGTCCAGGGAAGACATGGCTTGGCAGTTCGGGCTGGACTGTTCCCATAAGGCACAGGGTCAAGAATGATTTGCATATGGCCATGTCTGAACTGGGGTGGTGTGGTGAGCAAAATAACGATGGAATAAACCCAGATCTGTGACTGGGGGTGAATGTTTTGCCATTGTGCAACATTCCATCCATCAATTGTTGTTTTTGCATTTGTCATCCCGAGTGGGACGGGTATGCTCAGACGTGAGTCCTGTGCTCTCCATGTCACTGGAATCAAGCTATCCTGGCTGATGAAGGCTGATAGCCAGAAACCGGTCCTAGGATGCTTGATTCCGGTCCAGGGAAGACATGACTTGGCAGTTCGGGCTGGACTGTTCCCATGAGACACAGGGTCAAGATTGATTTGCATATTGCCAAGTCTGAACTGGGGTGGTGTGGTGAGAAAAATAACGATGGATTAAACCCAGATCTGTGACTGGGGTGAATGTTTTGCCATTGTGCAACATTCCATCCATCAATTGTTATTTTTGCATTTGTCATCCCGAGTGGGACGGGTATGCTCAGACGTGAGTCCTGTGCTCTCCATGCCACTGGAATCAAGCTATCCTGGCTGATGAAGGCTGATAGCCAGAAACCGGTCCTAGGATGCTTGATTCCGGTCCAGGGAAGACATGACTTGGCAGTTCGGGCTGGACTGTTCCCATGAGACACAGGGTCAAGACTGATTTGCATATGGCCAGGTCTGAACTGGGGTGGTGTGGTGAGCAAAATAACGATGGATTAAACCCAGATCTGTGACTGGGGCTGAATGTTTTGCCATTGTGCAACATTCTGTCCATCAATTGTTGTTTTTGCATTTGTCATTCCGAGTGGGACGGGTATGCTCAGACGTGAGTCCTGTGCTCTCCATGCCACTGGAATCAAGCTATCCTGGCTGATGAAGGCTGATAGCCAGAAACCGGTCCTAGGATGCTTGATTCCGGTCCAGGGAAGACATGACTTGGCAGTTCGGGCTGGACTGTTCCCATGAGACACAGGGTCAAGACTGATTTGCATATGGCCATGTCTGAACTGGGGTGGTGTGGTGAGCAAAATAATGATGGATTAAACCCAGATCTGTGACTGGGGGTGAATATTTTGCCATTGTGCAACATTCCGTCCATCAATTGTTTTTGCATTTGTCACCCCGAGAGAGACGGGTATGCTCAGAGGTGAGTCCCGTGCTCTCCATGCCACTGGAATCAAGCCATCCTGGGTGATGAAGGCTGATAGCCAGAAACCGGTCCTAGGATGCTTGATTCCAGTCCAGGGAAGACATGGCTTGGCAGTTCGGGCTGGACTGTTCCCATGAGGTACAGGGTCAAGACTGATTTGCATATGGCCATGTCTGAACTGGGGTGGTGTGGTGAGCAAAATAACGATGGATTAAACCCAGATCTGTAACTGGGGGTGAATGTTTTGCCATTGTGCAACATTCCATCAATCAATTGTTGTTTTTGCATTTGTCATTCCGAGTGGGACGGGTATGCTCAGACGTGAGTCCTCTGCTCTCCATGCCACTGGAATCAAGCTATCCTGGCTGATGAAGGCTGATAGCCCGAAACCGGTCCTAGGATGCTTGATTCCGGTCCAGGGAAGACATGAATTGGCAGTTCGGGCTGGACTGTTCCCATGAGACACAGGGTCAAGACTGATTTGCATATGGCCAGGTCTGAACTGGGGTGGTGTGGTGAGCAAAATAACGATGGATTAAACCCAGATCTGTGACTGGGGCTGAATGTTTTGCCATTGTGCAACATTCTGTCCATCAATTGTTGTTTTTGCATTTGTCATTCCGAGTGGGACGGGTATGCTCAGACGTGAGTCCTGTGCTCTCCATGCCACTGGAATCAAGCTATCCTGGCTGATGAAGGGTGATAGCCAGAAACCGGTCCTAGGATGCTTGATTCCGGTCCAGGGAAGACATGACTTGGCAGTTCGGGCTGGACTGTTCCCATGAGACACAGGGTCAAGACTGATTTGCATATGGCCATGTCTGAACTGGGGTGGTGTGGTGAGCAAAATAATGATGGATTAAACCCAGATCTGTGACTGGGGGTGAATATTTTGCCATTGTGCAACATTCCGTCCATCAATTGTTTTTGCATTTGTCACCCCGAGAGAGACGGGTATGCTCAGAGGTGAGTCCCGTGCTCTCCATGCCACTGGAATCAAGCCATCCTGGGTGATGAAGGCTGATAGCCAGAAACCGGTCCTAGGATGCTTGATTCCAGTCCAGGGAAGACATGGCTTGGCAGTTCGGGCTGGACTGTTCCCATGAGGTACAGGGTCAAGACTGATTTGCATATGGCCATGTCTGAACTGGGGTGGTGTGGTGAGCAAAATAACGATGGATTAAACCCAGATCTGTAACTGGGGGTGAATGTTTTGCCATTGTGCAACATTCCATCAATCAATTGTTGTTTTTGCATTTGTCATTCCGAGTGGGACGGGTATGCTCAGACGTGAGTCCTCTGCTCTCCATGCCACTGGAATCAAGCTATCCTGGCTGATGAAGGCTGATAGCCAGAAACCGGTCCTAGGATGCTTGATTCCGGTCCAGGGAAGACATGAATTGGCAGTTCGGGCTGGACTGTTCCCATGAGACACAGGGCCAAGACTGATTTGCATATGGCCATGTCTGAACTGGGGTGGTGTGGTGAGCAAAATAATGATGGATTAAACCCAGATCTTTGACTGGGGGTGAATATTTTGCCATTGTGCAACATTCCGTCCATCAATTGTTGTTTTTGCATTTGTCACCCCGAGTGAGACGGGTATGCTCAGAGGTGAGTCCCGTGCTCTCCATGCCACTGGAGTCAAGCTATCTTGGCTGATGAAGGCTGATAGTCAGAAACCGGTCCTAGGATGCTTGATTCCAGTCCAGGGAAGACATGGCTTGGCAGTTCGGGCTGGACTGTTCCCATGAGGCACAGGGTCAAGACTGATTTGCATATGGCCATGTCTGAACTGGGGTGGTGTGGTGAGCAAAATAACAATGGATTAAACCCAGATCTGCGACTGGGGGTGAACGTTTTGCCATTGTGCAACATTCCGTCCATCAATTGTTGTTTTTGCATTTGTCACCCCGAGTGGGACGGGTATGCTCAGACGTGAGTCCAGTGCTCTCCATGCCACTGGAATCAAGCTATCCTGGCTGATGAAGGCTGATAGCAAGAAACCGGTCCTAGGAGGCTTGATTCCGGTCCAGGGAAGACATGGCTTGGCAGTTCGGGCTGGACTGTTCCCATGAGGCACAGGGTCAAGACTGATTTGCATATGGCCATGTCTGAACTGGGGTGGTGTGGTGAGCAAAATAACAATGGATTAAACCCAGATCTGTGACTGGGGGTGAATGTTTTGCCATTGTGCAACATTCTGTCCATCAATTGTTGTTTTTGCATTTGTCACCCCGAGTGGGACGGGTATGCTCAGATGTGAGTCCCGTGCTCTCCATGCCACTGGAATCAAGCCATCCTGGGTGATGAAGGCTGGTAGCCAGAAACCGGTCCTAGGATGCTTGATTCCAGTCCATGGAAGACAGAACTTGGCAGTTCGGGCTGGACTGTTCCCATGAGACACAGGGTCAAGACTGATTTGCATATGGCCATGTCTGAACTGGGGTGGTGTGGTGAGCAAAATAATGATGGATTAAACCCAGATCTTTGACTGGGGGTGAATGTTTTGCCATTGTGCAACATTCCGTCCATCAATTGTTGTTTTTGCATTTGTCACCCGAGTGAGACGGGTATGCTCAGAGGTGAGTCCCGTGCTCTCCATGCCACTGGAATCAAGCTATCTTGGCTGATGAAGGCTGATAGCCAGAAACCGGTCCTAGGATGCTTGATTCCAGTCCAGGGAAGACATGGCTTGGCAGTTCGGGCTGGACTGTTCCCATGAGGCACAGGGTCAAGACTGATTTGCATATGGCCATGTCTGAACTGGGGTGGTGTGGTGAGCAAAATAACAATGGATTAAACCCAGATCTGTGACTGGGGGTGAATGTTTTGCCATTGTGCAACATTCTGTCCATCAATTGTTGTTTTTGTATTTGTCACCCCGAGTGGGACGGGTATGCTCAGATGTGAGTCCCGTGCTCTCCATGCCACTGGAATCAAGCCATCCTGGGTGATGAAGGCTGATAGCCAGAAACCGGTCCTAGGATGCTTGATTCCAGTCCAGGGAAGACATGGCTTGGCAGTTCGGGCTGGACTGTTCCCATGAGGTACAGGGTCAAGACTGATTTGCATATGGCCATGTCTGAACTGGGGTGGTGTGGTGAGCAAAATAACGATGGATTAAAACCAGATCTGTGACTGGGGGTGAATGGTTTGCCATTGTGCAACATTCCATCCATCAATTGTTGTTTTTGCATTTGTCATTCCGAGTGGGACGGGTATGCTCAGACGTGAATCCTCTGCTCTCCATGCCACTGGAATCAAGCTATCCTGGCTGAGGAAGGCTGATAGCCAGAAACCGGTCCTAGGATGCTTGATTCCGGTCCAGGGAAGACATGACTTGGCAGTTCGGGCTGGACTGTTCCCATGAGACACAGGGTCAAGACTGATTTGCATATGGCCATGTCTGAACTGGGGTGGTGTGGTGAGCAAAATAATGATGGATTAAACCCAGATCTTTGACTGGGGGTGAATATTTTGCCATTGTGCAACATTCCGTCCATCAATTGTTGCTTTTGCATTTGTCACCCCGAGTGAGACGGGTATGCTCAGAGGTGAGTCCCGTGCTCTCCATGCCACTGGAATCAAGCTATCTTGGCTGATGAAGGCTGATAGCCAGAAACCGGTCCTAGGATGCTTGATTCCAGTCCAGGGAAGACATGGCTTGGCAGTTCGGGCTGGACTGTTCCCATGAGGCACAGGGTCAAGACTGATTTGCACATGGCCATGTCTGAACTGGGGTGGTGTGATGAGCAAAATAACGATGGATTAAACCCAGATCTGTGACAGAGGGTGAATGTTTTGCCATTGTGCAACATTCCGTCCATCAATTGTTGTTTTTGCATTTGGCACCCCGAGTGGGACGGGTATGCTCAGACGTGAGTCCCGTGCTCTCCATGCCACTGGAATCAAGCTATCCTGGCTGATGAAGGCTGATAGCCAGAAACCGGTCCTAGGATGCTTGATTCCGGTCCAGGGAAGACATGGCTTGGCAGTTCGGGCTCGACTGTTCCCATGAGGCACAGGGTCAAGGCTGATTTGCATATGGCCATGTCTGAACTGGGGTGGTGTGGTGAGCAAAATAATGATGGATTAAAACCAGATCTGTGACTGGGGGTGAATATTTTGCCATTGTGCAACATTCCGTCCATTAACTGTTGTTTTTGCATTTGTCACCCCGAGTGTGACGGTTATGCTCAGACGTGAGTCCCGTGCTCTCCACAGCAAAGGTTTAGAGGAGTCGCGCTACATTTCTAACGGAAGGGTATTCGGAACCTTAGCTGCAATCCATATCATCTGTTACCAAGGCGTGCGAATATTGAAATGGGTCCCGCTATATTCCACAACGGACCACATTATATTTAGATGCGTATCTGAAGTAGTTCTACTAACAAAGAAGTGTCACCGGTTACAATCCTGACGGTTGCAGATACTACAGATTTATCGACCCGACTATCCTTTCACAAACATTCTCACGGAAGTAATTCCTGTTTATTGTAGCGGCGAACACAGCCCCTGAGGAAGGAACCTGCGTTCCGAAATGCATTGGGCCAGAGATTAAATATGGTTCAGTAGCTATGATGGAATTAATGTAGAAATTTGAAAACTTCTAGTCTTGAAACTAGTATTTGTATTTGTATAAAAGATGGACAGTTATCAAATGTGATGAAACAACATATTAATGATTTATGAACATGTATATGAATAAGTCACTAATGTATGTAATGAAATAACGAGTAAACACCGATATGCATATATTAATATCGTGGTATAAAGAGTATGTTTGAAAATAATTAACGTTTGAAAAATTGTGAAAATTTTGTTCAATAGGCACAGTGCACACTAGAGCAGGTTCATCCTGTTCATGGTCTGAATAGTAATATGAATGTGGAGCCAACACATGACTATAGTGTAGCACCCTTGGTTAAACAGGTTAAGTGAAAATAGAGTGTTAAGATTGAGTGTGCCTCTCACCCAGTTGTGGGTATTTACTTCCCGTGCTCTCCATGCCACTGGAATCAAGCTATCCTGGCTGATGAAGGCTGATAGCAAGAAACCGGTCATAGGATGCTTGATTCCGGTCCAGGAAAGACATGGCTTGGCAGTTCGGGCTGGACTGTTCCCATGAGGCACAGGGTCAAGACTGATTTGCACATGCCCATGTCTGAATTGGGGTGGTGTGGTGAGCAAAATAACAATGGTTTAAACCCAGATCTGTGACAGAGGGTGAATGTTTTGCCATTGTGCAACATTCCGTCCATCAATTGTTGTTTTTGCGGCTATCGAGCACTGATCATGCACATTTGTCAAAGGATACTTTGGGATGCTTCCCGGTGCACAGAAAGTTGTGGTAATGGATATGCAATCCCTCAAAGAAGTGTGGTTTGATCTTGTAGGGGTAGTTCCCTACTGTATAGAGTAGTCTGTGGATTGAGATCATATAAATTAGTGCCACTCTGCCAACAATGGAGAGAGGAAGTGTGTTCCATGCCCACACGCCTCCTTTATTCCAGGCTTCAAGAGGAGCCATGTTAAGGTCCCAGCATTTTTTTTAAATGTGTGTGCTCAGATAATGAAGATGTTCTGTTTGGGGGTGCAGCTTATTGTGCTAGTTCCAGCCTGTACTGGTATCCGAGTAGATTTTCCCCAGTAGACCCTGAGTCATTAGGCGTACCTGTAAATGTCTAGAATGTGCATTATCATTGGTCTAATGCACTTAACCTTTGGAAGAAATTGTCCCAGTACAAAGAGATATGGTGCTCAGTATAGCTCTCTCCTTGAAAGCCCTAAACCTGAGTATTCTGTTTAATCCACTCCACCAATGGCTCAATCACCAGATTGGAAAGCAAGGGAGACAGGAGACTCCCCCGTTGAGTGCCCTGCTTGATTGGAGAGGGATCAGACTTGACACCATTAACCCATGCCTGGGCCCAATGGAGGTGTACAGGACCTTTTTAAATTGGAGGAAACGAGGGCCAAAATTAATTCTTCCCAGCACCTGGTTGAGGAACGCCGAACTCAAGAACCAAGTGCTTTTTTCAAAATCCACCAAGCAAAAGCGCTGGGGACAAAGAGCTCATGATCCTGTGCCATGGTCCATGTTAGGTGCAAGAGACAAAGACATAATCAGGAAGTAGGGAGGAGGATTTGAAGTCTATTCAGTTCCCCATAGTAGAGTCTATTGATCAGAAAGGAGAATGGACACTTGTAGCTGTAAGACCATTGGTTATAATGGAACACCCTCATAAACACTGGTTATTGTTTGCGGTGTATATCTGTTTTCCGCCCCACACTCAGCGTTATGGCATAGTCATCGGGTGTCCAATAACGTGCTATATGCCTGCCTTATCCAAGGCAACCTCTGGTCTGAATAGCAGTGTCTAGAAATTTGAAAGACACCTCCAGACGGAAGGTAGAAAAAAATGGTAAATAAGAAAAAAAAAACTTTTAGATCTCATTCAAAAAACAATATCTCTCCAAAATAGAGAAATTTTAATGAAAAAGGAGATGTATTGTTGGTTAAAAATTGGTTGGATACATTGGTCAATCAAGTTACTAGATCGCCCTGTATCACTCAGTAAACGGTCGACATGTTTCAGCTCTCTATGGCCCAGCCGGGTCTGTAGAGCCTTCGTCAGGACAAATAAGATAAAAATTGAGTACTCACACCATTTGTGTAGTTTTCGTTAGGGTGTATATAATTAGTCAACACTTGTTAAGAACGTTATTTAGGTTCCTAGAGGGAAAAGAAAAACACAAAAACATAGGAGAAACTATCATCTCTATCGTTAAGTGTTAGGAGGTTTCTTCATATAGCAAGATCTATTCTCTCTGTTTAGAATTACAGAACAAAACATTGTAATGCACCTAATTGTGGATTCTGTAGAAATGCTGGTATTTGAGCTATAGACACACAATTGATGGACGGATTGCAGAACAAATCAAAACATTCACCCCCAATCAAGAGATCTGGGTTAAATCCATCATTCTTTTGTTCACCATGCCACCCCAGTTTAGACCTAGCCATATGCAAATCAGTCTTGACCCTGTGCCTCATGGGAACAGTCCAACCCGAACTGCCAAGCCAGGTCCTCTCTGAACCGGAAACAAGCATCCTAGGACCGATTTCGGGGTTTCACCCCGCATCAGCCTGGATTGCTTGAATCCAGTGGCACAGTGAGCCCGGGACCCACGTCTGGGCATACCAGGCGCACTTATGGCGAGAAAGCAAAAGGCACACAGTTGATGGATATAATGCAGAACAAATCAAAATATTCACCCCCGGTCAAGAGATCTGGGTTAAATCCATCATTCTTTTGCTCACCATCCCACCCCAGTTTAGACCTGGCCATAGGCAAATTAGTCTTGACCCTGTGCCTCATGGGAACAGTCCAGCCCGGACTGCCAAACCAGGTCCTCCCTGGCCCGAAACAAGCATCTTGGGAACGGTTTCAGGGTTTCACCCCTCATCAGCCAGGCTAGCTTGAATCCAGTGGCACAGTGAGCCCGGGACCCACGTCTGGGCATACCCGGCACATTTAAGGCAAGAAAGCAAAAGACACACTATTGATGGACAGAATGTAGAACAACTCAAAACATTCACCAGCAGTCAAGAGATCTGGGTTAAATCCATCATTCTTTTGCTCACCATGCCACCACAGTTTAGACCTGGCCATATGCAAATCAGTCTTGACCCTGTGCCTCGTGGGAACAGTCCAGCCCGAACTGCAAAGCCAGGTCCTCCTTGGACCAAAAGCAAGCATCCTAGGTCCGGTTTCGGGGTTTCACCCCTCATCAGCCAGAATAACTTGAATCCAGTGGCATAGTGAGCCCAGGACCAATGTCTGGGCATACCCAGTGCACTTAGAGTGAGAAAAAAGAAGACACACAATTGATGGACCGAATGCAGAACAAATCAAAACCTTCACCTCCAGCCAAGAGATCTGGGTTAAATACATCATTCTTTTGCTCACCATGCTATAGCAACACAAAAAGTTGATGGATGAGATGCTGAACAGTGTCATACATCACCCGTTATCACAAATCTGGGTTAAATCCATTGTGTTTGTGCTCACCATACTACCTCAGTTTGGACCCAGTGATATGCAAATCTGTTTTGACCCTGCTCCCCATGGGGAACAGTCCAACCCAAACTGCCAGACCAGGTCCTCCCTGAACCGGAGAACAAGCATCCTGGGACTGGTTTCGGAGTATCACCCCAGATCAGCCAGGCTAGCTTGAATCCAGTGGCATATCGAGCACAGGACACATGTCTGGCTTGAACTCATTCACTGAGCTCAGACAGCCCAACTGGGTAATGAGTTAAGATTTCTATTGTTAAATGTTTTACATATCCAACTAGTAGTCCTTCTTTTACATTATCCTGATATATTTACATAATAAAACTGGCTAATATTACATAATCCTTGAAAGCTTCAAATGATAATCAGCAATATCAGCAGCATAAATAAACTCACTACAAGTCAATGATTTCTTAGAAGCATTGTTCAAGTTGATTCAGGTGTAATCTTATTATTGTATCTGGTGAGGTAGAGTCAGGCAGACAATTATTTCTTTGTCTACCCTTAGGTAGGAGCAATTTTTCATTGTTGGTCTTAATATCCTGTAGATAATAGTCCTTATTTATATTCAATTACAGACAACAAATAGGGTAATCTTTCTTTCTAGTTCACAGCATAGACCGGATAGGTGATGGCCCCATTTTCCTAATATGAGAACAATAAACTTTCCTCTGTTTCTATTTAAAAGAGTTATGTTTTCGCTACGAGGCCTCAAAGACTCAACCCTATGGGAGTCTTGAAATCCTGATTACCCAGATCTCACAAGTGTCTGTAGTTCAGCCCAAGGTACGTTTGTTCAGCTCTGTTCAAGGGCCCATCTTGTTGTAATTCAAGGACACAAAGAGTGTCGAATTTTTCCACTACAAGCCTGAATTATGCAAGGAATATTTTAGGAGGCAAAGATGTTTAATAAAGCTTATTCCAGGAAGCTATTTATTTACCTCTAGGAATCCTCCATTGTGCTGTAGTTTGCCAGAAAGAGGTGGAGTGGGCACAGTTGATTCCCATGGCTGCTTTCCAAACCCAGATGGCTCTTATACTTTCTGTGATACAACTGTCTGTTTTATGGAACCTTTCATGTTCAATAGTTCTGCAGGAAGGGCAGAACTGAACCCTATCATTATTCAAACCCATGATTGTGGGTGCAATGTACTCCTATGGCTACTCCCCAGTCCAAGATGGCTCCTCTTTTTCCCATGATGTTACTTCCTGTATCTTCAGTATATTAAACACTGCTACATTCAGGGGAAAGTGTGCTGCAGCACAGCCAATAGTGTTTTTGTTACATTCTTTGGCCTTTGCTTTAGCTTTTAGTCTAAACAATGATGTGTGGCAAAAATGCATATATAAATAAATACATCAGTTCACAGATAAAAGGAATATTGGATGCAATACTTCAAAATAATATACTTAGGAAACTAATGTATATATGGAGCTGAACTTTAGGACCACTCTAAAATAAACATGCTAGCCCCATAGGGTATGGGTTTTTTATACTTCTTCTCTCATTTAACTGTTTAATTCCAACTGTGTTACTCTGGGACAAGCTGGGTATATGTAATGTATTTCACTGAGCACAACCCAGACCATTATGATTTTGAGTTAGGCTTTGGACCAAGCCAGTGGGCTCTGTGTGCAGGGACACATTAAGAGATCTCTTAAAAGGCAGAGCAATGCCCATTGCTTGATTCAAACGTGTTAAGAGTATAGGCCCTTGTTGCAGTAATGTTAGGTGGGTGGAGGGGAGAAACAGGCTGGTTTGTAGTTTGTACCCTCATGACTATGTTTGGGCATGATGTTTAGGGATGTGACCTGCTTTCTGGCAATGTATAAGCTCCTTTATTTGTGTACTTAGCTTCTAATTTTTTGTTTCCTTGTTCTTTTGTTTTCCCATGAGCTATTTATGATGCTCATTCATCTTCATGTACATTTTATTGAAATTCTGCCAAGGGCTGACTATAAAAACCTAAATAAAGAAATGTAAAAAAAAGAATGTATGCCTTACCCTGAACCATTCTGAACTCTTGTGATTCTGTTCAGCCGTGTTATTGGGCTTGTTGCTCAAGAAAAAATCACCTACGAGTACAGAACAAAATTAGATATGATTTCTTCCACTAAGAGGGGCCTGCATTATTTATCAACCAGAAGCCTCAGGAGCTGCAAACCATCTGGGCTATTCACAAAACGAAACTAACACTTGTGAGTAGTTTAGACATGTAATTTGCTCTGACACTTTTGAGTAAATTATACTACTTTTGACTATTCACAAAATCCTAGTGTAAAGTTACTCAAGAATGTATGCTTACATGTCTGGCCCTTCCCAACAAAAAGGGGGTGGAGTTAAACTGAAGAGTGTAAGTTAATACTGCCAAAAATTAAACAGTAGTAAGTCCAGCACTCCACGTAACTACAATTCCTTCCCATAGAAAATAATGTAAATGATGCTACATTGAATTAAATTATTTAAACTAGTTAACAATATAAATAAGGGTAATGCGATGTTAAAATCGAAAAATAAAATATGTATTATTTCATTATAAAATATTTTAACAACCATTTTTTAATTTAATAAAATATGATTAAATTATTTTTACTCAGTTGTATACCTCACTTTTAATAATTATGAACGCATAATGAAATATTTGTTTTATTTTAGATGGTAATTTTTTTAATTTAAACTTCAGAAAGTATACTTTAATTAATTAAATAGATTTAGATTAATTAAAAATTTAAATCAAAGTCAATAGTGAGGAAGGATAAAGTGCTCAGGGCCACACAGGGCAATACCATTACTCAATAAACAAAGCCTCAGGTAATGGCCTAGCCTAGCGCAATGCTCGTCAGCTTGTACAAAGTGGTTGGACAGGAGTAAGAAGCTGTCGAAAGTAGAACTGGTTCAGCCATACAGGGCTCCCAAACTGCATAGGTAGGGAAGATAGATTCAGTGTTAAGGGGTGTCAACCTGTTCTGCACGAACCTCCACAAAGTGGTCAACAGAATCGAGATAGCAGAGCATAGCATTTGTTCAGAGATCTACAAGAGGAGGTGAAAGTGCTCAAAGAACACATGTCCAAAATGGTAACTGCAACTAGTAACCGGTAATAAGAATGGAGGACACTGAGGGTGGCTCCCGCAATAATAATATATGACTGTTGGGCTTTCCAGAGGGAGTGAAGGGGTTCTCGGCTGGAAGAACATTCCTGAAGACTCAATGCTATACGAGTTACAGACACAAGGAGTGTCAAAAATGTTTTTGGTGGAGCCGACCCAAAGAGCTCTAAACGCCAGACCTCTCCTGGGCACTCCTTTGAGTGCGCTCACAGTATGCATTTTCAATTACATAGACTAGGACCATGGCATGAAGACAGCTACAGAATCAGGTACTATACAATTAGAAAACAGTAGAACCGCTACATTCAGTGAATTCACCTGGAAGGTCCAATCACCCAAAAAGTATTTTCTAGAGGTGAAGCAAAAGCTTAGAGAAATGAACCTCACTTACATGTTGATGTATGCTGCTGAGCTTAGGTTTAGAGCAAATGGAAAAATCCACTTCTTGAAGAGACCTGAGGAAGTCTGGGAGTGGCTAGATTTCTGGGACAAGGTATCTCCTTTAACCATGGGTAGATCTTGGTCAGGAACAGAGGTGGTGGGCTGCAGAATGGGGATTGAAGATCTGGGCGTCGGACTCCATATGGGTTGCTTAGACGGATGAAACCCAGGATATGGAGGAAGAGGTATTGGCATTGGGATTTCAGACATCCACTGTCTTTGGGCTGTGGGGCAGCTGATGGAAGAGCATTCAACAGCCACAACATGAGGGAAGTTACACTTGTTGGACTATCTTTGCCGGTGAAGGGTGGAGTGGACTACCAGGGGGAGTGAACAGTTCATTAGAAGTGAGTGAGGCACCTGCCTCTTGAGTCAAATTGTAGGCATTGAAGATTAGGAATTATTTTGGGTCTCTAAGCCAGGTAAATGTTGTGTGGTTTGTTTATATTCTTTGCTTATCTAAATTGATGGGGGTCATGTTATAGAGTAGAGTAGGGCTGGTGGGGGTGGATCATTTGTGGGGCCTTGACCTTCCCAGTTTGGTCGTACGCTAAGGCATTCTCTCTCTCCGTCTATAGTATAAGTCAGTAGGTTCATTAGTTGTTTCCAATAGGACATTGGGTTACTTTACTGCATTTTGTTAGGATCTTTTTTGGAGGATTGTGCTTAACCTAGATCCAAATCTGGCAGGGGGTGGGCAGGCACATTCAGTAAAATGCAGACGTGCTTCCCAGGTTGTGGCAGGTGAGTGTTTGGGTAGGGTTTGCAATTTTATTGTGGAGTTTTTCAAGTCACATTGAATTCCCATCTTCTTGACTGGTTATTTGGCTGGAGTTAGATTGCAGTGCCCAACATTGGGGAGGTACCAAGCGTGTGTTGACCAGGCAGTCATGTGCCAAAAACTAATGTCTGCATACTATAAATTGATTACATGAATGTCTCTGGTCTGGGCGACTATATAAGGTGATACGGGGTGTTATCTTTTCTTAGTTGTCATGGAGTGAGTATTGCCTGCCTGCGACGGGCTCCCCTGATTGAGTCCGAAGAAGTAAGATTATAAAAAATGGGGGGCCATTTGTACTCATCCACGTATTCAGCATACACAAGAGGCGGGGTACCATCTGGGCGATCACCGGTGTGCCTGTCCTACTCACATACTCCGAAGGCAAAGTTAGAGGGTCGGTAAAATCCCCTTTGGGAGTTTCTAGATAGGAGGGATATCTATGTGTTTATTATTTATGCACCTAATAATGACAATGGGAGAGGTTTCAAAGAGCAAGGCTTGGTGGCGGAGTATCTAGATATTCTGGTAGCCTGGGTGGGAGAATTCAATTGTATCTTAGTTGGGTAGTTAGATAGATTCCCCCTAGAACAGTCCACCAAGTGGTCTCTGCACTGCAGCAGGTGATGCACAACATAGGGAGTATTAATATTTGGAGAGAATTGAACCCTATTACTAAGGAATACTCATGCCACTCCCTGACACACAGCACATTTAGTCAGCTAAACCGTGCTTAAGAGACTGCGGTGTTTTCTTGCTGGGCCATGGAGCCAGATAACTTGGCAGGTTTATAGTAGATCATTCCCCACTATTTGTGGAGTTGGAGGTGGGAAGGCAGAGTGGAATCCCCTCGTGAGTGCTGTTGGACTGGGAGAGCTTGCATATAGAGTTATATGCCTAGGACAAATTGGGTTTCCACAACTGCCATTGTACATGAATATTGGGCCCTAAAGGCAGGTATAAAAGGGGTCTGTATGGAGAAAGGATATGGGATTAAAAAACAGCTCTAAAAGGACGTAGGATTCCGAAAGGATAAATTAGTGAGTCTACAAAGGAGGCATCATGTAGTTTGAGGCACTGGGACAGACCTATTGACTCGCTCACAGCACATCTATAAATTTACAAAGGGTGTCCCACAAACTGCATTGTGTAGTGGGCAGCAATAAAGGGATTGCCATGATGTCGGTAGGCATTATGAAGGCCTTTGTTATGCTGGATTTGGCCTACATGAGAAGGACAGGGTTTGGTCGTGTTTTTTTCTGTAGTTGGGTAAAGTTGCTGTATTCCAACCGTAGGGTAAAGAATGGGAGGATCACATCTGAGGATTGGGTCGTGGAGCAGGACACCTGGCAGGGTTGTCCACTCCCACTGCTACTCTTTGCTTCAGCGATGGAGCTTTTGACACTCAAGCTTCGGAGAGAGCTAAGGGACTGAAGCGTCTGATTGAGGTATCACTCACATATGAGCTCTCTGTAAACAGATGGCGTCCTATTCTATTTGACATGACCAAGGGAGTTTGTTAAAAGGCTGATGGTCACTTTGGAAGACTGCAGTAGGATGTTAGGGCTGAAAATTAACAGAAGTAAAACCCTATTATTCCCTTTGAGGTCCCTTTTGGGATGCAAAGAAGAACAGCTGCCTGATCTCAATCTAAAATGGGAATTAGATAGGTTCAGATACCTGGGAATAATGGTGCCTCTGACGTCTGAGAAGCAATAGAAAGTATAACGTGAGTAAGTTGCTTGATGGGTTGAGGTCGTCCATACAGTTTTGTGATATGTTGCCCCTTCCCATTATGGGAAGGGTCCCTGTTGAGAAGATGGTGTTCTTTATATTGTGCAAACGTCTTTATGTCCTCTGTTCCAGGATGCATTCAGAATTTTCAGCAGGCTTTTGATTTCACTGATATGTTCTGGTAAATGCAGCAGGGTTGCTATAGATACACTTAAATTAGATCAGGAGGACAGTGGTTTGGGACTACCTGATATCAAGCTGTATTATTATGCAGAACATTCAATTCACATCATGCAGCTAAGTTGGCCACTGGCAAAACTGGCTGTTAAGAATAACCCATTAAGTTACCCCGTTAATGTATTTGCTTATGAAAGGTTAGAATGTGGACGGTGATTATCCTGATCTAGTGCGACAAACTGCATGGACATAGGATACCTCCTTGCCCCAGGAATTTGGACCTAAGGGTGTTGAAGCCTTTTAAAGACATAAGCATAAATACGCCAATTGCACAGTGGCAGGAGGGAGGATGTCAAGAACTGAGTGATCTGTGTCCAGGAGAAAGGTTTATCACTTTTCAGGAGGCATTCTCGCTGGGGTGGGTCAATTTTTGTAGTATTCCAAAATCACTGGGACTGCCAGGGAGATATGGGCTAGATTCCCAAAAGCACCTTTACAAACTGAGATGCTTTGGGTAGTTCTCGATTTGGGAATGGGTGGGCATTTCGTGACCTGCCTGTACAAGTCTTTAAAAGTGGATAAAATTACAAGAGAGTTGGCAGCCAGGTTGGCGTAGGGGGAGAATCTGGGCGACTAGCTAACAGATAGAGACTGACAGATGATTTGTGTCTTGATAAAAGGGATCTCAGGCAATGTAAGATTTAAACTTATTTATTTCAATTTAATAAATTTCACTTATCTTACCCCAATCAAGCTGAGTAGGATTAATTCATGTCAAAACGCGGCCTGACTGCAATGTGGGATGAAGGAAGCCTCTTTTATGCATTTTGCGTGGTCCAGTGATAAGCTCTGGCATTATTGGAGGGCAGTGGTAACTAGACTGTGAAGAGTCATAGGGATTGTGCCCGATCTTTCCCCGCAACACTGTCTGTTAGGTATAATAGTAAAACCCAAAAGAAGAAAAATTGAGTTTGAAATCATGCTTCTGGTTTTGCTACTAGTGAAGAGATGCATAGCCATAGGCTGGTTGGGGACTTGAAGCCCTGTGACATCTTTGTGGGTCAAGGATACAATTGAATGAGAAGCGCGCGACGCGGTGGATAAGATGGCCGCCCCCCCTGAGCTCCGCGATCTCGACGGCGCTTTAATTACGGAGGACCCGCTTCCCGACGGCGTTTCTTGGTGGAAACAGCTGATTCAAGCGTCGGAAATGCCCCTCAGCATATGGGTATGTTCCTGAACGCGAACATGTATTTTTTAAGGTTGAATTCTGCATAAATGTCCTCATCTCGGAAACGGCCGCCATTTTGTTTTTTTTGTTCGTTTTCTTTTCTTCAACATCCTCCTATGGCTCCTACATGTTGGATATGACCTCATGACTGTGTTTTACCATGATGTTTTGGACATAAGAGGCATTTGGCATCTTTTGTGGTATTCTGAGACATTTCCTGCATTCTTTTTTGTCGTCTGGTTCTTGCCTCTCATTTTTACCTCAGCACTTCGCCTCTTTTGTGAACTGTTGCTTTTTGCTTCTCTGCGGATTATTATAATTTCATATTTGCGCTCTTCTCTACCACAGCTGCGTATTATTCTTTCTTGAGGTTTTTCTGTTTCCACTTTCTGCAGCTCCTCTTGGGAATTTCAGCCCTCATCTCACATTGCGCTGTCTTGTCCTTTGACTCATGCTTGTTTTTCTAGCTTCGTCATCATGGAGCGTGTGCACAGCTCAAAAGCCTCCAATGCAGCCTCCACCTCACTCAAGGACCCAACACCTATGGGCAAACGCCTCAAGAAAGACCCTCCATCTCCTTCTAAATCTCCGCTTCCAGTCAATCTTGAGGACCTCATGGAGGAACTTCGTCTAATTCGCCCTTTTATTGCGGATACTACTGCTACCCTGCAGAGGTTGGACGATAAGTGGTCCAATCTTGATAAAAGGGTCACCGAGGTAGAACAAAAAATCAGTGATGCTCAAGATGTTGCTGCTAAACTGGATAGCCTCACCAAGGAGGTTCAAGTACTCAAGAAAACGTCCGAAGATTTGGAAAATCGAAATAGGCGTAATAATCTGCGCATTTATGGCGTTCCGGAGAATTCAGAGGGGTCTGACATCATCCTATTTTTGAAGACACAAGTCCTGCCAATTGTTGGGCTGCCTAAGCATGTGGACGTCAATATTCAAAGAGCGCACCGTCTTGGCCCTAAAAACTCCCCTTCTTCTTCAAAGCTTAGAGGCATCATTGACTATTTTCTTCTTTATTCTGGCCTTATGACTATTTTACATTCTGCCAAACAACACACGCAGTTATTATGGTCAGGTCATAAACTTTTTTCTCTCAGGATGTCTCCAAACAGACTGCGACGCGCCGAAAAGAATTTTTGGATCTGCGGCCCACGCTTCGCTCCATGAACGCTAGATACGGACTTATTCATCCTTGTTTCTTCAAGGTCACGTACAAAGAAAGGACATTTAGTTTCGAGGATCCGGCTGATCTCCGCAGATTCATCCATTCCCACAGAGAAGATTCCATGGAACAAAGCAGCTCTTAACCTTATAATGTCTCCTACTCTGTGCTTCGTTTATTGTTTGCTATGTGTTGACTTGTTGTTTGTGTAGCAAAGGAGGGGTAAAGGAATTGGATCAAATGTTGATCATAAGGCTCAAATTACCATTCCAGAAAAGTAGAATGGAAGGTCCAACCTGAGTCAGAGCCCCAAGTAACAATGACTGACAAAAAGGGGACTCAGTTGTTCCTTGGTGAAGAGTTATATGGTCAAGGAGGGAAGAAGGTTAATAGGAGGGTAGTGCTCAGTGGAGGGCTACCCTGGGCATCCCATTAGTTGGAATGAATGGCCTCACACACTCTTGCAAGTGTCATGCTTCATCATCGGCCGTTGCTCCTCGTTGGACAGGCGGTGCAATGTCCAACGGGCTCACCTCTAGGAGGGGCTCTTTGTCGGAGATCTTTTTTCCAACAGCCTGTGGGTGAAGTGCAAGTGAGGGGCCAGGTGAGGGGTGGATAGTGTAGGTGGGTGCGTTAAAATATAGCACGGGATACCGGAGATCAGTTTATTCTGGTGGTTCCCATACTATAAGTTAAAACCAGTGGGTAGCCTATGATGCCAGAAGTTAGGTTCCGTATCACGATCTAGATCTAGATCGTGATACGGAACCTAACTTCTGGCGATCATAGGCTACCCACTGGTTTTAACTTATAGTATGGGAACCACCAGAATAAACTGATCTCCGGTATCCCGTGCTATATTTTAACGCACCCACCTACTCTATCCACCCCTCACCTGGCCCTTGACTTGTTGTTTCTCTTTTGTTGTTTTCTAGGTTAGTCTCCCACTGTTTTGAGTGTCTGCTCCTCCACGGTACTGTGCTGTTATTCGTTTCCGTCATCCCAGTACGCTGCTTTTCTTGCATACTTGTTCGGTAAGTTTCCTTCATTTGTTCTTATTGTCGTGCTCGGTTCCAGGTTCTATTTGTACTTTTCCCTTACTTTCTTTTGTCTCTTTTTTTTAATGCTCCTGAGACCTGTGTTTTCGACATTTCCCTTCTGGTGCGGTCGTCTTTTCCTGTTGCTCCCGCTCTCACTTCATTGTTCTTCTTGTTATTTGTTCTGTATGGCTGGAACGGTTCTGGTTTCTTTTGCCATCCTTCTTTTTGCTGTCTCCTTTAGGGTAGCAGTTGGCTCCCCCTTTCCATTCTTCTCACTACCCCTTCTTTTCATTCTTTTTATTTTCTGGCTTCTTTCGTGTTTTTCTATTTCATTCATCTTTTCTCTGCCATTCCTCCCTTCTCTCCTTTTGTTCTGTGGTACTGGTTTTTTTTTCTCTTTTCCCCTTTTCTCCTTTCACTCTTCCTCTGCAACTCAGTATGACGGTAATGCATTGTCTCTCTTCGTTCTCTCTGTCTCATAATCCTGGCTGGTTACTTCACTTCTTTTTCTACTTCACCAAGCTTGTCACTAGATACCTTCTTTTATCTTCTCTCCTTTTTTCTCTTCACAACTGCTATATTCTTATTCTCTACTGGAATGTTAAGGGTCTATGCAACCCTATTAAGAAACAATGTATTTTGTCTCACCTTGCCCGTTTACAATGTCAAATTACCTTTTTGCAAGAAACGCATCTTTCCACACAGGAGCTGTCTATGTTACGCATACAATGGGTTGGGGAGGTATATTGCTCTCCAGCTGTTAATCATAAAAATGGTGTTGTTATTTTATTTCACCAATACCTTTCTGTTCAAATACAAAAAGAAACTGCTGATTCTAATGGTAGGTGGTTGCTTCTGGATTGTACTGTTAATGACGTTCATCTCTCCCTTTGCAATGTTTATGGTCCTAATGGTATTGACCCGTCCTTTTGGATCGATTTTTCCTCCCTTCTCTCCTCTAATGGTAATGAAGATATGATTGTTGGGGGAGATTGTAATCAATTGATGGACCCTTTCCTGGACCGCAAATCCCAAGCACGTTATGTCCCTAATAAAATGCAAAAATCTTTCCACAGATTCATTTCCTCCAGAGGCCTAATAGATTCATGGAAAATCTCTCACCCTGTTTCTCTGGAATTTTCCTTTTTTTCTCCTGTGCATGCTTCCCATTCCCGAATTGATTATATCTTTCTCTCCCATCATGCATTCCAATTCATGACCAACTCTGAAATAGGCTCTATCCTCATCTCCGATCACGCCCCTATTATTTTGGATATGGACTACCCTTCCCCTACCCCCAAGACCCGCCGATGGCGCTTTAACAATTCACTTTTACTTGACCCCACCTTCACTGAACATTTCACGCACTTCATGGGCGATTTCTTTACTAACAACTTAAGCTCCTCTTCTGATTTCCACTTTATTTGGGATGCCTTCAAGGCTGCTGCTCGTGGTTGCATTATCGATTTTGTATCACGTAAAAAGAAGAAGACGCTTGCTCAGGCCTCCTCCTTTCTTAAACGCATTAAGGAACTTGAACACCTTTATTTTACCACCAACTCTCTTGACTCACTGTCTTTTCTTATTAAAGCTAAAATGCAATTTAATAAACACTCTTGGGACTCCGCTTCTAATCAGCTTCTCCAATTTAATGCCAAAATCTATGGTGGCCGTAACAAGGCTGGCAGAGCTCTGGCGAATTACCTCAATCCCTCTGTTGAACAAATAGACTCCTTCTTTCACTCTATCCCTAAACCTTCCGCTGCTCTGGTGTACTTTTCTTCCCTTGATTTCCCAATCTCCGACAAAGAGATTCTTGCGGCTCTTTCTCTTCTCCCCAAAGATAAAACGCCCGGCCCAGACGGCTTTACAGTACGATTCTTTCTCCACTTCAAGACTGTTTTGGTTCCCTATTTGCTTCAATTAATTAATCATTTTCTCACTACCGATAAATCCAAAGGCTCCTTTACACAGGCAATGCATGTTCTTCTCCCCAAGAAAGATAAAGATCCCTCCCTGTGCAAAAACTACAGACCAATTTCCCTTATCAATACTGATTGCAAAATATACGCAAAACTCCTAGCTCTACGTATCAACTCGATTATTCCCGATTTGGTCAATATTTATCAATCTGGATTTGTAAAAGGCTGCTGGCTCATCACAACTGCATTTGCGTTCGCACTTAGATGCGCTACTGCTTTTAAAACTACCCGTTTTTTGCCTTTTTAATTTTGTTACTTTATTGCACAGTTTCCCCTGCTTTTAATTCCCCTCCACATTGCCGCATTGCCGCATCTTAATTTGTGCCATTCACCGCTATTTTAGCGGGCCGGACCCTCGCTCTCCTAAATTGGTGGGCGCCATCTTGGGTGGGTGCTAGGGAAGCGCTGATACTCTCCGCGCTCTAGCAGTCAGGGGGACTCGCTAGAGCCCTATATATTTCAGTGTCTATGGCGCTCAGCGTGTGCGCGCAGCGTGTCTGCCGCAGCCACGCCGGAGTCACGCCAGAGTCCAGCCCGTCTGCGCCCGTCTGTGCTGAGGACGGGCTGGACAGCTGGACGTCCGGTAATGATATCTTAGACTCCCCTCATTATAGATATACTTCTCAGACTCTGCTCGAGTTGAAACCCCCGAGGCGCACATGTTTACATACCTGCTCTCCTGATGATCTTTTGCGCCCTCTGATATGTGGTTGCTGGACATCTAACATGGTAAGCCTCACCCCCCCTCCATCCAGGCATAGGCCCAAACAACTCACTTGTCCGGGAGCTAGAGCAGGGAAGGAAGATTGTATTCTCCTCAATGCCCGTTCGCTCATTAAAAATAATATTTTTTTCAGGGAATTTATATCAGATAGGAAGCCTTCCCTGGTTTTTGTTACCGAAACCTGGGCAAAGGACTCCTCCGGTCCAGATCTCATTGAAGCAATCCCGGAAGGATATTGCTTGGCTCGGCAAGATAGACTGGGCCGGGTGGGAGGAGGGCTAACAATTCTTTATAGGGATCATTTCCACTGCCATACTGCGGCTATTTCTGACCCAAAGGATAGCTTTCAAGCACTTTCCTTTTCTATAAAAAGTGGCCATAGACTCCTCCTTAATGGAATCTTGGCATATCGCCCTCCTGGCCCACGAACTAATTTTGGCCAACGGCTGCTTCACGTCCTAGAACCCTATTTTGGTCAAAAAGACTTTACGATTCTAGGAGATTTTAATTTTCACTTAGAGAGGCACGACATCAAGGATACCATCTCCTTGTTGGATGTCATGTCAGCCTGTGGCTTTGACCAGCTGGTCAAAGGGGCCACTCACCGAGCTGGGCATACGCTCGATGGAATCTTTTCCAATGACGAGAGGCTGATGATCAAGGACCCTATCCCACTATCATGGTCTGACCATCTGGCCGTCCTTTTTGAGCTAATCTGTCCGCCCATCTATGTGCCCATAAATACATCCAGCAAGCAAGAACTTCGGAGGAACTTCAAGGATATCTCAAATAGCTCCTTCTACCCTTGGGCTCCCAATTTGTATCTATCTCAAGAAGAAAGTGTTGCTACAGCTGTCATGCACTTTGAAAGAATTATGACTGTAGCACTAGACGAATTAGCCCCGCTTCAGTCCGGCCGTCATGCCAGAAAAAGGCCTTCAGCTCCCTGGTTTTCGGAACACCTCAGACTCCTGAGAGAGGAGGTAAGGAGGCGGGAGCGCCTCTGGCACTCTGGATGGGATCTAAAAGATAAGGAAGCTCACAAGATCCTGTTGAGGAAGTATAAGGCTGAAATTATAAAAGCCAAACAAGAGCCTTTCACGGCCTTGACAACTTCATTGTCCTCCCCTAGAGAGCTCTTTAGGGTTGTAGATTCACTTATAACCCTCCAAACCCCAGACCCTGTAGTAGCTTCCCAAGAGCTTTGCAACAACATTGCCTCTTTCTTCCAGGCAAAAATATTAGATATCCACTCTGCCTTGGAGCTACAAAAATCTCTTATGAGTGAGCCCCCTGCTTTAGGGGATATGGACCACGCCCCGGCTGAAACTATTCCTTTTGGAATTTTAGATTCCTTCCCCCCACTATCCTTAGAGGATCTGGACAGCCTCCTTAATAAAACTAAATCGGGCTCTCCCCTGGATGTGTGCCCCATCAGGATCCTTAAACAATGCAGGGAAACTCTCCTGCCCCCTCTGGTGGATATTATGAACAGAGCCATGAGAGACGGCCTTTTCCCCACCCAATGGAAAAGTGCAGTTGTAAAACCTCTTTTAAAAAAGACCTCCCTGGATCCGTCGATTTTAAAAAACTTCCGCCCCATTTCTCTACTTCCAGCGCCAGCAAAGATGTTAGAAGTACATCTTAACACGCATCTTGCTGCTTTTGTAGAGAGCTCGTCCTGTCTTGACTCCACTCAACATGGCTTCAGGAGGGAACACAGTACTGAGTCGGCCCTCACCATAGTGTTGGATAATATCCGTACACGCGTTGATGGGGGCCAGACCACCCTTCTGATCCTGTTGGATCTGACGGCGGCTTTTGACACCCTTTCTCCCTCAGTATTAACATCGCGGCTGAGGGAGATTGGGGTGCAGGGTGCAGCTCTAGATCTACTCACTTCTTTCCTCAATCATCGAGTGCAAAGAGTGAAGTTGGGGGAGTACCTATCTCCATCCCTCCCTGTGCAATGTGGGGTCCCTCAGGGGTCGGCTCTTAGCCCGACCCTATTCAACATCTATGTGACCCCACTTGCCAGGCTTATTAGATCTTTTGGGATGGAGATAGTGTCCTATGCGGATGACACCCAGATCCTTGTCTCTCTCTCCCAGTCTAGCGTCCCGACTGCCTCCAATTTTAGATCTTGTATGGAGGCAGTTGGTCAATGGATGGTCCTTAATTCACTAAAACTAAATGGAGAGAAGACGGAGGTAATGGTGTTTGGAGGGAAAGATGACGTATGGTCATCCAGCAGGTGGCCAGACTCATTGGGAGCCTGTCCCACCCCCACCTCCTCCGCAAAAAATCTTGGGGTCATGATTGATCCTGCCCTTAACATGGGTAAACAGGTCAACAGAACCATCTCCACCTGCTGGGGCATTGTACATGTCCTGAGGAGGATCAGGCATTACCTATCCCTACAAGCAAGGAAACAGCTTGTTGTTGCCCTCATTGGCTCCCGACTGGACTACTGCAATGCGCTGTATGCGGGAATGAATAAGAGTCTGCTGCAGCGCTTGCAGGTAGTCCAGAATGCCGCTGCCAGGTTTGTCCTGGATCTCTCTAAACGCGCTTCAGCTACAGCGGCCAGAAAGCTGTTGCATTGGCTTCCTGTTGAGGACCGCATTCACTTTAAGACCCTATGTATGACATACAGGGCTTTAGCTAAAAATAGCCCCACTGGTATAGGATCCATCCTGTCTCGCTACACTCCTTCCAGGGATCTGCGATCCTCTGGCAGACTTCTTCTATCTGCCCCCCGTTTCAGGAGAGTGAAATGGGGTGGCAGGGCTTTCTCCACTTTGGCGCCCAAGTGGTGGAATGCCCTCCCGCTGAAAATAAGATCTCTACCCACTCTTCAGGCATTCAGAAGGGCTCTGAAAACACATCTCTTTGTGCAAGCGTATCTGTAGTTATGTAGTGATGACATTTATGATCTGTTTTGTTAGGCGCCTTGATGCCTTCGGGTTATTGTCTGCGCGGTATCAATTTTATTCAATCAATCAATCAATTAGGTCTATTACTGATAATTCGAGGACCCTTCTTAATATTATTCACCTTTCTGCCAAAATGGATACCCCAATCGCGGCTATTACCCTGGATGCTGAGAAAGCATTTGACCGTGTTAATTGGGATTTTATGTTTGGTGTGCTTCGTTGGCATGGTTTTAGCCCCACTATCCTCAAATATATACAATTACTTTACTCTGGTCCCACTACTTCTATCTGGGTTAATGGTACACAATCCGCTTATTTTCTCCTTCACAGAGGAACCAGACAAGGTTGTCCACTATCCCCTCTCCTTTTTATTTTGGCGTTAGAACCCTTTCTTGAGAAAATTCGACAATCTCCTTCCTATTCTGGTTTTCTTTACAAGGAATGGGAAATTAAATTCACTGCTTCTGCAGATGATATTTTGCTGTATATTTCAAACCCTGCTGTTGCCCTTCCTGCTTTCTTTTCCTTACTGAGCGATTATTCTTCTGTCTATGGTTACAAGCTAAATATCGATAAGTCGGAGGTTCTTCCTCTCAACAAGCATTGTCTCCCTCATATGTTCCATGGCACCGGTTTTGAGTGGAATCCTGGTTCCATTAAATGTCTCGGAGTCCTATACGCTAATACCATTAGAGAAACTATCAAAATCAACCACTCTGACATCCTTAAAAAACTCTCCTCTCTTATAGACCGTTGGTCTCCCCTTTTCCTCTCCTGGTGGTGTCGGCTTTCAACTATCAAAATGATGCTCCTTCCTATAGTCAATTTTGGTCTTTCCATGCTTCCTATATCTCTCCCCCATTTCTTTTTCAAGTCCATAAATAGTCTCTTTACTAAATTCCTATGGAATAATCGTAAAGCTAGAGTCTCTCTGCTTCGCCTACAACAACCTAAACATCTGGGTGGTGTTAATTTCCCCAATATTTCACGCTTTCACTCTGCCTTTTCCCTCAAACAAATTTGGCCTTTTCTTCTGGATTCCTCCTCCCCACCTGTAACGGCTTGGAGCTCTTTGAAATTAGCTCAACTTCTTCCCTTCTCTTTCCTTACTGCTACTAACCTCACCCAGCCACCTCAAAAGCTCGTATCTCCTATTTTTAAACACTCTAAAGCCTTAACACTTACTCTTTTTCGCTCCTTTTCTTCGTCCTCTGATCTTCATTTTTTTTTTTTGTTTTTTTTTTTAAACCTTTATTGACATCAAAAGAAGACAAATCGAGGCCCACAACCAAGCCGGCCTGCCGCAGTGTACAAAACAGTCAGGAGTCACCAGGCAAATATTACATAAGCAATCAATACAAAGCAGAGGCAGCACAATCACAATAGGGGAGAAGAGATACAGAAACTAAAGGGCTAAAACACAGGAGTAAATAAGGCTTAATTTTACAATAAGGGGAGAGGACACATGACAGGCACACTTGCAATACGGAGGCATCCACCATCCCGTAACCAACCTCAACATTAAGAAGGGGGCATGGGGCAAAATATCAGGGGGACAACACAATGCAGTCAAGAAATCAGGATATGTAAGATACAGTCAGCCCCTGAGCATTATCATCGTAACACGCCCGCCACCCGAGACACTACCAAGCCAGGACAGAGGGATCGGAAGACGATGCATTAAAACCCGCCCGTCATAGTACCCTCTGGGACGTAGGAAGGAAAAAGGGGGGGGGGGACTAGGTAGGGAGGGGGAAGAGGAAGGGAAAGGAAAATGGAGGGAAGAAAAACAGAACAATAAAAAGGGAAAATCAGGAAATATGAAAAAAAGAAAGGTAAAAGACACGCCGACACGGCCCCCCGTGGCGGGAGGACAGGAGACAAAAGGATTAGCGGCCCAAGCGGGGCATGGCGATCGGGAAGAAAGACAGCCGAAATTTAGCAGGAGAAGTAACGATGCCATACCCCCACCCGAAACACACCATAGGAGGTCGGGACAGACGCGGCCTCACGAAAAAGAGATACAAAAGGGCCATAGAACCAGAAGACAAACAAAAAACAGAACCCAACCCACCCGTCCCACCCTGCACCCCTGTAGAAGGCTATGGTCTACCCTTCAAACAGCGTGCCTGTCGCCCTAAACCAGAACCCGAAATATAGCGAGAAGAAAGAAAGAGAAACGAGACAAAAAAGCCACAAAAGCGGAGAAAAGAAAACAGGAGGGAGGAGCAGAATAACTATAATACAAACGGTAGGCCGCAGCCCTCCGCCCAACCCGACAAGTACAATCAAAAACAGACCAGGACGACATCCCATCACGCGCCACAAAATATCAGGAGAAGGGGACCTCCCACCCTCCTACGATCAGAAACAATTGTGCAACGAAATCGCATACCGGGAATCAAGCAGAAGTCGTACATTTCACCCCCAACCCTTCCGAGCGACAAACCCCACCCACCACATGGCAATGTACAACCACATACTAAATACGAAAGCAGCATATAATCGAGTGGAATGGTGACTAGCATAGCTACGTGGGGTGTAGATAGATCCACAAGTGAGCAGTAGTCCAAACTGAAAATACCGATGCATCAACAATCGAAGCACGAGCCATGAAAAACAGGAGTTCAGATGCGCCACTGGAGCGGGCGAGGTGGTCCCAATTATAGTCACAGGCAAAGTCATCGAAGCAGGGACAGGAGGAAGTCCACCCATAGTTTCAGGCAACAATGTCGAACAGGGCCGCAGTACAGCATCCGAGTACCCGGGGTCCGAACCTTGAAAGGCAGGGCGCCCCAAAGTTCTGATCTTCATTTTGACACTCCACTCTGGTACAATAAATCTCTCAAACTACGCAATCGGGCACTTTTCTGGAAGGAATGGATCGATAAAGGAATTTTTACTTATAGGCAACTCCTTTCCAATGGCTCTCTACTAACCTTTCAGGAACTCCGTGACTCTTTTGGTATTTCCACTAAATATTTCTCACACTTTCACACACTTCTCCCTACATTATCCTCTATTAGCTTGACGGATCTCCCTCCCTCCTCTTCTCCCCCTCTTATTACCCCTCCACCTAATTTCCATATTCCTTTCAAAGCCTCGGCTATTTATAAATTACTCTCTCATTTTCCTAGCGACAGGCCCAAAACCAAGCTAGAACTTACTTGGGAGTCAGACTTAGGTCACACCTTTTCCACGCTCACTTGGGACTCCATTTGGTCTAAAATTCACTCAGTGTCTCGTTCTGCTAGCACCACACAGACCTTCTACTTTTTTTACAATAGACTTTATTACACCCCCTCTGACTTGTATAAATTCAAATTAATAGATTCCAAAAAGTGCTGGTCTTGTTCTTGTGCCACTAGTGACCTGTTTCACATGTTTTTTCTCTGCCCTAGAGTTAAATTACTGTGGTCCAATGTTTGGTCTGCACTTAACAATATTTTGTCCACTGTTGTTCCTTTTGATATTGCTACTGTTTTTTTGGGTGGATTGGCTCCAATCTGGGATGTTCTGCATCACACATGTAAATTCATCGACCTTTCCATTGCTATTTCATTTCAAATTATTACCACTAATTGGAAAGATACCACAAATGTTGTGTATAATGCTTGGTGGAACCTACTCTGTCATCATCACAGATTAGATCGCGCATGTGCTTTGTCAATCCCTCTGTTGATTAAACGTGATTTATTATGGTCCCCTTTAACAGAGTTTTTATCTAGACATACCCCATGATGTTTTGTTATGAGATAATGTATTCCCTGTTGCATTTCCTTCCCTTCTCTTTCCCTCTCTTTTTCTCCCCCAAAATTGAAAAGGTATAAAAGCATTTCTCATTGATATATTGTTTACCCCCTTCTGGGGTTAGGTTTTACATTTGCATTGTTTTCAATCATTTTTCTCATATTTTCTTGGTGTTTTCTGCCATTGTACTGATGTTCTACGTTGTATTAATCTATTCAATAAAGCTTTTTAAACTTGAAGGATACAATTGAATTGGTGTTGGCGGAGGCGACACTTACTAGAATGTCCCAGAGGGATGACAAGGTAACGGAGGATTTAATCGCCTAGGCAAATACATTAAGAACATTTGAAGTGTGGGGAAAGGAGGTAGAGAGGTTAGGTTGGGGTCTGAGTCTCAGGATTCAGCCGAAAGAGTTTGAAAATACACAATCTGCACACAGCAAGCCAGGGGGTGAAATTTGCATATCCATGGACTGAGGATGGCATAGCTGAATATAAATTGTGTTGTAGGGTTGAGGAGGGACTGCAGTCTGGCAGAGAACTGAATGGCATCTGCACTATAATTTTTGTGTACGGGGAGATGTGAGTCACTTATGTTTTTGTTGTGTATCAGAGTTTGACATGTCATAAATTACAATAGCCAAAATAACGATTTTATTGATTTATAAGTTAATAGTGCTGGAGCATTTTTTTTATGTTGTTCTACATTTAAAATAAAGTATGAAATTAACGTACACGAATAAAATAAAAAATAGTTTTCTTCATTTATTATAAACTTTAATAAGCGTATTACATTTTCCAAATACTTTTTCATAGGGAGATCTCCACCCCTACCATTGAGTCTCCCTATGGTAAAGCATAGGAAAAAGTAAAAACATGCATTTAACTAGAAAACAAATTGTAACTTAACTCTGGATTTAATCTTTAATTAATTTACATATACTAAATTAATAAACATATTTTAATAATGTATTACTAATTATTAAAAAGGGACTATAGAATTAATTACAAGTTATGTAATTACATTTTAATAAAAGATAATTTTACATTAATTTGTAAATAAAAAACATGTTATAATTAAATAATGACTGTGTTTTAATTCTGCATTTGTAAACATTGAATTTAAATAATGTATACTTTTAACTTAAATTCATTTAACATTATTTCCTAGGGGAGTTTCTATTAAATTCCTTCAACCATTATTTTTTTATGAGAGGTTGTTGCAGTATCAGTGACTGGCCATGTGAGGTGCTGGAGTCACTCCAGCTCTGAGGTAGAGTAATTGGCTACTTGTTTAGCTCCCTTTTTGGCACTTGTAACTTTAGAAGTGCAGCTTGTGGAAATCAATGGGTTTACTATTTATTGGGTGGGTGCATATTTGAAAATATAAAAACGTCTCTCCAAGTTAGCACCTCCATTGAGGAAGTGTTATAATAACTATCTTGGTAGATCAGCCCTTTCGTCAAAAATATGGTTTCTTCCACTGTAACACCCAATTTTCACCCAGGTAATTCCCCCTCCAAGTAAAAAAAGAGCAAAGTGCTATTTGCACACAAAAAAAATACCTTGCTCAAACAAAATGCCTTTTGCGCTGGAAAATACACTCTCTGTGTGCCACTTTGCTTGACTTATTTATTTATTTATGCATTTTTATATAGCGCGGACTTTACCCGAAGGTGTCAGAGCGCTTTACAATAGGAACAGAACTGCTACATGAGAACATTACATGTGAACAAAATACAAAACGTTACATTAAATGAAGCAAAAATGACAATTGTGAGCCAGCAAAATACAAGAGGTAAATGACAATCGTGTGCCAACAAAATACAAGAGGTAGCAAACGGTGCATTACAAAAGTGACAATCGTGAGCCAACAAAATACAAGAGGTAGCAAACGGTGCATTACAAAAGTGACAATCGTGAGCCAACAAAATACAAGAGGTAGCAAACGGTGCATTACAGGAGGAAAAAGTGACGTGTGCCGGTTACAAAAGCGTACAAAATAAACATAAAGGTATAATACTGCAATATAAGGAGGACTTAGCACTGGCCCAAACCCTTAATAAATCTGTCCCTTTACGTAATGTGATTTTTGGTTGGTTGTAAATATAATTCAATGAATAATATCTATATACATTCAAGGGTAGTATGTTTATAATACTTCTAATTGAAATGGTCTATTTTCCTGCCCATTAAGACAGTGATGGCTGGAGAGTCCTGATTGCGGCCTATACCCAGGAGGGGTAGTAGGCGTAAATAAGTAAGTAAACGCTATAACATGTACCAGTTACATATTTCGTAATATGATTTGCAGTATCAATTTACTAGTCTGCAGAAAATATGGGCACAACAGAAAGGCATGCATCACAGTTAAATTAATCCTTTAGAAAGTCTACGCCCTCCACCGTGTACACACATGTTTTCATTAATTAGAAGATACTGGCATGGGGCAATGCAAATAACTGTATTTCAGATAGTTACGAAATGCATTTTAAGCCCTTAAATCCGCCAGAACCTGCTCAAAAGTCTTGCTCTCACCCAGCAGTTCAAGCAGCTTTTTAGCTGCAGCCTGCCTAACAAAGCCGACAATGATCTAGTATCTCAATGTAAAACAAAGCCATCCGAAAACAAACACAAGACTCCCTGCACTCTCCAAGCCTACATAGCTCAAGCGCATGCGTGACGTGGCTTCAAACCAGTGTGTGTGCAGATGACACTAGCCTGCCCCACTCTCTAGGTAAAAAAGCAAAACTGGAGCATATACTTGTGCAGGATTATATGGCAAAGTGATCATTTTCTAACTGGAGGGAAAAATCGAATCACTTTTTTTTAATCTGGCAAAGCAATTTTCCAACCATTGAGCGAGGAATGACTAAATTAAGAGGAAGGCAAAGATATTGGAAGACCAAAATGCAAGTCGAAATGCATGGCGACTTCCACGAACTGTCTGGGTCAGAGGAATATTTTAGTTATTATTGGAGCAACGTCAATAATCTGGTCATGCAGTAGAAGAAGCTTTAACAGAAACCATCAGTTTAAAACAATATATATGTGCTGTGTAATTCAAGCAATGAATACACTTTCTAATATTACAAAGTTATGTAGTAAGTGTGTGTTTTCAAACGGGGCCCTGTGGTGAGGGCCCCCGGATGTCACTATAGTTTCCCATCCTGTCTATGGATAATCTCAGGCATTAGTTTCCAAATGTGCTTTTTCTGCTCTCTGAAGAGCAACTTTTAGGCATTTTCTGTCACTCTGTGTTCTAGATGAATGCTTGTCCACTTCTGGGTAAAGTTCGAGATATATATTAAGAATGTAGGATGCTTGTATGTTTTCCGTGCTTAATTGGTTTAGTTTTGAAATTATTATAATGCTGAAAAGGTGATGCAAGTGCTTTAGAGGATCTCCACACTGCAACACCAGAGACGTTCCGAACAAATTCATTATAATTGTGGAGTATCACGGTAACATTAGGCTGACCACAAAGAGTGTCAAGATGTACTGAATTACGTTATGACTCAAAAGCCATATTTGAGTGTGTTCTAGAGGTTTATTGGACCAGATCAATTTCTCAGCATTTATAATCTCCATATGAGAATGCATCTGAGCACCAACCTGGCACCGTATTGCGAGTTATACCTTCCACAGTCTTTACACGTGGCTGAGACATAATCCATAAATGCTTTAGTATCCTGGTGCACACCCAAGCAGGCTGGCAAAAATATCGCTGTAAAGAACTCCATTAAACTCACGAGAATGAGGTACTTCTAAAAAACAAGAGTACTTCCTTCTCTAGTATGTTACTACCATTTATTCAGGCATTATGAGTGTACTATAGACTATAGATAATGATCAGACCCCTAATCATTGAGATTACCTTTATTTGCTAGTATTACCAGCTTCCACTTGCAAGTGCCATTACAGTGTCCAGTGTTTCATTAAATTCCTTAACCCGCTCCCTAACATGAACTGCATTACTGAATGCAAACATAAGTTAAAAACAATTACATTTGTCAAATGCATTAAATCCAGTTGGGAATAGGTGTCAGCAATGAAAGGAGATACCAAAAGCCCTTTAAGATAGGACCTAAAAACAATGACAGATTCTACTAAAGAGATTTTTGCAAAAATCACCAAGTCTACCCCTGTGATCAACTAATAGCTTCTTGAAAGACAACCATATATTTCTGAGAAAGGGTTCTTCTATTATCCAGAATTCCCGAACACATAATATGTCGAACTGGCTGATAAAAAACAAACTGTCACCTTAAAACATGCATGTTTCAAAAAAGATAACACAACTTCCTAACTCAGTCCCTGATCTTCGCTGTCCTCCCAAGGTATTACAATTAACTTGAAATAGGAAACAAATCTTGCCAGTTATCCATCAGGTACCAGAAAGAAGCAGGGAGGTCTAGGATGCATGCGAAACGGACCAGTGTTTGAAGAATATTGGCAACTGGGAAACAAATCCTGACATAAGGTATGCTATGAGAGCGTGTATGCCTGTGTTTGCGACCCTATCACTTGAGACTGGTGACCTTGCTGCAACTGACCTGTCCTCTTTCTTAGAAAATCTGTCCATTAAACCAGAAATCTGCATTCTCTAACACATCCTAACACACCCAACGTAGGTGGAGGCATGGGCGGGACTAAAGAGCTACTGACTTACTAGAGCAGCCACGTTGGGAACAGCCTAGACCATGCTGCTCTACGATCGAAGAGTGGTAGGCTCCTTCTTAGCAACCCTGCAACAGCATATGTCTTGAACCTTAGTGTCTCTTTCCTACAAAAAGCTCAAACTATTTAGGGAAATGAGAGACTGGAACTCCCTAACTTTGTAACTTAACAACTCTCTCTGCAACTCTGGGCTCCATTGATAAATATACCCCTAGTCAGGTTGGGCCAGTACTGACTCATAATTTCAAAAGTGGCAGCACTATGGTTAGCATCACATACCGCAAGGGTGTACATGCTAAAGAGGTGCAAACCCATCAACAAAGACTGGGCAACACAATCATATAACAAGCACAATGGCACACTGTAACCCCAAAAATGTAATTAAATATAACAGCAAACCTAAAAATAACAAAACGAATCCTAGCAACATAACATAAAAAAACACTGACACTGTGGCAACCTAACTCAGCACACTTGTACTGTTTTGCTGTTTGTTGAGATCGTGCTATGCTGGCTGTGCATGGTTGATGTGTTGTGTTTCTAATTTGGTATTATATTTGTATGTGTTGGTGTGCCGTGTTTTCTTTTGTTTTGTGTTGGTTTGGAATGTTGCTGCATTGCTTTTGTATTGTGGAGTTGGGTTGTGGGCTGTGTCATATTGCAACTTTATTTTCTGTGCTTGGTGTGCTGTGAACGGTTGTTGATATCTTCTATTAATTTCCAGTATTGTTCTGTTGTTGTATTTTGTTGTGTTATGTATTTCACTGTTGATGATACTGCACAGTTTTGTAGTTGTGGTGCTTTGTTGTGCTGTTCTATTTTGTTCTGTGGTACTGATGTTTCTTGTGCTATGTTGGTGAGCCCCATCATTGCATTGTGTTGTTGTGTTGTGTGTAATGTTAATTTGATGTGTTGTGGTGCTGTGTTAGTGTTGTTTTGTGTCCTTTTATATGACTCTTATTCTGTGTGATGATGTTTTGTTGCATGCTGTTCTGTTGTGCTGTATTGTTTTTGTATTACTGTGGTGTGATGTTGTGTTATTGTAAAAAACAAACTCCTCCCTCATGTATTGAACACATACGTTTATTAAAAAATTATACTATCTTTTCAAAATGTTTAGATTCTCTGGCTTCTTTTCATTTGGGCAACTCTTCCTCGAGTTCTGTTGTAACTTCTGCCCTACTTGTTTCTGGGAAAGCTTGAACTAGGCGCTTGAAAAAAGGAATCACCCTCTCCTACAAAATATCTTCCTCTTGTTTTAATGGATCTCCTGTTGGAAGAGATGTGTGCCCTAGGCCCTTATATGGAGGAAACCAATGTCAAAGTGCAACATCTTAAAGACAGATAGTCTCAGATGGAGGAGAGACTGAATGTAGTAGAACAACATGTTTCTTCCTTTGGAATGATTGACCTCAAAGTGAATGCCCTTCAATCTCACATTTCCTCAATTCAGAAGCAGGTGGAGGACCTTGATTAGGAGAAATAATCTGCACATATATGCATTACCTGAACGGACGGAGGGCTCTCTACCCATCACCTTCTTTAAATCTTTTCTTCCTAAATTACTGAACATGTCAGAAGGAACTTCCCTTAATATCCAACATGCACAAACATTAGGTCATCAGTCTGCTATTACTTCCACCTCAAGACGGCCAAGAAGAGCTATCTTGTATTTTCTGGAATATACTAACCTCCTTAAATTACTTTTAGCGGTCAAATCAGCCAAACACATTTCATGGTCAGGTAACTTTCTGTATTTCTCTCAAGACTACGCCAAGGGTACGGCTGACAGATGCAGAGAATTCCTAAATATGAGGCCAGACGTTCGTTCTTTTAGAGCCCATTATGGTCTCTTTCACTTTTGCTTATTTAAAATTACTTATAAAAACAAAATAACTACATATGAGGATCCTATCAGATTGAAGAGCTTTATCAACGCTTGCAAGAGAGAAAACACAGATTCTTCTGGAGAATCCCAGTCTTCATCCCTTTAAATTTATAGCTCCATTTTGTTACTTTTGATAACTTAAAATAAGTTTTCCTTATTACTGAGGGCCTGATTCTGATGCGGTTAGGAAACCATTCCCACCTAGAGCTTGATTCTGATGCGGTTAGCAAGGCCTCTTAACAGCATTTGCTCATTCCAAATCGGATCAGGAATGTGTCTTCCCGACCAAGGGCCCGATTATGATGCAGTTAGGAACATACACCCTATTGAAGTCAATGGGAGTCCAACCAAATAGTATCGGAAACATCCGGATGCATCGTACTCCATCGGTCGGACTTTCCCGATCCGAGTGGGTCGGAAACCATTTCCAAACCGAATGGGTCGGGAAGCTTTCCAACCCACATCAGAATCGGGCCCTATGTTGGGAATTAGTTCTGTAATGTTCTGTATTTTGAGAGTTACCACCATAGATATCCTCTGCTAATTATTTTTTCTTCCCTTATAGTGTTGTTCTTTTGTCCGTGCTGTCATTGTTTCATTTCTTATGTACTGCAATCATCCTCATGCCCTATCGTGCAGAATTTGGACATTTCATCTGTATCATGTGGTCTCATCCACCTCGACTTTCTGGGGATTTTTTAGGTATGTTTTTGCTCTTTCTTTGTTATCTTATTACTATTCTTTTTCTTCTTTCTTTCCATTTATTTTCCCCCTATTTATCACTTTATGCATTTCCTTTATCGCTGTACTTTCATACTTCCTTAACTTTTATAAAACCTATTCTTTGCCTTCTTTTTCCTAGGTTAAAAAGTCCTCTTGATTAGATTGGTTGTTACATCGTTTTTATCTTGTTTTTTATATGATTTCTCGGGTCTACCCTGTTTTTTTTTCTTGAAACGTTTCTATGTCTCTGAAAATTGTTTCTTGGAATGTTAAGGGTTTAAATTCTTCCATTAAGAGACAGCATGTTTTATCACATCTATCAATGCTTGGAGCTCATATAGCTCTACTCCAGGAATCTCCCCTTACGGAAAATGAATCAATAAATATAAAAAGGAGTTGATTAGGTGAAGTTTTCTTCTCACCAGGTGATGGTAAAAGGAATGAAATTAAAACTCTTTGTCATAAATCACTTTGTGCCAATTTGTTTTCTCAGGAATCTGATGATAAGGGTCGATTGTTATTCTCCAAATTATTGGTTGGGAAGGTCTCTTTGTTCAATGGTTATGCTCCTACCACTAGTGATTGTTCTTTTAGGCCTCACCTCACTCTGCAACTCATACATTATCCCAATAATAATTGTATTCTAGCGGGTGATTGTAATCAGATTATTGATCCTTTTATTGACCGCAACTCTTTGGTCTCTTTCATACCAACTGAAGCTCTCAAACCTTTTGTTCAAACATTAAACAGCGAAATTTAAAAGACACTTAGAGACTTTGTAACCCCACTTTAAGAGAATACACATATTTCTCCCCTCTATATATCAGATCCAATCAAGAACGGATAACTTTTACGTATCACATAACATAACCCAATCTTTATAATTTGACAATGTAGGTTCAATCCTAATATCTGACCATGTCCCTGTTTCAATCCAACTAGATATTTTTTAGTAAACATAATTTGCCCAGACGTTGGCATTTAAACAACTCACTTCTTTTAGACCACACCTTCACCTCCTCTTTTACTTCTTTTTTTAATTAATATTTTCATTTTACCAAGTCTTGGGACTCTTTGCTGTTATATTTTTTAGGATCTGTGTGATTGTAATAAAGTTGTAAGTAAGTAGATTATTATTTTCATATTAACCAGGCAAATAACTTGTCTCTTCACGTCATTTGGACGCATTTAATGCGGCTGCACATGATTTTATCATTAGCTATGTTTCTAAGAAACTGAAAAAATCATGCACTTATGCCAATAAATTATTAGCAACAATTAAAAGACTGGAACACTCCTTTTATTCCTCTAAGTCGACTTATCAGTGCTCATTAATCCAAAATTTAAATTAATCAAGGAGTCTATTGATAATGCTTCCCTTTATTTATTAAAGTCGAGTGTAAAGCTTTATGGGGGCCAGAATAAATCTGGTAAATTGTTAGCAAACTATCTTAAGGTCAAAAATAATAAACTTAACATTGACTCGATTATAAATACACAACAAATATCAAAGTATAAGGATTCTGAAATTCTAGAGGAATTTGTTCAGTTTTATAAATCATTGTATACACAACAACACCTACCGTCTAACACTGACATTATTCAATACCTTTCTACTATTCAGAATCCTTCTGACACTCAAATTGATTTTGTGTTGTTAGAACCTGATATATCACAAACACAACTTCAGACTGCTTTGCATATACTTAAAAAAGATAAAGTCCCAGGCCCTGATAGCTTCACAGTTTAATTTTTCATGCAGTTTGCTCAGTTACTCCCCCAAAATTGCTCGCTCTCAGAACTTCTTTTTTACATTCATGTGAATCTTCTGGTTCTTTTTTGGATGCCTTACTTTGTCTCATTCCAAAGAAAGGAAATGACCCACGTTATTGCAAAAATTATAGGCCTAACACTTTAGTTAATATTGATTATAAAATCTTTTTGAAGGCTTTACCTTTCCAAAAAGATTCACACCTTCCTAAATTGCTCAGTAAAGAACAATCAGGTTTTGTTAAAGGACGATTTATTTCTGATAACACTTGTCCATTTTTGACATTTTATCAAAAACTTCCCATATGTCTGAGCCTCTTGTAGCAATTGCCTTAGATGCAGAGACAGTGTTTGATCGAATCTACTGGCCTTTTATCTTTCAAACTATTTTAAAGGGTTGGAGTATGGCTCAAAAATGATATCTTTAATTTCTCTTCTCCATTCAAGCCTGTGGACGATGATTGTTGCCAATGGCCTAACCTCTCTATCTTTTACTCTCTGCAGAGGTGTTCATCAAGAATTCCATCTTTTCCCTTTTCTTTTAAATTTACCATTAGAACCTTTTTCGTCTAAAATATGACAAAATCAAGACAATCATGGATTTGTTTTTAATAATTAGTAGCATGTGTTTGTCTTATTATTTCTCTCACAACCCCAATCCTCAATTCCAACCTTCCTACAAGAAGTGGCTTCCTATGCATCGGTATCTGGTTGTGAGATATTACCTTTAACTAAATACACTTTTAGATATGATTTTACCATATCCAATTTTGTGTGGACTCTCCAGCACATATGAATATTTGGGTTTATGCTTTACTTAATCCATTCAAACATCAATTTCCTTAAATATCAAAAAATTTACACAAAAATGATCTACGCTAACTAATAAGTGGCAACCCTTATATCTTTCTTGGTGAGGCCACCTTGACACCGTTAAAATGATGTTAGCTCCCATCATACTATATATCATGTCTAATATACCACTCCAAACCCCTTTAAATTTAAAAAGATTAATTCTATACTTTCCTTGTTCCTTTGATTACAAAAACCCTTGTATGTCGTCGTGAAGACTAACGCGTCCAGAATCGGAAGGTGGGGTACATTTTCCAGATTTTTCCAAGTATTTCAAGGTATTTTTATTGCTTCAATCCTCTCATTGGATTTCAGGTTCTCCAATGGATTGTCGACTATGGGTTGAACTTGAAAAATCCTCTCTCTCTCCCTTTTTCTTTTTAAGAGTATCTCTCTCTTACCCAGAAATCGAAAACTCTTTCCACACCCATCCTTAAATATTCAGGCACATTATTAGAACCTATACTATGCTGTACTCACTCATATCTTGAAACTTTTCTTAATTGTACTATTTGGCATAATACATTCATAGTGATTCATACCAAACCCTTTCATTAGAGGTCCTGTAGAGAAAAGAGGTCACTTTACGTGCACCAACTTTTTGCTCAAAATACTTCTATGCTACTTTCACAAGCTTGTCATCTGTTTTCTTTTCTCTCCTCTTTTCTGTATAAATATTAGCTTTTACAACATGCTCATTGCTCCGCGTATGCTCAGTTTCTGTCTTAGCCTGTACTAGGCGATTGCAGACCCTTCTGCTCACTTACCCCAAAGCATCTACTATTTATTCCCATTTATCTCTCTCCATTTATTATCGAGAAAAAACAAATGTGGAACTATCTTGGGAATAGGACTTAGGATTGGAATGGTCCCCTTTGGAACAAAATATGGGCCAAAGTTAGGAAATCCTCCAGAGTGGCAAATACAGCAAAAACACTTTTTTTTTATTTTCAAATAGACTTCTATCACCTATGTTCCCAAATAAGATACATTCTGAGCTTCCTGACACTTGCTGGACGAGTTCCTGAGAGCATACTGATTTTAAGCACTTACTTTTCACTAGTCCTGCTGATCAGGATGTTTGGGAATTAATTTGGATTCCGATTAACTAATGTTTTCACTCCACGGTACCCTTTTCTATTGCTAACATTGTTCTGGAAATTTTATCTGGTGATTGGATTATGTGCTCATCTAACATGTGAATTCCAGATTCATTAATAGCAGTTGCATTTCAGCAGATAACCAAAAATTTGAAGGGCGTAACCATATTATCTTTCCAAGCATGGTGGTATGCAGTTTGTCATAATTATAGATTGGACTCAGCATATATATTCCCTCTACCTCTTGGTGTGAAAAGTTTGATGTCATTATCTCCTGTTCCACAATTTCTCGATGACAATGCAAACTGCTCTTTTTCACGTACACCAGATGAACAGGAAGTTTTTCAACCTCCTTGAGTTTCCACTTATTGATAATATAAGTGTTATAATATGTTTATTACTGTTATTTTGCTTTTTACATACATTATATTGAATCTCTATATGTAACCTGTAGCAGGGATTCTTCTCCTACACAGAACTGTGCATAGAGACTTGGAACCTCAGTGAATTAGGGTGTGCCAAAACTCACCTTAGAAGCCCAAAATTCCCTACCAGACTAGCAATCAGTGTCTCATTGGTTCTTCCATAACCCCAATGATTAGACAACCCAGAACATGGAACTTAGAATACCTCAGGCAATGTGGAACACATAAACACTCTTTCGTTATACTCTCATACCAGTCCAAAACAGGGAGTAAAAAGAGACACGAGCAAGTTTGAAATATTTATTTCTAATGCAGTGTTCTCATGCGCAGTATCTTAGCTAATACAAGCAGACATATTATAAGCAACAAGATTATCAGCATAGTTACTATTCCATAAAATACAAAGGGAGAAAGCATGTTACAAGGCTAAATGGAAACAGGTTAGAATACACCAATATCTCAAGCTCCCTTGCTAGTAGGTTATTTTATATCTACAGAAGGTCTCTTGGGATTACAAGTGCGGCCCCATTCATCTTGTCCTAGCAGAAATAGATCACACCAGTTTCTGCAACAGTTCTCTGCATGTGAATGTTCTCCAAGTGTGTGATCATGCCTAAGCAGTGCATTATTAAACGTGCCAAAATCAGAGGTGGCCACAGCTGCATATATGTTATGTCTAGAACGTGCGCTGATCAGTCCGAACAACAACCACTGTGTTGAAATAACCTTGAAGGCCTCGGCACTCACTGTTCAGACAAAGCTTACTAAGCAAGACTGCTAATATAGAAAAACATATTATTCTCGTGTGAAGCAAAACACTCTGCTAAACTCTAAACATTTATAATAATGTGTGCCGTGTGCAAAGGCAGCAGAAAGGAAAAAAGGCATTTAAACTTCTAATAAGCTCATGCCAACTTAACACAGTGTAAATGCAAGGCTCATCCCCATGACAAACCCTGACTTTTTCTCCTCCCAAACCATGTACAATCCCCTCTTTCCCCAAATAATCTCTAACATTTCAAAATCTTAATTGTAAGAGTATTTACTTCTGAATGGCATTATATACTTATGTCTCAATTTATCTTTAATAAACTTACTTTTGCAACTTAATACTTAACTTGGGTTGGTACAATTTTTGGGTTAAACATATCCTTATGCATACTATTTCTAACCACAGTCTCCTTTCTGGCACAGCACATAAGGAAATGTTTCAGATTGCACTAGACTTCCTTTGAGGATATTGAGGATGTCTTACTTACATATTCCTCATCGAATTCTTTACTAGCACTTCTTCCAGCTATACAAAGTAGTCTTTTTTCAGTCATACTAGATTCAAATCCACTGTAGTAATCAGGAAACATTTCCATCCACATAGCTGTCAATGGTTTATAAATTGAAGAGCTGCTTTAGCTGCTTCTTTTCCCAAAGCTTTAAAGCAAAAGTAAGCGAATTTAACTGATGCAGATAGGAAACATTTAAGTATGAGATTGGGCAAGCAGGATCCACAACACAAATTCTAATTCCAACCGCAAAGTAAAGGCATGGAGTTAGGAGTGAGTCTCAAACACACTGCCTCAAGTAGATTCCAGTTCCCAAAGAAAAAGTCGAATTCGTAAAACTCCTAAGACAGGGAGGGGGAGGATGGATGGAGAGAGGAAGAAGACCGGTAAAATAGGGAAAAAGGTATGCCCGCAGTTCTCCAATCTTAAATTATCAGATGGCCAGCTTAGATTCTCTACGAATAGTATCTGTTAATGTCTGTGGATTAAACAACGCGACTAAGAGGCAGAAGGTTGCGCTAGGCTTACGGACACTGGGTGGGAACATCATATGTATGCAAGAAACACATATAGAACATTCTCAAAAACACTTGCTAGATACCCTAGGGTTCAAGGTGGCGGGCGCAACCTCACAAGGGGCTAAAACCAAGGGGGTAGGAATCTTACTAGATAGAAAATTCGCCATTAGCAGCCCCCAAAGTAAATCTGACCCTCTAGGGAGGTGGGTCATCTCAGAGATTGTATTTCCTAACAACTCTTCTATTACTCTCTGCTCTGTATACGGAAGCAACCTTGACGAACCCGGAGTTATGGATCTTGTATCCGGGGAGTTAGCACACTGGCCCACCCCGATAATACTTTGTGGGGACCTTAATATTCACCTACCCTGCAACTGGGCTCCAAACTCAACACAGAAATACAAAGGAAGGAAACCCAAAGTCTTTCAAGCCTTGAACAATCTCATGCAGACTCATGGCCTAATTGACGGGTGGGCAAATAAAAATCCCACACAACCCGGATACACGTTTTACTCAGCCCCACACAAAACCCTAGCCAGACTAGATTATTTTCTTATCTCAGCTTCACTAATGAACAACTTTTCAATTGACATAGCACCCCCCTTCTTATCCGACCATAATCCACTTGTAGTCACTATCAAAGGGCTTTTACCGCAGAAAGAACCCACAAAGTGGAGTTTTGAGAAAGCTCTATTACATGACAATAACTATGTAACCCACATGCAGGGCTGGATCCAGGAATTCCTGGAAATAAATAACGGCACTGCTTCTCAAATGATAGTATGGGACACTCTAAAGGCGGGGATCAGAGGCGAGACCCTGGGGTTTTCTTTTCAGAAAAACAAAAGGGAAAGAAAACGAATCAGCGAGTTAAAAGATAAACTAAGGAAAATCGAGATTAAATTAACTCAATTAATACACGCAGGATTAGATTGCCAATCCATCCAAGAGGAAGCAGTACTTGCTAAAGCGGAGATAGGCAATGTCTTCATGGAAAAGATTGCAGCTAAATGGGCAACCACTAGGGAAAAAAGCTATGAGTGTAGTGACAGCATTGGGCACCACCTTGACGTTAGGACAAGACAGCAGGTATCCAACAGCGAAATACATGCAATTAGACTCCCCTCTGGCGTGGAAACCACAGACCCTTCTCTTATCCGGAAGGGATTCCAGGAATTCTACTCTAAACTGTACACCGAGGAAGCCTGTTCTGGGGGGGACAACCTAGACCGCGAAATCTCTAGCTATCTCAGTGAGATCGAACTGGGGCAACTCAACCCTACAGATAGCGAGTATTTAGATCAAACCCCTACCTGGGAGGAAATTCTGGAAGCTCTTACAAGGCTACCAGATGGGAAGGCCCCAGGATCTGACGGCATCCCCACAGAATTATTTTAAATCTTCACTCCACAAATTAAAACCATACTTACAGATGTAATATCATCTATCTTCAACGGGGCTCTGCCACCGGACTCCAGGGCAAGCGCCAGAATTTCTATCTTCTTGAAGAAAGATAAATCCCCTTTGGACATGAGCTCTTACAGGCCAATTACCCTCATCAATAGCGACTCCAAAAAATTTTCCAAAGTGTTAGCCTCTATGATTTCTCAAATAGTGGAACCTCTAGTATCTGAATGGCAACACGGGTTCATTCCCATGAAAGGGACTACCGAACACGTTAGGAGAGTGATCACTCTGTTCGACGCAGCACAGGTCGCCGGAGACCCAATGTCACTCATTTTACTCGGCGCCGAAAAGGCTTTCGACCGAGTGTCCTGGCGGTATCTGTGGAGTGTGATGAGCAGGATGGGGTTCGGGAACAAAATCATTAGGGCAACACAGGCACTATATAACAAACCAATGGCTAGCGTCACTATAAACGGACAACTTACTGACCCTTTTAACATCTCCCGGGGGACCAGACAGGGCTGCCCCATCTCCCCTTTACTGTTTGCCCTATACCTGGACCCCTTTATTAAACAGATAGAGAAAAGTGAGAACATTTCCTCGGTATGCTATCACCAAAACTGTTGCAAAATCCTGGCGTATGCCGACGACCTTGCCATCACTTCCCCAGATCCCGCCAATTCTATACTGGCATTAGAACTCGAGGCTCAGAAATTTGGAAAACTGGCAGGATATGCCCTCAACGGATCACTGACATAATATCGACGACCACAATATCGAGTTGCAAAAATATCGGCGACATAATATCGACTACCATTATATCGACATCCAATACTTATTTAAGAAACTACTAAAATATCGACTACTAATTATCGAATAAAATAATTATCGACATCACTAATATCGAAAGACAAATTATCGATCAAACAAATATCGTCTATTAAAAAATTATACAGTACACAACAAAAATATCGAAACAAAATATATCGATGACACTAATATCGAAAATAAAGGAATATCGACTCAATAAAAAATACCTAAAACTTTTTAAATGCAATACAACTCTATATTTTAAATATATAATACACTCCACAATATATATAATACAAAGAATAACATTTTTTTACAACACATACAATAAAAATTAAACTTTTCAACATATAGCATACAAACATTTCAGTGAATGTATAAATAAATAGTATACTTTTAACATAAATGTGGTAAATATTATTACGTACATTTTAAATAAAACAAACACACTTGGTTTACTGCAAAAGTATTAATTAAATTGCATTACCACACCACCAAACATAGCAAATAAATAAAAAAAATTCAAACCAACCAATGAAAAGGCCCCATTCTTAAATAAACCAATCAAATGAAGTAACTAATCAAATACACATTATAAAAGGATTATTTGCCTAATGCTATTTCCTGCTTCTAACTCTAAAGAAAGAAGAAGGTGACACTCTGACCAACTATTTCCTGAGCAGACTACTTTTCCAGACAAGACTCCTACAGAAATAATTAAAGTAAGTTAAACTAATTTTTACATAAAACAAAACTACTAGGCTAAAAGTGTTACAATCTCTCTAAACAGTTTAAATAACATTTTATTTTTACCTTTTACATTTCTTCTACAGACATCTCCAAAACACAGCTATAAAATTTGAACTGATTACTTACTACAAAATCCTTATTGTAAGTATTTGTAACTGTTCTGTAACACACCAACTGCATTTATGAAACCCAATTTTCTAATACACATTTTATCTTTATTCTACCTTCTTAACAGAAATTTCCAAGACATCCAAAAAATTACTCCATTAAAGCTGAAGACTACACAAATTAAAAATGTAAGTATATTTTGTGCATTATTTAAAAACCCTAAAATGCTAACTACAAGACAGCTTCCCCCTAGAAACCGCTAAAAAAGTAATTAGATGATAGATTATCTAATTATTTTATTTTTCTAACAACAGAAATATAACAAGGAAATACAAGAAAAAGCTTGAAAACACCTTCTCAACATTTCAAATTACAACAAATAACAAATGTAAGTATAATCATAAAGAAATGAATGCATTAAAAACATGTATTGCAGTATTTAAACGTAATATATATTTCTTTCTATCCTTTCCTAGCACTACAAATAGAAATATGACTGAAGGTGCAGAGTTTGTTATGTCACAGAAAAACAAGCTTTTACTATGTTATATGGGGTATGTTTATACCCAAGAAAAACTGTCAGGACGCAAAGTTTTTTGGAAATGTAGTAAATACTACTCTAATAAATGTTTTGGTAGGGCTACAACAGAAGAAGCTAATGTACTATCTACCAAGGAACACAATCACCCCGCTAATATAACTGAAATTGAGGTCAGGGATGCCCTTGAAAGTATAAAAGAAGCAAGTACAGGGACTGACAAACCAACAACCCAAATATTAAAAGAGGAACTCTTAAAAGTTCTTCAACATGCTTCTGGCCAACTCCCCTCAATTGACCCCCCTAAAACGCACAATTGCTAGACAAAAAAGAGTCACAACAACTACGCAACCTAACCCCAAAACATTAGAAGAAGTTGTTATTCCACCAGAACTGAGTATAACACAAAATAAGGTACCATTCCTACTATTTGACAACAAATGCCCTACCAACCGAATTATAATGTTTGGTACTGCTAACAATGTAAGAAAATTACAAGAGTGCCAACATTGGATGATGGACGGGACTTTTAAAACATGTCCTAAACCATTTTACCAACTCTACAGCATACATGGATTGTACCATCATTCTAACATCCAATTTATTTACTGCTTGTTGCCTAACAAACAACAAAACACTTACACAGAAGTCCTAAACACAATAAAACAGGAAACAAATAATTATTTTCCACAAAAAATAATTATTGATTTCGAACTAGCTATGATCAACAGTATATTAAAAACTTTTCCTCACACAGCAATACAAGGTTACTATAATCATTTTAATCAAAGCATTTGGAGACATCTCCAAAAATCTACAGTAAGCATACATTATGCTACAGACAGCACCTTTGCATACCAAATCAAAAAATTAATTGCCCTATCATATATAATCGATAGCCCATATTACAAAAAATATGAGGAAAAACTAGCACCACTCCTAGACTATTTCGAAGATACATGGGTGGGAAGGCTACATAGATCGGGACACAGACGCCAACCTAAATTTCACATAGCTTGGTGGAATGTATATTTAAGTACACTGAATCAAGAAGCTAAAACTAACAACAGTGTCGAAGGATGGCACAATGCATTTCAAGCTACCACTAGCAGAGGAAAACCCACTATCCAAAAACTAATAGAAGCTTTACAAAAAGAACAAAGCTACCAAAAGCTACGTATACAACAATCAGTAACCCAAATAGGACCAAAACTAACTAAACAAACAAAACAAATGTTTAGATTACTCCAAAGCCAAGTCACCCTACATCCTTCTACAAGAGGCCTAGACTATCTATCCTTAATAGCTAAAACAATAACAATAACAATACTCTCATTTATATACTAAAAATGTGATAAGTAGCATAAAATTTTTATATCATAATAAATATTCCATAATTGTCAAACATATTTATGTACCAAAAAAAAGAATTGTAGACAATTAAGCAATATTTAATGTAACATAAAATATAACAACAATAATAACAATCACATTTCCCTTCAAATAACATAAAATTTAAAAACTTACAATTCATGTTGCAGAAGAATACATAATCCAACCACTTGTAATTCGTGTACTCCACTGGTAATCCATTACAAATCCAATTAGTGAAACCCTCAAAAACCCGAAAACAAGTACAAATAGAAAAAACGCTCCAGGAAATCCCGAAAAAAGAAAGTATGGTAACTTTATTAATTTAAGTTACATACACACACTTTTATAAAAAATAAAACGCATGATCTTCTCCAAATCCAAATCGATGTAATCCAGAAAATTAGTTTAAAATTTTTTAATTTGCTCCAGTAAATCCCGAAAAAACAAAGGGGTCCATTAGGATGACGGGACCGGTGAATGGGACCACCCGCCATAAGGGTGGGGGTCCCGTTTTACATATTAAGATGCGCCCGCCACAGTGGCGGGCGCTTCTCGCATTTTTAGCATTGCGGCGGATGGTGCTCAAAGCACCGCCCGCCGCAATGCTAAAAATGCACATTGTGCATTTCAATGCACAACATGACAGGCACCGCGAGGCGCCTGTCATGTTGTGCATTGAAATGCAGGGAGGTACCATAGGTACCCCCCATGTGCACCCCCCACCACCACGGAGTCCCTGGGGGCCCGCAACGGGCCCCCGCAGGGGGACTCCGCATGCCTTTCCGTGGCGGCATTGCCGCCACGGAAAGGCATTCCAAAATGCCTATCCTAATATGGCTGGCGGTGTCTAATAGACACCGCCACCATATAAACCCTTTTCCGCCCCGGCCGCAAGGCGACCGGGGCGGAAAAGCGGCGGACGGTCTTTCCGTCCGCCGCGGCCAACCATGCCATTATAATATGGCGGGGGTGTTATTAGTCAGGATGGCGGGCGGATTGCCCACGCCAGGCCGGCGGTGGCTACCGCCTGCCTGGCGGGGGCAATCCGCCCGCCATCCTAATGGACCCCAAAGTGTGGTAGGTTTATTCATAAAAATAACACACACACTCTTTCGGTAAAAAAAAAGGCATAGGGCTCCATTAGGATATCGGGCGGATTGCCTCCGCCAGGGTGGCGGTGGCCACCGCCACCCAGGCGGAGGCAATCTGCCCGACAACCACTCTCGTTTTCCCCTCCGCCTGATTAGGATGGCGGAGGGGACAATGGCGGACGGAAAGACCGTCCGCCGCTTTACCGCCGCGGTCGCCCTGCGACCGCGGCGGTAATAGATTAATATGGTGGCGGTGTCCAATAGACACCGCCAGCCATATTACGATGGCTTACATTAGGGGCCTTTCCGCGGCGGCAATGCCGCCACGGAAAGGCAGGCGGTGATTGCTGTGGGGGCCCCCTGTGGGCCCCCAGAGTGACGGCCAGAGGGGGGTGGCACACGGGGGGTACCTGTGGTACCCCCCTGCATTTGCATAATCGCAGCGGCGCGGTGCCTGCTGCTTCGATTATGCAAATGCGTGCATTTGTTTTTCACATTGTGGCGGGCGGTGCAGTGAGCACCGCCCGCCACAATGTAAACTTGAGGAATGCGCCCGCCACTGTGGCGGGCGCATCCTAATGCCAATGTCGGGACCCCCGCCCTTTAGGCGGGCGGTCCCGTTCTCCGTTAGGGTGGCGGGCGGACTAAGTCCGCCCGCCATCCTAATGGACCCCATAGTCTTCTCCCAATCCAAATCGATACCCTTTAAAACCCGAAAAATTGTAAAAAAGAGTAAAAATCGCTCCATGAACCCACGAGAAAAGGAGAGAGATTATAAAAACAATACTTTAATAAAGTAATACAATCTCTTCTCCCAAAAAAAACCCGCATCCTTCTCCGGAATGAAACGGCGAAATCCTGGAACCTGTAAAAAATATCGAAAACAAAACCACCCACACAAAGCCCCCAAACATTTCCAAATATACATAAACATTACTATACAACATTAAAAGACACATATTTCAAACTCTGAAATACACTAGGCCTCAAAATCTCACGACACTTCCCAAAAGGCCAAGTAACACCTAAAACATACCCAAAGCCACAACTAAACACACACAGTAACACTACAGTGCTCCAAAATACACTCAAACACTACTACTCTATAAAATATAATATAAAAATTCACCTTACCTTTCGCAACGCGACACAGCATCCAACTGCGAGCTTTTCTAATCCTGAATGAAGCAAAATAACCTTACGCGGTTAAAAAAGTAATCCCATTTAAACAATAATAGAAACTTAAACATATTAAATACAATGTTCTAAGTAAAAATGAAATATACTACTAGACTTAAAATGTTATACATTTTTTTCTAACACTTATAAAATTAATCTTACATTAAATCTCCTTTGCAAATTAATAATAAATAATAATACCGTATTATTATTTATTATTAATACTTAATTTAATATATTACCATTGTAATAAATACATATAACAAATAATACTTGAGTTTATATATTATTTACATTTATGTTTTATTTTTAAATGTACTATAAAAATATGTTACATTTGTAAATTAATAATAATAATAAATAATAAATATTATGTATTATTATTCCTATTTATGTATATATATATATATATATATATATATATATAGTAAATAAATACTAAACCGAATTTACACTTAAGTGATTATTTCCAAAATATGTTTATGTTATTTTTTTAAATATGTAATAATTAATTTACATTTGTAAATTAATAATAATCATCAATCTAATATAATAATTATTATTATTAATAATAGGATGTATGTATGTAAATAATTGTAAAATACATACCAAACATTATAAGCAACTGTATACATTTTTTACTATTTTATATTGTATTTAGATTATTTTTATTTTGTAAAGCTGAGTATATACTTAATAACAATTAATTACAAATAATAATTACTATTAACATTGTATTTAATATGTATAAATAACATTCAAAATATATTTAGCATGTAAATGGAGCAAATATATGCTTACCTGTTTATTATTTTCTGCTCATGTAAATATTCTAAATATTTAATTAATAAAATTAATATATTAAATATTAACATTATTAATTAAATATTTAATGGACATTTATTAAAAAAGTTTACAAAATAATACATAAAATGTTAATACATTTTGACAAAGCTTATAAAAATTCTGAAACAAGACTGTATATATTGTTTGAAAAATAGTGTTACAAAGAATATTTTATTGAAATGTAAAACATTTATGACTAAAAATAAATGTAATGTAATACATTCCATGTATCTAACTGTTTATAAAAAGCATTACATATTTTGTATACTGTACTGTACATATTATAAATACAATCTGTCAATAAAAATTTTCAAAAACTGCAAATCTACTTATTTTAATAATAAAAATAAAATGCTATTTTTAAATTGTTATTATTCTAATATTATTTTTATATTTATATCTACCTTTTTCCATTACAAATATTTATTCTACAATTATAATACTACCTCATATGTTATTTACATTACTTTTGAGAAAAATGTTTAAAACATATATAACTTAATATTCCCACTCCATTCAAATAACAGTTATGTAAGCTGCTGTACACTGACCCAATATAATTTAATATTCAAACTCCAATCAGGTGAAAAACAGGGAAGGTGGTGGACACTGACCATATACAATTTACTATTCCAACTCCAGTCAGGTGAAAGTCAGGGAAGGTGCTGGACAGTGACCCAATATAATTTACTATTCCAACTCCAGTTTGGTGAAATACAGGGAAGGTGCTGGACAGTAACCATATACAATTTACTATTCCAACTCCAGTAAAGTTAAAAACAGGGAAGGTGCTGGACACTGACCAAATATAATTTACTATTACAACTCCAGTCAGGTGAAAAACAGGGAAGTTGCTGGACAATCACCATAAATAATTTACTATTCCAACTCCAGTCAGGTAAAACTCAGGGAAGATGCTGGGCAGTGACCCAATATAATTTACTATTCCAACTCCAGTCATATGAAACTCAGGGGAGGTGCTGGACAGTGACCCAATATAATTTACTATTCTAACTCCAGTTTGGAGAAATACAGGGAAGGTGCTGGACACTAACCATATACAATTTAATATTCCAAATCCAGTAAAGTTAAAAACAGGGAAGGTGCTGCACACTAACCATATACAAATTACTATTCCAACTCCAGTAAAGTTAAAAACAGGGAAGGTGCTGGACACTGACCAAATATAATTTACTATTCCAACTCCAGTCAGGTGAAAAACAGGGAAGGTGCTGGACACTCACCATATATAATTTACTATTCCAACTCCAGTCAGGTGAAACTCAGGGAAGGGGCTGGACAGTGAGCCTATATAATTTACTATTCTAACTCCAGTTTGGAGAAATACAGGGAAGGTGCTGGACACTACCCATATACAATTTACTATTCCAACTCCAGTAAAGTTAAAAACAGGGAAGGTGCTGGACACTGACCAAATATAATTTACTATTCCAACTCCAGTCAGGTGAAAAACAGGGAAGGTGCTGGACAGTGACCCAATATAATTTACTATTCCAACTCCAGTCAGGTGAAACTCAGGGAAGGTGCTGGACAGTGACCCAATATAATTTACTATTCCAACTCCAGTTTGGAGAAATACAGGGAAGGTGCTGGACACTAACCATATACAATTTACTATTCCAACTCCAGTAAAGTTAAAAACAGAGAAGATGCTGGACACTGACCAAATATAATTTACTATTCCAACTCCAGTCAGGTGAAAAACAGGGAAGGTGCTGGACACTCACCATATATAATTTACTATTCCAACTCCAGTCAGGTGAAACTCAGGGAAGGTGCTGGACAGTGACCCAATATAATTTACTATTCCAACTCCAGTTTGGAGAAATACAGGGAAGGTGCTGGACACTAACCATATACAATTTACTATTCCAACTCCAGTAAAGTTAAAAACAGAGAAGATGCTGGACACTGACCAAATATAATTTACTATTTCAACTCCAGTCAGGTGAAAAACAGGGAAGGTACTGGACACTCACCATATATAATTTACTATTCCAACTCCAGTCAAGTGAAACTCAGGGAAGGTGCTGGACAGTGACCCAATATAATTTACTATTCGAACTCCATTTTGGAGAAATACAGGGAAGGTGCTGGACACTAACCATATACAATTTACTATTCCAACTCCAGTAAAGTTAAAAACAGAGAAGGTGCTGGACACTGACCAAATATAATTTACTATTCCAACTCTAGTCAGGTGAAAACAGGAAAGGTGCTGGACACTCACCATATATAATTTACTATTCCAACTCCACTCAGGTGAAAGTCAGGGAAGGTGCTGGACACTGACCCAATATGATTTACTATTCCAACTCCAGTCAGGTGAAAGTCATGGAAGGTGCTGGACACTAACCATATACAATTTACTATTCCAACTCCAGTAAAGTTAAAAACAGGGAAGGTGCTGGACACTGACCATATATAATTTACTATTCCAACTCCAGTCAGGTGTAAAACAGGGAAGGTGCTGGAGACTGTCCATATATAATTTACTATTCCAACTCCAGTCAGGTGAAAAACAGGGAAGGTGCTGGACACTCACCATATATAATTTACTATTCCAACTCCAGTCAGGTGAAACTCAGGGAAGGTGCTGGACAGTGACCCAATATAAATTACTATTCCAACTCCAGTTTGGAGAAATACAGGGAAGGTGCTGGACACTAACCATATACAATTTACTATTCCTACTCCAGTAAAGTTAAAAACAAGGAAGGTGCTGGACACTGACCATATATAATTTACTATTCCAAATACAGTCAGGTGTAAAACAGGGAAGGTGCTGGACACTGACCATATATAATTTACTATTCCAACTCCAGTCAAGTGAAAAACAGGGAAGGTGCTGGACACTAACTATATACTATTTACTAATCCAACTCCAGTCAGGTGACAAACAGGGAAGGTGCTGCACACTGACCATATATAATTTACTATATACACTAACCCTATTTAATGTAATATTCACACTCCAATATTATAAAAGTCTAATAATATGCTGAACACAAACACATTATAAATCACTATCCCCACTCCAGTCAGATTAAATGGTGAGAAGTTGAATAATCATAATCATATAAACATTACTAATCCTAATACCATAAATGTAGTTTAAACATTTTTTTTTACATCTCAATCTATATCTAATAACGCATATTAAACAAACCTCTCATTGATATATTGTATTATTTTATTTATACATTTTATTGAAGTATTTAAATTTCCAAAGACTTTTTCAATATTATTAAAAAAGTAATTTTTTATTTTAAATTTTCAATTAAATAATTAAAATTTCTTAATATTTTTTTTTAATTTCTAAAATTAATTTTTTTTTATTTAAAAAATAATATTTTGTAAAATTAGTAATTTATTTGGCACAATGCAATTTTTTTTAAATTTTACAATTTTGCACATTTTCTATAAAAATTTAAAATTTTGCAATAAATAAATATTTCTAAAGGTCAATAATCACCATTAAAAACAATTATCCCCTTAAAAATTATTATTATTTTTTAATAAAAGTAAATTTAAAAATTTAAATTTGCATAGAATAATTAGTTTTTTTTACGTAATATTGAAAAAATATTATAAATATTTTACACAATCCCAACCCTTATACCATATTAAACCAACATCTTGCTCCTAAAATAACATAACACCTTTTAAAAAACAATTTAATAAATTTAAAAAATTTTTTTTAAAACACTCCCCAACCTTATCCCCTAATTACCCAACATCCCGCTCTTAACATTTTTTAAACTTTTAATAAATTATTTTATAATATTTAATTTAAATTCTTTATTTTTATATATTTTTTTACATTTTATATTTTATTATTATTATTTTAAAACACTCCCCACCCTTATCCCCTATTAACCCAACATCCCGCTCCTAAAATTTACAAAACTTTTTTTTAATTATTTTAAAATTTTGAATTAAATTCTATAATTTTCAAAAAATTTATTTTTTTATACATTTTAAATTATTATTTTAAAACACTCCCCACCCTTATCCCCTATTAACCCAACATCCCGCTCCTAAAAATAAACATAAAATACACAACTAAATTAATTATTACATTTAAAATATTAGAAAAAATTTACACATTCTACAATATTGACACTTTTTAAAATATTTTTTTATTAACATTATATATATTTTTCGATATTTTTGCTAAACTATATATTTTTTTAGATAATATTTACATTCTATATATATTATTTCGATATTTTAAACTACACTAACTATTCGATATTAACAGTACACGATATTTTTGATTCGATATTTTTTACTTCGATATTTAATTACTGAAAATTATAACTATATTTTTTACATCGATATAATTTATTTCGATATTTCTATACAAACTATATTTTTGACTCGATATTTAGTCTATTCGATATTTTGAAGTCGATATTATGCCCAGTTACCGCCCTCAACAAAAACAAAACACAGATTTTGGTAAACATGAAAATCACATGGACTGACGATCGGGTGGTGCCCAAAGCTAAATATCTAGGGGTCCTTGTCTCACCCAAGCTGGAGAACATCTTAACAGATAATCTAATACCCCTGGCAGTCCAAACAAGGAAAGCTTTACAACAGATTGACAATTTGCACTTAACACTAGTGGGAAGATGCAACGTTGTCAAGATGACGTATTTCCCCAAACTACTGTACTTTTTTCGTAGCATACCCTTAGAATTCAGCAAAAACCACCTGCTTAAATTTCAACAAATTTTCACTCAATTCATCTGGGCATACGCTCAACCCAGACGTGCCCTTAAGCATCTCACCCTGTCAAAAGAAAGAGGTGGCTGGGCCCTTCCCAACATCATCCTTTACTACTGGGCGTCAGTCGTACAGTATAGCTCAGAACTGGTTAGGGAACCTGTTCTCTCTACATCTGGGTTGCCCTCTCCCTTCTAGCTCCTACTAGGGGATCAACAATGGGGATGCCTACTTCGCGAAACGACTTATGGCTACTACAACCGGGTACAATTTAAGACATTAATGAACTCCTTCAAAGTATTCTGCAACATCCGAAGAATCTATGGAATAGGTAGATTTAACTTTTACTCACCCACACTCAACAACAAGAACTTGCCAGCTATTTTTGACATCTCATACTTCTCAGAGTAGTATAGGGCTGGAATAGTTAAACTTGGGGACCTGATTACCACCGAGGGAATCAAACCTTTCTCAAACCTACAAGCCAAATTCAATCCGAGAAGCCCAGACTCCTTTAAATATATGTCCATCCACGGCTTCCTTTCCAGCAAAGTCGGAGGAACCTCGGGCTTCTCAGAAGTCGAATTCTTAAACACACTACGAAACACTATTACCCCCCGTATTGGCTGTCTGTATAATTTGCTCAATAGACAAACCCCCGACGACTTAGAGGCTATTGCCTCAAAATGGCACCACAAACTTAACTCACCCGAAAGTACCTTTCACAATTCTCTAGCACTATCGCAACAGATTTTAATCTCCGCCAAGCTACAAGCGCAACATTTCAAAACTATCTTCTTTCTTTAAATGACACCTAGCAGGATTATCAAATGGGGGACTGGCAAAGGAACCCTATGTCCACACTGCTCTGAAGCTGGGGCCGATTCTGTCCACATCTTTGCAACATGTCCAACTTTAGCCCCGACACTACTCAAGATACAGAATACACTCAGCGAAATAGTAAAACACCCAATCTCCTTAAACCCCACAATTATTCTCTTAGGCACTCAATCTGACTCACCAAGAATAAAGGAAGAAGCGCTGGTATTCATCGCCATGGCAATTTGGAGACTTATGTATCTCCTCAAGCTGGCTAGACTCAGACTCTCCTTCCTACGCGCAATGGTTGGCTAGACTGACTGCCACTTTCCATCTAGAAAAAGCAGTCTACGCCAAGAAGGGAAGAAGGAAAAAGAAAATAGGGCTGGAAGTCTGGGGGAGATTCTCCTCTTGGACAGAGCAACGGGGACAACCGGGCGTAGAAGATTCCTAGGAGACTTCTCTGTCTAAAATATGATTGAAACTCGAATGGTTCTTATTTTACCCTATACACATGTGGGTCTTCTTCTCAACTCTTTACTTCTTGTCTCCCTCCAACCCTTTGCTCCACTTAAACTACCTCCACATATTGTTCTGTACATGCCTATTACGACACCCTTTGTGCTTCCTTTTGCCTTTACTTCGGAAATAAACTTTTTTTTTTGTGCCTGCACCGATGGATTACTGGGCTCCAAGGGGTGGGGGGAGGGGGTGGAAAATAATTGGATTTCTTGTTGTTAAGACAATTCGTTGTTGTTTCACTCTGCAAAAATAAAAATGTAATAAAAAAATCAAGTAGATTCCAGTAAACCTGTTGATTAGGAGTCAATAATTCAGTTTCATAAAGACCATTGGAAGAACTTTGCACATAAAAGTTTTCACTAAGGGTGTTATTGAATACGCCCCAAAGCAGTTGTCAAAATAAAAGAGGGCATTAATTGTATGCAGTGCTTATTGTTTAATCATACAAAGGTGATTATCCCTAGCAAATTAAGGTAAGAAGCCAGGTGCAGTTTTTTCTCTGCATGTCACCATTTATATTTTGGAAACCTAGAGGAGAATATCCCAATTTCTATTTTTTGCACATTCACAACTACTTTATTCACCTTTCAATAATTTCCTAATGGTACCAATTTGTATTGTACATCAACCAAAAGTATAACCTAAAACAGAAAGCTCATCTGCATAGAGAAGGTAGGAAGCCTTCCATGCTGACATTTTTGCTCAGAATGAGTGGGTACCCTGGAATATAGAAGGAACATCTGTTAAATATATATTACAAATAGGCGCATCCAAATCACAGTTCTGTTTAAGGCCATTGTTGATGGGGATATATTCAGTTAGTCTGCCATCCACATCAAACTCTTCCTCAGGCCCAAATCTCATTTTGAAGTAGTTGAAAGATTGACAATGGAGCAGCACAATTTTATCTTCACCCTTGCACGTAACAGAGGCGCAATATATATGTGCACTTAGCACCAATTACTCTGTGTGCTTAACCTTATTAATCAGAAATATACAAATATATTACTGAAATGCATTCACTGTACAAACTAGAGATTCATAAATGTGTGTACCTTAATGTTTAGCCTAACCATGAAGAAATGTAGTTCTCATACATATTTACACCTATGTCTTAAGCTATGGTGCATTTATATGAAAATGCCTCACATATGTAAGCATGAACTCATTTACCTATGTTCGCATTTAGATGGCTGCATTTATTTTGAAGTTATACATGCACATATTGTCATTTACCTGAAGTGCACATCTTGAGGCTTCACCACAGCTAAATTGAGTAGGTCTGAATTTGAAATGCATTTTGTTTGCCTTGCATGTTCTCTCCTCTGCAGATACGGATTCAAGGTTTTAGTAGCTAGAGAAAGGAGTGATGTGTATTAGAGATAGTGAGGCCGATAAGAACATCTTGGCAGGGATATGAAGAGCCTCCTATTCATTGCATATCACTGATGATGTACTACCTAAGGTCGTGCGAAAGGCCAGGGTTTGTGGGATGAGAAAATCTGGAGATGGTTGCCACCATTAGTCCCTGGAAGGGTCGTGTGAGAATTGCATAATGAGGATGTATCTGTATGCTATAATTTATGTATACACTCTTAGAGTTAAGAGCAGACCCCTTTGGACTTTGAGAGGTACAGACCTCTCTGCTTGCCCTATTTTTCTAGGTGCAAAGTTATATGCTAAACACTTCTTCCTTTTCAGTAGATGTCTACTGAAATCTTCACTATGCTGACACCTCCCTGCATCTTAAATGTCTTGCAGATATTTCATTCTGAATCATCCTCAATTTTAAGATTTATACATGTTGGGGAGGGAGAGTTTGAGTTTCTTTAAGGAACGTTAACTTCAGTTTTTTTGCAATTTATATCTATGTGGCTGCATTGCCATATATTTAATGCTATCAAACTGAATTTACTATGTTTGCTAATGCTTCCTCTTTGAATTCTGTATGTATCTAAATGATGCTCAATGTTCATTGATTTAAATTGATTATTATTCTTTAATAAACCCACGTAAGTTACCAATTCCTGGTCTTTACTGTGTGGTCAAATGGGCTATACAAACTTTAAATTGTTTTATTGACTGTTAACCCCTTTGCCTCTCAGTCAATCACAAAGGTCTATTGGATGGAAATGGTAACCTAATTATTCTAAGGCAACATCAACCACAATTTGACACCGTCCTTTTATAAATTGGAGAAATCACTGTAGACAGTGTTGACATAATATACCAGGCAGTACATTGTCTGGTAAGCGCAAGTAAGCTTCATTGAGTTAATTAATTCAAAAATCGCAGTAGGTTCCATCAAAAAAAGGACATCTTTATTGTTTGTAAAACTCAACCTGAAGAGTAATCTCCTTACAAAATAGATAATAATACGAAAAACATCCATTATTAAATAAGGTAAAATGGTGGAGGATTTGCGTTGTAGATGTTCTTTAAGCAGTATGCTTTTGTATTAGCAGTTGTTTTAGGTGATATGTGTACATCATGTTAACAGCAGGGTTCTTTGCAGCCCAAGCACTTCTCCTAACTACAAGCTTTGCGAGTGAGAGTAACATCTGCTGTGGTTCTTTAGCAAGTGATCTACAAAAAAATAACACAATAGAAATAATGGAAATGGTAGGTAGAGTTTATTATAATTGTAATTAATTGGACTTTTCCTTATAACAATGGGGTGGTAGTTCTAACTGAGTGATCGGCGTTAATTGATTGATTTAGTGTTTGGTTGATACACATAGTCAAGTGTAGCAACTATGGTCAACATAGCCGTACTTTGAAATATTTGTGGTTACTGGTAGCCTTAATTAATTTCTAAAGCAAGAAGATGAGTGTGTAAATTGCTTCTGCGATTAATGTGAACAATAAGGGACTATCAGGAATAATTCATTATTTTCTTTTCATGAAGGATTTAATTACAATTTGCAATAAGCAAGCTAGTGGTTGTGAATCCTAATTATTTTGATGTGAAATGTCTCAGCATTATGCATTATTATGTCAAAAGAATGTAATGCCATCCGCTATAAATAAAGTCAGAGGCTTTGCTTCAAGGATCATTAATAAATCAATAAATTATATTCAGCTAATTGGCATAATCTTTATAGTTTTCATGTTACACATAAAAGGTAATATAAAAATCAATGACAGATAAAATATATGAAGAAGAGGTTTATTAATCATAATTAATTAAAATTGTTGCATATACAAAACAGTACAAAGAAGCATAAAACCAAAGATTTGACAATAAAACGAATATCATAATACAGAATAGTTTAAAAATCAGTTTCCGAACTCATCTATCTAGTCCTATCTTTAATGACTCCACATCAGCATGTAGCATGGGAAGTTCATGTAAGTCCCTTCAACTGTTTTTCAGTCTTATTTAAAAACTTTGTAAATTGAGAATTCAATATTGTGACTTGCAATATTGTTTGTCTGCATGTGCTGATGTTCAGTTGCTTAAAAGCAGAACGTAGTAGCGCTTTCTGACATTCATAAGAGAAGGGCAGATGCAGACCCAGTATGCTATGTCTTCATTTGTGTTACCACATACTATGCAGGTCTTACCTTCAAAGTTTTTTTTACCCCTGATGGTGTATTGTCAAGCGATGGGAGGGATCCAAAAAGTAAAAACATAATTTTTTTGTATTCCATATCCTGATCCAAGGTATGGTTGTATTTTCAGATCATCATAGCTATTCAATGGCATCCATGCATGGGATCGTTTCAACAGAGTAACCTTGTCTATAGGAAGAAGATCTTCCTTATTCCACTATTCAATGTGTTTTTCAAATATCTTGTGTAATTGATGTGTTCCAAAGGGCTGGTGCCTGGAATGAGTACTACTAGTCTTCTAGATAGATTCTAGCAGCAGAGATTCTGGTCATTTGCTATTTCTCATCATAACACCTTGTTAAAGGATTTCGGTCTTGTGGCTCTGAGTTTATGACAATATATTATATATACATGACATGGTATTTAATATGTTACAATACAAATTGACTAGTTTGGTTAAAATTATGAATTTTCTTTCGATATTTGAAATTACAATTGATTAATATGTGTGTGTGAGGTGTGTGGTTCATGAGGCCGAAGATGGGTGCGTAGTCTGGATGCTGCAACCTAGGTCAGCTTATTGCCGCCTGCCTGACATCCTTCACCGTCCTTCCACTGCCAGCACTGTGCAGGCCATCTGAGAGGGGTGTGTTGCGGCCCCCCTTCCGAGACTCCTACAGTCCTGGAAACCAGCACAGACAAGGTGGTGTAGAGAGCTATGGGTGGTCTGCAGGCTTGGAGCTGCCACCCCTCGGCAAACTCTCTGAGCTCTTATAGAGCAATTGGACCTGTAATGCCCTTGGGGTTGAAGAAGCGGAGCCGCCATAGCATGATGCCTGACCCTCCTGGGAGTGTTACGGAAGCCAGGAGCAGGCTGAGTGAGTGCCGCATTGCGCTGGAACCCGTTCAGACCCTACCCATGCAGCCTTGACCTGGGTGCGGCTCAGGGCTGGAGCAAGGACATGCAGAAAGTCCCTAGCCACTGGGATAGAAGGTGAGGCTCCTCCTGCTCATCACAGCATTGAAGGGGTTTTTCCTGCTGCTGGGGCTTGTGGAGTTCAGACCTCTTGCCCCGTAGTGGTCCCACGGGGACAGGAGGAAGGTAAGTTTGCCCCTGTGAGTTCCCAGGAGGTAGCTGTTGGGCTGCACTGACTCTGGGTGCCTGAGAATTTGCACCCCTTTCTTGGACGGAGACTACAGGGCCTGGGTGTGAGCCGCACAGTGAGAGGGCTGCCACCACAGCGATCCTTAACGCCATTGCCCTGTCTGGAGACTAACATTAGGGCAGTGGGCTCTGATGCTATGCTTCTCCGCCAAGACTTACGCCGAGCTGTGGACAGGATATAGGACACGGAGCATAGAGTGTCTGGCATTGAGACTACAATATTTGGAATGAAGCAGTCCCTCTTCAAGCTCACCTCCATTACTAAAGAACTGGCAAGGTGGTTGAGGAGGCTGCCGGGAGAGCCAGGTGAAGCAACATTTGTCTTATTGAGTTCCCGGATGATTGCAAGGGCCCCTCCCCATAGACCTTGAAGGACCGATGCCTGTGTTCCTTTATGCCGCAGGATGGCCTGTCCTCCTGCTTTGTGGTGTAGTGGACGCACCGGGCCTTGGCTCCGAGGCCACCTCCGGGGGCCTCAGCAAAACCCATTATCATCTGCATCCTGAACTATCATGACAGAGATGCCATTCTGCAATATACCCTCAGCCAGACTACTATAGAGTACCAGTCTCACAAAATATTGCTTTTTACATACTACACCAAACTTGTTCAACAACTCTGTAAATTCTCCCTGGGGGCCAAGAGGAGATGCGTTACGACATGCTCCTTTACCCAGATTGATTCAAGGTGATCAAACAAGACGATGTTTCCTTGGGCCGATGAAACCATTGCCATCCGGTCTGACATCCTGCCCGCATTTAGGATGATGCAACACCCTAAAACAGAGTGACACACCCCCCGAGTCACTTCTGTGGCCGAGGAGGTGCCAGAAGGCGCTCATGATCCTCATGGAAACATAAGAGGGGGAATCCAGACGATCTACGGGAGCAGGACCATCAGTCTCCCGACACCCAGGATTCACCATCAGCGTCAATGGTCTGCACGATGACTCCAGCAAGGCTACTACAGGACTGACCAGCGGCCCACACGGGGACTTGCAGGCTACAAGGGGGGCCCTGGCTCATCCCCACATTCGGCTTGCTGATCAATGATTGCTTAACTCACAGGCAGAAGGCGAGGGAGGCTCGAGAAGACCACTTGCCTACCATTTACGGTTTGAGGCTCACTCAGGTTCCAATATTGTGAAGCTTCTTAGGGGGCATCGACTGCTGGTGTTTGACAGTTGGGCTGGGATCCACTTGGGGTGATATGGGGCCAGTGCCCAGTTGGTGCTGGTCACAGCACTACACCGCAAAGGATGCTTCATGTTCTAGAAGGATAGGTTGCATGGGCCGGGACGCGCTCTACCTAGTGGTATGGCTCTGGCGCTCTGACGATAGACTGCGGTTTTAACCTGAATTTTAACTTTACACTTGCTTTTTTGTTTTAAGCTTGGAAATTGCACTGCCTTGATTTTTGCGTTGCGCTGGTCGCGCATTTCATCGCTCTCTCTTACCTTAGGGACTATTTCTTCCACTCCCCAGTCCACCGCGAGCTCCGCTCGATTGATGTGGAGGGAGGTCTTTCTTTCACTTTGCCTCTGTCTACACTCCCTCACTTCCGGTGAGCGGCGAGAGAGCTGTCTAGTTGTTCTGCCGCTCTCTCCCTACAAAACCGGATGTGCTGGCACTCGCGCAGCGGACGCGCTCTACCTAGTGGTATGGCTCTGGCGCTCTGACGATAGACTGCGGTTTTAACCTGAATTTTAACTTTACACTTGCTTTTTTGTTTTAAGCTTGGAAATTGCACTGCCTTGATTTTTGTGTTGCGTTGGTCGCGCATTTCATCGCTCTCTCTTATCTAAGGGACTATTTCTTCCACTCCCCGGTCCACCGCCAGCTCCGCTCGATTGATGTGGAGGCAGGTCTTTCTTTCACTTTGCCTCTGTCTACACTCCCTCACTTCCGGTGAGCAGCGAGAGAGCGGTCTAGTTGTTCTGCCGCTCTCTCCCTACAAAACCGGATGTGATGGCCTGGCCCTCGTACAGCGGACGCGCTCTACCTAGTGGTATGGCTCTGGCGCTCTGACGATAGACTGCAGTTTTAACCTGAATTTTAACTTTACACCTGCTTTTTTGTTTTAAACTTGGAAATTGCACTGCCTTGATTTTTGTGTTGCGCTGGTCGCGCATTTCATCGCTCTCTCTTACCTTAGGGACTATTTCTTCCACTTCCCGGTCCACCGCGAGCTCTGCTCAATTGATGTGGAGGGAGGTCTTTCTTTCACTTTGCCTCTGTCTACACTCCCTCACTTCTGGTGAGCGGCGAGAGAGTGGTCTAGTTGTTCTGCCGCTCTCTCACTACAAAACCGGATGTGCTGGCCCTCGCGCACCGGTTGCGCCAAAGGCAAGCCCGTCCGCGGCAGACCCGGGCTAGGGGTCAGTCCCCATGCCCGTTTCTTGAGATATTCGGCAGACGATTTGATATCTCTTCATGACAATGACGGCATTGACACTGCTCTCAAAATCACCTTAGCCCAACAGGGATTCTTGGCTAACGCGCTTAGCCTTGATAATACAGAACAAACTCTACCTCAAAAATTAGAACTAAACCAGACTAATATCCACATGGAACCTGAGTCCACTTCTCGCTCAAATGAGGACCTAGCTGACTTAGAAATCTATTATTTAAACACCCGCTCCTTAGGGAAACATCAGTTGGAGATTTCTTTCCCTGATCGATGTACACAGGCCGGACATTCTATTTTTGACAGAAACCTGGCTGTCCCCGGACTCCTTTCCTGATATTTTAGCAGCCATCCCCGACCCCTACTACATAATCCATGTAGACAGAGACACGGGTAAAATGGGCGGGGGTGTAGCTGCTATTATCAACAAGAGGCATCAGTGCACCTCGCTTGATATCAGACTTGTTTCGCATACGGAAACTTTGATAATCAAACTTGAAAGCGGTCAGTTCTCCCTGGTATGTGTGGTAGCTTACCGTCCTCCCCAACACATGCCCTTATTCCCTCAGGAATTTGGCGAAATGATAGCACAATTGGTGATCAACCACTCTAGAGTCCTAATCGTAGGAGACTTTAATTACTGGCCTGGCGACCCAAACGAAAGTACCATATCACGTGAATTTTCGGACTTTCTTAAAAGCCTAAATTGTACTCAGCACGCCCATGTAGCCACGCACGTCAAGGGACATATTCTAGACCAAGTATGGTCTCAAAACTTAGATATTACACAACTTAATATACTGCCTTGCACATGGTCGGACCATTGTCTGATCACCTTTATGATATCTGATGCTACCTTGACCACTACTCCTAGACCTAGTAACATGAAAGCAAGAAACTGGAGTAGAGCTTGCATCGAGTCATTCCAAGTTATCTTCCTAAACACAACACCTTCGAGTGAAGATAGCTCTCTCCTCATCCAATCAAAAAATCTTTCGACTTGGCTTGAGTCAGCTTGTGATATAGTTGCCCCCTTGAAAAACATCAAATTGAAAAGAGCACATGATACTCAAAAATCGTTTTCATCTACTCTAAAAGATCTTAAATTAAGTCTCAGACAAGCTGAGCACAAATGGAGAAGCCACTACAAGCCAGAACTTAAGACAACTTACTTGTCCCTTCTGAGAGAGCACAAATCGTCTATTCTCTCATGTAAAACTGAGTACATCTCTTCTAAAATCCTTAATTTTAATTCCACAAATAAAACGCGAGAGATTTTCTCGATTGTAGATGAACTGGTTGGCACAGAGAGAGTCTCTGTACAACCAGTCCATTCCCAACTTTTATGTGATTCGCTCAACAAATATTTTGTCGAAAAAATCATTACCATAAAGACCAGCATCTCGGTAACGAATAAATCTTTTGTACCTGTTTCACCTTGCCAAAACCTTGCAGCACTAAACCTTTTCCCTTCCATTACTACAGAATCTTTTTTTAAGTTGATGGATAAAATTAAACCTGGATCCCCCCTTGACTGTGCACCCCCACATATTTTGCGTTTGGCCTTCAGTGCTTGTCCTGCCCCAACTCTATCTCTTCTTAACACTTCTATTAGTAACGGCACTGTCCCGGAGTCTTTCAAAAGCGCAGAGATTCTTGCCATTTTAAAGAAATCTGGTGCTGATCCTCAGGTGATGAGCAATTATCACCCGATATCCCTTCTGCCTTATCTGAGAAAGATTTTGGAGGCTCATGTGACTGGATGTTTGAGCTCTTTTGTTGAGGAATCCTCCTATCTGGACCCTCATCAGACGGGATCCAGGCCAGCCCATTCGACCGAGACTGTCATTTTGACAGTCATGGACGAATTACGATCATGAGCCGACCAAAATGCTCCCCAGGCTTTGATCCTCCTGGACCTATCTGCCGCATTTGACACGGTCGATCACAACATCTTGCTCGACCGTGTCAGCAGGGCTGATATAGGGGGCCAGGCATTACGTTGGATTCAATCTTTTTTGTCGGACAGATCTCAATCAGTACGACTTGGCAACTTCAGTTCACCAAAAGGAAAACTTCTTTGTGGAGTCCCTCAGGGCTCTTCTCTTTCGAGAAACATCCTTTACAACGAAACTTTTACAACGCAGTGCTTTTATAAAGCAGGTTTTACAACGAAAACCATTTCAACGCATTGCGCTGGGGGGCGCTCTAGGATAGGGAATAGATTTAATTTACTATCCAACACCTTCCCTAGTGTCCACGGGGACTGGAGTTGGAATAGTAAATTAAACTATTCACTATCCAGCACCCCAAAGCGCTATGCGTTGTTAAGGTTTGCGTTGTAAAAACCGCGTTGTAACAGCATGCGTGGTAAAAGCATGCGTTGTAATGTCATACATCCTTCTCTTTCGCCTCTCTTATTTAATTTATATCTGCAACCTTTGATCTGTGCACTACAGGAAATGGATGTCTTGGCATTCAACTATGCAGATGACCTGCAACTTATTTTCAACATACAATCTATTACTGCCTCTGAGGTCAATCTGCAGTCTGTCATGACATACATTAGCAACTGGATGAGCATGAACCAGTTGAAATTGAATCCCGACAAAACGGAGTTGATTTTGACAGGCGGCGCCTGCAACCCATAGAGCTCTAATTTTTGTCCCCCCTGTTTGGGTTCCCCGCCTGTCTCTACCCCTACGGTAAAAAGTTTGGGGATAAAGATTAGTAACAACCTGTCAATGCAATCTCAGATTAGCTCTGTGGTGTTGGCCTGCTTCTTTCTCCTGCGGAAAATAAAAAGAATAAAAAGATTCCTTTCTACAGAAGCATTAACTCTGGTTGTTCTAGCACTCATAATATCCCGTTTGGATTATGCTAATTCCCTTTATGTGGGTATCCCGGCTTATCAAACACAGCGCCTGCAACTCATCCAAAATCAGGCTGCTAGATTAATTTTGCATCTCCCTACCCACCAGCATGTCAAACCTTCCTTGAAGAAACTGCACTGGCTCCATGTGAGCCAACGCGGTGTTTTTAAGCTTGGATGCATTACATATAAAGCGCTGTCAGATGCCTGCCCTAAGTTAATTTCCAACAGGCTTAAGAAATATACTCCCCTTCGTACTCTCCGATCTGCCGGTCAATCTCTATTGACTATTCCTAGATTCAGGCGTATTAAACACGGGGGCCTCCGGTTCTCGACACTTGCCCCCCAACTCTGGAACTCTGTTCCCTTTTCAATACGCACTACCGGCTCCTTTCCTCAGTTTAGGAAGCAACTAAAAACTTGGCTTTTCCAACAAGCCTATCCCAACTGAACCTCTGATCCACTAGGAGTTCGTCCTCCCCAGCGCCAAGAAACCTACCCGGTGAATGTTGCGCTCTATAAATATTTTTTAACAATAACAATAACAATGGGCAGTTAGGTTCCTACTCGGGTTCTATGCTGTTCACCTTGCTAGTGTACATCGGCTCTAGAGGTGACAATGCCTACCACCCTGGCACAGTACCCTAACAGTTCCCTGATGCCTGACTATACTAATGCAACCTGTATGGCCCAGTTCTGCATATTCACCTTGAATTTAAATGAACTCTTAGATAAATTCAAGCAGACAGCGATCCTGGAGGCTGCTAAGAGGGCGCAGGATGATGTTCTGTTTCTCCAAAAGGCTAACCTCCTAGGCAATAAAACCCCTTTACTCACCCGCTATGGCTACACCCACATCTACCACACTGTTTCATGAGGGGGTCTCAGGAAGTGGTTATTCTGCTCCAGAAGAGAGCTCTCTTTATCCCTTTCAAGACTTGATTGGACACTGCGTTCTCCAGCCTACTGGCGGGTGACCCCTTGACACTAGTGAAAGTGCATGCCCTGCCGCACCCCAACGCTTCCTTTTTAGAGCCTGATGGAGACCCTCCTCGAACGGCCAGTCATGTTGGCGAGGGGGCACCTGGAATGGTTGGTGGTCGACAATACTGACAGCCACAGGACCAGATTCCAGACTGCCACCCGCTGCACACTGATGATGTCCTTTATGGAGGCATTGACTGTTTCTTAATACCAAAAACCATACTGCACATGGCCACAGCCTACCTTTTGGATCATTTCCTGGTAGAATTGTGACTATCGACAGGCTTCCGAAGAATCTCATTACATTGGAGGTCCACTCCTTGATCCCGGCAAGAGAACACTTTCATTACATATGTCAATGACACTATTGACACATACTTTGCCCAAAAGGGCACCTCTGTGACCTCCATTGTCATGCCACTCATCTGGCTCCTGTCTGGCATCTGAGGAGGGAATTGGCTGGGACAAAGTAAAAACAAGTGAGACTTGCATGACTACAAGATCAGCCACTGTCTTCTTTGAGCAGTACGTAGTCTCCTCTCAGTCCTGGAGAGCGTTGACGTGGTATGTGTGTAATGCATTGTGTGGTGAGCTGTTCTGTAAATACAAGTAAAGAGGTTATTCAACAAATGAGTAGACGTCAAATATTCCCTCCTGCCTTTACATGTGTACTAACAGTCACACGATAATGAAGCTACTGCTGTATAGACTTCCAATAATCAACAGTTACACTTGGAGTTGTGGCACTCCCGGAAGAATCTATTTCATGTTTTCACATCACACACTAAGGTACACCTTGTTTGTCCAACACTAGGCACAAAATGCTCAAGAGTGTGTTTTTTGGCTCACAGACTACAGCACAATAAAGGATGGCACATAAGAATATCACTGGGTGCTCATACCAAGGCTTCGGTATGTGTGTTAAATAATACCCGCAGTGTCTCAATTTTCAAGTCATAAAAACAAGTCTTTGGTTGATACGCTTTCTGTTAGTGAGCTAATCTTAAATATGGTGCTTAGATATGTGTTTTCCTTTTAGGTGTGGCGTTGCAGGGATGGTGTTCATTGCATCTCTGGATTTGCAGGGGATGAGATGTCCGCAGAGTCGGATATTCGCAGGAGGGCCATGCAGCATTGCAGGCATGGAGGTTGCTGCGTAGCTGGATTTGCAGGGGAGAAGATGTCCGTAGCTTCTGAGTTTTGCAGGAGAGTCGCAATGTAGAAGAAGCTCCCCCGGGTCATGGAGAGGTTCAGGTGAGCAGGATTGCTGAAGATGACCCATACTCTACAATCAGTGGGTAAGCAAATCACTACTTTGTGGTTTGAGTGCAGTATGAATACTATTCCCAAATCCTAATGAGTTAGGCCAAAAATCCCCATAGTCATGTGTCTATGAATCAGCCCAAATATCCCCATAGTCATGTGCCTAAGAGTCAGCCCAAATATCCCCATAGTCATGTGCCTATGAGTCAGCCCAAATATCACCATAGTCATTATGAGTCAGTCAGAAGGCCCCGGGGGCTGTTACTTTTGTACCTTACTATTCCATGACTCAGTGGCCTAGGGCCCCAGGGAATAATTACCATGCCAAGAACATTGTCAAGCCTATGGGGAAATGAGTTCTATGAACAGCCAGGGAGGCACTGAAATGTGTGCCCGATCCCACTAGCCCCCACACACAAGGTACAGGAGGAGTGAGAACACGAGGAGGTTAGAGTCATGACATCTGTCATACTCTGGGAGGCCTTTAAGGCATCTCTTAGAGGGATTATTATCAGTCATATGACAGGTGGGAAATGCAGTAAGCAGCAAACTGTGTATGAGTTTGAATTTTGCATAGTGTACCTCCAGGAACATTGTTTGAGCAATCCTGATCAAGAGCTGTGTAATCAACTAACCCAATCCCAGAAAAAACTCTGTCACACACTCCTCGACAAAGCACGGACTATATGAGCTTGCCTCTCATTCCCACATGCATCACTGAGGTGACAGAGTGAGCACACTTCTTTATTACTTGTGTTTTAGCTTACAGCACCATGACCCAATACTATACATTACAGACCCCTAAGGTGCGAAAATTACTGGTGATGCGGAGGCAGCCTGTGAATTTATTCTCTTCTACACCGACCTATATGTCCGGCATGTGGTGCTTCAGGTAACACTGATAACTGACTTTGTAATTTACCTCCCCCTCTGGACCCTCGCAGAAGTGGAGTGACAATCCCTAGCAGGCGAACTGACACCTGACAAGCTTGCAAAAGCATTAGGTCACCTTAGCTCAGGGAAAGCACCCGGGCCAAATGGGTTTCCAATGGCTTTTTTAAAGGCTATATGTATAAATTGGGCACTCTCCTGGAGGCTAACCTCAAGGAGGCCCTGGAGAGCCTCCAGGAACTTTGGAGGATGAACATTGTGATGATTCACAAACCAGAACAGCCTCTTGACCCTGCTCCTCCTACCTCCCTTCTAAACACAGAAGTGAAAATTCACAATAAAACATTTGCAGATCATCTACTCCCTGACATCACATTCTTGGTACATCCAGGCCAGGCAGGCCTTAAGGCTGGATGCTCCACTAGAAATAATATTAGACTGCTATATAATGCTGCGGCCCTATCGGGCAGAATGGGGGACTGGCTGAGGTTCTCTAAGCTAACATAGAAAAAGCATTTGATTCAGTGGGTTGGCCATACCTGGTCGCCCTTGTCCGTTGACAACTTTGGGTCGCACTTCAGCACTCCAGCTTGTCCCTGGGTGGGCTCAGCAACCTCAGCTTCATTCCCTATACAAAGAAGCACATGACAAGGGTGCCCCCTATCCCCATTCCTCTTCGCCATTACCATGGAGCGGCTTGCACAGTGTTTCTGAAGTCACACACATATAAGTGGGTTTCAGTGGGGACCGGGGATCTCAGAAGGAATAACCCTCTACACTGACGGCATCCTTGACATTCTCATCAACCCCGAGACCTCTGACTCTCAGGCGCTGTGTATGTTTACATTTTCGGGGAAACATTGGACAAAAACTATTAATCTTGCCAAAAAACCCTTTCTTACGGACTCCCAATGATCCAAAGGACTGTTGATGGGCCACCGATTTTCACTTAAAGACAAAGGGATTCCACTACCTGGTGTTGTACACCACATTACAAATGTACACAGCATGAGTGCACAACATCCAATCACTAAGGAGTGCACTGGAGTCTGATTTTTGGACATTGTCTGCACTTCCACTGTCCCTCTTTAGATAGTGTCCCACCCACGCTTCCTCTATCAGTTGCTAAACTATCCCTATGACCTATATCCATCCTTCTTCACACCCTTCAGTCCAAGCTCCTCAGTTTTTTCTGGAATAATGGCACTCCTCGTATAGCCCTCGCATCCTGTTTCCAATCTACTTAGGAAGGGGATATTGCAGCTGTGGATGTTGAGGCATGGTTTGCAACCTCTCACTTACAAGTAATCAATCAGTGGTGGTATGTCACACAAACTGACTCTAGCCACACAGGGAAGAAAGGGGAAGCTCCAGGGAACAACCATATGTCATTTGTTATACAGAGGTAAAGTGTGAGTGTCGCTCCCCCTGGCGACAAGATGGTCCTTAGACTCTAGACCCTTAAATACTGGGGGTGGAAGACCAGACTTACAGGCCAGACACTGCTGTGGGAGGGTTACATTATGCCACAGAGGGCGGCACTGGAAGGCTTTTGCTAGTGGGACTTGATTAGCGTCTCTGTCTTGGGTGATTTAATGGAGGGTATAACCCTGAACACTTAACAAACTCTGCAAGCAGAATATAATCTTGACCGCAAACTGTTTTTTGCTACCTCCAGCTATGCCATGCTCAGAACTCCTACATTACAAATTTGGAGAACCTCCCAGAATACAAGCCCATGGAGACAAAGCTGTTCCTTCAGGATCTTGGAGACTACAAAGTGTAACAGATTTATAGAACCCTTGTCCACCACAGGCACAATGCATCTAGGGATCCCCGTCAAGCATGGGAGCAGAACCTTGGCATCCTGAAGGATGATGACTGGGCCGAGGCTCTGGCCTCCCCCCACCGGTATATATATATATATATATATATATATATGCTAGATGCCCAAAGAGATTGACTCGCACTCGCGGGGGGTTCAAATCCAAGTCGAATTTATTGCACAAGAAATTAAACGATAAGACGCGTTTCGGCGGTACGCCTTCGTCAGTATCAGACGGCCGCCATGACGCTACAGCATATAAACAAGATTGTAATGACTGTTGCTGCACAAAATCTCGCGGGATCTGTCCCATGCAAGCACCATTTTGGAATCAGGCAACATAGTTAATGAAACGATGAAAGAAAAATATACACCAAATAAAGTGTTTACATTTTCAATGAATTCAGCCCTCAAATGGGCTTTGTTAAATAGATGCTGCGGTAGAAAATTTCATTCAAAATCACATTAACCACACAAATGTAGTTATACCACATTAAAACTGTACTTGATCAGTCTGATCAGTCAAAAATTGATTATTGTGTTTAAATAAAACAAAAGCACCCTTTAAACAATACATATATCATCGATTCAGACCTGAAAACTCATAGTGCAGCAAAAAAATATTTTTTTCATGAATAAAGACAAATATTATATACAGTATTTACAGGTGTACTTTCAGTTCCTCCCCCATGTTGAGTCCCAGAGGTGTTTTAGTTGCTAAGTCAATGATATATCTGGACTCTAGTCTCCTTAAGCATTTGGCTCTATCTCCCCCTCTGGGATCTCGAGGCACATGATCAAGGCAAAAGTAACTCAAGAGTTTGCGATCACTGTTGTGGTGAGTTAAAAAATGACGGGCTACTGGATAATTACTGTCGTTATTCTGTATTGCCCTTTGGTGTTCTAAAATGCGGATTTTAGCAGGGTGTATTGTGCTCCCTATTTATTTAAGTCTGCACGGGCAAGTAAGACAGTAGACCACAAATGGTGTCAAACAATTCATACATTTCTTAATGGCAACTGGATCGTGCTTCCCTGGTACCGAATAGCTGACAACTTTCTTGCTATCCGTGCAAGCTTTGCATTTATTGCAAGGATAGAAACCACCTATACCCTGTATGCCTCTGGCAGCAGGGGGCAGGTGGCTCTGTACCAAGTGATCTTTAAGTGACTTGGTTTTGCGAAATGTTATGGATGGTTGAGCAGGAATGTCACGAACAATGACAGGATCAGACTTCAAGATACTCCAGTTAGAATACATAATCTTCTTGAGGCTCTTCGATGCGTTGGAAAAATTTGTGATGAGCCTCAGATTACTGGTACCTGTGTTTTTATCTGTCTTGGGAATCTCTTTAATCAAGTCAGTTCTACTCTTGACCTCAGCTTTCTTCCATGCTTCGCTCAGTACCCTATCTTTATAGCCTCGTGCCTTGAATCTATTGAGGCTAGCCAGCCCCGCTGCATTGTAGTCTTCAGGACGGGAGCTGTTGCGTTTAATACGCAGAAGTTCCCCATAGGGGAAGAAGCGTGGAGAAGCGTGGCTCAGTGGTTAGAGGCGGCAGACCCGGAAGCTGAGATCGGCCGTGGACCAGGGTTCGATTCCCCGCCTCGGCGGGTCTCGGGCTAAAAAAAAAATTCCACGGACTCGACAATTCTCGCTCCGGTGCCTACTCGACTCACGGGGTCACACTCTGCGACTCTGGGCAATAGCTTGCTTAATCTCCACTACGGCCCCTCGCGGCGGGATGCCTGGCTTTCACCTTGTGGATACCCTGCCGGGGTATCTCACAGGGGAATACCAGGACGGGTTCCCTAAGCAAGCGCCTTGATACCTTCGGGTGATACGTGCGCTATATAAGTCGCAATACATAGGGGATACTATTCTTAAGGCTTGTGGGGTGACTGCTACGTGCATGGAGCACTGAGTTGCCCGCTGTGGGCTTCCTAAAGAGAGCTGTCTGCAATTTGCCATCTGATATGAATACTCTCACATCTAGGTAATTCACCTCAGTGTTGCTAATTTCACCTGAGAATTTCAAATTAAGGTTATTGCTGTTAAGATGTTTAATGTAATCTTCAACTGACCATCTACTCCCTTTCCAGACAAGAAAGAGGTCGTCAATGTAACGCCTCCAAATTATGGTCTTGTTGACCCAATGGTCGCAGGAGTCCGACCAGGCCGCCCGCTTCTCCCACTAGCCGACGAAAAGATTTGCGTAGCTGGGGGCGAAGCAGGCTCCCATCGCCGTCCCCCGTTTTTGTCGGTAGATCTGGTCCTGAAAAATGAAAATGTTGTTAAACAAGCAGAAACGAAGAAAGTCAATGAGCATTTCAATGTGCTCTCTATATTCTGCTGATCTTTGTTGCAACACCTGATTGATTACATCCAAGCCTTGTTCATGTGCAATGCTAGTATACAAACTGGCTATGTCTAAGGTCACCATCAGATAATCTGATTCCCATGGGATCCCATCAACATAACGTAGGAAGTCCTTAGTGTCTCTCGTGTAAGACGTCATTTCCTCCACAAAAGGAAAAAGATAAAAGTCTATGAATTTAGACATGTTCTCCAAAAGACCTCCAACAGATGAAATTCTTGGACGGCCTGGCGGTTTTTCTGAGTCTTTCTGCACCATAGGCAGGTGGTAGAAGGTGGGTATCTTGGGGTTACAAACTGACAGGGATTTGAGTTCTTCGACTGACAGCATTCCTCTTGAGTGCCATTTGTGTATCAGTTTTTCATATTGAGTGATACTCCAGATATTCTTTCATAGCAATCGGTGTATAATTGTCACGATTGCTGAGTTGGAGAAGTGCTACAAAGCAATAGTTTTTACGAGTTTGCAAAACTACATTACCACCCTTATCGGAGAGTTTTATTACAATGCTCTTATCAGCTGCTAGATCCTTTATCGCCTTCCTTTGTTGAAATGTCAGATTCCATATGGGTCTATGGTTTTCTGCTGGATTCTCTCTTAGGTTCCGCAGGTCCAACATGACCTTGTCATGAAAAACGTTAATGGCGTCCGTAGTGGATGGTGGGACAAACTTCGAGACTGGTTTAAAGGGGCTAGCCTCTCTTAACTGGATGTTGCTAGAGGATACTTTGGAGTTAGCCAAGTCCGAATCTTGTTGGCTGGCTGTTGCACCTTCCGTATTTAAATCTTCCAAAACTGCAAGAAGTTCCAACTCCTTTTCATTGATGGGGTTGGACCCTGATGTTTGGGGAATACCAGGTGAGTTGATGCCTTTCAGTTTAAAGAATTTGTATAGTTTCATTTTACGCACTAGTTTGAAAACGTCAATGCGTGTCTGCACAAATTCAAAGTTACTTGTTGGACAGAAGGTTAGTCCAAGTTGCAAAATCGATGTTTCTGAGGGTGTCAAAGTCTTAGGAGTTAAGTTGATGATTGTTAGGTTTTCGGTGTCTCTCTCTAGGGCACTTGGCATCACGTGTGTTGAGTTGTTTTCTTCTTCAGTTTGCCTGCGCCTCTTTTGGGGCACGTGCCCCCCACCTCTCCTGGTGCGTCTGCGGCTATTTCGGGTGGTCTTCTCTTTCCCCCTCTCAACCATGATTGCCTGATTAGGTCGAATTCCTCATGAAAATGGGGAAGTGTCAGTGTATTTGGCACATTTACACTGGATGCTCCTCTCATCTCATTGTCCAACTGTTCAGCCCCTGAAACCTCTGATTCTGAAGTTTCAGGGGCGGCAGACTGCTGTTGTTGTAGCGATCTGTTTTTTCTCAGATCTCTCCTAGGGGCATCATACTTGCGAGCAAATGTTAAAATTCTGCCCTGCTCGTAGTCTTGCGCGTCCCTTTCAAACTTTTGTTGTTTTCTCTGTTTGATTTTGCCCTCATATGTTGCCAATACTTGCTTCATTGAAGCTCTTAATGCATCATGCTCTTCCTTTTCTCCTTCTTCAGCAATTTTGGATTCAAATTCACTGATAATGTCCAAAGTCTCTTGTCTGTCGATCCAAGTGTATTTAACTAAAAGAACTAGCATGCCCTAAGAAGAGTTCGCAGTATATTCAGTCCACTCATCTAAAAGTTTAGGATTAGGGCTCTCATACGCTGGTATCATATATATATATATATATATATATATATATATATATGCAAACTGGTATTTTACCTCACGGTAAAAAAGAAAGAAACGCACTCTCCTGTTGACAGAAATTAAGGCGGTTTATTCACAAGATTCCACCATGTCATTTTCAACAAGCTCAAACAATAAAATGGTTTCAAAGAGAAGGCTTTTGGCCATGCAAACATTGCAAAGTGTGCAAAATTGCAAAACACAAACGAGAGGTAGATATCTGAGACGCACAAAATGGCAAATTAAACAACACCTTACATGTCAAAGCAATTTTGTCGTCTACATGGTAGAGTGCCCTTGCACACTGAGGTATATTGGAAGCACGATCTTTGAGGCCAAAAAAAGTGTTCTAGAACACATTAGAGCTACAAATCACAAGGACTGCACAAACGCCATAGCAAAACATATGGAAACACATCATGATGGCAAGTGGGAGTGTTTGAAATACTGGGCTCTAGAACAAGTCCCAAAAACAGAAAGAGGTGGAGACCGCAAGAAAATCCTGAGACAAAGAGAATCAAAGCACATATTTGCCTTCAGAACTTTAGATCCGGGGGGTCTAAATCAAAATGAAGAACTGTATGTGCACCTCTAAAAATCACTCCAAAAATTACTCATCCAGTCCGAATAACATCTGACTTTTCTATCTCAAAAAAGTTCACCAGAGAAAAATAACTGATGAAAAATAGGACCGAAAGAACAACAGTTGGCGAACCGTTACCAGATACGGTTGACAATATAAATAAATAAATAAATAACCTTGAAAGCTCACTAGAGAGCGATGAACATTCTTTACAAAAATAAAAGGACAAAAAAGCAGCTATAGCCGATTAAAATGCATTGAACTGATAAATGTTGTAAATCACATGATAAAAGAGCACTTTTTTCACTGAAACTTGGAACCTTAAGTTATGTTTGAATGTAGCACTACTTATACCACAATGCACTGCAAATCAAATACAGGAAGTAACTGAGTGCCTAATGAAATAAAAGAAGCCCTTTCCTTTTGTGATTAGATCCCGTGAACAAGCCTTATGTTAAGGCAAAACGCGTTGGGCATGGTGGAATCTTGTGAATAAACCGCCTTAATTTCTGTCAACAGGAGAGTGCGTTTCTTTCTTTTTTACCGTGAGGTAAAATACCAGTTTGCATATTTACCGGCGTGACCCTGCCGGTAGAAACGCACCGCCCCACCGAAGAGCGCCGGCGTCCACACCCTCTGGGTCACACAGCTGCTAGAATATATATATATATATATATATATGTATATATTCAAAGAACTCCGTTTTTTTCTTCCTCTGCAATCCTCCAGAAAAACGTACACAGACCCATGTAGGTAATTTGCAAGTTTTTATTCTGCGTGCAACACAATCTCCGTCATGACGCGTTTCAGGCCCTATGAGCCCTTGATCACATATACATATATATATCATTGCATTTGAAAGAGCCCCTGGTGCTAAGCCCCTCTCAGTGAAACCAGCATTGAAAAAGGCCAGTCAGGCTGAAACGCGTCTGCCATACACTGGGACCATTCTCCGTATTTACTGCCATAGCATTTCAGGCGCATCCAGTATGCTCCATAAATACCTTGGTTTATCAAAGATGTGTCAGACCCATTCTTTTGGTGGAATCGAATGTTGGAGTTGATGTTTTGGCCAGTTGTTTGGGCACTGGCTACTGACACGCCCTCTCGATCAGGAGCAATGCGTCTGCTGGTTAAATTGGACTTTGTATGAAGAATACAAAATGTTGCCCTGCCCCCAGCAGCTTAAGAAACACAGGAGTATTTCTGCAATGGGGAGAGAGGAATTAGTACTTAACTACATGAAGGAGCCTCACCTGAGGACTAGCTAATCATATTAAGATCTCGATTGCATGCTGCTGGGGCCGGTGTACAGCCCACGGGCCAACAGAGATTGGGGCACCACTCTGTGTCTGAATGTCGATTACTGAATCAGGCATTCACAGCGGAGATTTGCATATCGGTGCTGAGCCGCTGGGAGACAGGAGAACCATGTAGCACAAAGGTGGTACATTACAACTTTCACAAACAGGAGGGGTCAATACTATGCTCCAATGGTAGTAAACATAATTGCATTTGAAAAAAACAAACGGTGTTACGACCCTCTCAGTGAGACCGGCATTGAAAAAGGCCAGACAGGCTGAAACAAGTCGGCCATAGCGTTTCACGCTCATCGAGTATGCTGCACAAATACCATGGTTCATCAAAGTCCATGAGGTGATCCACTCGCGATGTGTCAGACCCATTCTTTTGGTGGAATGGAGTGTTGGAGTTGATTTATAAATCAACTCCAATACTCCATTCCACCAAAAGAATGGGTTTGACACATATCGAGTGGATCACCTCATGGACTTTGATAAACCAAGGTATTTGTGCAGCATAATCGATGAGCATATATAAAATTGAAAAATGATTATCATGAAAAAATACATATATAATATATATATATATATATATAATATTATATATGTATTTTTTCATGATAATCATTTTTTAAGAGTTTAATATTTTTCTACATTTGTGTGGTTAATTATATATGCTGTATGTACTTTGCCTACTCTTGTTTGGACTATAGTTGGAATAGCAAAACTAACCTCTTTTTAGTTCAACACTTTCCCTACTGTTGTGGTGTTTGAAGTGGTAATAGTAAATTTCACCCATCCAAAGTCCAGCGCTTTCCCTACTGTTGCTTAGATCCGAGTAGGAATAGTTAATTTAACTCCTCCAAAGTCCAACACTTTCTCTACTATTGTGGTGAAAGTGCAGTCCCAATTTTGGTGACTGGAGTGGGAATAGTACATTTAACCCCTCTGAAGGGGAACACATCCCTACAGTTACCCAAAGCTGAGTAGGAAAAGTAAATGTAATATTCTTAGACTCCAATAGTTTTCATAATATTGGTAAAATAGATTTTATAGTACAAATTGACTTTTTTTATATTTTATATCATTTGTTTTTATTTTCAAATGTATTTTAATGTTTATAGTATTTTTAGTAAATACGTTTACGTTGTTTACAATTTTAATATATATTATTTATTGCCTGCAGTAAATGATATATTTTTTCTTATTGAATTGTTTGTTTTATGGTTTTATTGTGAATGCATTATATATATCTATATTATATATATACACTGAAAAAAACAAATATAGTTAGGCTTAGGTTTCACTCATACAAAACCAAAGAAATTCAGCAGTTATGGTTAGTTTAGTTAACTATAACTCGCGTCCCCGCAATGCACTGCTTATGGCTTCACATATGACATCACTCATGACATGGTCATTGACATCACTGATTACATCACTGGTGAACTTCCCAAATGACATCACTGATGACATCATCCCGTGACGGTGACTGTTTTTAAAAAGTGGATCTACTCTGCAGACGCTCCTCCTGGTGCACTACTAGTTGGGAGATGAGGTCCCCTTGGCTCTTGAGGGTCCTTGGGGGCCAACTAGCCCTCTTGTTACCTCCAGTAAGATCCACAAAGCTGAATTGCTGAGAGGTGGTCAGAGTCCACGCATAGCACCAGAAGGCACATTTGCAGAGTGGTGGAGAAAGGGGGAAGACCTCCAGCGAGTTTCCGGCTTTTCCCCACTGTATTTAGGGCCCTTCTGGCCCCCTTTCCCTGGGCTGTTTTAGTACCCGGGGACCACAGGGACGGCCTCTTCTTAAAATATTTCTTTTAAAATAACATTAAAGGGAAGGGGATTGTGGCACCTCTTCGTGGCCGATTTCAGTACCACATCCCTCGGAGCCTGGCCCTTCTTTTTTTTCTTCTTGTTTTTTAAAGTGAGGGGGGCCAGATTTATTCTTTTAGATTGGAGGGGGGCAGCTCAGCTCAGTTTGTGGATTCCCTTGGAGGGGTTCCAGAAATGAAGCAAAATACAGTGAAATTTTACTTTTTTTCAGAAAAATGGGAAAAATGGGCTGCAAATGAAAGCCTCTGGGTTTTTCCCTGCAAATGTTATCAAAAAAGGGTTTGTGGGGCTGAAATTTCAATTTTCTCAGCTTTTAGGGAATGACAGTCTTTTGTCAGAGAACCAACATTTTTCACACAGTTTTGGCATTTTTCTGGGACATAGCCTATTTTTGCTATTTTTAGAGCTTTCAACGTCCTTCCAGTTAATGGTAGAAATGAGTTTGAAAGCAATAATGGATCCTGGAAAGCTATACATTTTCGAAAAGTAAACAGAATTTTGAATCCAGAAAGGGGTCATTTGTCTAAATCCATGAAGGTTTCTTTATAGAAACTAACATTTAAATATTGTAATAATTTAAAATTAGTTGAAAAAAACAGCCTTTTGTCTCAACGTTTTCACCTATAACTTCTTATAATTTTGACAGCTCTTTGAAAGCAATATACCGTTACATCCCTGTGACCTTCCTGGTTGTGGGGATATATAGGACCTTTAGTTTCACCAAGAACCCGATGAACCCAGAGCCAAAAACTGAGCAGCAACTTTCAATGGTATTTTATTAATTACTGGGTATAGAGCACTTATTCTTGGAAAATGTATACATTGAAAAATCGGTATGAAAGACACTTATGTATTTCTGAATTGGGTACAAATTATAGAGTTTAGAAACAGTATATATTTGTACATTTTCAAAATTGGGAATACTCATACTAGCATTTGAACTATTGGTCATTTTTCAAAAAGATTTTTTTTTTACACAATGTCTTTCATTGGGAAGGGAGAAATGCATGAAAACTCAATAGGTAATAACAGTTGATGTACAAATCTGAATTACCCTAAGTCTCCCGATAAAAACGGTACCTCACTTGTGTGGGTCGGCCTTGTGCCTGCGACAGGAAACGCCGCAAAATGCAACGTGGTCACACCTCAATTTTGCAGTTAAAAATTGACCCTTTTTTGGCAAAGTGCCTAGCTGTAGTTTTTGCACCGTAGCTCTGCCGGCACCTAGGAAAACCTAGCAAACCTATACGTTTTTTAAAAGTAGACAACCAGGGGAATTCAGGATGGGGTGCCTCGACTGCCTCCCACCAGGTTCTGTTACCCAGAATCCCTTGTAAAGTTAAAAAATTGACAAAAAACCGCATTTTCCTCACATTTCTGTGGTGGAAAGTTCTGGAATCTGCGTGGATCAACAAATTTCTACACACCCCGCGTTCCCCCAAGTCTCCTGAAAAAAATGGTACCTCACTTGCCTGGGTCTGCCTAGTGTCTTCGACAGGAAACGGCACAAAACGCAACGTGGTCGCACCTCAATTTCGCAGTCAATACTGGTCCTTTTTTGGCTAAGTGCCTACCTGTAGTTTTTGAACCCTAGCTCTGCCGGCACCTAAGGAAACCTAGCAAACCTATACATTTTTGAAAAGTAGACACCCAGGGGAATTCAGGATGCGGTGACTCAACTGCCTCCCACCAGGTTCTGTTACCCAGAATCCCTTGCAAAGCTAAATATTTGACAAAAAAAAACGCATTTTCCTCACATTTCTGTGGTGGAAAGTTGTGGAATCTGCGTGGATCAATGAATTTTCACCCACCCATCGTTCCGCCAGGTCTCCCGAGAAAAAGGGTACCTCACTTGCCTGGGTCTGCCTAGTGCCTGCGACAGGAAACAGCGCAAAACGCAACGTGTTCGCACCGCAATTTCGCAGTGAAAACGGGACCTTTTTTGGCAAAGTGTCTACCTTTCGTTTTTGAACCGTAGCTTGGCCGGCCCCTAGGGAAACCTAGCAATCTTATTTGAACACTAGACTCCCATGGGAATTCTGGATTGGGTGACTCAACTGCCTCCCACCTGGTTCTGTTACCCAGAATCCCTTGCAAACCTAAACAATTGACAAAAAAAATGAATTTTCCTTACATTTCTGTGGTGGAAAGTCCTGGAATCTGCGTGGATCAACGAATTTTCACCCACCCATCGTTCCCCCAAGGTCTCCCGAGAAAAATGGTACCTCACTTGCCTGGGTCTGCCTAGTGCCTGCGACAGGAAACAGCGCAAAACGCAACGTGTTCGCACCGCAATTTCGCAGTGAAAACGGGCCCTTTTTTGGCAAAGTGTCTACCTTTCGTTTTTTAACCCTAGCTCGGCCGGCCCCTAGGGAAACCCAGCAAACCTATACATTTTTGAAAACTAGCCCCCCTGGGGAATTCAGGATGGGGTGACTCAACTGCCTCCCACCAGGTTCTGTTACCCAGAATCCCTTGCAAACCTAAAAAATTGACAATAAAAACGCATTTTCCTCACATTTCTGTGGTGGAAAGTTCTGCATGGATCAACAAATTTCCACCCACCCTGTGTTCCCCCAGCTCTCCCGAAAAAAATGGTACCTCACTTGCCTGGGTCTGCCTAGTGCCTGCGACAGGAAACAGCGCAAAACGCAACGTGTTTGCACCGCAATTTCGCAGTGAAAACGGGCCCTTTTTTGGCAAAGTGTCAACCTTTTTGTTATTGAACCGTAGCTCGGCCGGCCCCTAGGGAAACCTAGCAAACCTATACATTTTTGAAAAGTAGACACCCAGGGGAATTCAGGATGGGGTGACTCAACTGCCTCCCACCAGGTTCTGATACCCAGAATCCCTTGTAAACCTAAAAAATGGCCAAAGAAAACACATTTTCCTCACATTTCTGTGGTGGAAAGTTCAGGAATCTGCGTGGATCAACAAATTTCCACCCACCCCGTGTTCCCCCAGGTCTTCTGAAAAAAATGGTACCTCACTTGCCTGGGTCTGCCTAGTGCCTGCGACAGGAAACAGCGCAAAACGCAATGTGTTCGCACCGCAATTTCGCAGTGAAAACGGGCCCTTTTTTGGCAAAGTGTCTACCTTTTGTTTTTGAACCGTAGCTCGGCCGGCCTCTAGGGAAACCCAGCAAACCTACACATTTTTTAAAACTAGACACCCAGGGGAAGTCAGGATGGGGTGACTTAACTGCCTCCCACCACGTTCGGTTACCCAGAATCCCTTGTAAACCTAAAAAATGGACATAAAAAACGCATTTCACTCACATTTATGTGATGGAAAGTTCTGGAACTGCGTGGATCAACAAATTTCCACCCACCCCGTGTTCCCCCAGGTCTCCCGAAAAAAATGGTACCTCACTTGCCTGGGTCTGCCTAGTGCCTGCGACAGGAAACAGAGCAAAACGCAATGTGTTCGCACCGCAATTTCGCAGTGAAAACGGGCCCTTTTTTGGCAAAGTGTCTACCTTTCGTTTTTGAACCGTAGCTCGGCCGGCCCCTAGGGAAACCTAGCAAACCTATACATTTTTGAAAAGTAGACACCCAGGGAAATTCAGGATGGGGTGACTCAACTGCCTCCCTCCAGGTTCTGTTACCCAGAATCCCTTGCAAACCTAAATAATTTACCAAAAAAACGCATTTTCCTCACATTTCTGTGGTGGAAAGTTCTGGAATCTGCGTTGATGAACAAATTTCCACTCACCCCGTGTTCCCCCAGGTCACCTGAGAAAAATGGTACCTCACTTGCCTGGGTAGGTATAGTGCCTGCGACAGGAAACAGCGCAAAACGCAATGTGTTCGCATCGCAATTTCGCAGTGAAAATGGGCCCTTTTTTGGCAAAGTGTCTGCCTTTTGTTTTTGAACCGTAGCTTGGCCGGCCCCTAGGGAAACCTAGCAATCTTATTTGAACACTAGACTCCCATGGGAATTCTGGATTGGGTGACTCAACTGCCTCCCACCAGGTTCTGTTACCCAGAATCCCTTGCAAACCTAAATAATTTACCAAAAAAACGCATTTTCCTCACATTTCTGAGGTGGAAAGTTCTGGAATCTGCGTAGATCAACAAATTTCCACCCACCCTGCGTACCCCCAGGTCTCCTGAAAAAAATGGTACCTCACTTGCGAGGGTAGGCATAGTGGCTGCAACAGGAAAAGGCCCAAATCGAACGGTGGAGAATTTAAAATAACCTATAGCAAAATTACCTTTTTTTGGGGGGGGCACCTGAATTTTTGGCCCGGCGCTCAGCGGCAAACTTGTGAAACTACCAAACCCAAACAGCTCTGACAACTAGACACCCGGGGGAGTCAAGGGATGTATGGCATGCATGGGTCCCCCAATGTTTTCCTACCCAGAAATCCCTGCAAACCTTAAATTTAGGTTAAAAAAACACTTTTCTATACATTTTTGCGTGGGATCTCTGTTCCGGCACAAATGTCCTACCACCCAGCGTTCCCCTTGATCTCCCGAGTAAAATGATACCTCACTTGTGTGGGTGGGCCAAAGGCCTGTGACTATGATGACCCCAAAACAGTAGAATTCTCTGTGCTTAATTTGTCAATCCTGAATGCTACAATTTCTTTAAAATACATTTTTGGCCTGTTCTGCTTTGGCCCACCCACACAAGTGAGGTATCATTTTACTCGGGAGAACAAGGGGAACGCTGGGTGGTAGGACATTTGTGCCGGCACGGAGATCCCACGCAACAAAGTTTGGAAAAGTGATTTTTTTACACATTTTTAAGGTTTGCAAGGAATTCTGGGTAGTAAAACATTGGGGGACCCACACATGCCATACCTCCCTGGACTCCCCTGGATGTCTAGTATTCAGAACTGTTTGGGTTTGGTAGTTTCACAAGTTTGCCGCCGAGCAGCCGGGCAAAAAACTCAGGTGCCCCCCAAAAAGAAGGTAGTTTTACAAAAGGTTATTTTAAAGTCTCCACCGTACGATTTGGGCCTTTTCCTGTTGCAGCCACTATGCCTACCCACGCAAGAGGTACCATTTTTTTTGGGAGACCTGGGGGAACACGGGGTGGGTGAAAATGTGTTGATCCACACAGAATCCAGAACTTTCCACCACAAAAATGTGAGGTAAATGCGTTTTTTTTAACAATTTTTTTGCTTTGCAAGGGATTCTGGGTAACAGAACCTGGTGGGAGGCAGTTGAGTCACCCCATCCTCAATTCCCCTGTGTGTCTAGTTTTAAAAAATGTATAGGTTTGCTAGGTTTCCCTATGGGCCGGCAGAGCTAGGGTTAAAAAACAAAAGGTAGACACTTTGCTAAAAAAGGGCCCGTTTTCACTGCGAAATCGCGGGGCGAACACGTTGCATTGTGCGCTGTTTCCTGTCGCAGGCACTAGGCAGACCCAGGCAAGTGAGGTACCATTTTTTTCAGGAGACCTGGGGGAACGCGGGGTGGGTGGAAATTTGTGTGAGCCCAGTAATGCCACACTTATAAACACAGAAATGTTTGGAAAAAATACATCATTTCTGCTACATATGAAGTTTGATAGGGATTCTGAGAAAAGGAACGTTGGAGGATCCATGCTAGCCATACCCCCTTGAAAGCCCCCGGATGTCTACTTTCCAAAAATGTGTGGGTATGCTAGGTTTCCCTAGACGGCAACCGAGGAAGGAGTGAAAAACCCATGTGAATCCCCCTAGCTAAACCAATTAGTTTTGACAAAATTAGTTGTTTACTTGTGCAGCGTGACAATTTGGGCACAATATTGCAAGGAAAATAAGACGGACATTGTGAGTTTTGCAGGATATTGTGAATACAATTAATTGTTAGATTTCACCAGAGAGACATCACCATGTAGTCCCATGGGTTTTCAAGAATATCTACAATACTCAGGTTAATCTTAAGCGGAATGTACACCTTGGCACAGAGACTAAGAAAAACAAGATCCCTACACAGCCGTCTATTCCTCAAACACACACGCATACTGGTTGGATTTGGCACGAGGGCGAGTGATGATTCAGTATATATAATTTTATTAACAAGAGATTTCACAAGAATGAAATGCACTGTCAATTACATGGACAAAAAAACTGAACCAATGACTCGCAGCTCGTGAGCTGTAAAGCCACTTCAAGGCACCAACCGCTTTACAGGCCATTCACACACCTTTCATACCTGACACACAGAAGACCATTCACACCACCAGGCACAAAAGCAACACATCACAACATTTACAAAAAAAGTGACAAGGTGCGTCCTGCTTCGAAAAAAACCAAAAAAAAACACTGACATCAAGTTTTCAAACACACACACATACTGGTTGGATTTGGCACGAGGGTGAGTGATGGTTCAGTATATAGCATTGTATTAGCAAGTGATTTCACAAAAAATGAAATACACTGTTAATAATGGAAAAGACAAGAAACTGATCCATTGACTCACAGCTCGTGAGCTGTAAAGCCACGACAAGGCCCCAACCGTTTTATAGGCCATTCATACACCTTTCATACATGTGACACATACAAAACATTCAAACCGCCGGCCGCGGACCCATCACATTACTACACTTCCACCAGCAGACAACGCCAATCAAGGGCCCATCACTTTCACACGCCAACATTCCTGACACAGCAACAACACAAACTCATGGATTGCATGGAGTGGCGCTCAACTAGCACTGTGTGTAGACACCGCCAGCCAAGCACCAGTCCAGGCACACCACCAGCCAAGCACCAATCCAAACACAACACCAGGCAAGCGCAAGAGCACGCACACCGCCAACCAAACACCAGACCACGCACACCGCCAGGCAAGCACCAGTCCACACGCACCGCTAGGACAGCACCACTCCACACACATAGCCAGCCAAGCACCAGTCCAGGCACACCACCAGCAAAGCACCAATCCAAACACACCCACAGGCAAGCGCAAGACCATGCACACCGCCAACCAAACCCCAGATGACACACACCACCAGCCAAACACCAGTCCACACACACCACCAGGCAAGCGCCACTCCACACACACCGCCAGCCAAGCTCCAGCCCAGGCACACCACCAGCCAAGCACCAATCCCAACACACCACCAGGCAAGCGCAAGACCACGCACACCGCCAACCAAACAAGAGACCACGCACACCGCCAGCCAAGCACCAGTCCACAGACACCGCCAGACAAGCACCAGTCCACAGACACCGCCAGCCAAGCGCCAAACCATGCACACCGTCAGACAATGGACACTACACGCAAACCAACATCATACTTTAGTTTTTTTCAAAATAAAAGAAAAACAAAAACAAATTGCAAATTGATACAAATCTACTAACACAAAAACTAAATCTAAAAAGACTACACAAATGCCAACTTTGAAACTGAACAATAAGTTTTAAAGAATAAAGACCAACCAGTTCACTTTACCACTCATGGATGCTCCCAAAAATTATTTTGCGTGTGGTACAATCTAAAACAAGCAGGTACACACAGCCCAGGGTTTGAAGGGCAGTCGGGGCAGTACATACGAACCTCCTTCCGCAAACCTCTTCGCCAACAGACTCTACATCTCCGACTGGGAAAGTCTTTTGAGGTTGCAGGAGGAATTTGATCAGGAAAGTGGAGATCTTTCAATCTGGCAACATCCTCTACCACTCCAACTCTAGGAACACTTGCCTGTTCCACTAAAACAAGGCTGCCTATTACAGACTCCTGAAACTTTACAAAAGTCATCTTTGACTGGGGACAAGATTTCTGGAACACAACAAAAGCATTAGCCTCATAAGTGCTGCGCACGACCAACGGCCGACGGCACCACTACTTCTGTAGTGCTGCCGTCGGCCGTTGAACGTTCCAACTGCACCTGCGCAATGGAACGTCCAGCACTGGAGCTGGACGTTCCACCGCAGCTAAGGTGTTAAAGGTTGCCAAGTGGAAAAGATGGATAGCCAACTTCTTGTACCAAATGTAAGCCTTACGAAGAGCAGTGTAAAGGATACAAGTCGTTTCCGCAGGAGCGTCAGGAATCCGAAGTATAATCCACAGCCTTCCCCTGCAGCCTTCCGACTCTATCGAACACTAGAGCACAAGAGGCGGAACAGGGGAAAACAGGGAGACAAAACAAGGAAAGGTGGGGGTAACAATTGTGTGATGATGGTCTTCAGACTGGATGTTTCAGCCTTCTTGAGGGCTTGGCAACGAGGTAGACTGCAATGCAAATGAGTGATATTCTTGAGACTGAATAGGACAATCACATTCACAATTCTGTTAAATATCCTCTCATACCTAGATTGATGTGTGTTAACGTCCCTGAATGGAAGAACCTCTGGTAAGGGATTTATCTGGAGCTGCAGTGAAGGAGGCAATATATACATAAGTCTAGTGTCACTATGTTGCTGGTAATACAAGCTACGAATTTATGCTGCTCACTCTGATTTCTGTCTGGACCTCCAAGAAACACACCCCAAAGGTTTGAGAAGATTCAATAACGCAGTTGCCAATATTCGTATTAGCTGGAGAAACATCTACAATAAACAAAACAGGATTTACACACTACAACACAATCTTTTGATAACAATATATATATGTGCAGCGCAATAACGCGCTGTTACCGTGATTCTGGGACGTGCAGCTGTAGCCCGATCCACTCTGGTCCACGCAAGATACCAAGTCCAAATACTTGATACTCCACAAGTGTAAGTACCCCAAGGAATGCTGGGAGTAGGGACGGGCAGGGCATAAGAAAAATAATGAAGAGGAAAAAACCCTAACTGACTAATACTAACTCATCGAGGAAAACCCGGCCGCCAGCGGAGAGGAAACCCGGCTGACCAGCGGAGCTCCCCGGTGAGTGTAAATGAAGGGAGAAAGCTCGCCCGGCCTGTCAGCGGAGAACAAGCCCGGCTGACAAGCGGAGCAACAACGAGGGCTGCAGAAAAGAAGAGGAATCCCGCCGGATGGCGGAGCAAAACCCGGCCGCCGGGCGGGACACCAAAAGAAAAGGGAGAAAATAAGGCAATGGAAAGTGACACAGTCCGTGTCACAAGGAACAAGCGCATAGGCAAGGCGCTTGCTCCTAAACAAAGAGAGAGACCACGGAGGCTAGGAACGGCCCCACAGAGCCGCAAACTCTCACAAACAACAGAACGCAAATACTCAGGAACGGAAGTCAGGCACAGGAAGTCAGGCAACAGACGGACCCGACGGAGCTAGACGCAAGAACGTGAAGCGTCGCTCCCCGGGTCAAGAAATCTTAAGTAGTGCACTAATTAAAGGGATAGCGCACGGGGAAGGGGCTTGAGGCATGACAAGCAGCATACGGTTCCAACCTCTGATCTACTCTGTCAACACCACCCATGTGCCTATTATAGTCTAAAATGCACACAGGTTTGCGTGCTTCTGCAACCTGACCCCAAACAGCCACCGGTTCAGTGCTTTCATCATGTATGGAAGTCAACATGTAGACATCTCTCCTGTCTGAAAACTTCACAGCTAGAAGCTCCTCACAACGCAATGCACTGCACTGTCCCCGAGCAAGCTTTTGACAAACAAGTTCTTTTGGGAAACCTTTACGGTTTGAGCAGCTTGTGCCGTGTCCACTTTGGCCAATTCCCTGAACAACCGCACACCAGTGTAGAAGTTATCGACATACAAATGATGGCCTTTGTTAAAAAATCCACGACCAAGTTCCCACACAATTTTCTCAGTCACTCCAAAAGTCGATGGACAACCAGGGGGGTTAATCCTGGATTCCTTACCAGTGTACACCCTGAAATTAGAGACATATCCAGTCAGAATGTCACACAGCATATAAAGCTTAATTCCATAGCGTGCCCTCTTACTAGGAATGTATTGCCGAAATACCAAGCGGCCCTTGAACAACAGCAAACACTCATCCACTGCAATTTCTTTCCCAGGATAAAAGATCTCAGGAAATCGATCAACGAAATGATCAATGACAGGCCGAATCTTGAAAAGACGGTCACAATCAGGGTGATCTCGTGCCAAAGCAGAACTATTGTCAACAAAATGCATCATCCGAAGCAGAAGCAAATACCTATCACGACTCATGACTGCCGGAAATATAGCTGTTGCCATCAAGGGACTAGTAGACCAATATGAAGCCATTGATGGTTTCCTAAGCAAGCCCATCAAAAAAGTTAAACCCAAAAACTTTTTCATCTCCTCCAAATTTGTGGGAGTCCACCGGGTAGCTCTAGCGTGAGGCTTAAGGCTGGCACTGTTCACCCGTAAAAAAAATTCAGCATACAAATTAGTCTGCTCTACAATCTCTGCCAAAAAATCATCCATAAACAACTTGAAAAATCAATAGGCAAAAAGTTTTCAGTGTTCACCCTACACCCTGGAACACCAGTAAATTCAGGCAATGCCGGCTGCACCATGCCTGGTGCAACCCAGAGGTCAGAACTTTCAACCTCAAGTCTTGCAGCCGCAGGCTGCCGCCCAGCTGCCTCTTGTCTCACTACACCAACTGGAAGTCTAGCAGCCCCAGGCTGCAGCCCAGATATCTCTTGCTGCACTATTGGCACAGCAATGTCCTCCGCAACCACAGGCACTTCATCCACACCAAAAGTAGGTTCATCAGCACTGAGAGTATCTTCATCATCAGATGAAGCCAGGTGTAGAGAAAACTCACTACCTGAATCTTCACCTCCCACCTCTGGCTCAGAATCAGAGTCAGTCTCTGGGCCATGGTCAGAGGAGGAATCAAAAAGCATTCCAACAACTTGCTGATCAGTAATCCGGCGGCTAGCCATTATCCTTACAAATAAAGGAGTCTGCACAAACAACTCAACAACCCCAACACTGTGCAAAGTAAGTAAAAAAATGTAAGCCTTTATCACAAATATCTATATTTAGAAAAAATATACAATTCACTTACAAGACACAACTACACTCACCAGCACCTACTCTGCAAAGACACAGCAAATAGGCAACGATATCCCACTAGAAAGAAGAAAAAAAAACTTGCATCTACAGAAGTACACATCAAGAACAAATGCAAAACATGTTTTACAATCTGAAAAAACAGAAACCAAACATACTCGTATTATTACACACTTTACAAAAAAACAATAACATTAGAATTGAACAAAAAAGGTCTCTTACCAAACACATGCAACTACACAAACAGCAGAACAACAGAACCACCAGTAACAGAACCGCACACTGCAACAATCTAAAGAGAAAAAAAAACAATACAAATTACAACAGGCTATGTCACAGGGTATGTCACAAATGGGGTGTCTGTACCCATGGGGGTAGAATAAAAATCATTATACACATAGGTCCCCTGGTAGCAAACCTACGGTGGGCAGAGAGGCCAAATAAAGACACTAATCCGCACCCAGAGAGGGCAGAACTTACTTTTGAAAAAAATGGGCCAAAGGAAACAACCCTTGGCCAAGGGGTCGCTTCCTATAAAAAAAAAACCTTGAGTCTAGTGGGCTTTTCTATCCCCCCCTGGGTCCAGAAACGGTAAAAAAAAACAGCCGATCTGCCCCCAGGGGGGGCAGAACCTGTCTAAAATATTCATATTGCCCCCTGGAAGTGACCCTTGCCCAAGGGGTCGCTTCCTTTATAAAAAAAAACAATCACTGGTGTCTAGTGGGCTTTTCTGCCCCCCTGGGTCCAGATTCAACCCAAAAACCGGCCGATCTGCCCCCAGGGGGGGGCAAAAAAGTCTAAAAAGAATTGTGGGCCCCTAGGAAGCGACCCTTACCCAAAGGGTCGCTTCCTTTATAAGTAAAATACAATCCCTGGTGTCTAGTGGGATTTTCTGCCCCCCCTGGGTGCAGATCGGCCAAAAAAACAGCCGATCTGCCCCAGGGGGGGCAGAAAAGTCCAAAATTAAATTTGCCCCAAAGGAAGCGACCCTTGCCTAAGGGGTCGCTCCCTGCACACATTAAAAAAAAAAGAAACAATCCCTGGTGTCTAGTGGGGGCATTTCTGGTGCAGGATCGTGACGCTGTGCGCGATCCTGAACCAGAAATGCCCTGCATTGGGACATCAGGGGAGAGGAAACACTGTTTCCTCCCCCCCGATGCCTCAAGGCACCAAGAAAAACCTACCTGTAGCTGGACGCGCTGGAAACAAATGGCTTCCAACGCTTCCTGATGACGTCGGCGCGCGCTGTGTGCGCTGACGTCACCAGGAAGCGTGGGGGGGCCAGGGGGTGGCAGCGGAAAGTCTTCCGCTGCCACCCCAGCTGAAATCACGACGATCGATGGCCCGGGGGGGGGTGCGCCGAGGGCTGTGCTGATGACGGAGCGGTTCCGTCATCAGCACAGCCCAACCGACGCTGATGACGGAACCGCTCCGTCATCAGCGTCGAAGGGGTTAATAAAGTGCTAGTGCTTTACAGTACTTAAACTATATTCATAACCCCTCTTTTTGTGCAAATTTCGCTATTTTAAAGTGCAAGTGTTTTTTATATAAAATTTCATTGGTTCCTGGTGGATTGTCAATAAAAGATCCAATCACAATAACTCATCTGTTTAGATGTCAAATTTAAGATTCAATCTATAAAACTGATCATACTTGTCTGTCTTCCATTCTCTGTTCAATATTAAAAATATCTTAAAAACAATTATACTGCAATGGAAAAATCAATCAATCAAATGAACATGCAGATCTTCATCAGCATTCAATCCATACAGATTTTTTTAATTGAACAGCATTATGTACTTTGATTCAAGTTGGCTGAGTCTATTTTCGCTGTTTCTGCCTCTTTTAAGTTTTTGCACTTGATCAATAGCATAGTATGATAGATCATTAATGTTTCCTTTGTGTACCTCATTGATATGTTGAGCCACAGCATAGCTTTTATCATTATTTTTTACCGCCCTGAGATGCTGCAAGATACGGACATGTACCTGATGAATCATACCCCCAACATATATTTTGGGGCAAGAGCACTGGATAATGTAGACCACATGGTCAGTTTTGCAATTTAACACACTTCGTATTTTCCAAGGATTGGTTATCAATGATGTTATGACTTCTCGTTCATTCTTAACAAAACTACCTGCCTTGCATTGCAAGCATTTGTGGAAACCAGGACTGGCTTTTGGCCATCCACCCTATTTCCTTATTTCTGGGTTGGTTTTGAACAAGTCATTTCTCATGGGCTTTGCTTTGTAAAAAATCACCATAGGTCTACGTGATATCGTTCCCTTTAATATAGGATCTTGTTTTACTAGATGCCAATGCCTACACAGACTATCTCTCAGTGGAGCCTGGTAGGCATTGTGTCCAGTAATCATCCTTATCTGACCTCCAGCGCTCTTTTTCTTTTCTCTTGCCTTCTCTGTGTCAGGTTTCAGTAATCTAACCCTTTCAATCTTGTCAAATTTTATTTTTTGCTTGCTCTAATGTCCCTTGTTTGTACCCTCTTTGTAAGAACCTTTCAGTGAGACCATTCTGTGCTTCATGTAAGGCAGTACTCTTGCTACAATTTCGCTTCATTCTCAAATGCCCCGTGTATGGTATACTCAATTTTAGAAGCGGTGGGTGGAAACTCTGGGCATGCAAAATTGTATTCCCAGCAGTGGGTTTCCTGTATGTAAGGGTATGGATCATTCCCTGTTTTACATACACTTCAAGATCCAAATATGTAACACTGGATTTACTAATGTATTCAGTGAATTTTAAATTTAAATCATTAGCATTACCATCTTGTATAAATGCCTCAGCAAATTCTATTGATCCAACCCATACAATGAAAAGGTCGTCTATGAAACAAATCCACGTAATTATGTGGTCATTCCATACCGGGCGGTATTCGGTTTTGAGCACCTGCTCCTCCCACCAGCCCATATGCAAATTAGCATAGCTTGGGGAGAAGCAGGTGCTCATCGCCGTACCCTGTAACTGCCTGTATGTTTTTTAAGACAGGTACTCAGATCTGATTAAAATTTAGTGATTGCCTCATCACTCATTAATTCCTTTAATTCCATCTCTGTGCTTGCAATTTCATCTATAATTTTCTCCCGATCCTTGGCTGCATATTTATTCAGTATTTTCATCATATTTTCTGAAGAAGAGGCATTATTTGCTGCTCATTCTCTTAGCATCTCTTTATCTGGGTTTTCGTAAGTGGGGGCTGTTAGCACTCTTAATCCGCATGGTATTCTGCCCACATTGAGATATTTACTCAGTGATTTCACCTCCCACCACTTGGAGATCTCATTGCGCTTTAGTTTCTCTAATCTCCGTTTTAAATTGTGGACAACATTTTCCTTCGCACCCGATTCCGGTCCATGTTTTTGTTCTACATTAGTGGTGCTCTGTTCGCTGAATACAGATTCTGCTGTTTCTTCCCTCTGTTTCGGTAACAAATCCATTGCAGTACCATCAATTGCAGGAGCGACTGCCTCATACACCTCTTAATAGCTCGTTTATAAATAAAGGAAGCGCTCAGCTACCTTGCCAAGTTTTCCTTTTTTTCCCGCTCCTCTCCCCGCTTATCAATGCTTCACATACCGTTTTAATCATGGCCAGTTTCCTCGGCATCCGGCCTCCTCCGAAGCTTCGAGCCCAGGTCTTTGCCACGTAATGGTTGATTCCTTTCTGCTTGAGTATGCGGGGGGGGGGGAGGCTTCTCCGCTTGTGCTACAAACACTTCTTCCACTGTTTGCCGGAAATATCAGAGACGCACCAGATCGAGGTCGTGTCGATGCGGCCACTTTTCCAGCGATAGCAGCTAAACACCAAAACCAATTCTGAGCCCGATACAGATTAGACACCGACACGGGGTAGCGTTGCTATTCCATCCTTTTATTTATTGCAATTTTCTTGCTATGATGCGTTTCAGCATACCTGCCTTGTTCACATTGGCAGTCATGGACATAAAAATACTTTATATAAACAGAGTCCTGCTGTCACATGACCCAGTGGTTCAATAAATATGGAAGACAGACTATCATAGCTGCTTCAAATACAAAATTTACAATTGCTCCTTTTAGATCTCTTTCACAAACCAGCATAACAACAATTCCATCATTGTTACCAACACCAACAATATAATCTTCTCAACATCATGTCAATAATTTAAATATTCATAAAATATCTCAGTGTAGTACTCATTTTTCTTAACATACCATAGTATATGGAATCAGAAAATTACAATTTGTTCACTTTGTTTAAAATTTCACAAGTGATGTCCAATATTATCGGGTCTTTTGATTATAAAATCACCATAAAAAACATATAAATGACATAATCAGAATATTTATACATTTATAGAAGAGTCCATAGTTTCAGTCAAATAATTCATTTGGGCAGTAGCATACAAATAAAGTGCAAGTGCACATTTTATAGTTCTATTCCTCAAACAGATTGCATTTCGTTTTTCCTATGTTGAGAGGTAATCTTAAACTGTCTTCTATTTTCCACCAAGTCATCTGCCAATAAAAAAAAATATATGTATATATTTCTCTCTCATTTAGAATACAGATATAACACAAATTAAATACAAAACTAAAAAAAGGGACAGATGAGTTTAGTTTTAATTATATATATATATATATATATGTATATATATATATATATATATATATATATATATATATATATATATATATATATATATATATATATATATATATATATTCACTGAAAAAACCATAGGTTATAGACCATATATAGTTAGGAATTAGCATTTACAAAACCTTGAAAATTCACTGAAAAAACCATAGGTTATAGACCATATATAGTTAGGAATTAGCATTTAAAAAACCTTATTTTACTCACACAAAACCATTGAAATTCCATATATAGTTAGTTGCACTAAGTATATATCGCGCACCCGCAATCCACTGCTGATCATGTCACATATTACATCATTCATGACATGGTCTGTGACATCACTGATGACATCACTGATGACATCTCAAATGACATCACTGATGACATCACTGATGACAACATCCAGTGACTGTATGTTTCTGTAAAGTTAAAATATGTCTTACATATTGAAGAATGAGTGGATGTATAAGTGTCTGGATGAAGGATTTAGTAGGTGCGTGACTGACTGTATGAGTGAGTGATTAAATGTGTCTCACTGAATGCATGGGTTAGTGACTAAACTGTCTTAATTTGTGCATCATTATGTCTGTTGTTCTGTAAACTGCTGCATGTGTTGATCATTAGCTATACGAGAGGCTATATGTGTTATTAATTGGTTGCCCAAGTATTTATATGGGAGATTGAGTTTGTGTGGGGGTGGCTGGAAGGTGTGTGACTCTATGCATAGATGTGTGAGCAGTTTATTCACTAGGTGTATGAGTTCAAGAGTGCATGTGGAAACAGCTACATAGACAGTTGACTGTGTGCATGAGTGTATTGATGAGTGAATGGATATCTCAATGCTACATGTCATAGTAAGTACATATGTAAAACACAGTACATGTGAGAGTTGGCATATATAAATAACTGTGCATGAGAGCCACTGAATGAGTGAGTGGTTGTATCGATCATTGTGAACTTGTATCAGGGATTGTATAAGAGAGTAAATATGTGTTAGTATATGTTTCAATAAGTAAGGTGTGTTTAACTGTATAGTTGAAGAAATGGAGGTGAGATTGTTTCTTTGCATGACTGACTGGGTGTGTGAGTAACTCCATGGATGACTGGCAGTGTGTGAGTGTCTGTATACACTGAGTGTATCTAAGGTTATATTAGAGTCTGAAGAGGTTTATCGTATTAGCACAAGAATGATGTCAAATGAGATGTCATCAGTGATGTCATCAGTGATGTCATCAGTGATGTCACTGACCATGTCATGAATGATGTAATATGTGACATGATCAGCAGTGGATTGCGGGTGCGCGATATATACTTAGTGCAACTAACTATATATGGAATTTCAATGGTTTTGTGTGAGTAAAATAAGGTTTTTTAAATGCTAATTCCTAACTATATATGGTCTATAACCTATGGTTTTTTCAGTGAATTTTCAAGGTTTTGTAAATGCTAATTCCTAACTATATATGGTCTATAACCTATGGTTTTTTCAGTGAATTTCAATGGTTTTTTAATAGCAAATATCATAAGCTGTCGAATGTCAAGTACGTGGTAAGTGAAAACATTTTGGTGTTTATGCACACTGATCTGCTTTGAATGGTGCCCCCCCCCCCTCATTTCTATTAGGAGTACTCTCTCTTTGCAGATAGTGAAAGGTAGTTAACGCAGGCCTTTGCCCCCGTTGTAATCCGTCGTGCCTGCTTCTCTCTCCATTTGATTGATTGTTATCCAAGTATTTACTGTTTTAGAATTAGTTCTCTTTGGTTCATTCTCTATTTACAAACAAACACAGAGTCGCAATACTCTGTTTAGTCTTTGCAGATAACGAAAAATCGTGTAAAAAAAAAGAAAAGGAATCGAGCAAAATCAGTAGGCCACTAATGGGATCTCTTTTTGACCTCGCTAAAATAGAAACATTAGGAACAACCCCTCATGACAAATACAAAACTAGTGAGATGAACTGAACTCCACACAATGATGGCTGCAAAACAGCTCGGCTCCGCCACCCACCCCGCCCAAAATAACGATAAAGAGCGGCTGCCATGATTGGTTGCGGAATGGCCACAACGGAGCTACGAAATGGTGGTGCTCTCATGCTAACCCCAGCTTCAGTCTGAAACATCCAGAAACACTGTAGACTACCAATTCGATCAGTTCCGGTAGCGCCCCAATGTAACCCGGTAGAGAAGAACTAGCCCTCCCCTCTTTGACTGATGGTTCTTGTTGCCTGTCCCTTCTGTTGTCATTTAACAGAACTATTTAGCCTGCTGAAAGGGGTTGTGTTTCGACCGCTGGTTGGTGGAGACATTTTGACTATATTCTGGACCTGCGTTGTCGCGTAATGCGTCATATGACGCGCCGCGTTAGCGCATCCGGAAGTCATCCGGGGCGCGCAGCGCGTAACGTAAGCATAACAAGTCATGTGACTTGTTAATAAAACTTTTCATTGGTTCATTTTACTTTTCTTATTCTAATGATGAAAGCCTTGGTCATATCACCTAAAAATTACGCTTTTAATTACTTCCGAACATTATTTTTTCTTAAATATATGTTATAATATTCCAGGCTAATGTACTTTCCCGGAAATTTTACAACTGTCCTGCAAGTAAAATATATTCTTTTTTCGAGAAAAAGAGCGTTTCTTCGTCCCATGACGGAGCCGTTGAGCAAAAGAGGGTCGACCTGCTGTCTTAGTCGCCGATACGCCTGAATATGAGATTCTTATCGATCACTTTATGTTGCAGGAATAGAAAACACAACAGCCCTTGACCATTTATCTTTACTGCGTTCCTTCGTATTATACCTTTTACCCTTCATGTAATTGGTCTGCTTTATTTCACTTGCCTTTTAATGATTCTAAAACAGTGACTATTATTAAAAACTTTACCAATGTATATACTACTACCATGTTTTCTTTTAAAAACCTTTATTGTGAAAATTTCATTATACAAATACGAGCCTATAACCACGTGGGCCTGCCACGGAGCAAACTGTAATCGTATATGATGAATAGACATTTACACTGTAGAGGAACGTAACGGGCGGGCCATTAGGTTGCAAGAACTAAGGTGTCTAACAGTTACGGAATCGGTGGACGTACATTTTATAATTAAAATACGACAGGGCCAGTTACAATAAAATTATCTAGATATACATTTGCGGGCAAGTACCATGGGTGACGTTAATTCGAACTTTCAACAGTACAGTAATCAATAACACATCAGAACTTAATATCAATAGGGATGTCGAAATATTCAATCAATTCTCGTCCCCGCCCGCCATGTGCTTCAAAACTGCATACATATCTCGTGATTTCAAGGTTCTGCAACCAGTACACAACAAGGAGTTACGAGTCCCATTTATTCCGGCGCCATTTTGGGCGAGGACGGGCAGGTCCAGGATATAGTCAAAATGTCTCTACCAACCATCGACTATGATGATGTTCATATGCTGTATTTATTAGAGTAACACTCATCTGTCCACATGAAATTAATTTACCACAATCTAAACATGTCATTTTAATCTTTCCAAAGTTCTTCTAAATATTTGGGACCGTTTCCCTTGCCTCTGAAGCTCTCAGTGCCACTTCTTTGATGAATGTACTAGCAGGTCAGGGGTTCTCCTCCAAATCTCTCTTTTATGCAGCACTATAATTAATTGGTGCCACCTCTCCATATGACGATGCATGGTATAGTTACCACAACTATATTTTTTTTCGGTTCCTCTGGAGAGTTCATCGTGGCAGATGAAGCGTGTAACGTACCGGGCATTTACCTTTTTTTGCATGTACAGGAAAGGAAAAAAAATCGAGCGTCCAAGTTCTAAGGTGTCCCAGGGCCATTTTAGTGGACCAGGCCCAAATCCAAAGAACAGGCCGCCATTTTGAGAGTCCTCTTGCAGCCGCCTGTCGCTGTAGCATCAAGAGCAGCCGAAACTCAGCTGAATGGCAACTGAAACGGTAAATGGGCGCCCCACTACATTTCAGCATTGTAGGATGACCACACCAGTACAGCAACTTGCTAGACATCACCTCGGTGCCATCCGGATCTCGGCGCCCCACTGCAGATGAAGTGCCTCTCAACTATGAAACCACCACGGTGACATCCGGATCTTGGCGCGTTGTGCTGCCTTCGGCCTATTCGCACATCGGTCCGCTACTGACACCATCTCACAGGCTAATAGGGTGACCCACGCCGAGTTTCAGCATTGTAGGATGACCACACCAACTTGCTAGACATCACCTCGGTGCCATCCGAATCTTGGCATCTCAACGCCTAGTGGTATCTTCCATACAGAAAATATTGTTACGCTGCCTTTGGCCCCATTCGCACATCAGTCCGCAACTTAGACATCACCTCCGTGCCATCCGGATCTTGGCATCTCAGCGCCTTGTGGTGTCAGTCAGAAAATATTGTTGCGCTGCCTTTGGCCCCATTCGCACATCAGTCCGCTACTGACACCATCTCACAGGCCAATAGGGCGCCCCACGCCGACTTTTACCATTGTACGATGGCCACACCAGTGGCACAACTTGCTAGACATCACCTCGGTGCCATCCGAATCTTGGCATCTCAACGCCTAGTGGTATCTTCCATACAGAAAATCTTGTTACGCTACCTTTGGCCCCATTCGCACATCGGTCCGCAACTTAGACATCACCTCGGTGCCATCCGGATCTTGGCATCTCAGCGCCTTGTGGTGTATTCTCTTCAGAAAATATTGTTGAGCTGCCTTTGGCCCCATTCGCACATCGGTCCGCAACTTAGACATCACCTCGGTGCCATCCGGATCTTGGCATCTCAGCGCCTTGTGGTGTCTTCTACTCCGAAAATATTGTAGAAAATATTGTTGCGCTGCCTTTGGCCCCATTCACACATCAGTCCGCTACTGACACCATCTCACAGGCCAACAGGGCGCCCCACGCCGACTTTTACCATTGTACGATGGCCACACCAGTGCCACAACTTGCTAGACACCACCTCGGTGCCATCCGGATCTTGGCATCTCAGCGCCTTGTGGTGTCTTCAAATCAGAAAATATTGTTGCGCTGCCTTTGGCCCCATTCGCACATCGGTCCGCTACTGACGCCATCTCACAGGCCAACGGGGCGCCCCACGCCGACTTTCAACATTGTAGGATGGCCACAGAAGTGCGACAACTTACTAGACACCACCTCGGTGCCATCCGGATCTTGGCGCGTTGTGCTGCCTTCGGCCTATTCGCACATCAGTCCGCTACTGACGCAAACTCACAGGCCAACGGGGCGCCCCACGCCGACTTTCAGCATTGTAGGATGGCCACACCAGTGCGGCAACTTGCTACACACCACCTCGGTGCCATCCGGATCTTGGAATCTCAGCGCCTAGTGGTGTCTTCTATTCCGAAAATATTGTTGCGCTGCCTTCGGCCCCATTCACACATCGGTCCGCTACTGACGCCATCTCACAGTCCAACGGGGCGCCCCACGCCGACTTTCAGCATTGTAGGATGGCCACACCAGTGCGGCAACTTACTAGACACCACCTCGGTGCCATCCGGATCTTGGCGCGTTGTGCTGCCTTCGGCCTATTCGCACATCGGTCCGCTACTGACGCAAACTCACAGGCCAACGGGGCGCCCCACGCCGACTTTCAGCATTGTTGGATGGCCACACCAGTGCGGCAACTTACTAGACACCACCTCGGTGCCATCCGGATCTTGGCGCGTTGTGCTGCCTTCGGCCTATTCGCACATCGGTCCGCTACTGACGCAAACTCACAGGCCAACGGGGCGCCCCACGCCGACTTTCAGCATTGTAGGATGGCCACACCAGTGCTGCAACTTGCTGGACACCACCTCGGTGCCATCCGGATCTTGGCGCGTTGTGTTGCCTTCGGCCTATTCGCACATCGGTCCGCTACTGACGCCGCCTCACGTGCCAACGTATTTTCTCCGCATTTTACACCCTATGCCGCATAACAGGTCATGTGACTTGTTTATAAAACTTTTCATTGGTTCATTTTACTTTTGGTTTCCTAATGATGGAAGGCTTGATCATGTGACCTAAAAACAACACTTTTCATTGGATGAAAACTTTTTTTTTTTCCCAAACGATGAAAGCCCCACCTTGTTTCTGGATGTTTCAGACTGAAGCTGGCGTCAGCATGAGAGCACCACCATCTCGTAGCTCAGTCGTGGTCATTCCGCGAGCAATCATGGCAGCCGCTCCCCACCAGAAGCCTGCAGGAGTCGGAGCCCCCAAAACTTTTGATGAATTCTCAAGGCGGAGGGGACGCTTTCGAGAATGGGGTCCAAGACCTAGCAGACAAGCGTCCGATTTCCAAGGTGTCCCAGGGCCATTTCAGTGGACCAGGCCCAAAAAGGAAACAGCCTGCCGCCATTTTGAGAGTCCTGTGACAGCCGCTTATCGCTGCACCGCAAGAGTGGGCGCAACTCAGCTGAATTGCGGCTTTTGACACAGTGGACCAAAAACGGACGGAATGGCAACTGAAACGGTAAAGGGGCGCCCCACTACAACAGATGACACTCCACCTGGAGAGGCCCGTTCACGCCGCCTCCCCCGGGGCGCCCCACGCCGTTATTCGGAGCAGCATTGTAGGATACCAAAACCAGTGCGGCAACTTACTGGACATCACCTTGGTGCCATCGTTCTGCTGCCTTGGAACTATTCGCACAACAGTTTGCTACTGATGACCCACCCCCCGTGACGCCCCACGCCGTTATTTGCTGGGTGGCAACTTACTAGACATCACTTTCGTGTCATCTAGATTTCGGCGCGTTCTGTTGCCTTGGAACTATTCGCACAACAGTTTGCTACTGATGACCCACCCCCCGCGACGCCCCACGCCGGAAATCTGGACGTTGTGCTGCGTTGGGACTATTCGCACAGCCGACCGCTACTTCGTTGTTTTTCCCTAAAAATGTTTATATGTTATTACTATTTTTGTTTTCTTGTATATATTTATAAATTATTAAAGTTTTATAATCTTACTACTTTGTCGGAGTGCTATATATTTTAAATGTGACACATAATTGTAAAAACTTTGATGTACAAAGAGTCATCCCTGGAATCTTCCGCTTCAGGCTCGGTCCCCTCCCCAATCACAATACAGGATGGTTTTCAGATAATAGCAACGCTTCTGCTGTGACGGATCTCATCGAGTGTGGGCCTTGATCTACTATAACTCCTTTGAAGAGGGGTGATTCTTTACAGCTGTGGCCATAAACTACATCTGCAGGGCTAGCTGATACCCTAGGACCAGCCTGGACAATCGGACACAGAGGAAAAGGAGTGTCAGAGGGTGCGGTAGTGAATAGGGCGAAAGGGAGGTGTCGGGCGGGCACAGGGTGTGATTCTCAGGGAAGAGCAGCGCAGATGGGGGGAGGTTTATTACCCATGCATAAGACAGAGAGCGGGGGTGACCACTGCCTGGGGGAGATGCTTGCAAGGGTGGGGAGCCATGCTAAGGATCGACAGCGTGCACAGAGTGGGTCTGGTCAAGGCATCTAAAATGGCTGCCGTGCACGACAAAAGTGTGGCATTTGAAAAAAGACAAGATGGCGCAGACAATGTTTTTCAACACTTCCTGATTTCCTTCTAATCGAACGTTAACAGACGTTGGGGCATATTACCAAAGTTAAGCGATATTTATCCCTAACGATGCTTAGCAACGATTTTTTTACCGTCAGAAATTATCGCAGATAAACCTTGCTATTATCAAGGTTTATCGGAAATACGATAAAAAACGACCGCAATGCATTAATATCGCTGAAAACTCAGCGATATTCATGCATTACCGAGCTAATGCTCTTAGCCATGTTATCCACCTCCCATTGGATAACATGGCTAAGAACTGCTCAGGGCAGGTGGTAGCTTTTGGAGATATTCGCGCTTATCTCGAATATTTCCAAAAGTTGATAATAGGAGATAGCGATGTTAGCGACTGTTTCCAGTCGCTAACATCTTGGCATGCCCACTTTGCATGTCATTAGTGATAAATATCACTCACATGCAAAGTGGGGCCCAAGATGGTCGCTATATTCTACTAGCCGTCGCTAACTGGTGTTAGCAACAGCTAGGTAATACACATATAATTTTATCTCCGCGAAGCGGAGCGCTGTTACAGATATATATCTTGTTTCTGAACGTTAATTTCTCAAAATGCACTGAAGCACATATATTGAGACCTAGCAAAGGCACATCGGGCTACCAGTCCCTACAATTTTGCCAAGTTTCGTGCAAATCCATTCAGCTGTTCGATCCTACCGAGAGACAAGATGGCGGCCGCTACGGACTGTTTGGAATGTTTACAGACACCGGAGAGCCAATCAGCTTCGCTTCGCAAAGCTCCGTAACGCGAAAAGTACGCGAAGCGGTGCGCTGTTACAGATATATATCTTTTTTTGAACGTTAATTTCTCAAAATCCACTGGAGCACATATATTGAGATCTAGCAAAGGCACATCGGGCTACCAGTCCCTACAATTTTGCCAAGTTTCGTGCAAATCCATTCAGCTGTTCGATTATTATTATTTTTATTTTTTTTTGCCCCGCGGGGCCCTTTTAAAACCTCCACATCAAACCTAGGGGGTGAGCGACAATGTACTATGCCCCCTTATGGTCATTTGCCCCTTCGCTTTGGCCTCCTCTTGTCTCTCGATCCTACCGAGAGACAAGATGGCGGCCGCTACGGACTGTTTGGAATGTTGACAGACGCCGGAGAACCAATCAGCTTCGCTTCACAAAGCTCCGTTGCGCGTAAAGTACGCGTCCTGGGACGCTGCCAGGTCCGCTGTTACAGATATATATCTTTTTTTAAACGTTAATTTCTCAAAATCCACTGGAGCACATATATTGAGACCTACAAAAGGCACATCGGGCTACCAGTCCCTACAATTTTGCCAAGTTTCGTGCAAATCCATTCAGCCGTTCAGGCTAAAAGTGAGGCCAACCGCCCTATGGAAAACTCAATGTTAAAAACCCGTTTTGGGACCCCCCTTTTTTCTCGGCCCCCCCTTGACGAACCCCCCCCAGATTTTCAAGGGCTGCTCAGAAACAAAATGTGCAATTTTCCTGAAAATTTCAGCCAATTCCGTCCACAAACGCCAAAGTTATTAGACATAGAATTTTCAAAAATCCCATAGAGAAAAAATCCTAACTATATATACCTACTGGCGACCGCCAGTAGGTAATATATATATATATATATATATATATATATATATATATTTTCATACTCGTTACCCTCTCAATGACGCGCCCACCATCCAGAGCCATCAAACAAGAGGAAAAACGGAAGACCCAAGATGCAGGTGAGTTCTTTATTGCTTAGTACGCCACGGCAGCATTTGCAGGTGAGTTCTTTATTGCTTAGTACGCCACGGCAGCATAACGTTTCGGCCTACACAGAGGCCTTGGTCACATGACGCACTGAGAGAGTTACGTGAATTTAAAGTGCTCGTGCATTCAACAATCTACAATTTGATTGGATAGATGTTTTTTAGGAGGGGGGTGTCCACTTAGGTTACTGGCAGCGTATTGCACTTGCTATTGGGATACAGGTTTGTCTTTGTACCACCTATTTCATTAATAACTGTTTAAATACATTTTTTATCCGACACAACAAGAGAATATAAAAAATAAGAAAATCTTATACCATAATAAAATACATGTAGAGCATTTCATATATTTACACCTATTTACACAGTATTACAGTAATAATTACTTTTTCAACTAAATTTATATGTGTAATTCAGTATTTCAATTGATCGGATACATGTGCATATACGCTATTCACTTTCCTGATATGTGGTGCTGATATGACAAATGAAAACCAATTGGTAATCGTATATCATCAAACTTGAATAATATCATTTCCACATACTAATAATGGCACCTAACATAACCTCAACATACTGCAAGATTTGAATGCATTTTGAAACAGAGTGATTAAAAACAAATAATTTTGCTAAATTATTTTTTACTTTGTATCTACAACCTACTGCACCTCCTGACATGGACATATAAATGGAAAGTTTTTAACAAATGTGGACCAACAACTAAGTTCTTTCTTTCATATGTAATTGTATCGGCCAACAGTAGTAAAACTTACAAAGGAAACAATCATGAAAAACAATATCCAGATAGGTAAAATGGGAGATGGAAGATTTTAGGGATAACAGCTAACCTGCATCCTATAGGCACGTGTAAATATCCTCCGTGGAATTGAGACCATTAGGAGTCTTACTATCCATTTCTAGGATATATCTAGTCTCCAGTGCTCTTAGGATACCTTTTCTATTACCACCTCTCCTAAGTCGGCCAACAGAATCTATGGCGTAGTATCTAAGGAGTCCACTATCATTATTGTGGTATTCCCTAAAATGCCTCGCCACTGGATATGCGGCATCATTGGTGTTTATAGCCCTAATGTGCTGGAGTACCCGTTTGTGCACCTGCAATTTGGTAGTACCAATATATTGCAGACCACATGGGCACTCCAGCACATAGACCACATATTCTGTCTTACATGTCAACTGTTTGTTGATTTTCCGTGGCACTGTGGAGAATGCTGTTAGGAACTCAGTTTTATTGAGCCCCTGTGAGCATGCCTTACAGCTGGAGCACTTTCTGAAGCCCCGACTTGCTGCTAGCCAGTTTTTAGGTGGAATTACCTCCGGACTTGATTTAACTAAGGCATCCTGTAATGAGTATGCTTTTCGGAAGGTAATGATTGGTTTATTGGGCATGTGTTCTCCTATTACTGGATCTAATTTAACCAGATTCCAGTGATGATTGATTATTTTTCGTAGTCCCGTATGTTGACTGTTGTAGGTCCAGATAAGCCTAACTGGTTGGTTGACCTCAGATTTTTTAGCCCTATGTGCTTTCTTATGGATCAGTGCATTGCTGCGGGACAGACCATTTGCTTTCCTTATAGCTGTATCAATAAGGTTTTCCGCATAGCCCCTAGCCAGAAACCTTTGTTTACTGGCTGCCTGTGCTGCTTTACAGTGGATGTCTGTACTGCAAACACGCCGAATTCTAAGCATCTCCCCATAGGGGATGCTCCGAATTAGGTGCGGTGGATGGTGGCTTCCTGCATGCAGGATAGTATTGCCAGCAGTGGGCTTTTTGAAGAGTTTTGTTTCGAGTCTGTCCTGACTGACCTCCAAAGTTATATCCAGAAAGTGGGCTTCCTTTTGACTGATATGTGATGTAAAGGACAAGTTGAACACATTTGTGTTCAAGGCAACAATAAACTTTTCAGCCTCTTCCTGGGTCCCCCGCCAGATCATCAAAATATCATCGATGTATCTGTACCATCGTATGATATTGCGGGTACAAATTTCCTGGTGAATACCATTGAGGACCTGTCTCTCCCAGTATCCCATATGGAGACAGGCATAACTGGGAGAGAAACAGGCCCCCATGGCAACGCCTCTGACCTGCTGATAATATTGATTCAGAAACCTGAAATAGTTGTGATGTAAACAAAAACTGATCATGGTGAGCAACATTTTGTTATGTTCGACCAATTCTATAGGCCGCTTGCCCAAAATGAACTCAACAGCCCTTAGCCCATCTGCATGCACAATGCTGGTATAGAGCGATGACACATCAAGGGTGATCAGCCAATAGTCACTACGCCATTGCAATTCATTCAATTTTCTTAGGAGGTCACTAGAATCTTGAATATAAGATGGAAGTGCCAACACATGTTCTTGAAGAACTAAATCAATGTACGCAGTAGCTTTTTCTAACAACCCCCCACACGCCGAAATAATAGGTCTTCCCGGCGGCTTGGCTGCATCCTTATGCACCTTAGGAATTAGGTACAACACGGGGGTGATAGGGTGATCATTCTTTAAGCATTTAAGTTCATCCATGCTTATGAGTCCACTAGATCGCCATCCCATCAGGAGTGAATGAAAGTCTGTTTGTGCTTTCTTAAGTGAACCCACATCACAGTGTCTATAACAGTTTGGGTCATTTAATTGGAGGTAAGCCTCCTCCAAATATAATTTCCTTGGCCAGAGTACAATGTTGCCTCCCTTATCAGCTTGTCTCACTACTATGTTGTTGTTTTTTTGTATTTTTTGGACTAGTTTCTGATATTCAATGTTGCCCTTTTGTCTGTGAAAATTGGATTTGAGAGTTTTTACATGCAACGCCTTCACTTCTTTGATAATGGCGTCTTGAAAAATGTCTATGTTATCATATGGTGTAACAGGGGTAAACGTGGAACGAGGCTTGAATTCACTCAGTCCGCCACTATGGGTGTGTACTGCCTCCTGTGTATTTTGAGAACATGGAGCTTCCGCTCGTAGCATTTCCAGGTCTTGCATCAGGGGAATGTCATTTGCCACTAGCCCTAGAGTGGTCGGTTCAACCGCAGACTTTCTACCAACATTGCGTGCTTTGCTGTTGGAAAAATGCTTTTGTAATTTAAGTTTGCGTGTGAATTTAAAAAGATCGATTCTAGTATCCACATAATTAAAGCTATTAGGTGGGCTATATGACAGACCCCTTGATAAGATGCCAATTTCCAAGTCAGTAAAGGAAATATCCGTTAAATTTATCACAGACAGTCCATTTTCCACAATATCAGGAAGTTTATTTACTTGTGTTGCTTGTGTTATTACTTTTTGTTCGAGTTCCATCGCCTGTGATTCCTTTTCTTGGGCTTTACGTTTTGTGGAGCTTTTCCTACCTTCTCGTCGCTTTGTCTTTGGGGTTTTCGGGGGCGCAGAGTTTCGCGCCTGTCCTGCCGGATCCATTCCAATTCCTGTTCCAGAGTCAATCGTGTAAACCCCAAACGATCTGAAACTCGCACTGCTTCTGTTTCAGACCCGCTGTCCATGTTGGAACTAAGATCAGTGATGCTTGAGCCATCAGGAGAGTTGTGACGCACCTGGGCCATTGCTCGAGCCGAGCTCTGCCCTGCCTGCGAATCCGATGACTTGGATGCTTTGATTGCGTCATACTTGCGAGCGAAAGTAAAAATGCGACCTTCACTATAATCAGTTTTGTCGCGTTGAAACTTGAACGCTTTGCGTTTGCGAATAATATCCTCCTCTTTCTGCACTTTCTGCTCCATTATTTCCCAATACTTTTTACATGCCAGTGTGTTATCCGCATTGTCTGCACATAAATTCGTTATTTCAATCTCAATTGCATCTATCTGTTCTTGAATATTTAATCTGTCCCTTTCCGCATGGCGCACCAACATTGTCACCAAGCGACGTGAGGAGTCCAAGCTCCATTCTGCCCAGTCCTTCAGTAAGAGCGGGTCCATGTACTCATAGGTTGGAGCAAGCATTACCCTCAGCCCCCTCGGTATCCGGTTCACATCTAGATACCTGCTGAGAGAGCGGTGCTCCCACCATTTGGACTGCTCCCGTTTTAACAGTTTTTCTAGCACTTTAAATTTGTCACGAAGGCTGGAAACCCCACTCACATTTGGTTCCTCAGAGGTGCTGGCTGTCGCCCCCCCAGCCGGGGAGTCGTCGAAAGCTTCAAGAGCAGCAACCTCTCTCCCTTTGCGTGCGCCGGCTGCCATGGAGTATACTATGTTTTTCAAATGTCAATATTGTACTCACTCAGTACGGGGATGCTGCCACAATCGCTGCTCGTCCTCCGACTGAACATCAAACTCCTCCACCGGAACAATTCTTTAGCCGCTGTTGTCGAGATACAGGTGCGCCGGATCAGGACAGCCGTCCCAAACAAACACCCGACAAACACAACCTCAGCTACTTCCGCGGTCCCAGGGGCTCGAGCAGTAACTCCCCAACGGGAGTAATAAACAACTTCCGGGGTATTGGAGGTCACGGTTTCCTGCTGCTCAGCCAACTTGCGGAGGAGGGGTCTTCCAGCACCGGAGAAACACTCAACCGGTTTAAATTATTTTCATACTCGTTACCCTCTCAATGACGCGCCCACCATCCAGAGCCATCAAACAAGAGGAAAAACGGAAGACCCAAGATGCAGGTAAGTTCTACGCATAGACTTCGCCTAAGTATGGACTGAAGTCAAAACATTGTACAAAGTATGACAAAGGAAATATCAGTAGACATGTGAACAAGATAATCGTTTTTAATATTTGTTATCGGAGCATTGGGGAGCTGTGAGAACGGCAATTACGATAGAATGGGTTAAACATATACAGGCAGTCAGCCAGTAATCGCATCAAGACACGTAGTCACCAGTGCTACAGCATGAGCCCAACTAAACTTATTCGTTTGAAAAGATGACTGATGTACTAAACATCAGTATCTCTCATGCATATGACACTTGCTGAATAATTATCCCTAAAACAACGTAAAATGCCGAACACCGGCTCCTCAAAGCGAAGATAAGCTTGAGAGAAAGCATTGCCTAATGAGGCCATAATGCACCATAACATGCTATGTGGAGCTGACAGTATAAATAATCAACATAAAGAAAAGACAAATGTTTGTTAACCGTGACCAGGGACAGTTTATGTCCGAAACGCGTAGGTGGGGAAGAACCTACAGGAAATAAACAAACTGAAGCTAATATTGAAGTGGTGTGCGGCGTCTTCTTTTTTGAAGAAAATTGCTGAAGTAGTATATATATATATCTATATATATATATATATATATATAGTAAAAATATATTTTTTACACTATATTATTTTTAAATTGTTGATGTAGTAGTATGAAAATATATATATTTCATAGTAATACATTTAAAATAATTAATATGTGTAAAATAAATATTTGTATTAATTGTGTTACACTGCTCGTTAGATCTCCTTCCAAGATACCAGACCTTTCAACATCTACTGAACTACACTGTGTTATTTCAGGTCTTTCCTTCATAGGGGATCACCCTCCCAATCATGTACTCTAAACAGTTGCCCCTTGTTTCCATCAAAACTAGCATAATGAGATAATGTCTAACCAACGCATACGAGCATTTGCACTTTCTGACTTACATGCACTATGACTGCTGTTGCATACCATACAACTTTGTTTTCACTTATCATGTGTACTTTGCCTATAGACTCGCCTTGCCGCCTGAGCCGACCAAACAGTCAATACCCACAACAGTGGGCAAGCCACTCCCCCCTGCCCTTGAGCAGGACCGCCCACTCTCCCTTTTTCTCTGTGTAGGCTGCTGCAAGAGCAACCTACATAGAGAAAATGGCCTGGGTGGGGGCGCACCGTTGCGCCTCACCAATCAAAACGCTACCACTGCAGCATTGTGATAGGCGAGGGGAGGGAGGGAGGCTGCCTTTCCTAGATGACGAGGGCTCCAGGTCAGAATTGGAAAATGGTTGACGGCGGGAGCGGGAGTCGGACTCTGGACCCATCCAGAAGGGGGGCTTGGGGGAGGGAGCTGACCGAAGGGAGGTCTCCTCCCCCGGGCTGTTTGGGAGGGCTGCAAGGGGTTTCCATCTGGTAACTGCCAGAATGTTCTGGATTTGGGCTGGCTTAGTAGGACTGGCCAGCCCAATTATAAATTTCCCTGTCCCCGCCTCCTAGCCACCATTTTAGGTTTGGTGACCTGGTGGCTAGGAGGGCTGTTAGCGTTTTTGTCCCTCCCTCCCTCCCATTTATTATTCTTCCTATTCCTGGGTTTTTCTTCCTTCAAATTTTTGTTAAGTTAGAATTTTTTCCTTCCTTTTATTGATAGTTTTAATTTTTAAAGGCTGTTTTCCTAGATATAGGTGTGCAGGGGGTTTTTCTTGTGATTTGTATTGTCGCTAGGAACAGGTGCTGGCGGGGTTTTTGGTTGCCCCGGTGCTGTTTATGGTAGATTGTTTGATGAGTATTGGAGTGATTCTTTTTATTGACAGGTTCAGGGGAAGTTGGTCATTGTTTGACCGTTCAGGTTTTGGGGGGTATTGGCAGGAGTGAAGGGTCAGGCAGGGTTTATGGTTAGAGAGGGCCTGGCTTGCAATATGTGATTGGGGTTTGATGAATAAGGGGTTAAATGATGACGTAATGATTGGATTAATGACGTAATGTTTATTGATGATGTTATGTTTATAATGTTGTTGTAATGTTTTAATGCTGTATTGTTGGGTGGGGGAGGGGTCAAAGAATTTTAGGGGAGGGGGTAGGGGGCGGGGTTTGTAGTTAATTATTTATTTAGCGAGGTATAGTTTTGTAAGGCGTTGCCAAGGTTTTATATTTGTAATGTGCACCTGTTTCCTAATAAAGCGGCCTTTTTCACACTCAAAACAATTCTGGTCTACGTTTCTCCCACCCCTCGCCCTCCCTCCCAAGCAGGACGGTAAGTTGTATTCAATATTTTCTTTAATTAAATCCCTCCCGCCCCCCGCATCCCTCTGCGATAACCCCATTTCCACCCCCACTCCCACCCACCCGTCATGCCAGTTGTGACTGATCACTATTATGGCTCAGTGACTTGAACACACTTTGCTGAAACATGCAGTGATCGGCAGGTCGGGAGTTGGAGTCCCAGGACTGCAAACTGAGCCGGGCATCTTTCGAAGGTGGGGACATGAGGTGTTATTAAATTCGGTAATGATTGAGCGTGTTATTCAAAGTGCTTAAATATGGTGGAAATGCTGTGGTAAGTGCTACATAAAAAGCGAAAAATTCTTATTAAAACAAAATATGGCAAATGGTCTTCCATTTGTCACTAGCTTCCCTTTTGTAACCAGCCTTCATCTGACTTGTGTTGATGTATATTTTGTATGGGCATTTGTTGTAGTTCGAGTTGGCCATGTCAGAAGCCGCCTCCCCGAAGCCCAGTTTCTGCGTGCATTAATCTGGTACGCATCGCATTAACAGCTATTACACACACAGCAGCATGGCCATCGTTCCAGCTCTGTGCCTGCTTCCAGCTGAAATGTAGCCTGGAAATGTTCGCAACAAACCAGTAGGGGTCCGGAGGGAAGTAAACAGGGGACTTTGAAGAAAGATAGGAAGGGACGTTATTACAAATGTTTGTTTTTTTACATAACATGGAATAAATTATCTGCAAATGGTCAGGCAGCAGATAAACCAGAGAAACATGTTGTTCGTGCAGCACAGACAGATACGCCGCCTGTGGGACCAGTCCCAGGCAGCAAAACTGTTGGCATGACAGTAGACAACAGCTGAAGACAAAGGGCCCCGCGTGTGACGCGCGAGCAGACAACGTTTGCAACAAAACATTTCATGGAAAGAAAAACACAGAAATGGGTGGAGGTGGGAGATATTGGACAGAAAGAATACCACTCACGGGCACCAGATAATTAATGTCAAATTAGAAGAGAAACAGACAAAATTACATGCTGCGTCTGACTGCTTGCGCAACAGTTGCGCACAAAGCGCTCTTCGGTTAATGCAAAACACGCACACATACTTCTGAAGGTAAGCAGCTAGGTCGGGAATCTTTTAATGCAAAGTACTATTGGGCACTCAGAAGATTTTAGTGCATATGATTTAAAAAGATGCAAACAGAAGCAATTTCAAATGTAAACGTTCCTTTTTGAATGAGAAGTTAAAGTCAGAAATTTCTCAGTCATTCTACGCTCGCTCGTCATAGTGCAGTACGGGAATAACTTATCGCCGACCACTTTTAAATGTCACCAGCCGCCACTGTCAACATTGACATAGGACTAACGAAGTGCTCAGTGCGAGAGTAGTATAACATGATCACCACCATCTTGCTCTGTTTCACAAACATATCTCACAGTGTTAAAAGCAGTAAAAATCCATGATGTGCCCCATAACAATTTATGTATTGTGCATTCCAACTTAGAATAAAAAAATACTTGTAGAAAGAGACACCAAATTAATGCTACTTGAGATGTCAAAATAATTAAGCGAGTGGCATAATGTAATGATACCTTCATTAAACTTCTAGCAAGAAGTCGTCAGTGTGGTTTTCTACCAATCAAGGGCATTGTCTCTTCCACATTCCACCCCCTACCGTCTTCCCCATGTGGACTTGCCATTGAAAAATACTATTTCACACCATAGCACAGTAGATCAATTTGGCAAAATATTCATAATAACATTTCATAATATGCAACTTAGAGAATGCCTAACAATGAACTCAGTTGTCTGAAATCGCACAACATCGCAATTACTATCAGTCATACTTATTAATTCTGTATCGCCCCAATGGGCTTGCATAGTCCCAGTTCCAAATTAGGCTGAAAATTACAGCCCATACATCGTACAGATATCAAAAGCTTTCTCAATGTCAATGGCAAAAATCGTGGCACACTCTTGGTTATCCTTGTGTGCCTTTAAGATGGCTAGCAACTGCCTAATATTTTCTGCTGTGTTGTGTGTCGGGATGAAACCAGCCTGGTCCTTATGTACAAGTGTAGCCATGAGAGCAAAGAGGCATGTAGCAAGGATCCGACATAGGATCTTATAGTCGATATTAAGCATCAATAATAGCTGGTACACTGTTTTATTGTGTGGGGCTTTATTTGGCTTTAATGTGGGAACTATTACCGCTTACCTCATAGTATCTGGCAGGGATCTCGCCCCATTAGCTGTTACGTAGAGTGTCAGGAGAGGGGGGCTTAATTCAGCTGAGTATGTGGAGTAGAATTCCACAGGGAGCCCATCTGTGCCAGGGGTTTTATCATGTGCCATGTGTTTGATAGCAGTGGCAATCTCATGGGGTGCAGGGATAGCATATCAAATCAAAAATATCGATTTACACAAATATCGAGCTAAAAATATTGTGAGTCAGATATATCGACAGACAAATTCTCGTGGTCAAGTATATCGAATTTAGGTAAGTAATATTGATGTTAAAAATATCGAAGTGTAAAATATTGTTTGCAAAAATATAGTTGCTAAAAATATCGATTTGTTATGTATTTTAGTATATATTTTATATGTATGTGATGTATGTTTTTTGTATAAGATTTGTTTGTATTTTTAAGCCCTTGCATGCGCGGTGAATTTTCGAGCTGTGCAGGCATGTTAATTAGTGGGCGGGATTCGGACAGCCCCCGGCCTTCATGAGCACACACCCACTGTGACTCAGGACGGCCGGGGGCCGTCATGATGAGCATGCAAGGGGTTAATATATGTGTTACATTTTTAGTAGTTATTATTTTTTTATTTGATTTTTTTGTTTTTAGTTCTGTTGCAGGTTGCGGGTTTATAGGGGAATAGGGTGGGAAGTAATTTAATTATATTACATTTATTGAATATTTTTCATTCCTTATTACTTTTTTAATTGTGATGTCATTAGGTTAAATGGGTAAAGTAATTTACTATTAATTAATTAATAATCAGTTGTTAATTAATTTTAATTAATTAATTAGTAATTAATTATGATTGTGTAATTAATTTTAGGTGTGTGTTGTGGTGTTTATAGGAGCAAATAGTGCTAAGTATTTTGTGTTTGATTAATTATTATATAGTTGCAAATTAATGTTAATTATTTGATATTTATTTAGTGTAATTGTTTATTTTTGTGTGTGTTGTTTTTAGTTTTAAAGAGGTAAAATGTGGGTATTAAATACATTTTTAAATATTTAATTATTAGTTGTTTATAGTAATAGTTTTTCTTTTAAAAATAATATTTAATTGTGTTTTATTATTGTATAGTTTAATTTAGGTGTGTGTTGTGGATATTATAGTGTTAAAGCATGTTTACTCAATGATTGATGTTTTATTAATAAGATGTTTTCCATTGATTATTAATTATGTTAATTATGGAAATTGATTTAATTAAAAATGTTGAACTATTTTGTTATTGGTGTGGTGTTATAGAGTAGGAAATAAATATATTTATGTTTTAAATATTTTTTTGTTTGGTAATATTTGCTACTTTTAAATAATTATTGTTTTTAAAAGTATTTATTAATTTATTTTATATATTGTTTGTATTTTTTTTATCTGTAATTAATGTTATAATGTGTGGTTTTTCTACATGTTCAATATATTTAATTTTATATTTTTTAAATGGTTTATTTATTTTTATGATTTTTAAAATGTGGAATGTTTTTTGTTTTTTTTCAGTTGTGTTATTAGAAATTTTTGTTTCTCTGCTATCCAACACTTTCCCTAATGCTGCAATCACTGGAGTGGGAATAATAATTTTTACTTCTCTGCTATTCAGCAATGTCCACACTGTTGCACTCACTAGAGTGGAAAAAGTAACTCTTACCCCTCCGCTATTCAGCACTTTTTCTACTGTTGCACTCACTGTAGTGGGAATAGTAGTTTTTACCGCTCAGTAGAGTGGGAATAGTAATGTTTGCCCCTCCGCTATCCAACACTTTCCCTACTGTTGCACTCACAGGAGTTGGAATAGTAAATTTAATTCCTCCGCTATCCAACACTTACCCTACTGTTGCACTCTTTGGAGTGGGAATAGTAATTTTTACCCCTCTACTATCCAACACTTTCCCTACGGTTGCACTGTTTGGAGTGGGAATAGTATTGTTTCCCCTCAGCTATCCAACACTTTTCCTACTGTGGCTATCACTGGAGTGGGAATAGTAATTTTCACCCCTCCGCTATCCAACACTTTCCCTACTATTGCACTCAGTGGAGTTGGAATAGTAAATTTGATTGTTCCGCTATCCAATACTTTCCCTATTGTTGCACTTATTGCATTGGGAAATATAAGTTTACATTTTTTTCAGTAGTCTAATATTTTAATTCATTATAGAATGTTTTGTTCAGTTTAAATTATTGATATATATATTTTATTTTTATATAATTTAAAGTTTAAAAATTAAATAAAGATAATGGTTAATTATTTTTAAGTAAATATATGTGTATGTATACATTTTTATTTTTGTGTTTTATATTTGAATTAAGTGTATTTGTTATATTTAGGTAAAATGTATATTTAATATATTTACTATACATTATTTTATTTTATATATATTTTTAAATTGATATTTTTTACATCTATATTTTTCACCAAAATATTTTTGATTCAATTTTTTTGTACTTACCTGTTAAGGTGTTGGAGTCAATATTTATGCAGTCGATATTTAGAACATTGATGTTTGTTACATCGAAATTCTATAAGTGAACCCTCGAGGGTTATGTTCCCCCCTAAGGCGTCCGCTTCGTCTTCCTTGAGCTGGAGGTCAGCCACGAATGTGTGCGTTCATGGCAACGCATACATGGCCAAGCTAGTATTGAGAGTAGAGTAATAGCCTACAAAAATGCAGTTAATCTCTGCTGGTGTGTGGGCTCTTGTCCCTCCCACAGTCTCCAGCTCTTGGATGTGGGAGCCTCGTTTGTTGGGGTTAGTCAGCCATGCTAACAATGATCCTGATTCATCTCTTTTGGCATGAGTTTTGTCCATATAGGCCTTATAGTCAAAGCATCTCAGTCTTTCTACATGGGTCGCTACTTCCTCCCTGGCTGCTATATGTCAGGCTGGAGCTCTGGATGTCCTGGTTACCTATGTTCAATATCCCTTAGTTGGCCCTCTGCTTTCTCAACCTCAGTCAGTAATGTCTGTCAGATCTCTTTGGATTCAGCAATGCAGTCCCCATGTGTTACAGCCTTAAAAGCGCCCCATTCTATTTGGGGGGTAGATGTCGTTCCCATGTTCTCTGTAAAATATTGGGTCATTCTGGTTCTAATACTCTCCCGGAAGTCCTGGTCCTCCAGTAGTTCTATCTTTAGTCTCCTTGTGGGCATGGAGGGTCCGGGGCGTGCCCACCGTAGGTGCAGCAGTAAGGGATTGTGAACTGAGGTAGTGCGGGCAGGTATGCAATCGTCCTGATTAGGTAATGTATGTCAGGGTTGGTAAGGTATAGGTTTAATCGCACATGAACCTCATGGAGGTCCGTAAAGGAGTAGTCCCTATTGTGTAGGTTTTTACATCTCCAGCAGTCCACCAGGTTCCACTGCTGCTGCCAGTCCGAGAACATCTTAGCTGTGCCGAACATCTGGGTGTCCCGCAGGGTAGTGTAGGGTGCGAACGGTCCATCTGGATGTCAGATACATGAATGAAATCCCCACCAAATTAGCTCGTTGACGTGAGCTATACGTCCTGATAGCGCCGCAGAAAAGGTACTCTGTTCAGTGTTGGGGGCATATAAACTGATCAGTGTTATGTCTTTCCCCTCCAGCCGGCCTCTTATAGCCACATACCTTCCGTCCGTATCAATTATAGTATCTGCAAGTTGAAATGGAACCCCTGCACATATCCATATGAGTGCTCCCCTGCCATATGCTGAGTATGTAGTGAAGTATGCATAACCCCTCCATCGCCTCTTGAGTGCTTGGCCTTCTGCTGCAGTGAGGTGTGTCTCTTGCATGAGTACTATCTACACTCCCCCTGTGTAAGTAAGAGAATACCTTGTATTGTTTAGTCATTGTATGCATTTCCCTAACATTCCACGTCATACATTTATATGCTAATTTATTAGCCATCTATGTGCAACATTAAAAGAGCAGTTTCCCTTCTCACCCCCCCTGCACTTCCATCTCCTCCTCCCAATGTTTCTCAACATTGTTCTTGTGACCTGCTGGTATGACTCACTGGTTCCCACCCTTAAAAACAACAACCAACAACCCCACTCCCACTCCCCAGGACAAGTAGCAACATGCTAGTCATCCAAACCATGGTAATGGTCCCAAAAAGATTGTGGAAGAAACCCACAATAGTCTATAGTTTAGGGGGTACCTCGCAATGGTCGCAGTGGCCGGGCCCTTATCCGGCATCTTTAGTTGCAGTATGCTTCACTGCCCAGGAGGAATGTTCAGTGCACTTCCAAAGGTCTGTAGCTTGTTCAGGTATCGGTGCTCATGTTTCTATCTCATATATTCTTGGCAGAGGGTGCCCAGGGTCTTATATTATCTCATCTGCCATGGCCGTGGTGACCACCGGTAGTTCCAAGCTAGTGCTCTCAGACACTTTGGAGTCCAGATCCGATTCAGAATCCAGGTGAAGGGACGCCTGGTCCGTAGTGTCTTGATCTGGTTGCCTTCTATTCAGATGGGTTACAGCCTCTACTTCTCTGCGGCTCTCTAGTTGAGCCTCGTCTTGGGAGGGCATGGCTAAGCTCCGTCTTAATGAAACAGGCAGTATCAAACTCCCAAAACCAATGTTCAGTTTTAGAAGGAACCGCACAATTAGGAACAGTCTTGTCCATACATGCAGGGAAGAGAATAACCAAACCCAGCACTCTATAAATAATGCACCCCTGCCTACTGGAAATTTTGTGTGTTGCATGTGTAAGAATTGCAACAGTATAATGAAAGGCGCAGAAATTGCATACAATGGAATTACACAAAAAATAAAAAATGTCATTAACTGTAAAACAAAATATCTTATTTACTTGATAATCTGCCCATGCAACAAAGGATACATAGGGGAGACATCAAGAGAAATTAAAACTACAATTACTGAACACAAGTCAGCAATAAAAACTAAAAAAAGAACAGCCCCATTGGTAGAACATTGGATTAATCAGAACCACACAATAGATGAATTAAAGTGGTGTTGAATAGAGATTATTCAACATAGTGTCAGAGGTGGTAATAGCCTGACCAAGAGGAAAAAGAGAGAACAATTTTATATGTCCCATTTCAATACATACAGGACTGGACTTAACAACAAAGAGGAATGGGAAAGACTTATTATTTAGGGAAGTTATTCAAGAACCTAGGACAGAAAATACAGATCCACATTCAGTAATCAGGAGTAAATTGTACAAACTAATGGGAAACTGATTGTAATAATAATAAAAATGTGATTGGATTATGTACCAAATTCTAAAGAGTCTGTTGTGATTGGACATAAAAATGCATAAAAATGAATGAAATGTAAATAAGTTTTGCACCTTTAATATTATAAAATTGTTTAATCCGGCCGCCGAAACACTGAGTGAGATCTAAGTATTCGACTGTAATGTTGTAAGGAATATTGTTTATTATCAGCACCAATGACAGTATCATGCTGTAGAGCATATCCAAATTCAAAGGTGAACTACTGTGAGTTAAAGACTGGAATAATGTATAATGATTCATGCAGTATATGTATATTAAATGATGACTGATCCGCCGTGATCATTTGTACAGACCTGACAGCTGAATTTGCCCTGATTTAAAAGAAAGCGAACAAAAGCTGTTAGTAGTTTGGTGTACATCATAAATTAATAAAACTACATTGTTGGTATCATCATTTGAACATAATATGAGACATTCAAAGATGGCCGCCATCGAGCAGAGCCGTAATTAGGAGTTCTTTATCTCCGATACCTCCGAAAAAATATAATTTACAGCTCAGACTAAAATCGTTGAGCAAACACATAAATATATCGAGCCCACAACGTACAAAATAACACAAAGCAAGTATTATCACAAAAATATAGTCGATGATGAACAACATCTGTCGACTGATCCGTTGTGATCATTTGTACAGATCTGACAGCTAAATTTGCCCTGATTTAAAAGAAACTGAACAATAGCTGTTAGTGGTATGGTGTACATCATAAATTAATGAAACTATATGGTTAGTATCGTCATTTGAACATAATACTAGACATTCAAATATGGCCGCCATCGAACAGAGCCATAATTAAGAGTTCTTTATCTCAGATACCTCAGAAAAAATATAATTTATTGCTCAGACTAAAACCGTTGCGCGAACGCATAAATTTATCGAGCCCACAAGATGCAAAACAACATAAAGTAAGGATTATTACAAAAAAATAGTCGATGATGAATAACATTTGTTGATTTCCGGTTCAACGGAGTGAGTGACAGGATAAAAGAAGCGAGGTAAACGGAAGTAATTTTATCCGAAAACTTTTTCTGGTGACGCACGTTGGAGCAGGGAGGCCGCCTCAATTATATCAGGTACGACTGGGCGTTTGTTAAAAATGGGCGAAAGTCGGGTAGTAAGCAGCTCGTGCATAATATCGGTTGTGATGTCATGGGAGAAGATAGACTCTCCCAACCGGTATATTTCGTATTAACTGATACGCAGGAATATATGCCTATTCCTTATGTGGCTTGGTCAAAACTGGAACAGTAGCAAAAAGAGTTTAGTTAAAACTTTATGTGATATGCGTTTGGTTGATATCTGCCAATAATGTCATACTAATAGTGAGAAAAAACGAATAGTAAATATAGACATATACTCTTAAGGGGTATAAAAGAGGCCCCATATCACTTGAGGATCTAGGGTATTGATAACAACAGTCAGTTTAGCATGTATAACCTCATGAAAGTAGAGCAATCACAAACACTATGAGAACGGTTACAGAGATAAATTTAAGGATAGCATGGTGATGACAGCACAGAATTCGATTTTTATCCTCGTGCCAGGACAGACATAGAAGATAAGCACTGAAATAAATAAACATCGCAGAACTAAAGAGACTCAGTTGGCCAAGAGGGGAACTAGTAATATGTGTATATATTCTTACAGAAATCGCAATCAAACACGAATTGAAGTGGTTAAACGACGATTAAAGTCAAGAAGGCGCATATGCAATTGAATAAGGAGTAAGTTTACAATGAGTTAAACCTTTGGTCCCGCTTAAATACCTAAAGAAATTGTGCCAATAACTAAAGGGAAGTCTGTTGTTGTTTTTTATAGCTTTCCCAACCTACATATGCGAGGGCTATATATGAAAGCACAAGACGTATTGAACGGTGGCTCCAACGTGTAGTGCTGTTTTAAAACATCGGAGAATTATAAAATAGGAATAATAACAAATAGGTAATTATATTGTAATATAGAGGCGTGGTAGACCTCGAATTTGCCTTAAATGAACCAAATGATAGAACATAACTGTTGCTATCTATTTCTAAAGCTTCTCACAATAGAGCCAGAGAAGAAATGGTTTAAACCTGGAATCGTGAAATTGATTAATCATATTCCAAAAAAGAATATCATAAGGTATTTTGACATTAAACAAACTTTAGAAAATATGACCCCTTGCAACTAAAAGAGTAGTCTTATGTAACATTGTTATTAGTTCGCCCTTCAAAGAGAATAGATGAATTGACAATAAATTTTGCTGTTCAGGTGTTATATAAGGGTGGGCCAAGAAAATTGGTTTTCATGGGGACATTAAGAAAAGTGGTTTATTAAACTGACACGTAGATAAGCAGAGATGATTATATCCCTGGAAACAGTGTTTTTGAACCTTGTAAATAGAGAGGTATTAGACAATGTATTAATTTAATGGGTCACAGTAAAAGCATAGGCATCTAAAATGTTGTTGTTGTTGTTTTTTATCTTTAGAATACGTATCATTGTTTGTCATGATGAAGGTGGAAAAGACTATTGTACACCGAAATGCCGCGTCGACTGTTTTTTAACCTATTAATTTTTAATTGTTATTATATTGTATTGTTTATGCATTGTTGTTTTTAATTGATTACAGGTGTAATCACTGCTTTTTAGAGTGTAACCCGCAGGGAGGCATTGAATTGAATAAAATATACCCTTCTTTCATAAATTTGTATGTGCTTTGTAGAACACTGTGACTTTTGTCAATACCGACGAATTGTAGATGCATTTATGATTTAATAGTTAAGATGTTTATTAGTTTTGGGTAACAAAATACATATCCTTGTGCCAAAAGGCCTTTCTTCACCACAGGGTTATAGTTTTTTATGCTGATTACCCACTCCCTGTCTATCATATAGGGGTACCTTCCTTTTGTTGAGACTAAGCTCCGTCTGGGCCATGTTATCCCGAAGGTCTTACCCTGGTATTTCTATTTTGCCTCTTCCATGGCAGATTTCTGTCCGTCCTGGGTTTCAAGCCAATCCCATTTTTCTTGTGGGGTTTGGAGGAATCTTGTTCCGCCTGGGTCACCACTCTTAGTTTTGCTGATGAAGATCATCGCATATTGGAAGCCCATCTGTCTAAGGGCCTTTTTGATCTCCTGCTAGAACGCCGTTTGTCGTTGGACCTCCCTGGAGAAGTCCGGGAAAAAGCTCACAGTCACGTTATGAATCCTTAGCTCGCCTCGTTTGCGCGCTTATTCCAGTCTTTATAGTGGAGGAGGCAAGTGATTTTTGGATGATGGGGGGCCTGCGATGCAGGGGATCTGGTGGGGAGTTGGTGTGCCCTTTCAAGGGCAAAGAATGAAGACAGGCCCTCGGGGGTGACGCTGGTCCGTAGCCAGTCCTCAACATATTGCACTGTGTTTGTCTCTTCAATTTTCTCCAGCATACCCATGATGTGGACGTTGTTGCGGTGCAACCGGTTTTCGGCATCTTCGGCTCTGTTTCCTAGTATTTTCACTTCGGAATCCAGATCACGTAAGTGTTTCTGCATCGCTGCCATACTCGGGGAGCTTTCAGTTTGTGTGCATTCAGTAGAGGCAACTTTCTGTGCCAGTTTCTTTTGATCATCTTTGAGCAGGATAAGGTCCGTGCCGATAGTGTCTATTTTATGCTCTAGTGCTTCTCTCGTTGCTGTGATAGCGTGCAATATATCCTTTAGGGTAGAGCCCTCTGTTGGGTTTGCCTCTGGTTGGGTCATCACATTGGACGCATCTGACTCGCTTGCCTCCCCTGATCAGGATCATTCCTTCTAGTGGATTTGCCCATTTGGTTCTACTATGACGGCAATCTAAGCCCTCCAGGCTTCCTCTGTGCATCCCGGCTCATAACCTCTCTGTCGTACCTAGCCAGCAGGGTCCTTGTCAGCTTCAGTGTAGTAAGTGGCAATAGCGCAATTGATTTAAGGATTAGACAGTTTCCTCACCAGTGTTCGATGGTTTACTCAGCTTCGTGGCACCCGCTATTGTGTCCCCCTCTTGTGCAGCCTTCTCAGTGGGCGCTTTGTTTGTGTGCCAGTGTTTTCCTGTTCTTGGGCCGGCAGGGTATTGTGCTCAGTCTTTAGGTGCCTTTTCCTGATCCCCCCTCCAGCATCAGGGATTTGTGGTTGCGCTTTGCTCTCCCCGAGGAGTGATGGGCCTGCGAGAAAGCGCAGGACAGCTCATCTATTTCGGCAGTCGGGGTCTCTAATCCCTTCTCCCCGCATCTGTTTGTAATGGGGTTGGGCCGTGCACTATGCTTGTTCTGGCGTCTTCCAGTTAGTACCTCAAAGCTCTCAGCATCTGCCAGTGGGGTCTGCTGTAGCTCTTAGGATAGTTCACCCCTGATTTTCCGGCTATCACCCTGGCCACGAGATTCAAGGGCGCCCTCTCCTGCAGCAGCCATCTCCCCCGCAGCACACGTCCTGCACATCAAGCGCGGTCGGGGTCTCTTCTCCTATCTGCACTCACGGGGTGGCATAGGCGCAGTTAAGCTCCTTCTTCGTGAACGTCATAGCTCGGCTCCGATTCTCAACAGAGGAACTAGTTCGTCTCAGCCAGGAGTGCAGTTCTTCGCTCCTGTGCAGGGCTCAGCCCAAGTCCACGACCGTTGTAACCTACATCAGGATCCCAGGGCAGGCAGCGGTTGGTGCAATGCTTTGCGGCTTTTGGATAGTATGGGTCTGCCGCTCTTGCCCCAGGCTTCGGGCTGTACTCCTCCGCTGCGGTCGCCTTCCCCTCAAGCGTGTTGTGGGTGCATGTTGCGGGTGCAGCCGGGGTCTTTCCTACCTCCAGTGCTAACAGATTGCCCCAGGTGCAGGCAGGCTCCCGCGTCGTGGGTGTCCCAGCTCGGTTCCGATTCCAGAGTGCACTCTTGGTTTCTCTCATTGCGCAGCTTCAGACCACGATTGTTGTTGCCTACATTGCAGCCCCATGGGAAGCATCGGCTGATGTAGTGCTCTGTGTCTAGTAGTGATTTTGGGGCCTGCTGCCTGCGTTCCCAGTCTCAGGACCCCTTTCCTCTCCCGTCACCGCCTCCCTCTTATTGCACGCCGTGGGTGCAGCCAGTGCCTTTCCTACCTCTGGTGCTCGTGGAGTGACTCAAGATCAGGCAAGCTCCCTCGCCGTGGGTGTTCCAGTGTGATCCCAGTCCCCAACAGAGGTCTCAGTCAGTTCTGGGCAGGTGTGCGGCTCAGAGCTCCATGCGGGTCTCTGCCTCAAACCACGGCCTACGGCGCCGCCATTTTGCTCCCAGGGCAGACGGCATCCTATGTGGGGTTCTGCATGTGTTCACGAATGCTGGGCTGCAAATTTTCTCTGGTATCAGCACCCTTTCTGTTCCCTCACATCTAGGTTTGGAGATTCAGGTTAGTGTATATTGGACAGGATGGAAAAAGATTGGGCCCGGCCGTCAGGAGCGCCTAATCAAGCTGCTCACTCCATCGCCTCCAGGCCACAACCCCACTACTTTAAACTCTACTTATATAAAAGTAGAAATTTTGTATGTTTTTGGAAGATATTAGTGTCAAAGATATTTTTTTCAGATATTTTGGTAATTACCATTGTAAGTATATGAGTACAATATTGAGGTAAATGAAATTTTTGACAAAATGTTTTTGTCAGCAATATTTTGACCATGATATTGTGTCAGTGATTCATTTGTCTGACTTCAAGGTCATTAGTTGGTGGTTGGGTAGCTCCAAATAACACTGTCCCACATGGGTAAAGCTGTAGAAGTAAGGTTACTGACCACCTGAAAAAGGAATGTTTTTTTACCTGTAACTCCTTTTCTCTCGCAGGGGAATTTCCATTATAGTCATAAGCGCTGAATAGTCCCGCCCATGTGCGGGGCCAGAGCAGTTGTTTTATATATAGGGGCTTCAATGTAAGCCTAACGTCGGGTGAGGTGTTGATGTCAGCCTCACTCCCGCCCACAGGAATCCCGGTGACATCAGGGTGAAGCGGTATGGGGTAAATGGAGACGGCGTGATCCTATGCGCATGGGTTAAGAAGGACGCCCCACAGCAATCAAGTTCTGCTCCACGCATCAACCTATAGCCGGATAACAAACATGACTAATGCATGCTGGGACTGGTAGGCGGTTGTTACTAATCACGTCCTACCTCAGGCTGTACGCGTTAGGTATATACCTTTAAGAAGCGGGGCTCTAAGCTACCTATCAGGTGGGGGCAGGTATTTAACCTAAGAAACACGACCCTCCCTGTATTATTCACTACCCTGGCGCTGAAGAAGGCAGACAACGTGCCGAAATGCATTCGCCCATTGAAGGGTTATGGGACTGTTACTCGCCTGTGCAAATGGATTAAAGTTGTTCTCCATACCTACCCTGCTGTTGGTCTCTTCACTGGATCTTGGGATGTGGTGTGGAATGGTTATATTTCAGCGCGCTTTCCAGTAAACGCGCCAAGAGACCCCCGCTTCATGAAGTTGACTCTGTAATTACTGGAACTAAGGATTTCTCCGGGGTACCGGAATCATCAGAGTCCCCCTGGCTGTTCGGGACTTCGGCGGTGTAGGGGCTTCAATGTAAGCCTAACGTCGGGTGAGGTGTTGATGTCAGCCTCACTCCCGCCCACAGGAATCCCGGTGACATCAGGGTGAAGCGGTATGGGGTAAATGGAGACGGCGTGATCCTATGCGCATGGGTTAAGAAGGATGCCCCCCAGCAATCAAGTTCCGCTCCACGCATCAACCTATAGCCGGATAACAAACATGACTAATGCATGCTGGGACTGGTAGGCGGTTGTTACTAATCACGTCCTACCTCAGGCTGTACGCGTTAGGTATATACCTTTAAGAAGCGGGGCTCTAAGCTACCTATCAGGTGGGGGCAGGTATTTAACCTAAGAAACACGACCCTCCCTGTATTATTCACTACCCTGGCGCTGAAGAAGGCAGACAACGTGCCGAAATGCATTCGCCCATTGAAGGGTTATGGAACTGTTACTCGCCTGTGCAAATGGATTAAAGTTGTTCTCCATACCTACCCTGCTGTTGGTCTCTTCACTGGATCTTGGGATGTGGTGTGGAATGGTTATATTTCAGCGCGCTTTCCAGTAAACGCGCCAAGAGACCCCCGCTTCATGAAGTTGACTCTGTAATTACTGGAACTAAGGATTTCTCCGGGGTACCGGAATCATCAGAGTCCCCCTGGCTGTTCGGGACTTCGGCGGTGTAGGGGCTTCAATGTAAGCCTAACGTCGGGTGAGGTGTTGATGTCAGCCTCACTCCCGCCCACAGGAATCCCGGTGACATCAGGGTGAAACGGTATGGGGTAAATGGAGACGGCGTGATCCTATGCGCATGGGTTAAGAAGGACGCCCCACAGCAATCAAGTTCCGCTCCACGCATCAACCTATAGCCGGATAACAAACATGACTAATGCATGCTGGGACTGGTAGGCGGTTGTTACTAATCACGTCCTACCTCAGGCTGTACGCGTTAGGTATATACCTTTAAGAAGCGGGGCTCTAAGCTACCTATCAGGTGGGGGCAGGTATTTAACCTAAGAAACACGACCCTCCCTGTATTATTCACTACCCTGGCGCTGAAGAAGGCAGACAACGTGCCGAAATGCATTCGCCCATTGAAGGGTTATGGGACTGTTACTCGCCTGTGCAAATGGATTAAAGTTGTTCTCCATACCTACCCTGCTATTGGTCTCTTCACTGGATCTTGGGATGTGGTGTGGAATGGTTATATTTCAGCGCGCTTTCCAGTAAACGCGCCAAGAGACCCCCGCTTCATGAAGTTGACTCTGTAATTACTGGAACTAAGGATTTCTCCGGGGTACCGGAATCATCAGAGTCCCCCTGGCTGTTCGGGACTTCGGCGGTGTAGGGGCTTCAATGTAAGCCTAACGTCGGGTGAGGTGTTGATGTCAGCCTCACTCCCGCCCACAGGAATCCCGGTGACATCAGGGTGAAGCGGTATGGGGTAAATGGAGACGGCGTGATCCTATGCGCATGGGTTAAGAAGGACGCCCCACAGCAATCAAGTTCCGCTCCACGCATCAACCTATAGCCGGATAACAAACATGACTAATGCATGCTGGGACTGGTAGGCGGTTGTTACTAATCACGTCCTACCTCAGGCTGTACGCGTTAGGTATATACCTTTAAGAAGCGGGGCTCTAAGCTACCTATCAGGTGGGGGCAGGTATTTAACCTAAGAAACACGACCCTCCCTGTATTATTCACTACCCTGGCGCTGAAGAAGGCAGACAACGTGCCGAAATGCATTCGCCCATTGAAGGGTTATGGGACTTTTACTCGCCTGTGCAAATGGATTAAAGTTGTTCTCCATACCTACCCTGCTGTTGGTCTCTTCACTGGATCTTGGGATGTGGTGTGGAATGGTTATATTTCAGCGCGCTTTCCAGTAAACGCGCCAAGAGACCCCCGCTTCATGAAGTTGACTTTGTAATTACTGGAACTAAGGATTTCTCCGGGGTACCGGAATCATCAGAGTCCCCCTGGCTGTTCGGGACTTCGGCGGTGTAGGGGCTTCAATGTAAGCCTAACGTCGGGTGAGGTGTTGATGTCAGCCTCACTCCCGCCCACAGGAATCCCGGTGACATCAGGGTGAAGCGGTATGGGGTAAATGGAGACGGCGTGATCCTATGCGCATGGGTTAAGAAGGACGCCCCACAGCAATCAAGTTCCGCTCCACGCATCAACCTATAGCCGGATAACAAACATGACTAATGCATGCTGGGACTGGTAGGCGGTTGTTACTAATCACGTCCTACCTCAGGCTGTACGCGTTAGGTATATACCTTTAAGAAGCGGGGCTCTAAGCTACCTATCAGGTGGGGGCAGGTATTTAACCTAAGAAACACGACCCTCCCTGTATTATTCACTACCCTGGCGCTGAAGAAGGCAGACAACGTGCCGAAATGCATTCGCCCATTGAAGGGTTATGGGACTGTTACTCGCCAGTGCAAATGGATTAAAGTTGTTCTCCATACCTACCCTGCTGTTGGTCTCTTCACTGGATCTTGGGATGTGGTGTGGAATGGTTATATTTCAGCGCGCTTTCCAGTAAACGCGCCAAGAGACCCCCGCTTCATGAAGTTGACTCTGTAATTACTGGAACTAAGGATTTCTCCGGGGTACCGGAATCATCAGAGTCCCCCTGGCTGTTCGGGACTTCGGCGGTGTAGGGGCTTCAATGTAAGCCTAACGTCGGGTGAGGTGTTGGTGTCAGCCTCACTCCCGCCCACAGGAATCCCGGTGACATCAGGGTGAAGCGGTATGGGGTAAATGGAGACGGCGTGATCCTATGCGCATGGGTTAAGAAGGACGCCCCACAGCAATCAAGTTCCGCTCCACGCATCAACCTATAGCCGGATAACAAACATGACTAATGCATGCTGGGACTGGTAGGCGGTTGTTACTAATCACGTCCTACCTCAGGCTGTACGCGTTAGGTATATACCTTTAAGAAGCGGGGCTCTAAGCTACCTATCAGGTGGGGGCAGGTATTTAACCTAAGAAACACGACCCTCCCTGTATTATTCACTACCCTGGCGCTGAAGAAGGCAGACAACGTGCCGAAATGCATTCGCCCATTGAAGGGTTATGGGACTGTTACTCGCCTGTGCAAATGGATTAAAGTTGTTCTCCATACCTACCCTGCTGTTGGTCTCTTCACTGGATCTTGGGATGTGGTGTGGAATGGTTATATTTCAGCGCGCTTTCCAGTAAACGCGCCAAGAGACCCCCGCTTCATGAAGTTGACTCTGTAATTACTGGAACTAAGGATTTCTCCGGGGTACCGGAATCATCAGAGTCCCCCTGGCTGTTCGGGACTTCGGCGGTGTAGGGGCTTCAATGTAAGCCTAACGTCGGGTGAGGTGTTGATGTCAGCCTCACTCCCGCCCACAGGAATCCCGGTGACATCAGGGTGAAGCGGTATGGGGTAAATGGAGACGGCGTGATCCTATGCGCATGGGTTAAGAAGGACGCCCCACAGCAATCAAGTTCCGCTCCACGCATCAACCTATAGCCGGATAACAAACATGACTAATGCATGCTGGGACTGGTAGGCGGTTGTTACTAATCACGTCCTACCTCAGGCTGTACGCGTTAGGTATATACCTTTAAGAAGCGGGGCTCTAAGCTACCTATCAGGTGGGGGCAGGTATTTAACCTAAGAAACACGACCCTCCCTGTATTATTCACTACCCTGGCGCTGAAGAAGGCAGACAACGTGCCGAAATGCATTCGCCCATTGAAGGGTTATGGGACTGTTACTCGCCTGTGCAAATGGATTAAAGTTGTTCTCCATACCTACCCTGCTGTTGGTCTCTTCACTGGATCTTGGGATGTGGTGTGGAATGGTTATATTTCAGCGCGCTTTCCAGTAAACGCGCCAAGAGACCCCCGCTTCATGAAGTTGACTCTGTAATTACTGGAACTAAGGATTTCTCCGGGGTACCGGAATCATCAGAGTCCCCCTGGCTGTTCGGGACTTCGGCGGTGTAGGGTCTTCAATGTAAGCCTAACGTCGGGTGAGGTGTTGATGTCAGCCTCACTCCCGCCCACAGGAATCCCGGTGACATCAGGGTGAAGCGGTATGGGGTAAATGGAGACGGCGTGATCCTATGCGCATGGGTTAAGAAGGACGCCCCACAGCAATCAAGTTCCGCTCCACGCATCAACCTATAGCCGGATAACAAACATGACTAATGCATGCTGGGACTGGTAGGCGGTTGTTACTAATCACGTCCTACCTCAGGCTGTACGCGTTAGGTATATACCTTTAAGAAGCGGGGCTCTAAGCTACCTATCAGGTGGGGGCAGGTATTTAACCTAAGAAACACGACCCTCCCTGTATTATTCACTACCCTGGCGCTGAAGAAGGCAGACAACGTGCCGAAATGCATTCGCCCATTGAAGGGTTATGGGACTGTTACTCGCCTGTGCAAATGGATTAAAGTTGTTCTCCATACCTACCCTGCTGTTGGTCTCTTCACTGGATCTTGGGATGTGGTGTGGAATGGTTATATATATATATATATATATATATATATATACATCTTCTTACGTGTAGATTTTCGCCTATCTTCAGGAAGACCGGCAAAGACACTTAAGAGAGAAAGAGAGACAGATTAGCCAGCCTATTTACCTAGGCTACAATGGCCAGATTCTTCATCTTGAAGAGAACAAAGGGGCCAGAATAAAGTAATTTTCAGATAGTTTTAGTGTCAAATAGTATACTTATCCCTTACAAACCCTTTCTGTGATAAGAAGGGAGCAGTACAGTTTAGCCTCATAGGCTGCCATTATATGTCTAAAAAGGTCACTGTGCCTTTATAGAATCCAGGCACCACCAGTATCTCTTTGTGCACAGCAGGTGGCAGTTACTTCTGTTCTGAAGGCTTATGTTAAAAGATAAGTAATAAGGCAATTCTTTCTGTTCAATCCACTGGGGAGGAGGGAGGGTCGCTAATCTCTATCAAGGAAATTCCCCTGTGAAAGAAAAGGAGTTATAGGTAAGAAACCATTCCTTCTCTTGCAGCGGATTTCCATTTATAGTCATAAGCGCTGAATAGAGTAGCAAGCTCATCCTCAGATAATGCGGTGGAATAGGCAGAGGATAATGCAGAGAACTTAAGCAAAGATATTTCTGAGTGAAGCCTGCCCTACTTGAGCTTCTGCTCTAGCGTCAGAATCTAGGCAGTAATGTTTGGTGATTTCCAGGTAGCTGCTTTACAGATCTCTGGAATGGGAATATTGTGCAATAAAGCCGCAGTTGCTGTCTTCCCCCTAGTGGATGAGCCTTAGGTTTGGCTGGAAGACTCTTGTTAGCTTTTTGATTGCATAATAAAATGCAATATACTATCCATCACAAAATGAATTGTTTGGAGGTAGCTAGCCCTGTACGGACAGGACCATAGTTGGTAAATAACTGTTCTGACTGGCGATTGGTCTTGGTTTTATCTACATACAATTTCAGAACCGTTCTTATATCCAGGGAATAAAGGGTTCTTTCCACTAGAGGAGCGAGATTCTGAAAGAATATAGGCCGAAATATTGTCTGATTGACATGGAAGTCTGAGTCTACCTTAGGGAGGAACTTTGGATGAGTTCTCATAACCACTTTGCTCGAATGGAAAACAGTATATGGTTCATGAGAACAGAGAGCTTGGATCTTTCTAACCCTGCAGGCTGATGTTATTGAGACAAGGAAAGTGGTTTTGCAAGACAAATGTTGGAGAGATGCCTTGCGTGTGGTTTCAAAAGGATCCTGCATAAGACGTGAAAGGACTACATTAAGCTCCCATGGAGGGGAAAGACGTCTGATGGGAAGAAAAACATTCTTTAAGCCCTCTAGGAAATCCTTGATTCCAGGGATTTAAAAAAGGAGGTTTGTAAGGGACATTATCTGTAGGCAGTCAAAGCTGCCAGGTAAACTTTTATCGAAGAAAATTGTAAACCAGATTTTGCCAAATGGAGTAAGCGTGAAAGAATAACATCTTCCTGGTAGGGTGGTAGGGTCCTTGTTCTTGACTGAGCACCATATGCAGAGTCTCTTCCATTTGAAAGCATATGTGGAAAGTGTAGACTGCCGCTTATCTTCTTTGAGAATCTCCATGCAGTCCTGAGGCAGATTTAGATGTCCATAATGTATTAGTTTGTGAGCCATGTTGACAATTTCAAAAAGGAGAGATTGGGATGAACAATCTGGCCTACAAATTTTGTCTGCCGATCAGGTCTGCATGGCAGCCTCAGATGTGGACAGATAGACCAGTGAAGGAGGTCCATAAACAACCATTGACTTGGCCACTCCGGAGCAAAACCGCCGGGATCAAGGGAATCGGTGGGAAAGAGTAGATAAATATGTCAGAATAGTCAATCCATAGGGCATTCCTCAGTGTCTCTGTCTAGAAGAACCCCAATGCAAAGCTTTGACATTTGCTGTTTTCTGCTGTGGCAAACACGTCGATTGCCGGAGTTTTCCATCACTGAAAATGTCTTATACCATGTCACCGTTTAAGACACACTTGTGGTTTTCTTGCAAGAGTCTGTTGAGTGAGTCTGCTTGAGCATTTTGGACACCTGGCAGGTGTGCTGCTGTGATCATCCGGCTCCTGGCTAGAAGCCATTTCCAGATTGTCTGGGACTCATGAGATAAAGGCCTAAACCTTGTCCCTCCCTACTTGTTGGGGTAGTACATCGTTGTGGTGTTGTCTGTCTGAACAAGCAGGTAGTGGGAGGCGAACAACGGGTCGAAAGCTTTTAATGCCAGATGGACTGCACAGAGCTTGAGGAGAGTGATATGGTATGTTGATTCCTTCTCTGACCACTTTCCCTGAATCTGGAGATGATCTATGTGGGCTCCCCAACCCAGCAGTGAAGAGTCCGTGACTATGATTTGAGACAGAATTTCCTGATGAAACAGAGTGCCTTGGAGGAGATTGGTTGGAGAACACCACTATTTGAAGGACAGCTTTGCATGGAGGGACAGTTGTATCCTGTCTTCCCAGTTGCCTGTCAGTTGATCCCACTGATCTTCGAGACATTCCGGTAGAGGCCTCATGTCGAGACGGGCATTCGGTGTGAGAAAAATGAGGAAGCCATTGATCACGAGAAGGGAGGATACAGTTCTCACTGTTGGATGGGAAGCTTTCATGCACTCTTTTGCCCTTACTGTGTCAATGGAGGCTGTCAGGTAATGCACGGCTTATACCGGGGTAGAGATGGACTTGCTGTGATTGATTTGAAGGCCTAGCCTCTGTAGGAGACTGCAAGTCCAGCTGTAATGAAGCTGAGCTTCCTGAGTTGAGGACGCCTTGATTAGCTAATCATCTAGATAAGGATAGACAAATATCCTGTGTCTACGGAGACGGGCAGCCACCACTGCCATGTACTTGGAGAATGCCTTGGTGCTGATTTAAGACCACATTGGAGGGCTTTGTATTGATAATGATCCTGCCCCACAACCAACCACAAGAACTTGCGATGCATTCTGGCAATTGGAATGTAAAAGTATGTGTCTTGCAGGTCGATAGAGCAGAGCCGATTCCCCCTGGTGTAATTGGGGCTAAATTTGGTGTAACTGCAGCATCCAGAACTTTTCTTGCCAAATCCACTTGTTGGCTATTTTGAGGTTGAGACTGGGTCTGAATTTGCTTCTGTCTTTCTTCTTGATGAGAAAGTACCTGGAATAGATGCCTGTTACTCGTAGGAGAAGAACTGGTTCCACTGTCAACTTCAGTAAAAGGATGTTGACCTCTGCTAATAACAGCGTAAGTTAGTAGTTGGATGGCTTTGGAAGTACGGTAGGTGGAGGACTGATGAACCACAGACAATATCTATTGCGAACAATATTCAGCACCCAGGCGTCTTGTGTTATGCTGTATGCTTTCCCCCACGGGAGTGGGGACAGAACAGGGGGAAGTAATAATTCAGGGTTTTGACCCAGAAGGCTGTTTGCCCCCTTGAGCAGATTGTTAGGTAGATCTCCCTCTAGGCTGCCATCATTGGTAAGACTGTTAGGGACGCTGGTGTTGTTGTTGAACACTGCTCTGCTGACGGCGTTGATACCATGGGGAGGACTGGCCTCTGTGGGAAGAAAAACTACGTTGTTATGAATGAAAATATTTCCTCTGTTCCCGGGGTCTATCTAGGCTAACTTCCTTGAGTGTTTCCAATTCTGCCTTCATCCTTTATTTGTCAGCATGAGCCCTAAAAAGAGTTGCTCTAGAAAAAGGCAGATTCTAAATTCTCTGTTGCACCTCTGGCTTGAGAGATGTTTGGCATGGCCATGACTGTCATCTAAGAGCTACTCGGTGGCAGTTTCATGAGCATGAGAAGAGTCTGCTGCAGAGCTGATCACTTGATTCGAGACCATTAAACCCTTGTTTAGGATCTCCATTAAGTTTTCCTTTTTGTCCCTAGGGAGATGTTCGACAAACTGGTTCATGGATTCCCATAACGCCCTGTCCTATATGCCTAGTAAGGCAGTGGCGCTAGCTGCTTTAATGCAAGTTGCTGCCATCCCACACATCTTCCGACCGACGAAGTCTAACTTCAGACTCTCCTTGTCAGAGGAACCATAGAAGAAGGAGTAGTAACATGTTGTTTCTTCGCTGCCACAACAATTACAGGAGTCTGGTGTAGGATCTATGTGGAGGAAAGCTGGATACTGCTCTGGAGGCCTATATTTTTTTTGAAGCCTTGAAGGCATTGTCATGAGAGAGGCTGGAGTTAGAAAAAGATCCATAGCTGGTTCAAGAAGTTATTGATCTCTGTTGCAGGGTCTCAAAAATGATCAATGTCGTTGGTGTTGGAGTTGACAAAGGAATATTGAGTTTTGTCACTCCCCTCGCAAGAGCTTCTTGGAATGTGATGACATCATCCACTGGTGAAATACGTGGGGGTGGAGAGTCAGGTAATGTTGCTGAATAATGACCAGTAGACGTGGAGGATCTTGTCCGAGAGTGTGAGTGATGGTGACGACGATGATGGGAGCGTCTAGAAGAAGCCGAAGTATGCCATGAGCTGTGATGATGAGGATGGCGCCTAGAGTGGTGGTGCGATCTAGATTGTGATCTCTTTGGTGTAACTGGAGCCTGTAGTGGTGGAGACTTTGGTGGAGGCGGAAGAGGTGGCGGAGGAGGAGGCAGAGGTGACGGTGGCAGAGGTGGTGGCGGAGGAGTAGAAGGTGGTGGAGAAGCTGGATGAAGACCAGAAGATGGAGAACATGTTCTGGAAAACTCCAAGTCTGTTGAGGAGTAAATGCACCTTCTCTTTTCGTAGCCTCCTGTAGCCTGGACGACATCGAAAGAGTTCTCGACGTGGATGAACCCTGATGCCTTGACGTCGATCTACTTGTTGCCGGTGAACACCAGCGGCGACTTGATGTCAGAGTATGCCTCAACATCGATCTTCGGCGGTGCCTCGATGTCGATCTCCGGTGGTGCCTCGATGGCGACCTAGACCTCGACATCGACCTCAATTGAGACCTCAACATTGAATGGGGCATGCAGGTCGCTGAAGCAATGGACAACCTCGATAGACTTGGCCTCAACGCTGATCTTCGGCGCTTGCTCGACGTCGTACCTTGAATAGACGGCAAACAGGTCAGAGCTGTACCGCTACTCAATATTGAAGTCCTTGACGTCGATGGGGCCCAATGACATTTTTGTGCGACTGCTTCTTGGCACATCCACTAGAGGCTGATAACAGAGACCTGGTAGAGGACTGACCTTCTCTATTCCCTGAGGTCCCACCTTCAGACTGAGATTGCTGCCTTTTTTGTTCCTCTGTTCCATGAAGGCGAATCTTCTCCCTGTCTCTCAGGGAAAGCATGGGAAAGTTTTTGTGTAGACGCCAACTTTTTTGTATGATACCAAATGCTGTAAGCTTTTAGGCCCTGCTAAGTTGACATAAAGAGCAGTGCGCAAATGCTTGTACTTTTCTACGTTTGATCAAAAATAATACATGACATGGAAGATGCTCACGTAGACCCAGACATTTCAGCATGGCACATTTTGCAATATTCTCTCATTTCTCCTATAGTCCTTTTTATTATGTTGCAATTATTAACTGGAAAAGCACCAGACTTATATCTTGCACTATAGTGGAAAGTCCCAGAAGCTGCCCACTTGGGTCACGTGGTCAAGCAACAGTATGGTTCGGACCTTACATGGTATAAGTCTGTTTCAGACCCCTGCTAATTGGTCAAATGACTAGGGCTTAAATTGTGCTACGTATGTGATGATGCCACATCCTTTGTGGTTTTGGCCTATAAAAGCTGTCACCAATGTCACATCTTTGGGCATTCAGTACTTATTGTCTGCCTCCGTGCTGCACGTACCTTTGCATTATTTGTTGTTCTCCAATAAATCTTGCTAACAGTTGTGCTGACAGAGACTTGAGTTATTTGTATTATTCCTTATTATTATTTTTTCAGCTTCTACACTTGCAGTGCTGGAAAGACTCAGGTACATGATCTTCTGGAAGGCAGATTATACATACATCATGTGGATATGTCTTGACCTTTTTTCTCCCACAGGCCGGGCACTTGTCAAAAAGAGATGCAATTTTTCTGAACAAATGCCAGTAATTCCTATCAGGAAAACTCACGAAAAAAGGAAGTGAGAGACAAAAAACGTCGCGTGAAACAGTAATTAATCAAATTCTGTTAAGAATGTTGAAGAAAACACACAATTTTTGTTGAGCGCAATGCTCCAGGTTCCTGTAAAAAGGAACTGAAGTGGAGACAGTGGAGACGGATGAACATTGAGCTCCCGCTGAACGGCGACCGCCGGAAGGAAAAACTCGGCTCTGGGGTTCTGTAGCGCTTGAGTTTCACAGTTCCTTGCACTGTAAATCACCGTCCTTCACCATCCTTTGACGTGCAGACCCGCTTCAAGGAGAAAACTCATGGAGCGGTGCTGCACTTATATAGCCGCAAACACAATCCCGGCTGAACGTCTGCTGGCGCTGTTATCATTGGGCGGTAAAAGCTCTTAGAACTCCAAGCTGAATGGGTTCAGAGCATATAACTGGCTGACAGCAGGCTTAGCGCGAGGTATCAGCGAAGAGGAATCAGCCTCTCTTTCGCCTGCCCCATCCCTGCCTGCTGCCACTGCCACAAACTCCACCGGCTGCATCCTGCATTCACCCCTGGAGGTACGAGGGTCTCAGGGGCAACGCCACTTTACCTGTGCCACAATAACACTCGGGGGGGACTGCATAGCCCAGAGTGCACCATTCCGCACACCAGCTGCTGCGAGTGAGGGGGAGGTGTGGCCAGTGCGCCTTTAGCGCAGCCTCTCCCACCGCGGCGCGGAAGCCTCTCTTTTGCCTGCCCCATCTCTGCCTGCTGCTACAAACCCCACCAGCTGCATCCTGCATTCACCCCTGGAGGTACGAGGGTCTCAGGGGCAACGCCACTTTACCTGTGCCACAATAACACTCGGGGGGGACTGCATAGCCCAGAGTGCACCATTCCGCACACCAGCTGCTGCGAGTGAGGGGGAGGTGTGGCCAGTGCGCCTTTAGCGCAGCCTCTCCCACCGCGGCGCGGAAGCAGAGAAGGGGGGGCCAATCGGCCCCCACGCAAGCATGGCGGGGCCCGGCCCCTCCCACACCCCGTTCCTTTCGGGGTCGCTTGCCCCGCGCCCTCACCCCGGAAGTAATTGTGCACTTCCGGGGTGGGGGGGTGGGGCCGCGGCGGCGGCGGCGAAAGGGTTAAAGCCTGGGGAGCGCGGGAAGCGGCCTCTTTGTGCCCGCGCTCCCAGGCTTGCTCCTCGCCCCACCGTGGGGCTGTGTAATTTATGTACAATATTCAAATAATGCCTAATTTCTCTAGATAAAAGCAATTTTATGCATATACGTCAGGCTAAGGCGTGTAGGGAGCTAAGGCAGCTTGTTTTACCTGTCAAAATCTCACGAGTGAGGAAACGAAAGTTTAACCACACCAGGTTGATATATATATAGGTATTTATTCTAAACACATCCCTCTGGTTCCTTTAGGAGGCTATGAGGCGAAGAATTGCAGTCTGGAAAGTTGTTTAACACGCGGTACCTTAGCACAGTATACGTTGTGCCCTAGGGGCGTACCGAACCATATATCAAGAAAGTGGTATACGGACCACGGTAGGCAGGCTGATGAGGCTGGCAGCCTTTAGAACGGTGGGGGGCCAACAGGAAGCACTCAAGGTAGTGACGCAGGGGGACCCACGCGAAAGAAAAGCCGTTATCTCACAGGTCGACTCAGGCGAGTACAACGAATCGGATAGTTTCGGCAGGCGTGGAACTTCCCCACGATAACGACCATTTACTTGGGGTCCTGATAATCCTACACTCTCTGGCCCCGGATGTCACACCTTAAAAGGTGTCCAAGTGCCGAGTTGTGGCATCACATAGTTCTAGGGATGCTTCTGATCATGTCCGGTTGGCCGGGATGATATTTGCCAGAAACCAAAGTGGCGAGCTAAAAAGGCTTTTGTGCCATCCTACAGCCTGGCATAGGTAGGGCTGCACTAATACTTTGGTTAAAAAACTTTAATGCGGCACTGTTAAGAAGACTGTCTCGTTTTCACACATAGATCCTATGCATGAAGACATGGGTAGAAAACCAGGTTTAAGGGGCGAGGTCCTCGCCAGCCGCACAACTGTCTTGTAGTAACAATGAATGTGACAATAGGAAGCCAATTTTTCAGCCTAGCATGGTTAGAGCAGTGCTGATCCTATGCTTAACGACTTAGATGCTGCACTGCCAGACAGACTGTCCTTTTCAAACTTTAGATCCTATGGCCTAAAGAAGTGGGTAGAAAACCGGGAATAGGAGGTGATGTCCTGGTATACAGCAGAATTTTGGTAGCCATAAATGTGCCGTCGCACCGCCACTGGGTCACTACTGCACATTTGATACTATTGTCCAATGATGGTCATTCGACAGGGCACTCTCCCTAACACTAATCCAATCACACTACATGGGACACAAACCGAGGCTATGCTTAACAGTTACAGTCGGAAATGTCAATGAGTATGCAGCTGGCGCTAATGTTATATAAAACTTAGCAAGTGATGGCAATGGCAATGTAAGACTAGCACGTGTACTGCAGTTATCGCCAGAAACACTAATGGTTTGTGTTTATCTTTTCCATTTATGTATGGCCGTGTCCATGGTGGATATCTGGAGTGCCCCATATCACAACAGCTGCAACGGGTGGACAGCCCAAGGGATGCTTACGTCAGGTAGAGGATGGCAAGCAGCAACGCAAGTGTGATGGGCGAGCGATCAAAAGACGCAGGAGGTGCCAACACAGAGTTGATTGCTTCGGTGTGTAAGCCCTTAATTGGGCTGGCGGCAGTAATGTAGCAGGATGTTGCTTCACAAAAAATGGCAGTATTTGCCTTAACAGGAAATTGTATACCTACAGTAACGGCGCCTGTGCACGCAGGGCCACCAGTGTCAGCATGGTATATGCATAGATCACCAATTGGTAGTGACAACGGTAGAGATGGGACAGTACATAAGGGTGTGCATTCCTAGCCTCGGCAACCACAGGAATGATAGGCCTATGCAACGCCTCATTTCCCCTGTTCAGGAAGTGGGGACTTCCATAGTAAAGTAGTACCATACACTTAACACTTTCCAGAGCGTAGTGGCTAGGTGTGGATGGTTAGCAGACTGTACAGTATGCCAGTGGGAGGGGTAGAATGATAGTACCAGGATACCCCCGGTCACAGCATCTGCAGGGATCCTCGATAGGCGTGCCCCCACACCCTCATGCATTATAAGGCATGGGGTAACGATGATAGGTCCCAGACTGCACCATAAGGGGGCAGTTTTTCCCCAGGCTGCACGTACAAGGGGGGGGGGACTAGGCGAGTGCACGGAGTCACTCGGTGAAGAATCACTCGATAAAGAGGATCAACACTTGGTTTGAGAAATTAGTTCAAACACCTTAATTGCCAGTCGGCTGATAATGAAGAGTGGACAATTATTGGAGGGGTTGTCTGTACTCACAGGGTGGGGGGTCCAGTTGACAGTCAAGGAATGTCCTAAGGATAGGGAACAAACTAGCAGGGGTAGAGGGTTTCTTGATTAGGAAGATATGACCTTTCAAGGTAGGCGGTTGGGGGGGGGCCAGATAGTCGGTCAACTACCTGGCCTGTGGCGGTAAGGTCATTAATCGGTGAGCAGCATTTTAAGGTCCTTACGGGGGGGCGGACCCATTCACGAAAGGGGCCGCCCGCGGGAGGGGCCATTGGTCTCTCTCAGAACTTCAGGGGCAGGATATGATATCCCGTATTTTAAAGGGTGCGGGGGAGGGAGTCTACGCTTTCCTCAGGCTGGTAGCCACCCCTCACAACACTATGACGTCACTAAGGTGCGCGAGTGTCTGGGCCCTCCTGTTATGGTTAAATGGAGTTCAGGGAGCGCACGTGGGCGAAACGTGCCCTGGGTTGCGCATGCGCATCTCGAACGTGAGAGCGCAGCTGTAAAAGGATCTGACACCGGTTGGCGACCTTGCCGTACGACTTTATTATTAGAATGCAGTTTAATTTTCAGGATGTTTAGATTCGGTTAGGAAACACGCTGTACTAGATATTTGTTAAGGTTAGCCCATCATACCATGTCGAAACGGATGTCAATCTAATGTTCTGAAATGTGCATTTTAATAATTGTCAGAAATGTTTATTTTATTAAAATTTTTGATTTGTTTTTATATTTTAATAAATACGGCCAGGGGGGGGCCCTGTACCCCCTGACTTCCAAAGACCCCCATGTGTTGACTGGTTGAATTGGGTAATTCAGTCAGTGTGTTAAGGGGGGAGGTGGCCGGCAGTCCAAGACCATGAGAGAAGGGGGGGCCAATCGGCCCCCACGCAAGCATGGCGGGGCCCGGCCCCTCCCACACCCCGTTCCTTTCGGGGTCGCTTGCCCCGCGCCCTCACCCCGGAAGTAATTGTGCACTTCCGGGGTGGGGGGGCGGGGCCGCGGCGGCGAAAGGGTTAAAGCCTGGGGAGCGCGGGAAGCGGCCTCTTTGTGCCCGCGCTCCCAGGCTCGCTCCTCGCCCCACCGTGGGGCTGTGTAATTTTCCCCGCCCTCCATCCCCTTTTTTAGCAGACCTTGGGGCCGGCCAATGGTAGGTATAATGTTTGGCAATGTGCCGGATTATAGGAATAGGATGCTTGATCCAGTAGGCCTTTTTTCCCGTTTACTGGAAGGTTGAGCAGATGTAAATGTTTTGTGCCTTGCTGTGATATTATAACTAATTTTCTCCTTAGGCCTTTTTTCCGCTTACAGGAATATCTGTATATGTGTTGTGCTTTGCTGTGTATTAACAAATTTCTCCTTAGGCCTTTTTTCCCTTTTAGTATAGCTATGTCGTATTTATTATGTGTGTCTGGCGGTAAGGTCATTAATCGGTGAGCAGCATTTTAAGGTCCTTACGGGGGGGCGGACCCATTCACGAAAGGGGCCGCCCGCGGGAGGGGCCATTGGTCTCTCTCAGAACTTCAGGGGCAGGATATGATATCCCGTATTTTAAAGGGTGCGGGGGAGGGAGTCTACGCTTTCCTCAGGCTGGTAGCCACCCCTCACAACACTATGACGTCACTAAGGTGCGCGAGTGTCTGGGCCCTCCTGTTATGGTTAAATGGAGTTCAGGGAGCGCACGTGGGCGAAACGTGCCCTGGGTTGCGCATGCGCATCTCGAACGTGAGAGCGCAGCTGTAAAAGGATCTGACACCGGTTGGCGACCTTGCCGTACGACTTTATTATTAGAATGCAGTTTAATTTTCAGGATGTTTAGATTCGGTTAGGAAACACGCTGTACTAGATATTTGTTAAGGTTAGCCCATCATACCATGTCGAAACGGATGTCAATCTAATGTTCTGAAATGTGCATTTTAATAATTGTCAGAAATGTTTATTTTATTAAAATTTTTGATTTGTTTTTATATTTTAATAAATACGGCCAGGGGGGGGCCCTGTACCCCCTGACTTCCAAAGACCCCCATGTGTTGACTGGTTGAATTGGGTAATTCAGTCAGTGTGTTAAGGGGGGAGGTGGCCGGCAGTCCAAGACCATGCTCTCTTTTGCCTGCCCCATCTCTGCCTGCTGCTACAAACCCCACCAGCTGCATCCTGCATTCACCCCTTGTGGGACGAGGGTCCCAGGGGCAACGCCATTTTACCTGCGCCACAGACTTTAATCTGTACCGAGCTGAGTATGTTTCAAGCAAACTGTGACTGTATTCGCTTAAATGAATAGACGCAAAGTGGAGGTGGGCTCAGGGGAGGCGGGGACCCTAGACGCGTTCCTTGTGCGCGCTGAGTCAGTCCTGATACACGACATTGCATTAACCAAATGGAGGCTATCTCTGGACCAGCAATGTCTTTTTGCACGTCAACCTGATAATTGTACTGTCAGCGTTTCGAGTGAGGGCCCGGAAACACCCATCGTCCCTCTACTGACTGATACCACTGCTTGCTCATTGGGCTCTATTAGTAGTAAGAACCCTAATTTGTCGGCCCATGGCATGAGTCTCAATATCGAGCAAGAGCAAGACCCAGAGACACCGAGTATTGGTGTTAGTACTAGAGGTCAGAAAGCAATGATAAACCAGGGGGGCAAAAAGGGACCGGATCAGGCAACCAGAAAGAAAAGATCTGTGGCACAGAAACAAAACCAACGAGAAACACATCAAGCTGTTCCCAGAATAACCTCCCCTGTAATGAACAAAAAAGCCTGCTCTTCTATGGCATCACTCTCTAGCAACGCCACGGCGAAACATGGCGGGACTTGTAATGCTGCTTGGCCAAGTGAGGACGATCTTTGTAAACGTTTGGGGATATTGTTTACTGACCTCCTTGCCCCCGTGATACAGAAGTTGGGCAGCATTGAAGAAAGATTAATCTCACTAGAAAGGCTAGCAGCCTCACCTCAATTAGCTAGCTCTGTTGTCGGTGATGATAATAATGGCAAGGGTGCAGGGCCTATGCTATCTAGAGGGAACTGTGCCAGGGATAAGGATATAGCCACTACAACTTATTGCCCAAATTCTAAATGTTGTCAGACCTCTAGCCAAGCCACGACGACCCCATTGCCTTCTAACTCAAGCATTGATCCTTTTATAAGTCCCCACACTCAGCCAACTCAGATGGACTGAGGTCATAATTTCCCATTGATTCGGCCTGTGACATCACAAAACCCTGAAACGCACAATATGGGGGGAGGGAGAGCTCAGGGAAACACGAAAGTAGATCTAGGTTATGTTCCACACTAGCAGTGTATAATTGAATACCTGAACAATTGCCGAATCATCACCAGCATACTGTCAGCCTTTGTAACCCATGATGAAGTGATGTAAGCACGAAACGCGTTGGGTTTTGGGACTCTGATTTGCTGTGCTGTTTTTACTCCTGTAACGACGCCGCAAACCTCCATTAAATAATTTGGTTATATTCACTCCTGTGTGGGCCTCTCCATGTTGGGCGAACTCTGAAGTGGATAGAAGCGGTCACGCCTGGGCTGCGGAAAGTGCCCCGCTGTGTATGTAGTCCTGCTGCGACGGTAAACGCTGCAGCGCAAAGGATGGGAGCCGATAAATGTGAGTTACTACAGTGGCGCGCTGCATGATTTGAGCAACACAGACCCACTTGGGATTTAATTTGTGACGAAACTGCTGTGATACGGCGACTCACTGGAGGAATACACAGGCACTACAAAGACCACGTGGCTTGTTTTTGGAAATAAATATATATATATATATATATATATATATATATATATATATTTTTTTTTTTGATCCCTAAAATCCATAAAGACTCTTACAAACCACCTGGCAGACCTATCATCTCTGCCAAGGATGGCCTGTTGGAAAATGTAACCAAATATATTGACTTTTTTCTCCAAGACTTTGTTATCTCGTTGCCATCATATGTACAAGACTCCAGCGATTTCTTAAGGAAACTGGAAGGTGTTGAGTGGCACCCTGGATACTGGTTAATCACACTTGATGTATCATCTTTATACACCAGTATAAGACACTGTGATAGTTTAAGAGCCACTCAATTTTTCTTGGACAATAGGTCAATACAGTTTGTTGAACATAACAAAATGTTAATGATGATGACCTCCTTCTGCCTGAACAATAATTATTTTCAATTCAATAATCAGTGTTTTCAACAGATCAGAGTTGTGGCCATGGGGGCCTGCTTCTCCCCCAGTTATGCCTGTCTCCATATGGGCTACTGGGAGAAGCAGGTCCTCATGGGTACACACCATCTGATCATGGCAGAGCAGATAATTCATTGGTATCGCTATATTGATGATATTTTTCTAATTTGGCGCGGTACCAAACAGGAGGCCCTGGATTTCATCACGCAGCTCAACATTAACACATTTAACCTAGAATTTACCCACCATCTGAGTCAGGAGAGCGTTTGTTTTTTAGACGTTCGGGTTTTAGTCAGCAACAACAAATTACAAACTACTTTGTTTCGTAAACCTACTGCTGGCAACACTGTCCTTCATGCGAAAAGCCATCACCCTGCACATTTGATCCGCAGCATCCCCTTTGGGGAGATGCTGCGTGTTAAACGTATTTGCAGCACGGAGGAACAGTGTAGACAGGCACAAGAGGAGATCAAAAAACGCTTTTTGTTGAGGGGATATTCTGTCACAACTATAGATTCCGCGATCAGAAAAGTCAATGCCATGTCAAGGGAGGTTGCTCTTCAACCTCGGAAGGGTGCAACAAAAGAACCTGACAATTCCAATCAGCCAGTTAGATTAGTACTAACATTCAGTCAGCAGACCCAGGCATTACGTAAGATTGTTACTAAAAACTGGAATCTTGTGAACAATGATCCAACCATAGGCCACCTCATGTCAAATAAACCTAACTTTTCTTACAAAAGGGCATTCTCACTGAGAGAAGCATTGGTTAAATCCAGCCCTGAAGTGTCAACGGTTACCCCATGGTTTAAAGCAATCAAGGGGTTCAAAAAGTGTTCCTCTTGTAAAGCCTGCCAACATTGCGTTAATAAAACCCAACGCCTGACTCCGTTCTCTGACATTCCCCGTTTGATCTCTAAGCAGCTCACATGTAAAACTGAGTATGCAGTTTATGTGCTGGAGTGTCCGTGTGCCCTGCAATATGTGGGTAGCTCCAAGTTGCAGGTGCACAAAAGGATACTCCAGCACATCAGGGCCATCAACACCGAGGACCAATCTTACCCGGTGGCGCGTCATTTTAAAGAACATCATGGCAAACAAAGTCATCTTCTGAAATATTTTGCAATTGACGCGATCCCACCCCTACGGAGAGGTGGTAATAGAGAGGCAAAACTTCGGGCACTTGAAACAAAATATATCCTTGATTTGGATACCAGAGCCCCGATGGGTCTCAATACGAGTGTTGATTTTTATACACATCTTTAAATCACACCTGAAGCCCTTGTGTTTATATTCCTCTATTCATCACCCTAGTTACATCTAACTAATTAATATTCTTTCTGCATCTAGCTTGTTAGTGTTTTGCTAGTGGGGTTTGAGATCATACAGGCTGCTATCCATCATTATTGGCTCAAGGCAACAGCATTAACTAACTGTAATTCCAACTGGCGCTCTGTTGCACTTGACTCGTAGTTGTTTTGATTTTATCAAAAATTATAAAAATTCTTTTAAAAAAATAATGAAAATATGAAATCACACCCCAAACCACTATGGGGGTCCTTTTGTCAAACACTGAATAAGCTTATTCCTGCACTTTTTTCACACGCACACCTTTCGCTCTGCGCACAAAACATATTAAACATGAATTGGTGGAATTATGGGGATTCAAACCCCTTTATTGTGAAGATACCTTGAATGATTTTAATCTGGGTACAATTTATCCGATACAGACATGAACTTATTAATTCACCCACTTGGGTTTGATTTTAAGATTGTTTGCATGGTTACCATTAGAATATTTTTCATTAGCGGATATTTGATGAAATTCTATTTTAGATTTTACAACATTACATAATATTTTGTAGTTTTGATTTCAATGATTCATCTTATTATCCGTACAATTTTAGTAAGGTTTGTTATTTAGGATTTTATCAAACATGAAATCTAACATCCCTTTTAAAATATTTTTGATGTGTTTTTACCATTGTAAATACCTCTTCATTTTTAACCCAATTCTGTTTTTCATGCCTAACAGCTGTACCTTGATAATTCACCAATCATGTTGCACCATTACTCGCACTTGCACTTTAAAATGTTTGTGTCCCTCCCCTAACGTCATGTGATCAAGGCCTCCGTGAAGGCCGAAACGTTATGCTGATGGCGATTTTTGAACTCGAATAAACATTATTTCACCTGAGCTTGGGTCGACTTTCGTTGCTGGACTAGTGTGCCTGGGAAACTGTGGTGGTACGCTGGTCCGTGTGGGACGAGTGCGATATATATATATTGTTGGACCTGGCCCTTTTGGCAGGTTCACCCCGAAACTTTTTGCTTTTTCCTAGCCTGTTTCTGGAACCTGGGTTGGTGATTTTAGGCCTCTGCGCACTTTTTCACTGTGGTACAGTGTAAAGTGCGTGTGCTCTCTGTGTATGTGTGGTGAGTGACCTGCCCTCCCATAGGAATGAATGGGGAATGTGTATGCCCATGGTAGTTCCTGATGTGTGGGGAGTGCAGGGTCGAGTTTGATATGTGTGAACTCGTGAGATTGAATGCTGCGAAATGGTGTATGCGGCATGATTGTGGCTAGTCTAGAAGTGCCACTTTGAGAAGTTGGCATAGTGAGCCTGGCCCACTGGGCGACTGTCACCTCTGTCCCTGATACTGAAGGGACTTCCCTATAACCAGTCCTAGCTGGTTCTCACACTGCCTACACAAAGACTTCAAAGACTTTTCTGTGTATAAGAAGGGGCTTTTCCCCCTGGGAAGCTCTGGGACCTTTGCAGCATGAAGAAGCTGCATTTCCCTGCAGAGAGCGCTTTATTTTTACTTGCTTGGGAGCGCTTGATTCGTATTTCTAGCGCCTGAAAGCGCTGTGGTTCTCCCTGAGCGCCTAGGAGAGCTCTGTCTGTTTGCTAGCGCTGGGAGAGCCGTGGATTGCCCGTTGGCGCTTAAGAGCGCTTTGTTTGCAGAGGCCGGTGCCCACCCGGCATGACCAGCGAAACCGAGGACTTCCCGAGCACTGGGAGCGCTTTATTTTTAAGGCCGGTGCCCACCCGGCATTTGCTGCTTCTGCATTCGGAATCACCGCCGCTGCCCGGGACGAAGCACCGAAGTGGCCGCGCTAGGATTGGCCCGCTGTTGGGGGCTCGTCCCGGTGGGCCGCGCTGCCATTGGCTGGCCGGTCCGGGATTGTTTGGTGATGTTTCCCCGGGCCGCGCTGTGATTGGCTGCCGGCCCAGGGAAGGGGGAAGAATGATGGCGGCGGCTGCTGCGGGGCTCCCGTGACCGAGAGGGAGCCCCGAGAGAAAGAGGGGAAGCTATGCCGATTTGCGTTCTCCCACTGTGGGAGAAGGACCAGAGGAGAAATGGTGCCACCGGAGGTGAGGCGAGGCCGATGTGGGGCTCCCGTGAGCTGATGGGAGCCCCGGGATGTGCAGTGAGTCACGAGGCATAGTGCCGTGCCTTCCCCCGCCGGAGCGGCTGAAAGGAGAGCCGCATGGACGAGAACTGCCCCAGGAGCCGCTGCCGCACAGGGAAGCTGGTAAGTGCGGGCGTCTTGGCTCAGGGGCAGTGCTTGTGGTCGAGTCCCCCGTGAGGGACTCCAACGGCGGCCACATACTTGCTGAGAGCCCGAGAGGCTCCCACTGAGGGGACACTGTGGTGTAGAGCCGGAGAGGCTCTTGGGGCATTCATATGTGTTAGAGTCCCCAGGAGAGAGGCTCCACCGACCCCCACAGTTATTTACAGAGCCTGCTAGGCTCAGGGGGCATATTTGTTCAGAGCCTGTGTGGCTCCAGCATTTGGCCGCAGTGTGATGTCAGAGCCTGCGTGGCTCCAACGATTGAGCGCAGTTCTGTCCCTGAGGGCTAGTGAGAGCCCTGCCGCAGTTCGGCATCCCGGCTGCCCAGCAATTAGTGGGCAGCTGCACCGTTTAGGTCTTGTGTGTTCCCAGGTGCCCAGCAAGTAGTGGGCACCTGCTACGTTTAGGCTTGTGCTTGGACTGGCGCTGCATGGCAGCGCCCCCTGACATTAAGACTCAGGGCGTCCTAGCCCCAACAAGGCCAGTTGGCCTAGGGACTGCCACAGGTGGTGGCTTATGTAAGGTTGTGCGCAATTGTATGGTTTTTATTCCTGCACCTCTGAATGTTTTTAGACATCATGTGACTTTTGCGCTATTGTATTGTTATGGTACCTCTGAATGTATTTTTATTGCATCATGTGCTTGTTCTTAACACCGCTGAATGTGTAGGTTTATGCATCATGTGTTCCCCTTTACTACTCTTCTGAATGTATATTTATGCATCATGGGTAATGTGTTCTTTCCTAGACCCCTAAATGCTGTGTGATACTTAGGTGGTTGTTCTTTTTAGTACAGGTGGTCCAAGTGAGGTCCTGGTCCCCTGCGTGACATCTCCTAAGGTGTTTAGGGTTGCGTAGGTGGTACTTACCTGTTACCAGTAGATACTGGTTGTGATTTACAACTGTTATTCTTTTTGCTATACTTATTCTAAGTTCTACAAGTGCTATTTCTATATCTACAAAGTGTTGATTCTGACAGTGGCCCATGTGGCCCTATCCTGTACATAATCCCTTATGAATGTTGCCCGTGCCAGTTGGCACAATGTACATGTGTGATTTTTATCTGATGTGTTTTGACAATACAAAAGTTATTTTAATATAACCTTGTGTGGAGTTCCTTTTGTGGTGTGCCTAGTATGTTGTTGCTGTTGTGTGCTGGCGCAAATGCTTTACACATCGCCTCCGAGTTTAGCCTTACTGCTTGTGCCAAGCTACCAAGGGGGTGAGCAGGGGTTATCTTGGCGTGTGACTTCCTTGCCCTGACTAGAATGGTGGTTTCTGCCTGGCTTTGGCGTCAGTTTCAGCCTACCAGAAATAGCCAGTTCTAACATTGTTGGTCAGCGGTGCGGATTTGGACTTGTGTTTGCGCAGTGCCACAGCGACAACCGGCTACATTACAAAACTCTGCAATATTTTCAGATAGTCACATGTTTGGGATTATTGTTTTTTTATTTTGTTTTTCCTCAAGAGTGTCATTTTCAGATGGTGTTCCTGCGCTTTATGTTTAGTGGCAGATGAGAGAAAATGACAGGCGGGATGCCAGTAGAGGGGGAGGTTCCCATAGATTAGGAATCCCTTGCTGGGTCCAGTGTCCAATCCCTGTTTCTGTTCCTGTGTGGGTAGATGGAAGAGAGGGAGTGTGGAGGAGAAATGGCTTGCTTGGGAGGGTAGTTATCACCTGAGTGTAGCGTGTGTGTCTGGATTCCCCAGTATGGTAGGATCCAGTGGTGGCAGCTTAAATGTCTCCAGTGCGTGAAGTCCCATTCCCAGTTCCCAGAGTATGGTGCCTGGTGCTCAGTAAGAGGGTGACAGGTTGAAAGGTCAGAGGCAGTGAGGAACTGTCTCACCAGTCTGGAGGGGGAGTGTGTGGATGAGTGCTGTGTTGAACTGAAGGAGTTGGTGTGAGGTTTTTTTTAAGGAGCTTGCACGTGAGGTGTACCTCTGGTGGTGTGCAGGAGGTCCTGTAGAGGCACTGGACAGGAAGGTGGATGTCTGGCGGTGTGCTGGATGTCTTGCAGAGGCATTAGGGAGTGATTCTAAAAGTAGTGGCTTGTGTATCTGATGATCCTGTGTAGGTGAAGAGGTTCATGTGTAGCCCAGCTAGGTCCCATTAGGATGGGAGGGGTGTAGGGGCTCATGTCCTGTCTCAGTGGAGGTGGAGTGAGTGTGGGACGGTGTGTCCCACGTTGGCCCGAAACCCTGTCTCAGGGCCTGGAGGTTTCCCTAAGGGAGCGCCAGGTCAGGGGCCTAGGCTGTACTTACAGGTCATTTGAGGAGGATCTTCCTGTGTCTAGAGGACGGGGAGTGTCTGTAACCAGAACTCCGGCGGTCCTGGTGTTGGGCTGTACCGCTCCTAAGTGGAGGGTGCAGAAGTCCTGGTTCACTAGGCATTTGACCGTCTAGAGTGCTTGACCATTTTTTGGGGCTCTGGAGGTCGATCCCCGAGGAGGGGGGAGGCCAGGTTCAGGTTCAGCCTGACCTGGAGGGAAGGGCATCTGTAATCAGTGTCCTGACCGGGTGTTTGGCTTCTAGGGGTACCGCTCCAAGGTGGGAGGGTGCAGAACTCTGGAAGGGGGTGCAGAGGGACGGTGTCCTTACTTCTGACCCCCGTGCAACCTGAGGGTTTAGATCCTAGGTTGGGAGATTAGGAAGCTTCCAGGTCAAGAGGAATCTCTGCCAAAGTAGATCAGCTGAAGAGACTGAGGAGGCTGCCCTTGCTGTGTGTTCTGGGGCCCACCTGCAGTCTGTTGTTTCTACTAAGGTGGAGGAAAGGGGATTTTGCTGTGGGCTGTGTCCCCCCACCTGCTTGAAGAGGGACTGGGCTGTGTGCTTTGTACCTCAGGAGTGAAATAGTTTCCAGGTGGTAGACCAGTGATGGAGTGAGGTCCTGATCTGGTAGGAGAGTTGTTCTGGTGGGTGCTTCCCTGGGAGGGTGCGGAACCCCAGAAGTAGAGGTAGGGTGGGGCATTTTTGCCCGTGACCTCTGGTCAGCCTGAGGGTATGGTCCCTAGGTTGAAGGATCAGTGGTAGTTGTAGTTACACTGTGAGGGAGAGTGGAGAATGGCTATTGTGTGCCAGGGGTTACTGCCCCCCACTCTGTGGATTGGTCAGGACCTGTGATATTTGGATGGCCTAGGGCCTGGTCCTGGCTGTGGATGACTAGTGTGTACCAGTGGGGTACCCTAGTTGTGCCAGAGAGCTTTCGTTGAGGGAAATCTATGTAGGTTCAGAGTGGCGAAAAACTGGAAGGTGTCCCTGCCTTGCGGGCCCGTGTCCGTGTTTTGTCGCCCAAAGCAAGGAAGCTCATCAGTGGAGTGATTGGTCTACCCTGCGTTTTGGCTGGAAGGGGGTTGTGTTGGACCTGGCCCTTTTGGCAGGTTCACCCCGAAACTTTTTGCTTTTTCCTAGCCTGTTTCTGGAACCTGGGTTGGTGATTTTAGGCCTCTGCGCACTTTTTCACTGTGGTACAGTGTAAAGTGCGTGTGCTCTCTGTGTATGTGTGGTGAGTGACCTGCCCTCCCATAGGAATGAATGGGGAATGTGTATGCCCATGGTAGTTCCTGATGTGTGGGGAGTGCAGGGTCGAGTTTGATATGTGTGAACTCATGAGATTGAATGCTGCGAAATGGTGTACGCGGCATGATTGTGTCTAGTCTAGAAGTGCCACTTTGAGAAGTTGGCATATTTGTGTAATTTGTGCCTGGCGTGTGATTGGCTGGTGAGCCTGGCCCAGAGTGCCTGGGCCTGCTTGTGGATTGACTGTCTGGTTTCAGGGTGACAGGGGCTGCAGAGCCCCAGGAGGTTGTCTGAGTCAGCCCGTAGATGAAAGGCAGAATCTGCTGCCAAGGAAGTGGGTGGAGATCGCACCTGATAGTGAGTGAGGCTGTGCCTGTCTGCCACAATGCTGGCTCCACCCCCCCGCTGGGCGACTGTCACCTCTGTCCCTGATACTGAAGTGACTTCCCTATAACCAGTCCTAGCTGGTTCTCACACTGCCTACACAAAGACTTCAAAGACTTTTCTGTGTATAAGAAGGGGCTGTGTCCCCTTCCAAAATGTTCTTGTTTCTGACTTGAATCTGCCAGGGGCGTGCTGCTGATGGGGCTCAGGGGAATCCCTGAGCCCTGCCCAGCCCCTGGACACCTGATGGACTTTCCTCGACTCCTCGGGGACCCCTCTGCCTGGCTTGGGCTGATGGGGGGACTTGGCTTTGCCCCCTGGGAAGCTCTGGGACCTTTGCAGCATGGAGAAGCTGCATTTCCCTGCAGAGAGCGCTTTATTTTTACTTGAACCCTCTTTGTTGCCTGCTGGCGCTTGGGAGCGCTTGATTCGTATTTCTAGCGCCTGGAAGCGCTGTGGTTCTCCCTGAGCGCCTGGGAGCGCTCTGTCTGTTTGCTAGCGCTGGGAGCGCCGTGGATTGCCCGTTGACGCTTAAAAGCGCTTTGTTTGCAGAGGCCGGTGCCCACCCGGCATGACCAGCGAAACCGAGGACTTCCCGAGCACTGGGAGCGCTTTATTTTTAAGGCCGGTGCCCACCCGGCATTTGCTGCTTCTGCATTCGGAATCACTGCCGCTGCCCGGGACGAAGCACCGAAGGGGCCGCGCTAGGATTGGCCCGCTGTTGGGGGCTCGTCCCGGTGGGCCGCGCTGCCATTGGCTGGCCAGTCCGGGATTGTTTGGTGATGTTTCCCCGGGCCGCGCTGTGATTGGCTGCTGGCCCGGGGAAGGGGGAAGAATGATGGCGGCGGCTGCTGCGGGGCTCCCGTGACTGAGAGGGAGCCCCGAGAGAAAGAGGGGAAGCTGTGCCGATTTGCGTTCTCCCTCTGTGGGAGAAGGACCAGAGGAGAAATGGTGCCACCGGAGGTGAGGCGAGGCCGATGCGGGGCTCCCGTGAGCTGATGGGAGCCCCGGGATGTGCAGTGAGTCATGAGGCATAGTGCCGTGCCTGCCCCCGCCGGAGCGGCTGAGAGGAGAGCCGCATGGAGGAGAACTGCCCCAGGAGCCGCCGCCGCACAGGGAAGCTGGTAAGTGCGGGCGTCTTGGCTCAGGGGCAGTGCTTGTGGTCGAGTCCCCCGTGAGGGACTCCAACGGCGGCCACATACTTGCTGAGAGCCCGAGAGGCTCCCACGGAGGGGACATTTTGGTGTAGAGCCGGAGAGGCTCTTGGGGCATTCATATGTGTCAGAGTCCCCAGGAGAGAGGCTCCACCGACCCCCACAGTTATTTACAGAGCCTGCTAGGCTCAGGGGGCATATTTGTTCAGAGCCTGTGTGGCTCCAGCATTTGGCCGCAGTGTGATGTCAGAGCCTGCGTGGCTCCAATGATTGAGCGCAGTTCTGTCCCTGAGGGCTAGTGAGAGCCCTGCCGCAGTTCTGCATCCCAGCTGCCCAGCAATTAGTGGGCAGCTGCACCATTTAGGTCTTGTGTGTTCCCAGGTGCCCAGCAAGTAGTGGGCACCTGCTACGTTTAGGCTTGTGCTTGGACTGGCGCTGCATGGCAGCGCCCCCTGACATTGAGACTCAGGGCGTCCTAGCCCCAACAAGGCCAGTTGGCCTAGGGACTGCCACAGGTGGTGGCTTATGTAAAGTTGTGCGCAATTGTATGGTTTTTATTCCTGCACCTCTGAATGTTTTTAGACATCATGTGACTTTTGCGCTATTGTATTATTATGGTACCTCTGAATGTATTTTTATTGCATCATGTGCTTGTTCTTAACACCGCTGAATGTGTAGGTTTATGCATCATGTGTTCCCCTTTACTACTCCTCTGAATGTATATTTATGCATCATGGGTAATGTGTTCTTTCCTAGACCCCTAAATGCTGTGTGATACTTAGGTGGTTGTTCTTTTTAGTACAGGTGGTCCTAGGGAGGTCCTGGTCCCCTGCGTGACATTCTCCTAAGGTGTTTAGGGTTGCGTAGGTGGTCCTTACCTGTTACCAGTAGATACTGGTTGTGATTTACAACTGTTATTCTTTTTGCTATACTTATTCTAAGTTCTATAAGTGCTATTTCTATATCTACAAAGTGTTGATTCTGACAGTGGCCCATGTGGCGCTATCCTGTACATAATCCCTTATGGATGTTGCCCGTGCCAGTTGGCACAATGTACATGTGTGATTTTTATCTGATGTGTTTTGACAATACAAAAGTTATTTTAATATAACCTTGTGTGGAGTTCCTTTTGTGGTGTGCCTAGTATGTTGTTGCTGTTGTGTGCTGGCGCAAATGCTTTACGCATCGCCTCCGAGTTTAGCCTTACTGCTTGTGCCAAGCTACCAAGGGGGTGAGCAGGGGTTATCTTGGCGTGTGACTTCCTTGCCCTGACTAGAATGGTGGTTTCTGCCTGGCTTTGGCGTCAGCCTTAGCCTACCAGAAATAGCCAGTTCTAACATATATATATATATATATATATATATATATATATATATACATATATATATATATATATATATATATATATATATATATATATATATATATATATATAAAACAAGGCTCCTCCTCAGCACGCTCTGCGCTCGCAGACACCGCTTCCACACCAGCAGCAATGAGGAACGGACCAACGAAGTCACCAAAAGATGTTTTTATTACAAAACAGAACCAGCGACGCGTTTTGAGCTAAAAAGCCCTTGTTCACGCTGCAACATGTTTAGGAATAATGATGCTTTTTTATATGCTTATGGTGACGACATCACCGCCCCCTAGTGGTGATCACCAGTGCCACATGTGTAACAAATAGTGAAAACATACTGACGCTGTTAGTCTTTTTTCGCCTTTTTGGCACGTAATACATGGAGACAATACAATTCCTGGTTAAATCCAAGTAGATTCCCCACTGCTTTTTTAATTTATGGTACAGGGAGGCAATACAATTCCTGGTTAAATCCAAGTGAATTCCGTACTACCCCATCAGGATGGTTGCTAAAACTCCAAATATCGTAGGATGTAAACAATCAATAAACCATCAAGAAAAAGGGGATTAAATAGATCATCTCTAATATTGTATGTATATGTGCAAATTAATGCGTTATAGCAGCGAAAGTTAAAGTGCAGTAAGTGTATAAAAAAGTGCATAAGTAAAGAAATATTATAAGAGGTACAAAGTGCAAGGGAAAGCCGCATTCCCATTAGAATAGAGATACCTAATGCTTCATATTGATCAACATTTTCAATTTCACGAATTCATAATGGATTGCATTATTTGGTAAAAGGTTCTCTAAAATTTACTAATGGTAAAACTATGTATCAAAAATATTAAAAACGAGAATATGTAAAAATAATATCATATCTCATATATATACACACACACTCACTTATATCAAAAGACAACTAAACAATACAAAAAACCCCTATACCGAAGACCAAAAAATATATATATATACACACATCTATATATATATACACACTTATCTACTCTAAATTCGAATAATATAATTCAAGTATAAGACTAGACAAAAATCAAGTTCTAAACACTCAGATATCAGGATAAATACAAAACTGTAAAATACCAATGGAGTAGATGCAAGTATATGTTTAGAAAGAATACATGTAAATCGTTAAATCGTAGGTTTATAAACACAGAAACAATTTCGCAACAAATCGGTACAGTAAAAAATAGTAGGAGTAGAAATGTAGTCTGCCAAATTGAAAATGGAGTATAATGTACCTTCTAATAGGGAACCTAACTAGTAGGCCAAAGACTACACATGGAAATGAATACTGGAGCATTACTGCAGGTTCAGAGAAATTGCAACCAAAAACTTAGATATTTATAAATAATGGTGCATTTCTTCAATGTTGTTAAGCCCATTAGGCCAGCGGCTATCGAGCTCGAGAATAAATCGAGACTCCAGTTTTCTTAGCTGTAATTCTTGATCACCCCCTCTTTTGAAGCATGGTACAGCTCCAATAACAAAGTAACTGAGGTGTTTCAAATCTTTATTGTGTACCCGTTTAAAATGCCGGGCAACCGGATAAGCCGGGTCGCTATGTAATATAGCCCGTAGATGCTGTAAGATCCGGACATGCACCTGGAGCTTAGTGCTGCCAACATATCTAAGCCCACAGGTGCATGCCAGGACGTAGACAGCATGATCTGTCCTACAGGTATAGTGACCAGTAATCGGTTTAGGAACTGTACTGAAAGGGGTAGAATAGTGTGTAGTAGTAGTACCGAATTTGCATGCACGACAACTAGTGCATCTATAGAAACCTTTAGTAGGGCGTAACCAAGGTTTTTTCGTTTTTAGTTCAGGGGCTGTCTTATCCAAAGAGTTGCCCATAGTTTTTGCGCGTCTAAAAGTCACAGTAGGGGTAGCTGGTAGTCTGGTGTTAAGTATGGGATCACTCAAAACAATTGGCCAATTCTTATTTAAAATGGACCTAAGTTTTTCTGTCCTCTCTGCTGTACGTGGTAATTAGACGTGGGCATTCCAACTGGGGCTCAATATTACTAGAGTCTTCAGTTTCGGAAATGGATACAGGAAAGAGGCTCTCCCTAGATCTGGATAAGGATTTTTTCATAGCTGCATTTAAGATAGTATCTGAATAGCCCCGAGCTTTTAATCTAGTCATGCGGTCTCCTAGACAATTATTATAGTCTACAGGGGAGCTACAAATCCTTTTTAGCCTCAAGATTTCGCCATACGGGATTCCTGAAATGGTGTGTCTCGGATGCATGCTAGTAGCGTGCAATGTAGCATTGCCCGCTGTGGGTTTTCTGTGTAGTGTTGTATGCAGCGTACAGTTAGAAACATATACCTCAACATCTAGAAATTGAATTCTGGTTTTATCAATATGCGCTGTAAAGTTGAGATTGAGCGCATTGTTATTGATATCTTGAATAAATAGAAGGGCTTCCTCTTTACTACCTCTCCAGGCAATAAATATGTCATCAATATACCTCAGAAAGCACATCACGTGTCCCTCCATCCAAGCTTTATGGCGTATATTGAGGACCTGCTCCTCCCACCAGCCAACGTGCAAGCACGCATAGCTGGGAGAGAAGCAGGCCCCATCGCCACTCCTCTTAGTTGTCTATATATCTCCTTACCAAAGGAGAAAAAATTGTTATTCAGACACCATTCTATGAGGCTCCAAATGACCTTATTATGTTCATAGTACATGATTGATCTGCTGGAGAGGTAATGTTGTATTGCGGAAAGCCCTTGTACATGGTCTATACTAGTATACAATGCCTCTACGTCCAATGAGATAAGCCACATATCACTGTCCCACTTAATGTTGGAAATTTTGGTGATAAAGTCACTTGTATCCCGGGTAAAGCTAGGGAGATGTTTCACAAAATCCTGGAGGAAAAAGTCAATATATTCCCCCACTTTCTCACCCACGCTACCTATGGCCGATACAATGGGCCTGCCAGGTATAGGTTGTATATCTTTGTGCACCTTCGGGATGAGGTAAAGAGAGGGCAAGATAGGAAAAGCAATATACATAAATTTGTACTCCTCAGATGAAATCAAACTCTCTCTTTTCCATTGACTTAACATCTTGTGGAGTTTAGAAGTAGCATTCTCATATTCCTTTTGTGAGGCTATAGTATAGCATAAAGGGTCTCCAAGCTGGCGTTTGGCCTCCTTAATATAATCCAATTTGGGCCAGATTACCAGATTGCCTCCCTTATCTGATTTCTTTATCACGATATCTGGATTATCTTCCAATTTCCTCATCAACTTGTCATAAGCGCATTTTGTGTGTATCTCTTTTTTTCGATGTTTGTTATTTACTTGTATATAAAGTTTTTTAATGTCATTGGTAACGCCGTCATTAAAGGTATCGATCCCATCCTTGGGCATCAAAGGGATGAATTTCGATTTGCTACGAAAAGGACTCAAACCAGCACCTTTTTGGACAATGGGTATTTGCCTTAAACGACTTTGTGTGGCCTCTTCAGGGTCTAATTCCAAATCATTATGGGAGTCCAGCAATTCATTAGCATCCAAAAAAGTATGGGTATCAGATGCACATAATTCATGTATCAGATTGGACTCTGTTTCCTCATTTGATTTATTAAGGTCTTTAGCAGTTTGTAAGGCAAAATGTTTTTTCAGTTTCAGCTTTCTTATAAAGCGGAAGAGGTCCACTCTGGTCATAGCATAATTAAGGCTCTGTATAGGTGAATAATTCAAACCTAACAAAAGTAATTGTTCTTCAGCTTTATTCAGGGTAACGTTAGACAAATTGATGATAGTGTTGTCAACTAGCGACGTTTCCCCCATGTTTTTTTCTTTTTCTTTTGTTGTTGCTGTGCACCGGCGCTGTTTACATCTGCGCCGTCGTGCTTTCCGACGTTGGTTCCTCCTTTGCCTGTTTGTGAGTTGGGTTGCCAAGACCTCAGAGTTTGGAGTCTCTCCTCCACCACAAAATCCATTTCTTGCTGGAGATTGAATGCTTCCAGTCCCATTAAGTTTAAATCCGAGCTTGTGGAGCCGGATGATAGTGATTCTATACTAGATACACTTGTTATAGATAAGGTCTTGTTGTTTTGCTCGGCTCCCTCATTGTTAGAAGCACCTAATGCTGCTGTGCTAATACTTGTAGCTGGATTGACATTGTTAGTATTGCCTCCCGTAGCATTTTTCTTCTTGGTATAGGCTTGCCTTTTTGCTGTGTTATATTTTCGCGAGAATGTAAAAATCCTGCCGTAGCGGTAATCGTCGGCATCACGAGTGAACTTGGTGGCCTTTCTGATTTTAATTTTTTCCTCATGTTTACGTAATTGTTCGTTCATGCTGTCCGTTAATTGTTTGATTTCTGAGGGTTCCGGGCAAGCGTTTATTTCCATTTCCATGGTTTTAATTTTGTCCAACAATTTTGCTCGGTCGCTCACAGCATATTTGATTAAAATGCAAACCAGATTCATAGACGCCGCAAGGTTGCTCTCCCTCCACTCCTGCAGCATCGCCGGATCCGGATTGTCAAAACAAGGCGCCAATATAAGACGCAATCCATATATTATATATATATATATATATTACCTACTGGCGGTCGCCAGTAGGTATATATAGTTAGGATTTATTCTCTATGGGATTTTTTAAAATTCTATGTCGAATAACTTTGGCGTTTGAGGACGGAATTGGCTGCAATTTTCAGGAAAATGGAACATTTTGTTTCTGAGCAGCCCCTGAAAATTTGGGGGGGTTTCGTCAAGGGGGGGCCGAGAAAAAAGGGGGGTCCCAAAACGCGTTTTTCCCATGCAATTTTCCATAGGGCGGTTGGACTCACTTTTAGCTCGAACGGCTGAATGGATTTCCACGAAACTTGGCAAAATTGTAGGGACTGGTAGCCCGATGTGCCTTTGCTAGGTCTCAATATATGTGCTCCAGTGGATTTTGAGAAATTAACGTTAAAAAAAATATATATATCTGTAAGCGCGCTCCGGGCAGCGCCCCGGTTCGCGTACCTGACGCGTAACGGAACTTCGCGAAGCGAAGCTGATTGGCTCTCCGGTGTCTGTCAACATTCTAAACAGTACGGAGCGGCCGCCATCTTGTCTCTTGGTAGGATCGAGAGACAAGAGAAGGCCAAAACAAAGGGGTAAATGACCATAAGGGGGCATAGCAGATCCTCCCTGAACCCCTAGGTTTGATGTGGAGGCTTTAAAAGGGCCCGCGGGGAAATTGTTTTTTAAAAAATCTTTTTTTTTGCGTGGGGAGCGCCCGGTACGCGCACCGGGAAGCGGTCTTGGGAGCGTACTATAAGGAAAAAAGAATGATAGACTTTTTAAATATTGTATGTTTATTGATTGTTCATTTTGTTGTTTTTTTTTTGTGCTTTTTTTTATTAAATATAAATTTATTTTTGTGATTCTTTTTCCAAATTTAACAGAACATTTAACAACACATTGTCGGAAATGTCCTCATTTTCAATCAGCGAATCTACTGCATCTACACATTGAACTAATTCATGGTCCCGTGATTCATCCAGGAAATCTGAGTCATCATTGTCCTCAATATCTTTTTCTGTGTTGTTCTCCAGAACAATTTTGAAGGAAATATTCTGCTCTCCTTCCATTTTCTTGCTGTAATTTGCATAAAAAATAAATATATCAGTAGAGATAGGGCACTGTTGGGTTTAAGTTCAGACAGGTACTTGTGAGTTTATAACAGAGAAGTAATCTATGGGCATTGTATGGTTTCAGGCGTGAAGTAGTACTATTAAAAAGTGCCTGTGAAGAAGCCTAAGTAAATTCATAATTATACCACAGAAACCTAAATCAATCCATAATTATAATAAACAAGCCTTTCTCAATGTCTAACTCTTACAGAGGGACAGTATCTAACTATCTAAAAATGTTTTCCCAAATTAATTTAAAGTGCATGACATAGTTCTCCTTTCAAATTTACAAAATAACTTCTTACCTTTTTAAAAACAAGTTTAAGTTGTCAGTGAAAATGCTCTTGGAATGTACTTCAGGAAGTAGTAGTCAAAATGGTTGTGTTTCTCTCTCTTTCTTTATATATGTTCAGGTACATAACCAATCAAATGTCAGGTAAAAAAAGTAGAAAATGAAAGTAACATTTTAATTGGTTGTCAATTCCAACAATTCAGATGTGTTTTGTGAAGTAATTTACCTCAGGGTATTTAGAGAGGTCTACAGGCTAAATGGCTAAATGGAATTCCAACCAAATTTGTGAGAATGGTAGGGATTGGTATGTAGTATGAGCTAATCTATATTTGGTGAAAGTGTCTCCAGTGGTTTTTCTGTATATTACTTTCCCACCTTTTTTGAGCGAGCGCTTCCCGGTGCGCGCCCCGGTACGCGAACAGGCAGCGTTACGGGAGTCCTCCATTTTGTGTTTCGGTAGATTTGAGATACAAGATGGAGGGCAAATAATGTTGAGAATGGGTAGAAGGGGGCACGGTAGACGTATCCTGACCCCCTAGGTTTTCTGAGGGTGGCTGAGGAGGCCCATATGTGCGAAAAAAAAACATTTTGTTTCAAATTTTCGCACGGTTAGCGACCGGTGCGCGTACCGGGTAGCGCTCCGGGGAGCGTACTTTGGTGAAAATTAGTGAAAAAAGTTAGAGTAAAATAATAATTTGAGTGATCAGATGTAGGGTAGCTCTGAAAAGAGCTTTTGGGTCCTGTGGCTGATTTAGGTACCTACAAGTAGGTACCAATGCACAGTCTTAAATTCAGGATGAAAATTCTGTTCCCTTCATCTGAGAAGTGAACTCCATCTGCTCTGTAGATATCTTGCATGTAGTAACGCAAGTTATTGTTGTAGATGGAGCCCATTCCATGGTCTCTCATGTAAGCTGAAACAGACTTATTTACATGCTTCCTCGATTTCTCAATTTGTGGACAAAATTGGTTGGACCACCTCCATTTCTGTCTTTGGCATATATTTGAATATACCAAGGCAGTTTGAGGAAAAAGTGCCATCAATTGGTCAAAGGTGTCTTTTAAAAGCATTTCCAGACCTACCCCAGTCAAAGTGCCCAAGTCATTTCCTCCACAGTGCACAATTAACAGGTCAGGTTTTGGCAAATGCAAAAAGGTTTTCACCAATGGTATCAATTGGTGACATCTTAATCCTCTGTGGCCAATCCAGTTGATTTCCACATTTTGTAAATTGAGGTTGTGTAAATTTCTGTTATCAGCATACCTTTGAGCCCAGTGGATGGATAATTCCAACAATACAGACAGAAAACATGGTGAGAGGAGGTTCTGCTGCAGTCAGATGAAGTGTGGGAATGAAATGGCAGTTGGAACAGTAGGAGTATGTAATGAAAAAAACTGTGGAGTTTCTGTGGTAATTAATCAGTAGCAGTGATTGGTGGATTTTGATTGCTGAAAACAGAAAGTTAGGGTGCATGGATGAGTTCTTTGAAAGATGTAATTTGAATGGTCAAGAAAAAATCATTTTATGAAAGATTGCACTGGATACGCAGGTGTACTGAGAGTTCAGAGTTCAATTGAAACATTGTTGTGTGAACTTGCAAACATGAGAGGTCTTTCAGGAGGTGGTTGCTACGGAAAAAAGGCAGAAAGGGCAGAAGGGGGAAGGGTGTTGATTTGAAAAAAGTGAGGGAAGAGTTTTGATTGGGTGACATGAGAGATATGTGTGATGAATTACAGCATTTCTGTGCCATTGTTGGTTGCAGCCTCTGGAGTGCATACCTTTTGCTCTGCTGAAGACAAATTGGTGTGTGTGTCTGAGACTGTTTTGAAACTCAAAAAGTATTTGCTAAGGTGAGAAAAGATTCATTTAATTTAGATAGAGAATAGTATGCTTTAGGGAGAAAATTATGAAGAAAGTTGTGTATTTAAAATGTTGTTTTGTTTCATAGGTTGCTTGGGGCATATTTACAAGGCCTTTGAGTCCCTTTGATGTTATTTTTCCCATTTTAATTTAAGACATTTCCCCGTGGTGCAAGGTCCTTGTAAATACGCCCCCATGTGTGCTTGGCAAATTTAAATTTTGTTTCTTTGAGTTACATAGCCATGTTAAAAGTGATGCAAAAATGGTGCAAGGGCCTTCAAAATACGCTTTCATGTGTGTTAGGGCATTTTAAGTCACTTCCCCATGAATGTAGTTGAATAACTGCTTTACTTGATGTGTTTAAAAACGTTTATTGAAGTCATTTAAGTTTCTTGATATGTACTGCTAGAGTTTCATAGGCTGCTTGGGGCATATTTACAAGGCCTTTGAGTCCCTTTGATGTTATTTTCCCCATTTTAATTTAAGTCATTTCCCCGTGGTGCAAGGTCCTTGTAAATACGCCCCCATGTGTGCTTGGCAAATTTAGATTTTGTTTCTTTGAGTTACATAGCCATGTTAAAAGTGATGGGAAAATGGTGCAAGGGCCTTCAAAATATGCTTTCATGTGTGTTAGGGCATTTTAAGTCACTTCCCCTTGAATGTAGTTGAATAACTGCTTTACTTGATGTGTTTAAAAAAGTTTATTGAAGTCATTTAAGTTTCTTGATATGTACTGCTAAAGTTTCATAGGCTGCTTGGGGCATATTTACAAGGCCTTTGAGTCCCTTTGATGTTATTTTCCCCATTTTAATTTAAGTCATTTCCCCGTGGTGCAAGGTCCTTGTAAATACGCCCCCATGTGTGCTTGGCTAATTTAAGTACTGATAGGGTGTGCTTCTACATAGGACCTGTGTTGTGTTTTCAAATTATGACCAGAAAATCGTTTTGTTTTTTTTAAAACGCTTTTCACATTTATGAGAAGGTCATATTGGTGTCTGCTTCTTTAAATGAATATTGAACTGAGAAATATTAAACTGAGGCTTATGTAAGTGTCAAAGGAGGTGAGTATTGTACATTGCTCTGTTGCATACAGTCCTCATCCCTTGCGTACTCTTGGATATGCTAGACTAAATCTGCTCAATGAGATAACTAAGCTGAGGAAACACAGGTGATGTGATTGTGAATTGAGCATAAATATTTGCACGTTTTTCAATTACATCACCTGTGTTTCCTAACATTACGAATCACATTGTGCAGATGAGGTTTAGGCCTGTCCAGGGAGATAGAGGAGGTCTGGCCTTTGTTCAAGAGTGCAGTGGACATGACTCACTTCATTGGTAGGCCTGCACATGTATTATCTCCTCTGTACTCTTCAACAAGCCTAAATTTCATCTGCAACCCTGAGTAGGCCTCACCTCAAACAAACCTCTGGATAGGCCACACCTTATCGTCATCCTGAATCAATCATTTAAAATGTTAGGGGCAGATTTATGATGGCCGTGCGCCTCTTTTGTGCCGCTGTTGCGTCACTTTTGTGATGCAGCAGTGATGCAAAAGATGCACCATGTTGCAAGACAGGCCTCACTTCATCTCCAACAAGATACCGTCAGTTTAAACTGTAAACATTTAGGACTGTGTAGGGGGCATGGAGAAGCTGAATCTTCTGTAAATGTCAAAATTGTTGCATACAGTGCTGAACTTCTGCGTAGTCTTTGATGTGTTAGTTTCCATCTGCACAATGAGATACCTAAGCAAAGGAAACACAGGTGATGTGATTGTGAAATGAGGAAAAGAAATTCCACATTTTTCAATTACATCACCTGTGTTTCCTAACATTATGAATCACATTGTGCAGTTGAGGTTTAGGCCTGTCCAGGGAGATAGAGGAGGTCTAGCCTTTGTTCAAGAGTGCAGTGGACATGACTCACTTCATTGGTAGGCCTGCACATGTATTATCTCCTCTGTACTCTTCAACAAGCCTACATTTAATCTGCAACCCTGAGTAGGCCTCACCTCAAACAAACCTCTGGATAGGCCACACCTTATCGTCATCCTGAATCAATCATTTAAAATGTTAGGGGCAGATTTATGATGGCCGTGCGCCTCTTTTGTGCCGCTGTTGCATCACTTTTGTGATGCAGCAGTGATGCAAAAGATCCACCATGTTGCAAGACAGGCCTCACTTCATCTCCAACAAGATACCGTCAGTTTAAACTGTAAACATTTAGGACTGTGTAGGGGGCATGGAGAAGCTGAATCTTCTGTAAATGTCAAAATTGTTGCATACAGTGCTGAACTTCTGCGTAGTCTTTGATATGTTAGTTTCCATCTGCACAATGAGATACCTAAGCAAAGGAAACACAGGTGATGTGATTGTGAAATGAGGAAAAGAAATTCCACATTTTTCAATTACATCACCTGTGTTTCCTAACATTATGAATCACATTGTGCAGTTGAGGTTTAGGCCTTTCCAGGGACACAGAAGAGGTCTGGCCTTTGTTCAAGAGTGAAGTGGACATGACTCACTTCATTGGTAGGCCTGCACATGTATTATCTCCTCTGTACTCTTCAACATGCCTAAATTTCATCTGCAACCCTGAGTAGGCCTCACCTCAAACAAACCTCTGGATAGGCCACATCTTATCGTCATCCTGAATCAATCATTTAAAATGTTAGGGACAGATTTATGATAGCCGTGTGCCTCTTTTGCGCCGCTGTGCATCACTTTTGTGACGCAGCGGCAGTGCAAAAGATTTGCTATGTTGCGACATATTTACAACTTGATGCATCTAGGCAGATGTGTCATGTTGTAAAGTCCTTTGCCACATGAAACCTGCGTCAGATTTCATGTGAGCGTTTTGTTGTAGGGTGGGCAGTCATTTGCATGAAAGCCCTGTAAAACTAACACAGTAAAATTAAGAAGATTTCACTGAGTCACATTTATGGCATTGCTGAATCAAATCCTTACGCCTGTTTGAAACAGGCATAAGGAGTGATGCACCATGCAATGTGTGGCTTACCCCTGTGCATTGCAGTAGATATGTCACGCTTACGACGTGATTCCTGCAATGCGCCGTTTTTGTGGAACAGATGCGTGACGCATCTATGCTGTTTTTGCTCAATGGTGCTCTGCATTGTAAATGCGGCACATCATGGGTGGCAGAGCAGTGGCGCACGTTAACTGGTGCATCCCTGGGGATGCGCCAGTTAACATAAATCTGCTCCTTTAAATTTAAGTATTAGCAGGGGACACAGTGTTGGTGAGGCTTATCCAAGGTTAAGAAGAGATGAGTCCTGTTCACTGAAAAATTGGACATAGGCCTCACCTCCTCAGCATCGCTGGATATGGTTAAATAATATCTGCAAAATGTTACTCTTGTTAAACAATTTTACAATTATAGTCTCTGAGATTTGTCTCTTACTCTGCAACATCTCATTGTTGTTCTCTTTCTTTAAAGATAATGACAACATCAAGCATGAGTGATAATGAGGAATCTGTTGATCTCGATATTATCATTGAAATTGTGATTGAAACATCAGTGGAAGTAGATCCCTTGGATGATTTAAATCCTGAGGATAATGAAGAACATGATGAGGATGCCGATTTGTCAGAATTGTATGACATAGGGTGGGAAGCTGACCTGCTCGAGCCTATGGAACTATAAACAGTTATTTTTAAAAGTTACTGGAAATGAAAAGTAACCATGTTAACCGTTTCATTTAAAAGTAAACACATCTTCAAAAACAGCTTGTGTGAAGTGTCTTTAATAAAATAGGGAAATATGCTGATAAAAATTAGTTCAGATTCACATATAAAAGAGCAAAGGTCAAATGTAGAAGCATTCTATTTCTTTGTTACTATTTGTGAGTACTAAATTTGCCAATGCACTAAAAATTATTGTATGTAAAATTGACAAGTAGTGTGTTAATTTTTTGACGACTGTTATTGATTTACTGTTTGGTAATAGTGGTTAATAACATTTTTTATTATATTTTACCACAGATTCAACTGCAGATCATTTAAAAAATACAGTATGCCATCGAAGCAAAGAAGCCGAAAGGCTACAAAACGTCAAAGACAGCAGCTTACTACATGCTTGCAGCAGTCCTCTACAATAAAAAGTCGTCAAGTCACCAAGAAACCTCCGGGTAAGACAACGAAATCATTCATAAGGAATATTTGCAGAAAAAAAAATATCAGTACAGAACATGTTTTAGTCCAGAAAAAGAGAGCCAATTTAAACGGAAAGGAAAGGGCAATCAAAAATGTTACTGCTAGAGCAGGAGATAACTCTGTGCATGGTAGTAGAAGGAAAAATCAGTTTAGGGACATTCGTAGACGAATGTTTCGCAACAGGATAATTGGCAATTTGTTAAAAAATGTTAAACGTCAAAAAAAAGTGGCTTTTTATAAGAGAAAGAGAAACATTGAGAAAAGTATTGATCAGGCATTCGAAATTAAGCGAAAGTTATTTATTTTGATAATCAATAGAATTAGGAAACTAAACAAGGCAATTTATGATTTCAAAACAAATAGTAGATGGAAGAGAACAGTTAATCATAGTAATTTTTGTGAAGTTTTTTCAGGAGAATGGATGCATAGTTCAAGTTGTGAGGCATTTTTTAATGAGGAGAGTTATTTCCAGGATAATGATTTGGTGCATGCAGTTAACACCAGTGGTCGAGCAAATGAGGTGAAAGATGGTTGTCCGGTTGAAAAAGAAAAACTTGTGTCAACAGAGGCAGAAGAGGTGTTAGGTAATGAGGTTTTAGGAAGACGTCCTAAGGGACCAGTGTATACCTGGAAGTGTAGTAGTATTTGCAGTGTGCGACAGGATTCCATCAATTTGCTTTGTGATTTTGTACGGACATTTAATAAGAAAAGTTTAAAACAGAAAATGAAGTTGTTGCAAGAATTAGATCCTTGCAGAGTGAGAGAAGTGACAGGTTTGCATGGTCATTCACTGGCTTGTCTTTCCAGGAGAGTATGCCAGAGTGTTTTTCATCATTTCAGGATGCTAGCAGTGCATCATAATAAAGTGAGGAAATTAGTTAGAATGTTGTATTATGCTAAGAGTCCAGCAATTATGCTTAAACAATTATGCACTGCTCTTTTGCATGGTTCTGAAGTAGATGTGAAGAATATTTGTGAAGAAATTGAGTTTTGTTACTTTGCAAGTAAAGAGGAGAATGTTGAAATTGACCCAGAAGAAGAAGGTAATGTGGAAGAGAGTGTACAGGTTTCCAGTACAGATAATTTTCAGAAGGAAATTGCCACGTTTCAGGTGAAATCAAGTGAGAGGCCTAATTTCACTTGTGTGTGTTGTCGACGCACTTATTATAAGAATCAGACTAAGTTAGTGGATTTATATGCAAAAAGTGAAAGGGAAAATAATAGTGAATGGAAGGATTTCGCAACATACTTGATGGTAGAAAATTGTTTTGATTTGGGATCGGATCAACGTGTGTGTACTTATTGTTGTAACAAATTAAATCAAAACCAGATGCCTGCTAGAGCGGTTCATAATAATCTGGAATTGGTTGAGATTCCTTCTGAATTGAAGGATTTAAATACTTATGAATCTATTTTGATTCAAAGTGTCCATCCCTTTCAGGCTATTGTACGAATGGAGCCAAAGACAGGGAAATTGCCTCCATCAGATTTACAGAGAGGATTAAAGGGAAGAGTTGTTTATTTGCCTCTAGATTTGAAGAAAAACATTAATACAATTGGAGTAGAGAAAGTGGAAGAGGAACCTCTGGTTATCTTAGTTAATGGGGTTCCGACAAAGAGTAAGAAAATCTGGCAAGATTTAGTGGATGTTAGGAAAGTCAAAAAGGCAACATTGTATTTGAAGAAAAACAATAAGTACTACAAGAATGTATATGTTGCAGAAGAGGAAGTAAGTGAAGAAGAGGATAGCGATTTGTGTGCTGGTCAAATTGAGAAAGTAGAAGCCTCTAAAAATGAAGAAATATATGAACATTATAGTGTTCATCCTTTGCATTCCAAGGAAGTCATGGGGAATGCTATTTAGTTGTTTCAACTGAAACAAGCCAAAGGAAGTCCCATTAGTGTTTGGGAGGAAAGTTTGGAAGCTCGGTGTTTCCCACAGCTATTTCCAACAGGTCAAGGAGGAAGATATGATGAGCGACCTGAACAAATTCCTGCTTCTGAATACCGGACTTTACGATTGTATGCAGAAGATCCTAGGTTTCGTCAATGCATTCCCTATTTGTTTCATCTACTGTTTGAAAGCGATCTGTCTGGACTGTCATATGCAGTGAACCACATCTTGAAAAGTGGTGTACAGATGCAAAATATCTCGGCAAGGGACTTTATGGATAAAGTCAATGTGCAAGACAGTATTTTGGATTCTCACCTGATTAATCTCATGGCGTGTCAGCGTGGTACTAACGAGTATTGGTACCGTTGTCATGGTGATTTAAAATGTATGCTGAGGAACTTAGGAACTCCCACATGGTTCCTCACTCTCAGCTGTGCCGAGTATGGCTGGGAAGACTTACTTGCATTTCTACGAGAGGCAAATGGAAACATTGAAAATATCGAATTCAAGACACCCGGAGAACTGTGCTCTTTGGATCCAGTGAATGTATGCAGGTACTTCAATCATAGATTTGAAGCTATGATGTCTTTCATCATGAACAAGAAAAATCCACCTCTTGGAGAGGTGTTGGATTTCTTCTGGAGAAAGGAGTACCAAGCAAGAGGTGCTCCTCATATACATATGCTGCTGTGGATCAAAGATGCACCTAAATTTGGAACAGATCCGGATGACTTAGTGATGAGTTTCATAGAACAGTATTCTACATGTGCTGTTCCAAAGGCAAAGGAAGACAAAAGCCTAAGAGAACAAGTTTTACGCTTCCAAAGCCATCGTTGTGGAAAGTACTGTCGTCGTAAATTCTGAAACAAGGACAAGTTCTACACAAAATGTCGTTTCGCCTTTCCACGACCGGTGATTTCTAAAGGAAGAGTGAACAGTTTGAAGTCTTCGCTGCGACATAATGTGATGAAGAAATCACCCAAAAATACCTACAATTTGAAAAGGAACGAAGAGTTCAAGTACATCAACGACTACAACCCAGTGATTTTGTCCATGTGGAATGCTAACATGGATATACAGTTTGTGGCTGATAACTGTATGGCTGTGGCTCGGTATGTGACATCTTACATCACCAAAAAAGAAAAAACAGAATTGAAGGATATGTGGGAGGACATTTCCCATGAAAAGAGCCTCAGTAAGAAGTAGCACATTTTCAGTCTGAAGATGTTGTCGCATCGAGAAATCGGAGCTTACGAATGTTCTGACCGGTTGTCTTCAGCAAGTCTCTATGCCAAATCCAGGAGTATCATTTGGGCGAGTCTTGGTCTTGCTGCAACGCGTAATCGAGTTCTGAAACCTGTACGGGAAATTGAGTATTTGGCGGAAAAGGAGCCAAACAGTACAGATATTTTGAAGACCAACATGTTGGATACATATTATCCAAATAGAAGCAGTCACCTCGAGGATGTTTGTCTGTATGAGGTTCTACAAAATTACATATTCAAGAGGAACATCAAAGAAGATATTGATAAAGGAGTGTATGCTGTAATTGGAAGTGAGGGATGTCTGGTCAAGCAAAGAAAATGCCACTTGGTAAACCATCGAAAATTGAGTGGCAAATCTCCTGAAAGAAAAGAGTTTTTCTATTTAGCACTTTTGCAACTTTTCAAGCCTTGGCGTGAAGAAGAGGAACTGCTTGGAGATTTCGTCTGTTACGAAGATTCTTTCAATGCCGCCAAGGAGACCATAGAATGTCCTGTTTTTCCCAAATATCTAGAAATGTTGAATGCGGAAATCGAGCAGGAAGCAACGATTGCAGCCGAGATTGCTAGAGACAGTTCTCAGGACAGTCAGAGTTCTGTTTCATTGAGTCAGGATCCACTAGGAGGACCAGTTATCGAAAATGAAGCTGCCACTGCCATGATTGAAGTGGAAAGAGCCATGGCACATGCTCAGGAGGATGCGGTTAACTTAGAAGACTTGGAAGGACAACTCAACGTTGAGCAGAGGAAAATATATGACGAAGTTACCAACCAAATAGATCATGGATTAAGTCATGAGAAGAAAGAGTGCTCATGTACGTCGTTGAAGCCTGTCCGACTGTACGTGAGTGGAGAAGCGGGAACTGGAAAAAGTTTCCTCATTAAAGCAATTTCATGTTATTTGCAGAAAAGGACTGAGTCATCGCTGTCTTGTGTTGTCACCGCTCCAACTGGACTGGCAGCACATAACATTAAAGGTATTACTTTGCATCGTCTACTGATGCTGCCAGTGGAGCATGATAACAAATTACAATACCACAAGTTATCTGGAGATGCTTGTTGTGAAGCTTCAAGAGTCTTGAGGAAAATGAAACTTCTTATCATTGACAAAGTAAGCATGGTTTCCAATGTCATGCTTGCCTTTGTGCATTTGAGAATGCAAGAAGTTCTCAAAACAGAGTATGATGTGTTATTTGGTGGCAAACACATCATTGTTTTCGGTGATCTTCTGCAGCTGACACCAGTGAAAGGACAACCTGTGTTCAAAATGCTCACGCATGAAGATACCAGGAAGTGCCTAGGGAGCATTGGCAACGTTAATATATGGTTAAACTTCAATTATGCTGAACTGCGTTAAAATATGCGTCAAGCGAAGGATGAAGATTATAAGAATATTCTACAAGATGTTAGAATCGGAAAAGTGACCGAGCATGGGAAAGAAGCTTTACGTGCACGATTACTATCAAATTTGTATCCAGAAGAAGACGTTGTGCCTGAGAATATTTTTTCGAAAATTACTGAGAAGAAATCTGGAATATGTTTGATGCCAACTCTTGCAGAATGTGCCATCTTCAACAACAAAATGTTGAATTTAGAAAACCAAGAGATTGTGAAACTGGAAGCTATTGACAGAATAGAGCATATCGGAGCAACAATTATTTTGTCTGAGAATTTGAAATCAAAATTGGATTCATTAGAGAAGACTATATCTAAAACTGCTGGTTTTGAAAAGACTCTGAATGTGTGCTTAAATTGCCGTATAATTTTAAGAAGGAATTTACATGTTGAAAGAGGTCTGGTAAATGGATCAATGGGTAATGTTGTTGATTTTGAGAAATACAGAAATAGAGATGGAATTGAATTTTTAAAAATTTAATTTGATGGCATTGAGGAAGTACAGCTAATTGGTCGTTGCTCTGCTAGGTTTTTGCTTGTAAAAGACTTATATGTTCGCCGTAAGCAGTTTCCTGTTTGCTTGGCATATGCGGTGACAATCCATAAATCGCAAGGTTTAAGTGTAGACAGTGCATTGGTGAATATTGGCAGTTCTGTGTTCAAGGAAGGTATGGCATATGTGGTATTGTCACGAGTCAGAACTTAATCGGGATTGTACTTGATTGAATGTGATGTCACAAACATTTGTGCGGATCTAGATTGTGTTAAGGAATACAATAGGTTAAGAAAAGAGTATGCGCCACATTTGCCTCAATATCCTTTGTTTGAGAAACGTGTGGTAGGCCGGAAACGAAGAAATGTGACCAATAGTAGGGAGGTTGTAGCAAAAAGACGAAAAGTCGATGAACCCAAAATTATAAGTAGAAAAAAAATGGATTCTGTTGAAGATGTTGTTGGTTTTCAATTTGAAAATAGTTCTGGTGTCAACTGCTATGCTAATGTTGTGGTTAATGTTGTCTTTTCTCTAGAAACTTTAAAAGAAGAGATTGTGGTCAATTTGGATCAAAGATTTTGCAGTTTGTTGAATTCTGATTTAGAGAAATGTAGCACTGATAGAACAAAAATAGAAAGTGTGTCTGAAATTCGAAATCTGTTAGACAAATGTTCAGGTCAAACGCAATTCTCTCAAAATATTCAGCAAGATTGTCAGGAGTTTTTAATGTATATGCTTGATGTACTGCAAGATGAAGGTGTAGATGTAGATCACCTGTTTGGCCTTTCTTATCAATGGCAGCATGACTGCGAGAACTGTAGGGTATCAAGTACTACTAGTGTAGACTCAGAAAAATTTATATATTTAACTTTGCCAGACAGTAAATCAGTGTCCTTTAATATGCTAGTAAAAGCAGCCGATCACAACATGGAGTGTAGCCAATGTAAGTCTGAAATGTTGTCCACATTATTTATACGAACATATGGCCAGTATGTCATTTTAATGTTCCAACGATGTAGGCCTAATGGAACAAAATTTACAACTTTAATTAAAAATTTTGTGGCTTCGCAGTTGTCAATATCAGGAAGGACTTTTGTAACTGCAACAATTATATATCATGACGGTCCTTCAACAACATCAGGACATTACACAGCTTATTTGAAGTCTAGAAACGGCTGGTCATTCTGCAATGATTCTGTTTTAACTTTAAAAAAAAAATTGCCTTTTGACCTTAAAAATTCTTACCTGGTGTTTTTAAAACCAAAATTTTAGGGAAAGAATCTCGGGATTTGCTCTGAGGAATTTCAAGAGGTTCTAATGGCTCCTACACTATTTGGCCTTGAGGATAAGTGTAGTACAGAGTCAAAAGTTATTTTTGAGTTTTAAGTAGTTCCTGAAAAAAAGAAGGTTTTCTTACAGAAAGTGGTGGGCACGGATTAGTTAAAGGACAACAGAGTATTTCCCAAAGCAAACGGTGTTCTTACGATAACACTTGACGTCATGGAAAAATAACTGCACTTTGAATGAGTTCAGAAAAACTGTTTCTTTTAATAAGCTAATTCAAGCAGCCAATCAAAACATGGAGTAGAGGTAATGTAAGTCTGCAATGCTGTCGACATATTTTGAACAAACTTTTGGTTATAATGTCATTTAAAAATTCCAACTATATAAACCTCATGAAAATAAGTTTTCAACTTTAATTACAAATGTTGTGGCTACACAGTCATTGATTTTAGGAAGAACATTTCTAACTGCAGCTATTATATGACATGATGGTCCTTTGACAACATCCACTTATTACACATCTTATTCAAAATGTAAAAAAAGCTGATGTTCCGGAAATAATTCACATTTCACTATGAAACAATGTTGCCTTTTTATTTAAAAATATTCTTACTTTCTGTTTTCAGAAGAAAGAATTTAGGGTAGGTAACTGGCCTATAATGATTCTAGGAGTTGATATAATTTTATGTACTGTTTTAAATTGCTTTGTGATTAAAAGTGATGTAGAGAATTAAATAATTGTAGTAGTCATAGAGGTAGTGTAAGTCTACTTCAAAGTAAGCAGTATCAGTGTCATAGGAAATGTGGAACATGAGTGAGCAAGAAGGGTGAGATATTACTAGTACAGGATTGTAAAAGTGATCTTGAACGTTTTCTTTCTGAAAGTTGCGGAAAAAGAAAATGACGGGATTTGCTTAGAAGAATTCCAAGAGTTATAAATGGCTCTTACACGATTTGGCCTTGAGGAGAAGTGCGGTAGAGAGCGAGAAGTCATTTATTGTATGTGACATATTTGTCAAAACGATGGAGCTTTTCTTTCAGAAAGTGGCAGGCTGAAAATAATAACAGCACAACAGAGTATAAGCTGTTCATAGGACATCCTTCGACGTCATGGAAAGTAAGTTACTTTTGAGGAGTTCTGATTTCTGATTGGTTATGTTATATGGGTTTTTTAAACACAATCATTTTGATTGTGTTTTTTTCCCCGCTGTTATATGATGAATACCTTCAAGTCACTGTTTTTAGTGAAATTTGATATATTCTGAGAACAGCAAAAATAAACCATTTAACATGTATAATTAATTCTGTACTTTTTGTATTTGATATACATTTAGAACTGTGTAGGAGGCATGGAGAAACTGAGGCTTCTGTAAGTGTCAAGGGAGGTGAGTAATGTACATTGCTCTTTTGCATGCAGTCCTCACCTTCTGCGTACTCTTGGATATGCTAGACTACATCTGTACAATGAGATACCTAAGCTGAGGAAATACAGGTGATGTGATTGTTAAATGAGCAAAAATATGTGCACGTTTTTCAATTATATCACCTGTGTTTCCTAACATTACAAATCACATTGTGCAGATGAGGTTTAGGCCTGTCCAGGGAGACAGAGGAGGTCTGGCCTTTGTTCAAGAGTGCAGTGGACATGACTCACTTCGTTGGTAGGCCTGCACATGTATTATCTCCTCTGTACTCTTCAACAAGCCTAAATTTAATCTGTAACTCTGAGTAGGCCTCACCTCAAACAAATCTCTGGATAGGCCACACCTTATCGGCATCCTGAAACAATCATTTAAAATGTTAGGGGCAGTTTTATGATGGCCGTGCGCCTCTTTTGCGCCGCCGTTATGTCACTTTTGTGACACAGCAGCAGTGCAAAAGATGCACCATGTTGCAAGATAGGCCTCACTTCATCTGCAACAAGATACCGTCAGTTTAAAATGTATATATTTAGGACTGTGTAGGGGGCATGGAGAAGCAGAGGCTTCTGTAAGTGTCGAAGTTGTTGCATACAGTGCTCACCTTCTGCGTAGTCTTTCATATGCTAGACTACATCTGCACAATGAGATACCTAAGCAAAGGAAACACAGGTGATGTGATTGTGGAATGAGCAAAAAAAATTGAACGTTTTTCAATTACATTACCTGTGTTTCCTAACATTATGAATCACATTGTGTAGATGCCTCACTCAGTCTGTATCTGACACTCTTTCCTTCACTTCCTCTGTCTCCTCTCTTTTCCTTATTCACCCTTTCCTTATATAGTTTACCTTACTCACTTTCTTTTAGTAGCTTACACAACTTCAATTTAGATTTCTCTTCTATCCTTCTTTTCTGTCACTGAAAGTATCTTTTTTTTTCTCTTAGTAATTTACTCTATTTCAATTTCTTTTTGTCTCTGACTGTCTATCACCGTTTCTTTCTCTTTTTTTCTGCATGTTTATCTCTAACTTTATTTCTTTGTAAAATTGGATGATTGTCAATCTTTTCCCTTGTCTTTTTTAATTTTTAACACCTTGAATGCAATGGGGATTTTTCTGCTGTGCTGGGATTCTACAGATACCACTTTACATGACGAGCTGGGCTCGTCATCAGCGTAGCAGGAGGCTACTGCATGACGAGCCCAGCTCGTCATGAGCGTCGAAGGGGTTAAATACATGTTTTAATATTTTTCAAATTTTTGTTCTTTCTTTCACAGATTGAAAGTATAAAAATAACAAGTGACTAAGTTAACGACAATTATAAGGTAAATGTTTTGTACTCTTTTCGTTACATTTCTATCACATTTAACTTCTATTAGTTCCACTGCTTCATTTCTTTAACCCTCAGTTTCCTGCCTTTGCTACTTCCCTCATTCCTTTCTCTATTACTTACTTACTCTACTCCTTCCACTCCTTTTCTCAGTCCCTCTGTTCTCATAGTTCCTCACTCCTGTTCACTCACTCCGTCTCTATTACTCTCACTGTCTCTGACTGATCACTCTTTCACTACTTGTTCATTATGCTTTCTCCCTGTAGTTCAAGCACACTAAGGGGCATATTATCAACACAGGCGATAAAATTATCGCTGCTTTTATCGACAGAAAACTGCCGCAAAAGCGGCTTTACCAGCAGTTTTCTGCCGATAAAAGCAGCGATAATTTTATCGCCTGTGTTGATAATATGCCCCTATGTTATTTACATTTCTTTGCTGTTTCAATCATTCCTTTTCTGTCACTTCTTCTTTTCTGCTTTATGTTTTTTCTCTCTGTTATTCCACATGTTTTAACCTTAGTCACTATCATACATCTTGTTTTATTCCTATTTACTTTTGCTCACTGTTTTCTTAACACTTTCCCTCAGGATTGTTCTTTTAGTCCGGTTCTATCCCTACCTCTTATTCCACATCCTTTACTATTTTTCTTCTTATTTTGAACATTCACTCACATTCTCTAAGAAACTCTTGTTTATTATTCTTCTACTCTCTTTTTTTTCTTTCACTTCCTTATCTATTTTGTTTTTCACAATTATACCCTCTTCCATCTTTTCTTCGGTAAATAGATCTATTAAACAGTATCTCTGTGTTACTCCCTCTAGCTGTCTTTCTTTTAACATTACTCTCTGTTTCCTTCCCTTATACATACTCTTCTTTTTTTTTTTTTTTTTTTTTCTGGTTCGCTTCCGGTTCGCGTACCGGTGCGCGAACCGGGAAGCGAATCAAAAGAAATAGAGGTTGCCAGAGTGCTAAACGTTCTAGCAATTTTTTATAAAGGGGAGGTAGTTCTGAAAAGAACTCTTTTTTTAAATTATTTTTGTTGTTTTATATTTTTTTATTTTTTTTCTGAAATTATTTTTACTTTTTTTGTATTTTTTGAACGATTTTAAATTGTTTTTTGTTTTTTTTGAGGGGGAACAACGAAAAACAGGCATTAAAAAGGGCTCCACAGGAGCAAAAACATTTTTTTATTTTTTGGGGCGTTTTGAGCACTTGTGGTTTTCAAATGCTCTGTTTATCAAATTGATACTCATATTTGCACATGAGAGTAGGTCACCACAATAAAGGCACACTATCTTCATGTGCACAAAATTCTGTTGGATGTTTGGGACCGTTTCCCTCGCCTCTGGTCCCGACAGAGTTACCTGTGCCGATGTACTGGCCACAGGAGTTGGTGGGTTGTCTTGAAGGTGACGCATCTCTGCAACGCTGTAATTCAGTGGATGCCACCTCTGCATATGACGGTGCATAGTATAGTTACCATAACTATACTTTTTGTCTGTACCTCTAGATAAAACATCTTTACAAATGAGGCATGTCACATGTCGGGCATTCACTTTTTTTTGGCCTCGAGGAAAAGAATAAAACTGCCAAATAAAACTGTCTTTGTGGTGGGATTTCCGGGGCTCTTCACGTAAGAACTGCCTCCTCTCTACTTCCTCTTCCTCTTCTTCTTCCTCTTCCTCCTCTGGGTTGGGAAGGAACTGTGGAGGTGGTCCTTCCTTCCTAGGTGGTTGTGGTGGTGGTGGGGGTCCACCAGCTGCAGCTACTACAGATGCCATTATTTTAAGAAGCAAAAACAGGTCTTCCTCCCACAAAGATGAAAGTCAGAGTGAGGAAAGAAGGTGGGGGCTTTCATCATTTGGGAAAAAAAAAATTCTAAACCAATGAAAAGTGTTATTTTTAGGTCACATGACCTAGCCTTACATCATTAGGAAACCAAAAGTGAAATGAACCAATGAAAAGTTTTATTAACAAGTCACATGACCTGTTACGCTTACGTTACGCGCTCCGCGCCGCGCCCCGGATCGCTTCCGGGGAGCTGCGCTTCGCGCCTCGGTTCGCGCTCCGGAGCACTTCCGGGTGCGCTAACGCAGCGCGTCATAAGACTCATTACGCGGCAACGCGATACGTCGCGCTTACGCGACTCGTCACGATGTTGTTTTCTAACGCGGCAGTTGCGCAAACGGAACGTTTACCGGTTCGCGGACCGGGTCGCGGCACCAAATTAAGCTAACGGGAAGCTACCCGGTGCGCGGACCGGTAGCGAAACAATAAAAAAAATATAAAAAATATATACATAAAAAAATTATATTAAAAACATATAAAATATATTTTTCGATTTAAAGAAGAATACATTTTAAAGCTTTTGATATTTGCTATTAAAAAACCATTGAAATTCACTGAAAAAACCATAGGTTATAGACCATATATAGTTAGGAATTAGCATTTACAAAACCTTGAAAATTCACTGAAAAAACCATAGGTTATAGACCATATATAGTTAGGAATTAGCATTTACAAAACCTTATTTTACTCACACAAAACCATTGAAATTCGCATATATAGTTAGTTGCACTAACTATATATCGCACACCCGCAATCCACTGCTGATCATGTCACATATTACATCATTCATGACATGGTCAGTGACATCACTGATGACATCACTGATGACATCTCAAATGACATCACTGATGACATCACTGATGACAACATCCAGTGGCTGTATGTTTCTGTAAAGTTAAAATATGTCTTACATATTGAAGAATGAGTGGATGTATAAGTGTCTGGATGAAGGATTTAGTAGGTGCATGACTGACTGTATGAGGGAGTGATTAAATGTGTCTCACTGAGTGCATGGGTTAGTGACTAAACTGTCTTAATTTGTGCATCATTATGTCTGTTGTTCTGTAAACTGCTGCATGTGTTGATCAGTAGCTATATGAGTAACTATATGGGTTATTGATTGGTTGCCCAAGTATTTGTATGGGAGACTGAGTGTGTGTGTGGGTGGCTGGGAGGTGTATGACTCTGTGCATAGATGTGTGAGCAGTTGATTCACTAGATGTATGGGTTCAAAAGTGCATGTGGAAACAGCTGTATGGGCGGTTGACTGTGTGCATGAGTGTATTGGTGAGTGAATGGATATCTCAGTGCTACATGTCAAAGTAAGTACATATGTAAAACACAGTACATGTGAGAGTTGACATATATAAATAACTGTGCATAAGAGCCAGTGAATGTGTGAGTGGCTGTATGGATCATTGTGAACTTGTATCAGGGATTGTATAAGAGAGTAAATATGTGTTAGTATATGTTTGAATAAGTAAGGTGTGTATAACTGTATAGTTGAGGAAATGGAGGTGTGATTGATCCTTTGCATGACTGAGTAGGTGTGTGAGTAACTCCATGGATGAGGGACAGTCTGTGAGTGTCTGTTTACACTGAGTGTATCTAAGGTTATATTAGAGTCTGAAGAGGTTCATCGTATTATCACATGAATGATGTCATCAGTGATGTGATCAGTAATGTCAAATGAGATGTCATCAGTGATGTCATCAGTGATGTCATTTGAGATGTCATCAGTGATGTCATCAGTGATGTCATTTGAGATGTCATCAGTGATGTCATCAGTGATGTCATTTGAGATGTCATCAGTGATGTCATCAGTGATGTCATTTGAGATGTCATCAGTGATGTCACTGACCATGTCATGAATGATGTAATATGTGACATGATCAGCAGTGGATTGCGGGTGCGCGATATATAGTTAGTGCAACTAACTATATATGCGAATTTCAATGGTTTTGTGTGAGTAAAATAAGGTTTTGTAAATGCTAATTCCTAACTATATATGGTCTATAACCTATGGTTTTTTCAGTGAATTTTCAAGGTTTTGTAAATGCTAATTCCTAACTATATATGGTCTATAACCTATGGTTTTTTCAGTGAATATATATATATATTCACTGAAAAAACCATAGGTTTTACACCAGTTATAGTTAGCTGGAAATTTTACTCGCATAAAACCATTGAAATTCCCACGTTATAGTTAATTGGACTCACTATAACTTGCGCGTGCAATGCACTGCTGATGATGTCACATATTACATCATTCATGACATGGTCAGTGACATCACTCATGACATCACTGATGACACCATCCAGTGAATGTCTGTCTTTCTGAAAAATAAATCTGTGTTATATATGTATAAGTAAAAGTTGATGGAAGAATAAATGTGTAAATAAGTGTTTACATGGATGTTTTTTTAAAAAAAATTTGATTGGTTAACTGGTTTATTAAGTGTATCTTAGTGAATACATATATTAGTGAGTAATGTTTAAATATTTAAATATATGTATTAGTGTTTCACTTTGTGTATAAGTGGCTACATGGCTTGGTAAGTAGCTACATGTGTATGTATATGGGTTATTAGATGTTTTTTTAGTTTCAGTATGAGTGTCTGTATGGTTTGGTGGGGGTATTACTTAGCACATACATGCATGAATGACTGACTCTATGTTAGTATGTGTTTTGAAGATAGCATATGTGCAGGACTGTATGGGTGGATGAGTGTGTATATGTGTGTGTTAGTGAGTGAATTACTGTCTCACTAGTGTCTTTATTAGTAACTACATATGTTTTAATGTAGTATATGTGAATATTGATGTATATAAGTGAGTATATGTGAGAGTAAGAGATTGTAAGAGTTCCTGTTTAAATAAGTATGTTTTTCTATAAGTGATTGTTTAAGAGAGTAAGTATGTGTAAGTTTCCTTAGAAGTAAGGTGGTAGTGTGTGTATAGCTGTATATGCAAATAAATGGATGTTCAATAGTTTATTTGCATGTGTGAGTATGTGTGAGAGTATCTTTTGGAGGACTGTCGGTGTGTAACAGAATGTATAGGTGTATCACTACATATGATGAGTAAGTATATGTATGAGTCACTATATATAACTGTTGGTGAATGAGTGGATGTGTACATAGATGGTGGAATTATTGAATTTGTTCTTGTAACTGGTATGGGTATCTCCATTTTTTTGAAAATTTTAGTTTCTATTATTTCATATGTGTTTCAAGGGTTACATTACAGTGAAAGGAGGTCCGTCAGTCTGTCCCAAGGATGGTGTCATCAGTGATGTCATGAGTGATGTCACTGACCATGTCATGAGTGATGTAATATGTGACATCATCAGCAGTGCATTGCACGCGCAAGTTATAGTGAGTCCAACTAACTATAACGTGGGAATTTCAATGGTTTTATGCGAGTAAAATTTCCAGCTAACTATAACTGGTGTAAAACCTATTGATTTTTCAGTGAATCTAATAGGTTTTTTAAATGCTAATTCCTAACTATAACTGGTGTGAAACCTATGGTTTTTTCAGTGAATTTCAATGGTTTTTTAATAGCAAATCTTAATAGGTATAGAAAGTGAAACATTTTAAAACAAATTTTATATTGTATAAATATGTAAAAAAAAAACACATTTTTTTTTTTTTATTTGTAACCCGGGGGGCGCTCCCGGGGTGCGTACCGGTGAACGCACGGGTAAGCGCAATGTTACGGCGCATACCGGGGAGCGTCCCGCTAGCGCTATTCTCGCGAACGAAAACAACATCGTGACGTTTCGCGTAACCGCGTGATGCGTCATATGACGCACAGCGTAATCGCAACCGAAAGCACGCGATCGCGTACGATCGCGAAATGTCCTGACGCGCTTACGCTACGCACCCGCGGGCACGCCCCAGAGCGCGACTACGGGCGCGCCCCGGAGCGCGTAGCGTAAGCGTGTCGGGTCATGTGACCTGAAAATAATACTTTCTATTGGTGCAGAACAGTTTTGGTTTCCAAATGAGTATAGCCTGGGTCTTGTGACCAGCCTGGGTCTTGTGACCTGAAAATAACACTTTCTATTGGTGCACAACAGTTTTGGTTTCCAAATGAGTAAAGCCTGGGTCTTGTGACCTGAAAATAACACTTCTGATTGGTTCAGCACAGTTTTTTTTCCCAAATGATAAAAAACCCCACCTTTCTTCCTCACTCTGACTTTGTCTTTTGACTGAGGAAGACCTGTTTCATCTACAGAGACAATTCTTTTGTACTTTGAAATGGCTACTGTAGCAGCAGCTGGAGCATCTGCACCACCACCACCACCACAACCACCAAGAGGACCACCACAACAATACATTGCTGGTGGAGAAGAGGAGGAGGAGGAAGAGGAAGAGGAGGAGGGGAGCAGATGGCTGCCGGAAGAAATTACCCCATACAAGCCAAAAGAACACATTGTATGGGAGTTTTTTTCTCTTCCAGAGGGCAAGAAAAAAGTTAATGCGGCCAAGGTAACGTGTCGAATCTGTGGTGCAGAACTCTCAAGGGGCAATCCAGATAAAAAATATTCATTTGGGAATCATACCATGATTCGGCATATGACCCGGAAGCATCCTGCTAACTATTCTCGTGCAGAGTTCAGGGAACTGGCCAGTCACCTCCCCCAGTGTTCAAGGACCAGCTCAAAAAGAAAGCAACCCAGTCAATCGGACCCAGAAACAACGGAGACGATGCCTTGCATTCAGCAACGATTTGGTACTTTTAGAATCACTTGTACTGAATGTGGCAAGCTCATCGCCTATGGTGAAAAGAGTGTAAAGCTGATCGTCCTTGCTGCTCAGAATCACATTTGCCCAAACAAAAGAAGTAATTTTTTTTGTTTTTTGTTTTTTGCTCAGTTGAGCCATTTTCAATTCCCTTTCTCTTTGTTTCTTCCCATAAAAAATACAAAAAAAATATAAAACTGTTTTAAAAAGCCAAAAAAAGTACAAAATGTTAAAAAAACATTAAAAAAATATAAAACAACAAAAAGAATTTTAAAAAAAAGTTCTTTTCAGAACTACCTTTCATTTTTAAAATGAAACCTATATTTTTAAAGGATCTCTGTCAATTTTTTGTCCTTAGGGTACGCGTACCGGGGCGCGCCCCGCAAAAAAATTGAATTTTTTTTTAATGAAGCAGTTAGCATGAGGGAAGGACACAAAGAGAGTTATGTTAAGAGAAAAAGAGCTACAAGATGACCACAGAGGGATTGTTTATTACATAGTAAAAAATAGAGAAGGTGTAATTGGATGAAAGTGAGAAAAGTAAAATGACTAAAGGAGCGAAAGAAAGGAAGAGAGAGGAAGAACACTAAAGTAGAGATAGTGTGAGACTGTGATTGGCTGTTAAAAGAAAAAGAAATGACAATAAAAAATGGAGAATGAAGGGTAGTGGCAGAACCACGATAAATGAAGAACGATGAGGGAAAGTGAGAAAAGACCAGGTAGTATAAGTAAAGAGGGGTGAAAGAGGGAGAAAAATTGAATTAGGATAACACATGGGGAGTGACAAAGAGAGAGGACAAAGAGAGTAAAGGAAATAGTACCTGAATGGGCTTGAGTAAAACAGCAAAAAAAGATAAGTAATGCAGTGTGTGTGACTTATAGGGAGTCCGTGGGTGTAGGTCGGAGTGTGGGTGTGTAAGGTGTGTCTGTGGGTGTGGTTGTGTGGAGTGTTTTGGTGTGGGTGGAGGTGAGGGTGTGTGAAATATGTGTGAGAAGTGTATGAGTGTGGGGTGTATATGTGTTCGATGTATGTGTGTGTATGGAATGTGTGTGTGTTTTTGAGGAGTGTGTGTGGGAGGTTTTTTTGTGTGTATGAGGTCTGTGTGTGGTGTGTGTGTGGGGTGTATGTTACAGGTGTGTGTATGTGTTGGGAGGGGGATGAGGTGTATGTGTAGGAGTAAGGTAAATAATTAAGAAAAAGAGAATGAGTGAAGAAGCAAAGGAAGGGAACAGAGGGTAAGTGAAGTAAAGAATAGGGATCGAAAGAAGTTGAATATGAGAGGGTAAATAGGGAAAGGGGAGTAAACATGTAGAATAAGAATAAGTGAGAGAAGCAGAGTAAAGACACAGGAGTGAGGTAGATTGAGAAAATTTTAGTGACCTTAAAGCAAAGGGTGATGACAAACTACATTTTTTTAGTCATACTTACCATATAATAAATGTAACTTTAATTAATTTTTTTTACTACAGTTTGTATCTGTGAAAGAGAGAAGAAAAAATAAGTTATAATTAGTAAAATATGTATTTTAAATTAAAAGATACAAATGAAGAGGTTAAAAATCATAACGCTCTATTTACAAATAAAGTTAGAGTGAAGGACACAGAAAGGGAAATAAACTAAGGTAGAAGGACAAAAAGAGAGAAAAAGAAATAGAATGAGAGCAAATTACTAAGAGTAAGGCATATAGATTCACTGACAGAGGAAGAGAAGAACAGAGAAATGAACTGAAGGGAAGAAAGATACTAAAACAATGTGAGTTAGCAATACTAAATCAGGAAACAGTAGGTAAAAAGATAATGACTGAGACAGAAAACAGTCTAATTAAGGATGCATTTAGAAGAATGAGGAATAGAAGATAACTGAGAGTAAGTGAAGAACAGTCATAGAGTGAAAGGATGAAGGGAGAGAGGATAATATACAACGATTGAGGGAAATGGACTAAGGAAGTTAGTAGGCAGACACACTAAGAGAAAAACTGAGTGAGGTGGAGTACAATGAGTGAGAAAAGGAAATGAGTAAGGGAGCAAAAAAAGGAAAGAGAGGAGAAGACGACTAAAACCGTGGTACTGAGAGAAAATAATTTGGTGATGAAAGTAAAGAGAAGGACATTGAAAGAAAGAAAATCAGGGATAGTAATAGAATCAGAGTAAAAGAAATGGGATGAAGAACGATGAGAGAAGAGCAGTGAAGTTGTTCTAAAAGAAATGACAGAAGGTAGATAAACACAAGTGAACATAAGACAAGGAGAGTGAGGCACTGAGGACATAGAAGTAGTGAACGAAAAATAGAGAGAAGAGGTCAAAAGTAAGGATTAAACAAAGATAAGCGAGGAAGAGTGGGTGATTTATAGTGATAGTGTGACAATACTGCTGAGTGAGTAAAGAGGAATTACTAAAAGAGCAAAGGAGTAAAATACGGAAAAGGGAAGTAAAGCAGAGAGACTGAAAGCTGAAAAGTTATGCAAGGGAGAGAGGGGATGCACACAGTTGAAATGAGAATGAGGGGTTGTCAAAGAAGTGGAGTAAAGGAACGGGGGTTACAGACAGTGAGAAAAAGACATTATAAGTGAGTAAAAAGAGCTGAAAGAGGACGGAAAAAGAAAAGTGAGTGTCAGACAATGGGAATACAATTTAATTTACACAATCCAAAGTATACAATAACTTGTACTACATGTTACAAAGTTTATTTTTGCTGTTCTCAGAATATATTGAATTTCACTTAAAACAGTGAGTTCAAATTACTCATCATATGACAGCGGGAAAAAAAACACAATCTAAAAGATTGTGTTTTATACAAAAACTTAGATACTGACAAATGACAAATGTACACTAATCTTGGATTGACTTACTTTTCCTTGAGGCCAAATAGTATATCATGGAGGTCCTTTTCTCGTTGCAAAGTACTTTGCTGTTCACTTAAAAATCCATTTCATCGACTTTCTATAAGAAAAGCTCCAAGAACATCTGAAATATTTTCATTATTTTCATATACTCCTTTTTTTCAGTCATGACTCTTTACTCATTCCTGCACCTTTCCATTTGGCCAAATAGTGTCAGATGTATGAGTATATATGAGTACTCCTCCCGTCTTCATAGGCCAATTACCTTTACCTAAATTTTGGCTGTAAAAACACTAGGTATGAATTTATAAAGCCAAAAGGCAAACGTTGTTTGAAAGTCAAATGAGTGTCGTTACATTGGGTCCAACCTTTAGAAGTTTTTAAATAGCATGTGTAACGCCCTGATGTTGTAGAAGGACCGTCATGAAAAATAATAGCTACAGTTGTAAAAGTTCTTCCTGATATCGATAACTGAGAAGCCACGAAATTTTTCATAGAAGTTGTCAATTTAGTTCCATCAGGTCTACATCATTGGAACATTAAAATGACATAGTGACCATAATTTTGTAGAAATAATGTGGACAGCATTGCAGACTTACATTGGGTACACGCCATATTGTGATCCGCTGCTTTAACTAGATTATTAAAAGGCACTGATTTGCAGTCTGGTAAAGTCAAATATATAAATCTTTCAGAGTCTATTCTAGTAGTACTTGATAAAGCACAGTTATCACAGTCATATTGCCATTGATAAGAAAGGTTAAAAAGATTTTTTATATCTACTCCTTCATCTTGCAATACATCAAACATATACATTAAAAATTCCTGAAAATCCTGCTGAATATTCTGTGAAAATTGATTTTGACCTGAACATATGTCTAGAAGATTTCTAATTTCTGAAACACTTTCTATTTTTGCTCTATCACTACTACATTTCTCTAACACAGAATTCAATAAACAGCACAATGTTTGTTCTCGATTTTCGACAATCTGTTTTTGTAAATTTTGAAGAAAAAAACAACATTAACTACTACATTAGCATAGCAGTTGACACCAGAACTGTTTTCAAACTGAAATCCAACAACATCTTCAACAGAATCCTTTTTCTTTCTCTTTACAATTACACTTTTATCTACTTTATGCCTTTTTTCTGATACCTCACTGCAATTACTCTCATTTCTTCTTTTTCAGCCTACCACACGTTTTTCAATCAGAGGATATTGAGGCAAATGTGGAGCATACTCTCTTCTTAACCTATTGTATTCTTTAACACAATCTAGATCTGCGCAAATCTTTGTTTCATCACACTCAATCAAGTACACTCCTGATAAAGTTCTGACTCGTGATAATGCCACATATGCCATACCCTCTTTAAACACAGAACTTCCAATGTTCACCAAAGCGCTATCTACACTTAAACCTTGAGACTTATGAATTGTCACCGCATATGCCAAACAAATAGGAAACTGTTTTCGGCGAACATATAAGTCTTTCACGAGCAAAAATCTAGCTGAACAACGACAAATTTGTTCTATTTCATCAATGCCATCAAATTTAATTTTTAAAATTTCAATTCCATCTCTATTTTTGTAATTCACAAAACCAACAACATGACCCATTGCTCCATTTACCAGACCTCTTTCAACATTTAAATTCCTTCTGAAAATGATACAATTTAAACACACATTCAGAGTCTTTTCAAAACCAGCAGTCTTAGATATAGTCTTCTCTAATGAATCCAATCTTGATTTCAAATTTTCAGACAAAATAATTGTTGCTCCCATATGCTCTATTTTATCTGTAGCTTCCAGTTTCACTATCTCTTCATTTTCTAACTGTAACATTTTGTTATTGGACATGGAACATTCTTTCAGAGTTGGCATCAAACATATGCCAGATTGGGGGCGTGGCTACGAGCGCGGCAATGGCGGTCGCAGCTTCCTAGAGCTCCCGCTTGCCCGAGCCTTATCCGTCCACTTATCCTGTCCCCGAGCCTCTGCCACACTCCCTGAGCGAGGCGATTGCTGCGGAGAGCTCTGGCCATCCTCCGGTGCGGTCACTGGAGACGTCGGCGCCTTGACTGCTGCGGGGCGCTTGGCGACGGAGAGCGGCCTGGTGCGGCGCTGAAGCCGGGACCTCAATTTTGGCGCTCCCCGCCCGGGAGACACCTGAGTGGCACGGCGGCCTTGCCGCATTCCCTGGGCTGCTAACGACCCAGCAAGACAAGCGGGGGCGGGATCGGTCCCCCCCGTGACCCGACTGCAGTGCCACTGCCTTGAGGGGGCGAGGGTCGCCCACAGCCTACGAGGGGCCTAGCGGACCCGGTGGAGCCGGGGCCTCAATTTTCGCGACTCCCGCCCGAGGATGGCTGGGTGCAGCTCCTGACCGTGGAGGACGCCTGGCTGCTGCCTCTCTGCATTGGAGGCCCACTTCACGGCGGGGTGTCAGTCGGCGGACCCTGTGGCGGGCGGCGAGTTGTGGACGCCCCCTCCTGGACCCCCAGACACCGCTGGCGGAGACGACAGGCCCACGGGTGGGCAGCAAGTGGACGGGCCCCATCGATCGCCCTGAGGGCCACGAGTGGTGAGGGGGTGTTTCCCGGTGCCTGCTATACCTTGCCTGGACTGTGACGAGAAGGGGGACACCGGCTGCCCGCTTCTGGTGGAGGGTCGTGCCTGGCAGACGGAGTCCCCACTGGAGTGGACGACGGGCGTGGGGATCCCCATTGCCACGGCTGTGTTGATTGTTGGAGGCCCGTGGACAGGCGGCAATCATGACCCGAGGTGGGGGCGGCAGCCAATCCAAGCAACCGACCATCGACAAATTCACGGGGCCAACTGGGGGACCGGGCCCGTCGGGTGGGGGTCAGCATCCACCGCCCCCCCCGGATAATACCGCGCTCATGGCCGCCATCACCCAATCCCGGGACATGCTGGACGCTAAAATTGGCGCGGTGGGCGCAGATGTTACCCTGATCCGCCAAGACCTGCGGAATGCGGTGGCGCGGATTACTGAGGCGGAGTCCAGAATATCTGTCGTGGAGGACGATGTTGGGTCCTTGAAGAAACGGCTGGCGGTGGTGGAATCGGTGCAGAAGAATCTGGCGCTGCGGGCTGAGGATGCTGAAGGTCGCGCCCGCCGCAACAACCTCCGATTTGTTGGTTTTCCGGAACGGTGCGAGAAGGGGGACATGGCGCAATTCCTTACCCAGTGGCTGCTGAGCTGGATGCCTCCAGAGGGCCTGTCCTCGTGCTTCATCATTGAGCGCGCCCATCGCGCCTTGACCCAACGGCCGCCGGAGGGTGAGCGGCCCAGGGCGGTGATCGCTCGGATACTGAACTACCACGATCGCGACGTTATCCTGAGGGAGGCGAGGTCCAAAGATGCCATCCTCTATGAAAATCACAAGATCATGGTGTTCCCCGACTATACCAGAATCGTGCAGCAGAAACGACAATCCTTCATGAATGCCAAGGCGAAGCTCCGCGGTCTGGGTCTCCAATACTCCCTGCTGTACCCGGCTCGTCTGAGAGTGATTTTCCAGTCCAAGACATTGTTTTTTGATACTCCGGAGGATTTGTTTCGTTGGACGGATGAAACTGTGGCGCTGCGGCCGCATGACCAGCCGGGATTGAATCCCGGGTCCTCGAGGGGTTCCTCACCGGAACGCAGAGATCACCCGTCCAAGAGTAAGAGAAACCGGAGATCTAGATCGCGGAAGCGTTCGGCCTCTGCCGCTGGTGCGCCGGGAGGCCACGGACCCGAGGACTCTGACATGTCCGGGAAGTGACACTGCTGCTTTCAGGTACTCTGTGCTCCTGGCTGGGTAGCGTGGCTACTGAGACTGAGTGGAATGGGGGCTGTGGCCCGGCGCCTTGGACGCTTTCCTGATGCCTCGATGTCTTCTTGTTACTATGTTCGTGGAAGTTGAGTGGGGTGGTGGGTACTGGCTCGGGTACAGCCGATTGGGGGCTGTCCCACTCCTACCTTGTAGGAGTTTGTTTTTGGGGGGGGGTAGTGAGGATGGGCCTAAGGGACTTGGGATCCATTGGCATGGTAGGTTCTGTGCCCTCTGTTTTGGGCTTGGGATCGCCCATGCCGCGACAGATGCTTCATGGTTCTATGAGGTGTAGGGGAGGGGGGTTGGGGGTGTGGGGAGTTAGAATGGGACTGGCTTTAGCAGCCCCTACAGTTTTTGGGTGTTTGGGTGGCAAGGGGGGGATGCACATGCTTTTTATGAATATGCGGCTGTTGTTGAGTGGTGGGTGGTGTGGACACGAGGGGCCTTCCTGGCGGACTCCATCTGACTATGGTTGATACTACGCACAGGCTCCCAGTGGAGTCCCTAAGAGTAGTCACGTGGAATGTCAGGGGGTTGTTAGACAAGGTGAAACGTGGGGCGGTCTTGCGCTGGGGGAAGAGGGCCACTGCCGATGTGCTTCTGCTTCAGGAGACACATATGATGAGGTCGAAAGCACTCAGTTTGCAGCGATTGGGCTATCACCAGGTGTACCATGCCGGCTTTACCAGGGGGTCCAGAGGGGTGGCTGTGCTGATCCACCGTAGGGTGCACTTCGTACATGTGAAGACGTGGGCGGACCCGCAGGGTCGCTATTTGTTTGTCAGGGGCACGGTGGGTACAGAGCCCGTAGTTCTTGGGAGTGTTTATGCCCCCCCCCCCTACAATGGGCCCTGGCTGAGAGGATTTTCCAGGTATGGGGGGATGTCCAAGAGTCTCTGGCGGTGGTTGGGGGTGACTGGAACGAGGTGATGGATGCTTGCATGGACCGCAGGGGGCGCCGGGGGCCGGGAGGGCTAGACCCCCCTCCCTCCCTCTACGAAGCTGCGAGCGATGTGTGATGCCCTGGGCTGGATGGATGCTTGGCGACATATGCACCCTACTTCACGTGAATATACGTTTGTGTCTGCGGTACATGGTTCCTTTTCTCACCTGGATTACTTGTTTGTCCCCCGAGTGAGCATGAGCAGAGTGCGTGCGGTGGAGATTTTGCCTAGGGGGCTGTCTGATCATTCCCCAGTTTCGATCGACGTAGAACTTTTCAAGACACGACAGCCCTTTCGATGGAGGATGTCCTCATGGCATCTCCAGCAACCTGGCTATGTTAAGCACCTCCGGGAAGCCATTGATCACTACTGGCGGGAGAACCTTGTTGATAATATCGACGCGGTCGTGGTGTGGGAGGCTTTGAAGCCCACGATGAGAGGGGTGGATATCGCTTGGGCCTCTGCGGCTCGTCGGGATCGTCGAGAGGCGATCGTGGCAGCTGCGGCATAAGTGGAGACATTGGAGCGGCGGAGTCGTGGGGGGGGTGACGATATTGGTGTGCGACTGCTACTCCAAGCGCAGCAGTCCTACGCGTCAGTCCTGCTGGACGAGGCCAGACAGGCGTGGCTGGCCACACGGAGCAGGATTTGCCAGTGGGGTGACAAGTCGAGTTCTATGCTTTATAGACTCTGCCAATATAGCATCAACCCTGTCACCCTGCCCGGTCTTCTGGCGGAAGATGGCACAGCCATTACTGACCCTGTCCGCCTAGCGGCGAGCTTTGCCGCCTACTTTGGAGCGCAATATGCCCCATGTGATAACCTGACGGGTGAGGATGTTGCCAAGTTCATCGATGACCTACCCCCTAAAATGGTGTCTGATCATGTCAGGGAATCTCTGGATGCTCCTCTCACGGCGGAGGAACTTGGGGAGGCCCTGGGACAGCTCAATGCGGGTAAAGCCCCCGGGCCAAGCGGTTATCCCTGTGAATTTTATAAGAAATTCTACACGCAATTGGGACCCCATTTTCGGTGTGCTCTGGAAGCGGCGCGTACTCGGGGCAGGCTGCCGCCTGATTGGCGCCATGCTGAAATCGTGGTTTTTCCGAAGCCGGGTAAGCCCCCTGATAGTCACGACTCGTATCGCCCCATCTCGCTGCTCAATATAGAAGCCAAACTACTGGCTAAGGCCCTGGCAAATCGGTTGCTTCCTTACATAGCGGACCTGGTACACCCCGACCAATCGGGCTTCATGCCCGGCAGGGCTACACGCCATAATATTCGGCGTGCGTGGGCTGCGATCGGGGCCATGGGAGCCATGGGTGAGCAGGCTGCTCTGTTGCTTGCAGACATTAATAAGGCGTTCGACTCGGTGAGCTGGACTTACCTGTTTGCGCTCCTACCCCGTCTCAACCTCGGCCCTGTTTTTATATCCTATATTAAACTACTGTACACAGACATCACGGCCGCGGTGCGTGTTGCCGGGGCTGTGTCGGAGACATTCCGTATTGGCCGGGGTACCCGACAGGGATGCCCTCTCTCCCCTTATCTTTTCGCCCTGGCTATGGAGCCGTTGGCCGCCTGGGTGCGTATAGATGCGCAACTCCGAGGATTTGTATGGCCCCAGGGCCTCTCCGATAGGATCGCGCTGTACGCGGATGATGTCCTTTTCTTCCTAACCGACCTGCGTCGCTCTGGGCCGCGGGTATTGGAAATAATGCGGGTCTTTGGTGACGTATCCGGCTTATACCTCAACCTCAGCAAATCCACTTTGTGGGTCCTGGGTGGCGGTGCAGTGTCGGACCCCTGGACGCTGGACCTGCGAGTGGCGACTGGTGGCCTGCAGTACCTAGGGGTGTTCCTGTCTGAGTCCGCGACCCTCGCGTGGGAACGCTCTGTGCTGCCGGTGTGGGAACGGGTGCAGACCGACGTTAAAACATGGTCCCGGATGCCTCTTAACATCTTTGGCCGGTCCGCCATCTTTAAGATGGTGGCGCTTCCACGCCTTCTATACCAATTGCAAAATTATCCCCACTCGGTTCCGGCTTCCTGGTTTCGGCGAGTGAACTCGGTCCTGGGGCAATTCCTGTGGGCCGGGGGTTCGGCCAGGGTGGCGTTACGCACGTGCTTCCTCTCTACATACTGTGGGGGACTCGCCACCTCGGACCTTCTGTCCTACTACCAAGCAGCTCACCTACTCATCCTTAATGACTGGTGGTATGGTGATAGAGGCGACCCGGCATATGCATTAGAGCGCGCACTTATGGGCGATAATACCCTCCATATGCTCCTCTACTCCGCCCGGCTGCGTCGGGGCTTGCCTAGTGTTACGAAGACAGTTTTCCTTGTTTGGCGTCAGGCATTGCGACGCATGGGCTGGTGGGGTAGGCTGACGGCGGAAACGCCGCTGTGGCGTAATGGCAGATTGCCTGCCCTGGCCTCCTTGCCTGGTTTTGGTGGCTGGGATGCAATCGGGATATCGTCGCTGGGTGATGTGCTGTCTGGTGCTGCTCTTAAGTCGTTCCAGGTCCTGAGTGAGGAATTCCACTTGCCGCGGACTCAGTTCTTCCGTTACCTACAGCTGCGGCATGCGCTCACACCGTACATTGCCGACCTGGAGTCGCTCCCCGACTTTAGCCCTATCGAGGCGAAGCTGTTCATGGGGGAGCTTGGGGACAAAAAGGTGTCCCGCATTTACCAGACGATGGTCACCCACTGCGCCTCCGACCTTCTTCCCCTGCGGACGGCATGGGAAGCTGATGTCGGGTCTCTAGACGAGGATGACTGGCGAGAGGCCCTGGAATCCCCGCGTGGGACGGCAATCGCGATGAGGCTCAGGTTCATCCAATTTAAGGTCCTCCACAGGGCCTATTTTACGCGTGAACGCCTCTGGAAAGCTGGACTGATTGCATCGCCGGAATGCTTGCGTTGTGGTGCAGAGGTTGGCTCGCTGCTCCATACCCTGTGGCTGTGTCCTAGGCTTGCTGGCTTTTGGAGGGGTGTGTGGAGTTGTTTGTCTGAAGTGTTAGGATGGGACCTGCCCCGAACACATCGCTTAGGTTTGCTTCATATTCTCGAGGGGGTGGGAGGGAATCGCTATAAGCGCCACTTACTGCTGTTGGGGTTGGTACTGGCCAAGAGAGACCTGGCGCGGGCGTGGAAGGACGAACGGGCTCCCCCCCTGTGTGTTTGGAGGGCGGGTCTGGACTTTTGCATGGGCCTGGAGCGCCCTATCTTTGAAGCACGTGGGTGCCCCCGCAAACACTTTCGGATATGGAAAAGGTGGGCCGAGTATAGAGACTTGCCGCTTGACCCCCCCGTTGACCCCGAGGAAGAACTCTGAGCTTCCCCCTTGGTGTGGGCCTGTGTCTGGTGCCAGACCGACCACTCTATACGTATTTACAGCTGTTTCTTCTTCGCATGTGCATGGGGTTAGGGAGGGATTGCGGGGTGGGATTGGTTGAGGGCGGTTGGGTGTTGGGGATGGGAACGGGTGGGGGTAGGTTGCTTAAAAGCGATTTGCAATATGTTTGATTCAGATTCCAATCCTGTTTTATGTGAGGTCTTCATCTGCGTGGTGGTTTCTCCTGACTGTGGGGTACCACACTCATTGTCTTGCTTGATTATTCAATAAAATCTGTTGTGAAAAAAAAAAAACATATGCCAGATTTCTTCTCGTTAATTTTCTTAAAAATATTCTCTGGAAGAATGTTTTCATATGGGTACAAATTTGAAATTAATCGTCCATGTAAAGCTTCTTTCCCTTGCTCACTTATTTTTCCGATTCTTACATCTTGTAAAATATTTTTATAATCTTCATCCTTTGCCTGCCGCATATTTTGAAGCAGTTCTGCATATTTGAAGTTTAACCATATATTAACGTTTCCAATGCTCCCTAAGCACTTCCTGGTATCTTCATGCGTGAGCATTTTGAACACAGGTTGTCCTTTCACTGGAGTCAACTGCAGAAGATCTCCAAAAACAATAATATGTTTTCCTCCAAATAAGACATCATAGTCTGTTCTAAGAATTTCTTGCATTCTCAAATGCACAAAAGCAAGCATTATATTTGACACCATACTTACTTCATCAATGATAAGAAGTTTCATTTTCTTCAGGACTCTCGAAACTTCGGAATACGCATCTCCAGATAGCTTGTGATACTCCAATTTGTTATCATGCTCCACTGGCAGCATCAGTAAACGATGTAAAGTAATCCCTTTAATGTTATGTGCTGCCAGCCCAGTTGGAGCGGTAACAACACAAGACAGCGATGATTCAGTCCTTTTCTGCAGATAAGTTGCAATTGCTTTAATCAGAAAACTTTTTCCAGTTCCCGCTTCTCCACTCACGTACAGTTGGACAGGCTTAAATGATGTACATGAGCACTCTTTTTTCTCATGACTGAATCCATGTTCAATCTGTTCTGTGACTTCGTCATATATCTGTTTCTGCTCAAGGTTTAGTTGTTTCACCAAATCTTCTAAGTTAACTTCATAATCTTGAGCTTGTTCCATAGCTCTTTCCACCTCATCCATGGCAGTGGCAGATTCATTTTGGATAATTGGTCCTCCAAGTGGATCCTGACTCAATGAAGCAGAACTCTGACTGTCTTGAGAACTGTCTCTAGCAATCTCTGCAGCAATTGTGGCTTCTTGCTCTATTTCTTCGTTCAACATTTGCAGATAATTTGGAAAAACAGGACATTCTATGGTATCCTTGGTTGCATTAAAAGAATCTTCGTAACAGAGAAAATCTCCAAGTAGTTCCTCTTCTGTACGCCATGGCTTAAAGAGTTGCAAAAGAGCTAAATAGTAAAATCCCCTTTTCTCTGGATTTTCGCAACTCAATTTTCGATGATTAATCAAATGGCCTTTTTTCTGTCTCACTAGACATCCTTCACACCCAATGATAGCATATATTCCATTGTTAATATCTTCTCTGATGGTTCTCTTATAAATATAGTTTTGCAGAACTTCATACAAACAAACGTTCTCAAGATGACTACTTCTATTTGGATAGTATATATCCAACATGTTGGTCTTCAAAATATCTGTACTTTCTGGTTCTTTCTCCGCCAAATACTATATTTCTTGTACAGATTTCAAAACTCGATTTCGTGTTGCAGCAAGACCTAGACTCACCCAAATGATGGTTCTAGATTTGGCATATAGACTTACTGCTGACAATCGATCAGAACATTCATATGCTCCAATTTCTCGATGCGACAACATCTTCAGACTGTAACTGTATAATTTCTTGCTTAGACTCTTTTCATGTGAAATGTCCTCCCACATTTCCTTCAGTTCTGTCTTTTCTTTTTTTGTGATGTAAGACGTCACATATCGAGCCACAGCAATAGAGTTGTCAGCAACGACTTGAATATCCATGTTAGCATTCCACATGGACAAAATCACTGGGTTGTAGTCGTTGATGTACTTGGACTCTTCGTTTCTTTTTAAATTGTATGTATTTTTGGGTGATTTCCTCGTCACAGTATGTCGCAGAGAAGACATCAAATTATTTACTCTTCCTTTAGAAATCACTGGTCGTGGAAAGGCAAAATGACATTTTGTGTAGAACTTGTCCTTGTTTCTGAATTTTCGACGACAGTACTTTCCACAACGATGGGATTGAAAGCGTAAAACTTTTTGCCTTAAACTGTTTTCTTCAGTAGTTTTCGGAACAGCACATGTTGAATACTCTTCAATAAAGCTCATCACTGTCTCATCCGAATCTGTTCCAAATTTGGGTGCATCTTTAATCCACAACAACATATGTATGTGAGGAGCACCTCTCGCTTGATACTCCTTTCTCCAAAAGAAATCCAAAACCTCTCCAAGGGGAGGATTTTTTTTGTTGGTAATAAAAGACATCATAGCTTCAAATCTATGATTGAAATATCTGCATACATTTACTGGATCCAAAGAACACAGTTCTCCAGGTGTTTTGAATTCTATATTTTGTATATTTGCATTTGCCTCTCGTAGAAATTGAAGTAAGTCATCCCATGCATACTCGGCACAGCTAAGAGTGAGGAACCATGTAGGAGTTTCTAAGTTTCTTAGCTTACATTTCAATTCCCCATGACGACGGTACCAATACTCGTTTGTACCACGCTGACATGCCATGAGATTGATTAGATGAGATTCCAAAATATTATCTTGCAGATTCACTTTCTCCATAAAGTCCCTCGCCGAAACATTTTGCAGATGTGCTCCACTTTTCAGTATATGGTTTACTGCATAAGAAAGCCCAGACAAGTCCCTTTCATACAGTAGATGAAACAAATAGGGAAAGCATTGGCGAAACCTCGGATCTTCAGCATATAATCTTACAGTTCGATATTCAGATGCAGGAATTTGAAGTGGTTGATCGTCATATTGTCCACCTCGACCTGTTGGAAATAGCTGTGGAAAACAACGAGCTTCCAAACTTTCTTCCCATACACTAACGGGACTTCCTTTTGCTGCTTTCATTTGAAACAATTCAATTGCATTCCCCATTACTTCTTTGGAATGCAAAGGATGAACAGTATAATGTTCATATATTTCTTCACTTCTAGAGACATCAACTTTTTCAATTTGGCCGACTGAACAATCACTGTCTTCATCTGCAGCTGTTTCCTCTGCTGCAACACATACATGTTTATAATACTCATTGTTTTTGACTAAATACAACGTTGCCTTTTTGACTTTCCTAACATCCACTAAATCTTGCCAGATTTCTTTACTCTTTGTCGGAATCCCATTAACTAGAATAACTAAAGGTTCCTCTTCTACTTTTTCTATACCAATTGTATCAATATTTTTTTTGAAATCTAGAGGCAAATAAACAACTCTTCCCTTTAATCCTCTCTGCAAATCTGAAGAAGGCAATTTCCCTATCTTAGGCTCCATGCGAACAATTGCCTGAAAAGGGTGGACACATTGAATCAAAATAGACTCATATGTATTTAAATCCATCAATTCAGGGGGAATGTCTACCAACTCCAGATTATTATCAACAGCTATAGCAGGCATTCTGTTTTGATTTGATTTAATTTATCATAACAATATTTACAAATACGCTGATCAGAACTCAAATCAAAACAATTCTCCACCCACAAATAAGTTGCAAAATCCTTCCACTCATAATTATTCATCTTTTCACTTTTTACGTATAAATCAACTAATCTAGTTTGATGCTTATAATGACTTTGTCAACAACACACACAAGTAAAATTCGGGCTTTCACTTGATTTCACCTTAAACCTGGTAATTTCCTGCTCAAACTTTTCTGTACTTTAAATCTGTACATTGTCTTACACATTACCTTGAATTGCTGTGTCAATTTCTACACTATCCTCTTTTTTATCAAAATAACAAATCTCAATTTCTTCACAAATCTTCTTCACATCTAATTCAGTTCCGTGCAAAAGAGCACTGTTTAATTGTTTAAGCTTAAGTGCTGGACTTTTTGCATAATACAACATTCTCACTAATTTCCTCATTTTGGTATGATGCACTGCTAACATCCTAAAATGATGAAAAACACTCTGACAGACTTTTCTAGAAAGACAAGCCAGTGAATGGCCTTGCAAACCTGTCTTTTCTCTCACTCTGCAAGGATCTAAGTCTTGCAACAACTTCACTTTCTGCTTTAGACTTTTCTTACTATATGTACGTGAGAAATTACAAAACAAATCAATTGATTCCTGTCGCACACTACAAATACGACTACACTTCCAAGTGTACACTGGACCCTTAGTACGTCTCCCTAAAACTTCATCAGTTAACACCTCTTCTGGTTCTCTAGGCACAAGTTTCTCTTTTTCAAACGGACAACCGTCTTTCACTTCATACGCTCGACCACTGGTGTCAACTGCATACACTAAATCATTCTCCTGGAAGTAACTCTCCTCATTAAAAAATGGCTCACAACTTGAACTGTGCATCCATTCTCCAGAAAAAACTTTACAAAAATTAGTCCGATTAATTACTCTTTTCCATCTACTGTTTGATTTGAAAACATCAATTGTCTTGTTAAGTGTCCTAATTCTATTAATTATTAAAGTAAATAATTTTTTCTTAACTTCAAAAGCCTGATCAACAATCTTCTCTACACTTTTCTTTTTCTTATAAAAAGCAGCTCTCTGTTTACCTTTCCTAATGTTTTTTAACAAATATAAAACCACCCTATTGTGAAACATTCATCTACGAATGTCTCTAAACTGATTCTGCCTTCTATTCCTATACATATTATTCTCTCCTGCTCCAGTTGTAGGATTCTTTGAGGTTCTCTCCTTCCTTTTCAAATTTACTCTCTCATTTTCTTTTTCTACATGCTGTCCATAATTTTTTTTTAAAGTACATATGTTCCGAATAAAAGACTTAGCTGTCTTACCAGGAGCTTGGTTCCTGTTTTTTGAAGTATTTGTTGTGGAAGAGTACTGTAATTCCGTTGCTGTTTTTGATTTTTCTCGGTTACATTGTTTTCTTGTCCTTTCCCTTGTGGGCATGTTTGCTTACTCTTGAAATCTTGATTTCAATCTGTGTTAAAGAAAAAAATAGCACATTATAGACCACTATTACCAAACAACAAAGCAATGACAAAAAGCAAACAATCTATTCAGGGTTACAGATCAGGTGAGGATTCTCCAGGGGTACACAAAAGGTGAGGCCTGTATTGAATAGTATAGTGGAAGACAGCTCTGTCCACAGGTACAAAGAAGATGAGACCTGTGTGTAAGTCCACTGCACTCTTATACACAGGCTTCACCACCTATGCTTCCCGGGAAAGCCCTCTCTCCCACTACAGTCTTGATCATAAACCTCACCTCCTCTGTCCCTCTGGACATGTCTCACCTCATCTGCACAATCTACTTCCTAATCTCAGGTAACACAGATGACATAATTGATCCTCATTTATAAAGCCATGCGTCAGTTTTGCGCAACTGAAGCGTCACTTTTTGTGACGCATTGGCTTCATAAAACATGTGCCTTGTTGCACCATATTTAAAAAGTGACGCATGTAGGTAGATGCGTCATTTTTAAAACCTTTTGCACCACATTATACCTCTGTCAAGTGTAATGTACAGAGAGGGGTCATTTCTCTGGAAAAAGCCTCGTAATAATGACACAGTGAAATCTATAAAATTTCACTGCGTCACTTTTAGGAAACTGTTATGTCAAAATCTTGCACCTGCCTCACAGTAGGGATAAGACTGAGGCAAACACTTTCACATGGGGCTTTCCCCATGTGATACGATTCTCACACCTAAGCAGGAGTGCAGATGAGATGAAGACTCTGCAGGGGAGCACAAAACGTGAGGCTTGTGTCCAAGAGTGCAGTGGACAGGACTAAACTGGAGTAATGTGCAAGAAAAAGATGAGCCTCATTTATAAAGCCATGCGTCAGTTTTCCGCTACTGATGCGTCACTTTTTGTGACGCATTGGCGGAATAAAACATGTGCCTTGTTGCACCATATTTAAAAAGTGACGCATGTAGGTAGATGCGTCACTTTTTAAACCTCTGCGCCACATTATACCTCTGTCAAGTGTTATGTACTTTACAATGATGTTACCTGTGTTAACTCAGTGTAGGAAGCATATTGAGTTTGTTTGCATAGAGGAATTGTATTTTGTAAAATAGTGAGGTTTCAGTAATGACATGGAATGCTTGTACATAGGACCTGTGCTGTGTTTCCTAAATGTGATGTCAAACACGATTTTGAGGAAAATGAATGGCTTTTACATTTTTGAGTATAATGTGGCGCAGAGGTTTAAAAAGTGACGCATCTACCTACATGCGTCATTTTTTAAATATGGCACAAAAGGTACATGTTTTATGCCGCCGATGCGTCACAAAAAGTGACGCATCAGCAGTGCAAAACTGACGCAGGGCCTCACAAATGAGATTCTTTTTTTTTTGCACACTACTCCAGTTTAGTCCTGTCCACTGCACTCTTGGACACAAGCCTCACCTTTTGTGCTCCCCTGGACAGCCTTCATCTCATCTGCACTCCTTCTTAGGTGTCAGAATCCAATCATATGGGGAAAGCTCCATGTGAAAGCGTTTGCCTCAGTCTTATCCCTGCTGTGAGGCACATGCTTGTACATAGGACCTGTGCTGTGTTTCCTAAATGTGATGTCAAAAACGATTTTGAGAAAAATGAATGGCTTTTACATTTTTGAGTATAATGTGGTGCAGAGGTTTAAAAAGTGACGCATCTACCTACATGCGTCATTTTTCAAATATGGCACAAAAAGGTACATGTTTTATGCCGCCGATGCGTCACAAAAAGTGACGCATCAGCAGTGCAAAACTGACGCAGGGCCTCACAAATGAGATTCTTTTTTTTTTTGCACACTACTCCAGTTTAGTCCTGTCCACTGCACTCTTGGACACAAGCCTCACCTTTTGTGCTCCCCTGGACAGCCTTCATCTCATCTGCACTCCTTCTTAGGTGTCAGAATCCGATCATATGGGGAAAGCTCCATGTGAAAGCGTTTGCCTCAGTCTTATCCCTGCTGTGAGGCACATGCTTGTACATAGGACCTGTGCTGTGTTTCCTAAATGTGATGTCAAAAACGATTTTGGGAAAAATGAATGGCTTTTACATTTTTGAGTATAATGTGGCGCAGAGGTTTAAAAAGTGACGCATCTACCTACATGCGTCACTTTTTAAAAATAGCGCAAAAAGATACATGTTTGGGCTTTCCTGGGGAGCGTAGGTGGTGAAGCTTGTGTCTAAGAGTGCAGTGGACTAGGCTTCATGAAGCCTATCCCTGACTGCACTCTTAGACACAGGCGTCAATTTGACTCTTTACAATGATGTTACCTGTGTTAACTCAGTGTAGGAACCATATTCAGTTTGTTTGCATAGAGGAATTGTATTTTGTAAAATAGTGAGGTTTCAGTAATGACATGGAATGCTTGTACATAGGACCTGTGCTGTGTTTCCTAAATGTGATGTCAAAAACGATTTTGGGGAAAATGAATGGCTTTTACATTTTTGAGTATAATGTGGCGCAGAGGTTTAAAAAGAGACGCATCTACCTACATGCGTCACTTTTTAAATATGGCGCAAAAAGGTACATGTTTGGGCTTTCCTGGGAAGCGTAGGTGGTGAGGCTTGTGTCTAAGAGTGCAGTGGACTAGACTTCATGAAGCCTATGCTTGTACATAGGACCTGTGCTGTGTTTCCTAAATGTGATGTCAAAAACGATTTTGGGGAAAATGAATGGCTTTTACATTTTTGAGTATAATGTGGCGCAGAGGTTTAAAAAGAGACGCATCTACCTACATGCGTCACTTTTTAAATATGGCGCAAAAAGGTACATGTTTGGGCTTTCCTGGGAAGCGTAGGTGGTGAGGCTTGTGTCTAAGAGTGCAGTGGACTAGACTTCATGAAGCCTATGCTTGTACATAGGACCTGTGCTGTGTTTCCTAAATGTGATGTCAAAAACGATTTTGGGGAAAATGAATGGCTTTTACATTTTTGAGTATAATGTGGCGCAGAGGTTTAAAAAGAGACGCATCTACCTACATGCGTCACTTTTTAAATATGGCGCAAAAAGGTACATGTTTGGGCTTTCCTGGGAAGCGTAGGTGGTGAGGCTTGTGTCTAAGAGTGCAGTGGACTAGGCTTCATGAAGCCTATGCTTGTACATAGGACCTGTGCTGTGTTTCCTAAATGTGATGTCAAAAACGATTTTGGGGAAAATTAATGGCTTTTACATTTTTGAATATAATGTGAACATTAAATGGATGGGCCAGAGAGGATTAAGATGTCACCAATTGATTCCATTGGTGAAAACCTTTTTGCATTTGCCACACCCTAACCTCATAATTCTGCACTGTGGTGGAAATGACTTAGGCACTTTGACTGGGGTAGGTCTGGAAATGCTTTTAAAGGACACCTTTGGGCAATTGATGGCACTTTTTCCTCAAACTGCCTTGGTATTTTCCAATATATGCCAAAGGCAATTTTGTCCACAATTTGAGAAAGCACGGAAACATGTGAATAAATCTGTTTCTGCTTACATGAGAGACTATGGAATGGGTTCAATATACAACAACAACTTGCGTTACAACATGCAAGATATCTACAGAGGAGATGGTGTGCACTTCTCAGATGAGGGGAATAGAATATTCCTTCTGAATTTAAGACTGTGCATTGGTACCTACTTGTAGGTACCTAAATCAGCCACAGAACCCAAAACTCTTTTCAGAGCTACCCTATCTCTGATCACTCAAAATGATTATCTTTTTCTAACTTTTTTCACTATTTTTCATTAAAGTACCCTCCCCGGTACGCTCCCCGGTGCGCGTACTGGGCGCTCCCCCCGCGAAAATGTAAAAATAATTGTCTTTTTTTTGGCCTATATGGGCCTTCTAACACCCCCTCAGAAAACCTAGAGGGTCAGGGAGTGCCTACCGTGCCCCCTTATACCCATTCCCAACGTTGTTTGTCCTCCATTTTCTGACTCAAATGTACCGAAACACAAAATGGAGGACTCCCGTAGCGCTGCGGGTACGCGTACCGGGGCGCGCACCGGGAAGCGCTCCCAAAATTTCAAAAGTTAATTTACATAAAAACCAATGGAGACACTTTCACCAAATATAGAATAGGCCATACTACATACCAGTCCCTACCATTTTCCCAAATTTGGTGGAATTCTATTGAGCCATTTGAGCTGTAGCACTGTCTAAATATCCTGAGGTAAATTACATGACAAGAAGTGTTAGGATTTACAACCAATTAAAATGTTACTTTCATTTTCTACTTTTTTTTCCTGACATTTGATTGGTTATGTACATGAATATAAATGAAAAATGAGAGGGAAACACTGCCATTTAGACTACAACTACCTGAGGTACATCTTGAAAGGATTTTCGCATTTTTTCTTCTCCACCTCTCTCTAAAGTAAGTTGATAATTTGTAAGGGGCACTTTAAGTTAATTTGTAAAAACGTTTTCTGATAATTATTTACTGTCCCTCTGCTATAGTTGTAGATAGAGATAGGCTCCTCTGTTATATTTATTGATTGACTTAGGCTTCTCTGCTATAAATATGAATTTACTTACGCTTCTTCACAGGCACTTTTTTTTATTTCTACTTCCTGCCTGTTACCATACACTACCCAAAGTTAACTTAACTGTTAAAAAAACAGAACTACCTGTCTGAACTTAAACACAACACTGCCCTAAATCTACTGATATAGTTATTTCTTATGCAATTTACAGGAAAAAAATGGAAGGGAAGCAAGAAAATATCAATATTTCCTTCGAGATTACATCTGAGGAGATTCTAAATAAAGATTTTATGGATCAGTCTGTGGATGAACAATTTATTGAATGTTTACAAGACATAGAAACATGCATGTTTGAGGAGATTCCAGATGATGTAATGCTGGAAGTTTTATTGAACTATGAAAATTCTGACCAATAAATTTTTATTTAATAATTAGAAATTGTTTGAGACATTATTCATTTTTATATCTAATTCATGAAGTACTACCAAAATATTTATGTTTATATTATAGTATAAAGTGAAACTTACAATATACTGTGCAATTTTAAAACATCATAAGGGAGCAGGGTAGACTACCCATGATTGCGTATGTCTTCTCAGGGAGTACTTAAAGGATCTGTTTCTGCTTTCCTGACAGACTATGGTATGGATTCCATATACCACAATAACTTCTGTAACAACATGCAAATTATCTACAGAGGAGACGGTGTACATTGAATTTAAAACTCTACATTGGTACCTACATGTTGGTACTTAAATCACCCACACAACACAACAACTCTATTCAGAGCTACCCTACCTCTAAGCACTTTAAATTATCATTTTACTGTTTCACTGAGTTTTCCCCATGTGTGGGGGGGATGGTGGGTGTGTCTGTGAGGTGTGTGTGTGTATGTGTCTGGGGGGTGAGGTGTATAGGTGTATGTAGGTGTATGGGGTATGTGGGTGTTGGTGGGGGTGTGGGTGTGTAAGGTGTGTGTGTGGGTGTGGGTGTGTGGGGTGTGTGTGGGAGGTGTGTGGGTGTGGGGGTATGTGTGTAGGATATGTGTGTATGTGTGGGATGTGTGGGTGTGTCTGTGAGGTGTGTGTGTGTGGGGGGGGAGGTGTGTGTGTGGGATGTGTGGGGTGTGTCTGTGAGGTATCTGTGTGTGCGTGTGTGTGTTGGGGGGGGTGAGGTGTGTGTGAGTGTAGGTGTGTGGGATGTGTGGGTGTGGGTGTGGATGTGTAAGGTGTCGGTGTGGGGGTGTGGGGTGTTTGGGTGTGGGTGGAGGTGTGCGTGTGTGAGGTGTGTGTGGGGAGTGTGTGGGTGTCGGGGTGTGGGGTTGTGTGCGTGTGGGTGTGTGTGGGACGTACTTGTAGGTACCTAAATCAGCCACAGAACCCAAAAGCTCTTTTCAGAGCTACCCTACCTCTAATCACTCAAAATGATTATTTTACACTAATATTTTCACTATTTTTCACCAAAGTACGCTCCCTGGTACGCTCCCCGGTGCGCATACCGGGCGCTCCCCCCGGCCCCCACATCAAACCTAGGGGGTCAGGGGGTGGTGTACCCTGCCCCCTTTTGGTCATTTCCCCCTTTGTTTTTCGCCACCTCTTGTGTCTCGATCCTACCGAGACACAAGATGGCGGCCGCTGCGGACTGTTTCGAATGTTTACAGACACCCGAGAGCCAATCAGCTTTCCGTGCGCAAGTCGCGCGGCGCGCCCGGAGCGCTCCCCGGTGCGCGTACCGGGGCGCGCTTACAGATATATAATTTTTTTTTAACCTAAACTACTCAAAATACTCTGGAGCACATATCTTGAGACATAGCAAAGGCACATCGGGCTACCAGTCCCTACAATTTTGCCAAGTTTGGTGAAAATCCATTCAGCCATTCGAGCTAAAAGTGCGACAGACCGCCCTATGGAAATTAACATGGGGAAAACATGTTTTGGGACCCCCCTTTTATCTCGTCCCCCGTTTGACGAATCCCCTCCAAACTTTCAGGGAAGGACCGGAGCGCCGCAAGGCAAAGTTGCTGAAAAATTCAGGCCGATTTCTCAACCGGCGCCAAAGTTATTCCAAATAGAATGTTGCGATTTCCCTATGGAAATCAATCCTAACTATAACTACCTACTGGCCACCGCCAGTAGGTAATATATATACATATAGAGTCCAATGCTCTCTCCCACCACTGGAAAAAAGCGCGACACAGCTCCGGGGACAAACAAGGCTTTTATTCCTTTGAAAAGCGCAAGGTGAGTGAAGTCACGAAACGCTTGGGTAGACGCGTTTCAGCCATCCATTTGGCCTCATCAGTGCCGGTTCCATGGGCTTCTCAATGTTCCTGAGAATGCAGCGTTGTTCTGCTGGTACTGAGACCACTCCCAGTCAGGTGGTCACTTGCTCCTCCTCCACTTAATGATTGAAAACTAGCCTTGCGCTAGCCCATCTTACAGGTGCATGCTGGTCACAGGAGTCCGAATTTAGAGGCCTCATACAGTGATAGGCTCTTTTAACATCAAGTGATGCCCCAATTTTCATTGGATTCAGTTCCCCACGAACAGCCACGATTACCTGGAAAGGTTCAGCCTCGACGTTTGTCCCCTTATCAGGCAATCAATCAGTGTTGCCTTCTCTCTCCCCTTCGGTCCCAATTGCAACAGAACCGTAGGGGGGGGTGCCGCGTTTTGCAGTCCATACAAAAGTCCAAGTAGTGTTGCAGGTATAACTCGGTGCACCAGAACGAGAGGGTGTGTCGTTTACCAGCGCCTGCTGCCGGTTAAACACAGAATCCAATGCTCTCTCCCACCACTGGAAAAAAGCGCGACACAGCTCCGGGGACAAACAAGGCTTTTATTCCTTTGAAAAGCGCAAGGTGAGTGAAGTCACGAAACGCTTGGGCAGAAGCGTTTCAGCCATCCATTTGGCCTCATCAGTGCCGGTTCCATGGGCTTCTCAATGTTCCTGAGAATGGAGCGTTGTTATGCTGGTACTGAGACCACTCCCAGTCAGGCGCCGGTGGACGAATGTTCGCGAATTTCTCCAAGAAAATGGCCTGCTCCGCTCCGCTCCTTCCCTGAAAGTTTGGGGGTGATTTGTCGAATGGGGGCCGAGATAAAAGGGGGGGTCCCAAAACATATTTTCCCCATGCAATTTTCCATAGGGACCTTTAGCCAGGGCTACAGCCCAAACAGCTGAACGGAATTACACCAAATTTGGCAGAAAGGAAGAGTTTGGTTCACAGATTGTGCTTTTTATTAAATGGTGTAAATCCGTTCTGTAGTTCCTGAGAAAATCAAAAGTAGAATCATAGTGATATCTAGAGACGAAGTACTGTACGCATACGGAAATCCATACAATTACGAGCACGTGCTGCATGTTGATTGGATGTCAAGTGTCTGTCAACACTCCAAACCAGGAAGTGTTGGCAGCCATCTTGTGCCTCGGTAGAACCGAGTCACAAGAAAACAATAAAACAAAGTTGAAAAATAAGGAAAGGGGTCAGGGTAGAAACATCCTGACCCTCTAGGCCTGCTCAGGATCTTTAGGCCCAAAATGTGTTTGTTTTTTTAAATCATGTGGTACACGTACCGTACGCGTTTTGGGGAAAAAAGGCCGCTTTGTTAATTAGCCCCCGGGGGGGGCAAATATCGGGGCAATTTTTTTTTATAATGGGGGGGCCAGGGGGGTCCCTCTGCCCCGGGGATCGCCATCCTCTGAGGCTTTAACTATATGTATGCAGGGGGCTCATGGCTCCCTCGGAGCCCCGGGGACCGCCAGTCCATGGGGCCTCTTTCTATTTTAAAAAACTTTGTGGGGGGGTTTCAAGCCCCCCACACACGCCCCGGGGACCGCTACCTCCCCGGGGCTTTAATATAGAAAATAGGGGGGACGGACCACCCAGCCCAGGGGACTACCACCACTCGGGGATTTTGAATGTTGGGAGGGGGGCTGCGCGGTCCCCTTCCTGGAGTCTTTGATGGCCCTGGGGACCACCACCTTTCAGGGCCAGCTTCTGCAGTGTCCCGGGGTGCCTACAGTGCCGCCTTCTGCAGTGCCCGGGGTGACGAAAAGCAATGCCGGCTCCCAAAGGACGCGGGGAGCCGTCTGGGACCGTGGGGGCTTTGGGGCTCATAAAAAACAGTTATTTTCAGAACTAAGTTTACTGGTCAAAGAAAGAGCTATATTTCTATGATAGTATGTAAAACTTTGCGGTTATTTTTCTGCACCAGTTGTACTCTCTACGCATGCGCAGCCTCGTTTCCAAGCCCACGCTTCTTTGTTTTTCTTCAAGGTCGGCAAGCAATCCTCTCCTCTTTTCAGGTATTAAATTTTCCGCTTTCGTGTGCCTCATCCGCTGCTATACTTTTGTAATATATTAATAATCATATTCTATCTATATTTATTTGAAACGTATTGCCGAGGTGCCAAGCGTTAATTATATACTCTGTCCTCTGTCATTTTAGTAGTTTTCCTCCATTATTTTTATTATACCTGCTACTTTCAATTTACCCCCGGCCTATCTTCTCTGTGATCCATGAGATTTCCTGTCACAGACACCACGGTATTTGTCGTTGGCCTACAATCTTACCAGACTTGGTCACACGCATACCTAAAAACTAATTTGAAGCACTAAAGGCACAGCCATTACAAAGCGTGACCATCACCACAAAGCCATTACCGTGCTTATGCCTTTATCATGCATGGTAAATGTATAGTAGTTGTAAAAGCATGCGTGATAAAGCCATATGGGTGCTAATGAATTTGTGGTGACGGTCACACGTGGTTATGACCGCGTTGTAATGGCTGTTTCCCCCCAGGACACTGCAGGAACCGGGTCTGGGTGTGGCGGACTCCAGGACATCAGGCAGTGAGCCACGCAGCCTCCCTCACACAATATAGAAATCTCCGGGGGTGGTCATTTTCGTGGTTTGAGGGGCGTCATTGAGGCCCACACAGTCAATTTTGTAGGGGATAGGTTTGCACACGAAAATGTCGCAAGAGGTTTGTAAATGTGGTACACATTGTTTTGTTTTACTTTGATTTCCTTTCTATGTTGTAGTCCATCCAGAGAAAATATAACTTATTGTACAGCCAGTACTTTTCAACCCTACTGTCAAACATCTTACTATAGTACTTCAAATTATAAATATTATTTTTGTTGTGGACCGTCCCCCCCCCAAAAAAAAACAAGTATATAGTTTTTTAATTAACTTTTATTAAAACAACAATAACTGGAAACGTAACTTAAAGATAATATCATAAACAACTAGACTCCAAAAGACGTTGGGTAGGTAATCTGCAAAACAAAAAAGAAAAAAAGAGTTTAAAATTATGTAGATGTGACTAAATAAGGTGAAGCATTACAAGTGAAGGTAACACTACGATTTTATGTGTGCAGTGTGCCTAGTACATTTCACTTCTGTTATAGTCCCACGTTCAAGTGGTGTCTATATGGAAGTGCCTACTGCGTTACTGACACAAAATTGGCATAACGGGATTGTAAATATGCTGACTTATTTCTAATGCATTGCAATGGAGGCATTGTATATCTAGGCCGCTGTGCTTACCTTGTATAAATACTGCGGCCAAACACTGCGGCCACCGGAGTTCACAACTTCAATTCAACTCTGCTTCTACACGTCAAAGTAGACAGCAGTGTCTATAACTTTAAAAGAGAAAGAGAAATTATGTCACAAAGAGTGAGAGAGAGAAATAGAGAGAGAAAACATTAAAACTGTCTTGCAGAGTCTGGAGTTGAGATTTTTTCTTGAAAAGTCAGGCGCAGATTTACAAGCTCTTTGCGCCACTTTTCCCATGTTAAAAGTGACACAAAAGTGGCACAATAAGCTTGTAGCTCTTTTTCACAGACTGTTGTAACCTATCTGTTGTCACTGCTCAGAGGTAATTATACATTTCTACACAGTCAAGCTGCTGCACACTACCCACTCTCTCCTATCACAAATAATTTGTTTTGTTTTTCGGAAACAAAATTCTTTGCTCACCTAGTGCCATTGGCGTGATTGAAAGATGCTCTACGTGTTGAAAAAGCCTTCAATGCAATCAAGAGAGTTCACCACTTCAACTCAGATAACATTGTATATAGCAGACTGGAGATAGCAGCGTCCAAAACTTTAAAAAAGAAAGAGAAACGATGTGAGAGAGTAAGAAAGAGTAAGAGACAAAAAAGGACATTAAAACGTGGGAGAGACATACACGACTGGGGGATTGCCTGAAACCAGAGGCGCAACCACAGTCAAAAATATCGGGGGGGCTAGATTTTTTTTTCAGGGAGGGCTTAACTTCAAGCAAAAAGAAGAGTGGAGCTGCAGGGGCTGTAAGCACGGGGGGACATCAAAACCTCATTAACAAGCAAAATGTCTTTAGAAGACCTGTGAAGTACTCGGGTGCGACTGTGTGTGGGCCCAGGAAGCTATCTCATCCTAGCTGAAGCCTCATTAGCCCAATGTGTGTTTTGTGCGCCTGCTGCATACTACACATTCTCTCCTTTCACAGATAACTTGTCGTTCTTTCGGAAACAAGCTTCTTTGCTCACCTTGCGCCATTGCCGTCGTCCTTGTTACATAATCCGTCAGGAAGCTCTACATCTAAAAGTTATTAAAAGAAAGATGTTATGATTGTGTGAAGGGGCAGGGTCAGGGGGAGTGGTATCAAGCGAGACTGAGTCAGGGAATAGTGCACGTAAAGAAGGTTTTATTTTTAAATAAGCCTTTCTCCTTTTACTGGTCACTCGCAGTCTGGCGAACTCGTTGGGCTCCGTTCTGACACCTCGTGGGAAAGCTGTATAATCCAGTCTGATGCCGTCCCAATGGTAGGTGTGTTCCCGTCGACTGGTCTTCCCAGGGGGAGGGGCGCTTCTTCGGGGTCGGTCTCCGCTCTCCAGCCGGATCGTTGCAAAGAAGAAAGGAAAGAGGTAATCAGTGGGACGTCCCTGTCGGGAGGGATTTCGGGGCCGGGTGTGAGGGGAACCAAGTGCTCAGCTATATACAAGACCTACAGTGCTCGTGAAGGGAAAAGGGGCACAGAGGCTACTCTATATACACTGGCTACTAGGTGTTTGGTTGGTCGTTACGGCCCACCCAGCCCGCTACCTTGCCCCGTACCTTGTGCAGCCACGTTCCTCCCGTGGGACCGTGGCAGGGCGAGTCGCCGAGTCGGTGGCCTCCTGGCTTGATGGTATCAGCTGGGCTCCTCTCGTATTCCTCCTCTTCTGCTCCAAAGCTCGTACGCGTCGCTCTCCGTCTCCACTCCAACACTCCTTCCGCCTCCAGGGAATCGCCGTCCGCCGTCTCGATGGTGCTTCCTGTTTTTAGTCCCGCAGCGACGTCAGGGGGCGGGGCCATGACGCTCAGGGCTCCATGGTTAAAGGGGCCCTGCGCTTTTTCCTCCTGTCGGCACCATATCGTTTCTCCTTCCGTGGCACCCCATTCCGCTAGGTCGGACTCGGCAGTCTGTACAAGAGGAATAGAAAGGGGGGTCAACGGAACAGCAGCCCACCAGTCCGGGGCACCCACCATGTCCATCTCAGAGGCACCCGCCTCCCCGTCACAGATTGGTAATTGTTACTATATTAATTTGGAGTTAGATGATATCGCGCTTTTATACACGTTCCTTCTCACATTTCTACGAACTGTTTGTATTGGTAATATTCCGGACATTTCAGCGATTATAAAAACGTTCCTGCTATTGGGGAAAAAATGTATACATGTAAATTAATACACTATATAGGAGTGCGTTCGTCTAAAATACTAAGTCACGTTTTTGTATCTAGTCTGCTACAACCCTGACTCACTCCGATGCGTACTCAAGCCTCACTGCTCACCTTTTCGTGGATAAGACACCTTCTGCATGATGTAGTCCCGATCTCCAACAAAGGAGTCTCATATATGGTGACGAGTCTTGATATCTCTATGGCTAACGACATACTCCTGCTCCCATCATCATCATCGCAGGATCTTCTCCCGCTCAGTGCTTCGGGCACCACTAACTCAGTGACCAAAGAGGCCACGCATGTAGTAGTGGGCCCCTTGTTCGGTACTTTGGGAACAACTCTAAAATGGCGCACAACAAGTGCGCTCTGTCTTTTTTATACATAGGGTCACGTGTGTAGTGACGAATGTGCTGGATGGGTTTGGTGTGGGTGTATACCAGCAATGAGGGAGTGTGTGTGTGTCGATCTGACAACTAGACCTGCACCTAAGAAATCACTACAATGGAAATCTGGGCCTGGTACTGTTGTTGTGTTTTCCTGGTAGCGTAAGCACAGTAGGCTGTACTAACATTTTCAGTCTATATTAATTTACCACCTCCCCCAGGGGCTTTTAAATGTTGGGAGAGGGGTCAATAATTGTGCTGACTTTTCTCCTTTAGCGTGCAGTACTATATTGTTTTATAAAATGTAAAACTCTTCAAACCATCTTTGCACTTACGACCTACGGCCGCTATTTTCGTAATTGCTTTTAAAAGTAATATACGCTTATTTAAAGTTTTAAAAAACTATTTTCATGATTATCCCAGATAATGTTTTCCCGCAATATGTACATTAAATACATAAATATATGTTTTTCAACAATTGGAATCTTTCGCGCCGTACGCGTACAGGCGCCGTACATGACGTCACGCGGGAAATATTTATTTATTTATTTATTTTAAAACGCATGGTAGGCGTTTTGGGCAAAAAAGAAAAAAAAGCGAAGCCCGCTTAATTGTTAATTAGCCTCCGGGGGGGCCAAATCCCGGGGGCAATTTGTTTTTTATAATGGGGGGCTCAGAAGGTCCCCCCTGTGCCGGGATCGCTACCCCCGGGTCTTTAATTATAGGTATGCGGGGGGGGGGCGGTCATGGTCCCCCAGAGTCCCAGGGACCGCCTCCCCCCCACTTAGGCCCCCCCCTACCGGGGCCCCCTTTTATTAAAAAAAACTATGCAAGGGGGTTGTAAATGTGGTGCAGTGTTTTGTTTTACTTTGCTTTCCTTTCTGTCTTGTAGAGGATCCAGGGTAAATATAGCAGTTTTTGTACAGCCAGTACCTTTCTGCCTGTTACCATAGAACAGTTCATGGATCACTTGCGTGAGTACAGAGGTTGGAAGTTCACCACAATATGTTGCTAATTGAAATAGTTACTGTGCTGGAGATTTATATTTATTTTTTTCATAGGAACCGTTAGTCGTAGAAGAAGTCGGTGGAAAAGTTCTGTAAGCGATTCCTTCCTGTTCGGGGAGTATTCGGGTAACGTGCTCCAAGCCGGACTTTATAAAGCTTAATGTTCATTTCCTGTGAAGTATTAAAAGTAGAAGGTTTGGCAGTCATTCCTTGCTCGTCTGTGGAACAACATGGACATTTTATTGGCTAAAGTGTTCCGAGCACAATTTAGCAACTTATTGGGTGGGAACGGTTCATTGTTGTCAGTGATATTGTGATGCATTTTCCAAAGGAGTATGGGGAAAGAAAGTAGTAGAGGGCAGGTTAGGAACACTATTAACTCGATGATTCTTGGTGCCGAAGCGCGACAATGCTTAGTTAGGTTTACTGAACCAAGTTATTATAAAAAAACGAAATTTAAAATTATAATTACGGCCCACCAAATCTGGAAACAATTCAGGAAAAGGTTTCGCTGCTGTGAAGAACTAAATCATTATACACCTCTGCTTAATAATCCTACGCTCCCAGCAATATTTAGAGACTCTGTGATGCAACGTTGGCATAGAGCCAAGGTATGTTTATTAGGAGACCTTTATCAGGATGAAAATTTTGTTTCATACGTATATCTGCAACAAAAATATAGACTTACTAAAGGGGATTTTTTTAAATACCTTCAAATCCATAGTTTTTTAGAGAGAAAAAATCTCTTAAATACTAGTAAAATGAATGAATATGATGTCTTGGAATGTTGTAGAAAGAAAATAAAAATTGGGGTAATATATCGGACAATGCTAAACCGAATTGAAGATAATGTAGAAGCGTTCGAAAACAAGTGGCAAAAAGAATTAGGAATGGAAAATGTTGACATATTTAGATCATTAGAATTGGCAAATTTGGTTTTGTGTAATGGCTCACTTAAAAGTCAACATTTTATGAGTATATTTGATTTGTATTACACCCCAGCGAAGTTACTGAAATGGAAAGCCAACAGAGGCACTAAATGTAACAGATGCGGTTATCTTGGTGCAGACTCAATTCATATGTTTTTTCAGTGCACCAGATTAGCTCAATTTATTGATGGTATACAATTATTTTTAAATAATATCTTAAGTAAATCATTGGTATTGTCTGCCGATCTAGTAATTTTTGGCATTCAATATGATCAAACTGTTATCAAAACAGATACTGAAGAAGGCTTTCTGTTTATTGCGATGTCGGTTTTCAGATACTGTATAACTTCTCACTGGTTAGATGCAGATCCCCCCACGTTTTATCAATGGCAAACCAACTTATTAAATATCTATCAACTGGAGAAAGCAATATACAATTTAAAGGGAAAGAGAAAGAAAGTATTTGGCCAAAAGCTTTCGGCACCTATTTGTAACTGGATATAATATGCTTATTGCCATGATTGTTTCTGTTTTGTGGATATTCATCTATTTGTATTTTTTTTCCCTTTTGAACTGGTTGTTTGTTTTAACTACTTGCTGTCATAAAACTCAATAAATAAATAATTTTAAAAAAAGGAACACTATTAACTCTGTACAGTGCCCATAAGATGGTGGAGAGGGATTATGAGGGAAAACATTTTTTTATATGTTTCAAGGGCCATATATATAATTGCCGTGTGGTGTATAAATCACAGCGGAAAAATGACAGTGTCTTGCGCTGTTTTTTTAATCAAGTTTGTAAGTGACATACTTCTTTGGAGTACTATTTACTTATAATGTGGTGTTTACTTGCCTGATGGGGAGGTGTGGTTGCGCAGCAAAAATATCAGTCTAGGTTTGAAACAGTTTTTATTAAGCAAATACAAATACACTTTCTTCAGAAACTGTCGCTGTATATATGAAAGGGGTGACAATTAAAAATGGAATTTCATAAAATATCAGTTAAGCATGGCTATATACTTCTTTTTTGTGCTACAGTTTGTAAAAGTGTTGCCCCACATTCTTGATGATGTAAGAGGGCATCAGTTACTTTTAGATAAAGTAGAATAGAAGTGCTACAGCAAACACTCCCGAACTATATTATCTCAGATCAAAAGAACAAGTAAAAAACAGTTAAATACAAATGATTTCATATTACATAAAAAATGCACGCATTATTATTTTTCAAATTTGTATTCTGTACAATACAGGAACATGCTGTCGTAGTGCTTAGAGGTTGCAGACTGTTCTGCTAATAAATCACATACTCACTAAAGAATATATGGGATGGTACTCATAATATAAAGTACAGGTCCTACATATTCTTTAGGGAGAAGGTGAATAGGAACCGCAAATAAGAATAGAAATTAGAAAATAACATTCGGAAATGTAGGGTTTATTAAATATTTAAAGTAACAAAGTATGCATGATAGCTATATTTTTTTGTTCTGCTGTTTAGTAAAATATGTTTCTTAAAAAAAATCTGATCAAGTACTTTTAAATACTTGAAAGTTATATTATAGATGACGCTGAAAAATCTCCCATTCCTCTTCTGTAGCAATAGGACAATCTATTATAATATAACGATTTATACCATTGTTACAGTAAAAAGAAAAGGAAAATAAAGTTATGTATTTAACAGAACATCCATAATGAAATACTTTCGAGCAGTAATTATTTACTGAACTTCTTTTCTCCGGGAGGTGAAAAAGTTTGATCTTCCTGGTGACGGGTCATAAACTCCTCTGAGATCATGACGGTGAGAATAATAATATGTATATATTCTCACAGCACATGATCACAAGGGGAAAATAGACTGAAAACCACAAGCCGGTATTGTTGCTTACTTATCGTTACTCTTTGTGACGACGGATCATGAACTCCACTAAGATCACCAAGACTGTTAATGTTATAAAATACATATTAACAGTATGTGATCTCTAGGGGAAAACACAATAGCAAGTGGAAGATGGTGACGTTGATTGTAAATGTTTAGGGTTTGAGTCAACGGGTCACCAACACCTCTCAAGCAAAGTACAGTGTCAATATGATAATATAAAAAGTCACTATATATAAGGTGAAAGGAGCCAGAAAAGGAGGAATGTTTGTTATAATCTATCTGTTTCTAAAAACAAGCTGCTGACGTTACAGAGAAAAAGCGAAAAACATGCAATACATTTTTTTTCTACATATAAATGTTTAAATATTGATAAATAGCTACAAATTATAACTAAGTACTATACCTATGCCATATTGAAACAACTTACAATTCCGGAATATGTTTGTTGACGCAAAAAGAGAATCCGATGCTAAAAAATTGAACCTGCAACATAGATTGGCGACTCAGAAATAACTCGCGAAAACAAAACTAATTGCACAGTAGGTGTGGTTTATATAGTTTTTGGTTGTTTAGTAGTCTACGGAAGGAAGCTGTGGATCCGCCTATTTAGATGGCACATTTTGCAGTTTACACGTGCTCACGTTTTAACTGTTTTTCTTCTGCACGAGTTCGGAAAAGTTACAAACTGTGAAGCTATAAAGGATTCGATTTCGATCGCAACACGTATAAGGTATTATTATCTACATAGGTTGGAGTGTTTAAAAAGTGTTACTCTGTAAAATGTATTCTTTGCATTTTCATGATTAAAAACATGTAAATAGAAGATATAAAAAAAATATCGTTATCATTAGAAGAAAAAAAGGATTAATATTTGTTAATATTACGCTTCTTAATTTAAAAAATGCTAGCATTTGTAAATCGTAAACGTACCCTCGGAAAGGTGTGCTGGCGCTTCGGGCGTTGGGAAGATTAATAAATAATAAATGACATTTTCTATGCACCTGCAAACTTGGCTTTTAAACTTTCAATTGCCCAGTCTGTATCTTTACACTTCCTCCAAACATTCTGCTACTGCTATTTTAGTATTGTAGTGAGCCATACAGCAGTATGTTTTTATCTATACACTGTTTTAAAAGTGAAGGAGTTATACATTCAGCTCGACACTCTCCTTGGACAACTGTAATCATCCAGTCAGTATCTAAGTAGCCATGGAGCAAAGTAGGCCTTAGGCCATCGACTGTTTAAACTCTTATAGAATATGCTTGTAGTCTTCTATGCACCTGCAAACTTGCCTTTTATATGTCCAATTCCCCAGTCTCTATCCTTACACTTTCAGCAAACAATCTGTTATAGTTTTGTAGTGACTCATTGATCAGTGTGTCTAATCCATTCACTATATTAAAACACTTATATCCCCAGGGATATGCCAGTTATTGTGCACTTTGACATCATCACTATGGATGTGCCGTATTTAGAATGTGGTGCACTGTGGGGCAAAAATGGTACAGATATGTGATGTATCTGTGCCGTGAAGGCGGCGTATTGCTTAAGATGCGTTGCAAGTGCAACGCATCTCTAGCAATGCTCGGGGGCTCTATGCTCACAATGCTGAGTCAATCCTTTCACCTGCTTCGAGCAAGTGCAGGGTTTTGACGCAGCATGAGTTTAAAAGTGACAAAGTGAAATCTTGTATATTTCACCCAGCCACTTTTAGGAGGTTTTTCTGCGCCAGAACGTGCCCCCCATCCCCCCGCTTCAAATCATCATAGACTATGCATTCACTGCTGTATACAGCAGCAAACTTACCCAATGTGTATCATCACACTTTCACCAAACACTCTTACACTACTGTTTCAGTATTTTAGTGAACCATACAGCAGTATATGCTTATCTATACACTGTTGTAAAAGTAAAGGTGCTATACATTCAACCACACACTCTCTTTGCAGAATTGTAATCATTCAACCAGTACCCAAGTACTCATGGTGGAAAGTGTGCCTTAGGGCATGGACTGCTTCAAACACCTATAGACTATGCATGCAGTGGTCTATGCACCAGCAAACTTGTGTTTTATACCTTCAATTCCCCAGTCTGTTTCTTTACACTTTCACCAAACACTCTCACACTATTGTTTCAATATTGTAGTGAGCCATTCAGCAGTATGTGTTTATCTATATACTGTGGTAAAACTGAGGCAGTTAGAAATTCAATCAGGCTCTTTCCTTGCAGAACTGTAACAATCCACTCACTACCTAAGTACTCATGCATTAAAATAGGCCTTAGGCCATAGACTGCTTTAAACCCCTATAGACTATGCATGCAGTCTTCTATGTACTTGCAAACTTGTTTTTTATACCTTCAATTCCCCAGTTTGTATCCTTACACTTCCACCAAACACTCTGCCACTGCTGTTTTAGTTTTGTAGTGACTCATTCATCAGTATGTAGTAATCCATTCACTACATTAAAACACTAATGGGCACATATACAATAACTGGCACATCCCCAGGAATATGCCAATTATTGTGCACCGTGACACCACCACCATGGATGCGCCGTATTTAAAATGCGGTGCACCATGGGACAAAAACAGCACAGATATGTGATGTATCTGTGCTGTAAAGGTGGTGCATTGTTTGAGTTGTGTTGCAAGTGCAATGCATCTCCAGCAATGCTCTGGGGGCCCTATGCTCAGAATGCTGTGTCAATCCTTACACCTGCTTCAAGCTAGTGCAGGGTTTTGACACAGCATGAGCCCAAAAGTGACAAAGTGAAATCTTGTAGATTTCACTCAGATACTTTTAGAAGGTGTTCCTGCACCGCCCCCCCCCCCCACCCCCATGTAAGAATGTCTCCTTCTGGTAGAGGGATTTACAATGTGACGCACCTCCCAGATACGTCACATTCTAAATACCACACACCATGGCGCATCTTTTGCACCTCTGCATCAGAAAAGTGATGCAACGGTGGTGTTAAAGAGGCAAAAGGGGGTTGTAAAACTGCCCCTAACAAACACTCACATATTCACCCAGGCAGTTTCACTAGCAGTGCAAAGAGAAGCATAGACTTGTAACATATTTATGCACATATGTTACATTCAAGTGCTTCAGAAGTGCTACAGTATACTATAAGTAAACACCTTATAGATTTATACTGTAGCACTTCCTTATAGTTCTGCACTTTCACATTCACCGTACACTACTAATGTATTCATTCATTCATTTATGCACTACACATTCATTCGAACAAAGTTTTACACACTATCATAGAAATATAGCTCTTGTTTTGACCAGTGAAGGTAGTTCTGAAAAAAACAGGTTTTTTTTTTGTGTTTTTTGAAGTTTTGTATTTTTTGGGGAATTTTTTAACATGTTTTTTTTTTAACAAAAAAATGAAACTGCAACCAAAAAGTGTCCAACAGGAACAAATTATAAAAAAAAAATTAGCGATGTGGACAACGGTGCTCCCATTTCCTCCGGATAATCAAGTCTATCAATTGTTCACCATAACACAAAAGCTCGAGATCCGCAAAATCAGGTTCAATATTTGGGTGTGGACTGTTTGCTTGAGGTGGTGGTGCAGTAGATGTGCTGGGAACAGGAGGAGGAGGGTTGTCCCACAGCCTTTGTGTGCAAGCTCTTGCATAATTATTACGGTGCAGAGTTTTCACATGGCGCACCATGCTTGATGTTCCAAAGGAATATTTTTTGCTGGGGTCGCCCCTGGAAAGAGCTGTGTCACATAATTTGCATGTAACTTTTGGGACATTTACCTTTTTCTGATGTTCAGGGTAGGTGAAAAATTTCCACATCACAGCCTCTTTCCTTTTTTGCTGAGGCTGCTCTGGAACAAATTCCTCCTTTGAAGAGTGCTCAGAAGAGGACTCCACAAGTGCAGCCATACTGAAGTTTGGTTCTAAATTGACTGGAACTCCACAGAAGAGATGGTTTTCCTGAGAAAGTCAAAGAAGAATGATTAAAAGGGGTGGGGTATTTCAACATTTGGAATAGGAAGTCTTATGAATCAATCAAATCTGTTGTTTTAAAGTCACATGGCTTTGCGTACACTTACGGTGCGCTCACGGAGTGCATACGGACGTTGTACGGCCGCGATTTCCATAATTGCTTTTAAAAGTAATATACGATTTTTTAAAATAAAAAAAAAATGTTTTCATGATTATCCCAGATAATGTCTTCCCTTAATAGTTACATTAAATACATAAGTATATGTTTTTAAACAATTAAAAACTTTCGCGCCGTATGCTTATGGGGCGCCATACATAACGTCACACGGAAGTGTTGATGCGACGCGTAACGTCAAAACGTAGTCGTAACGTATGCGCCGGTACGTGCAGAGTACGATTACCAGTACAAAGTATGGTGCGATCGTAAGCGTATCGTATGATTACCCCAAAAAAATGAAAAAGGAAATATATAGAATTACATTTTAATATATTTTAGAAAAAAAATTAATTAATAAAATAAATGTGAGTTTAGTTTTGTTATTATTTTACATTGAGAATATGAAATATTACTTAAAAAATAAAAAAATAAAAAAATGTTATAATAAAAATGTAGGAAATTACTTTAGAAAGAAATATAATAATTAACATTTTAAAATTATCATTTACAAAACCTTTCAAATTCACCGAAAAAACCATAGGTTTCAGCCACATTATAGTTAGGAATTAGCATTTAAAAAACCTTAGAAATTCACTGAAAAATCCATACGTTTCACACATTATATAGTTAGCTGGACATTTCACTCATACAAAACCATTGAAATTTCCCCGTTATAGTTAGTTCAGCTAACTATAACTCACGCGCCCACAATGCACTGCTGATGACGTCACATATTACATCACTCATGACATGGTCAGTGACATCACTCATGACATCACTGATGTGATGCAGGGGTGCAGATGAGGTGAGGCCTGTTCAGGGTTGCAGATGAGGTGAGGCTTGTCCACGGCTGCAGAGGAGATGAGGCCTATGTTCAAGAGTGTAGTGGGAGAGAGGCCTGTCCAGGGGTGTAAACGAGGCCTGTGTCTAAGAGTGCAGTGGGGGAGAGGCTTCATGAAGTCCATTCCACTGCCCTCTTAGACACAGGCCTCAACACCTCTGCTCCCCAGGACAGGCCTGACCTCATCTGTACTCCTGGTCAGGTCTCACCTCATTTGCATCCTGTTACTATCTATTTTACCCAATAGATTGAGGCCTGTCCAGGGGACACGGAGGAGGTGAGGCTTGTCTAGGGTTAGCAGCTGAATCCGCACCTAGGGACTGACGCCCCGTCCGTGTGAGAAACATCAAATCGGCAACCTGGAGAACATTTCCGTGGCGTCGCTCGCATGCCGGTATTTATCCTGCCGTGACAGCCCTTATGTGCCAAACTCACTGCCATTCGGATTTACGTTTGTAGACTTGACGATTTAAGCAACACTGTTTCTGCAAAAAAGAAAAGAAGAAAACGAGAAAAGAACCTCATTTGAGCCGGAGATCGTACTGCAGCTAGTCTCACTCTGCAGTTCATTTATACAGAGAAAGATTTTCTTGGTTACAGCTAGGTTCCACCCTTTGAACTTGCTTTGCCTGACGGAACCTGCCCAACTTGAATCACGTGAACTACCCTGAACTCAACCTAGTGTATCAGACTGTCTTTTCGGCGGCCGTTTTATCTTCGAGAGTGGCCATTTCTCTGAATTGTTGTAGCCCCAGCCTGTGTCCCACCGTATACATGCCCTGATGAAGGTGCGGCCGTTGATCGGGCCGAGCACTGAAATGCGCATTGGCGTGGTGATACCTTGTCCTGCCATTACCATCTACATTCTTCCCAGCGATGCACTGAGCTGATGTTGCAGGACAATTCCAGTGTATCAGTGTACGATGTTTACTGGATGCATGAAGAGGGTATGAATGTTTGAATGGGTGATGAAAGTGTAGAAGATTGATGTGATGAGGATTGAAGAATGAATGGGATACTTGGGGCGCGTCATTGAATTTTATGTGATCTAATCATTGCAAATTTTGTATACAAATATTTTTGACAAAAAAATATATATGAAAATAAAATGGTGTATTTTTGTATCCTGTTTTTGAATTTGAATTTGAATTTGAATTTAAAAATATTTATTCAGCGCTCGCATACCCAGCGGTTTCATGGCGCTAGTGATGATCAGTGGACAGACAGCAGATGAGAAGTTAAGTCAGGTAAGCTTGTGTAAACAAAAGAGTTTTAAGCTCTTTTCGGAACAGAGGGTAGGAGGGTGAGGTACGTAGAGTGACAGGGAGAGAATTCCAGAAGGTTGGAGCCAGGACAGCGAACCTCGCTCCGCCAGCCCTTTGCTTTTTAAAGCGGGGGATGGTAAGAAGGGCCAAATGGGCTGAGCGAAGTTCTCTGCCTGGACAATATGGCTTGATAAGAGAGCAGATAAATTGAGGAGCAGTGCCCGATCTAGCCTGGTATACGAGACAACCAAGTTTGAACAGGGCACGTTCTCGGACTGGAAGCCAGTGCAGTGTTTTGAGTAATGGTGTGGCTCGATGGTATCTGGGTAGGCCATGGATCAGGCGGGCCGCCTGGTTCTGCACTAGTTGTAGACGGTGAGTCAGATATGCAGGAGCTCCGTTATAGACTATGTTTCCATAGTCTATACGGGATAGTACCATGGCTAACATAATGATTTTAAGAGCTGAGGGAGTGAAAAAGCGAGAAACCTTCCTAATTACCCTAAGTGAAAAAAAACAAGAAGAAACCACCGAGTTGACTTGTGGATGAACAGTGAGTTGGGGGTTAAGAAAGATTCCCAGGGTTTTTACTTTGGCCACGGGAAGTGGGGGAGTACCAAGGGATGGGGGCCAAAAGGAAGGGGACCACGGACTGCAGCCACCTCCGGTCAGGACCAATTCGGTCTTGTCCGGGTTGAGTTTGAGGTGGCTGCAGTTCATCCAATCTTGGATAAGGATCATAATGGTTTGGACGTTCAGGGCGGATGAAGGTGAGTGGGACAGGTTGAAGATTAACTGGAGGTCATCCGCGTAATTAAACACGGTGACCTCCAGTTGCTGCAACATAAAAATGAGGGGAGAAATGTAGAGGTTGAACAAAAGAGGGGAAAGTGATGAACCCTGGGGAACCCCGCATTCTACTTTTCGAGAGGCCGCCTTAAAGTCAGCCAACCGGACTGCCTGGGTCCTCCCAGCAAGGAAAGACTCCAGCCAGGAGAAGGCTAAGCCTTCTATGCCCGCCGCCCAGACACGGTTAAGGAGGATGGTGTGGTCCACCGTGTCGAAGGCGGCGGATAGATCTAACAAAATCAAGGCTTGCGGAAGGTTGATGTCGATACCTTCACGCAGCTTGTCCATGACTGAGACGACCACTTTTTCTGTAGAATGCAGGGGACGAAAACCAGCTTGACAGGGGGAGAGGCAATGATTTGCCTCAATATGAGCGCTAAGTGTAGTGCTTATATGAGTTTCGAGCACTTTTGCAAGGTAGGGAAGGAGTGAGATGGGGCGATAGTTAGAGGGAAGAGAGGGATCGGCATCCAGTTTTTTTAGAATTGGGATGATAACTGCGGATTTGTGCGGGGTGGGGACGTGACCAAGGGTGAGTGAGGCATTAAGAAGGGTTAGAGGGGGGGTAGGACAGGCCAAGTAAACTTCCTTAAGAATACTGGCAGGGGCAAAGTCTAGAGGGGAGCCGGATTTGACCCGGTGTAATAGAGGGGGAAGAGTTTCCATAGTTAGCAATGGGATGTTAGTCAGCTTAACAGTAGTGGGAAGAGAGGGAGGGTCAACAAAGGTGGAGGAGGGCGGGGGAATGTTTTGTTTAATTTTGACAACCTTGTCTATAAAAAACTCATTGAGTGAGTCACAGAGGGGTTGGGAATGGCCCCCAATTGAAAGTGAGCTCAGAGTTGTGTTCATTGAAAATAATTTTGGACTCTATATGAGCCTTTAACGTAAATATATAGGGTAGTCCCACGTTTCTTGATATTGGAGGCTTGTCTAGGGGTCAGAGGAAGGTGAGTCCTGTCCACAGCACTCTTGGACACAGGACTTACCTCCTCTGCACCCCTGGACAGGCCTTACCTCATCTGCACAATCTGTTTACTAATCTGAGGAAACATGGGTGACATGATTGTGAAATGTACTAATATATTTTTTTAATCATGCAGATACTATCTAATCCTTGTCAATAATGTAAAACCAATTCATGTGCCTGAAATTTTTTTTAAAATAACATTTACAAAACAGGGCACAGGTCATATGTATAAGCATTTCATTACACTACTGAAACCTTACTCATTTAGAAAATACAATTCCTTTATGCACCAACATTTCTTTACCAAGCATTATCAACAATGTATTAGTCTCTATTATATTCTCTTCCTGACTTACTCTATTTTTCCACCTGTCCCCTTCTAACACACTCTCTCTGACTTATTCCTTTTTACATCCTGACTCTGTGTTACACTCTCTTACACTCTCTCTTTGACTTACTTTCTCTTACACCCTGTCTTTAATTTATTCCCTCTCTCTCTTTTTTACAGCCTCCTAATTTATCACCCTCCTGGATGTGATGCTGCCTTTCGAAAGGCTCTCCCTGATTGTGTTAGCTCTCTGGCATTGGGATGCGCCAACTTCTGTATTCTTGGAGATTTGAATCTCCATTTTGATTGCACCCATATGCCCACTATTAGCAGTATTTTGGCCGATTTGGAGGCCCTTCAGCTTAGTCAACTGGTCACCTCCCCCACGCACTTGGGGGGGTCATATTCTTGATCCTTTTTTTACCAACTTAACTGGGGTCAAGGTAATTAGACCCACCACTGTAGCTTGGACTGACCACTTTCTGGTGAGAATCTCTTTTGTGATCAATGAGTATCCGTTTGTGCCTCAAGACAAAGTAGTGATGAAGCGTAACTGGAAGAAACTCAAACTGGAAGATTTTCACCATCTTTTGGAGGTCAATCCACTAGCCTCCCACTTCAGTGTTGAAGCTGGGTATGAAGCCTTCTGTGATTGGGTCTCTGGTGCGTTAGATGCTTTGATCCTTGCTGCCTGGACTAAATGCCGCTCTAGAGCGCCCAGCCCATGGTACGACAGCTCCCTGGCTCAGTTAAAAAAAATCTGTAATAAGGCAGAAAGGGAATGGCGTAAATCTTACGAGGCTGGGAAAAAAACTGCCTACCTCGCTAAAATCAAACTCTATCATAGAGCGGTATGCAGAGCCCGTGCGGCTTATTATGCCCAGGAATTCAGAAACAGCCCTAATCCATCCAAGCTAGTTTTTAAAGTCCTTAAGGACTTGACGTCCAAAAGAGCTATGGATGCTGAAGTCCGCTCTGGGGACCACTGTGAAAATCTGGCTGCCTTTTTCCGGGAAAAAGTTCTGGCTATCTATCGTGCCTTCCCTATTACCAATCAGGATGATGAGTTTTCTTGTCCTGTTGCTACTAGAGGTGAGGCTTTATCTTCTCTACCCAGTCTTTCAATGGAGGTATTTTATAAACTGGTCTCTAAAATTAAATCTGGCTCTCCAGAAGATCCTCTGAAGCCTGTACAGTTTAAAGAATCTGCTGCTGTCTGCCTCCCTCCAGTATGCCATCTCATCAATCTCTCGCTCACTTCAGGCATCGTCCCATCAAAATGGAAACAAGCTGTTGTGACACCCATTCTCAAGAAGGCCATCCTAGACCCCCTTAAACTTGAGAGCTATCGCCCCATCTCCCTCCTCTCATGGGCCGCGAAAATTGCGGAAGCCCATGTGAACGCAGTATTGACTGAACATCTTGAGAGGGAGTATATTCTGGACTCCTCCCAGAATGGTTTCCGTGCGGGTCATAGCACGGAAACCGCCCTACTCTCTTTGACGGAACATCTTCGTTCTGTGCTTGACTCCGGTCAGACTGCGGCACTGATACTTCTCGATCTCAGTGCCGCGTTTGACACGGTTTCGCACAGAATCTTACTTCAACGTCTGCGAGAGGCAGGGGTCGAAGGCATGGCACTCGATTGGTTCCGCTCCTTTTTATCCCACCGAATCTTTAAGGTTGCTACCCCTCCGTTTGAGTCTAAACTCCATCCCCTTGATCTGGGTGTGCCTCAGGGCTCATCATTGAGCCCCACTCTATTCAATCTGTATGTGAGGCCACTGGCCGATGTCGTCAGGTGGTGGGGTCTGACTATGGCCTCGTATGCGGACGACACGCAGCTGGCGGTCACCTTGAGTGGGGACTCAGACCTTGACGCTCCCAGATTTTGGGAAGGACTCCTGGCAGTGGCTAACTGGATGAATACCAACTGTCTCCAGCTCAATGCCAAAAAAACAGAGGTTATGATTGTGGGTAAGCGAGCGGACCTTTGGGGTGATGAGTGGTGGCCTCTTGAGCTGGGTGTAACCCCTATTCCTGTGACAGAGGTGAAGAACTTGGGGGTCTGGCTTGATCCTGCCCTCCGCTTTCGTGGCCATACGAAGAAAGTAGCGGCCACCTGCTTTGGCATTCTTCGAGGGCTAAGACCAATCTTGAGGTTTTTTTGATGCCTCAACTAGGCAGCTGGTCATTCAAGCATCTATACTATCACGGCTTGATTATGCCAGCTCATTACTTCTGGGGGCCAACCAGGCTGAAATTATGCGGATGCAACGTATCCAGAATGCAGCAGCCAGAGCCCTTGTGGGGCTTCCAAGGTTGTGTTCTGCTGAGAGCACCATCCGCTCGCTCCATTGGCTTCCGGTTACACAGAGGATCTATTTTAAGACCCTCTGTCTGTCATTCAAGATTCTCAGGATGGCCTCCCCGCCGATTCTTAACAATCTCTTGAAGTTTTATGTTCCCTCGCGTGCTTTGAGATCTATGGGGCAAAATCTGGTTGTGATCCCCCGATTCAGATTGAGTGGAGCTGGAGGTCGTTCTTTTCGAGTTCTGGCGGCTAAGCTGTGGAATTCTCTACCCTCCCGCATTCGAGAAATTGACGAGTTGTTGAGCTTTAGGAAAGCTATTAAAACTCATCTGTTCCCTCATTCCTTTTAAATTCCTCCTTAGTGTTCCTTTTCCACTGTTTTGATGTGTTGTGTGTGATGACCTTACCAGAAGTGCCGGGACGCCCCTTGGCTGGGGCAGCTGTGCGCTATAAAAATGTTATAACATAACATAACATAACAATTTGTAAGTCATACTTTCTCTTACATGTTCTTACTGATTTACTCCATCTTACAACCTTTCTCTTTGTAACATTATCTCCCAGACTTACTCCCTATTACACCTTTTGTCTGTTTTACCCTCTTTCTGACTTTTTTATTCTCTTCCTCGCTTCCTATTACACCCTCTGTCTGACCTACTCCTTGTTACATCCTCTCTCTGATTTACTTCCTCTTACACCCTCTCTCAAACTTACTCTCTCTCTCTCCCTTTTACAGCCTCTCTCTGTTTTAGTTTCTTTTACATCCTCTCCCCTTCTAACACCTTCTCTCTGTCTTACATCCTCTTACACCCTTTCCCTGTCTTCCACCCTGTTACACCCTTTTTCTGACTTACTCCCTTTCTCACTTTCTTTGACTTACTCCCTCTCCCTATTACATCCTTTCTCTGTCTTACAACATATTATTCACTCTCTCTGTCTTACTCCTTCTCCATGTTTTACTCCCTCTACCTGTTTCTTTGTCTGACTCTCTCTGTGTCTTTGTGTTACTCCCTCTAGCTCTTTTTCTCTGTCTTACTCCTAGTTACATAGTTGCTGTGGTATAAACTTAGATATGTTGTAAACTAGTGTTTATATCGTTTGCTTATTTACATTGCTTTGTTGTTTGGTAATAGTGGTCTATAATGTGTTATTGTTTTTTGTTTACCACAGATTGAAATCAAGATTTCAATAGTAAGGAAATATGCCCTCAAGGCAGAGGAGAAGGAAAGATGCCAAGCGGAAAAAATCAAAAACAGCAACGGAATTAAAGCACACCCCTATAACAAATACTTCAAAAAACACCAAAAAAGCTCCTGGTAAGACAACTAAGTCTTTTTTTTGGAACATATGTAGATCAAAAAAAAATGTTAATGGAAATGTGAATATACAGAAGGAGAGAGCAAATTTGAAAAAGAAGGAGAGCCCCCCCCAAAAATGTTAATACTGGAGCAGGAGAGAACAGTATGTATAGGAATAGAAGGCAAAACCAATTTAGGGACATTTGTAGACGAATGTTTCGCAATAGGGTAGTTTTAAATTTGTTAAAAAATATTAAGAAAGGTAAACAGAGAGCTGCTTTTTACAAGAAAAAGAAAAGTGTAGAGAAGATTGTTGATCAGGCTTTTGAAGTTAAGAAAAAATTATTTATTTTAGTAATCAATAGAATTAGGATACTTAACAAGGCAATTGATGTTTTCAAATCAAACAGTAGATGCAAAAGAATAATTAATCGGACTAATTTTTGTAAAGTTTTTTCTGGAGAATGGATGCATAGTTCAAGTTGTGAGCCATTTTTTAATGAGGAGAGTTACTTCCAGGAGAATGTTTTGGTGCATGCAGTTGACACCAGTGGTCGAGCATATGAGGTGAAAGACGGTTGTCCGATTGAAAAAGAGAAACTTGTGTCTAGAGATGCAGAGGAGGTGTTAGCTGATGACGTTTTAGGGAGACGTACTAAGGGTCCTGTGTACACTTGGGAGTGTAGTAGTATTTGTAGTGTGCGACAGGATTCAATTGATTTGCTTCGTAATTTCTTACGGACATATAGTAAGAAACGTCTAAAACAGAAAATGAAGATGTTGCAAGACTTAGATCCTTGCAGAGTGAGAGAAAACACAGGTTTGCATGGGCATTCACTGGCTTGTCTTTCTAGAAAAGTATGTCAGAGTGTTTTTCATCATTTTAGGATGTTAGCAGTGCATCATACTAAAATGAGAAAATTAGTGAGAATGTTGTATTATGCAAAAAGTCCAGCACTTAAGCTTAAACAGTTAAACAGTGCTCTTTTGCATGGAACTGAATTAGATGTGAAGAACATTTGTGAAAAAATTGAGTTAAGTTACTTTGGTGAAAAAGAGGACAGTGTAGAAATTGACACAGTAATAGAAAGTAATGTGGAAGACAATGTACAGATTTCAAGTACAGAAAAGTTTGACCAGGAAATTTCCAAGTTTAAGGTGAAATCAAGTGAAAGGCCAAATTTTAGTTGTGTGTGTTGTCGACGAACTCATTATTAGCATCAGACTAGATTAGTTGATTTATATGTAAAAAGCGAAAAGGTAAATAATAATGAGTGGAAGGATTTTGCAACTTATTTGTTGGTAGAAAATTGTTTTGATTTGGGTTCCGATCAACGTATTTGTAAATATTGTTATAATAAATTAAATGAAAACAGAATGCCTGCTAGAGCTGTTCATAATAATCTGGAGTTGGTAGACATTCCTTCTGAATTGATGGATTTAAATACCTACGAGTCTATTCTGATTCAATGTGTGCATCCTTTTCAGGCTATTGTTCGCATGGAGCCTAAGATAGGGAAATTGCCTCCTTCAGATTTACAGAGAGGATTAAAGGGAAGAGTTGTTTATTTGCCTCCAGATTTCAAGAAAAATATTGATACAATTGGTGTAAAAAAAAGTGGAAGAGGAACCTCTGGTTATTCTAGTTAATGGGGTTCCGACAAAGAGTAAGAAAATCTGGCAAAATTTAGTGGATGTTAGGAAAGTCAAAAAGGCAACGTTGTATTTGGTCAAAAACAATGAGTACTACAAACATGTATGTGTTGGAGCAGAGGAGACAATTGCAGAAGAAGACAGTGATTGTTCAGCCGGCCAAATTGAAAAAGTTGATGTGTCTAGAAGTGAAGAAATATATGAACATTATACTGTTCATCCTTTGCATTCCAAAGAAGTAATGGGGAATGCAATTGACTTGTTTCAAATGAAAGCAGCAAAAGTAAGTCCCATTAGTGTATGGGAAGAAAGTTTGGAAGCTCGTTGTTTTCCACAGTTATTTTTAACAGGTCAAGTTGGACGATATGACGATCGACCACTTCAAATTCCTGCATCTGAATACCTGACTTTAAGATTATATGCTGAAGATCCAAGGTTTTGTCAATGCATTCCGTATTTGTTTCATCTACTGTATGAAAGTGACTTGTCTGGGCTTTCTTATGCAGTGAACCATATACTGAAAAGTGGACCACATTTGCAAAATGTTTCGGCGAGTGACTTTATGGAGAAAGTCAATCTGCAAGACAGTATTTTGGAATCTCAGCTAATCAATCTCATGGCATGTCAACGTGGTACAAACGAGTTTTGGTTCCGTCGTCATGGGGAATTGAAATGTATGCTAAGAAACTTAGGAACTCCTACATGGCTCCTCACTCTTAGCTGTGCTGCGTATGCATGGGACGACTTACTTCAATTTCTACAAGAGGCAAACGCAAACATACAAAATATAGAATTCAAAACACCTGGAGAACTGTGTTCTTTGGATCCAGTGAATGCATGCAGATATTTCTATCATAGATTTGAAGCTATGATGTCTTTTATTACCAACAAAAAAAATCCTCCCCTTGGAGAGGTTTTGGATTTCTTTTGGAGAAAGGAGTATCAAGCGAGAGGTGCTCCTCACATACATATGTTGTTGTGGATTAAAGATGCACCCAAATTTGGAACAGATTCGGATGAGACAGTGATGAGCTTCATTGAAGAGTATTCAACATGTGCTGTTCTGAAAACTACCGAAGAAAACAGTTTAAGGCAACAAGTTTTACGCTTTCAATCCCATCGTTGTGGAAAGTACTGTCGTCAAAAATTCAGAAACAAGGACAAGTTCTACACAAAATGTCGATTTGGGTTTCCACGACCAGTGATTTCTAAAGGAAGAGTAAATAATTTGATGTCTTCTCTGCGACATACTGTGACGAGGAAATCACCAAAAAATACATACAATTTAAAAAGAAACGAAGAGTCCAAGTACATCAATGACTACAACCCAGTGATTTTGTTCATGTGGAATGCTAACATGGATATTCAGTTCGTTGCTGTGGCTCGATATGTGACGTCTTACATCACAAAAAAAGAAAAGACAGAACTGAAGGAAATGTGGGAGGACATTTCACATGAAAAGAGTATAAGTAAAAAATTATACAGTTTCAGTCTGAAGATGTTGTCGCATCGAGAAATTGGAGCATATGAATGTTCTGATTGGTTATCATCAGCAAGTCTCTATGCCAAATCTCGAACAATCATTTGGGCGAGTTTAGGTCTTGCTGCAACACGAAACCGAGTTTTGAAATCTGTACAAGAAATTGAGTATTTGGCGGAAAAAGAACCAGACAGTACAGATATTTTGAAGACAAACATGTTGGATACATACTATCCAAATAGAAGTAGTCATCTTGAGAACAGTTGTTTGTATGAAGTTCTGCAAAACTATAGTTATAAGAGGAACATCACAGAAGATATCAATAATGGAATATATGCTGTCATTGGGTGTGAAGGATGTCTAGTGAAACAGAGAAAAGGCCATTTGATTAATCATCGAAAATTGAGTTGCAAATCTCCAGACAAAAGGGAATTTTACTATTTAGCTCTTTTGCAACTCTTTAAGCCATGGCGTACAGAAGAGGAACTACTTGGAGATTTTCTCTGTTACGAAGATTCTTTTAATGCAACCAAGGATACCATAGAATGTCCTGTTTTTCCAAATTATCTGCAAATGTTGAACGAAGAAATAGAGCAAGAAGCCACAATTGCTGTAGACATTGCTAGAGACAGTTCTCAAGACAGTCAGAGTTCTACTTCATTGAATCAGGATCCACTAGGAGGACCAATTATCCAAAATGAAGCTGCCACTGCCATGGATGAGGTGGAAAGAGCTATGGAACAAGCTCAAGAGGATGTAGTTAATTTAGAAGATTTGGTGAAACAACTAAACGTTGAGCAGAAACAGATATATGACGAAGTCACAGAACAGGTTGAACATGGATTCAGTCATGAGAAAAAAGGGTGCTCATGTACATCATTTAAGCCTGTCCGACTGTACGTGAGTGGAGAAGCGGGAACTGGAAAAAGTTTTCTGATTAAAGCAATTGCAACTTATCTGCAGAAAAGGACTGAATCACCGCTGTCTTGTGGTGTTACCGCTCCAACTGGGCTGGCAGCACATAACAATAAAGGGATTACTTTACATTGTTTATTGATGCTACCAGTTGAGCATGATAATAAATTGCAATACCACAAGCTATCTGGAGATGCTTGTTCTGAAGTTTCCAGAGTCCTGGAGAAAATGAAACTTCTTATCATTGATGAAGTAAGCATGGTCTCAAATCTAATGCTTGCTTTTGTGCATTTGAGAATGCCAGAAATCCTTAGAACAGAGTATGTTGTGTTATTTGGAGGGAAACACATTATTGTTTTTGGAGATCTACTGCAGTTGACTCCAGTGAAAGGACAACCAGTGTTTAAAATGCTCACGCATGAAGATACCAGGAAGTGCCTAGGAAGCATTGGAAACGTTAATATATGGTTAAATTTCAAATATGCAGAACTACTTCAAAATATGCGACAGGCAAAGGATGAAGATTATAAAAATAGTCTACAAGATGTAAGAATCGGAAAAGTAAGTGAGCATGGGAAAGAAGCATTACATGCACGATTAATTTCAAATTTGTATCCAAATGAGAACATTCTTCCAGAGAATATTTTTAAGAAAATTACTGAGAACAAAGCTGGGATATGTTTGATGCCAACTCTGCAAGAATGTTCCATCTTCAACAACAAAATGTTAAAGTTAGAAAATGAAGAGATTGTGAAACTGGAAGCTATATATAAAATAGAGCATATGGGAGCAACAATTAATTTGTCAGAAAATTTGAAATCAAAATTGGATTCATTAGAGAAGAGTATATCTAAAACTGCTGGTTTTGAAAAGACTCTGAATGTGTGTTTAAATTGTCGTATCATTTTGAGAAGGAATTTAAATGTTGATAGAGGTCTGGTAAATGGATCAATGGGTCATGTTGTTGAATTTCTGAATTACAGAAATAGAGATGGAATTGAATTTTTAAAAATTTAATTTGATGGCATTGAGGAAGTACAACAAATCAGTCGTTGTTCTGCTAGATTTTTGCTTGTAAAAGACTTATATGTTTGCCGAAAACAGTTTCCTGTTTGTTTGGCATATGCAGTGACAATTCATAAATCTCAAGGTTTAAGTGTAGATAGTGCTTTGGTGAACATTGGCAGTTCTGTGTTCAAGGAAGGTATGGCATATGTGGTATTGTCACGAGTCAGAACTTAATCGGGATTGTACTTGATTGAGTGTGATGTCACAAACATTTGTGCGGATCTAGATTGTGTTAAGGAATACAATAGGTTAAGAAAAGAGTATGCGCCACATTTGCCTCAATATCCTTTGTTTGAGAAACGTGTGGTAGGCCGGAAACGAAGAAATGTGACCAATAGTAGGGAGGTTGTAGCAAAAAGACGAAAAGTCGATGAACCCAAAATTATAAGTAGAAAAAAAATGGATTCTGTTGAAGATGTTGTTGGTTTTCAATTTGAAAAAAGTTCTGTGTTTAAAGAGGGTATGGCATATGTGGCATTATCACGAGTCAGAACTTTATCAGGATTGTACTTGGTTGAGTGTGATGAGACAAAGATTTGTGCAGATCTAGATTGTGTTAAAGAATACAATAGGTTAAGGAGAGAGTATGCTCCACATTTGCCTCAATATCCTCTGTTTGAAAAACGTGTGGTAGGCCGAAAAAGAAGAAATGAGAATAATTGCAGTGAGGTAGTAGCAAAAAGACAAAAAGTAGATGAAACTGTAATTGTAAGCAGAAAGAAAAAGGATTCTGTTGAAGATGTTGTTGGATTTCAGTTTGAAAACAGTTCTGGTGTGAACTGCTATGCTAATGTAGTGGTTAATGTTGTTTTTTTTCTTCAAAATCTACAAGAACAGATTGTTGAAAATCGGGATCAACCATTCTACTGTTTATTGAATTCTGTGTTTGAGAAATGTAGCAGTGATAGAGCAAAAATAGAAAGTGTTTCAGAAATTCGAAATCTTTGTTCTGGTCAAAATCAATTTTCACAGAATATTCAGCAGGATTGTCACGAATTTTTAATGTAGATGTTTGGTGTATTGGAAGATGAAGGTGTAGATGTAGAAAATCTTTTTGGCCTTTCTTATCAATGGCAGCATGACTGTGACAATTGTAGTTTATCAAGTAGTACTCGAATAGACACTGAAAGATTTATATATTTGACTTTACCAGACTGCAAATCAGTGTCTTTTAGTAATCTAGTTAAAGCAGCTGATCACAATATGGTGTGTACCCAATGTAAGTGTGCAATGCTGTCCACATTATTTATACAAACTTATGGTCAGTATGTCATTTTAATGTTCTAACGAAGTAGACCTGATGGAACTAAATTGACAACTTATATTAAAAATTTCGTGGCTTCTCAGTTATCAATTTCAGGAAGAACCTTTGCAACTGTAGCTATTATTTATCATGATGGTCCTTCAACAACATCAGGGCATTACACATGCAATTTAAAATGTCAAAAAGGGTGGCAGCTGTGTAATGATACTCATTTGACTTTCAAACAACGTTTGCCTTTTGATTCAAAAAATTCATACCTAGTGTTTTTAGAACCAAAATTTAAGTAAAGGTAATTGGCCTATGAAGACGGGAGCAGTTAATAAAAGTTAGTTTACTGTTTAAAATTATATTCAGAGTAAAAGTGATCAAGATAATATAAAAAATTGAGTTGTCATATAGGTACTGTAAGTGGATCTCATAGTAAGTGATATCAGTATTATAGGAAATGTTGAATATGAGTGAGCCAGAGATGGAAATATGAATATTAAAACATTGTGAAAATGTTCTATGAGCTTTTCTTTCAGAACGTCGGGAAAACGGTAATTTCGGAGTTTGTTTTGAGTAATTTGAAAACATACTGATACATCTGACACTATTTGGCCTTAAGGAAAAGTGAAGGATTGAGCAAAGAGTCATGACTGAACACAAGGAGGAAATGAAAACATTGAAAAATATTTCTGATGTTCTTGGAGCTTTTCTTATAGAAAGTCGATGAAATGGAAGTTTTAGAGAACAGCAGAGTACTTTCCAACTAAAAGGACCTTCATGATGTACTATTTGGCCTAAAGGAAAAGTAAGTAAATCAAAGATTAGTGTACATATGTGATTTGTAAGTTTATATGGTTTTTTTAAACACAATCTTTTAGATTGTGGTTTTTTTTCTGCTGTTATATGATGAATAGTTTGAACTCACTGTTTTTAGTGAAATTCAATATGTTCTTAGAACAGCACAAATAAACTATGTAACATGTTGTACAAATTATTCTATAGTTTGTATTGTGTAATTTATATTGTATTCCCATTGTCTTACACTCACTTTCCTTTTTCCACTCTCTTTCAGCTCTCTTTACTTACTCACACTGCCTTTCTCTCACTCTGTTTCACCCCCATTCGTTTACTCCACTTCTTTCACAACCCCTTATTTCCATTTCAACTATCTGCATCCCCTCTCTCCCTTGCACCACTTTTCAGCTTTCAGTCTCTCTGCTTTACTTCCTTTTTCCGTCTTTTCCTCCTTTGCTCTTTTAGTAATTCCTCTTTACTCACTCACCTCTTTTGTCGCACTCTGTCACTATAACTCACCCACTCTCCCTCACTTATCTTTCTTTGCTCCTTTCTTTTGACCTCTTCTCTCTATTTTCCATTCACTACCTCTATGTCCTCAGTCCCTCACTCTCCTTGTGATATGCTCACTTGTGTTTATCTACCTTCTATCATTTCTCTTACAACAACTTCACTGCTCCTCTCTCATCGTTCTTCACCGCATTTCTTTTAGTCCGGTTCCATTACTACCCCTCATTTCCTATCTTTCAGTGTACCACTGCTTTAGTCTTCTTCCCCTATCTTTCTTTCTTTTGCTCCCTTACTCATTTTCCTTTCCTCACTCATTGTACTCCACTTCACTCAGTCCCTCTGTCTACTAACTTCCTCGCTCCTTTTCCCTCAATCCTTCTATATTATCCTCTCTCCCTTCATCCCTTCACTCTGTGACTCCCCTTCACTCACTCTCAGTCATCTTCCATTCCTCATTCTTGTAAATGCATCCTCAATCAGACTCCTTTCCCTCTCAGTCATTCCTTTTTTACTTACTCCTCTTTCCTGATTTAGTTTTGCTAACTCACATTCTTTTAGTATCTTTCTTACCTTCAGTTCATTTCTCTCTTCTTCTCTTCCTCTCTGTCACTGAATGTATCTGCCTTACTATTAGTAATTTGCTCTCCTTCTATTTCTTTTTCCCTCTTTTTGTCCTTCTACATTAGATTATTTCCCTTTCTGTGTCCTTCTCTCTTACTTTATTTCTTAGTACACGTTTATGTTTTTCAAACTCTTGACCTGTCTCTTCTATTTTAAAATATATATTTTACTAATTATAACTTATTTTTTCTTTTCTCTTTCACAGATACAAAGTGTAGTAAAAACATGTAATTAAATTTACATCAATTATATGGTAAGTGTGACTAAAAAAATGTAGTTTGTCATCACCCTTTGCTTTAACTATTATTGCCCGGAATCACTTTTCAGTTAGAGTCTCGCCTATCTCTTCCAAAACATGCGAAGCTCTGCACTTTGCCATTAAGCTTACTCCATCATACAATCTTAAAGGGGTACTTATTTATAGGCCACCGTGCTGATTTTCTGTCCTCTTTTTTGTCTTTATTGGAACCTGTGGCAATTGAAGATTCCTTTATGGTTTTGGGGAATCTAAATTTTCATTTGGAAAAATCTAACGATACGGACACTCTATCTCTTATGGCTGATTTTGCCACTCTAGGCCTAACCCAGTTGGTGACAACACCTACACACGAGGCTGGCCATACACTGGATGGCATTTTCACCAATATAAATGAGATGATAGTAAAGGAAATATTGCCCCTTACCTGGTCTGACCATTCTGCCATTATGAGTAGCATTAGTATTAGCCAGGCAAATAAATCTAATCAGAACCCTTCAACGCAGGAACCTTTTAGAGTCTGGAAAGACATTGACACAGCGTTGTTAAGAACATCTCTAATTGACACCTGGCCAACCATTTCGGGAGAGGCTAACGTAGCCGTACAGCAATTCTCAGACTGGTTAAGTTCGGCGGTACAAATATCTGTTCCATTAAAAACTATGTCCAAAAATAGGAGGATGCCCTCAGCACCGTGGTTTACGGAATCATTGAGAAAGCAAAAACAGATTTGCAGGAGTCATGAGAGAATATGGCGGAAAGCCTATGATAGGGAAAACAAATCCATATATAAACAGTCATTGGCTATATACAAAAAAATGATTTTTGAAGCTAAAAAGTATTTTTATGAGGAGCAAATTGAAAGTGCCAAAAACTCCAGCAGACAACTGTTTGAGGTGGTAAAGTCACTTACTGGAAAAATACCTGATTTGGCCCCCCCACCCTCTCAGACTTTCTGCAATGCTTTGGCAAATTTTTTCTTCTCAAAGGTGAATGACATTTATGCCGAGTTTTCCATAATTAATAAACCAAGTAATCTGGTACCTTTTTTACCTAATGAACAAACCAAATGTTCATTCACCCAATTTAAAGAGGTAAAGGAGGATCAAATTATAGATATCATTAAGGTTATTAAATCTGGCTCTGCTCTTGACCCTTGTCCGCCCAAAATTTTTCCCCCTATAATTGATTTAATAAGTGACTTCTCATCACAAATCTGTAATGCGATGTTCATATCTGGGGTTTTCCCGGATAGGTTAAAGAACACGCTATTAAAACCGCTCTTGAAGAAGCCAGGCTTGGATAAAGAGCAATTAAAAAACTACAGGCCTATTGCGAGTCTGCCTTTCTTAGCCAAAATGGTGGAGAAAGTAATGAATACGCAGCTTTCTGCATACATTGAACAGAATGATCTGCTTGATGAGTCACAGTTTGGCTTTCGGAAAATGCATGGAACAGAGACTGCACTCATTAAAGCTGCTGATGACATCAGGGCCATTAAAGACCAAGGTGGCACGGCAGTGTTGATTATGCTAGATCTATCTGCGGCCTTCGACACAGTCAATCATTCCATCTTGATTGACCGTGTCGGAGAGCTGGGTATCCATTCCGCAGCCAGGGCTCTGCTTGCTTCCTTTGTGGCAGGAAGGACGCAGGCAGTAACTCTGGGACCTTTTAGATCGGTGGACCTGGCTCTACCATGTGGAGTGCCGCAAGGCTCATCCCTAAGTCCGACACTTTTTAACATTTATGTGTCGGACTTAGCTAGGGTTATTAAGAACTACCGGATGAGCCTTACCACTTATGCCGATGACACACAGCTGGTGATAGCCATCAATAACGATGGAGACGAGGTGGCAGCTCGTTTTCAGGAAGGCATGTTGGCAATCAAGGACTGGATGGCCTGCAACTGCTTAAGGCTGAATTCCGAGAAAACGGAGGTGATCATTTTTGGTAAACTCTATCCCATCTGGTCTTCAATCTGGTGGCCTCCGTTGCTTGGGGATTTACCCTCTCCGGTGCAGAAGGTGCAAAATCTTGGAGTTGTCTTTGATGACAAGTTAAATTACATAAACCATGCCAATCAAATAGCTTCCACTGCATTTTTCAAACTCAAACTACTAAGAAAAATAATTCCATTCCTCTCGGACAATGGAGGGAAAACGGTGGTGAGCTCGTTGGTACTATCTACCTTGGACTATTGTAATGGTCTATTTTTGAATGCTCAGGCTAGGGTGGTTGCTAAGTTGCAGCTGATTCAAAATGCGGCAGCAAGGCTGCTGTCTGGGACCCCCAAATATAAATCGATCAAACATGTAATCAGGGGCTATCACTGGTTGACGGTGAAAAACAGGATTAAGTTTAAGACACTATGCCTTACCTTTAAAGCCATTCATCAGTTAGGACCGGCGTTTCTTAGACAGAAACTCATGTTCTACCGCCCAGCTCGACAACTAAGATCAGCAAATGTGTTCCATCTCATTGTGCCAAGAACTAAGACAGTTACTTGGGGAGACAGATGCTTCACTAATGCTGCAGCCAAACTCTGGAACACCCTTCCATTAGAAATCAGAGCTACTCCCACATTGTTACAATTTAGAAAATTGTTGAAGACCTGGCTGTTTGACCAATGAGTCTTTCTTTCTCTCTACCACTGCCATGATTAAATCAGCAAATTGGGTATTTGAAGGTTCCCGTGAGTCTTAGCGCCAAGACGCCCAAGGGCATACGATGCGCTTTATAAATTTTAAAAATAAATAAATAACCTCACTACTATTCTCTCACCCTACCTCACTCCTGTTTCCTTACTCTGCTTCCCTCACTTATTCTTATCCTACATGTTTACTCCTCTTTCCTTCACTCTCCTACCACATTCAACTTCTTTCAGTCCCCCTGCTTTACTTCCCTTACCCTCTGTTCCCTTCCTTCGCTCCCTCACTCATTCCCTTTCCCTTACTCACTTACTCCACTCCTCTCACTCCTTATCAGTCCGTCTCTACTCACAGTTCCTCACTCCCGTTCCCTCACTCTGTCTCTCTTACCCTCACTGTCTCTGTCCCCTCACTCTGTCACTACTCTTTCGTCATGCTCACTCCCAATAAATCACACACACTCCCTCACTTACCTTTCTTTGCTGCTTCACTCAGTCCCTTTCAGTCACTCCTTCCTTTTCTCTCTCTGTCCTTTCTCTCTGTCACTCCCTATGTCTTACCCTTATTCACTTTTATCCACCCTCTTTCACCCCGCTTTACTTACACTCACTGCTCTTTTCTCACCCTCCCTCACCGCTGTTCCTTTACTCCGGTTCCATCACTACCCCTCATTCCCCATCCTTTACTGTCCTTCCCTTTAGTTTCAACACCCACTCACATTCTCCCAGTACCTCTACTTTAGTCTTCTTCCTCTCTCTTCCCTTCTTTCGCTCCCTTATTCATTTTCCTTTTCTCACTTACACCCTATTACACCTTCTCTCTGTCTCACCATGTAATACACAGTCCCTCTGTGTTGCTCCCTCTAGCTCTCTTTCTCTTAACATCACTCTCTCTGTGTCCTTCCCTCATGCTCACTCCTTCTTTATTTTTTTTGGGGTGCGCGCCCCGGTACGCGTACCGGTGCGCGTACCCTGGAGAAAAAAGAATGACAGAGTTTTTTTTAAATGTAGTTTTTTTGTTTTTGTTTTATATATTTTTTATTGTTTTTTTGAAATTTTTTTACTTTTTTTGGCTTTTATGAACAATTTTATATTTGTTTTGTATTTTTTATGGGGAGAAACAAAAAACAGCTCAACTGGAGCAAAAAAAAATCAGGAAAAAATTAAGGTTTCTTTGGGCACTTGTGGTTATCACCAGCATGGTTGATGAGTGTAATACTTTGCTTACCATAGGTAATTGTTTTTCCACAAAATATACAAACGATTTTGTATCCACCAAACTTGGTTTGGATGTTAGGGACCATCTCCCTTGTCTCTGGACCCAATGGAGTGGGTTCTTTGCTTGTTGAGGTTCTGGAAGATTGGGGAAGGTTTCTGGACAGTTCTCTCGCCTCTGCCGCAGAATAGTTGTTAGGATGCCTGCGTTGCATGTGGCGAATCATGGTGTAATTACCAAAAGAATATTTTTTTGTAGGGTTCAGTGCCACAGATCAGACAAGTCACTTTGGCCGCATTGACTTTCTTCTGGCCTCTTGGGAATTTAAAAAACTCCCACACAATGTGCTCTCTTGCTTTATAAGGGGGATTGTCTTCAGGTAGGAAGTGCCTTCTCTTCTCCTCCTCTTCCTCCTCCTCCTCTTCTTCTTCACCACCAATGTGGTGTTGTGGTGGTCCTTGTGGTGGTGGTGGTGGTGGTGGTGCTGATACTCCAGCTGCTGCTGCTACTGTAGCCATTTTTCAATGAATGGAAACAGGTCTTCCTCACTCAAAGAACAAAGTGAGAATGAAGAAAAAAGGTGGGGGCTTTCATCATTTGGAAAACAAAACTGTTCTGAACCAATGAAAAGTGTTATTTTCAGGTCACATGACCCAGGCTTTCATCATTTGGAAACCAAAAGTGTTCTGAACCAATGAAAAGTGTTATTTTCAGGTCACATGACCCGACGCGCTTACGCTACGCGCCCGGGGGCGCTTACGTTGCGCGATCGTATGCGCTCGGGCGGTTCCGGGTGCGCTTACGCCGTGCGTCATAAGACGCATCACGCGACTACGCGATACGTCACGATGATGTTTTCGTTCGCGGCAATAGCGCTAACGGGATGCTCACCGGTACGCACACCGGGGCGCGCCGTAACACTGCGCTTACCGGTGCGCTCACCGGTACGCGCACCGGGAGCGCACCAAGGCAAAAAAAAAATTAAAAAAGTGACAAATATACATAAAAAAATAGTATTACATAAATATACAATATAAAATTCATTATAAAAAATATTATATTTCATACCTATAGCGATTTGCTATTAAAAAACTTTTGAAATTCACTGAAAAAAACATGGGTTTGAGGCCCTATATATAGTTAGGAATTAGCATTTACAAAACCTATGCAATTCACTGAAAAAACCATAGGTTTCACACCAGTTATAATTAGGAATTAGCATTTAAAAAACCTATGAAATTCACTGAGAAAACTATAGGTTTCACACCAGTTATAGTTAGGAATTAGCGTTTAAAAAACCTATTAAATTCACTGAAAAAACCATAGGTTTCACACCAGTTATAGTTAGCTGGAAATTTTACTCACATAAAACCATTGAAATTCCCACGTTATAGTTAGTTAGACTCACTATAACTTGCGCGTGCAATGCACTGCTGATGACGTCACATATTACATCACTCATGACATGGTCAATGACATCACTGATGACATCACTGATGACATCTCAAATGACATCACTGATGACATCACTGATGACATCTCAAATGACATCACTGATGACATTATCCATGTGAATGTGTGTTCCTGTAAATTAAAAATGTGTTTAACATATTGTAGAATGAGTGTATGTATGAGTGTTTGGATAATGGATTTAGTAGGTGCGTGACTGAGTGTATGAGTGGGAGATTAAATGTGTCTTACTGAATGCATGGGTTAGTGACTAAACTGTTAGAATGAGTGCATCATTATGTCTGTTGTTGTGTAAGGTGCTGCATGTATTGATTAGTAGCTATATGACTGGCTATATGGGTTAATGATTGGTAACCCAAGTATTTGTATGTGAGGGTGAGTGTGAGTGGAGGTGACTGGCAAATGTGTGACTGTGCATAGATGTGTGAGCAGTTGATTCACTTGGTGTATGGGTTCAAGAGTGCATGAGGAAACAGCTGTATAGGCGGTTTACTGTGTGCATGGGTGTGTTGGTGACTGAATGGATATCTCAGTGCTACATGTCCAAGTAAGTACATATGTAAAACACAGTGCATGTGAGAGTTGTCAAATATAAATGACTATATATAACAGCCTGTGATCGCATAAGTGACTGTATCTATCAATATGTACTTGTATCAGTGATTGTAAAAGACAGTAAGTATGTGTTAGTCTATGTTTAAATAAGTAAGGTTTTGTGTCTATAACTGTATAGTTGTGGAAATGGGAGTGTGATTGATTCTTTACATGACTGACTAGGTGTGTGAGTAACTCCATGGATGAGTGGCAGTGTGTGAGTCTCTGTATAGGTGTATGAGTGCATATGTTAGTCTTGTATTGATGAGTGACTGTATGTATGAAAGATTGTATGGGTGAATGAGTGGATGTGTGTGTAGACCTAGAAGTCAGTGAGTGCGTATGTGGTAAGTGGTATTACTGTGTCAATGGTTTCAGGAATGGTAGTTTGTATTTAACACTGGGTGTATCATAGGGTAGATTAGAGTGTGAGGAGGAGTATTGTATTATCACATGAATGATGTCATCAGTGATGTCATCAGTGATGTCATTTGAGATGTCATCAGTGATGTCACTGACCATGTCATGAGTGATGTAATATGTGACGTCATCAGCAGTGCATTGCACGCGCAAGTTATAATGAGTCCAACTAACTATAACGTGGGAATTTCAATGGTTTTATGCGAGTAAAATTTCCAGCTAACTATAACTGGTGTGAAACCTATGGTTTTTTCAGTGAATATATACATATACAAAAACAAGCCTGCGAGCTAAGGAGCCCCCGACCCTTCAGGGCGGCCTCAAACAATGGGCACGGAGCAGCCCATCCATTTTAACACCAAGAGAACAAAGAGGCCCATTACCGGAGACACAGCGATTATTCTTCGACACAGCAGCGAAACACATTTCCATCTCCTTACGTGTTTTGGCGTCATTACTGCCTTGATCACAGGTGGAAACCAATAAAATTTGCATATTGCATATGTGCATGCTTTTATCCTTCCGATCACATGACCAATTTAAAAATACAAGTCCTGGGGGTCAGAGCTTGCTCACGACCAAGATGGCCGCTTGAGCCCAGAGCTCCGACTCGTCGTGCAACTATTCGTAAAATATCCTGCATCATTTGAATTAACTTTGGCTCTACGACCCAGATACAGTGACTGGAAGCGGGGCGCTGCAGGCCGGTGAAAGTCTGATCGAAATTGGCTGTGGGAACCCAGGGAAAATGCGATGAGGAGTAGTCGCAGCTCCCGGGCCGCAAAAGCCACGGTCTGAAGTGCGCAGCGAGACGGTGCTGCGTCGCTAGACATGCGGCAACAATTGCAGCGCCTGGACGGTGCTCGACCGCCGCCTGAGAGGCCTCGGGGGAACTGTGTGCGGCAGTGGACCTGAAATGGGGGCAGGTGGCACGGACCCCCCGCTTTACCTCCCCCCCGCGGGCGCGGGGCCACTGCAGTGCTCTGCGGCGAGGACGGTGGCGGGAGGAGCGGTGCGGGAATCTCTGTTTGCGCAGCCCCCCAGAGGAAGGAGACGCTGTAGCGGTCAATCCCCACAGAGCAGGAGGCACTGGTGGAGAGGGGGGAAGCCCGTGGAGAGATCAGAGGCCCGAGGAGCTGCGGGTACACGGAGAGCTCCTGGAGCCCGTAACCTCTGAGCGAAGGCGAACTCTGCCGGTGTGCAGATGACAAATAGGTGCGGGAGCAAACAGAAGCAGTGACCCTGTGGAAATCCAGACGCACTGACTCAACGGTACAGCGGGACAGTGTGCACCCTGGTCACGACTAAGGCGGGAGCCTGGAGAGGTACTGGCTGTTGTAGCGGGAGTGGGACTGGCAGAGCCACATGAAGATCTGAGCCACAAAGGCAGAAAATGGAACGCTGAATAGCCCGAACGCCGTATACCTAGAGCAGCATGTACGGCTCGGGGGACCCCGTTCCCCCCCCCTCGCCATTGGGTGCCCACTATCCCATTTACTCATAGGAGGGACGACGTGCCACGGGGAGACACCCACATAGGTGCAATAACTTGGATCGGAGAGTGCAACACAGGCCGCTTAGGCCTTACTCGGTGAGGCTTGAGTCAGGGGAGGGGAGTGTAACCAGCCGGGGCAAGGTCTACGGGGCAGTGCGGAGAATCGCCCCCTAACAAACTGCAGACCACAGCCGGTGGGGAGGAGTCCCGGGGTGCAACTGCACGATCGTAAGAAAGAGCCTGCGGTGAGTGGAGGAGAACAGGCTGAAGCTGCCAGCGAGAGCGAGAGACTTGAGCTGCGAAGAGGTGGAGAATAGAAGCAGGAATAGAACGTTCCCGTGCCATCTGGGACTGGCCAACACGTACAAGTCATCTACCGTAGAAAGCCGCTGGTGGGGTATGCAGGTTGGTGCCCCCCACATCCTCTGTAACAGTGTAACCTGCCACAGTTGAAATTGAGATTGGGGATCTGGTGCAGGTCCATTAGACCTCGGGGCAACATGGGAAGAGGAGATAAGACCCAGGCTAAGCTGTCGTTCGAACAAAAATGCTCAAAATCCCACGACAACGCCGACGCGGAGAGCACAAGAATTCCAGCAACAGAGAGCGAAACCGCCGATACGGACATAAGAAGTTTACTCTTATCAATGGAAAAAAGCTTACCGAGCGGGATAGAGACGTTTGGCACGAAAATGGATGCCCTGACCTACAGAATGGATAGAATGGAGGAAAGAATGGATAAGCATGCAGAAAGATTGGATATGTCGGAAAGAAGGATCACGGAAATGGAGGAGGCGCATACCACACTGGACACAGACCATAAGAAATTGGGGAAACCCCTGCAAACCTTGCAGGATAAGACTGAGGATCTGGAGGCCCGCTCGCGGCGCTGCAACCTGATAATCATTGGCCTGCCAGAGACGACCCCCACGGGGAATATGGAACTGTTTGTAGAGAAGCTGTTGCTCACGCTGCTCGGAGAGGGAGTTTTCTCAGCGATGTTCGTAGTGGAACGAGCGCATCGCTCCCTGGGCCCCCGACCTCTGCCGGGTGCCCCAATACGCCCCATAATTGCAAAACTGCTTAACTATAGAGACAGGGACGCGGCGTTACGCATAGCACGGGAGAAGAAAACGATCTACCCAGACTTTACAGCGCGGATGCAGGAAGCACGTAAATATTTTGTCCTACTGAAGAGACAACTGCGAGACCTGGGCATTGACTACGCTATGCTGTACCTTGCAAAGCTTCGTGTGAATCGGCAGGGGTGATCCCATATATTCACGGACCCGAAGTCCTTACAGCACGCACTACAGGGGTGGATGAAAGAACAACTCAAAAGCCCGGAAAGGCAGTTGCTAGATGAAGCAGCTGGTCGCTCAATGGAGGAGCAGGACTGATAACGCAGGACATTTGCGGCATGAAGAGGTGAGGTGGGGGGTCTGCGGCCCCGTGATAACCGGACTCGCTCCCTGCCGGCGAGCGGGGGGTGGGGAGCCTGGGTGACACAGCTAATTGCTAAGATGGCAGCAGTGCCGCGGTACTGGCCATAGACATGGAGTGGAGGGAGCAGAGAGCCACCTATAGCCAACGGTGTAAGACTGTTATGGTCCAGAACAGACAAAACACTGCCCCCTGAGGGGTGAAGGGGCGCACAAGTGATATAAACGCGAAGGCCTACGTCAGGCGTGCACGTGCATTTTCAGAATCGAATGGTGTAGATGGTTTGGCACAATGACGGTGTGAAAGGGCACTAGGCAAAGTAAGATAACGCTACAATCTCTGTATACGGAGTGACCTCTGCCCACGTGTGCTAAGCACCAAAAAAACTTGGTGCGGGGTATGTTTGTAGGGTGTTTTATGGGGTGGGTAGGGCGGGACTTGGGGTACTGTGTGACCATGTTGGGAGGGTCAACTGTGGGAGTGGGGAGGGGAAATCCAAGATGCGATGGGAGATTGTGGAATGTTTGGGGTTACTGTTTTAGTTTTTGCATACAGAGCACAGTGTAAGTACACACAACAAACTAGGGCCTACTATGTATAGCAACAACACTGATGGCGGAAAAGGCAGAGGTGGGTAATCCTCAACGGGCTGATAGTATAAAAGCGTTGACATGGAATGTCAGGGGGCTTAACGACCACCGCAAGCTGTGTAAAATTCTGAGCTACCTGCACAGGCAGAATATTGATGTAGCCCTGCTCCAGGAGTCCCACCTCCCAAAGACGAGTTTAATGCTGCGCAGTAGGGGTTTTATTGGCAATATAACCTCAGCAGGTTTCATTACACATGCCAGGGGCGTGCAAATATGAGTGAACCCAAAGTCGGTGTACACGTTAGAATTGCTGAGGGCGGACACAGACGGGTGATTTGTAATATCCAAATGTCAGGGACAGGGTATTGACTTGGTGTTAGTGAACATGTACGGACCTAACTATGACTGCCCAGAGTTTTACACAACGATGGCAACAGCCACACGTAGATATCACACAGCACAGTTTTTATGGGGTGGAGATTTCCATCTGGTAAGGGACCCTGACCTGGACATATCGGCAGGCCCCAGACGGAGACCGGCTGCGGCTGCGCAAATGCTAGACAGCGTGATGGTCAGTATGGACCTCCATGACGTGTGGAGAACGCGCAATCCAGTACAGGGAGAATACACACACTATTCGGCCATCCACAACTTACACACCTGCATAGATTACTGGTTAGCCCTCACGTCACTGCTAGGCCACATACGGGCCTGCAAGGTCTTGCCACGCACACTCTCAGACCATTCACCGTTACTGCTGGTCCTCACCACCCCTAAGAAAACAATACAACCATTAACATGGCGCTTTCCACCCTATTCACAGCTGGACCCACTCTTCAAGGGGTAGCTCGCGGAGGCAATAGAAACATATTTCGAGGGAACTATAGGCTCCGTCGACAGCTTTCAAACAAAATGGGAGGCATTTAAGATTTATATCAGGGGCATAGCGATGACTAAACACTCGGGGGTCCTTAAAGCCATAAGACAAAGACTAGGCGACTTGGAACAGAAATTGGGGCAATAAGAAGCGCGCCAGGTGACGGACAATGGTAGGGAACTAGAGGAGGAGATTAAGGTATTGATAGGCGAATACCATGAGGAGGCACACAGGGAAGTCAAGCATATGGGGAAATATGCGTCGGCACGCGCGTATGGGGAGGTAGACAGACCAAGATCGGTACTTGCAAGGGTGGTGAGTGCGAAACGGGGGAAAATGCTAATCACGGCAGTGAGGTCAGCGGAGGGAGAGATCTTAACTGAAGAAGTTGACATAGCAAAACGGTTCTGACAATACTACGCAGATTAATACACAACAAGATCAGGGGACCAAGATGAGGAGATCCTAGACTACTTGGAATACATCGACCTCCCGTCACTTACACACAGGGAATTCCTAATGCTCCCTATAGAGAAGGATGAGATAGTGGAGGCTCTGGTGAGCATGAAGTCTGGGAGTGCCCTGGGCGCTGATGGTCTCACAGTGGGTTTCTATAAAGCATTTATAGATCTTCTGCTCCCACACCTGGCAGCACTCTTTGACGATCTGTGTGTAACGGGTTAATAATAATCCTGAGCTTATACAGCGCCTGGTTACACTAGCCAGTGTCTCCCCGCACTAGTCATTGGCCCCCAGCACCCAAACTGTTACAGCCTCCCCCAGCCCGCCCCAATGGAACTAGTCCCTAGGGAATAGATAGGTTTTTAGTTCTTTATGGAAAACCACCTCAGAGGTTTCCACACGAAGCCTAAGGGGTAGGGCATTCCAGCTCCGGGCAGCCAAAAAACGGAAGGATCTTCCTCCCATTCTGGCCCTTCTAATTTTGGGAACCTGCATCATGCCAGCCCCTTGCGATCGCAGCAGCCGAGTCGGAGCGTACGATGTTAGCAGATTGCGAAGGAAGCAAGGACCTTTACCCTACGCAATCCTGTGACTGACACAGAGGGCTTTAAACAGGACACACTCCCTAATGGGCAGCCAGTGCAGCAATTCCAAGGCTTTTTTTGAGGCGGCTCTTTTAGGTAGCATCAACACCAGGCGGGCGGCAGCATTCTGGATATATTGTAGTCTCTGTAGACATTTCACATTACCTCCCAAATAGAGGACATTCCCATAGTACAGCCTGGAAGTAACCAAAGCATGGGCTAGGGCCTTCCTAGCTGTAACAGGGAGAAATCCAGCATCTTTCTAAGACTACGCAGAATGCCAAAGCAAGTTCCGGCCACACGTCTGGTGTGATATTCATAAGAGATTTTAGCATCGATCCAGATTCCAAGATTTTTAACTTGATCCTTAGACACAGGTAGAGGACCCAGTGACTGGGGCCACCAGGCCGATGTCCAGACTGACGGAGACTTGCCCACAATTAGCACCTCTGTTTTATCACTGTTCAGTCTGAGACAATTATCGGCCATCCAGCCAGCAAGGTCTGGGAGACAAGACGCAAAATTGCTGGCTGCGCGCTCAGCAGGCTCTGTCAAAGCCACAACCAGCTGCGTATCATCTGCGTAAGTCACCACTTCCACTCCATATTGCTCAGTTATTAGCGCCACAGGCACCACGTAAAGATTAAAAAGGGTAGGGCTAAGGCTGGAGCCTTGAGGAACCCCTTGATCCAGGTTAATAGCCTTAGACCTATGGGACCCTTGCTCGACACGAAAACTACGCTCGTGGAGAAAAGATTCCAGCCAGTCCCATGCCTTCCCTACCACTCCACCCTTCCTCAGACACTGCAGCAAGGTGTGATGCGCCACAGTGTCGATTGCGGCACTGAGATCAAGGAGAATCAGTGCCACGGTATGACCCTTGTCCACATGTCTCCAGTAAGGCCTCTGTGGAGAAGAGCAAAGCTGACTCCGTAGAGTGGCAGGCTCGGAAACCCGCCTGTGATGGATGTAAGAGCCTATGTGTTTCAATGTGAGCTGTCAGTTGCTGATTAACCAACTTTTCAGCTATTTTAGCAAAGTAAGGCAGGAGTGATATGGGACGCAGATTACTCAGCTGATCCATACTAATCTGTGGCTTTTTCTTTAGTGGAAGAACCACTGCTTCTTTCCAGGTTATCGGCACCATGCCAGATCCAAAAGACAGCTCTAACAGGTATCTAATATAAGGTGCTAAGGCCTCAATATTACCTCTCAGGATTTTAGCTGGAGCGGGGTCTTTAGGTGAGCCAGATTTCACACCCCTAGCTACTTTATGCAGCAAATCATCATCGGGAACCCTGAACACCTTCAGGCATTCTTTTTCCATTAACCCACCCATAGGTGTCTCCTCAATACCAGATCGAGCCCTAGCCTCCTTCAGGAAGGTAGATTAGATATCCTTCACTTTGTTGGAAAAATAATCTGCTATCTGATTACAAGATTCCGCAGAGCCAGCCTCCGGTTCCCCAATAGAGGCCAGTGAGGATAACTCTTTATATACCAGGAACAGTTCTTTGGCGGAACAGTCTGCCTTATCTATCCGCTCTGTATAGTAGGCGGAGCGGATTTTCCTTATCAAGGCATGGTACATCTTGAGGCTAGATTTATATACTCTCTCCAGGGCTGGCAAGTAACCATTTCTCCAGCTTCTCTCGAATCTCTGACAAACAGTTTTAGCCTCCCTTAATTCAGCATTATACCATGCGGCAGATTTGGTTCGCCGTGTGGGGCCCGTGCTTGACCAAGGCGCTGTCTTGTCCAAAGCGAACTGAAAGCGATGGTCCAAGGCCTCACAGGCACCATCAATCTCAGAGGCTAATCCTCCCGGGGGCCCACCCTGGGTCAGGGCGGTACGAAAGTTCTCAGAAGAGAACTTAGCCTATTTTCTCTGCCTTTTGTTAGTGCCTCCCAATTTCCCAGAGGTATTACCCAGGATATAATTAATTTGGAACGGAACCAAAAAATGGTCCGTCCAAACCACCGGCATTGGAGGTTCAATTTTAAGAGCTTCCCAATTGCAAAAAATGGGATCCAAAAGATGTCCCAACCGGTGTGTAGGAAGCTCAGATTTTAGTAGTAATTGCAGAGTTAACAGGTCCTGTCGAAGCTCTTGAGCAGGTGCATTAGAGGCATCCTCAAAGTGCAGGTTCAAATCCCCTAACAGAATCAACTTCTCATATCGCATAGCGGGGTCCATTAAATTATGAATGAGGCTCGTGGTGAATTGATTGCTTCCTCCCAGCGGTCTATAGACAGAAAGACCCTTGATTAAATAGTTATTCGACACTGTTATAGAAAAGGCGCCAGCTTCACTATCAGATATTATCACTGGCTCCAGAGTACACTTTATGTTACCCTTGTGGATCACAGCAATCCCTCCCCCCCTCCCACAGGGTCTTTCCAACCTACATATCCCATACCCAAGAGGCAAAGCATCCAATATTTCTGGAGCCGAATCCTCATCCAGCCAGGTTTCAGTAATAAAAAGTATGTCCAGCTGACTATCAACCAGATAGTCTCGTATTTCCACATTGTGCTACTTAAGAGACCTACAGTTGATTAAAGCACATCTGAGCTCCTTATTAGTCCCTCTTTTCCCTAAAAAAGGATTAGTAGAGAACCCGCAGTGCCTACAATCCTTAGTTTGGCCTGCCCCATTAGGGTCCATACTATGTCTGCAATTGACCATCGCACCAATGCGGAGAGCCCACCGCTCCTGCTGCGAATAGGTTTGGCCTACCTGAACTCCTCCAGGGGTCCTGGCCCCAAACCCTGACCGGCCGCGGACGGGCGCAGACGGGCTTGCCTTTGGCGCGCCAGCGGCGTGCCCGCTGCGCGGTCGCTGGGGCATGTGGAATTTATGCAGGATTCTCCCCTGCAACTAGACCGCTAACCTGCTAAAACGGAAGTGCCTGACTCTACCTACCACGCCATCCGTGCAACGGTACTAGCTACTGCATCGGACCAGGGTGGGTAGGTCAGGTCACCGAGAACAGGCCTTCATTCCTGCCAGGTAAGTGCTGATTGAGCCCAGTTATCGCGTGTGCAGCAGGCTAAGTCTTCCCCGCAAATAGCAGAGTGTCCCCTTCACGCGTAAAACACAGAGTGCACAAATAACTTAAAATTCCATCAGGTCAAGGTAAAAGCAACGTAAAATAGGATCACCATAGGCCAACAAACAATTCAGGAGGGAGCTGCCACCATCCCCCTTCCTCATGCTTGCATGCCACAGACGATAAGGGAGGCATTTTTAGACAGTCCCAGGGCGAGAGTTCGCTTGGGCAATTTGGTTACAGACCCCTTCGCCATATCCAGAGGGACCAGACAGGGCCGACCACTGTCTCCCTTGTTGTACGCCCTAGTGGCGGAGTCACTGGCATGCGCGCTCAGAGAATGCCATGGGAACGAGGGCATTGGCTTCCCGACATACAAAATTGTAGTGTCCACTTATGCTGAGCATTTCAGCATAAACTTTACAATGCATCATGGTACTTGTATTTTTAAATTGGTCATGTGATCGGAAGGATAAAAGCACGCACGTATGCAATATGCACATTTTATTGGTTTCCACCTGTGATCAAGACAGTAATAATGCCGAAAAGCGTAAGGAGATGGAAATGTGTTGGGTTGCTGTGCCGAAGAATAAACGTTGTGTCTCCGGTAATGGGCCTCTTTGTTCTCTTGGTGTTAAAATGGATGGGCTGCTCCTTGCCCATTGTTTGAGGCTGCCCTGAAAGGTCGGGCGCTCCTTAGCTCGGAGGCTTGTTTTTGGATTTGATCAGGAGCAGGGCCTCTTTGTTCTCTTGGTGTGTATATATATATATATATATATATATATCCATCAAACATCCTTCAAACATCAAGCATATATATATATAAATATATATATATATATATATATATATATACTGAAAAAAACCATAGGTTTCAGGCCTTATATAGTTAGGAATTAGCTTTTAAAAAACCTTTGAAATTCACTCAAAAAACTATAAGTTTTAGGGGTGTTATAGTTAGCTGGACATTTCACTCATACAAAACCATTGAAATTGCTCCTATATAGTTAGTTGTACTAACTATATTTCGCGCACCTGCAATCCACTGCAATCCATCAAACATTCTTCGAGCACCGGAGCCCCTTCAGCCCCTTCAGCCCCCAACTGCCAGTAGGTAATATTTATATATATTCACTGAAAAAACCATAGGTTTCAGGTCATATATAGTTAGGTATTAGCATTTAAAAAAACATTGAAATTCACTCAAAAAACTATAAGTTTTAGTGGAGTTATAGTTAGCTGGACTTTTACTCATACAAAACCATTGAAATTGCTCCTATATAGTTAGTTGGACTAACTATATTTCGCGCACCCGCAATCCACTGCTGATGATGTCACATATTACATCATTCATGACATGGTCAGTGACATCACTGATGACATCACTGATGACATCTCAAATGACATCACTGATGACATCACTGATGACATCATCCAGTGACTGTGTGTTTCTGTAAAGTTTAAATATGTTTTACATATTGAAGAATGAGTAGATGTATAAGTGTCTGGATGAAGGATTTAGTAGGTGCGTGACTGACTGTATGAGTGAGTGAGTGATTAAATGTGTCTTACTGAATGCATGGGTTAGTGACTAAACTGTCTGAATGTGTGCATCAGTATGTCTGCTGTTGTGTAAGATGCTGTATGTGTTGATCAGTAGCTATATGAGTGGCTATATGGGTCATTGTTTGGTTGCCCAAGTATTTGTATATGAGACTGTGTCTGTGTGAGGGTGACTGGGAGGTGTGGAAACAGCTGTATGGGCGGTTTACTGTGTGCATTGGTGTGTTGGTGACTGAATGTATATCTCAGTGCTACATGTCCAAGTAAGTACATATGTAAAACACAGTGCATGTGAGAGTTGGTATATATAAATGCCTATACATGAGAGCCAGTGATTATGCAAGTGGCTGTATGGATCAATGTGTACTTGTATCAGTGATTGTTTAAGAGAGTAAGTATGTGTTAGTATATGTTTGAATAAATAAGGTGTTGTGTGTATAACTGTATAGATGAGGAAATGGGAGTGTGATTGATTCTTTGCACGACTGACTAGGTGTGTGAGAAACTCCATGGATGAGTGAAAGTGTGTGAGTGTCTCTATAGGTGTATAAGTGCATATGATAGTATTGTATTGATAAGTGACTGTATGTATGAGTGATTGTATGGGTGAATGAGTGGATGTGTGTGTAGACCTAGGCTATATTAAGGTTATATTAGAGTGTGAGGAGGTGCATCGTATTATCACATGAATGATATCATCAGTGATATGATCAGTGATGTCAAATGAGATGTCATCAGTGATGTCATTTGAGATGTCATCAGTGATGTCATCAGTGATGTCACTGACCATGTCATGAATGAATGATGTAATATGTGACATCATCAGCAGTGGATTGCGGGTGCGCGAAATATAGTTAGTCCAACTAACTATATAGGAGCAATTTCAATGGTTTTGTATGAGTAAAATGTCCAGCTAACTATAACACCACTAAAACTTATAGTTTTTTGAGTGAATTTCAATGGTTTTTTAAATGCTAATACCTAACTATATATGACCTGAAACCTATGGTTTTTTCAGTGAATTTCCAAGGTTTTTTAAATGCTAATACCTAACTATATATGACCTGAAACCTATGGTTTTTTCAGTGAATTTGCAAGGTTTTTTAAATTCTAATTCCTAACTATATATGGCCTGAAACCTATGGTTTTGTCAGTGAATTTGCAAGGTTTTTTAAATGCTAATTCTATTAGCGGATAACGTTTTTATATATTCAGACGTTTTTTAATGCTGATTCCTAACTATATAAGGTCTGAAACCTATGGTTTTTTCAGTGAATTTCAAAGGTTTTTTAAATGCTAATTCCTAATTATATAAGGCCTGAAACCTATGGTTTTTTCAGTGAATTTGCAAGGTTTTTTAAATGCTAATGCCTAACTATATAAGGCCTGAAACCTATGGTTTTTTCAGTGAATTTCAAAGGTTTTTTAAATGCTAATTCCTAACTATATATGGCCTGAAACCTATGGTTTTTTCAGTGAATTTCAAAGGTTTTTTAAATGCTAATTCTATTAGCGGATAACGTTTAAATATATTAATAACCTAGTGGGACCACCTGAGCACCCTAAGGGGTCAGGGTGTTTCTACCCTGCCCCCTTTTTGTGTTCTACACGTTTGTTTTTCTGCTTTTTTGTGCCTCAGTCTATTAAGACCCAAGATGGATGCCAACACTTCCTGGTTAGAAGTGTTGACAGCCAATGACCATGCAGCTTTCTCGGGAAGGCATGCTGATTGGCTGCCACTGTCTGTCAACACTCAAAACCAGGAAGTGTTGGCAGCCATTTTGTGCCTTGTTAGAACCAAGGCACAAGAAAGCAGTGAAACAAAGGTGTGAAACTCGCAAAGGGGCCAGAGTAGAATCACCCCGACCCCCTAGGCCTGCTCAGGGGGTCCACAAAGACCCCAAATGTCGGGGTACGCATACCGTGCGCGTACCCCGCGATTTAAAAAAATATATATTTTGTTGCCTTGGGGGTCCTTGTGGGACCCCCCGTGCAGGTCTAGGGGGTCGGGGTGCTTCTACCCTGCCCCTTTTTTGAGTTCTACACGTTTGTTTTTCTGCTTTCCTGTGCCTCAGTCTACCGAGGCACACGATGGCTGCCAACAGTTTCTGTTTTGGAGTGTTGACAGACATTGGCAGCCAATCAGAATGCATCTCGAGCTCAAAAGGTAAGCTTACAGTAAGCTTACAGTAAGCTTACACGTAAGCTGCTATAGATATATCAATTTTTTTGAACCTAAATTACTCAAAATCCACTTGAGCACATATCTTGAGACATAGCAAAGGCACATCGGGCTACCAGTCCCTACAATTTTGCAAAGTTTGGTGAAAATCCATTCAGCCGTTCGAGCTAAAAGTGCGACAGACCGCCCTATGGAAATTAACATGGGGAAAACATGTTTTGGGACCCCCCTTTTATCTCGGCCCCCGCTTGATGGATCCCCCCAAACTTCCAGGGAAGGACCGGAGCGCCGCTAGGCAGAGTTGCTATATATATATATATATATATATATATATATATATATATATATATATATATATATATTCACTGAAAAAACCATAGGTTATAGACCATATATAGTTAGGAATTAGCATTTAAAAACCCTTATTTTACTCACACAAAACCATTGAAATTCCATATATAGTTAGTTGTACTACCTATATATCGCGCACCCGCAATCCACTGCTGATCATGTCACATATTACATCATTCATGACATGGTCAGTGACATCACTGATGACATCACTGATGACATCTCAAATGACATCACTGATGACATCACTGATGACAACATCCAGTGACTGTATGTTTCTGTAAAGTTAAAATATGTCTTACATATTGAAGAATGAGTGGATGTATAAGTGTCTGGATGAAGGATTTAGTAGGTGCATGACTGACTGTATAAGTGAGTGATTAAATGTGTCTCACTGAGTGCATGGGTTAGTGACTAAACTGTTTTAAATTGTGCATTATTGTGTCTGTTGTTCTGTAATCTGATGCATGTGTTGATCAGTAGCTAAATGAGTAACTATATGGGTTATTGATTGGTTGCCCAAGCATTTGTATGGGAGACTGAGTGTGTGTGTTGGTGGCTGGGAGGTGTATGACTCTGTGCATAGATGTGTGAGCAGTTGATTCACTAGATGTATGGGTTCAAAAGTGCATGTGGAAACAGCTGTATGGGCGGTTGACTGTGTGCATGAGTGTATTGGTGAGTGAATGGATATCTCAGTGCTACATGTCAAAGTAAGTACATATGTAAAATACAGTACATGTGAGAGTTGACATATATAAATAACTGTGCATAGGAGCCAGTGAATGTGTGAGTGGCTGTATGCATCATTGTGAACTTGTATCCAGGATTGTATAAGAGAGTAAATATGTTTTAGTATATGTTTGAATAAGTAAGGTGTGTATAACTGTATAGTTGAGAAAATGGAGGTGTGATTGATTCTTTGCATGACTGACTAGGTGTCTGAGTAACTCCATGGATGAGTGACAGTCTGTGAGTGTATGTTTACACTGAGTGTATCTAAGGTTATATTAGAGTCTGAAGAGGTTCATTGTATTATCACATGAATTATGTCATCAGTGATGTGATCAGTAATGTCAAATGAGATGTCATCAGTGATGTCATCAGTGATGTCATTTGAGATGTCATCAGTGATGTCATCAGTGATGTCATTTGAGATGTCATCAGTGATGTCATCAGTGATGTCACTGACCATGTCATGAATGATGTAATATGTGACATGATCAGCAGTGGATTGCGGGTACGCGATGTATAGTTAGTACAACTAACTATATATGGAATTTCAATGGTTTGTGTGAGTAAAATAAGGTTTTTTAAATGCTAATTCCTAACTATATATGGTCTATAACCTATGGTTTTTTCAGTGAATTTTCAAGGTTTTGTAAATGCTAATTCCTAACTATATATGGTCTATAACCTATGGTTTTTTCAGTGAATTTCATTGGTTTTTTAAAAGCTAATATCTATAGCTGTAAAATGTATTCTTCTTTAAATCCCAAAATATATTTTATATGTTTATTAATAATTTTTTTTTAAATATTTTTTTTGTTTCGCTCCCGGTTCGCGAACCGGGAAGCTTTCCGTTAGCTCAATTTGATGCCGCGACCCGGTCCGCGAATCGGTAAACGTTCCGTTAGCGCAACTGCCGCGTTAGAAATCAACATCGTGACGCGTCGCGGAAGCGCGACGTATCACGTTGTCGCGTAATGCGTCTTATGACGCGCTGCGTTAGCGCACCCGGAAGTGCTCCGGTACGCGAACCGGGCGCTACCCACGCAAAAAAACAAAAAAATATATTTTTTTTTTGCCCCGCGGGGCCCTTTTAAAGCCTCCACATTAAACCTAGGGGGTCAGGGAGGATCTACTATGCCCCCTTATGGTCATTTCCCCCTTTGTTTTGGCCTCCTCTTGTCTCTCAATCCTACCGAGAGACAAGATAGCGGCCGCTCCGGACTGTTTAGAATGTTGACAGACACCGGAGAGCCAATCAGCTTCGCTACGCGAAGTTCCGTTACGCGTAAAGTCCGCGAACCGGAGCGCTGCCCGGTCCGCTGTTACAGATATATATCTTTTTTTGAACGTTAATTTCTCAAAATCCACTGAAGCACATATATTGAGACCAACAAAAGGCACATCGGGCTACCAGTCCCTACAATTTTGCCAAGTTTCGTGCAAATCCATTCAGCCGTTCGGGCTAAAAGTGAGGCCAACCGCCCTATGGAAAACTCAATGTTAAAAACACGTTTTGGGACCCCCCTTTTTTCTCGGCCCCCCCTTGACGAACCCCCCCCAAATTTCCAGGGGCTGCTCAGAAACAAAATGTTCCATTTTCCAGAACATTTCAGCCAATTCCGTCCACAAACGCCAAAGTTATTAGACATAGAATTTTCAAAAATCCCATAGGGAAAAAATCCTAACTATATATACCTACTGGCGACCGCCAGTAGGTAATATATATATATATATATATATATATATATATATATATATATATATATATATATATTATTACCTACTGGCGGTTGACAGTAGGTAGTTATAGTTAGTACCTAGTTGATGTCTTCCGGTCTATCGTGCCTCTCAGGCTAAACACTACAACGTGATGAATTGAAATTGTGTTCCTTCGTTCATTCGAATAGAAATAACTTTATTGCGCTGAGAAATGGTAACACTGACATGAATGTATATATGATGGTAAATTGGTTATAGAATGGGCTTGCACGCATTGGCGATGACTCACTAAAACAATTGAGTATAAAACATTAGTTACTGCTATATATTATATATCTCGAAATTTAATGAATTGAATTGCAGTTGCAACATCTTGACAGTTAATGCTAGATTTCAAGAATGTTAAAAAGGAAAGTATTAGGGATATAGATACATACATGCCGTTAAAATCGTGTTTCATTTACTCCTTAAAAATGTCCGCCATATTGGTGCTCATTATTATACACTTTGGGTGTTTTGTCCGTTTTTTATGTCACCTGAATAAGTAAAAGGACAAGGGTTTGGTATCCACATTGTAAACGTGATCAAGCTGCAAAGCGAAACGCGTTGTGTTCCTGCCAATTAAAATCTCTTGTGCACAGCAACTTCCAGAGTGTTGGTGACGTTTATTCTGATGAATGGAACATCGTCTTTGATATATATATATATATATCAAACATCCTTCGAGCACCGGAGCCCCTTCAGCCACATCAGCCCCCAACTGCCAGTAGGTAATATATATATATATATATATATATATATATATATATATATATATATATATATATATATATATATATATATATATATATATCCTACTGGCAGTTGCCAGTAGGTAGTTATAGTTAGTACCTAGTTTTCATAGGAAGAGCATTTTTGTTTTGCTTATAACTTTAGCGCCGATAGACGAATCTTCGCGAAATTTTTCAAATTAATTCTTTGTTGATATCAGCTCCTATGTTTAAAGTTTGCGGGTGATTTGTCAAGGGGAGGGCAAGAAACAAGGGGGATCCCAAAACGTGTTTTCTCCATGTTAATTTCTATAGGAAACTTCAGACAAGGCTGCAGGTCGAACAGGTGAGTGGAAGTACCCCAAAATTGGCAGGGAAAAGGGTCTTGGTCTAGAAAGCACACTTTTGTTTATTTGGTGTTAATCCGTTCAGCATTTTTTTTGAGAAATTTTTAAATTTACAGATATCGATATTTGGGAATTCTGCCATCTGATTGGCTGAGGCGTTATGAGCACAATCTTGCTGCTGATTGGCTGCGAGCGCTACGAGCGGTTGCAACTAGGAAGTGTTGGCCGCCATTTTGAGATTCCGTTGAAGCGAGTAAGAGGAAAAAAGAGCAAAAAAGTAGGAAAGGACGGTAGGAGCACTGTAAGCTCTATGGGGGAGTGTGAAGCGAAGTAGTCACTTCTACCGATCTGAAAGTGCGGTGTTGCTCAGAGTGACATGATGCTAAGATGATATGCAGCTATACTCTGGTATGAAATCGAGAACCTAAACCGTGAGCTCATTGTTGTTAAGTGATGTGCTCTGGTCTTTGTAGCATACATGTGTTTTTTACCATACAGGGAGTGGGAAGGGAACTACTGACCACTATTGTGCGTTTATACTATACTGGAAGCGGGAAGCGAAGTACTCACACCTACCGGTGTGAAGACTTGGGGATCAATCCGAGGTGATTGCTGTAAAGGGATGGGCTCTGGGCGCTGTAGTATATGTGTGCAAGTAGTGCTAGTAGGCGTTTATACTATACAGGGAGTGGGAAGTGAACTACTGACTGCTACCTTGGGTTTATATTATACCGGAAGCGAAGTACGCACGCATACTGGTGTGAAGACTCGGGGATCAAACCAAGCTGATTGCTGTAAAGTGATGGGCTCTGGGCGCTGTAGGATACTAGCCGATGTAGTATAACTGTGTAAGTAGCGTTAGTATGCATTTATAGTATATAGGGAGTGGGTAGCGAACTACTTTCTCCTACTGGTCTGAAGACTCGGGGATTAAACCGTGAGCTTAAATCGGGAGCTCATTGCTGTAAAGTGATGTGCTCTGGGCACTGAAGTATACCTGTGGGAGTAGTGTTAGTTTGCCTTTATATAATACAGGGAATGGGAAGCGAAATACTCACCCCTACCGGTCTTAAGACTCCTGGATGAAACCATGAGTTCATTGCTGGAAAGTCATGTGCTCTGTGTAGTATTCCAATATAAGACATAGTAGAATGTTAGTGTGTAATTCTACTAGAATGTAAGTATGTAATGTTAGAATGTAGGGCTGTCATGAGGGGAACCTTGGGGAGTTTGTACATGGTGCTGGAGAAGACGCTGCCTTGCTGTCTGCTCCTGTTGGTGGGTGTTTAAGGTGTCTTGTTTTCCTGCAATAAATCTACTTATCGGATCCACTGCTGTCTGCCTCTTCACTACATATTTGGCGACGAGCGGGAGAAGGTAAAAAGAAGGCAGCAGTCACCAATACTTCAAAGTTGTTTGCGTTGTGCTGAAGACCCGTTTTCTTCGTGTAGCTGTTTCTACTCATCCCAGGATCGTCGGCTCATTGAACTATGTCATTCGACCTCTGGTAGGATTTATATTTTTATATTTTTTGATTCCTCTGCCTCTTCACGACACTCTGGTCGCTGTACTACACCTGTGTAAGTAGTGTTAGTATGCGTTTATACTAACCAGTGCATCATGGTCCAAGGGAGCGCGAACTCCCAGGCTCAGCTCATACAATGTCCCGGGGTGTGCATCCACGGGACATTTACGTTTGCTATTAGAGGGCGGGTGCATGGCTTCCACCCTGTGATAGCAAATCCTTGTTTGACTAGTTGATGCGAGAGGAGGAAAACCTTGTATCGCTTTAACAGAGCAGATCCGGATGGTAAAAATAGAGAAAAAAAAAGCGGGGTCTTACTCGTTGATTTAAATTAGGCTCCTGGTGGGTAATGTTCCGTTGCTAATCCTATTATTATATTGCAGGGTCTCTGTAGGACTGAGGATCGTAATGTCACATGTAATTTAGGCATGGAAGGGCACAGAGAGACGTTTCGTAGCCTAGGGGATCGCCACCTTCTCGGGTATTGTTTACTAATTGTTCGGGGTACTACCAGGCCAACTGAAGTCTGGGGATCGCCACCCTTAGGGCTTTACTTAAATTTATAAGGTGGCACTCGGCAGTCGCTGAAGTCGCGGTGGTCCTAGGCAGTGCCTTATTGGTTCTGTAATCACACGGGCAGTATTCATGGTGCTATAAAGTGATACACACATAGAACCCTTACAGTTGTAGAATTACGCAGGCTTCATTTATGTAATAGTCTATTGGTTAATATTTAGTAGGTACCCCTCAAAATTACAAATGTTTTCTCTCATAACCTCCTAAAAACAGATGATTTTCACAATAAACTACAGACAAGTGTTGTCAGAAAAAGACCTATACACTCACTTATTCATTGGAAAAACAATCTTTATTAAAACAACACAAATAAATAGAAACGCAAGTTTATTAGAACAAACACCAGTATAACATGAAATAGTGGGTGGGACTCCTCCGGAAGCAGCGTCCAAAACCTGAAAGACAAAAATGAAACATAAGTATGTGTTCCATGTGGAAGAGGAAAAGAAAGGTAGTCCGAATGAAAGGAAGATAGTGAGAATGGGAGGGAGAGGGAGTGGGTGGAAGGGAGAAGGGGAGGGAGAGTCAAAAGAACAGAGGGAGGAAGAGACAGAGCGTCGGCCTATTGCACCCAGCCCTCAGTGTTTACGTCCCGTCACCCGTTTGTCTAGGTCTCTGGGGTCTGCGAGAAAGAGTGTGGTCGAGCAAGTCCTTAAAATGAAATATATGAATGAGGCCAGAGATTACATTATTAGCTACGGGTACATCGCTTGCCTGCACCTGTGTACCCAGGGTGCTGCACCCCAGCACCTTCCCCCGCACTGAGCTCAATTGTAGGTCCTGCATACCGAGGCTTTACTGCTCACCTGACACCACCGGTGTGTCCAACGACGTGCCGGGGAAAGCTCCGACTACGGGGTACCTTTGTAGGGTGGGAGAGCAGGTCTCCGGTCGGGGACGGTGTCTTGATACCACGATGAAAGGCGTCAGAATGCCGAGGGCATCATCACAGGGTGAGCACCTGCTCCCCCCATTTTGGCTCAATCAATTCAGTGTCTGAAAAGGGAGAAATAATTTAATGGTGGAAACGTCTGGAGGTAAATGAAGGTTTATTTCAAGCTTAATAGAAAACACCGGTTGAGTGCATCCTTCGTTTTTGAAGTACGATCTACCAACTGTTAGTGGTAATCGTGGTTCAAAGAGGAGTTGGACTGCACGACAATACATAAGGTTAAATAATAATATGTTATACCAAGGTTCACATACAAAGGAACAGAGCGCATGCTAGAAGCATAATGTGCACGTGTAATGCAGTGGCTGAAGCCTGTGTGCACGTACACCTAGTAATGAGCTCACTACAGTGCCCCAAAAGCCAACGCCAGGTGTCTGTAGGGCAGCGCTACCCGCTGGCTCAAGCTTACAGTACGGTCCAGCAGGTCCTTAAAATGAGACAGACATGTGACTGAATGAGGTCAGATATCACATCATTACGCAAGGCAACATCGCTTGTTCGCACCTGCACACCTAGGCTGATGCACCCTACCCCTCCTGCAGCACCGTGATCAACACGTGTCTGTAGGGCAGCGCTGGCCGCTGGCTCAAGCCTACAGTACGGCCCAGCAGGTCATTAAAATGAGACAGAGATGTGACTGAATGAGGTCAGATCACATCATTACAGACGGCCACATCGCTTGTGCGCACTTGCGCACCCAGGCTGATGCACCACAGCCCCTTCCCCCGCAATGTGCTCAATTGTAGGTCCTGCGCACGAGGCTTCAATGCTCACCTGCCACCATCGGTGTGTCCAACGACGTTCCCTTGCAAGCTCCGAGTCCAGGGTACTTTTGTAGGGTGGAAGAGCAGGTCTCCGGTTGGGAACAGTGTCTTGATACCACGATGGAAGGTGTCAGAATTCAGAGGGCATCATCACGGGGTGAGCGCCCGCTCCGACCATTTTCAGTCAATTCAGTGTCTGAAAAGAGAGAAATAATTTAATGGTGGAAAAGTTTGGAGGTAAATGAAGGTTTATTTCAAGATTAATAGAAAACACCAGTTGAGCGCATCCTTAGTTTTTGAAGTACGATCTACCAACTGTTAGTGGTAATCGTGGTTCAAAGAGGAGTTGGAGTGCACGACAATACACAAGGTTAAATAATATGTTATAACAAAGATTCACATACAAAGGAACAGAGCGCATGCTAGAAGCATAATGTGCGTGTGTACTGCAGTGGCGGAAGCCTGTGTGCATGTACACTTAAGTAATGAGCTCACTACAGTGCCCCAAAAGCCAACGTCAGGTGTCTGTAGGGCAGCGCTGCCTGCTGGCTCAGGCTTACAGTACGGTCCAGCAAGTCCTTAAAATGAGACAGACATGTGACTGAATGAGGTCAGATATCACATCATTACGCAGGGCAACATCGCTCGTTCGCACCTGCGCACCCAGGCTGATGCACCACACCCCTCCTGCAGCACCGTGATCAACACGTGTCTGTAGGGCAGCACTGGCCGCTGGCTCAGGCCTACAGTGCGGTCCAGCAGGTTGTTAAAATGAGACAGAGATGTGACTAAATGAGGTCAGATCACATCATTACGGACAGCAACATCGCTTGTTCGCACTTGGGCACCCAGGCTGATGCACCCCAGCCCCTTCCCCCGCACTGTGCTCAATTGTAGGTCCTGCGCACCGAGGCTTCAATGCTCACCTGCCACCATCGGTGTGTCCAACGACGTGCTGGTGCAAGCTCCGAGTCCGGGGTACTTTTGTAGGGTGGGAGAGCAGGTCTCTGGTCGGGGACAGAGTCTTGATAGCACGATGGAAGGCGTGAGAATGCAGAGGGCATCATCATGGGGTGAGCACCCGCTCCACCCATTTTCGGTCTATTTAGTGTCTGAAAAGGAAGAAATAATTTAATGGTGGAAACATCTGGAGGTAAATGAAGGTTTATTTCTAGCTTAATAGAAAACACCAGTTGAGCGCATCCTTCGTTTTTGAAGTACGATCTACCAACTGTTAGTGGTAATCGTGGTTCAAAGAGTGCACGACAATACACAAGGTTAAATAATAATATGTAATTACAAGGATTCACATACAAAGGAACAGAGTGCATGCTAGAAGCATAATGTGCGCGTGTAACGCAATGTCGGAAGCCTGTGTGCATGTACACTTAGTAATGAGCTCATTAAAGTGCCCTAAAAGCCAACGCCACGTGTCTGTAGGGCAGCAGTGCCCGCTGGCTCAGGCCTACAGTACGGTCCAGCAGGTCCTTAAAATGAGACAGACATGTGACTGAATGAGGTGAGAGATCACATCATTACGCACAGCAACGTCGCTTTTTCGCACCTTCACACCCAGGCTGATGCACCCCACCCCTCCCGCAGCACTGTGCTCAACACGTGTCTGTAGCAATGCTGCCCCCTGGCTCAGGCCTACAGTACGGTCTAGCAGGTCTTTAAAATGAAACAGAGATGTGACTGAATGAGGTCAGAGATCACATCATTACTCAGGGAACTTCGCTTGTTCGCATCTGCGCACTCAGGCTGATGCGGCCCACCCCTCCCGCATCACCGCGCTCAATTGGAGCCACTGTGTACCTAGGCCCCACTGCTCACCTGCTGTCAATGTTGTGTGTGCAAACACTACGGGCAGTAGTGTTCACAATTCAGTTGTAGTGTTGATGGCAGGATGGTGTACACCTCATGAATCCCTTTGGAAACATGACGGGCAGTAGGGTTCACAATTGATGTCCATTGTTGATTGCCAGGATGGTGTACACCTCATGGATCCCTTTTTTTTATTACGTATTGTGATATGCGAGGTGTATGTGACCATATCACATGAGGCAGTGTGGAAGAACTGGGACATGTGGCGTTGTCGTTATCCTATTTATACATACGCAAAGTGGGCTGGGCTTGCGTACGCCAGGCCAGTGTAAGGGTGTGAATAATTGTTCCGGGGATCTGGGTGTTGTTCAGTTCCTGCCTGGCCAGGAAGTGTAGTTACGGGTGTTTCTTTTGCAGTTTTGACGTCGCAGAATGCGCAATTTATATTAATGTAGCATGTTTCGGGAGGGCGGCAACTATCAGTAATGAGATGCTGTTCAAAAAGATTGAATGGTGAACATTACATGTCGTTGTCAAGGTTGTGGATATGTGCAGACATGCATGTCAATGGTGTGCGGTATTATTGAAAGTGTTGCTATCGCGAAGCGTACACATGTGAATGTGCTTGGATGGAGGTAGGATCAGCAGTGAGGCTACGTCATACACAGTGATAATGCTCATTACAGTCAAGCAATGTATGTCAAACGTGAATCTGAAAGTCTCACATAAGACACACTACTATATTGGTAAAGCCTGACAACAGAGCGTACAGCAATACAAATCTACACATTACTGTTTACTATTTGTCACATGTGATCTAGGATGTGCACTCTGCCCGTGGCTGATGATACTCCTTAGAGTCACCAATACCCAGGCCGAAAGGCAGCACAATAATGTACACACACACACACACACACACCAGGGGCATCGTGTAACACACATTTGGTTTTTGATGTAACGTTTCAGATGCATGTCCTATCACACGTGGAAGGCTTAATGTACAGACCATGAATATTGATCAAGATGATCGTTGCATGTTGTGTAAGTATAAGATATGTGTGCACGGAAAAAAAACTTTTCAAAAAAGCTCTTTAAGATGAAGTGGAGTCTCTCATAAAACGCTGTAGAGAGAATGACTAAAATGGGTGGGGTCGTCCAACTGTTACAATGGAAAATGTTCTGAAGCAATCAAATGCTTTTTTTAAGGTCACATGGCAATCGCTTACCGAGCGTGCAAGGATGCCACACCAGACGCGATTTTCGAGAAAATGTATTTCTCATAATATAAGTTTATTACAGTTAGAAATATATAAATGTTTAAAATATTTTAGATTATCGCTTGCTGTCATATACTGTTTAAAGTTATTTAGATATACTTTCGAGACAAAAAAAAGAGGGAATGGCGTACTCGGGGTGACACCATACGTCTGTGATGTAACACTGGGCCTGGCGGCGTGCTCTCGTCGCTTACGCAATGCACAGTGGGCGCGACCCCATACATACATGACGTAACGCGTGGCTTGGTAATGCGTACCCGTCGAATACCAAAGTAGCAGCTGGGGCGACTTCATGCGTATATGATGTTCCGCGGGACGCGGTGTCACGAATCCGTTGGATACGAAATGCGCATCATTTACGAGTTTCGCAGTATGGTGGCTCGGATTCGCGTGGTGATGGAGCTTAATACACTACCGGTATGGGAGTGCAGTGTTCTCCCCCCCCAAAAAAAGAGATACATATTTTTGGGTAAAGATATAAAACATTACATAATTTTTAAAGTTAAAAAAAAGAAGTATAATAAGGTTCCAAAATATTTAAAAATATAATAGAAAAAATATAGGTTTTATAAACATTAAAATATGAAATTAATATTTAAAAAACCTTTGAAATTCACTGAAAAAAATATAGTTTTTACAGATGTTATAGTTAGGAATTAGTATTTAAAAAACCTTAGAAATTCACCAAAAAAAATAGGTTTCAGGGACGTTATAGTTAGTTGAACATTTGACTCATATAAATTCAGAGAAATTCGCCTGTTATAGTTAGTTGAGCTCACTGTGCGCCCGCAATGCACTGGTGATAATGTCACATATTACATCACTCATAACATGGTCAGTGACATCACTGATGACATCTCAAATGACATCACTGATGACATCATCCACGTGAAAATGTGATGCATATACTGATGCCCTAATATAAAGTTTGATACACGCACTTTAAAATACAGACTACTATTTTTTAACCCATACACACAACAATGCCAGAAACTACATACCACCCACTATTTCCTAGGTCTGTACACACATCCAGTCACTTATACATGCAGAAACTCTCAATACAGTACTATAATATGCAATCATACACCTATACATACAGTAACACTGCGCTACTCATCCATAGTTACTCACATACCTAGTCAGTCATGCAAAGAATCAATCACATACCAATTTACTCATGTATACAGTTATACACACCAACTCCATTATTTATACACACACCACATTACTTATTTATGCAGCTACTAACACATACTTACTGTCTTATACAGTCACTGATACAAGCAGACCATCATTTATACACACACTCTTCAAATAACTTACTCTTACGTATAGTCATTTATATATTCCAACACTCACATATACTTCCTTAAAACATATGTAGTTATTCACACATATATCATGGAGACATTCATTCACTCACCAACACACCCATACACACACTAACTCACCCATACAGCCCTTCCTAGATGGACTTTTGAATCCATACAACCAGTGAATCACCCACTCAGACATCTATGCACAGTCACACACCCTCCCACCCACCCACACAGACACTCAGGCACCCATACAGATAATCAGAGGACAAATCAATAACCCATATAGACATTTATGTAGCTACTCACCAACCCATGCAACCGCTTACACACCAACTGAGAGACTAATACAGGCTTTCACACACTTTAGTTACTAACCCATACATTCAGTAAGACACGTTCAATCACTCACTTATGCAGTCAGTCATGCACCTACTAAATAATCCATTCAGGCACTTCTAAATTCCACTCATTCCTCAATACACCTTGGCATAGATATATATGAAAAATATTTAAACTTTCCAGAAACACAGATTCATTTGAGATGTCATCAGTGATGTCACTGACCATGTCATGAGTGATGTAATATGTGACGTCATCACCAATGCATTGCGGGCGTGCGAGTTATAATTAGCTCAACTAACTATAACAGGCGAAATTCTCTGGTATTATATGAGTCAAATTTTCAACTAACTATAAAATCCCTGAAAACTATAGTTTTTTACTGAATATATATATATATATATATATATATATATATATTCTTCACAAATGTCCCCGTAGCAGAGGGAACTCCATAGGTTGGTGCACGCGTTTGGAGACCGGGAACGTGTCTCCCTGTAATTTTGTAAACAAAAGGCAAGAACGCGGCACTCCTCTTGAACACGATAGTTTATTTAGGTCTCTTTGCAAAAACTCAATGGCGGAAAAAAACAATCTGAGGATGGAGAGGATGCCCATGCGCACTGTAGTCCAAGGGAGGAGCCACCTATCTCGTAATACTTCGAAGACTCTTCCAGGACAACAATGTGCAATCATCCGGACCCAACACTAGGTGGCGATCTATGCAAAGATATAAATTTAGCAGCCTACATGCCTCCAACCCCTTGTTTTTTCCAGTGAATTTCAAAGGTTTTTTTTAACTCTATTTCCCACTATAACGTCCCTGTAACTTTTGTTTTTTAAGGTAAATTTTTAAGGTTTTTCAACTTCTATTTCCTAACTATAACATCCCTGTAACCTTTGGTTCAGGTTGCAAAGAGACCTAAATAAACTATCGTGTTCAAGAGGAGTGCCACGTTCTTGCCTTTTGTTTACAAAAATATATATATATATATATATATTTTCACACTCGTACCCTCTCAGCGACGCGCCCACCATCCGGAGCCATCAACAGGAAGAGAACGGGAGACCCAGAGTGCAGGTGAGTTCTTTTATTTATCAGTACACCACGGCAGCATAACGTTTCGGCCTACACAGAGGCCTTGGTCACATGACGCACCGAGAGAGTTGCGTGAATTTAAAGTGCTCGTGCATTCAAAATAGTACATTCTGATTGGTTGGGTGAATTTTGGGGGAGTGTCCAAATTTGATTATTGACAGCGTGTTGCGATTGGTGTAGGGACACCAGACCATTTATGTGCTGCCTATTACATTAGTAACTGTTTAAATACAATTTTGTCCGAAAAATAAATACATGACATAGATAATCTTATGTCATTATAAAATACATACAAAGCATTTCATATATTTACAACTATTTACAAACAACGATATCATATGCCTTAATAGCAATATTTACATATGTAATATATATATATCCAACACACCGCCTCTCCTCTCCGCTCTGGATCCACTCCAGCCAAGAAGGGAAATAACGGACACGGACCAAGTAACGTGCTCCAAGTTATTTAATAGAGGTGCAGGTTCAGTCTCATGACGTTTCGGCTCGCAGGAGCCTTGTTCACATGACAATGTCGTAATGAGTAATGCATCATTATATACTGCCAGTGATTGGATGAAAGTCGTCACATGAGAGGGTAGTGTAAAGACATAGTAGACATAGAAGAAATACTTGTAAGTCATACTTGATCAAATACAGACCCATCTTGTTAAAATCTCTGTAAAATACCAAAATGTTGTCTGATTCAAATCAAAATAATAACATGGAACAGATAAAGTCTAAATAATGCATATCATATCAAAACATCAGGATGAATGCAATGGGAACCATGTTGTCTAATCCCGGTAAAATACAAAAATCATATTGTAATAATTACAGCTCACTGTTGATCAGTAAAGTGCAAATGCATGTTGAATTGTAAAGTGCAACAGCTAATTCAGTGCAAAATTTGATGTGCAACATGTCGCAATAGTGCAAAATTGGCAAGATATACAGAATGTGCAAAATACCGCAAAAAAGTGCAAAAATTGCTACTGTCAACAGAAGGGGGACAATATAATCAAATAATCACTCCGACTGCAATGCTGTTTGTGTCATATACAATAATAAACACAATCAATTAGACAACTATCTATACTAAAAAGTATGATAAAAGCAATTATAGTATCAAATATTCGGTCCCATATAATAAACCCGATGTAAAACATAACCATAAAACATTATCCGTCCACAAGTCCATGTTTTCTAATGTCACTATGTTAAAAATCGATAATCACCGTGATTAAAATATATAGTAGGCTGAATTTAGTAGACTGTCAGGGAATAAGGACCTATCAAGTCTTCTTAAATTCAGTCTTACCCATCAAATGTTGAAATTTTTCTTAATCAAAATAGCAGCAGCAACTGATTCATGTTAGATACCAAAAAAAAAAAACGTTACAGATTACATTTTGTATTTACTTCACCCAGTTGGGGAGATCCTATAAAGATACAAGTTTCTCATCTCTAATCCATCAATAGTATATTCATATGTTGATAATTAGGGTAAACATGTATTAAGGTCTTCTGTCACATTTAATCCCCCAGGACTCTTGGTAGTAAGCAAAAGGATATATTTAGTCTCCAGCCTCCTCAACTTGCCCTCTCTATCCCCACCTCTCCTACTGGCTAGTACAGAATCAATCACCCAGTATTTCAGTAAGGTATTATTGCTCTGGTGTGCCTCCCTGAAATGTCGGGCTACTGGGTATGTGTTGTCACCATTGGTGATTGCACGTAAGTGCTGTAGGATGCGCTTGTGTACAGCATGTTTCGTACTACCTACATATCTCAGTAGACAGGGGCATTGGAGGACATATACCGCAAATTCGGTCTTACAGGTCAAAACCTGTGTGATGGTATGAGGATGGTCTGAAAAAACGTCCATAAAGGTTTTTGTGTTTTCCCCATGGACGCATGCCTTACACGTCTTACAGCGAAAAAATCCTTTGTTTTGTTGCCACCAAGACGTTTTATTGAAGGGTTCTGGACTGGTGTCAACTATTTTGTCACGTAGTGAGGGAGCCTTACTGAAAGTGAGGGAAAATTTCTTAGGTAGGGAAGCACCAATTGTAGAGTCCCGGGTCACTAGAGGCCAGTGTCTATTCATGATTTTGTAAATTTCATGATGTTGTCTACTGAAACCTGTTATAATGCGGAAATTGGTCCTTTCCGCATCCTTCCTACTCTTAGTCTCCACAACTCCAATTGTTGTCTGATCCACAGTTTTAACCAGGAGGTCCTCTCTAGTTCGTATCATGGATTTTTCTATGGCTTTCCGAACCGTATGTTCAGAGTAACCACGTTCCAGAAACCGTAACATACTCTCCTTCTGGGCCAACTCAAGATCTGAAAAGTTACTGCACACTCGGCATAAACGAAGCATCTCCCCATAGTGGATGCTCGTTATTAAATGCGCCGGGTGTGCACTAGCAGCATGAAGAATACTGTTTCCTGCAGTTAATTTACGGTGAATTCTGCTTTCAAGGTGACCATTGTCGATATATATTTCTGTGTCAAGGAAAGTGATAGATTCCTGGCTAAGGGTTGCTGTAAACTTAAGATTGAGATTGTTCTCATTTATACTCTCAATAAAGTTTAGAGCCTCATCTTTGCTGCCCCTCCAAATTATCATCAAATCATCTATATATCGGTACCATGCAATCAAATTATTGCTGATGATACTGTGGTAGTTTTGCCTGAGGACCAACTCCTCCCAAGCTCCCATGTATATATATTCCAGCTCCAAAGTACCCAACGGGCTTGAAAAGTTACCAACAGAACATTAGCATGACATGAGTCACTACAAGTCCCATAAGTCTCATTCAGGGCGTGCATCTAAGCAAGAAGGGGTGTGGTGCCTCAAGCGCTCCTTCATAACTGCCAAAGCCTCTGAAGAGAAGTGGGGACACTTCGAAACGCGTCAGGCATCCAGGGCAGTTTGAACAGTTAAAGGATATCGTTGTGCTGGAGGCATGCTTACCATTCAAGGCTCCTTGTGTGCAGCTGAGGTCCGGGTGCTCCTTTGTACGTTGGGTACTTCGGAGCTGGAATATATATATATATATATATATTCTTTACCACACCAAACTTTCCCATTCAAAGAAGGCGCTGACTCCGTGAATCTCAGTTCAAAACGTTTATTCCATGTTCAGTTGCTGCTCAGACGCGTTTCGGCGGCTTACTCCCGCCTTGCTCACTAACATCTGTATTGCTAAATCTTAGCATCTTTATACTTTTTACTCTAGTCATGTGATACACTCCTCTGCCATTTGACTGGCTATTACTCTGTCAAACCTGGACCCACCCAGTTAATTACCATAACTAGTTGATGACTATGCATATTCCATTGTTCTATGTTAGTCTTTTTTCACTAGTTATTATGTAACACTCGAAAAAGCCTTTCATAAATTATACAAAGCAATGCAAAAATAATATAAATAAACACATGCCTTCCCATTGTCACCATTAACATAAACAATTGTTTTATCAATGCTCGAAGGTGTCCACCTTTGAGTAGCACGCGAAGAGCAGCTTGGTTTATGTATAGGTGAGGACGGGGATCAACTCATAGACGCCGCTCCGTACGGGATCTGCCCAACGCGTTTCGAAGCTCCATATGCTTCTCTTCAGGGGCTTTAACGAAAGCGGTGTGCGCAACCGCCGACCCACTTCTCCATTTTATATGTAACACACCCACCGATGGGAGGCTCAAATGAGACTGTGCATTCTGGGAAGTGTGGTCCGGAAGCACACAATCAAGTCCTGTATGGACTCCACAATTTATAAAATAAATAAATTTCCGAAACGCGTCGGGCCTATTTCAAACACGCAACTGCCCATACCAACTAACGCTTTGGGGAAGGCGCACGCAGGCTCGGGTGCTACCCGCTACTTGGACAACCCCATGGAGCGTAATACATTAGCGGCGGTCCTGCCGCTGGGTTGCACCACCCCGAAGAAACGGGGGCCACGAGACTCGCTATCCAAGGAGTCTCGTATGTGGAGCTGCGCGATGGATGAGGACAGGAGTGATGTTTGGGGCTCATGGTTGAGCCTTTGGAACGAGCAGTAATGTGAAAGTGCATCCATCCAGGATATATGGACTACATCTCCCACAAGCACAATGTGTGTTTTCATATAGGGAGATGGTAGACGTCGTGCACTTTACTGCTGGCCCCTGATGAGGAAAATAAATTTCCGAAACGCGTCGGGCCTATTTCAAACACGCAACTGCTCATACCAACTGACGCTTTGGGGAAAGGCGCACGCAGGCTCAGGTGCTACCCGCTACTTGGACAACCCCATGGAGCGTAATATATATATATATATATATATTACCTACTGGCGGTCGCCAGTAGGTATATATAGTTAGGATTTTTTCTCTATGGGTTTTTTGAAAATTCTATGTCTAATAACTTTGCCGTTTGTGGACGGAATTGGCTGAAATTTTCAGGAAAATGGCACATTTTGTTTCTGAGCAGCCTTTGAAAATTTGGGGGGGGTTCGTCAAGGGGGGGCCGAGAAAAAAGGGGGGTCCCAAAACGCGTTTTTCCCATGTTAATTTCCATAGGGCGGTTGGCCTCACTTTTAGCCCGAACGGCTGAATGGATTTGCACGAAACTTGGCAAAATTGTAGGGACTGGTAGCCCGATGTGCCTTTTGTAGGTCTCAATATATGTGCTCAAGTGGATTTTGAGAAATTAACGTTTAAAAAAAGATATATATCTGTAAGCGCGGACCAGGCAGCGGTCTGGTTCGCGGACTTTTCGCGCAACGGAGCTTTGTGAAGCGAAGCTGATTGGTTCTCCGGCATCTGTCAACATTCCAAACAGTCCGTAGCGGCCGCCATCTTGTCTCTCGGTAGGATCGAGAGACAAGAGGAGGCGAAAGCGAAGGGGCAAATGACCATAAGGGGGAATAGTAGATCCTCGCTGACCCCCTAGGTTTGATGTGGAGGTTTTAAAAGGGCCCGCGGGGCAAAAAAAAAAATAATAATAATAATCGAACGGCTGAATGGATTTGCACGAAACTTGGCAAAATTGTAGGGACTGGTAGCCCGATGTGCCTTTGCTAGGTCTCAATATATGTGCTCCAGTGGATTTTGAGAAATTAACGTTCAAAAAAAGATATATATCTGTAACAGCGCTCCGCTTCGCGTACTTTTCGCGTTACGGAGGTTTGCGAAGCTGATTGGTTTTTCGGCGTCTGTAAACATTCCAAACAGTCCGTAGCGGCCGCCATCTTGTCTCTCGGTAGGATCGAGAGACAAGAGGAGGCCAAAGCGAAGGGGCAAATGACCATAAGGGGGCATAGTAGATCGTCCCTGACCCCCTAGGTTTGATGTGGAGGCTTTGAAAGGTTCTCGCAGGGCAAAAAAATATATACCGTTTTTTTAGTTTTTTTGCGTGGAGTGCGCTCGGTTCGCGAACCGGGAAGCGTTCTGGGGAGCGTACTTTCTTGAAAATTAGTGAAAAAAGTTAGAGTACAATAATAATTGTGAGTGATCAGATGTAGGGTAGCTCTGAGAAGAGCTTTTGGGTTTATGGTACATTTAGGTACTTATAAGTAGGTACCAATGCACATTCTTAAATTCAGAGTGAAAACTCTGTTGCCCTCATCTGAGAAGTGAACTCCATCTCCTCTGTAGATATCTTGCATGTAGTAACGCAAGTTATTGTTGTACAGGGAGCCCATTCCATGGTCTCTCATGTAAGCTGAAACAGATTTGTTTACATGCTTCCTCGATTTCTCAATTTGTGGACAAAATTGGTTCGACCACCTCCATTTCTGTCTTTGGCCTATATTTGAATATACCAAGGCAGTCTGAGGAAAAAGTGCCATCAATTGCTCAAAGGTGTCCTTTAAAAGCATTTCCAGACCTACCCCAGTCAAAGTGCCCAAATCATTACCTCCACAGTGCACAATTAACAGGTCAGGTTTTGGCAAATGCATAAAGGTTTTCACCAATGGTATCAATTGGTGACATTTTAATCCTCTGTGGCCAAACCACTTAATTTCCACATCTTGTAAATTGAGGTTAGGTAAATTCCTGTTTTCAGCGTACCTTTGAGCACAATAGATGTAGCTATGTCCAACAATCCAGACAGAAAACATGGCGAGAGAAGGTTCTCCTGCAGTCAGATGAAGTGTGGCAATGAAATGGCAGTTGAAAAAATGAGAGTGTAAAATGAAAAAAACTGAGGAGTTTCTGTGTTAATGAAGCAGTAAGAGTGATTGGTGGATTTTGATTGCTGAAAACAGAAAGTTAGTGTGCATGGATGAGTTCGTTGAAAGATGTATTTTGAGTGGCGAAGAAAAAATCATTAAATGAAAGAATGCTTTGGATATGCAGGTGCACTGAGAGTTCAGAGTTCAATTGCAACATTGTTGTGTGAGAGGTCTTGCAAGAGGTGGTTGCTATGCAGAAAAAGCAGAGAGGGGGCAGAGGGGGGAAGGGTTTTGCTTTGAAAAAAAAGTGAGGGAAGAGTTTTGATTGGGTGACATGAGAGATCTGTGTGAGGAATTACAGCATTTCTGTGCTTTTGATAGCTGCAGACTCTGGAGTGCATACCTTTTGCTCTGCTGAAGACAAATTGGTGTGTTTCTGAGACTGTTTTGAAACTCAAAGTATTTGCTAAGGTGAGAAAAAATTTCTTTAATTTAGATAGAAAATAGTGTGCTTTAAGGAGAAAATTATGAAGAAAGTTGTGTTTTTCAAATGTTGCTTTGTCTCAAGTGTTTCACAAATAGATTTTGTTTCTTTGAGAAATTGTAATTGGAGAAAATGTGAAGTATTAGTACTGACAGGGTTTTTATGTGCATAGGAGCTGTGGAGTGTTTTCAAATTATGACTTGTAAATCGTTTTTGAGAAAAAGCAATGGTTTTAATATTGATGAGAAGGACATAATGGTGTCTGCTTCTTTATAAGGTAATTGAGAGTCTCTGATGTTATTTTTCCCATTTCAATGTAAGAAGTTTGTCTGTGGAGCAAATTGCTTGTAAATATGCTCCCACCTGTGCATGGCAAATTTAGATTTTGAATGTTTCCGTTACATAGGCATGTTAAAGGTGACTGAAACATGCTGCAAAGGCAATCAAAAAATGCTTTTATGTGTCTTAAGGACATTTTAAGTCATTTCCCCATGTGCAGTGTTTTCAAATTATGAGTTGAAAATCGTTTTTGAGGTAAAGGAATGTTTTCAAAATTTATGTGCGCCATATAACCCCAAATTTTTTTTTCAGGGGTGCAGCAGGGTGTTCTTGAGATACCCCTGCACCGTCGGAAAAATTCGTAATTTGCGATGAGGTAATTGCTAATCGCAAATTGCACCTTCATTCCTATGGGCCTCCTGCTGCATGGAAATGAATGGGTAATCTTGCTGAAATGCAAAGTCGAATCTGTATTTAAAAGGGTCTGCACCTCTGTACGGGTGTTCGCTATGTGAAGCACGAAAGTTTCACGGGCCGAACTCAAGGCCACCTCTCTCTGAGACAAAAGAGCTCTTATTCTTGCCATGCTGTTGAAATGTGCTCCCAAGGTTGGTATTTGTGGCCAGATTGAAAACTCCCTATGTTCATGTGTGGGAGGAAATAGAACATTTCTGCAGCAAATAACCCGTTCATTTACTGTTACGATAAAATGAATACTTTTAATTAACCCAGAACAATCTTCATTATTGAGCATCAAATAACTACCATTTTCCAAGAACTTGAACGTGGGGATGATAGCAGGAACTGGCGTGCCTTGCAACACGCAAGCCATATTTGGTCGGTGTTTGTTGCATGAACCGTGTAACTGTCTGTGCCTACACATTAGTGAATGATCTGGCGTCTCAGTGCATTCCTCTCCATTCAGATAAAGTTCTTGATCATCTTTGAAAATCTGTATGTGTATGGAAGCGACCAGACTTGATGAAGAAAACCACTACCTAAAGGTTAATAACGACCTATTGGTATATATTTCATACAATTTGAAAACTTATATAAAGCAAAAGGCAGCGTTATTAAACCGTGGATAAGGCACGTTGCCAAAGCAGTCAACCTTTTGGATTTATACTGGAAATGTTAAAGGAAGAATTACGGAGTAGGGCCTGTAAATCTTTAATAGACAACGAGTAAAATTACTCCAACCATCGTATTCCTCTAACTCCGGGATAGTAGGGGTGTTTAATTTTTTAGAAGTAGCCAATCCAAAGCATTTGGTCTGGGAAATTGTTTCATTCACAAACAACATATGTTTTGGGATGAGACATGCACGGTGGAAAGCCTCAGTGCCTTGTACCTGCCAGGTTCGTGAACCCCAAACTGATGTAGATCCTGGATATTTTTACTCTGTATTACGTTAGCATGGTCTCATTACTGGTTTAAACGCCATTTTTCCTTTTTTGTAACTTCTGCACACGACACTTAGTTGTTGCCTTAGCTTTCAGCCTACCTGCGTCAAGATCTATGCCTGCTTCAAGCAGGCGCAGGGTTTTGATGTAGCTTTGTCCTATCTGATTGTAAATGCGGCACACCGTGGGTGGCAGAGCAGCGGTGCACGTTAACTGGTGCATCCCTGGGGATGTGCTAGTTAATATTAATCTGCCCCTTTACATTTAATTATGTGCAGGGGACACAGAGTAGGTGAGGTTTATCCAAGGTTAAGAAGAGATGAGTCCTGTTCAGTGAAAAATTGGAGATAGGCTTCAGTATATTATATACTTAAGTAGTGTGTTAAGTTTTTGATGACTGTTATTAATTTACTGTTGGGTAATAGTGGTTAATAACATTTTTTATTATATTTTACCACAGATTCAACTGCAGATTATTTCAAGATTTTAGGATGCCTAGCAAAGAAAGAGTAAGAAAGGCTGGAAAACGTCAAAGACAGCAGGAGCATGGAATATTGCAGCAGTCCTCTAACAAAAAGATTTGTCAAGTCACCAAGAAAGCACCGGGTAAGAGTCGAAAAACAGTCATAAGAAATATGTGTAGTAAAAAAAATATTACTACAGAAAATGTTTCACTCCAGAAAAGGAGAATGAATTCAAATGGTAAGGAAAGGCCAATGAGAAATGTTACTGCTAGAGTAAGAGATAACTCTATGCATGAAAGTAGAAGGAAACAACAGTTTAGGGATATTCGTAAACGAATGTTCCGCAACAGGATAATTGGGAATTTGTTAAAAAATATTAAGAAAGGTCAGCAGAAAGTGGTTTTTTATAAGAGAAAAAAAATAGTTGAGAAAGTTATTGATCAGGCATTTGAAATTAAACGTAAGTTATTTATTTTGACAATCAATAGAATTAGGAAGCTAAACAAGGTAATTTATGATTTCAAAAGAAATAGTAGATGGAAGAGAATAGTTAATCGTAGTAATTTTTGTGAAGTTTTTTCTGGAGAATGGATGCATAGTTCAAGCTCTGAGGCATTTTTTAATGAGGAGAGTTATTTCCAGGATAATGATTTGGTGCATGTAGTTGACACCAGTGGTCGAGCTTATGAAGTGAAAGATGGTTGTCCAGTTGAAAAAGAAAAACTTGTGAGAACAGAGATAGAAGAGGTGTTAGGTAATGAGGTTTTAGGGAGACGTCCTAAGGGTCCTGTGTACACCTGGAAGTGTAGTAGTATTTGCAGTGTACGACAGGATTCCATCAATTTGCTTTGTGATTTTATACGGTCATTTAGTAAGAAAAGTTTGAAGCAGAAAATGAAGTTGTTGCAAGAATTAGATCCTTGCAGAGTGAGAGAAGTGATAGGTTTGCATGGTCATTCACTGGCTTGTCTTTCCAGGAGAGTATGCCAGAGTGTTTTTCATCATTTCAGGATGCTAGCAGTGCATCATAATAAAGTGAGGAAATTAGTTAGAATGTTGTATTATGCTAAGAGTCCAGCAATTATGCTTAAACAATTATGCACTGCTCTTTTGCATGGTTCTGAAATAGATGTGAAGAATATATGTGAAGAAATTGAGTTTTGTTACTTTGGAAGTAAAGAGGAGAATGTTGAAATTGACCAAGAAGAAGAGAGTAATGTGGAAGATAGTGTACAGGTTTCCAGTACAGATAATTTCCAGAGGGAAATTGCGACGTTTGAGGTGAAATCAAGTGAGAGGCCAAATTTCACTTGTGTGTGTTGTCGACGCACTTATTATAAGAATCAGACTAAGTTAGTGGATTTATATGGAAAAAGTGAAATGGAAAATAATAGTGAATGGAAGGATTTTACAACATACTTGATGGTAGAAAATTGTTTTGATTTGGGATTGGATCAACGTGTGTGTACTTATTGTTGTTGCAAATTAAATCAAAACCAGATGCCTGCTAGAGCAGTTCATAATAATCTGGAATTGGTTGAAATTCCTTCTGAATTGAAGGATTTAAATACTTATGAATCTATTTTGATTCAAAGTATCCATCCCTTTCAGGCTATTGTAAGAATGGAGCCAAAGACAGGGAAATTGCCTCCATCAGATTTACAGAGAGGATTAAAGGGAAGAGTTGTTTATTTGCCTCTAGATTTGAAGAAAAACATTAACACAATTGGAGTAGAAAAAGTGGAAGAGGAACCTCTGGTTATCTTAGTTAATGGGGTTCCGACAAAGAATAAGAAAATATGGCAAGATTTAGTAGATGTTAGGAAAGTCAAAAGGGCAACATTGTATTTGAAAAAATATAATAAATACTATAAAAATGTATATGTTGCAGAAGAGGAAGTAAGTGAGGAAGAGGATAGCGATTTGTGTGCTGGTCAAATTGAGAAAGTAGAACCCTGTACTAGTGAAGAAATATATGAACATTATAGTGTTCATCCTTTGCATTCCAAGGAAGTCATGGGGAATGCTATTGAGTTGTTTCAAATGAAACAAGCGAAAGGGAGTCCCATTAGTGTTTGGGAGGAAAGTTTGGAAGCTCGGTGTTTCCCACAGCTTTTTCCAACAGGTCAGGGAGGAAGATATGATGAGCGACCTCATCAAATTCCTGCTTCTGAATACCGGACTTTGCGATTGTATGCAGGAGATCCTAGGTTTCGACAATGCATTCCTTATTTGTTTCATCTCCTGTTTGAAAGCGATCTGTCTGGACTGTCATATGCAGTGAACCACATCTTGAAAAGTGGTATACACATGCAAAACATCTCGGCAAGTGACTTTATGGATAAAGTCAATGTCCAAGACAGTATTTTGGATTCTCACCTGATTAATCTCATGGCGTGTCAGCGTGGTACTAATGAGTACTGGTACCGTCGTCATGGTGATTTAAAATGTATGCTGAGGAACTTAGGAACTCCCACATGGTTCCTCACTTTGAGCTGTGCTGAGTATGGCTGGGAAGACTTACTTGAATTTCTACGAGAGGCAAATGCTAACGTAGAAAACATCGAATTCAAGACACCCGGAGAACTGTGCTCTTTGGATCCAGTCAATGTATGTAGGTACTTCAATCATAGATTTGAAGGTATGATGTCTTTCATCATGAATAAGAAGAATCCACCTCTTGGAGAGGTGTTGGATTTCTTCTGGAGGAAGGAGTACCAAGCAAGAGGTGCTCCTCATATACATATGTTGCTGTGGATCAAGGATGCACCTAAATTTGGAACGGATGCAGACGACTCAGTGATGAGTTTCATAGAACAGTATTCTACGTGTGCTGTTCCAAACGCAAAGGAGAAAAAAAGCCTAAGAGAAAAAGTTCTACGTTTCCAAAGCCATCGATGTGGAAAGTACTGTCGTCGTAAATTCCGGAACAAAGACAAGTTCTACACCAAATGTCGTTTCGGCTTTCCACGATCGGTGATTTCTAAAGGAAGAGTGAACAGTTTGATGTCTTCGCTGCGACATAATGTGATGAAGAAATCACCTAAAAACACATACAATTTGAAGAGGAACGAAGAGTCTAAGTACATCAACGACTACAACCCGGTGATTTTGTCCATGTGGAATGCTAACATGGATATACAGTTTGTGGCTGATAACTGTATGGCTGTGGCTAGGTATGTGACATCTTACATCACCAAAAAAGAGAAGACAGAATTGAAGGATATGTGGGAGGACATTTCCCATGAAAAGAGCCTCAGCAAGAAGTTGTACAGTTTCAGTCTGAAGATGTTGTCGCATCGAGAAATCGGAGCTTACGAATGTTCTGACCGGTTGTCTTCAGCAAGTCTCTATGCCAAGTCCAGGAGTATCGTTTGGGCGAGTGTTGGTCTTGCTGCAACGCGTAATCGAGTTCTGAAACCTGTGCGGGAAATTGAGTATTTGGCGGAAAAGGAGCCAAACAGTACCGACATTTTGAAGAGCAACATGTTGGATACATATTATCCAAATCGAAGCAGTCACCTCGAGAATGTTTGTCTGTATGAGGTTCTGCAAAATTACATATTCAAGAGGAACATCAAAGAAGATACTGAGAAAGGAGTGTATGCTGTAATAGGAAGTGAGGGATGTCTGGTCAAGCAAAGAAAATGCCACTTGATAAACCATCGAAAATTGAGTGGCGAATCTCCTGAAAAAAAGGAGTTTTTCTATTTAGCACTTTTGCAACTTTTTAAGCCTTGGCGTGCAGAAGAGGAACTGCTTGGAGATTTCCTCTGTTACGAAGACTCTTTCAATGCTGCCAAGGAGACCATAGAATGTCCTGCTTTTTCCAAATATGTAGAAATGTTGAATGTGGAAATTGAGCAGGAAGCAACGATTGCAGCCGAGATTGCCAGAGACAGTTCTCAGGACAGTCAGAGTTCTGCTTCATTGAGTCAGGATCCACTAGGAGGACCTCTTATCGAAAATGAAGCTGCCACTGCTATGAATGAAGTGGAAAGAGCCATGGCACATGCTCAGGAGGATGCGGTTAACTTAGAAGAGTTGGAAAGACAACTCAACGTTGAGCAGAGGAAAATATATGACGAACTTACCATGCAAATTGATCATGGATTAAGTCATGATAAGAAAGAGTGCTCATGTACGTCGTTGAAGCCTGTCCGACTGTACGTGAGTGGAGAAGCGGGAACTGGAAAAAGTTTCCTTATTAAAGCAATTTCATGTTATTTGCAGGAAAGGACAGAGTCATCGCTGTCTTGTGTTGTCACCGCTCCAACTGGACTGGCAGCACATAACATTAAACGGATTACTTTACATCGTTTACTGATGCTGCCAGTGGAGCATGACAACAAATTAGAATATCACAAGCTATCTGGAGATGCTTGTTTTGAAGTTTCAAGAGTCTTGAGGAAAATGAAACTTCTTATCATTGACGAAGTAAGCATGGTTTCCAATGTCATGCTTGCCTTTGTGCATTTGAGAATGCAAGAAGTTCTCAAAACAGAGTATGATGTGTTATTTGGTGGCAAACACATCATTGTTTTTGGAGATCTTCTGCAGCTGACACCAGTGAAAGGGCAACCTGTGTTCAAAATGCTCACGCATGAAGATACCAGGAAGTGCTTAGGGAGTATTGGCAACGTCAATATATGGTTAAACTTCAATTATGCTGAACTGCATGAAAATATGCGTCAGGCAAAGGATGAAGTTTACAAGACTATTCTACAAGATGTTAGAATTGGAAAAGTGACCGAGCATGGGAAAGAAGCTTTACATGCACGATTACTGACAAATTTATATCCAGACGAAGATGTTGTGCCTGAGAATATTTTTCAGAAAGTTACTGAGAAAAAATCTGGAATATGTTTGATGCCAACTCTTGCAGAATGTGCCAAATTCAACAACAAAATGTTGCATTTAGAAAAGCAAGAGATTGTGAAATTGGAAGCTATTGACAGAGTAGAGCATATGGGATCAACAATTATTTTGTCTGAGAATCTGAAAACAAAATTGGATTCATTAGAGAAGAGTATATCTAAAACTGCGGGTTTTGAAAAGACTCTGAATGTGTGCTTGAACTGCCGTATAATTTTAAGAAGGAATTTACATGTTGAAAGAGGTCTGGTAAATGGATCAATGGGTAATGTTGTTGATTTTGTGAAATACAGAAATAGAGATGGAATTGAATTTTTAAAAATTAAATTTGATGGCATTGAGGAAGTACAGCTAATTGCTCGTTGTTCTGCTAGATTTTTGCTTGTAAAAGACTTATATGTTCGTCGTAAGCAGTTTCCTGTTTGCTTGGCATATGCGGTGACAATCCATAAATCGCAAGGTTTAAGTGTAGACTGTGCATTGGTGAATATTGGCAGTTCTGTGTTCAAGGAGGGTATGGCATATGTGGCATTGTCACGAGTTAGGACTTTATCGGGATTGTACTTGATTGAGTGTGATGTCACAAACATTTGTGCGGATCTAGATTGTGTTAAGGAATACAATAGGTTGAGAAGAGAGTATGCGCCACATTTGCCTCAGTATCCTTTGTTTGAGAAACGTGTGGTAGGCCGGAAACGAAGAAATGTGACCAATACTGGGGAGGTTGTAGCAAAAAGACGAAAAGTTGATGAACCTGAAATTATAAGCAGAAACAAAAAGGATTCTGTTGAAGATGTTGTTGGTTTTCAATTTGAAAACAGTTCTGGTGTCAACTGCTATGCTAATGTAGTGGTTAATGTTGTCTTTTCTCTAGAAACTTTAAAAGAACAGATTGTGGTCAATTCGGATCAAAGATTTTGCAGTTTGTTAAATTCTGTGTTAGAGAAATGTAGCACTGATAGAACAAACATAGAAAGTGTGTCTGAAATTCGAAATCTGTTAGACAGATGTTCAGGCCAAACACAATTCTCTCAAAATAGTCAGCAAGATTGTCAGGAGTTTTTAATGTATATGCTTGATGTATTGCATGATGAAGGTGTAGATGTAGATCACCTGTTTGGGCTTTCTTATCAATGGCAGCATGACTGCGAGAACTGTAGGGTATCAGCTACTACTAGTGTAGACTCAGAAAGATTTATATATTTAACTTTGCCAGACAGTAAATCAGTCTCTTTTAATAAGCTAGTAAAAGCAGCTGATCACAACATGGAGTGTAGCCAATGTAAATCTGAAATGATGTCCACTTTATTTATACGAACATATGGCCAGTATGTCATTTTAATGTTCCAACGATGTAGGCCTGATGGAACAAAATTGACAACTTTAATTAAAAATGTTGTGGCTTCACAGTTGTCAATATCAGGAAGGACTTTTGTAACTGTAGCAATTATATATCATGATGGTCCTTCAATAACATCAGGACATTATACAGCTTATTTAAAGTGTAGAAATGGCTGGTCATTCTGCAATGATTCTGTTTTAATTTTCAAAAAAAAATTGCCATATGACCTTAAAAACTCTTACCTGGTGTTTTTAAAACCAAAATTTTAGGGAAAGAATCTCGGGATGTGCTCTGAGGAATTTCAAGAAGTTCTCATGGCTCCTACACTATTTGGCCTTGAGGATAAGTGTAGTACAGAGACATAACTTTTTACCATAACACTGGACGTTATTGAGAAATACGTGCACTTTGAATGAGTTCAGAAAAACTATTTCTTTTTATAAGCTAATTGAAGCAGCGAATCAAAACATGGAGTAGAGGGAATGTAAGTCTGCAATGCTGTCTACTGTTTTACATTGCTTTGTGATTAAAAGTGATGTAGAGAATTAAATAATTGTACTAGTCATAAAGGTAGTGTAAGTCTGCTTCATAGTAAGCAGTATCAGTGTGATAGGAAATGTAGAACATGATTGAGCAAGAAGGGGAAGATATTACTAGTCCAGGATTGTGTAGATGATCTTCAACATTTTAATTCTGAAAGTTGCGGAAATGCGAAAAGACGGGATTGGCTTACAAGAAATCCAAGAGTTATACATGGCTCTGACACGATTTGGCCTTGTGGAATCGTGTGGTAGAGAGCGAGAAGTCATTTATTGTATGTAACATGTTTTTGAAAACGATGGAGGTTTTCTTTCAGAAAGTGGCGGGTTGAAAGTAATAACAGCACAACAGAGTGTAAGCTGTTCATAGGACATCCTTGGCCGTCATGGAAAGTAAGTTAACTTTAAGGAGTTCTGAATTCTGATTTGTAATGTATGGGTTTTTTAAACACAATCATTTTGATTGTGTTTTTTTTTCCCCGCTGTTATATGATGAATACCTTCAAGTCACTGTTTTAGTGAAATTTGATACATTCTGAGAACAGCAAAAATAAACCATTTAACATGTATAATTAATTCTGTTCTGTTTGCATTTATGATGTACATGTAGAACTGTGTAGGAGGCATGGAGAAGGTGAGGCTTCTGTCAGTGTCAAAGTTGTTGCATACAGTGCTCATATTCTACGTAGTCTTTTATATTTCATTACTTTCACTGTTTCTGACAGATCTAAAAAAAATTTTTTTAAAAGAACAGTAAGTATAAGGGAAGGAAACAGACAGTTATGTTAAAAGAAACACAGCTATAGGGAATAAACTAGGGATACTGTTACCCGCAATCCTCTGCTGATGATGTCACTGAGCATGTCATGAATGATGTAATATGTGACATCATCAGCAGTGGATTACGGGTAATAGTATCTCTAGTTTACTCCCCTATAGCTGTCTTTCTTTTAACATAACTGTCTGTTTCCTTCCCTTATACTTACTGTTCTTTTTTATAAAAAAAATTTTTTGGGTTCGCTTCCGGTTCGCGTACCGGGGAGCGAACTGGGAAGCGAACTAAGAGAAATAGAGGTTGGCACAGTTGCAAATATTGTACCAATTTTTTTATAACGGGGAGGTAGTTCTGAAAAGAACTTTTTTTTAAATTGTTTTTGTTGTTTTATATTTTTTTTATTATTTTTCTGAACATTTTTTTACTTTTTTTGAATTTTTCTGAACAGTTTTATATTTTTTTTGTTTTTTTTCGGAGGGGGCAACGAAAACGATTCATTGTAAAGGGCTCAACAGGAGGAAGAAAACAAAAAAAAGAATTTATTGTTTGGGGAGTTTCGGACAAACATGAGCATGATTGTTAATAGCTCTGTTGATCAGAGTGATGCTACTTTCTGCGTAGCAAATGATTCCACTGCAATGTACGCAGACTTGTTTTACTTCACGAAATCTCGTTTGTATATTTGGCACCATCTCCCTGCCCTCTGGTCCCGTTACTTCCGGTACAACAGATCTTCTGGCCATAATAGGGAGATTATCTAGGTCGTCCTGTTCCTCTTCTTCCTCTTCTTGCTGAATTATAACTTTAGCAGGTGGTCCACTCTTCCTTGGATGTGGTGGAGGTGGTGGGGAAGCACCAGCTGAAGCTAGTAAAGAAGCCATTGCTCACTGGTAACAAAGGGTCTTTCTCTCACAATGATGAAAGTCAGAGTGAGGAAAGAAGGAGGGATTTTCACCATTTGGGAAAAAAAATAGTTCTCAACCAATGAAAAGTGTTCATTTTAGATCATATGACCTAGTCTTACATCATTAGGAAACCGAAAGTGAAATGAACCAATGAAAAGTGTTATTACCAAGTCACATGACCTGCTGTGTTTACGTTACGCGCTTTGCAGGGCCTCCCGGTTTGCTTCCAGAAACCTGTGCTTTGCGACTCGGTAAGCGTACGAGTTCGCTAACGTAGCACGTCATATGACGTATCACGCGACAACGCGAAACGTCATGCGGACGGGAGGCGTCACGATGTTGTTTTCTAACGCGGCAGTTGCGGTAAAGAAACGTTTACCGGCTCGCGGTCTATTTCGCGGCATCAAGGTCAGCTAACGGGAAGCTTCCCGATTCGCGAAGCGGGAACGAAGAAAAAAAAATATTTAAAAAAAAAAATTATTCATAAACATATAAAATATATTTTTGGATTTAAAGAAGAATACATTTTACAGCTACAGATATTAGCTGTTAAAAAACCAATGAAATTCACAGAAAAAACCATAGGTTATAGACCATATATAGTTAGGAATTAGCATTTACAAAACCTTGAAAATTCACTGAAAAAACCATAGGTTATAGACCATATATAGTTAGGAATTAGCATTTAAAAAACCTTATTTTACTCACACAAAACCATTGAAATTCCATATATAGTTAGTTGCACTAACTATATATCGCGCACCCGTAATCCACTGCTGATGATGTCACATATTACATCATTCATGACATGGTCAGTGACATCACTGATGACATCACTGATGACATCTCAAATGACATCACTGATGATATCTCATTTGACATCAATGGTCACATCAATGATGATATCATTAATGTGACAATACAATGCATCTCCTCACACTTTAATATAACCTCTGTTACACCCAGTGTTAAATACAGAGTATAATTTTTGAAACCATTGACACACCAATACTAGTTACTACATACCCACTCACTGATTCCTACGTCTACACACACATTCACTCATTCACCCATACAATCATTCATACATACAATCACTCATCTTTACAACACTATCATATGCACTCATACACCTATACAGACACTCACACTCTGCCACTCATCCATGGAGTTACTCACACACCTAGTCAGTCCTGTAAAGAATCAATCACAGTTCCATTTTCTAATCTACACAGTTAAACATAGAGTACCTTACATTTTAAAACATATACTAACACATACTTACTCTCTTATAGAATCACTGATACAAGTACACATTGATCTGCACAGAGTCACACACCTCCCAGCCAGTCATACACACACTCAGTCTCCCATACAAATACTTGTGCAACCAATCAATAACCCATATAGCTACTTATATAGCTACTGATCAACACATGCAGCAGCTTGCACAACAACAGACATGCTGATGCACACTTTCAGACAGTTTAGTCACTAACCCGTGCATTTAGTAAGACGCATTTAATCACTCACTCATACAGTCAATCACGCACCTACTAAAACCTTCATTCAGACACTTATACATCCACTCATTCTTCAATATGTAAAACATATTTAAACTTTACAGAAACACATAATCACTGGATGTTGTCATCAGTGATGTCATTTGAGATGTCATCAGTGATGTCATCAGTGATGTCATTTGAGATGTCATCAGTGATGTCATCAGTGATGTCACTGACCATGTCATGAATGATGTAATATGTGACATCATCAGCAGTGGATTACGGGTGCGCGATATATAGTTAGTGCAACTAACTATATATGGAATTTCAATGGTTTTGTGTGAGTAAAATAAGGTTTTTTAAATGCTAATTCCTAACTATATATGGTCTATAACCTATGGTTTTTTCAGTGAATATATATATATATATACATATATATATATATATATATATTCACTGAAAAAACCATAGGTTTCACACCAGTTATAGTTAGGAATTAGCATTTAAAAAACCTATTAAATTCACTGAAAAAACCATAGGTTTCACACCTGTTATAGTTAGCTGGAAGTTTTACTCGCATAAAACCATTGAAATTCCCACGTTATAGTTAGTTGGACTCACTATAACTTGCGCGTGCAATGCACTGCTGATGACATCACATATTACATCACTCATGACATGGTTAGTGACATCACTCATGACATCACTGATGACACCATCCAGTGAATGTGTGTATTTTTAAAAAATAAATGTGTTATATATGTATATGTAAAAGTTGATGGAAGAATAAATGTTGGCTAGAGAGGAAAACATGGCGGCCGCTAGTTAGAGCGGTGCGCTCGTCTTTGGCGAAAGCTCCGAGCGTTATGCGTTAGTAGCATTGGTCATTGGCCTTTTGTGTGTGCAAGCAGAGGAAGCAGAGGAAGAAGATCTCGGAACCTTACCAGTACGTTTGGTATTTGAGCGGGTGTTGTAACAGGCTCCACTGCAGCAGGCTCCGTTGGCTCCGCAACAAGGGAAGTGAAAGGGAGAAGGCGCAGCTGCGGGCGGCTGACCTGCGGTGATTGAGAGCGGCGCGGGGAGCTTGGGAGCGGCGGATCACTGACCTGACCTGCAGGAGATCGAGATCGAGAACGGTGCAGACAGATTTCACTAGGACTGCTCATCTAGAGGTTTGGAGCGGGCTCCGGGGGTTTTTTGACTGAGGAGGTGAGAGGGAAAGGGGAGAAGCGAGTGGAGTTTTCCGGTCCCAAGTTCCAGGAAATCTGAGCTGTGTTTGGGGTGTGCTGCAGCCGGTTGAGCTGCAGGGGCGCTCTGACAGAGGAGATCTTGGCCCTTAGACCAGGTCAGCAGGGACAAGTCTGTTGAAAATCAAAAATTGAAAGAGGGGCAGACACTCCTATTGAGAGGGGAGAAAAAAAAAAAATAAAAAATAAATCTAATAAAATCTAAGAAAGCTAATAAAGTTAGCCATACTGCCTGAGTTGAGACGCCTCATATACACGGAGAACAGTATCAGTGCTGCATTAAAAAACAAGACTGAATAGAACTGCCAATGTGTTGGGGGGAGCCCTTTCTTCCCGCACCTTACCGCTGGGGGGACGCAGCTGTGGAGCTCCGAAGAAGCAGAAGGGCAGCGGTGCGCAGCATATCAACAAAAAAAGCTGCAATAGCCACTTGGGGTGGTAAGGGGGACCAGCAAAGGGAGAGGGTGTTATCCGCTCTGGGAGGTGAGTTACAGCCTGTCTGCAGTCAGAACCTCGCAGACACACAGGGATATAATTCCTTGCAGAATCCAGGCCCTGCATCTGAATTCTTTAGATTCAACGCACAAAAAACCTCTACCGCTACCTCTACCTCTAGCCAGTTTGTGAAGGAGAATACGCATATAACTTCCGTTAGAACCCTGGGGAAGCGGAAAGCAAGGGGGAAGGGAAAGGGTAGCAATAAAAACAAGGAATTAGTGGTTGCTTCAAGTGCTAGTGAGACAGCCCAAGCACAGGGAACTGAAAAAAGCCCAGCGGGGGAGCCCCTCAAAGATTCTGAGTTTGAGTTTAGCTACGAGACCGCAACTGATACGTTTAACCCCCCTGTCTTAAGGTCAGCGAAGAGGGGTAAGGAACATCAGCTGCGGTATATCGCCCCAAAAGAGCTGCCACATAAGGCCACTCTGATTAAGGGGGGCTCCAAAACAAAAACTAGTAAAAGTTCCCGAATCACACCCTCACTGAAGTCTTATTTTAAGGTCCTACCCCAGATCTTAAATATAAATCAGGAGGCTCAAAAACCTCCTTGTACCCAGACTGCACTCTCATTAGTGGAAGAGGCTACACATATAACCACTGTTATATCTCCTACACCTCCCATAGCTATACTTGCTAATCTGGGAGATAAGGAAGGGAAACTGGTAGGTGAAGGAGAGTTAGCCGGGGGCATAGAGATGGGGGATCCAGCAGACGCAACCGCAACCTCTCCTCCAGATCAGCAAGCCCCCACTGTAGCAGCGGGAAGTAACACAAATGACTTGGATCAATGCAGCGGGGGCTGCGAAGATAACGGCAGTGGCGATACCATTCAAGCCATACTTCTCAGTATGAGGAAAGAGATCAGAAACGGATTTGAGGAATCAAAGAGATGTTTTGAGGAGTCCAGACTCACTCAAGCAGAGATCCGGACAATGTGTGAAAATTTGGAGTCCAAGGTGGATGGTCTCTCACTAAGAACTGGGGGATTAGAGAACAGTGTTGAAGAACTCAAGGCAAAACTGGAGCTTGCCGAGGGAAAGATTCAGTCACTAAGAAGAGAAGGCAATACAGTCAAAGAGAGGGTTGAGTCTCTAGAAAATTTCTCCAGAAGAAACAACTTAAGGCTTCTTAAAATACCGGAGGGAAAAGAAGGAGGAGATCTAAAGAACTTTGTCGCAACTATATTAAAGGACTCTCTAAATATGGATGAACCTTTGTCTGAGATAGAAACAGACATTCAAAGGGTACACCGAGATCCGTTCCGCCTTAAACAAGGTAGAGATAAACCAAGGAAGATACTGGTAAATTTCTTAACATACTCCCTGAAAGAAAGGATTTTGACTTTAGCCTTGAAAGCTAAGACCTTGAAAACCCTAGATTTCTCTTTTGAAGTGAGATCGGATTTGTCCAAAACTACACTGGATAGACAGTGGGAACTAGGTCAACGGATGGATAAATTCAGAAGCTTAGGAGCTACTGTCCAAATGAGATTCCCCGCCTTTCTAAGGGTAATGTACAATAATAAAATGTACAATGTCAAGTCTCCCTTTGAAGCTGATGAGTTACTTGTGACTATTAGCGAACACGCGAATCCTCCGGAACAGGGGTGAATAATAAATAATTAAATAAATAATAGAGCAATCTGTTCAATGAGTTAAGAAAGGGGGGTAAAGGAAAAAAATAAGAAGAGTAAAAATGGAAAAAAAAAAAAATAAAATAAATAAAAATAGGTTAAGAATAGGAAATAATAGGAAAATGAATAAAAACTCATGAAGGGGAAATAGGGAAGGAAAAGGAAGGAAAAAGGAGGAAAAAAAAGTGGGAAGAAGGGAAATAAAAAGGTGAAGGATAAATGGAAAAAAAAAAAAAAAAAGAAAAAATGATAGGATGGAAGGAGGAAAGAAAAAGGAAAAAAAAAAAAAAAAAAAAAGGGGAAAAATTAAAAAAAAAAAAAAAAAAAAAAAGGGATAAAAAGGTGGGGATGTGGAAGGGAAAAAGGAAAAGGGGAAGGAAAAAGAAAGGAAAGGAAAAAGGGAAAAAAAAAAAAAAAAAAAAAAAAAAAAAAAGAAATAAGGAAAAATGAGGAATATAATATATATATAGTTTTGTTATTAAAAACATAAGAAAACTAAACATTAAGACGAGACAATTAAGTACAAGTTTATTAAACATGGAATCTCACACAGAACTTATACTCCTAGCATACTTATCCTCAATAGTCTGGGGGTAAAAGCGTACTGGGTCTTACTTCTAGCTCCCACACTACAGCTCTAAATTACCCTTGGCCACCTAAGCATCTTTAATAGTATAATCACCTTACAAAAGATCTAAAATAGGGCTTTATGAGTCATTACTGCCTTCATCTTAAACATAGTGACCAATAATATAGATAATAGGGCATGGAGCAGGAAAACGCCAGAGACGACAAGCTGGCAACACATCAAGCCAGAGTAAGTTGGGGGGGGTTTTCCAGGGGAGGGGGGGGTGGGAAGGCAAAATATAAAAGTCCTCATAAACCGAATTTTAAAATCATAAAGGATATAGATCCATCAGTATTTCAAAGCGGCTGCTTGGTCAAAATAGTAAGAGTTACAATTAACATCAGGCATTTTTGCAAAAAAAAGTATCAGAGGAGAGGGGAGGGCAACTCCCCTATATATTAATGTCGGACATCAAATTTTTATCCTGGAACGTAAATGGTCTGCGTGTCAGGGCTAGAAGAAATAGAATTTTACAGTACCTACGGGACTCACCCGCGCAGATCATTGCGATCCAGGAAACGCACTTGAACAAACAAGAGATTACAGACATACTTAAGAAGCTCAAATGGGTTGACATATTTATAACTACAGATCACAACACTAGCATTCGTGGTATAGCCATAATTTTCAAAAAAGCGGCAAGGGCCCAGATCACGAGCTGGGAAACAGATTTAAGCAGTAGGTGGCTGATAGTTAAAGCTCAATTACATTCGAAGGATGTTACCATCGTCAGCTATTATGGTCCTAACCAGGACGACCCTTCTTACTTAAACATCCTGCAGAACCACTTGATTACTTGTTCCGATCCCATAATATGGGTGGGAGACTTTAATCTTGTCCTAGATCCAAAGCTAGACAAATCTCCCACTTCTAGAGCGGTCGTTCATAGTAATATGAGGGATACATTGCTCAGATGTATGTCGAACCTTGGCCTAATAGATCTATGGAGACAAAGGTCCGGCAAGGTTTTGGGAGTCTCTTACCACAACTATAAATACAGACATAAATCACGAATTGATTATGCTCTATTTAGTCGATCTATCAAAGACCTGGTTAAAAGTATAACATACCTCCCTCTACACTTGTCAGACCACTCTGCCATCTTTTTCTCTGTAAAATTAGATCAGAAACCTACCCACCATTCTTGGTCTTTCGACCGTACAATTCTACTGGAGGAGGAGGAGAAAGAGTATCTGACGCAGGAAACAGCTTCCTTCCTAGACCAAAACTTAGGTTCTACCTCCGTGGTTATAGTATGGGAGGCTTGGAAGGCCTTCATCAGGGGGTGCATTACAGGGAGGGCCTCATACAGGAGAAAGAAATACGAAGAAGGAATAAGAAATATAGAGCAAGAATTAATTCTTTTAGAATCACTAGAACAGCTCCCCTCAGATAATCAAGAGGAGAAAGTCGAATTAAAAGCCAAGCTAGACACACTATTGCAGGAGAGAATTAATAAAAGATGGCAGGCAAGTAAACTTGCACACTTTGAATATGGGGAATCTGCAGGAAAACTGTTGGCCTGGAAAATTAAAGCGGACCAATCAAGAAATTGTATTAAAGAAGTGAGGGTCACTGGGGAAGCTAACAGTAGGTCAACAACCACAGCCATAGGAGAAGCTTTTAGGGAGTTCTTCCAGAACATATACACAGAGGATTTGAATGTCAATGAGGATGAAAGGAACGAATGGCTGAATAATATAATCCTCCCGGAACTGGAAAGTTCCCAAACAGAGAATATAGATAAGGAGATCACTGAATTAGAAGTCTATAACACCATTAAGCAATTATCACAGGGCAAAGCCGCGGGACCAGATGGCCTCCCTGGGGAATTATATAGGACACTCAATTCCACCCTTACCCCTGTCCTTACAAATCTTTTTAATGACATAATGATCAGAGGGCAGACACCACCAAGCTCCTGGGGGGAAGCCAATATAGCTCTAATATTAAAAACTGGCAAGGACCCAGCCGAATGTGGATCATATCGCCCAATCTCGCTTCTCAATAATGATTACAAGATTTTTACTTCAATTTTGGCTGCGAGATTGGGAAGCGAGATTGGTTCGATCATCCACCCTGATCAAAAGGGGTTTATCAGAGGTCGGCAATTGGCTGATTTAACCTATGATTTGGTGGGAGCCTCGGATATTGCCTCAACCTTCGGCCTACCCCTGGCTATCATGACCCTCGACGCCACTAAAGCGTTCGATAGGGTAAATTGGGCATACTTAAATTTAATAATGACCAAATTTCACTTGGGACCCAAATTTTGTAGGACTATAGGCTTACTATATAGCAACCCCAGAGCATCTCTACTAATAAACGGTACACGAACAGTTCCTTTTAAAATCAGCCGAGGAACAAGACAGGGTTGCCCCCTGTCCCCCCTTCTCTTTAATTTATATGTAGAACCGTTTGCACAATCCATTAGGGAGGATACCAACATCCCACATTTTAATTTTTCGGGCTGGGAAAAGAAGATTGGCCTCTATGCCGATGACATTCTCATATACACAACTGATCCTACATTGGCATTTCCCATCATTATAAAGAAAGCGGAAAATTTTGGGAAATTCTCTGGTTACGAAATCAACGCAGGAAAAACCGAAATTATGGTCTGGAACATTCACAATTCTCAACTTCCGACAAAATCCTCAATGAGGTACCTTGGCATCACAATAACTAAAGATCTGGATCACTTGGCTCAAAACAACTTAGCCCGTATTTCCCGAGAATCCCAAATTCTTATGAAAGCCTGGTCTTTTCTCCAGCTCAACATTTATGGGAGAACTAGCCTGATAAAAATGAGTATTCTCCCGAAATTCACTTTTATTTTTAATTCCATTCCTTTAATTTTTGACACCAAGCAGCTTGCAAAATGCCAGCAAAACATTAACTCATTCATTTGGGGATATAAATCCAGCAGATTAGCTTGGAAAAAGCTGAGAAGAAGAAGAGAAAAAGGGGGGCTCGCTTTGCCAGACCTAGAATATTATGCCTGGGCATTTCATCTGACCCACTCTAGGATGTTACTTAAGCTCCCCTGGGAAAATGCAAATGGGCTTATGTACAAGGCAATGTTATTGGGTTCGGACCTTCCAGTGAATGGTTTTCTCTTCAAGTTCGGCCACCAGAAGTTTTTAAAAAAAATTAGACTAAAGACACTATTGAGTAGCTTAAAAGAATGGTTCCAAATAAAATCTAAGATCGGGATAGGACACTTATCCGAACACGCCCCAATTTGGGACCTACCTGGACTAGCACCACAGGAAGCCAACACAGTCAAAAGAATCCTGCTGGACGCAGGGATCACAAAGTGGGGGGATCTGCTGATGGAAGGAACAATCTTGGGCTGGGATATCTTCAAGCTTAAAGTAACATCACCACTCTCCTGGATAGTATATCTACAAATAGGAAGTTGGATTCGAACTCAAATTAAGAAGAAAGGAATGACGGGACAGGAAAGCCCTCTCGAGAATATCCTAGTGGATAGACCGGCGGGGAAAAAAGAAGTGGCGCTCTTCTATTGGCATATTATAGAGGATGGAGAGCGAGACTTTAACCTCCCGGAAAAACTTTGGGGTGCTGAGGGAGAACCAGATAGGGGAGATATTTGGGAGGAATCTTTTATCCTCCTCTATAAAATCGTCAAGCCAGCATGGCTGAGGCGCAATCATTTCTTCACACTTCATAGAGCATATTACTCTCCTAAACGGTTGTCGAAATTCCAAACAGGGAAGTGCTGTAGTAAATGTTCCTTACCGGCAGCGTCAGACCTGCATATGTTCTGTGACTGTCCGAGTATTGCCACCTTTTGGCATGAAGTTAGAACAACACTCGAATCTATTCTTAGTGTCACTATCCCGTGGTCATGGTCTTTGGTCATCTTCGGATTAAATCATAACATCAAGGGATCAGAGAGAGATTTTCTGTTTTATGCCATCTTACTGGCTAGAAGAGAGATCTGTAAAAACTGGATTAACATAAATCCCCCAACGCATGCAGAGTGGCTGTCTTCATTATACGCAACCTCAAAGATGGACTTAATGAGAACATGCAGCCCTCGATCTCTTACATTTTGGCACCTTTTGATCGATTGGAGGAGGGATAGTTAGCCTACCCGGGGTTTTTTTTTTTTTTTTTTTTTTTTTTTTTTTTTTTTTTCCCCCGGGTCCGATGATTAGGCCTAAAATCTCTCTGTCCAAAAGGGTGGTATCGTACAGCAACAGGACATCTGGCCGAACTGGTCTGAAGGGAGTACGTCTATTCAAGCTCCGCTGGAAGCATGGGGGCCGGCTCTCTGGGCACCTGGGGCTCAGCATTGGGCTCCTTGGTGCTATGGGGGGGACGGTCCTCGTGTCTGAGAGGCTAAGAGCATAGTTGGATCGACTTTATGGCTAATGAGGACAAAAAAAAATTTTAAAATAAAAAAAAAAAAAAAAAAAAAAAAAGAATAAATGTTTAAATAAGGGTTTACATGGATGTTTTCTTTAAAAAAATGGATTGGTTCACTGGCTTATTAAGTGTATCTTAGTGTATACATATATTAGTGAGTAATGTTTAAATATTTAAATATATGGATTAGTGTTTCACTTTGTGTATAAGTGGCTGCATGGGTTGGTGAGTAGCTACATGTGTATGCATATGGGTTATTAGATTTTTTTTAATATCAATGAGTGTCTATATGTTTGGTGGGGGTATTACTTAGAACATAGATGCATGAGTGACTGACTCTCTGTTTGTATATGTTTTGAAGACAGCATATGTGCAGGACTGTATGCGTGGATGACTGTGTATATGTGTGTGTTACTGACTGAATGACTGTCTCACTATTGTCTTTATGAGTAACTACATATGTTTTAATTTAGTATATGTGAATATTGATGTATATAAGTGACTATATGTGAGAGTAAGGGATTGTAAGAGTTCCTGTTTAAATAAGTATGTGTTTCTATAAGTGATTGTTTAAGAGAGTAAGTATGTGTAAGGTTCCTTAGAAGTAAGGTGGTAGTGTGTGTATAGCTGTATATGCAAATAAATGGATGTTCAATAGTTTATTTGCATGTGTGAGTATGTGTGAGAGTATCTTTTGGATGACTTTCGGTGTGTAACAGGATGTATAGGTGTATCACTACATATGATGAGTGAGTATACGTATGAATGATTATATAGAACTGTTGGTGAATGAGTGGATGTGTATATAGATTTTGGAATTATTTAATTGGTTGTTGTAACTGGTATGGGTATTCTCAATTTTTTTGAAAATTTTAGTTTCTATTTTTGAATATGTGTTTCAAGGGTTACATTACAGTGAAAGGAGGTCTGTCAGTCTGTCACAAGGATGGTGTCATCAGTGATGTCATGAGTGATGTCACTGACCATGTCATGAGTGATGTAATATGTGATGTCATCAGCAGTGCATTGCACGCGCAAGTTATAGTGAGTCCAACTAACTATAACGTGGGAATTTCAATGGTTTTATGCGCGTAAAACTTCCAGCTAACTTTAACTGGTGTGAAACCTATGGTTTTTTCAGTGAATTTCAATGGTTTTTTAATAGCAAATCTCTATAGGTATAAAAAGTAAAACATTTTATAACGAATTTTATATTGTATAATTATGTAATAGTATTTTTTTTTTTGCCCCGGAGTGCTCCCGGGGCGCGTACCGGTGAACGCACGGGTAAGCGCAATGTTACGGTGCGCCCTGGGGCGCGTACCGGTGAGCGTCCTGTTAGCGCTATTCTCGCGAACGAAAACAACATCGTGACGTTTCGCGTAACCGCGTGATGCGTCATATGACACACTGCGTAAGCGCACCCGGAAGCACTCGAGCGCATACGATCGCACAACGTCCTGACGTGCTTACACTACGCGCCCCGGGGCGCGTAGCGTAAGCGCGTCGGGTCATGTGATCTGAAAATAACACTTTTCATTGGTGCAGATCAGTTTTGGTTTCCAAATGATGAAAACTCGGATCATGTGACTTGAAAATAAGACTTTTCATTGGTCCAGAACAGTTTTGTTTTCCAAATGATGAAAGACCCCACCTTTTTTCCTTATTCTGACTTTGTCCTTTGACTGAGGAAGACCTGTTTGGAGATCCGTCTCTAATCTTTTCTACTTTAAAATGGCTACAGTAGCAGCAGCAGCTGGAGCATCTGCACCACCACCACCACCAGCAAGAGGACCACCACAACATCACTTTGGTGGTCAGGAAGAAGAAGAGGAGGAGGAGGATGAGGAGGGGAGAAGGACATTCCTCCAAGAAGACAATACCCCATATAGGCCAAAGGAGCACATAGTATGGGAGTTTTTTTCTATTCCAGAGGGCAAAAAGAAAGTAAATGCACCAAAGGTGACTTGCCTAATCTGTGGCATGGAACTTTCAAGGGGGAACCCTAAAAGGAAATATCCTTTTGGTAATTATACCATGATTAGGCATATGCAGCGCAGGAACTATGCTGCTGCAGAGATGAGAGAAATGGCCAGTAACCTTTCCCAATCTTCAGCCAGCAGCTCCAAAAGAAAGCAACCCACTCCATCGGGACCAGACACAAGGGAGACAATGCCAATCATCCAACCACGGTTTGGGGAATTCAGGGTGACTTGTATTTTTTGTGGTAAGACCATCAGCTATGGTGAGCAGAGCGTAAAGCTCATCGTTCTTGCTGGTGACAACCACAATTGCCCCAAAAAACCCTAATTTTTTCCTGCTTTGTTTGCTCCAGTTGAGCCGTTTACAATTCCCTGTTTTTTGTTTCCCCCCATAAAAAATACAAAAAATGTTTTAAAGTGTTCAGAAAAGCAAAAAAAAGTAAAAAATGTTCAAAAAAACTATAAAAAAAATATAAAACAACAAAAAGAATTTAAAAAAAACAGTTCTTTTTAGAACTACCTTTAATTTATAAAAATAAACCTATATTTTTTAAGAATCTCTGTCAATCTTTTTTCTGCAGGGTATGCGTACCGGTACGTGCACCGGGGCGCGCACCGGGGCGCGCACCCAAAAAAATTTTTTTTTTTAAATAAAGAAAGAGTGAGCACGAGGGAAGAACACAGAGAGAGTAATGTTAATAGAAAAAGAGCTAGAGGGAGCAACACAGAGGGATTGTTTATTACATAGTAAAAAACAGAGAAGGTGTAATAGGGTGTAAGTGAGAAAAGGAAAATGAATAAGGGAGCGAATGAAGGGAAGTGAGAAAAAGAAGACTAAAGTAGAGGTACTGGTAGAATGTGAGTGGGTGTTGAAAGTAAAAGGAAGGACAGTAAAGAATGGGGAATGAGGGGTAGTGACGGAACCAGCATAAATTAACAATGGTGAGGGAGGGTGAGAAAAGAGCAGTGAGTGTAAGTAAAGAGGGGTGAAAGAGGGTGGATAAAAGTGAATAAGGTTAAGACATGTGGAGTGACAGAGAGAAAAGAGAGAGAGAGTAAAGGAAGGAGTGACTGAAAGAGTCTGAGTGAAACAGGAAAGAAAGGTAAGTAAGGCAGTGTGGGTGACTTATAGGGAGTCAGTGGGTGTAGGTGGGGGTGTGGGTGTGTAAGGTGTGTGTGGGTGTGGGTGTGTGGGGTGTTTGGGTGTGGGTGGAGGTGTGGGTGTGTGAGATATGTGTGGGGGGGGGGGTGTGGGGGGTATGTGTGTGGAGTGTGTGTGTGTGTGGGGGGGGATGTGTGGGTGAGTGTGTGTGAGGAGTGTGTGTGTGTGTGTGTGTGTAAGGTGTGTGTGTGTGTACGCGTACCGGGGCGCTCACCGGTAAGTTCTCCCAAAAAATGTAAAAAGTTAATTTACATAAAAACCTCTGTAGAGATGTTCACCAAATATAGAATAGACCATACTACATACCAGTCCCTACCATTTTCCCAAATTTGATGGAATTCCATTGAGCCATTTGGCCTGTAGCCCTGTCTAAATATCCTGAGGTAAATTACATGACAAAAACACATCTGAAGTGTTAGAATTTACAACCAATTAAAATGTTACTTTCATTTTCCACTATTATTTCCTGACATTTGATTGGTTATGTACATGAATATATATAAAAAAAGAGAGGGAAACACAGCCATTTTGACTACTACTTCCTGAAGTACATTTGAAAAGAATTTTCACTGAGAACTTCAACTGCTTTCACAAAGGTAAGTTGTTATTTTGGAAAGTGAAGTATGTTATGCACTTTAAGTTAATTTGGGAAAATATTTTCTGATAGTTATATACTATCCCTCTGTAATAGCTATAGATTGAGATAGGCTTCTCTGTTATAGTTATGGATTGAGTTAGACTTCTCTTGTATAATTATGAATTTACTTAGGCTTTATCACATACACTTTTTTATATTTCTACTTCCAGCCTGATACCATACACTGCCCAAAGATAACTTCACTGTTAAAAAATCAAAACTCCCTGTCTGAACTTAAACCCAACAGTGCCCTATCTCTACTGATATATTTATTTTTTATGCAATTTACAGCAAGAAAATGGAAGGAGAACAGAATAAAACTAATATTTCTTTTGAAATTGTTATGGAAAACAACCCTGAAGAAAATATTGCTGAGAATGATGACTTTGACTTTATGGATGAGTCTCTGGACCATGAATTACTTGAGTGTGTGGAAGCAATAGAATCACAGAATGAAAATTAGGACATTCCAGACAATATATTGTTAGAAGTTTTATTAAATTTTGAAAAAGAATCAGAAAAATAAATTTATATTTAATAATCAAAAATTGTTCGAGACATTATTCATTTTTATATGTAATTCATGAAGTAGTACCAAAATGATTATAATATAAAGTGAGACTTATAGTATACTGTGCAACTTTTTTGAGTTACATAGTAATTTTGCTCATAGTTACTTCCTTTCTCCCACTTTATTATCTCCAATGTGTATTTGACATCTCTTTTTCATCTCCTGCCTCCATGTTGTTTCTGCTTTCCTGACAGACTATAGTATAGATTCCATATACCACAATAACTTCTGTAACAACATGCAAATTATCTACAGAGGAGACAGTCTACATTGAATTTAAAACTCTGCATTGGTACCTACACGCTGGTACTTATATCACCCACACAACACAACAACTCTATGCAGAGCTACCCTACCTCTAAGCACTTTAAATTATTATGTTACTGTTTCACTGGGTTTTCTCCATGTGTGAGGGGGGGTGAGGTGTGTGGGGGGATGTGTGGGGTGTGTCTGTGAGGTGTGTGTGTGTGGGGGGGGGTGAGGTGTGTGTGTGGATGTAGGTGTGTGGGGTGTGTGGGAGTGGGTGGGGGTGTGGGTGTGTAAGGTGTGTGTGTGGGTGTGGGTGTGGGTGTGTGGGGTGTTTGGGTATAGGTGGAGGTGTGGGTGTGTGAGGTGGGTGTGGGGGGGGGGGTATGTGTGTGGGATGTGTGTGTGTGTGTGGGATGTGTGGGTGTCTCTGTGAGGTGTGTGTGTGGGGGGAGGTGTGTGTGGAATGTGTGGGGTGTGTCTGTGAGGTGTGTGTGTGTGTGTGTGTGTGTGTGTGTGTGTGGGTGGGGGGGTGAGGTGTGTGTGGGGTGTGTGGGTGTGGGTGTGGATGTGTAAGGTGTCGGTGTGGGTGTGTGGGGTGTTTGGATGTGGGGGGAGGTGTGGGTGTGTGAGGTGTGTGTGGGGGGGGTGGGTGTGGGGGTATGTGTGTGGGATGTGTGTGTGTGTGGGATGTGTGGGTGTGTCTGTGAGGTGTGTGTGTTTGTGTGGGGGGGAGGTGTGTGTGTGGGATGTGTGGGGTGTGTCTGTGAGTTGTGTGTGTGTGTGGGTGCAGGGGGTGAGGTGTGTGTGAGTGTGGGGTGTGTGGGTGTGGGTGTGGGTGTGGATGTGTAAGGTGTCGGTGTCGGTGTGTGGGGTGTTTGGGTGTGGGTGGAGGTGTGGGTGTGAGGTGTGTGTGGGGAGTGTGTGGGTGTGGGGGTGTAGGGTTATGTGTGTGGGGTGTGTGTATGTGTGTGAGATGTGTGGGTGTGTGTGTGTGTGTGAGGAGTGTGTGTGTGGGTGTGTGTGGGTGTGTAAGTGGGGTGTGTGTAGCTACCCTACCTCTGATCACTCAAAATGATTATTTTACACTAATTTTTTTCACTATTTTTCCCCATGGTACGCTCCCCGGTACGCTCCCCAGTGCGCGTACCGGGCGCTCCCCCCGCGAAAACCGGAATTTTTTTTTTTTAAAATGTTGTCCCGCGGGACCCTTTTATGGCCCCCACATCAAACCTAGGGGGCCAGGGGGGGTCTACGCTGCCCCCTTTTGGTTATTTCCCCCTTTGTTTTTGCCACCTCTTGTGTCTCGATCCTACCGAGACACAAGATGGCGGCCGCTCCGGACTGTTTCGAATGTTGACAGACACCCGAGAGCCAATCCGCTTTCCGCGCGCGAACTCGCGGTGCGCGCCGGGAGCGCTCCCCGGTGCGCGCCTATAGATATATATGTATTTTTTTTAACCTAAATTACTCAAAATCCACTGGATCACATATCTTGAGACATAGCAAAGGCACATCGGGCTACCAGTCCCTACAATTTTGCCAAGTTTCGTGGGAATCCATTCAGCCGTTCGGGCTAAAAGTGAGTCCAACTGCCCTATGGAAATTAATATGGGGAAAACACGTTTTGGGACTCCCCTTTTATCTCGACCCCCGCTTGACGAATCCCCCCCAAACTTTCAGGGAAGGAGCGGACCACCGCGAGGCAAATTTGAGGAAAATTACAGGCAGATCCCTCAATCAGAATGTTGCAGATTCCCTATGGAAAACAATCCTAACTATAACTACCTACTGGCGACCGCCAGTAGGTAATATATATATATATATATATATATAGTTCTCCTCCGTGCTGTGGTAACGGCCACCACTTCTCCAAAGCAGAGGATGCGTCGTCGCACGCGGACCACCACAGCAAGGTCTGATAGTATTTATAAATGCCTGGAAAACCAAAGAATGACAACGCCGTGTTCTGGCTAAATTTCATTTATTTAGTCAGCTGGTAGAATGCGTTTCGCCTGTTTTGCAGGCTTGATCACCAATAACTCTTGAAATACAATTCAACCATTTTAAGTATCCGTGCTCGTGACAGGTCACGTGACGTAACTACAGTAAAAGTGCATTGAAAGAGAGACTGGTAGTTTTTGTTGACATACCCTAAGCACAATACTCTAAACTGTGAAGTCAATGTAAAACAGTAATGATGTTTAATTCGTATCTTTTTATCTTCACTTAGGCAGAAAATGATTATGTGCATTATACTGGCTAGCGTGTTCTAATGACACAATGTTTTAGATTATGCCGTATTGGATACATGATCACGTATAAAAATAAGTAAATTATTTTTTTTATAATGTGATAGCCTACTGCAAAGAATGAACATCAACTGTTTAATGCAAAGAGTATTGCGCTTAGGGTATGTCAACAAAAGCTACCAGTCTTTCTTTCAATGCAAAGATTACAAAACAAGTTTACAAAGATTACAAAAAATTGTTTTGTTTTGTTTTGTTTTGTTCAGATGCACTCGAAGAGCAGATGAATTTAAAGGAAACTGACATTTTCATTCAGATGCGTTTGTTTGGCTTACACGTTTGAAAGCACTCTGCTTCTTGATAACAGGCATGATGATACTGCACAGAAAATGGTGAAAATGGTGAAAAGGCACTCCACTCTGCATGTTCATTTAATTGGCCCTCAGTGGGCCTCACAGAAGTCTTTACTTCGAAATGCATAAGGCTTGTGCAATTCTCTGAATAAAAGAATGCTGGTTGAAGCCAACACTGAGTCTGTTTTGGAGTGCTCCTCAAACCGGGGAGACATTGTTTTGCATATGTTCTCCCAGGTCCCCGCACGTGGGTGGGACTATTCAGCACTTATGACTATAGATTGAAATACCCTGTGAGTGAACTAAAGAATCTACAAATGTCCAGCAGTTTCAATGTGACTGAGGCATTTTTTCCTCTTTTTTTCAATAAATAAATAGCCATTTTTCATATTGAAATCAACACTAAATAAATGTAAGTCTACTTAAGTCCTTGATTTGCTCAACTTGCTAGCAAAGGCAGGCTGCGAGGCCAATGTTGCCTAATCGTGCAGCACAGACTTCTCACCTCTGCAAGTTTGTAAACTCATCATTCAAAATATGCTCTTGTTATATCCAGCATAATACGTGGAGCTATTTTTGAAAAGTGTTTATCTGATAGAGTGGGAGAGTGAAAGTGTATATAAGAACCAGGTAGTGAGAAAAATGACAAAAGAAAAAATTATAGCGTGATGGAGGAGGGAGGAGTAAGGTGGTTATCAGGAAAAGTTAGATTTAAGCGAAGGTAGGGGGTGTGTTTGGGTGCATGTGTATATGAGGGAGACGAGAAGTTTTAGTGAGAGGTAAGTCTGAGAAAGTAATTGCTAGATTGTGTGTGAGACACACTGGAGGTTAGTAAGAGAATGTGAGGGAGAAAGTAGTATCATAGAAGGGTGTGAAAAGGAAGTAACCGAAGCAGAAGATGTAGGAAACGTATTTTAAGAAAGCTTTAAGAAAGGTGTGCAAAGAGCAAGAAAGAGAGTGATACATGTGTATGCAGAAATAGCGGAAATTGTGACGGCGGAAGAAAGATTATGGTGTCAAAAGATGGAAAGATGCTGGAAGCATGGAAATATTAAACATAAGAATGAATGGGGAATATATGAGACAGAGAAAGGGGATGAGAAGTTGAGAAAGGTCCGGGTGTAATGAGTCTTTGTGTAAGAAGGAGGGTGGTTGAATGTTGGTTCAAGAGAGAGAAGATGTGAGAAAGAGTGGATAATGTGTGAGACAGAGGAAAGTAGGGAGGATTTTTGGGAGAAGTGACTCATAAGCTAATATGTGAATGTGTCGGGTCCTCCTTCAGAAGATGTCATACTACCAATGTGATTAACACGTGTGGCACAATTACTATAAGGGGAGGTACCTCTTTTAACATTTGCCCTTGGAGGGGAAGAGGGAGATAAAAGAAAGAGATAGGAGTACGCAAGAGAATATCTGGTTAAGATGGGTGAAAACGGTGAGGAAAAATGAGAGAGGATTGAGAGAGTAGGTGTTTAAGAGCACATTGTGAGGTTGACAGTAAGAGAGAGGTACAATAAAGGAGACAGTGGTGAAGGGGCTTGAAAAGAGAAATGAAGTAGAAACAAGAGAATTGGAGCAATAACTGAGATGAAATACATTTTATAAAATAACACCAGAAGAGGGGAACAAGAGTGAGTGAGAGTGAGGCCCACAGGCCCAGAGTGCAACAGGTTTGTGTGTGAAAAGTTAGGAGAGGCTGATGTATAATGTATAACTCGTAACCACTTAGGACTTTATTACGAGTTTGGTGGTCCGACCGTGGCAGGACCCCACCCGCCCCCACAAGCAGCCCACAGTGCTGGCGGTCCAAAGGCTGCTATATTACGAGTGGACGACTGGGCCGGCGGGGGGGTGGTGGGGATCTTGTAGTGATAGTAAGTACTATTACCAAATATATTGATGTCTGTGTGTGTGTTTCAATGTCTTGGATACATACATATGCATGATATATGTGGGACAATACCATATACCAATTATTGGGATTCGGGCTCACTTGTAGATCACCGCACACAGGGTTATTATCCACGGGGTTAAGATCATGCTGTGAAGGGGGTTCTGGAGAAAGGGATCCACATCAGAATCTGCCTGGAAGAAGAAGAAAGGGGTGAGTACACACCCCAAACCCTTCATAACCGCCACCTTGAAGCAGTCTGTCAGACCGCCGTGGTCCACTCGTGGAACAGGCAACTCATTATACACATGGCGGTGCAGCTCCACTCTACCGCCCTAGCATGGCTGCCGATCCCCAATTGCACACCCAATGGTAGGTTGTCTGCTGGCAGTCTCAGCCGTCCAGCGGCAGTCTTCCCTACCCTGATCTGCCCAACTTGTAATGTGGCAGTCTGACCTCCGAGCTCACCATGCTCAGACCACCACTGCCAATACGGCAGTCCCTAGAACACCAAACTTGTAATAAGAACCTTAGTTCAGTAAAAAAAGCAAATCAAAATAGATTTTAAATATTTTTTCTTTTTTTTACTCCATCCTTCCACTGTAATTTGTACATTTTGGATGTATACAATATATTTTATCCATTTTGCTTTGAAATATGAAAGTAGTTCATGTTAACAGTAACAAGCGACTGCCCCACCTGTACTTGTTGCCTTAAGATAACAATTTGACCCCTCCCCTAAAAAGACTCGGATGATTTTGAGGAGCCTGGCAAGCAAACGTATTTAAGGTACAATATGAGAGGGCTGAAACAGCATTTGAAATACAGATGATTGCATCTCACTGCTGCCAGAGGCACAATAACACTTCCTCAACTTTTTGAGAAGTCCTCTTTCCCCAGACAAAAAAGATCCTTCAGAGCTTTAGGTAGTGAATCTAGTGCCACCAACCAACCCAAACCATCCCAAGTATGTGTCTGAAAAGACAACAGACACTGTAAACTAAAATGAACGTGCTTTGAATAGCCACCAGTGTGCAGGCTGCACTTTCCCAAAAAAGGGTTGATTCTGGGCCTGGACTATGTAAACTGCAGAGTCATGCGTACAACATACAGGCCACGTATCGTAGTAACATTTCTCAGCAGGTTAAAGCATTTCTTGCAGAGATCCTTGTATTTCAGCGGGTCACAAGTTCCATCCTGGTAGAAGAGCTTTGCAAGTTAACACTTCAAAGCAGATGCCTCAATGTAACCTGCTCGGCATCAGGAGCGACCAGTGACAGTAAGAGCAGTGGGGCACGGTCGGGGGGGGGGGGGGGGAGTGGACTCAACAGATGTTGACGAGGGAAAATTAAATAAATAATTAATTTTCAGTCGTCATCATCTGTCCCCCACCCCCGCCCACCCCACTGCTCGCCGCTACTGCTCAGAATTCTGGTCAGATCTTGCTAGTTTGAACTTCTACATTCATAAAATGACCATCAATGAGTATGCACACAATTAACAACAACAGCACTAGCATGTGTCAGAGTCCCATTGAACTGCAGGTCTTCAGTTCACCTTGAGCGCCAAGAAGCACAGCTGCTATGTACAGAACACGGACAGCATGTGCTGCTGGTACTGCCAAGGGAAAGCCTCTAGTGAATGCTAAGGGCCTCATTTGGATATCTGTCAGACCACCTCCGACAGGCCATCGATGGCAGTCCAACCGACATCCAGCAGAGCGGTCCGACCGCCACATTATGATGTGATCAGTTGTGCCCCATCAGTCAGAGGGACTGACCGATGCTTACGACAGGCTCAAGGAGCCCGTCTGTCAGATTGTATTCCCTACAATAGGGGCGTGCCTGCTCAGGCACCACCATAGGGATTATGATGTCCCTTTCCAACAGCATTTCCATGGCGGTCCGACTGCCATGAAAAGGATGTGGGAAATTGTATTCCCTACAATAGGGGCGTGCCTGCTCAAGCCACCGCCATGAAACGGCTGTGGGAAAGGGACTTTGGGGGCCCCTAGCAGGGCTCCTGTCCCCCATGGGCCTCCGCTATAAAGCCTGGGGGCATCTGTGGTGCCCCCAAACATCTGTGTGCCAGGCACAACATGGTGCCTGGCACACAGGACACGGACATTTCAAAACATCCCTTTTTTTATTGCGGCTTGTGCTGCGGCCCTTTTTTGGGCCACAGCACAAGCCACAATGAAAAAGCCATGATTCTAACCGCCTACATGGCGGTCACATCGTGATTAGGTGGGTGGTACTGCTGACTACTTGTCGGTCGGTCCCAATCCTGCTGTGATGGCGGTTGGATCGTAATCGGCCCCTAAGTTATTTTTATCACCCTGGCAGAAAACAACTCATGTGACAATGGTGGCTTTTAGCCAGTCTTTGCTGGTTAATCAATTGCCATTTTCATATTTGAATTTACATACTACCTACAATGAAAACACCAAACTGCAAGTTGCAAAATGAATTGACTGAAAGGGTGACACGTGGTCAGATTACTCTGATCGGGCAGATTTGGCAATAACGTCAGCATAGGTTTTATATTCAAAAATGTGAAAATCGGGACAATGTGGGCAAAATCAATAGGTATATTTTCAAGAAAAAAAAATTATATGACAAAATTTGGGTATGAAAATAGCAATTACTTTTCTCAAGAGGGAGCAACTGTAAAGTATGCATCACAAAGATGATCTAACTGCCCAACCATTAAAACACATAAACAAACACATCGTCTCACATCCATAACAGGGGCTACTGGTGGTTGAGAGTGTTGGCCACTGGGTGTCCCGTGGTCCTTACTACTATGGCTTTGCAAACTGGGGCAAGTAAAACCCATTATGCATTTGACTCTTAGAGTAATGAGGCTGAACAGTCACAGGGTTCTTTTGGATGTACTATAGGGAGGACAAATGTAGACCTTAACAAACAACCAATAGACACAATAACTTCAATGTCCAGCCTGGTGCTGGTATTTAAAAAAAAGCAAATACTCTTTAGTCTCAGAACAGTACTGAGCACTACAGAATTCAATCCAGTATATAGGGTAGTGATCCTACTCATGACATTGTGGCACTACACCACTGATATCCCTCTGTGCTAACTCCCATCTGGGAGGCTCTAGATGAAACTGTCCCACATCATGAGTAGGGCTTAGGTGCTTTTAGTGGCTTTCAAGACAAATGTCCAATCAGTTTCTTATTTGCTCATGTTCTTTCTGCAGATGGTGCTGAGGGTAGGAAAACAGATTCTTATACTTTAACCAATGACTAGTACAAACTCAGCTGCCTGATGCCACTACAGGCGGAGGCACATGGTGTTCAGGTGCTGGCACTCAAAGGCCACCAAGTTGGCTTGGTGTGGCCTGCATCTGAATTTGTCGGGTGTCAATTGGGTGTCCAGGCATCCCTATGCAGGTGCTGGTTCAGCAACTGCTGCCATGACCTGGCTGGTAAGATCAAGGTAGATGCAGTCCCACTCAGCCAAATAGAAGCAGAAGAGCGGATGCAGCCCCAACTGGACTGATGTGAACATAATTGCAGGTATAGTCCTGACTGGCTTTCAGGGGACAACAAGGCAGTGTTAGCTCATCTGGTCTGATGTGAATACCAATGCTGTTAAAACCCCAACTAAGCTAGTATGCAGACGCATGTAGACTTTTTGCATTGTCACCAGGTACCAGAGGGAGTGGGGGACCCTTTGCATCCCAGGCTTCTCATGGCTTCACTCTTAGACAGTCTTCTTTCTCTGGACGTTCCTCCAGCCAGGAACACACAGGGCTTTACACCTGGGCAGTCTCAATTCTTGAAGGGCCACAAAGACTCCTTCCTTCTCTCAACAGGGAGGCTGTCTTGAAGGCACTAGACAGACCCTCAGCTACCCCAACAGAAAGTAAAGACACCAGGTGATGTCCCCTCATCCATAGGAGACTACCTGTCAGACAGCCACCAGCCCTGGTCAGACAGTAGTTCTTCTAGTACTCTGTGGAGCACATCCATTCTTGATCACAAAGAACTTGGGACTGGAACAAAGTTGGGGTGGTTTAGATCCCACATTCATACACATTTTCTGGACAGGGGATGTGGATCCACTGCCTCGCATGTCAGGACTAGTTTGGGTGGTTCTCTTTTAAGTGTCCTTATCAGGGCACTCTATGTAAATAGCTCTTGCATAAAGTGATGCTTCGCAGAGCAAGTAACACTGTGGCTCTCTCCCATTTGAGGAACCCACAACATGAGTGCAATGCTGCTTGATGTTTCTGCACCTGGCTGTCATCAACATAAACGCAGCAACTCTTGGCTGTGAATGTGTGTTACGATGCTGTAGAATTTCCCAAAGACAATATGTTGATTTAAGAGCACTTTGTAGAATCGTTTATTTTAAAACAGTATGTGTTGTGTTTTAAATACAAATTGCTGATTGGAAAGCATTTTGGTAACGTCTTTTAACAAAACTTTATTGTGACTCTGATTTTATGTGTTCCGCTGCGATTACTGCAAGCGCACTCTTACCTGCTCTTTAGGCGCTCGTGGCCCCGTTCCGCCCCGGCTTGTGCCGTTTGTGCGGAGGGTCAGCTGAGCCTCACTTCCTGCTGGGGACAACACTTCCGCCCTGCACCTACTATTGCAGGTGAGCGGTCTAGTGCTCCCTCACCACCAGTATAAAATGGCGGCTTGGCGGAAGCGCAGCGGACGAGCGCAGCGGAAGCGCCGACTTCGCGCCGAAGTCGCGCACAAGTCAAGCCCGTCTGCGCCTGTCCGCGGCCGACCAGGCCCAGGGCCCTGCCGTAATGCCCTTTCTGTGTCTTATTCCTCCGCTGACCTTATGAATTGTAACTCATCATGGCCCATTCCTGATCGCACGGCGAGGGCTGCTCACGAGTGTGGTATATTGATTCCATCTGCCACTCAGGTCCTAGATACCCTCCCTTCTGAGGACCCCTTCCCTGGCCCTTCCCCTTCTCTTCAATCCTCTCCACTATCAGTGTATTACCTGAATACTCGTTCTCTAGTACGCCACCAGCTGGAGATCTTCCAATTATTACACCAGAGCGCTATAGATATTCTTTTCCTTACTGAAACGTGGATTTCAGAGGACTCGGCCCCTGATATCCTCGCAGCAATTCCTGCAGGCTATTACATCATGCAGGCCAACCGCCCTGCCGGGAAGACTGGCGGTGGTGTGGCGGCTATTATCCGTTCTGAATTCAAATTCATGGAGATGTCTGTGACCCCCATCCCTAAATCAGACTGCTTATCGATCAAATTCTCCTCTGCGAAGTCTGCTTTTGTGTGTGTTCTCGTTTACAGGCCTCCTGAACACATGCCTCTTTTTCCCAAACTCTTCGCCGATTTTATTTCGCAACTCGCGATTAATCATGCTCATATCTTGATTATCGGCGACTTTAATTACTGGCCATCTGACCCCCACGAAAGTTTGACCTCCAAGGAGTTTACAGAGCTTTTAATTAGCATGAATTTCTCTCAGCATGTCCATACTTCTACTCACCAGAGGGGTCACATCCTGGACCAAATCTGGACATCTAACCTCGACCTCTCCACCCCCTCTGTTCTTCCTTGCTCGTGGTCCGATCATTGCATTATATCTTTTCATCTTTCTCTTTATACTTCCTGCCTCCCTCCCCCAGTCAAGAATCTAGTCGCTCGTAACTGGAAAACAGCAAATCTGGCCGATTTCCATGGTACACTGGCCTCCTCCCCGCCTATTACTTCTACCTCGATAGCTGATCAGGCGGTCCACCTCAAAGAGTGGCTACTTCAAGCTTGTGATAAAGTTGCCCCCTTTAAAACAATTAAGGCTAAACGCCCTCACGACGCCCAGCGATGGTTTTCTGACCAACTTAAGGCGGATAAACTTGCTCTTCGCCAAGCTGAGCGTCGTTGGAGACGCAATTACGATCCCCAGCTCAGAAGTGTTTTTGTAGAAACTCTTAAAGCATACAAGAACTCTATCCTGGCAGCAAAAACCGCCTATTTTTCCCACAAGATAATGGCTTCCGTGAATAAATCCAAAGATATTTTTGCCATCGTCAATGAGCTCTCCCTCCCTGATAGGGTCACACCCCAACCCCAACCAACCCAATCCTTATGCGATTCCCTTAACGCTTATTTTTCTGATAAAATCACTTCTATTAAAAAGAATATTCCTGCTCCCTCATCCCCTTTATCCCTTCCTCTTCCCCCTATGAACCCTAGCCGGTTGACAGAGTTCCCACCCATCTCTTTACAAGAATTCTCATCTCTGCTTCATAAAGTCAGCTCTGGTTCACCTAATGACGTATGTCCCCCTCATATTTTGAGAGAGGCCTTTCTGGACTGTCCTGGTCCCCCATTAGACTTGCTCAACAACTCCCTTGCTACTGGAGAAGTTCCCCGCTCCTTTAAACAGGCAGCGGTCTTACCTATTTTGAAAAAGACTAATGCAGACCCTTCCATCTTAAGTAATTACAGACCTATCTCCCTCCTCCCCTATCTAGGAAAGATCCTGGAGACGTATGTCACCCGCTGTCTCAGCACTTTCATCGAGGGCTCTTCCTTCCTGGATGCCCAACAAGCTGGCTTTAGACCCCTCCACTCTACCGAGGCGGTCATAGTTGCTGTCATGGATTCCCTCAGGAAAGGTGCCGACAGAAACATCTCTCAGGCCCTTGTCCTGTTGGACTTGTCAGCAGCGTTTGACACGGTCGATCACGTGATTCTGGTCGACCGTGTCAATAATGCTGGCATCCAGGGGGTAGCCCTCGACTGGCTCAGATCTTTTCTGGACAATCGCTCGCAGGCGGTTCATCTATCCACCTTCTCTGCACCTCTTATATCTTTAACCTGCGGGGTCCCTCAGGGCTCTGCGTTGTCACCTCTATTATTTAATTTATATCTGCAACCCCTTCTAGCTTCCCTCCGAAATACCCCGGTTACTATTTTTAATTACGCAGATGATCTTCAGTTAATCTTTCCCATCGACTCCCTCCCTTCCTCTTCTCTTAATTTTCAGTCCACAGTGATCGCCATCGCAGAATGGATGTATCATAGTCAATTGAAATTGAACCCCACAAAAACAGAGCTAGTATTGGTGGGTGATTCCGCCAACTCGTGGAACCCCGCCTTTTGGCCCCCTTCTTTGGGGACGGCACCTACCCCGGTGAGTACAGTGAAGAGCCTGGGGGTGATTATCTCTGCAGATCTGTCCATGAGACCACAAATTAACTCTGTCACCTCATCCTGCTTTCTCCATCTCAGGCGGATTCGCAAGATTAGTAGGTTTCTTTCTAGAGAGGCCCTGACTCTGGTCATTATCGCACTTATCACCTCCAGACTCGACTACGCCAACACCCTGTATGTTGGGATTCCAGCTTATCACCTTCACCGGCTGCAATTAGTGCAGAATCAGGCTGCTCGCCTGATCTTCCGCCAGCCAAAATATCAGCATGTCACTCCCCTTCTCCGTAACCTTCACTGGCTCCCCGTCTCCAAACGGTGCAGTTTCAAACTCGGATGCACCGTCTTCAAGGCCCTTTCTGACTCGGCCCCTGCTTTCATCTCCTCCTGCCTCACACGATATATCCCCCATAGAGCTCTTTGCTCCACCTCTCTCAATTACCTTGAGGTACCCAGATACAGACGGAAAAAGCATGGTGGACTAAGTTTCTCTCATTTGGCCTCTTCCACCTGGAATACCCTTCCAACGGCCCTCCGTCTCTGCTCTGATTATGCGTGTTTTCGCACTCTGCTAAAAACACTGCTATTTCAATCAGCATTTGAGTAACCCTTTCTCCCTGGTAACCGTTTTTTGTCATTGAGCGCCAAGAAACCGTTGGTGAATGTGCGCGGTACAAATAATTTTAACGTAACGTAACATCTCTGAAGCAGTAATCACAACTAGACAAAAGGACAGACCTGCCTTAGAAACTTCCTCACCTTAAACAGAAGAAACTGCAGTACACCCCAGTCATTCACCAAATCACAGGGCTCAGGAAAATGTAATCAATAGCCCCTTGGTAACGAAGACTTTGTGGAATTTCTAAAGGTAGCCTTTCTCCATCCTCCTCACTTCAGTGTCTAGAACTGCATGCGATACAGACACTTCCACTGTCTTTTTAAGATGTCATCATTCCCCATCTTGTGTCATAGTTAACTAGGTTTACAAAAAATGGATCCCACGGGCTTCAGTATTCAGATGCATATGCACAGTCCTATATGTGCCACTGGCACACTACATACAAATGCATTTGACATGCATACGGATTGTCAGTGCAATATTCGGGGAATTCACAACAGGAAAAATGCTGGGACAGTGAGAGTCTCCTCTCTCACTGTCTCGGATTAAAGGGTCTGATCACACTATCAACCTCTAAACATGGTATGTTGCCACCACCTTTTTATGTACTGCACCAAGTACAAGAACTGTAATCCGCTTTTTACTATGAGAGCATCCTTTGTGTGCCCTCTCCAAGTCATAGGAAAGATCTGGAACTTCCTTAGTAAACGAAAGGCCAAGACATCTGTGTGCAGGGTAGATTATCATGATGGTATTGTAGTGTAGTTCCTATATTCCCAATAGACTCTGCGCATTGAAATAATATATCCTATAGATGTGACATAGGACTGAGGTCAGTACGTCTCTATCAAAAATACTAAATTTAAATGTGAGTGCCAACTAGCTCAGAGGTCCCTAGAAACGTTCTCTAAATCACAAGAAGGGATTAGTTTCTGACAACCGCATAAACATGACAACTTTGTTTCCCTAGGACTGGAACAAATATCTTCAGAGTCGTGCAAACAATAGACGATTAGTTCACTCAGTTAATCATTCATGCATCGTTTCTACAGAGTTGCAGAGAAATAGTGAGACAGGCGTTTTCAAAAAATGGTTTATTGAACAGTCTTCTTTCTCATGCAAGAGAGGTGAACTGCTACAATCGTTAGACAGAATGAAAAGTATAAAACGTACAGAGAGAATAGTATTATAAAATAATACTGTAATAGCATTGTCTAGTGCTATGACATATAAAAATACATACATAAATAACACAGACTAAAATACTCAACTGGTGCTTCTAAAATATGGCTACCCCATGTACCTAACCAAAGTCTAGTACGAGGGAACAAGTAAGTGCTGATTAGCATAGGTTTTAGTTCTGCCAAGAATTGCCAAAGGTTTCTCTAGGTTCCAATGAGCTACATACCTTATAATGAACGAGGTTGGTATCTCTGTCTTCGACTCGATTTCCCAGCACCCCGCAAGGGGAGTCAGAAACACTGGAGCTGGATTCTCGGCAGAGGAGGAGAGCTTCTTGTCAGTGCGTCAGCTGGAGAGTCTGCTTCCTTCGACACTTGCTGTAGCGAGCTGCGTCGGGCAAGTAGGTAGTTGAACTGCACCAAACCACACAGTGCTTTGCTATAGCAAGTGAAGGTATATTTATACCTTGAAGGTGTTTAGGAATGCCAGCTTTGACGTAAAGTCGGGCATATGAACGTCATGGATAAACCCCTAAGGAATAGTTGTTCATGCATAATAAATGAGTTTCTTGGAGAAATCAATAGGCTAGGGGAAGTCCCTTCTGCTTAAGAGTCTGGTTTTCCAAGATCGTTGTGACGTTGATGAACGGTTGGAAGTAGCCATGCCTGTTTTTGGGTAGCATGGGCTATGCCTAAATAAGGGCTTGATTTCTATGCCTATATAAGGGCAACGTGAATTGTACCTATATAAGGGCATGAATCGGGAAAATTCATTCGGAATCTAAAACGCCATACAACAGTATAGCCTAAATAAAGGTCAGCATACCAGATACACATCCAGCCGGGCACAGTCCATCGTGTATTGCAGCTCCTTTCCTATCACCACAAAAGGCTTTGAGTCCTCCTCATTCTAATTATACTTCAGCACTCTCGCTTGTCAATGGCCGAGAGTAGAGGATTCCTGGGATGAAGTGTATTTAACTATACACACAATCACTGAGCAGTTACTTTCTTACACCTCCTACGGTGAGACTGTTGGGCTATGTCAAGGACACACTAGCCACCAACTGCTGACTCACCGCCATGCTGCTCCTTCTGGCCAAACTCAGGGTGGCCATGCACTGGGGCAGAAAACCCACTCTCACCATAAGGGCAAGGCTGCGAGATTTAACGTACTGTCAAGAGCAATTGTCCACTTTCTGGGAGCCGATGCCATTCCATTCCCGCCCTAAGGACGTATGGGACACTTTTCGTCCCTTTCTGAACCTGAGAGACTTCCCCTTGCCTGAGACGCATAAAATAGGTCCTGCCTATAACTATGAAATGTAGGAAAGAAGCATTGACAAAGCCAATAGTTTTGGAAGGAATTTACATTTTTGGCTAAAACATTTAAATGATAGCCTACTGCAATTAAAAATCAGAATAAAAACATTACTGGCTAATGTGTCATGATTTAGTGTATTTTTGACATGTAAAGGAAGTCCCTCTTGCATTCTAATTTACGCAATCCGTAGGAGGTGGAATCATACACCAAACAGCAAATAACATGAGGTGAGAGAAAATGATGCCTATGAGAAGAGCCACAGACCACTCTATGTATTTTTTAAAGAATTTGTAACAATATGTCTGCTACCAACTATGCTGTCAAGCCAGACCTAAAAACTATTCCCATGACGTCAATCATGGTAGAAGAGTCTTGCCGGTGGCAGAGGCAGACTCGATCTACTTAGCGCTTTGGGTGTTATCAGCTGCACGGATAGCGCTGCACTTCTAACGCGCTGTTTTTAATTGTTGCGACTGAGGCTTTTTAAAAAACGTTATCGTGTATGTTGATACTGATATTTTAAAACTGTAATTGAATCTGAAACTGTATTGCACTATACCTGCACCCCACCTCATCTCCAGGCTGAGTCAGAGCTTGGGGAATCCATGTAGTCCGCCCACTCCCGCCCTGTTCCGCCGCGTCCAATCATGGGCGTTTGAGCGGAGGGTGAGGAGGAGCCCAGCACTTCCGGGTTCAGGGCTCACAGCTCAGCGCTCTAGCGACCCCCGCTCCCCCTATAAATGTGTCTGGGTCAGCGTCCGCGCAGCGGGCGCGCCGGAAGCGAGCCAAAGTCCAGCCCGTCTGCGCCCGTCCGCGGCCGGACGGGGCGCGGGGCCAAAATCCCTGGCTCTCCTACACCCGTGATTATAAGGTATGGCAGACAAGAACTGTTAAACCTAAAGCACCATATTCCCCTGTGCTGCAATCATGACATGAGTGCACTATCGATGAAGAACTGTAGCGCATGTACGTTTACGCCATTTACTAACGTGACTCTTGGCAAAGCCACAAGCACAGTAAAGGCAGCTCTATTGAACTGCAGATCCATGCGGAAACATCGTGTAGAGATATTTCATCTACTTGAAGATGATAATATTGATATTCTGTTTCTCACGGAAACCTGGCTGGACGAATACTCTGAGCCTGACATTATTCAGGCCCTACCACCTGGCTATTCCTTATCACGATTGGATAGAAAGGAGGGTAGAGGAGGCGGCATTGCTATCGCCACCAAAGCACCCATTGAATGCACCCTCTCTCCGACTTCTGTTGACCACAGTGAAGCTGGCTCCTTCACCATAATCATAGGGCCTAATCACTCTCTCTCTGGTATCCTTATATACCGTCCTCCTGGTAGGATCTACGATTTTATTCCCACTCTTATGGAGTCCCTTACCCACCTTGCTCTCAGAAAAAATCGCTTACTGGTACTAGGCGATCTTAATGTCCATTTTGAGGATTCCTTAGATAAGGAGGCGACAGAAATTATAGCTGAGCTACGCTCCCTACAACTAGAGCTTAAAAACTCCGAACCCTCACACCAACTAGGACACCTATTAGACCCTGTATTTGGGAACTGGAAGGGAGTTCAAACTCTACCTCATCAGCCAATACCTTGGTCCGATCACTTTGTCATCCCTATATTATTCCAAATGGACGGCAATGTATATCATAAACAAAATTTACAGCAATACACATGTAGGAAATGGAAGAATTTTTCCATAGACTCCTTCACTAAAATCCTCCAAGAGGCTGGACCACCGAAAGGTCTGGAATGTGATTTAGCATATAATCACCTGCAAGCATGCATTACTAAAGCCCTTGACAGCACTGCCCCCAAACGCACCATGACTAATGCCACGAGGAAAAATAAATCGGCCCCTTGGTTTAGTCAGGAGCTTCAAAGCGCCAAAACTGCTTGCAAAAAGCTTGAAAGAGAATGGCGTCAAAATTTCTGTCCGGTAATCAAAATCCGCTACAAAGCCGCACAAAAAGAATACAACAAAAAGGTACGAGCGTCCAAAGCTTCCCATTACAATAACCGGATTCAGGAAGCTGAGAACTCCTCGAAGGAGCTTTTTCAGATATTTAAGGAAATATCAACAATTGAATCCAGCCCTGCCTCCCACAATGATTCTGTGGAAACTTGCAATAAAATCGCCAATTATTTTTCTGGCAAAATCGCGAACATATATGCAAGTTTTTCTGGAAGTAAAGTGCCTGGTATTGATTTTGTAGAAAGTAAAGATCATATAAGCACTCAATTTCATCTAGACGCTTTCTCTGTTCCCTCTGCCGACATTCTAATATCTACTTACAAAAGCATCAAATCCGGCTCTCCAAGTGATCCTGCGCCTCCGAAAATTCTAGCAGCTTGTCTGTCTGTCTTAGAGCCCCATTTCAGACACATACTGCAACTCTCCTTTTCCAATGCCTGTCTACCTGCAGTATGGAAGAAAGCCATAGTCCTCCCCATCAAAAAAAAACCCAATGTGAGTCAGGATCTGTTAGAGAATTTACGCCCCATCTCCCTGCTACCATATCTGGCTAAGCTAGCAGAGAAAATTGCCAACGTCCAACTTATGGCTCATCTGGAAGCCCAAAATGCCTTTCATACATCTCAGTCCGGTTTCAGACCAAGATTTTCTACTGAAACAGCTCTCTTGAGAGCTACTGAAACCCTGCGGGAGGGAGCTGATGAAGGCAAGACTATGGCCCTTATCATGCTAGACCTAAGTGCCGCGTTTGACACTGTAGCTCATTACACCTTGCTACAGTGTCTAAACCGAGCGGGTGTTATCAAAGAGGCTCTGGGATGGCTGAAGGCTTTTCTCACCAACAGAAGCTTTCAGGTTCAAAGAGGGATCTTCCTCTCTGATAGTATGACACTGGAACAGGGGGTACCTCAGGGCTCTGCCCTGAGTCCCACCCTGTTCAATTTGTACATGGCTCCTCTGGCAGAGGTGGTACAATCGTTCGGCGTAGAGCTAGTCTCTTACGCCGACGATACCCAACTGCTGATCTCTCTATCTCAAGCACCCTCCTCTGAGGCTGATAACTTCAAATCCTGCATGAGTAGACTGGCAGCCTGGATGAATGAAAACTGCCTCAAATTAAATGGTACAAAAACAGAGGTACTGGTAATAGGAGGAAGAGACACTATGTGGACAAAGGACTGGTGGCCCGCTAGTTTGGACCCCTACCTAATCCTAGTAAAGAAGCGAAGAACTTGGGTGTCTGGATAGACAACAAGCTCTCGTATGACAGCCATGTCAAAAAAACGGTAGGCAAGTGCTTTGGAGTCATGAAAACTCTTAACCGCACCCTGGATCTGCTCCCCCTGAACTCCAGGCGGACCATGACTCAGGCACTTGTTACCTCCCGAATAGACTATGGCAATGTACTGCTGTTGGGAACAACGGATAAAAACATCAGAAAACTGCAAGTCCTGCAAAATTCAGCTGCACGCCTTGTGCTGAGACTTCCCCGTAGGGCTCCTTCCAAACCCTCCTTGGCCTCCCTCCACTGGCTACCCATTGGACAGAGGATACTATTCAAAGCTCTCCTGTGGTGTCACAGGATCATCCATCAAAAAGCCCCCTCTTATATGTCCGACTTAGCTATACCCTACGAGCCGAATAGGTCCCTTCGCTCCGAGGGAATGGGGCTGCTTAAAACATCACGCATAAAAAAAGCCAGGATGGGAGGCAAGTCCTTCCGCACTCTGGCGGCTAGGAAATGGAACGCCCTCCCCACACCCATCAGGTTAGAAAATAATGAGGCCTCCTTCAGGAAACTGCTAAAGACCCATTTGTTCACCTGTTAATCAGCCTGTTCTCCTTGGTTCTGGTTATGATTCTTTCTCCACAGCGCGGGGACACGCCGGGAGGCGTCACCAGGCGCTTTATAAGCCCCTTTAATAATAAATAATAATACAATTCATCTACTCAAAAAACATGTCAATGTAGCAATGCCCTAAGAGTGAGGACAAACGTGAGACCAGGGAGGAAAGCCATCAAAGCAGGAGTAGAGAATTGAATACAATAAGAAAGCCATACAATCATGACTGAATCAAATCCCACTCTAAGTATATGTTAAGATCTTGAATAAAATGCCATCTGCAACAGACAGCTAAAGCTGTTTCCAATAAGACTTCAAAAATATGTGCTAAGATAGCTCAGTTGGTTGAGTGTAAGTTGCAATGCTTTATGTGTGATCTGTGGATCATTGCAGCAGCATATCGTCTTCATAATCATAGCTGACACATAAAACAATAAAACCTATAGAGGGCACTCGGTGCTTGAAATTTTTTCCAAGACAAACAGATGAATCGTGGTCATGAGACAACATGTAATGAGTTCCAGGCGGCACTACTCTGTCATTCATAATGCCAAGGTCGAGCGAGTAAGTACCACGGAGATGGATATCAACAATATTTCACACTTATGCACCAAAGGTACATTCAGTGAGTAGTGTGTGCTAAATGCATTGTCAATATTCTAATTGCTGTACAATGCATGCTCCAACAACATTTGACCTGCTTCATATGATACAGAAATATATTACCTCAGTAATATCTGGTTTTTTTTTTTAAATATAAGAAAGCTATAAACAGATATTAAAAGAAAAAAACATGCCTCGTTGAAGAATAATGGCTTGTACAAGCGTATAATGACGGGTAGTTTATATCTAGAATGTATGCTTTTAAGGCCACAGTAAAATGGACCATTTGCGTAATTGTTAAAAATGCAGTTCGGTTTCATTTTATTACAGGTGGAATTACCCAGCCCTGAACTTGTGTAGTGACGCCGAGAAGCAATTGAGAGTGGCTGTAATAACTTGCACAGATGTAGGTACGGAGAGGAAGCCTGGAGCCTCAGTGCACGTACCGAAAATGGGCGGCAGGTCTGACTGCTGTTCCATACCGCAGTAGCAGGGCGTAGAGCACACGGTGTCTATTTATTCAAGAGCAGGACTGCCTACGGCCATTGAGGCAGGGTGGCTTCGTTGGCCCGTTGTCGATGAATGGGAGAGTATCTGTCGCTCCAGCTCCGAGCGCTGTGAAATCCACCGCGGGATTATCGGCGAATCCTGAGCCCTATGTCACTGGCAAAATATGCAGAAGTCTAAAAACTGAACTGGAATTTCACCCCTGCAGGGAGCGCGCGCGCGCACTCACACACTCTCCACACGGGGCCCCACCATACAGGGAGCACAAGACTGCGAGAAAAAAATGAGTCTGCCACCATTTCAAGGATCAGTGGCGGGACTGTGATTAAAATAGCTGGCACTGGCTGGCACCTGGTGGCCTTCCTCCAGCACCCTTGAGACTGCCATGCTCCGCACTGGTGCCACGCCAGTACATGCAGTCACTTGGCAGCCAGGCGCTGTTATCTTAAAGTCTTGAAAAACTCCACTTGTGAAAAATGTCTGATTACAAGTTTAGAACAAAGCACCGGACACGCCAACAATGACAGTGCAATGTAGAAGTGAAATGTATAAGCACGCTGTTTAAAATGTGGGCACTTTAAAAGTTATTGTGTAGATTGCCGACGCTGGCTCTTCTATGTATGGAGGACACGCTGACCTTATAACTCGTCGTCACGGCGATTGTGCAAAGCAGGGTAACTAATAGTAAACGTGCAAGGTAAGGCAGGTGAACACCTCTATCCTTCGGCTATCATTACAAATCCAAAGAACTGACTAACCTATCCACCACTTAAAATGTACTTGCATGTTTCACTATACTAATTCAACACCAATCCTCTATGGGTCCTGGAGTAGCGTGCTACCCGCCGAAAAAGTGCTTCGACGCCTCGTCAGGGGTAGTAAGCGCTATATAAATGCAATTACAATACAATACATAAATCAAAATACAGAAGGAGCGTGAAAAGTAAAACAGAAAATATTGTCATCACAATATTTTCTGTTTTACTTTTCATGCTCCTTCTGTATTTTGATTTATGTAAAGCAAGCTGGGGGAACTTGGACGGTGTGCCCCTAGGAAGTTGAGCGGGTCGTGATATTTAATCAGGAATTCAGTACTTCATTTTGAACGGATAGCTGCTCAGTGCACACAGTAGTACCCTACATCGTCTGGTCATAGAGGTGTACAATACATACCCTGCTGTCCGGTATGGGCACACTGGCAACTACAAATATACCATAAACTGGTCTATAGCGTCAAAGTATGTTATACTAAAAAATTCACTCTCAACTCCATCGAGGTGTTTCCATTGTACAGAAGCATGGCCTGTCCTCAGGCCGATGGAAATGTCATCCAACTATCTCACAAATTGTGCAACAATTTGTTAGAATGTTTCCTCAACAAAATTGCAAACTTGATCAAAAAAACTTTTCGCACGGACACAGTAATACTCTCACTAAATCCTTCTTCCAAATAATGTTCTTCCCCATTTCAACAGTCAGAGGAGGCGCTCTCCCTCCCTAACACCTCATCACCATTAGACGTCTGTCTGTTCAGCAGCTCAAGAAAGTTTCAAAGTCCATTGACCACTTTATGCAACTCTTCATTTCTATCGGGAAATGCATCCAGGAAATGGAAGTTTGCGATAGTCTCTCTCTTCTAAAGAAACCTCACTTACTCCAGTATAATGTCCAGATGACCCCTATTTCACTTTTACCTTTCTTTGCGAAATTAACGAAAAGAATGGTAAATATACCACTGACACTTTTTGGAAACTAATCAACGTTTCTAAATAAGGCATTCAGGGGCATATTATCAACAAATAGCGATATTTATCGGTAAGTAGGGTTAGCGGCAATATTTTTATCGCCGCGCATCACCGGTTTTTATCGCTGAGATAACTTGCTATTAGCAAGGTTTATCTCAAAAGCGATAAAAATCAGGCGAAATGCGTGAATATCGCTGAGAATACAGCGATATTCACGCATTAGCGACGAAATTCTCTTAGCCATGTTATCCACCTCCCATTGGATAACATGGCTAAGAACGGGTCTGAGCAGGCGTTAGTTTTTGGCGATAGCAGGAATATTTCCATCGCTACGCCTGCCTTGCTAATAGGCGATAGCGACGTTAGCGACTGCTTTCAGTCGCTAACAGGTTGGGTACGCCCACTTTGCATGTCATTAGCGATAAATATCGCTGACATGCAAAGCAGGCCCCAAACCGCTTTCTATCGCCCCAAAGCTGTCGCTAACATCATTTAGCGACTGCTTGCTAATAGAGCGATAGAATTATCGCCGCTTAGCGGCTGAAAACAGCCACTAAATCGGCGATAATTGCCTATCGCCACCCTTGGTAATATGCCCCATAATGGCTAAGAACTGGTCTGAGCAGGTGTTCGTTTTTGGAGATATTCGTGCTTAGCGCGAATATTTCCATCACTACGCCTGTGTTGGTAATAGGCGATAGCGAAATTAGCGACTGCTTTCAGTCGCTAACAGGTTGGGTACGCCCACTTTGCATGTCATTAGCGATAAATATCGCTGACATGCAAAGCGGGCCCAAACCGCTCGCTATTGCCTACAAGCTGTCGCTAACTGCTGTTAGCGACAGCTTGCTAATAGGGCAATAGTATTATCGCCACTTAGCGGCCGAAAGCGTCTGCTAAAGCGGCAAAAATTGCCTATCGCCCCCCCTTGATAATATGCCCCTCAGTTTCCCGGAAGGGCCAAAACGGCCCTGGCCGCAGTTACAGACAACATCCGGTTCCTTCAGGACGATAGTGGAGTGGGGGCTTTGATTTTCTCACTCTCCATTTTGCCGCACAGTTTAACCACAGCCGGGATTCCTCGTACAGTCCACGAAGATTTACTTTTTTTTTTCAGGATCATACTCAATTATTGTGCTTAGCCAAATATAGATCTGCGGCCAAGGCAATGCTCACTGGTGGCCACGGGATACATTTTTAGTCCCGCACTAATGTGGCTCCTCTTGCCCATCTTTTTGACTCGTATGGCATTTCTTTCCACACTTACGTGGACAACAACACCCAGCTGTTTGTTAGGTAAGATGGAAACTCGAGACAGGCTGATCAAAATCTTTTCTCTTGCCTGAATACGTCTCCAGGTGGATGAAATATAAGTCACTGACACATGGCAGCAATAAACGGAACTCGTTTTTCTTCAGCACTCTGCTCCTTGATCTAAGAAAAGGTGGCCTGAAACTCTGGGAATTTGGCCATCCCCTTGACACCAAGCCAGAATTCTATGAGATATAATTAACTCCAATCTGTTTTTCGAGGAACACACTCATTCTATTCCCACCTCCTCTTTCCGGTTATTAAGTACCACCATAAAAGTCATTCCTTTTTTGCCACCACCATATAGGAAGGATTTGGTGCAACCCTTATCATGTCCAGAATAACCACTGCAACTCTTTGTTGGTTGATTTGCCAAATATCTTCTGCAGAGATTGGAACTTGATCAAAATACAGCGGCATTTGAGATTTTGGGATTAAAGAGTGGTTCCCCTATTACAAATCATCTGCAGAAGCTTTATTGGATGCCAATTTCTAAAAGATGCTAATTTAAAGCATTATGCCTATGTCAGAAGGCAATATGCAAGACCTATTTACGAACATACATGTCTCCTATGTTTACCTGTGTGAGAAATTTGGTTGTTGATTGAGTGGAGTGAAAACCCTGCTCAAGAAGCCACCACATTCCCTTTCATGGTAAACCACAAAAGTCACTAAATTAACACATGCTTAACCCTCGGGCAGCTTGGAACAAAAAGCCTTGGAGGCAATGTGTAAAGTATTTATACAGCACACCAACTGCAATAAAGTGAAAACAAGATGCAAAAAAACCCCACACCATTTTAGAAAAATAAAGTACATTTTAATAAATTATTTGACACCAAAACAACAAACATGCAATCAGTAGAACCAGTGATATGAAATTCTAAAGGTTTAGGTAGAATAGTGCTTAAAAGTATAAAGCACTCTGGTTAACTGGTCACGCGGGACCGGGGAAAAGTCACAAGTTCAGGCTGACCACAATGGTGCACGGCCAGATACAGGGACCAGGTTAGTCCTGCTGAGAAATGTATCTTAAATCCTGGTTGCTGAGTGTTGTGCCGCTGCGGTCCCAAGAAGTGATGCGAGGTCCACCTTCAAAGATGTGTCATGCAGCAGCGCTTCAAATGACTGCAAGGGTTGCAATGCAGACTTGCGTCAAGGCTGCATTGGTTCAGATGAGAGGCTGCGAGGTCCATGTCAAGGATGTTTAACACAGCAGCAGCTCCAATGAGCTGTGCAGGTTACAATGCAGGCTTGCGTCGGGGCTGTATCATGCTGCATCGGTTCCAGTGGGGCTCTGCGAAGAGATGCGTCGGGTTTGCGTTGTACTGCATCAGTTCTGATGAGACCACAGCTGGGCAGGCAGAGCACGTTAGCCCTACTTCCAAGCTCTAGGACTGAAGGTGCTCCACTTGAGGGGTTAGAACTCATAGCAAGCAGAGTCCTGGTACAGGGTTCAAGATGGTTGGAGCCTTTTCTTTCTCTGAGGCTCTGATCAGGGGGCCAGCCAACTAGCCCATGGAGTCACACTGGTTATCCTGAGCTCAAGGTGCAGGTTTTCTCCTTCTCACTCAGGAAGCCAGGCAGTAGGGCAACAGGGCAGTCCTTTTAGCAGCAGAGAAGCGCAGAAGTCCTTCTTCCGTGTCTTCCACAGATCCAGAAGTTAGCTGAAGAGTGGGTCTGAGGGCCCAGTATTTATACCTAGCACCCACAGAGGTGTCTGGAATTTTCTGCCACCCTGCCCTGGTCTCAGTCTGTCTGGGCCTGGGGCACAATAGGCTAGTGTGAAGTCCTTTGTATGTGAGCGGAGCCAGTGCCTTTAAAGTGCAAGTGTGGTAGGTGACAGTTCCGCCCCCCTATCAAGTCAGAGACTGCCCATCCTACCAGCACCCCTCTATTTGTAATGCTGCCTAGAAGGAATGCACAAAGGCCAACTGGCAAATACATCTAGTCATGTGATTCAGGGACGGGCTGCAGGTACCAAATGGTCAGGACAAGAAACTGGCAACTTTCTAAAAGTGGCATTTTCAGAATTGTGACTGAATGTCCAACTTTTGATGAGTAATCACTAGTTGGTTAGATCGTGCACTGCCTTAGATTGGAGTAGTTCGTCTGTTCTGCCGTGCTCCTGGGAATCACTCCCCGCTCAGGAGTGTAATTAGTAATCAATATGGTCGCAACCCCACCTCCTTGGGGTGTCTCCCTGGGCACAGGTCCAATTGCTGCGTCTACAGCCAAAATAAACACTCTTTTTAAATCATTTCTTGCATAAACTCCTTTGATGTTTTAAGTGTTGGTTTCACAATTATTTCATTTGCGTTAAAAAAAACTTCATATCCCAAAATGCATCACATCTGGATAGTTCAATACAACATAATTTCCTTTATCCCTATGCATTTTGGCATGATGCCTTCTTCAGGGGAATGTCTATGGAAAGCAAAAGTAACGTTCCTTTAATCAGGGGATTCTCCACCCAAAAATATATTCACCACCATATTAGTTGTGGTTTCTTTAAAGTCAGTCAGTCAAAATAGGCTTTATTTCGATATGAGTATATCTTTAAAAGCATCACAATACAGTTTTAAAATACATAAAACACCTTATTGAAATACATATGAAGCATTATTTCATGAATATAACACTTATACAAAAATCGAAATACAAAATACAAATAGCGGCAATAATTTACATAAAATAGTCATACAATCTCGATTAAACAATGTAAGAAAGCCTTTTGGACCTGATCAACCAAGCCCAGTTAAAAAACTTCGCCAAGCCACAGACAAGTAGGGGCCGTGTATCCGATTTCAGAATGCGTAAGGCCTCACCACAATGTCTTGTACCTAATTCATTGCAGAGGGGTTTCAACCACCTAATACGAGGGGCATTGTATGCGGGGCATAAAAAAAGAAGATGGAGAACTGTCTCGACCATGGTCTCACAGAATGGGCAGAATGGGATGGTCTGTGCTGGGGGCTTCCATCTGGCAGTCAGTTCGTGGACAGGCAGCACTCCGACTCTAAATTTAAAATATAGAGCCCTATAAAAGTGCCTATATGTTGTGTTCGCTCTTAGTGATGTTGTTAACTATTATGTGTGAAAGTCGGTGTGCGATTAATAAACGTGCCTCCTGAAAGCCATGCTTGCCCACTATTGTCGGATAAGGGGTGGTGATGAACAGAGTGCCTGAATTAAGCAGACCACTCTTACCCAGTCCAAAGATCAGGGCTTGATCCATCACCGTTTTTTAGCTCACTGCACCATCCCAGCTCAGAACTTGGCTATATGCAAATTAGTCTGTTCCTGTCCCAGTGCATGATGGGAACAGGGCAAACCAAACTACCAAGCCAATTCTTGTACTGGGAAGGAAACAAGCTTCCGGGAACCGGTTTCTGCCATTTCAGGCGTCGTCGGCCCGGCTTGCTTGAATCCTGATGGTGCAATGAGCAAGGGACTCACATCTGAGTATACCCTTCCACGCTTATGGTGGACAAAATGATTCAGAAAAGGGGGTGGTGATGAACAGAGTGCCTGAATTAAGCAGACCACTCTTACCCAGTCCAAAGATCAGGGCTTGATCCATCACCGTTTTTTAGCTCACTGCACCATCCCAGCTCAGAACTTGGCTATATGCAAATTAGTCTGTTCCTGTCCCAGTGCATGATGGGAACAGGGCAAACCAAACTACCAAGCCAATTCTTGTACTGGGAAGGAAACAAGCTTCCGGGGACCGGTTTCTGCCATTTCAGGCGTCGTCGGCCCGGCTTGCTTGAATCCTGATGGTGCAATGAGCAAGGGACTCACATCTGAGTATACCCTTCCACGCTTATGGTGGACAAAATGATTCAGAAAAGGGGGTGGTGATGAACAGAGTGCCTGAATTAAGCAGACCACTCTTACCCAGTCCAAAGATCAGGGCTTGATCCATCACCGTTTTTTAGCTCACTGCACCATCCCAGCTCAGAACTTGGCTATATGCAAATTAGTCTGTTCCTGTCCCAGTGCATGATGGGAACAGGGCAAACCAAACTACCAAGCCAATTCTTGTACTGGGACGGAAACAAGCTTCCGGGGACCGGTTTCTGCCATTTCAGGCGTCGTCGGCCCGGCTTGCTTGAATCCTGATGGTGCAATGAGCAAGGGACTCACATCTGAGTATACCCTTCCACGCTTATGGTAGACAAAATGATTCAGAAAAGGGGGTGGTGATGAACAGAGTGCCTGAATTAAGCAGACCACTCTTACCCAGTCCAAAGATCAGGGCTTGATCCATCACCGTTTTTTAGCTCACTGCACCATCCCAGCTCAGAACTTGGCTATATGCAAATTAGTCTGTTCCTGTCCCAGTGCATGATGGGAACAGGGCAAACCAAACTACCAAGCCAATTCTTGTACTGGGAAGGAAACAAGCTTCCGGGGACCGGTTTCTGCCATTTCAGGCGTCGTCGGCCCGGCTTGCTTGAATCCTGATGGTGCAATGAGCAAGGGACTCACATCTGAGTATACCCTTCCACGCTTATGGTGGACAAAATGATTCAGAAAAGGGGGTGGTGATGAACAGAGTGCCTGAATTAAGCAGACCACTCTTACCCAGTCCAAAGATCAGGGCTTGATCCATCACCGTTTTTTAGCTCACTGCACCATCCCAGCTCAGAACTTGGCTATATGCAAATTAGTCTGTTCCTGTCCCAGTGCATGATGGGAACAGGGCAAACCAAACTACCAAGCCAATTCTTGTACTGGGAAGGAAACAAGCTTCCGGGGACCGGTTTCTGCCATTTCAGGCGTCGTCGGCCCGGCTTGCTTGAATCCTGATGGTGCAATGAGCAAGGGACTCACATCTGAGTATACCCTTCCACGCTTATGGTGGACAAAATGATTCAGAAAAGGGGGTGGTGATGAACAGAGTGCCTGAATTAGGCAGACCACTCTTACCCAGTCCAAAGATCAGGGCTTGATCCATCACCGTTTTTTAGCTCACTGCACCATCCCAGCTCAGAACTTGGCTATATGCAAATTAGTCTGTTCCTGTCCCAGTGCATGATGGGAACAGGGCAAACCAAACTACCAAGCCAATTCTTGTACTGGGAAGGAAACAAGCTTCCGGGGACCGGTTTCTGCCATTTCAGGCGTCGTCGGCCCGGCTTGCTCGAATCCTGATGGTGCAATGAGCAAGGGACTCACATCTGAGTATACCCTTCCACGCTTATGGTGGACAAAATGATTCAGAAAAGGGGGTGGTGATGAACAGAGTGCCTGAATTAAGCAGACCACTCTTACCCAGTCCAAAGATCAGGGCTTGATCCATCACCGTTTTTTAGCTCACTGCACCATCCCAGCTCAGAACTTGGCTATATGCAAATTAGTCTGTTCCTGTCCCAGTGCATGATGGGAACAGGGCAAACCAAACTACCAAGCCAATTCTTGTACTGGGAAGGAAACAAGCTTCCGGGGACCGGTTTCTGCCATTTCAGGCGTCGTCGGCCCGGCTTGCTTGAATCTTGATGGTGCAATGAGCAAGGGACTCACATCTGAGTATACCCATCCACACTTATGGTGGACAAAATGATTCAGAAAAGGGGGTGGTGATGAACAGAGTGCCTGAATTAAGCAGACCACTCTTACCCAGTCCAAAGATCAGGGCTTGATCCATCACCGTTTTTTAGCTCACTGCACCATCCCAGCTCAGAACTTGGCTATATGCAAATTAGTCTGTTCCTGTCCCAGTGCATGATGGAAACAGGGCAAACCAAACTACCAAGCCAATTCTTGTACTGGGAAGGAAACAAGCTTCCGGGGACCGGTTTCTGCCATTTCAGGCGTCGTCGGCCCGGCTTGCTTGAATCCTGATGGTGCAATGAGCAAGGGACTCACATCTGAGTATACCCTTCCACGCTTATGGTGGACAAAATGATTCAGAAAAGGGGGTGGTGATGAACAGAGTGCCTGAATTAAGCAGACCACTCTTACCCAGTCCAAAGATCAGGGCTTGATCCATCGCCGTTTTTTAGCTCACTGCACCATCCCAGCTCAGAACTTGGCTATATGCAAATTAGTCTGTTCCTGTCCCAGTGCATGATGGGAACAGGGCAAACCAAACTACCAAGCCAATTCTTGTACTGGGAAGGAAACAAGCTTCCGGGGACCGGTTTCTGCCATTTCAGGCGTCGTCGGCCCGGCTTGCTTGAATCCTGATGGACATGAGTCCCTTGCTCACTGCTCCATCAGGATTCAAGCAAGCCGGGCCGACGACGCCTGAAATGGCAGAAACAGGTCCCCGGAAGCTTGTCTCCTTTCTGGTGAAGAATTGGCTTGGTAGTTTGGTCTGCCCTGTTCCCATGATGCACTGGGCCAGGGACAGACTAATTTGCATATAGCCAGGTTCTGAACTGGGATGGGGCAGTGAGCTAAATAACGGTGATGGATCAAGCCCTGATCTTTGGACTGGGTAAGAGTGGTCTGCTTAATTCAGACACTCTGTTCATCACCGCCCCCTTTTCTGAATCATTTTGTCCACCTTAAGCGTGGAAGGGTATACTCAGACATGAGTCCCTTGCTCACTGCTCCATCAGGATTCAAGCAAGCTGGGCCGACGACGCCTGAAATGGCAGAAACCGGTCCCCGGAAGCTTGTCTCCTTTCTGGTGAAGAATTGGCTTGGTAGTTTGGTCTGCCCTGTTCCCATGATGCACTGGGCCAGGGACAGACTAATTTGCATATAGCCAGGTTCTGAACTGGGATGGGGCAGTGAGCTAAATAACGGTGATGGATCAAGCCCTGATCTTTGGACTGGGTAAGAGTGGTCTGCTTAATTCAGACACTCTGTTCATCACCACCCCCTTTTCTGAATCATTTTGTCCACCATAAGCGTGGAAGGGTATACTCAGACATGAGTCCCTTGCTCACTGCTCCATCAGGATTCAAGCAAGCCGGGCCGACGACGCCTGAAATGGCAGAAAACGGTCCCCGGAAGCTTGTCTCCTTTCTGGTGAAGAATTGGCTTGGTAGTTTGGTCTTGTGATGTATTCCTATAGGTACTGTATCGATTCCCCTATTCCTGACCCTGGTCTGGTTAATAATTAACTAGCAGCCATCTAACGGTGCAAAAACCGTTATCTGATTAAGCCACACCACGGCACAGAAGCGCGTTATCTGATTAGGTCATAACGCATGCCATCTAATTAGACAAGCGATATTCCTCCAGCCCCTGATAAGGCATACGGAGTTCTCAAAACAAATCAAACCTACAGCGACCTGGGAAATTCCCATAACCATTGTTTTGATTTCACCGAGAACTTCAGCAAAAGAATGTGCGAACGAGCCCGTTCATATGACATCCTTATTGACGTATATATGTCCATCCTTACGTCAATCTCGGCACCTTTCAGGTATAAATATTACCGACATTGCCTTAAGCAAACACATGCGTTGGTGACGAGATCGGAGCAGCGAGACGTGCTGAGGAGCCCAGCAGAGAGCGAAGCCCACAGGCGCTGCCCCGCCTTCCTGACGCGCTGAGAACGAGACGCTGCCTTTCTCCTGCTGAGAAATCCAGCTCCGGCACTTCCAAGCAGCCCTCGCAGGCAGCTGGAATATCAAGACCCGGGATAAGAGATACCAGCCCTCCATCATTCTATATCTCAGGTACAGAACTGAATAACCCCTTGCAGAGAATTCTCGAATCAGTCCCTTGGCAAACAAACTTAACTTAAACTGCTACTTATCTACTCCCGCCCACGTATTAGGCTTAGGTCAGGTACACTGGGGTAGGCGTGGTTAGAAGCACCAGTTGAGTACGATTAGTCAAATGTATATATGTATGTATATATTTTATCCATTTTAAAGTATCATATGGCTCAGAAACCATATCAATGCTTTTACAGTATTATTTTATAATTCTGTCTTTACTGTATGCACTTTACTTAACTACAAGTATTGCAATAATAGCGATTCATTTCTCTTGTATGAGAAAAGAGACTGATCAATAAATAACATCTTTTATTGAACACGCCCGTCTCTTCCTTTTCTCTACAATCTGGTGAAACTAAGAATGCACTGAACTGACTGAGTAAAATAAGTTGTCTTTTGTTTTCACACGACTCTAGAGATACACTCTTGATTAGGGGAGAGCAAAGTTGTCATGTTCTATGGTTGTCAGAAACGAAATCCCTTCTTGTCTATCCAGGGAGGTTAAAATCCTCCTTGCCTATTCGAGAAAGTTTCTAGTGAACTCTGAGCTAGCTGGCAAACACAAAACTTTAAGTCTAATATCGTCGGTAGAAGACCTAGTTAACCTCTGCCCTAGGTCTATACTATTGAAGATATTATTCCAATGCGCAGATCCTATTGAGATAATAGGAACTACACTACAGTCTGCCCTGTTCCCATGATGCACTGGGCCAGGGACAGACTAATTTGCATATAGCCAGGTTCTGAACTGGGATGGGGCAGTGAGCTAAATAACGGTGATGGATCAAGCCCTGATCTTTGGACTGGGTAAGAGTGGTCTGCTTAATTCAGACACTCTGTTCATCACCACCCCCTTTTCTGAATCATTTTGTCCACCATAAGCGTGGAAGGGTATACTCAGACATGAGTCCCTTGCTCACTGCTCCATCAGGATTCAAGCAAGCCGGGCCGACGACGCCTGAAATGGCAGAAACCGGTCCCCGGAAGCTTGTCTCCTTTCTGGTGAAGAATTGGCTTGGTAGTTTGGTCTGCCCTGTTCCCATGATGCACTGGGCCAGGGACAGACTAATTTGCATATAGCCAGGTTCTGAACTGGGATGGGGCAGTGAGCTAAATAACGGTGATGGATCAAGCCCTGATCTTTGGACTGGGTAAGAGTGGTCTGCTTAATTCAGACACTCTGTTCATCACCACCCCCTTTTCTGAATCATTTTGTCCACCATAAGCGTGGAAGGGTATACTCAGACATGAGTCCCTTGCTCACTGCTCCATCAGGATTCAAGCAAGCCGGGCCGACGACGCCTGAAATGGCAGAAACCGGTCCCCGGAAGCTTGTCTCCTTTCTGGTGAAGAATTGGCTTGGTAGTTTGGTCTGCCCTGTTCCCATGATGCACTGGGCCAGGGACAGACTAATTTGCATATAGCCAGGTTCTGAACTGGGATGGGGCAGTGAGCTAAATAACGGTGATGGATCAAGCCCTGATCTTTGGACTGGGTAAGAGTGGTCTGCTTAATTCAGACACTCTGTTCATCACCACCCCCTTTTCTGAATCATTTTGTCCACCATAAGCGTGGAAGGGTATACTCAGACATGAGTCCCTTGCTCACTGCTCCATCCGGATTCAAGCAAGCCGGGCCGACAACGCCTGAAATGGCAGAAACCGGTCCCCGGAAGCTTGTCTCCTTTCTGGTGAAGAATTGGCTTGGTAGTTTGGTCTGCCCTGTTCCCATGATGCACTGGGCCAGGGACAGACTAATTTGCATATAGCCAGGTTCTGATTTGGGATGGGGCAGTGAGCTAAATAACGGTGATGGATCAAGCCCTGATCTTTGGACTGGGTAAGAGTGGTCTGCTTAATTCAGACACTCTGTTCATCACCACCCCCTTTGCTGAATAATTTTGTCCACCATAAGCGTGGAAGGGTATACTCAGACATGAGTCCCTTGCTCACTGCTCCATCAGGATTCAAGCAAGCCGGGCCGACGACGCCTGAAATGGCAGAAACCGGTCCCCGGAAGCTTGTCTCCTTTCTGGTGAAGAATTGGCTTGGTAGTTTGGTCTGCCCCGTTCCCATGATGCACTGGGCCAGGGACAGACTAGTTTGCATATAGCCAGGTTCTGAACTGGGATGGGGCAGTGAGCTAAATAACGGTGATGGATCAAGCCCTGATCTTTGGACTGGGTAAGAGTGGTCTGCTTAATTCAGACACTCTGTTCATCACCACCCCCTTTTCTGAATCATTTTGTCCACCATAAGCGTGGAAGGGTATACTCAGACATGAGTCCCTTGCTCACTGCTCCATCAGGATTCAAGCAAGCCGGGCCGACGACGCCTGCAATAGCAGAAACCGGTCCCCGGAAGCTTGTCTCCTTTCTGGTGAAGAATTGACTTGGTAGTTTGGTCTGCCCTGTTCCCATGATGCACTGGGCCAGGGACAGACTAATTTGCATATAGCCAGGTTCTGAACTGGGATGGGGCAGTGAGCTAAATAACGGTGATGGATCAAGCCCTGATCTTTGGACTGGGTAAGAGTGGTCTGCTTAATTCAGACACTCTGTTCATCACCACCCCCTTTTCTTAATAATTTTGTCCACCATAAGCGTGGAAGGGTATACTCAGACATGAGTCCCTTGCTCACTGCTCCATCAGGATTCAAGCAAGCCGGGCCGACGACGCCTGAAATGGCAGAAACCGGTCCCCGGAAGCTTGTCTCCTTTCTGGTGAAGAATTGGCTTGGTAGTTTGGTCTGCCCTGTTCCCATGATGCACTGGGCCAGGGACAGACTAATTTACATATAGCCAGGTTCTGAACTGGGATGGGGCAGTGAGCTAAATAACGGTGATGGATCAAGCCCTGATCTTTGGACTGGGTAAGAGTGGTCTGCTTAATTCAGACACTCTGTTCATCACCACCCCCTTTTCTGCCCACTATTGTCGGCGTGTTGATAGTGCCTGCGTGGTTTTCGAAATGGCTATATTATAACATGCGGCGCTATCGTTTATCATGCTACCTCTGCGTGCCGATTTTTATCAAAAGTGCCTTCCCATGCAGGAAACCCACAGCCCCTTAATGGGATAGCTTACCGGTTTTTCAAAACAACGCGCTCCTCTCCTCTGAAGCTGCCGCGTGTGTGTGTGTTTAATCGCGTCTACCAGTTAAGTGGAAGTTACGCGTGGCGTTCTTACGTGATGTCATAAACATAGAAAGTAGACTAGTGGACGTGTGCTCAGCGCTGCTCTATCGCTCAATAAAGTTTTTACTTCAGTGGTATTCATATGTTGAAGTGGTCTAACACTGCTATTCAAAATAGTATCTGGGCTCAACGACTTAATAACATAATAAAAAAAAGCCTTTAAATCGCGCTGGTGTGCAATGTGTTTCTAAGGTACAACATATCATAGTGCATGATTCATGCTAAAGGTCTAACAATTATTAACAGCTAGCAGTCAGGTAAGTGAATTATAAAAACAATTGCTATATGCATTATTTGCGGATATACATTCAAGGCATATCGCCAGGTATCATGGTAAATATCAACCTCTGATTTATAAGTAACATTGAAATTCTACTATTTCGTTCATTCCATTCGGCTTAAGGGTGTTCGATTGGTGAATCTAGTGGTTTTCTCTTTGAAGTAGGGTGTTTCTATTATCTTTCCTTTCTTCTTTTTCAATGATTTCTAGAACACAAGCTTTTAATTGGCTGATATGATGTTGTGCTTCAATGAAATGAGTGCCTACCGTAAATTTCATTAATTTCGTCCTGCTGTTGCTTTTATGCTCATTCATTCGAGTTTTCAATTTCCGTTCCGATTGTCCTATGTAGGCTTTCCCACATGGGCACTGAAGCATATATATGATATTGGAAGTATCACATGTTGCGTTAACTTGTAATTTGATTTTTTGCCTTTCATAGGATGAGTGATGTAAGCTCCTCTGATAATGTTGTTGCAATTGTTGCAATTCCAACATGGGATAGATCCGCTATAGGACGTTTTATCAATATTTTTTATAGGGTGCCTTATTATTTCACCTATGTTTTTGGCCCTGGTGTACACGAAGAAAAGTTCTTGCTCAAATATGTTTCTGAAATCCTGTTCCATTTGTAAAAGAATCCAATGTCTCTTCACTATTATTTTGTAATGCTGGCTCATGGTTGAATATTTGCATACGCATGTCATTCTATCTTCCTTTGTTGTGGGTTGTATGGGTAATAGATCTGGTCTTTTTTTGTTTTTTACTCGATTGGTGGCTTGTGTTAATAGATCTTCCGGATATCCTCTCTGTCTGAATCTCTGTATCATATTTTCAGATTGCTCCACTTTCTTCATGGGGTCTGAGACGATCCTCTTTATTCTCAACAATTGAGGGTATGGTAAATGCTGCTTTAGTGGTTGCGGGTGAAAGCTGTCATAAGCTAAGGTGTTATTTCTGTCAGTAGGTTTTCTGAATAGGTTTGTATCAAAACCTGTAGGAATTTTGGTAATTTTTACATCCAAAAAGTTAATGGTGTGCTCCTGTATCTCAAATGCAAACTGTATCCTCTCATCAATAGAATTCAGTTTATGGATCGTAAATACAATTGTATTTGATTTTTCCATGGTACAGTATTCAAGATGTGCTCTTCTTCATAATAATTCATGAAGATATTTGCGTATGTGGGCACTGCACAGTTGCCCATAGATGAACAGCTCTTTTGCAAATACCAGCTGTCCTACCACTTAAAATAACTGTGCATTAAGGTGAATTCCAAAAGTTCCATCAAAAACACTTTTATTCCTTCATCATATTCTGTTTGAAGTAATGCTTTCTCAATGGCTTCAATGCCTTGTTGGTGTGGGAAGGATGTGTATAGGGACTTCACATCAATAGTGCAAAGTATTGTGGGTTCTTCTCCTGTTATTTTGGTTTCTCCAAGTTTGTTAAGGAAATTTGTAGTGTCCTTAAGGAATGACCTCATCCTTAGTACACATGGTTGCACATAGCGATCTAAAAATGTGCCCCCGGCTCGTGTAAACTTCCTCGTGTCGACACTATGGGACGGCATGGTGGTTTTATGGGATCCTTATGAATTTTTGCCACCATGTAAAGGGTAGGGCTTTTAGGATTGCTTAATATAGGTATTCTCATCCTGTAGATGTAGATTGTGGCGCAGGGCAGCACAGCTGCACTGCCCTGTATCACAGTCAAAGGGCAGGAATGCACTGTATTTATCCAATATGGCACATTACTGTCTTTTACCCCTGTGCTGGCATTATTTTGGTAGCCTAGTGCCAACGCAGGCACCCTTACAGCAATGTGCAAGGATGCCTGGGTTGAAAGTAGGATTATTTTTAGTTTTTGGGAGAAAGGGGCACCTTCCTGCACAAAAACAATCCATAGAGTTGGTTTCTTCTTTCTATGTGTGATGCAGAATGTAAACATATTTTTCCTCGTTACGCCTTAACTGGGAGGAGTATATTTTTGGCGCATTCCCATGTTTACCAGGTTTGCAAATCTGGGAATGCGTCAAAAACCAAGGGATTTGCGTGGTAAGACCCACTGCATTGTTCGTGGAACACCTCCCTTGCTAAGAGTAATGCATCACCACCAATTTGCGCTGCGCTTCATTACTACAGATTTTCTTAATCCATTCAAATCCACACAAAGCTGCTTTGCAGTGTTTCATAAATATGACTTGGAGCGTTGCTTTGTGCATGTACTACGTAGTGCAGTGCAAGCATGACGCAAAGCGCTCAAAAACATGCCCCAAAATGTGCACGATGAAGTGTAGCTGTGCTGCAAACTCACAGAGCACATATTGCTGCACATTTATGATTTCTGCCAGTGAAATAGTGGAAATAGTGGCCAGAGACCCCTCGCCTGAACCACACCTCCCTCCAATTCAACCGAATCAATGACAAAACATTACTATTTTCCCATGGGTAAAAAGGTCATGTTTATTAGCAATCTCACACAATCATGACAATCATAAAAATTATTCCCGACAGGACGAGTGAAGAGATTTACACCCGCGCAGTTTCAAGACACATATAGGATAAACGGCTTTTGGAAGTACAAGCATGCCTGGTCTAGCGACGGGATTAATAGTCAGCTTACTAAAGTTGTGTTGGCATCAGGATGCATGAATGAAGGTTTTGTCCCCCCTCTTTTCTGTTTTAGTGTTGCCCATCCAAGAGGTAGAACCATTAAGGGTAAGGGAACCAGATAATTTGCCCCAAAGTTGTTTTGTTAAAAAGGGAAAGCACCCAGAAGACTGACATGACCCTGTCATTCTTCCTTTTTTCAGCTACGTGGTCCTGATGAGAACTCCCCCTACTTAGGGAGTTTGAAACGCGTAGACCAATTCTTCGCACAGCATTTAGGAATATGAGAATGAAAATGACAACTTAGTGAAAAGACCAATTGAATTCCCATTGCTGTTTGTTGTAAATATTTGTATAGAATTTTTGTGAATGGTTTTTTTAACTGTATAGTGGATGAATGGATGGTTGAATGAATGTGATGAATGTAAGAAAGAAGACGTGATTTCATTTTTGCTTTTGATATTTTTAAGCAACATACGTGAAATTTGCAAATTTTGTAAAAACTGTAAAAATGTGTCTTGATATGTAAAAACAAAATTAAAATAATTGATTCATTTCAGATGGAACGAGAGGTCTATGGAACATATTGTTTAATTGAATATGTTTCCTTCCCTAAAGAAAAAGGTGGAATAGTGTGGCGGTATTGGTAAAAATGTTGTTATATAATCATAAAAATCAAGCACGAAAATGTAAACGATTTGAGAATCAAGTTAATATTTAACAAGCATATAAGAAAATATGTGAATAACACTTCACCAAAAATTTGTGCTAACAATAGCAATTATTGTACCAGACATCTATTTACAGCAGAGCCATGCAATGGCGTGTGTGACATGTCCTGGTGGTGAATTACAGTGTATTTCGTTTTTCACCACTGCAAGGCTATCTGTCCCATAGGAAAGAATGGGAGTTTTACTCATAACATCTTATAAGCATAACTTCCCATTGGGACAAGATAGGGAAATGGAGTTTAGTATGCCTGGACTCAAAGTGTAAAAATTAATCTTTTAGTAAAGATGATTTTTATGTTCTGTGTTTGAAAATAACACTTTTAGAAAGTAGGTATTTTCTTGCTTAGCCATCCTGTGTGCCTCTGCTGGGTTTGTGTATTGACTGTCTGGCTTTGGAGTGACAGGGGCTGGGGATGTGCATTTTCTTTCGAAAGCCACTGGAGGGGATCGAGGTGTGTCCTGCCTTTCCTGGATGAGCCAGGGCTGGGCTGAATAGACCTGGGCCACATTTAGAGTAGTGGGGTGAGATTTCCTTGCACCTGAACGGGCCTGGTCTGCCTTGGACGATGCTGTCTCCACCTCCTGCCAGGAAGCCAGGCCAGAGTGGAGAGAGCTGGTTTGGGCTGGCCACAGATACTCTTTGCCCCAAAAGAACAAAGAGAAATGCAGTAGAAATATTGGGGCCCAGATCCCAGAACCTTTGATCTCGCTGGAATCAAGGACCCTGCCAAGAAGAAGAAGAGTTGGAAGAGCTGCCAGGAGGAGTACTGCCCCTTTGTTGTGTTGTTGCTTTGTTGGGTTGGCCAGCAGTTCCTGTTTCTGCTTTGACAAGTGAAAGCACAGGACTGAACTTTCTTTTATTTGTGCTGAGTATCACCAAGGGCTTGAAGTAGAGCTTGCCTCCGGTTTTCAAGTCTCAGGAACTGCAAAGACTTCACCAATGTTTGGGTACCGCTTCTGGAACAGTTGTACCAATTGCCACAGAGAACGGAAAAGCAAACAACTCTGTCAATGACTCCGTCGCTGGCTCCATGTCCTGAAGGTACTAAAAGGCACCGCCACATCTCGCAGCACAACGCTGGTCTCACCGACAACGACGACTGACGATGACGCCACTGACCCACTGCTTGCACTGTGACCTGTGGGCACCACACTCCGTCAAGGCTTCGATGAAGAGAGCTCACAATAACCATAGGGATGCACTCCTTGAACCAAAGGTCACGCCTGCAGATGACCTTTCAACGAAGAGAATTACCTGCATGAATACCTTTTGCAGCTACTCGAATGCCCTTAAGAAAAGCATCTTAAAAAACTGGAAGGTACTGAAAGTAGATGGCAAGACACTACCCCACCACTATTTGCGTTTAAACGAAGTAACAACATTAAAGATCAGTTGGTGCACACTCGTTCCAGAGATAAAAATTACGCCATTGGAGGGGTGAGTATATGGGGTCTACCACCAGTGAAGGGACTTTTCCCGTGTGGAAGTTGCTCCGTGTGCCCTTTGACCAATCACCAGACAGAAGTAGATATAGGCACATCTACGCCCTGGGTGTTAAACAAACACACTAATTGCAACTCTGAGCGGGTTATCTATTTGATAACATGCCCGTGCCAAAAAAGATACGTGGGCATGACTTCGCGAAAAATCAAAGTAAGGATCTCTGAGCACAGGAGCACCATTCGGTGTAACAAGATCACAACTAAACTCACGAGTCACTACATTACAGCAGGGCAAACAGACACTGAGCTCCATTGGGTTATTCTTGAGAAACCATACATCCCGTCACATGTCACTGACATTTAACACTTTCTTTTGCGGAAGGAGCAGAGATGGGTATACAGATTGCAGAGCGACCGCCATGGGTTGAATGATGAGATACCCTGGTTGTCACTCTGAAATCTGGTCAAGAGACTATTAAATATTCCGAATTAAGTCATTTTCTGTGCCTATACACTGGCAGCAAGAATGAAGGGTAGGTATAAAAACACCGTTTTAGTATGGTACTGAGATGTGCAATGCTTGTTGAGCATGTCCTCACATTCCATCCAATTAAATAGGGGATAAGTACCTGAACTCGGGTGCTTTCATGAGACACGTCTGGGGAACCACTTTTGTCCTATCTCCACCGTGCTTCTTTTATTGCACCATGCCGGTGTGAACATGCTTTTTTTCTAGACTCACTTTATTGCAACGTGAGTGAGTTCAGCGCGTACATCAGGGTCACAAACAGGCCACCAAGTGACCGCTGTTACTCTTAGCAACGGGGTAGCGGCTGCTCGTTGTGACATGCGCACTGCGTTCTTTCTTCATGTTTTGTACGCAGGCAACGACAGGGCACCTAGGTAGGACCCTTCCCACGGACGAACGCTTATCGATATCGCAGTTAAAAGACACCGAGATGGCCTACGTCGGTACCTCCGGTCATGTCTCTTTGACCGCCCCGGGGTACAGGCGGATAGGTAAGGCCGTTTCACTTGTTTCTTTTCAACTTTCTGCGATGCGGAGCTATATGGGCTTCTAATTGGAATCCGTGTAAGATTCCCTTCCTAGCGAGACGCTCTGTTTTCTATCTAACAGCTTCGGACTAAGATTTTTTAACCGCAGAAAGCAGTGTCTAAGATTATTGATGTATAACACACTTGCACAGTTGGCTGCGACTACATTATAGAATGGCAAGTTTATTAACTGAAATGCCAAACTCATTGCATGATACAACTGTAAGCTGCTCATTGTAATCTTGGACTGCATATACAAACTGAGTGGAAGAGTTGTTTTTGACCACTAATTGGAGGAGACTATATATTGTGTATATTACACATACCTTTGAGAGTGCTTTGTTTAGCGAGTCAGTTCATTTGAGACACAAGAGTTAGACGACAGATACACATGTCCAGATAAATTATGTCATGGACAATGTTTTCTGTTTGTTTACAGAGCGGGGCCCCCTTCCCTGAGTAGTGACCAGGTAGAGGTGAGGGTAACACCCAATCGATATGGGTAAGTGTGTGTACTGTACAGACCACTTGAAACCTTGAATGGGTTTCACGTAAGCCCTCACATGTGAGAGAGGCTAATTTCTTTTGAGTGAGTGAGTCGTGGGTATTAATATTTTAAAAGAATGTGCACATTTTTTCTTTCAGGTTCCCTGTAATTACTTCCACTTCTGCCTAGTTGGACATTACCGGTGGAGTATATGAAATGTTTTCTTGTGACATTCATCACAGTATAATTTGTTCACTTCTGACATTTTAGCAGCAGCTTTGTTTGTTTGCTTGGTCCTGAGCAATGCCCCGATACTATTAGATTTTTGTGAGGGCAGAAACATGTCGACCTATCACTTTGCATGACTTTTGAAAATCTCAAGTGTCAGCATACTGCTTTTTAACCATGACAAGGGCACTCCAAGAATAAAATTAGTAGAGAGTTCCCCTAGTCATTTTTAACACACATTTGCTTATTATTTAGCGCTGCACCCTTTTTTCCTTCTTTTGCAACCCTCTTCACTTACCATCATAATATGTCTTTGGGTTCCATGTTGTACTCTGAGGAGCCATCAGCCATCCTTTAGCCCTCCAATCAACCAGGGCCTTCCCAGTTAATTCCGAAGACTGGGTTCCCTTGTGAGAGAAGGCCAGATCCAAATGATGATAAGTCACTATTTGTGAATGATGGGTTCTGGCAAGAGAGGTGCTCTTCTCTAGCTAAGGAGGCTGTTGTCTTAACTTTGGACATATATTGACCCTTGCCTTACTCACATCTTTACCTTCTTTCTAGACCCAAGGTGTTGTGTGGTAGTTTAACTGCAAAGACTTCACCAGTGTTTGGGTACCGCTTCTGGAACAGTTGTACCAATTGCCACAGAGAACGGAAAAGCAAACAACTCTGTCAATGACTCCGTCGCTGGCTCCATGTCCTGAAGGTACTAAAAGGCACCGCCACATCTCGCAGCACAACGCTGGTCTCACCGACAACGACGACTGACGATGATGCCACTGAGCCACTGCTTGCACTGTGACCTGTGGGCACCACACTCCGTACCGCCGTACTTCATTTTGCTGGCCTGGTATCACCCACACCGTTGCTACCTGCTGACTAAGACACCCGTGACCACATCGTGGCTGGGGCACCGCTCGTAAGTTTCATGATGCACCGCCTCGTCCCACACAGCAGTCTAGGCCGACCGATGCCAGTACTCGATAACCAGCTCTGTCACTTGCACCGGGACCTGCTAGCACCACAGTGAGCACCCCCTCACTCCACATCATAGCCCTGGTCTTACGGATGGCGCAGGATGACCGTCACCGAGCTGCTGCCTGCACCACGCCTTGAGGGCACCGCGCACGGCACCGCTTCACTTCACATCACAACCGCGATGGTTACAATTTCCGTCACACACCAAGGTATCGGCCGCAACTCAAAAGGTATTTCTTACGAGTCTGTCAACTCCCCGGACTGACGCGGTGAGATGGAAATGTTGGATTCTGTTGTTTACAGCACCTCGGTATCCCTGGGCGGAGCTACCGACTCGAAAAAACGGTGTTCTTCTTGCAATTTGAAGGATTCTTGCAAAGTGCATTTTTTAAAGTAGGGTATGTTAGATTTTTGTCGTTTTGGTCTTGTTTTTGTCCTTTTGTAGTGTTTTCATTGTATTACTGTTGGTTATGTGCAAATGCTTTACACACTGCCTCTGAGATAAGCCTGACTGCTCGTGCTAAGCTACCAAGGGGGTGAGCAGGGGTTATTGTAGGAGTTTAACTCCATTACCCTGACTTGGAAGAAGGGTCCCTACTTGGACAAAGGTACCTACCTCTGCCTACTAGAGACCCCCATTTTTAACACTCCATCAGAATGGAATCCCTCACTTTTTTTCTGGACCACCTTCACCAGGTCATTCGCACCCTGTGTACAACAATTAGGTCCTGGAAACGCAGTACATTGTGTCTTTTGTATCCTCCATCATTTTCCACAACTGAGGGATCTGGAGTCCCCCCATTCAGCACCATCTAATGAAGACATTTCTCAAAGCGGTGGTTTTGGCCTGCGGAGCTGGTGCAACTGGTAAGCTGCATAATGCACAAAGGAGGGACAGAGGACCATTGTGACTTTTGCGGGCAGAACTACTGAAACAAGCAGAGAAAAAGACAAGTTATCAGAGGCAAGGTCAAAAACACATTTTACAATAGTTCCGGGCAGATGTAGTATTTAAAACATACAAAGGATCTTTGCCCAATTCGCTTGACTTTCTGATAGGAAAACCCCACCCCTTGGCTAAGGAAGCTGCCAATAGATTAGACAAGGCAGGACACCAATCCTCCACAGATCCTTCAGGAACTCAGTCATCTACTCCATTGCACAAAGGTGGTAACTCTGAAATTCCTACAACTTGGAGCGCGACAAAGCTTCAGCTGATTTGTTTTGTACACCTAAGACATGTTTGGCTTTAAATAACACACTGAGTTTCAGGCAGATGAGAACCAAGTGTTTCAGGAGCCTCAGGAGAAGCCTGCAAGAGGAGCTTTGCCTGTTGATGACCTCAACCACAGATATATTATCTCACCAAAATACGACACTCCGTCCTACCCCTGAATTTATCTGACCAGATGGTGACTGCCACTACAATGGGAAATAGCTCCAAGAAAGCAACATACTTTGTTATGCCATTCTCATGCCAAGTGGGAGGCTAGTTACCCTGTCACTATCTGCTACCCGGAATTGCCCTAAACACCACGCTGCCTTCTGCATCCATATACACACCCAATTCTTGATTAGAAATTGGCAGTGCTGGACAGACCAACGAGCCATTGAACTGATCTAGGAAGCTGCACAAGATATTTAGGTCTTTGTAAACTGAGCGGACAGCAGTGTGTGACCGTGTTTTGTAGCTAAGCCTGCCATTGATCTAGCTAAGGATCTAGAGAAAGGGTGTGCCATGGGAATGATCCTGAGGGTGAAATTGAGCTGGCCCACCAGTACCTGCAGCTGGCACAGTGTCACCTTCTAGAGGGACAGTACCAAGTTGATTGATTTACTGAACTCCCTTTCTTTCTCCTATGAAACCCGACATTCACTAGCCAAAGAGTCAATCTCAATTCATAGGAAGGTAATACCAGTGGAAAGCCCCACTGTTTTGTCAGCAGCGAGCAAGACTCTCAAACGCTGGGAAAGGTCGATGAATGCCCCCACTAATACTCTGAGGAACCTGGCTGGCCCATGAACATAAAAGCGTCAAGGTAATAAACGACATCTTGACACCCAGTTTGCTCAGTGAAAATCCACTTTGGAAGGGAACTAACCTGCTCAAAATAGGTTCCGGATATAGAGCAGCCCATAGGAAGAGAAGTCATAGTAAAACACACCTTGAAACTGCAAGCCCAGGAGGTGATAATCATCAGGGTTTACCAGCAGGGGGTGGAAGGCAGACTCAATATCACTTTTGCCCAGGAAGGTGCTATGACGAAGATGCAGTAACCCCACAAGTGCTTGATCCACAGAGGCATACTTGACTTAGCACACCCAGGGGTCAATAGTGGCATTAACAAATGTCCCTTTTGGGGCCGACAGGTTATGAATCAACCTGAACTGGCCAGGCTTTGTTGTGGGTACCACGCCCAATTGTGAACATAAAAAAGCATACAGGGGAAGTTCAGAAAATGTACTGTACACAGGGACATCTACTTGAGGAGTTTCTTGGCCACCAAGCCAGTATGAGCCTGGATAGAAATCTGGTTCAGGCAATCAGTAATAGGGGCAACCCAGGAGCTGGGATAGGAAACCAGAGAAGAAACCTAGGTATAAAGTCTGTGCTATCTTTTGGTGTGGGTGGCGATTGAACCAAGGCAACAGTTAATCAATCCTAACTGGTGTGTGTAGGGGCCCTTAACTAGAGGTCTTGTTGTCCTAACCCTTCTCTTTGGCCTTCTTAAGACATTTAAATTCCGGGTGTGAAGCAATTCCATGAAAGGAGCAGACCTGTTTGAATTTGAACGTCCCTGCTGGGTGTGTGCATGCTTTTCTATGAAAGGCCCAACAGGATCTCTTTTTGACTCCGCCACAGTGGTTCTGGCGAAAAGGCTGCTTCAGTTGGATCTTATCATTGACTGATTCCAGCCACACATGTACCTCCATCTGATCCCACCCACTTCCAGGGTCTTCAAACTTGGCCCATCTGTAATCCCAATCGTGGTCAAGCCACACTCTCCCCCCATGCACACAATGAGCTGTAAGGATCCTGTTAGCACACAAAAGCACTGATGCAGCCAATTCAGGCGTCTTCTCCAACATTTCTGTCATATAGATGTTGAAACCAAACAGACAGTTAGTTATAGTCTCCTCAACCTTGGACCTTTTTTCCTTCGCTGTCCACTTGCCCTCCTGTTCACTAGCTTTGAGCTCCCTTCTTTTTGCACAAATTAGCGAAAAGGCATCAACAAAATCTCCTTTCTAAATCTTCTCCTTCACTCCAAGTACAAGTGAGGCTGGTTTCCTCAGTATGGACTGAATTATCCCTTGGCCACCAATCCCCTTCAAAGAATCACCTTTTGAACACTCACCTTTCGTTGCTGTATCTAATGCCTCGTTGCTGTATCAAATGCATCCTTGCTCACCATCACTAACCCAGTGTCATCCTCCTCGTTACTCTTACTGGCTGACGCATTCTCCCACGCCCCCTCTTTGGCCTCCACCTGAGTCTTCAACTATGCAATGGCCACAAGCACTGTTTTCAATGGGGACCATGGAGAAGTTAATGTAGAATTAGTGGAGGAGATCCAGGGATCCCATCTAGTTGGGTTAATAACTGCAGTTAGATCAGCGGAATTGGTGTTACCAAACAGAGGATTGAAGCATGATGAAACAGGCAACTGACCCTCGTCCACCAACCACAGGAGACCGCAGTTCTGTTGATGTAAAAGTTAGGAGCAGGCTCATCTGAAGATGAGTTGAACCCATCTCGGTAGGGGCCGGGGAGTGAACTTTCAGGGACTGACTAACTTCATCCAAACTCACAAGACTTCGCTGTACTTGTTCCTATCATGTATGACTGGGAAGGGAACTGGAGGCTGATAGGGCTAATTGGTGTCAGATGCCAGGGCAGTTGCTAGGGAGGTAGGTGCTGGACCAATAGGCTGCACACTGATCCATCTCCTCAAGAGGAACCCCCTGGCTAAGTAGGACCTGGATCTTAGCAGCATTACCCCTATGTGTTTGTTTCCTTGCCCTCTTCCTATCCGGGGAAAAAGCTGCAGGAGTGGGACATGAGATTTTCTGGCACGCTCTGCTGCCTGAACCTCATGCTTCAAATCTGACTCTGGTTCTGACTCTGAAGACCATCCCTCATCACCTAACTTGACCAGCACTAGCCTAAGCAGCTGGATGAGCAAGGAGTCCCTGCCATTCCTCTTATTGAACTATCCCCGCTCCCCAGCAATCTCACAGCTGGCCCATGCCAGAGAGCAATAGCCATCACAAGAAAAGTCTTATATGGTCCAGATGAAAAAGCAGCATCTAAATGTGAGACGAACAAGCTCAATAATAGAAGAAAACGAAACAGTGCAATGACAATTGTCCCCAATTAAAACTTACGCCATCCACTCTCCAAACCATAGAGCCTCATCTGCACACTGATGATCCTTGTCTAACAATCGTCCACTCAGCTCCACAAAGCACCACACCACATGTGGGTCTCAGCCACTCTGCCACGAAGGAGGATGACTGAAAAGAGGGGGCATGACAAAGTTGATCAACAGAACCTCTAAGTTGGAGGGGCTGTGAGCAGGAAAATGGATCAACTAGGGCTCTGCACCAACAAAAAATTATATTGCAGAAGAGGGCTGAATAAACAGGAGCTGTGTTGATGGGAACCCGATGCACCCAAACAAGGCAACCACAATGAAGGAAATTCACTCTGTCGGGCAATCAAGGAACAATTGGCTATATTGACAGCTGTGCTGATGTGGACCTTCTGACCAATCAGAGTTAAACTGAGGAGAATACCCCATTGAACTTAAGGCACAAGAAGACCGGAGAGACATCAGAGCAACAGAAACAGAAGGAGTGGTAAGACCGGAGCTGAACCAAAGCCGAGCCGGTGGCCCCGAATAAGGTGCTAGTAAAGTAAGGCAATACTCTGTTGATCCTGAGAGTGCAATGTTGATTCAGAGGATAGAAGCCAGTACTCTATGGGGCCAGTGGCTCAGGCAGTACTCAGTTGTTCCAGGAGATGAAGGCCGACTGCAAGATGTGGTGTCCCCTAATAGGTGGCTGGGGTGGTTCCTGATCAGCCGCGGCCCGTGGAGGGTGTTTCGGTGGGGCAGAGAGGCGGGGTGGGGGAGGGGCAAGGTGGGGGCTGCTAAAACCGGAGTATGGATAATTGAAGGTAAGTAAACAATTTAATTAATAAAACGAATTTCGTAGCGTGCCCTGAATCGCAAAATGTGATGCAGGGTGCGCTACAAAATTCGTTTTATTTATTAAATTGTTTACTTACCTTCAATTATCCATACTCCGGTTTTTAGCACCCCCCCCCCGCCTCTCCGCCCCACCGAAACTCCCTTCACGGGCCGTGGCTGTTCCTGGTCCAGGCATCGCAATGGTGCAACAAAGAGGTGGAAAGCTGTGAGTAGGCCACCCTAAAAACTTCCTTGCAACACTGCGACTAGAATGTGATGCGCTATAAGTATCTGTAACTTCCTGTCCAGCGACTCTTGAGACAAGGGGCAGGAAGCACTTCCTGCCTCCACAGTGCCTCCCCTGCCCCGGGCCAATGAGTCACAAGAATACGGGAGGTGGCAGCTCCATGCAGGGTCCAACCCACTATCTCAGCGCACACCTACGGGTATGCACTCTGATCATATTTGCAAATGCAGGTGAGATAATAATTCCTTATTTATGATGTAGATGAGTGCACATCTCAGTGACCCTTGTGAGTTCAATTGGGGACTGACAGAGGCCATCAGCCCCTCGTGCCAGTGCCTTCCGCCTGCACCTCTCCCACAGTTCTCAGGGGCCCCAACAATTCTCAGGGAACCCATCATTCACCCCTCCTCCGATTGCCTTTGACAATGGGCAGATGAGGGTGGCCTGTGTGTGTCATATTCCCAAGAGATCTGTGCATGGGTAAAGGCCTTCAGGATCTCTCACCAATGGAGAGGTGAAGCCTATGCAGCATTGTTGTTGGTGGGTGGAAACCAGACTTCTATACAATTAGCAACCGAAGTGGGTCGATCTCAGAGATGCCTAGATCCAGCATCACCCCAACACCTGGAAATATAACTATAAAAACGTGCTTTCTAAATAGGCATTTCAGATTTTCAGGGGAAGAGATCACAGAACATCAGGTATCAGCATCTACCCTACATGACTGGAAGCATTTCCCCCCATCCCTGTCTTCAAAATTAGACACTGCTCTCATTTCCTGTGCTCACTACAGTAAACAAATGTTTACGCATAGTATGTCTTAAAACTCCTATAAAAAAAGAAATTGAAAGGGCTTCAGTCCATTTCAGTAACTCCATACCACCCAGAATAACCAACATGAGGCTTTGGCGAAACACAAGTTTGCAATTATTTTTGATTGGATGTTAAGATATAGATTGGATTTCTTTTAATAGATACATTTTGTGATGGAACATACATTGCATTTAGACCTTTGAACACACTTTGACACTCTGGTCACCAAACCAAAATTCAATATTGAAGAAAACTAGCCCTTGTCAATAGGACAAGATCTCATGGAGAGCACCTCATACCACTATCAGCCATTCGCTGTTTCAGTATCACATCGCTGATTTGCCTTGTCATCCATACCAGAAACTCACTGATTTACAAGCAATCTTCATGAAGATTGAAACCAGCTCAACCTACTAGCCTGATCAATAGTGGGATACAGACTTTCTCATGGTTCTTTGTTATCTGCAACACAACTTCTTGGCTTCAAAGCTATATGAAGTGTATCTAGGTATGTGTCCCTCGCCACTCCTGTTGAGGCTGTTTCCAATCCTCCATGAGATCCTGCTTCCGGAGAAAACCACAACCAGGGAAAGTATGTTGTAAGTGTTCCACTTCTCAACTACAGTTTTGGACAACAGGAAAAGGCAGATGCACCAACTGGGGATTTTTTCATCATCAACGGCTCTGATTCTGACCTGAGACCCTGCCTTCTGGTTCCAAGTGAGGTCTCACCCTTTAGTCATCTCAGATGGGTCAAAATCCCTGCCATTTACAACTTTCTTTGACACTTTGTTGCAGCAGTGCCCCACTGCGCTCCAAAATGCCCTCGATGAGACACCACAGAGCTGATCCATGTGACCGACTTGGGATATTACCTCAATATTTTTAGCCACAGTACATTGTATGGGCTTCTGGGCTGCACATCACCCATCTGAGCTGTTCAACGAGACCTGCAGGAGCCAACATGCAATCCTCAGTAGGACTGGCCAAGCTGGAGATGGCTGAAGGGGAGCCTCTTCTCCATTAGCTTTTACCTGCCCTTCCCGCCCATGCGGTGCCCATCTCTGAGGCCCACAGTGACCAGCAAAAAACAGTGCACCATCCTGCAAAGACTGCATGCGCTGGAGTTGGCATGCATTCAAGGAGAATCCTGTCTGGAATTCCTGGTCATGCAGGACTTACCTTGAAGCAGAGTAAGTCTTCACCGCTGACCTGACCAGCAGGAGCCAGCAAACCATCCCCGCAAGGACCCCCCAGGAAAGAAACGCAAGGGAGATTTCCAGCTGGCTTGGTTCATCATCCAGAGGGTTACACATGGATGAGGTGTTGCTTGAAGAGTGTCTTCAGTTCTTTTGTGAAGAGTACGAGTGAGAGAGTTTTCCAGATCAGTGTGGGCTGAAGCTCCAGATTGTAGAACCATAGCTTGAGAAAGGTTCATGCCTTGCCTTTTTGTCATCTGGGTATTGCATATTTTTGAGGGAACCTTGATGATGGCTCTGATAGAGCAAGGAGGAGATTAGTATTTGGTAACATATTTTCAGAATTTGCTTGTGAACAGGATCCCAACGCCAAATATTCCAACAGGGGATAGGACACACTTTTGATACCAACTCAGTTTTACTAAATATTTAAGGGATGCTTTTAGTTCTGTGAGCACACCTCAACCAAGCACCCCAATCTTCCTACTGTGCTCCCTATCACCACACAAATTCAGCAGTCCGCCCTATTCTAATGCTTTAATTTATCCATCACAGGTAGAGCTTCACAGGTTTGTGCACACAGAGCACATGCAGTCCAGGTATTCTCTTGAGGCTCTGATACCTCTAGTACCACATTTATAAAGAGATAAGAGAACCACAAATATTTAAATGCAAAGACAAAATGGACTGCTGGTTGATAAAATCGGGAATCTAGAGAGCTCTGCACTAGTTGTCACCTGCGCCTGTGGTAGGTAAGAAACAGTTAAGGTATTTTTTCCATAATAAATCCAGTGGCGTGAGAGCAGAGGGGGATCTTTATAAATGGAGAATACATCATACTGCTGCAATACCGTCTCGATATTTCTGAAGAAATTGGCTATGGATTTGTTATTCTTTAATTTTTACATCTCCATCTGTCCAAGCAGAAGTAATACATATTCGCTCTGTAACTATGCAAAGTGGCTTGTTGAGAACTGGGTCACTTTTGCTTAGTGATAGTAAGCCAAACTTTTCTTATCTCTTTGTATGTCATTCTGTACAGTAGTTAGATTTCAAGAAGCATACTCATTCTCTTTTTCACTTTATCCAGTGCTTTAGTGTAATTATATTTTTCAATATTTCTATATTTTTAAGTCACTTATCCCTCTTTTGAAGACTAACAACTGGTCCCTGCTTCTACTCAAAGGGCCTGATTACGAGTTTGGCGATGTGGAAGTGGGGCTGCACACCACTACCCCTCTCCCACACCGCCAAACTCTTCCACCGGCCGCCTGCTAGAGTAGGAGTTTTCTCCCGGTCTGGCGGGAGGTCCTTAAGTGTTCTAATTTCAAAGGCACTACAATGGAACATTAAAGCCAGTTCCTGCACGGCATGGATTATGAAGTTCATGTCGTGGAGAAAAAGGGGTGCATGCACACAGAGGGGCACATGATGTGTCCCCTCTGCATGCATCCCATGAGGCACCAGGGGGCCCTGTAGGATCCCCTTTGTTCCCTCACCTCCACCTTAACAAATGTGGTCTCAAAGCCGTGGTTAGGGTCGCAGTGAAGAAACATGTAATTTGTTAGGTGGTGATGCAGCTGCATATATGGTTGATATTGTGTATCAACACAATACACAGGAATACTTCTAAAGCAATAAGGTAAGTAGCACAAAATACAGTGGTCTCCAGGGGAAGACCAAACCATACACGAAGAAAGTGGAATGTGAACTGTAACGGAGGAGGGGACCTGTATCAGAAGACCCAGAGGAGCTGGGGACACAAGGAACCACCCAATGTAACTACCCAGGAACCCCAATCAGGCTGTGCGTAGAGTGGAAACACAGCAGTGTGCCCAATGGAAGTCAATAGAGAGGCCGCAGTTGCAATTTTTCAGAAGAAAGACCCTTCCCAGAGGACCCCAAAGAATGCTCTTGGGGACGGAAGGTTGGAGAGCCATCCCACCCATTGATGCCCCTGGAACCAGGTTACCTACATCAGGAAAGCCAGGTGCATAGGGGTGACGAGAAGTTGGAAACCTCTGTAGTCGACAATGGAAGACTTGAAAGAAAATGCCCCTGGAGAAGAAGATGAAGAAGTTCAGTGGAATCCAAGGGTGGATTCTGCAAGTAAAGAACCTGCAAGCAGAAGAGACAGAGTCTATGCCACTAGGTAGTGACCAGGAGGTACAAAGACATAATGCCAACCGATGTTGGGAGTTGACAGTGACCTTGTTGCTGCAGCTGTGAGGACCAGGCGATGCTGAGGAAGAACAGGAGCTGTGCATGAGCTGTCCCGCATCGGATGTCGCTGACTAGCAGGGCGGTGTCTGGGGAGAGCACCAGCAGGCCTTGGTAGCTGCAACTGGTGTGTAGAACAAAGAAGGAGCAACGTTGTAACCAGCAAGGTCCAAGGGACTCACCAACAGCAGGAGAGTCAGAGCAGGCCCTGAGCAAGCAGGGGAGCCCACTGAAGCAGTAGAAGACCCTCGAGTCGCAAGAGGGCCTCAAGCAGCACACCAAGGATAAAGGCTCACGGTGAAGAGGTTGTGATGAGGACAAAAAGCTAGAGGCTGGAGCTTCTTGTAACACAAAGATCTCTGGAGTGCAGAGCCAACAAGCCTTGGCAATGGCAAGTAAAATAGGTGCACAAAGGTTCAGTTCCATCGGTTCCGACAAGGAATACTGGCCTCAAAATTGCAGATAGGACAGATAAGGCCTCAAGGGAGTTGCTGAACCACCACCTGTGTTGCGGACAACAGGAGCAGCAGACTGGTCCACTTTGTTGCGGTGCCTGCAGATGCAGGGGAGTGACTCCTTCACTCTAAGGGAGATTTCTTCAGGTGTCTTTGATGCCCGCAGGTCTGTTGACGAACCTGGAAGAAGCATAGATACAGACACATACTAACAAGACTTAAAGAACAGCAAGACCAGTGGCAGCTGCATCTTCCTTGGTGTAGTCTTGGTTCCAGTCAAAGTTCAATGAAGTCTAGGTGTTCAGACGGTCGAAGAGTGACATGGTTTCAGGCTTGAGTCTTGTCCCACAGCGAATCTAAAGACCCACCTACAGGTAAGCCCTTAAGTACCCTAGGGAAAGGGTTGGAACAACTCAAGGGTCCATCCCAGAAGAGGAGCTGGACAGAGGGGAGGATACTCCCATGTCCTTTGTCCAGTTCTGCACCAAAGTGGGAGCCAAGGACTTCCTGAACTGGTTCAAACTTGAGTATGCAAGGAGGGCACCAAATGTGCCCTTTAAAGCAATCTGGTGGTGCTGGCAAGTGCCCCGAATCCAGCCCAATATACTAAGACCTCTCTTGGAGGTGGTCACACCTCCCTATGACAGGAAGCCTATTGTTCTACCTTCCCCTGCTCGAGCTCAGCAGCAGGAGGGAAGAATCATGTCTGTGGTCGGCAGCAGCACTAGCTTGCTGGCAGAACCTGAAAAGATGTTAGCGGGAATACAAGGGGGTACCCCAAGGGAGCCCCCCCTTGGGGTACCCCCCTGGGATCATACTTCCAACAGTGGAACCAGTGTTCAGGTATGATTCCAACATGTTTGATACCACACATGACCTGGTTCATTGCAGCCACTATATAGTTAGACGTCTCGTAATGACTGATGTCCACTATATGTATACTAAAATGGCAGACCACACTTGGAAAATTGACTCTGGAGTTTGTAGGGGTGTCCTGCTCATGCAGGGGCACCCTAGCGCTTACAACCAAGCACATCAGGACTGAAGAGCCTGCCATGGGGTGACATAGGTTTTAAGTGCAGTGACCTTAGATATAAGGAAACATATCTGTTGTGAGAAGTGCTAGCACCAACCCACACAGGCTGCCATGGCAGGCCTGTGGTCACAGTTCAAATGGACTCCCATGGGTGGCACAATACATGCTACAGCCCATGAGAAACCTCTGGTGGACCTAGAACCTGGGTACCTTAGTACTATATACCAGGGACTTACAAGGATACACCAGTAGTCAAATGTGGATGTATTAATGCACATACCATGATCAATTTAGGGCTACAGCACAGTGACTGGGGTCCTGATTAGCAGGATCCCAGTCAGACTAGGCCAAAAACATACTGACACTAAGTAAAAAGCGGTGTTAACCATGAAAGCAATCCTACTTTCTTACAATAGCTCACTATGCGAGATTACGATTGTAACTTCTGAACTGCACACTAACAAAAAGATATTTTTGTCAAAAGCAGCAACCCACTGGGTGAGGCACATACAGTACTGTTTTTGATCTGCATGGTACACGCTTTTTGCATCAGGCATATTAATCCTCTGCGCTACCTTAAACGAGTCAATACTGCCACTAGACAAAACTCCAATCTCACTCCAACAAGGATATTCATCACCAGAAAAATCTTGACACTTTTATTGTTGCCTAAAAACTGCTAACTATACAAGGAACTCTGCGGCTGATGCTTTTAAAACTGCTGCATTGCTGCAAAATTGACCCCCAGTAAAAGATCCAGCCCCCCATCCTCCCAGCATCCCGGGGAATTGTCTGATGCCTTGTATGGCTAGTCCAGCCTTGACTGACGCTCTCAATTGTTTGCTTTTTATTCGTTAGTTTGAGGGGGATTTCCTTCCCTTTTGTGTTTGTCCATCCCCTGAAGCAAGACCTTAATACTTGTGTACTTCTACAGCTTACCTTTCAGGCACTAGTTTTCCAACTGGCTTTCTGTACTTCTCTTACCTATCTGTGTTGAACTCACTCTCATGTGCTTTTTCCCCGTTGCTTTCTCTCCCATGTGCCCGCCCTCCCTCTCCTCCCTGATCTCCATGTTCCTCTTGCTTGCCGGTGACACCTACTTTTCCAATACTGCCCTATGTGTTACTTCCCCTATATGAGCCTTAGCCTCTCCGTGCCCTCTGTGTTGCTTCCCCAACCACTTAAAACAAGCATTAGCAATGCAATAGGTCTTGCATTTACGAGAGTTTGAGCCATCGGCATTGTAAATGACAATGCCTTTTGTTTATGTGTTGTTCTCAAAATAAATAAATAAATAAAAGGAATTTACAATGCCAATAGCTTAACACCTTCGGTGCTCATGACGGCTCCTGGCCGTCATGAGTCACAGTAGGCGTATGCTCATGACGGCCATGAGCCGTCAGAACATTACGCTAATTAATTAACCGACTCCCGGCCGTCATGAGCACACGCCCACCGTGCTTTATGACGGCTGGGAGCTGTCATGAGCACCGCGGCGCCACGCCCACCACTAGCCCCGCCCGCACCGCGGCAAAATTAACACCGCAGCGAATGGGTTAAACTCTCACAAATGCAAGACCAATTGTCTTGCAAATGCGTTTGTGCTATAAACATTAAGAAAAAGCATTAGGCTAGAGCGTGTCCTGCCTGCAACAGCAGACAGGACAAAGCTATTTGAGAAAATAGTGCTCGGAGGCTGTAATTAAAGCCTACCATGTAACAGCACACATGCTAGGGGGTGTCGCCATGGGAGGTTACAAAATGAGACAAGGCAATACTAAGGAGGGACTACTACGCCTATTGACCAATAAACAGCCACACTTTACAGTGGACAATGATACAAGCCAATTAAAAATATTGGCAGAGAGTGGGCGGAGCATCAAGTCCCTACCTGAATACAGCATGTCTCCCAGCGCAGCGGATGCGCTGCCCGGGTTCGACCTAAAAGAGGCTTTCAGAGATGTATCATCCCAAAAGGGCATCGCAAATTAGAGAATCGCAAACTTTGTGATTCTCTAGTTGCGATTGAATTTAAGGAATCACAAATTGCGATTCCTTAAATGCAATGTATGAAGCACAGAAAAAGTGCAATTTGACCGTAAGAAATCGCAAATTACCACAACTTCAATTACTTGGTGGTAATTTGCGATTTCTTTGAAAAATTAATTTTTTTGCATTTTTCAAAGTGCCATGTTGCGCACACACATGACCTTGGGGAATGTATGTGCGCCACATGTGCACACATACATATTTCAGGGGTGCAACGGGGTGTCCTTTTGACACCCTAGCACCCTTGAAATTTCATTGTCAATTTGTGATTGTCTAATTGCGAATCGCAAATTGAGAATGTCTTCCCATTCATTCCTATGGGCCTCCTAGCCCATAAGAATGAATGGGAAGGTATTCTTTAATTGTGAATCGCAATTAAGGAATATTAAGGAATCACAATTATCATTGCAATTCCTACATACATAGCATTTTGCGATTCCTTAATAGCAATTCCCTAAAAATTGCTAATACGGAATCGCTAAAGGGCTCGTTCATACATATGCCCCTAAGTCATTAGCAAGTACATAGCAAAATATTGTTATGGGAGCTGCTACATAGCCTTTGTTCTGTTCTCTGGGGCCTCCATTATCACTGCTCTCTCATCAAAAACCTGTCACACTATTCTAGGCAGAAATCGAAAGGGTGGATGTAGATTTCTTCTGACATGGCATCCTTCATGAATGTGTGACTACAAGGGCCTGCTCCCAGAATACCTAATATATATATAGGCATAGTGCATTAACAGTAATGATTTTGTTCAACGCTAAGTAAGCCCACATGTAACAATTTTCCTAATCCTGTACATACACCAGACTGGTCGGAATAGGACAACAAAGATACAGCAATAGGAGGTATCTACAGGTCCTGATGAAGGAGGTGGACCCTTAGTGAACCTCAGAATATGGCTGAAACATGTTGACAAAAAAGATGCCAGGGGAATCATATCCATGAATATCCACAGATTTCTTCTTTAAACCTTACGGGGGCACCCAAAATAAAGGAATACCAGGTAAGCCTTTGGGATTTCTATCTTTTCAACCACCCGCAAAAGAAATATCAAAGTTTTCCCTCTACAAAAATCGAGCCCATCTGGGTTTTTAGAGTAGCAGGGTGAGACCTAATGAAGCATACGAGTGGGTGAAGCTCTGAGACTAGAACAGAAATATATGTTAGATCATTAATACTCCATTCCGGTTGAACAGTATTGGTCTGATGATACCACTGTAGTTTTTCATTCTGTTCTTAGACATGATGGTTTATGAGGAGCGTGATTCCACCAACAAACATACATGGTAATGATTCACAAAACTCCTCCATAAGGAGCCACACCATTGTCTCCTCTTAAAGTAAGCACCATGGCTCCTGAAGTCTACTTTAACCCTCCGTGACACCCCAACTGTCTACTGTTACACTGTTAGAAACTGTTATACATGTTGTCGTTGCTAACGCGGGATTTCTGGTTTCTTGTTGTTAATCCAGATCCCAACTCAGGTCGACTAATCGTTGGTACCTGTCATTGAGTAAAAGGCAATCTACTATTAGGTTAATCAAGAAAGAACTTATGCCACTCTAAAGAACCACTTACCACTGGAAAAGGTTTAAAAGTTTATTATAAAGCCAAAGTTATCTGGAGATACAAACATCTCAGAATGAGGTTCAAAGATATACAGGAATCAATACAAACAAGAATTCTCTAAATGCTCTTAGTCGGCAGAAGGATATCACTAAAACAAATTCAAAAAGCATTAAAGTTGCCAACATGGACACAAGCTGTAGCTTATGCGTCATTTACAGAAAGGAAAAGTTCCGGTTAGACTGTCCCTACACTAGACTAAGTGACATTCCTACTTAGCAAGATCTTTACCTAAAAAGGTGTCAGCCGTGGTGACTTCCAAAGAAGATCACACACTTCCCTTAGTCTTTGTCTCAAAGTCGAAGTCTTGCAGTTCCCTATCTGCCTACCCATCCGCTCTCTTAGGTTCCTCAGATCATCTGCTCTAATTCCACCCCGGGGTGCTGTCCCTAATACAAAATCACATTTCCAATAGGAACGCCCCTGGAAACGCCTCTCACGTGGTGTAGTTTCTGGCGGCAACTTCCATGCTGGTACTCCTCGGGACCCTTCGTTAAAGTTGACCTTGCTTCCCAGGCTTCTCTCCGGCAAGACGGTACCCCCTAGAAATTCCTGAAGATTCCTACAGGCCGGTGCCTGGCTCCCTTGAACAAAAGTCTAGTCATCATTTTCTGATTAAGCCCCCTCGCACATGCAAAAGACACTTTTTCTCTATAGGCCCCAAATTCCGACCTCCACCATATCTTGAAGTCGTAAACTATGTAACAGGATTCATAGTTAGTGTCTAGCACGACTTTTCTCTAACGAGCACATACAGATCAAAGAAGCAACTTTATCTATTCAGGCCTGCTAAACTTACATGAAACGGGCCTCTGCAATATGCACATTTAATTTCTTTGTTAAACAGTATTCTAACTAACACACATTACTATAATGTAACACATCTATTTAAAACATTTCAATTCTATGATTAATAATACTTTGCAGTAAAATGACATTAGAATCCAAGTTACTTAAAAGTGTAGCAGCATCTTTCGTTTCTCGTGAAATGCCATGTGGCCTACACATTTCCATGGTTTGCAGAATTACATTTCTTTTTCACACAGCCCCATAACGTGAGACTCCAACATCATTCTAACACTTCTACAAATCTCTACATTAGTTTTTCACACTGATATATATATCCTTATTCTAATAAAGCACTTATATATATTTTCACTCTACAAGTTTGACACTCTTGTGTATTCTATACTAGACTAATACAACATGCTTGTAAATATGGTGCACTTCTACATTTTTCAGATTTGTGCTCTCTCAATCCCCCCATTGATGACTTCCAGTAGTCATCATCATCACAACACCCTCTCTAAGGTATAGAGTATCAAACTGAAGTCGTTGCAATCTTCCCTCGTTTCATCTCCTCTAGAGCCCTCAGACTCCTGTACTGATTCTCCTGCATCGCAGCTAATCTCTTCCCCTGCTCTCGCATGGATCTCTGCAACCTGTTTGCTCTATACCATTTGTACAGTTTCACCAACCCCCACAAAGCGATTACACAAATCACTATTATGATGATAGGTTTCAATATGTACCAAATGATATTCTTTCCCAGGTTGGCAAACCAACCTCCAACTTTACCCATTCCTTGACCTACTTTTTCCCATACTGTTACCTTGGTCAAATCCTCTATCTCATTGTGTATTTCAGTAATGTTTCGAATGTACTTTTCTAGAGGTTTTGAATTGTCTGGAATGTAAGTGCAACATTCCTGGACCTTCAAAGCCTTACAGACTCCTCCCTCTTTGGCCAACAGAACGTCTAGAGCAAGTCGGTTCTGAAGAACCATTGCCCTTATCGATTGCATCTCTCCCTCCACCAGCATTAAAGATCTAGCAGTACTGGTGGATAGTCTATCTACAACTGTTGCCAATCTTCTTATCTTAACATCATTTCGTGCTATCCCCAAAATAGGAAACATAGCACCAAATACATCTCCAACTACCTCCTCAGCGCTTACATCCCTTCTTCTTCTAGTTTGTTTCCCTCTCTTTTTGGTTTCTAAGTCCTCAGCATGGTATATTTTGGGGAAGACAATTGCTAAGTAACATGATCCATACCAATTATCTGGTAGTTTCACGTATGCATTTCTTCCACAAACAAAATACACATTCGGGATCACCTGCATTTCCCTTAGGAAATCTTTGGAGTAATACTCCAATTGGAAAGCATGTTCACAACTGACTTCTCCCACAAACACATTCTCATAATATGTTTGAATTCTGTGTATACACAGCTTTCCCCTTTTCTCTCGGTCTAAAGCTATTGGACCATTGCTACCCTTCCTTTGATGTTCCCTTTCTTCCTGAGTCCAATCTGTTTTCCATTGTCCTGAAGCTTTTAGGATCTTTTGTCTTCTATATCGATCATCCACCTGCCCTATAAATTTTTTCTCAATTTCGGACACTTTACAAGTCAAATTATTTCTTCGGGCATGTGAAGTATCTAATGTTCTCCATGGAAGGAAACATTTCTGTAACCTGTCTTCACTCTTGTAATAATCCCATTTATTGAGGTGTTTATAATTTGGCACCTCTGGCAATATTGAGTCAAAGTTCGAGAAGTAATACTCAAACCCCTCACGTTCATAAAATATGCTCAGCAACAAACTACATGAGATTCCATAGGTCAATGGAAGATGGTGATACCTGATGCCTTCATCAACAGAGGCTGGCAACTGCATGCAGACATAGCAGTTCTTCGCCTCCATGACATCAATGTATTCATAAAGCAATTTGGCATAAGCATTCGATTTAAAATTCCCCTGTGATTCGTCTGCATGTAATCTTTTAATCTCAGTATCTAACAAAGCTTTCTCTTTCGCTGTGTTTTCCCCCTGTTTGCCAGCCGTAGGAGGCTTTTCTGTTTTCACATCATTTTCATGTCCCACTACATATGATACAGTAACCACTAAAACTATAAGAGAAATCACTACCACTAAAAGTGTACCTACTATGCATTTTGCCCTGCGGTTCGGGTTGCCAGCCTCCATGGTCTCAAGACAGTGTAGCTCTGTTTTTCTTTCACAGTACAAAGTCTCTTTTCTTTGCTTCTCCAATCTTTCGAACCACACCTGGAAGCTGAAAAATCCCTCCGCAAAAACAGTCTCTGAGTTCTGTAGCAATAGACAACCTTAGTCCTTCTCCATCCCCTAAAATGGAAATCCCTAATTTCTTCTTCTTGGCACTAGGTTATCTCTCAATCTGTATTTACAAAGTTCTTTGCAAGGTCTTTAGTAGTCCGAAATTATGCGTGTTCCAAGAACTCCCACCACTTGCTCGAATATTTCCAAACGAAGAAGGATTCCCTCAAGTATTGGACACCTTGAACAGCAACACGGAAATTCAACTGTCTCCAGGATCAATTTTCTTATTCCGCTCAAGAGAGGAGGATAGACGATGTTGAGTGTCAGCAGCCCTTCGACCTCCACTCCTGGTATCAGCAACTCTACTTCCACTGTTATGAAGGGGTCAGTTCTGGTCAGGGTCACTTTCCTCACCCTCCCAGTTCTGCGTCCTTCGGACATCTGTAGCGAGGTAGGTCCACTCAGGAGTAGCGTATCTTCTGCAAGGCACTCGCAACCTCCTTGATCTTCTCGGACCTTCCTGTTCTTGTCCTTGTGCACCTTCTTCTGGATCTGAGTCTTCGGATATAGGAGCAAGAGTTTCCTCTCGAGCTGGCTTCAAGCTTGGCCTCCTTTTTCTTTCAGGCCAGGTAGCTGCTCCACGCCTTGTTCTCCTATTTCTTGTCCGTTCACTCGGTTCTTGATCACTCTGAACTTGTTCTGTGTCTGAGTTGTTTTCACAGCAGCTTTCTCCTTCAGTGGCAACTTCAGTTTCACTGCCGTTCTGTCTTTCTTCTTCTTCTGGATCTGTTACACTCCCAACTTCTTCAGACACCCCCACAGCTTGACTGATCCCCTCTTGTGATTCTTCCTCCACACCTGGATTTTCGTCTGTGAGAGGAGCTGTTTCTTCCAGGAGTGCTGGAACTCTTCGAGTATGGGAAGCGTGGATCCAATTTGGCAGCCCTCCGCACTTCACGGCAGTGTTCGTCGTTAAGATGATCTGGTAAGGTCCTTTCCAGCGCACGTCTAAGCAGTTCTTCCGGACGTGCTTCTTCACCACTATCCAGTCACCTGGACACAGGTCGTGGCATTGATTTCTTGAAGATGGAACTTCTGCGGCCTGTACCTGAAGAGACACAGAATGAATGGCGTCAGACAACCCCTTGCAGTAATCCAGGATCAGGTCATCTGTAATGTTCAGTAATGCAGTTGTTGGGACAGTTGGAAGTCTCATTGCCCTCCCCATCAGCACCTCGTGTGGAGAGAGACCTGTTCTCCTGTCGGGTGTGCTACGCATGCTCATAAGGACCAAAGGGAAAGCATCGGCCAACTTAAGGAAGTTGATGAACATACTTTAGCAATTCGACATTTCAGCGTCCCATTTATCTGCTCCACGATACCTGAAGCCTCTGGTCGATAGCTACAATGCAATTTCTGATCAATGTTCAATGCAGAGCAAAGCATCTTCACAACTTCGCTGTTAAAATGTGTTCCTCTGTCCGATTCCAGAGTGGCAGGCACCCCGAAGCGCGGTGTCAACTCTCTAAGCAACAACTTTGCTACTGTGAGTGTATCGCACCTGCGTGTAGGGTATGCTTCAACCCATCTGGAAAATATGCATACTACCACAAGAACATACCTAAGGCGGTTGACTTTTGGCATTTCAATAAAATCCAATTGCATTCTGTTGAAGGGCCCCCCAGACCTCCCAATGTGACTCAGTGTAACTGGTGTTCTTTCCCCTATATTCAACTGCTGGCAAGTAACGCATCGCTTACACACTGCTTCTGCTGCAATCCTAAATTTTGGGCAATACCAAGTCTGCCTGAACACCCTCAGCATGGCATCTCTTCCCAAATGCACTGGACCATGTATCTGTCGTGCCATTGGACTCGCTAACTCCTCAGGTAACACTGCCCTTCCATCTGCTGAAACCCAAAAGTCCATTTCGCTTCTCACACACCCCGCTGTTTCCCATGCCTGCTTCTCAGATTCAGGTGCATTGTCTTGCATTTGTTTCAAATCTTCCCAAGTATCAACAGTTTCTAACATCATGCTTAGTTCTGTCCTTTCTTGAGCCCCACCTACTTCCACCTCCGTGAAAGAATAACCATGCTCCGCACAATAGCGGGCAACTTCGTCTGCATATCTATTTCCTTGTGACACAAAATCTGTATTTTTCGTATGAGCTACACATTTCACAACCGCAATTGCGGCAGGACCCTGTAATGCTTCTAACAGCAATCGTACAAATTCCCCATTTCTGATTGGCGAACCAGAGGAGGTCATGTAACCCCTCTGAGACCACAATTGCCCGAAATCATGAACTACACCGAAACCATATTGGCTATCAGTATATATGGTGACTCTAATTTTATTACCTGCTGTACAGGCACGTGTCAATGCAATGATTTCTGCTACCTGAGCGGAGTGTACTCCTTCCAGGCAAGCGGCTTCCACAACTCCAGTAATGGTGCAAACAGCATAAGCTGCTCTCAACCGACCAGTATCGTCTCTTAAACATGAACCATCAACAAAGAAAATTTCATCAGGATCAGTCAGTGGCTCATCCACAATATCTGGTCTGGGCTTCGTGCATAGTTCAGTCACATCAAGGCAATCGTGATCTTCACAGTCTTCGCTTTCTATGTCATTAGGAAGTGGCATCAGTGTAGCAGGATTCAAGACAGAACACCTCTTAAGGGTCACGTTCTCTGCAGCAAGAATAACTTGCTCATAGCGCGTGAGCCTACTGTTAGTCAAGTGCTGGGTCTTGGTCCTGGTCATTAACAGTTCCACAGAATGAGGTACATACACCACTAACTGGTGTCCCATCACAATGCTTTCACAACGCTCAATGCTGACACCTGTTGCAGCAACGGATTTGAGACATCCGGGCAACGCTGCGGCTACTGGATCTAAGGTAGCCGAAAAGTATGCAACTGGTCTACGGGCATTTCCATGGACTTGCACTAAAACTGACAAAGCACAGCCCTCCCTTTCGCAGCAATAGAGGGAAAATGGCTTCTCATAGTCCGGCATTCCCAGAGCCGGAGCACGACACAAGTCATCTCTCAGCTGTAGGAACGCCATCAAGCACTCATTGTCCCATGGTACCGGATCACTCACCTCCTTGTGCGTCAGTTTCTGTAAGGGTTTTGCTTTCAGTGAAAAGTTAGCTATCCACTGTCGGCAATAACCAACCATTCCTAGAAACATCCTGACTTCTCTCTGTGTTGTAGGCGAGTTAATCTTCATGATTGCCTCTATTCTATCTGGTGACACCTTGCGTTTTCCTTTTTCTATCCGGTGACCCAAGTACTGTACTTCTGTCAGACAGTACTGCAATTTGCTCGGAGATACCTTGTGTCCATTTTCAGCTAAATGGTTCAGCAAGGCAATGGTGTCTTCCTTGCAAGCTTCTTCTGTTCCTGACGCAACAAGTAGGTCGTCTATGTACTGGACCAGAACCGAGTTCTGTGGCAGCACTAGACTTTCAAGGTTCTTTTTCAACAGCTGGTTGAAAATTGAGGGGCTATCTGTGAACCCTTGTGGGATTCTACACCATGTTAAGACGCGACCCTCCATTTTAAACGCAAAAAGATACTGGCTTTCTTCGTCTAATGGGATTGAAAAGAAAGCTTGACAAAGATCTATCACTGTGAACCACTCAGCTTGGAATGGTATCTGAAACAGTATCACTGATGGATTCGGTACCACTGGACAACATGAAACAACAATGTTATTAATCTTTCGAAGGTCCTGTACTATTCTAAATTTCCCACTAGGTTTCTGCAAACCCATAATCGGGGAGTTGCATGGACTTCCCACGATTTCCTTCAATATTCCCTGTTGAATCATAGAGTCGATCACAGGTTTTATTCCTGCAATCGTCTCTTGGGACAGCTTGTATTGTGGCGTTCTTGGATAATCGACATTTGGTTTCACTATGATCTTCACTGGCTCTACCCCTTTGACCAATCCTATCTCTTCTGTAAAATCCTATACTTCTGATGATACTGCCTCGCGTAAGTCCCAAGGAAGGTCCTCCACAGTCAGAGTAGGATACAGTTCTATGCATGTTCTTGAATTCACAATTTTGAAGGTAGCATCATCATCTGTCGTCTCTACCTCTACTCCCTGTGGTGTGCAAAATATGGTACAGTTCAGTTTGCACAATAAGTCCCTTCCTAACAGACACACAGGACTAGAATCACACACCACAAACTGATGTTCATTCATGTAGTTTCCTATTTTCACTGACACTGGTTCGGTCAAATGGCTTGTCATCCTCTTATTTGCGACTCCTACCACCTGAATTGTTTCCCCCGACATTGGTAGATCCGGAACCACTGCTGATCTCAAAGTTGATCGAGTAGCTCCGGTATCCACCAAGAATGTTGTGGGACATCCTGCCACTTCAGCCTCAACAAATGGTCCTCTTTGATCCACTTCCAGAACTGCCCCGAGGGTACAGTCCTTTTCTTTGCTTACACGTTGTCCCGTCAAGGGATCAATGTAGTAACATTTTTCCTCATCTATGAAAAGAGGCATTTGTCTAAAAACCTGTCCTCCTGTCGAAATCTTTGGTGGCTGCGGAAACTGAGCTCGTGGAGCCGAAGTCCCCCCTTTGGCCACCTTGATTCTCGGCACTGGCACCCCTTGAACTGGAACCTCTGGAACCTCCTCATCTACCTCTAATTCCCCATTTTCAGGGTTATAGGGACATTCGCGTCTCCAATGTCCCACCTGATGACACTGGTGGCACTTTGTCGTTCTCTTCAACGTAGCAATGTCAAATCTAGGTCTCGAGTTTTCCTCACTGTCTTTATTCTGATTGCTCGATTTCCGTCCCATTGTCCCTGTCCCCTGCTGCTGCTGTTCGCTCTTTCCAGTTGACTGCATCTGCACCACCATGAGCTTCTCTATTAGCTTCTTTGCTTTGGAATCTATTTCGTCACTGCAGTATCTTGCATACCTCAAAATCTCATCTAATGGTCTGTTTTGCCAACAAATTAAATGTTGCTGAATCATCAAACAAATATCAGGTCTCAACCCCAAAAGAAACTTTGACACAAACTGTCCTATATCCTAGGGGTCCATTACATTGAGTCCACTGTATTGTTTGAATGTTTTCAGCAATCTCTCATAAAAGTCATGAACTGTCTCCTTGGGTTCCTGTCTTGTTCGGTCTATTTTTACCCAATCTATGTCTTGTGGTGGGACCTTTTCCTTCAGCCAAGTTATGACTCTTTCATATTTCAACATCACAGTTTCAGACGGTCCATTTGTAGCAGCATTCCTTTCTGGTTCTACAGTTGGCCACTCGACACTAGTCTTGCATGCTGTCCACAAGTCCCCTGGCACCACAATGTCAAACAAAGTGTTCAAATCAATCCACAATACCTTTGAGATTTTCACAAACCTTTCTACCTGCTTGTACCACTCAACCGGATTGTCCCTTAACTTCGGAAATGAGTTGGTAAATGCAGCCAAATCTCCTCTACTCCAGGGCACATGTACATAGTTCCCATTCGATATTTCTCTCAAAGGAAATGCCTCCATCTGCATTACCCTTCCTTCCGGAGACATCACACTCGTGCTCCGTCTGACAGTACCCCTTTTGGACCACCTCTCTTCCCACTTGTCCAGATCTCTCCACGCTCTTATTCCTGTTATCAGCTCCCTTATGTGAGTCTTTAATCCTGTAGTTCTCTTCTCGTCTAAGTCTTGGTCTGAATACTGCAACCTATGGTTACTCTGTAATGTCTTTGTTCTGGACAAGTCCACCATATACTTCTCTGCCAGTTCAGACAGTTTCTCATGAATTGCTCTTGCCTTTCGGGTAATATCCTTTGCTATAAACAGTAACTCATCTTGTTCGTACAGGTCAATCCTTTCTAAGGCTAACGTCCCATCTATTATCTCGTTCAGATCATTTTTTAAACCAGTGACATTGAGTCTTTTGGCCTTTACCGCAGCTTTCAGTATGCTAGCTCTAGGGGGTCCACTCACATCTCTCCCATCCCAGCTCCGAGTCCTACGTCTAGGCTCAGGCGAGTTATGGGGAGTCCTCCCCTGTTCCCATCTCTCCAGGTCCCATGCAGTTCCATCCTCTCTGGGTGTATGGTGAAACACTTTCCCATTCCTCCTGATCCCACAAGTCCCATCCTGGATGGTTTCCCTTGATGCATGGTAAGACATTCCGTTATTCCCCCTTACTTCTTCATTTGCCGATGGTCCCTGATCTCTCGACCCATGGCAAGATCCTTCACTGTTCCCCATGCTCCCACGACTCCAGTGCTGTACATTATCATTAGGTGCATGGTGAGTACATCTAAACCTATCCCTGTATTCTTGTGTCCTTCGGTCTCCCTCACTTGTAATGAGACGGGACGTCTCTCCACATCCTGTACTTCTCTCACTTCTCTCCTGCCCATTTCCACCGTCAGTATGACGTATAACTCCTCTACCCTCCGGACTGTTACCATCCCATTCCTGACTGCTTGCGCTAGCCCCGCAGTGAGACAATGTTCCGTTGCCTCGACTTCCCCATTCTGCTTCTGCTCTTGGCCTGCTGCGCTGTGCTCTGTCGACGCTTCCCATTCTCTCAAGTCGGCCCTCAGCTTCTTAAAGGATTTCGGCCGTGGTCCCCTCAGGTCCATCGGTCCTCTCTGACCCCCCTGTTCTGCTGCGGGACCCACTGCTGAATCAAATGGGGTGCTCCACGTCGCTGGTCCTGGCAATTGCCTCCAGGCATTTGTCATGTTATTTCTCCTTTCCATTTCAGCTCTCTCTCTGTCTAACCGTATCTGTTCTTCCTCTCTGTCTCTCTCGGGGTTGTAAATCGATACTATAGGACCTATGGTAACGGGTACTTGTAGAGCGTCTGGCAACCCGTAAGACTCAACCTTCTCAGTGGTTGGCGTCTTCTGTACCACAAACCTTCCGACTACACTCTGTACTGTACTAGGTTGGGGTGTCTCCTCACCTTTGGTAGGTGTCCACTCCGATATAGGGAGTGGTATATACCCCTCTATGGCAGCCCCATCTTCCCTTGCGAGTCCCCTACTTTCTATTCCCCCAACGTTCGGAGGCGGTCTATCTATTAGCAATCTATTTATCAAGTTGTCCTCCGACTCGCTCTCCTCATCCTCTTCCATGAGCCTCTTTTCTTCTGCCACCTCTCTCACTGGGTACAACTTATCCACCTCAATAGCCTGTACCCTCCATCTCTTGGCGTCCGCATCCCATTGGGCATCTCGCACTGCCCTTACTGATCGCTTCAACCTTTCTTGGCGCCTGTTCAGATTTCTATAGTGTGCCGCCCTAATCCACGCATTAAGGGCCTCAAACTGTGTTTATCTAGGCGGAGGATTCAATGAGGACATAATTGCTTTCAGCCGATGTAACGCCTCTAACCTAAACGTTCCATACTTAGGAAACGTCAGTTCCTCATTCCCTTCTGAAATCTTGCTCCATTCCCTAATCCATAGTATAGTATGCAAGCCAACATTCGCTGCCATATAGTAAGCTGGTGTACCCTCTGGCGGTGCCTCTTCCCCGTAATAAGAGTCCCTTCTTTTTCTCTTAAAAATCCCTCTCAAACATTTAAAACACTTCATGTTCAAAACCTACAGAATTTCTATTTTCTCCGCGTTTGTTTACTTCCTAATGACAATCCACCAATCTCAGCACAGTTCTCGCTAACTGCCCTATCACAATGCGGCTTTTCACTGACGTCACACCAACCGCCCTATCACAGCACGGCTCCTCACTAACCGGCCTATCTCAGCGCGGCTCTCGCTGACGTCACTCGTCCCCCTTCGCAGCAGTTCCCCTCCTTACTCAGCTCGTCTCCGCGGTCATACATGCGTCCCATTCATACTCTGAAAAATGATTACTTCTGACCAAGCAATCACTTTTCTCTGACTGTACGTCCACAGTCTAACTGTAATTGTCACCTTAACCGACGAAATGTCTTTCCGTTTACGTCCAGACAATCGCCTTCTCTGATAGGTTACTTACACACAGTAACTTTCGACCAGCGTCCGTTACTCACACACTCACTCTTACACTCCCCCTATCTCGGTCCTGCGGCGGTCAATGGTACCTCATGACCTCCTTACTCTGGTCGACAATCACTCTGGATGTTCGATACACCCGAACCACTTAAGCTCTACCCCGAACTTAAGATTTTACCAGGTTGCGCGCGCTCACAACCTTCTCACAATCACACTACAGGCATTCAACTCCGCATGACATTACAATACAAATACAACACAAAACACCGCAATCTGTCCACGCATGACCCTTGTTATACTCACTGTCGTCCGATACTGCTGCTTTTCTCTCTCCGTCAGTGCCTTCTTCGGCCGGCCACCTCACGAACTCTAGGGACCTTGGGGTAAACTAACCTAGTCTAGATTACCTTCCTCAAGAAGATAACCATCCTCACTCTGCTACCAACTGCTAACGCGGGATTTCTGGTTTCTTGTTGTTAATCCAGATCCCAACTCAGGTCGACTAATCGTTGGTACCTGTCATTGAGTAAAAGGCAATCTACTATTAGGTTAATCAAGAAAGAACTTATGCCACTCTAAAGAACCACTTACCACTGGAAACGGTTTAAAAACATTTTATAAAGCCAAAGTTATCTGGAGATACAAACATCTCAGAATGAGGTTCAAAAGATATACAGGAATCAATACAAACAAGAATTCTCTAAATGCTCTTAGTCGGCAGAAGGATATCACTAAAACAAATTCAAAAAGCATTAAAGTTGCCAACATGGACACAAGCTGTAGCTTATGCGTCATTTACAGAAAGGAAAAGTTCCGGTTAGACTGTCCCTACACTAGACTAAGTGACATCCCTACTTAGCAAGATCTTTACCTAAAAAGGTGTCAGCCGTGGTGACTTCCAAAGAAGATCACACACTTCCCTTAGTCTTTGTCTCAAAGTCGAAGTCTTGCAGTTCCCTATCTGCCTACCCATCCGCTCTCTTAGGTTCCTCAGATCATCTGCTCTAATTCCACCCCGGGGTGCTGTCCCTAATACAAAATCACATTTCCAGTAGGAACGCCCCTGGAAACGCCTCTCACGTGGTGTAGTTTCTGGCGGCAACTTCCATGCTGGTACTCCTCGGGACCCTTCGTTAAAGTTGACCTTGCTTCCCTGGCTTCTCTCCGGCAAGACGGTACCCCCTAGAAATTCCTGAAGACTCCTACAGGCCGGTGCCTGGCTCCCTTGAACAAAAGTCTAGTCATCATTTTCTGATTAAGCCCCCTCGCACCTGCAAAAGACACTTTTTCTCTATAGGCCCCAAATTCCGACCTCCACCATATCTTGAAGTCGTAAACTATGTAACAGGATTCATAGTTAGTGTCTAGCACGACTTTTCTCTAACGAGCACATACAGATCAAAGAAGCAACTTTATCTATTCAGGCCTGCTAAACTTACATGAAACGGGCCTCTGCAATATGCACATTTAATTTCTTTGTTAAACAGTATTCTAACTAACACACATTACTATAATGTAACACATCTATTTAAAACATTTCAATTCTATGATTAATAATACTTTGCAGTAAAATGACATTAGAATCCAAGTTACTTAAAAGTGTAGCAGCATCTTTCGTTTCTCGTGAAATGCCATGTGGCCTACACATTTCCATGGTTTGCAGAATTACATTTCTTTTTCACACAGCCCCATAATGTGAGACTCCAACATCATTCTAACACTTCTACAAATCTCTACATTAGTTTTTCACACTGATATATGTATCCTTATTCTAATAAAGCACTTATATATATTTTCACTCTATAAGTTTGACACTCTTGTGTATTCTATACTAGACTAATACAACATGCTTGTAAATATGGTGCACTTCTACATTTTTCAGATTTGTGCTCTCTCATCGTAATCACAACGCAGACTGCAGTCTGATTGTTTGTTAACTGTCCAACCAAGAAACATGCTTTGACTGTTACCTGCTTCTTCTTTTACAATACATCAAATAGTTTTTCTTTCTTACAACTGAAAGCCATGGAAGGTTAAGATTGCTGTGGAGTTTGTGGTTCAGATGGTAAGAAATATTTATGCTGAGATTTTTCTTCTTGATGGGCAAGATTGGCTCGCATAGTTAACTCCTGCCTCTGCAGTTGCCAAGCCTCATTTTGATTGGCATCAGATACAACAAGCATTAGCAAATACTACAGGTATGGGTTCAATATGCTAAGACATGCACCATAACCACTTTAAAGGCAGGAGAAGTTGATATACAGGACTGTAGTTGTGAAATAGTCCCTCATGCAGTTCAATGCAAACTCCCACGTCCAAACAGAAGAAGACGCTTTGATAGACCGAGTCAAGAAAGAGGTTAGAGACATTGACAAAGTATATAGTCAATGGCGGAAGGAGATTAGTAAAAAAAAAAAAAACAATGGTGAAAGAGGTGTACCTTAAAAAAAGGTGTTATCGGGAATTCTTTATTAACTATATGAGTCCTACTGAAGGGTTTGAGCCCTTTCAGTGCCTCTACAAAGAATGGTTTTCTAAGTACAGTTTAAAATGTAAGCCTCAGCTCCAGTCAGCTACTTTTATATGCTTTCAAAAGTCTGGGGGTGGCTGGTTCTCTATCTGATGTTTTTTTTTCAAAAACATGGCAGAGTGTTCCAGGCTGTAATCACACCACAAAGGCCATCATAATGAGTGGCCTGAAGTATGGCGTGATGTTTATCGCATCTGATAAATGAAGATACCCATGGGATTAGTATTTATTGGGTGCGATAAATATCCCCAAAGACGCGTTTCCTCGTCATAACGGAAAATGTGCCAAAACTCTCATGTCTCTGTAATTACTGGGCATTTTACCTACTGAAATCGACCTGTGCAAAATTGCTATCCCACGCAGTTTCCTCCAAATCAGCAGAGGCAGAGGAGCGTTGGCCAATGCTTTTTTGCAGTGAAATAAAGCAAACAATATTAACATTTTTTTTGTGCTGCTGCGGAAGCTTTACAGGGCAGGGCGGGGACTTCTCTGACTACAGGACTACAGGAGCAGGGGGAGTAGTGAGCACATTGTGTAAGTGCACATGAATGTTTGGCCGACTGTCTCTGGCTGTCCTAATATTCATGCACACTTTGCATGTTTTCCATGCAGTCTGCATTACCGCCTGTGTGGAGAACATGTCCAGGCTCCCATTTTCTGGCAGTGCACCGAACTACGGTGCTCAGACCAATCCCAACACTGCATTGCAGCATTGTGTTTGGCTATGGGGAGCCTAGATGTGCTTCCTGTTCCTTCAGAGCGAGGGACTAGGGAGGAGAGACACAGCGAGAAAGTGACAAGAAGGTAAGTTTTTTCTTTTTCTTTTGTTTTTTTTACACACGTTTCCAACCCCATTCCCCCCCCCTTTGCGCCCCTGCCCCTCCCCACCTCGCATCTTTGCTGACCACCACTGCTCTTAATTACTTACACGTTTGGTGGCAGGAGGCAATCACCACACATATTAGAATGCACTCATAATGATGGGTAAGATGTTCTTCTGGCTCCATACAAATTGTGGCTAAAATGTCAGATAAAGTTGGAGAAGTAATAAGGTGTCTGAGAATGTTAGCTTGAATAAATATGGATTTGTTTTACAGATATAATTTAACCAAGCCCCCTTTTCTGTAGGACAACTTAAGACAAAAAAAAAACCTTCACAGATAAACGTACAATATAGTAAAGTGCCCAGCACAAGAATATGTCTTTCACTGTGCATTCTGCCAGGAACATTATATATATCAATAAGGGCAGTGTCTCACGCATGGCCACATGGGCCATATCCATGGCAGAGTTTTAGGTTTTCAACTGTCCACTTAAATTTGTTCCATTTAGATGTATTGTATGTGAAATTAACTCTTTTTCATTTACAGCATTGGATATCCTGCAAACCTTTCATGGAAACTTCTATAATGAATCTAGTTTAAACACACCAGCTCCACATGCTCAAAGTACTTCAGCAATGACAATAAAATACAAACAGAATGCTGTCAGAAAGCACTAAACTGAATTTTGGATCCAACTAAGCGATGAACAGTTGCACAGTTCTCTGTATCCACAGTCAACAGAGCGGGAGTGATATATCGGGTAGAGGATGTAGCCTAACGGCTAGCGCGGTCTACCTCAAATCTGGGGAACCGGGTTTGAGTCTCTGAGCGATGCTCAACATCCTGTGATTCTGGGCAAATCACTTAATCTACCAGTGTCTAAAAAAATGAATGTAAACTGCTTTGGGGCACATGCATCATTCTTACATTTTGCATTTCTTAATTTGCGAAAATTACCGAATCGCAAATTAAGAATTGCAAAATGCTATGCATCATTTTTTTCGGTATTTATTTGTGATTCGGTAAAAATCGCAATTTTTAACGAATCGCAAATAAATACCGAATTCCTAACTGCTTTTTCGCAATTCCCATTGATTCCTATGGGCCGAAAGGCCCATAGGAGTCAATGGGAAGGCATTTACGAATTCGCAATTTGTTGATGCATTCCAAGGGTGCAGGGGGGGGTCCAAAGGACCCCCCCCTGAACCCCTGAAATGTATTTGAAAGTGCATGTTTCAAACACACATGTCCTAAGGACATGTGTGTCTGTAAGATGACAGTGTAACAAATGCATTTTTTTGCATTTTGAAAGATTTTTGCAAATTAACACGAGGGTCAACCTCGTGTTAATTTGCACTTCCAATTTCAAAATTCGCATTTTTTTTTAAATTGATGCATTGCACTTTTTAAGAAATGCAAAAAAATGCAAATATTGAAAAAGTGTTTGATGCATCCCAAAAACGTATTTAGGAAGTGCAAACGGCCGAATTTACCGATTTGCACCGTTTGCACTTCCTAAATAGGTTGATGCATGTGCCCCTTTGATACATGATACCTTCGGGTCAAGAGCACGCTATATAAAACTCTGAAAAGATACAAATAAAATAATACGCTGCATATCAGGGAATGCCTCACTTTTGAAACTTGGCATCTTTCTCACGAATGGTGCATTGAATGTTACAGGGAAGCTCCAAGAAACTACAGCATTGATAAAAACAGCTTTCTTTTACTTTTTAGATACTTGCTCATTTGGATTTATGAATATACCACAGACCAGTGGACGGTGAACCTGTGGGTTTCCTTTGTTTTCTTTTTAAATCTCTTTTGGGCACCGTTTTCATTCTTTTTTTATTAATCCCCACAATACCTAAATAAAAGGACGTGCCAGATAGCACTTACTAACCTCATAGATAAAGTGTGGCATGATGGGAACGGAAGGCGTCCATCAGGGAATGCCGCAGAAACAAAGGGTGAATACACGCTTTCCCGGCGCTCGGGAATAAAGTTATTTAAATCAGCGTCTAATCTGTCGGTGCAATTATTACGGCGGTGCTTCAACCGCTACAATGGTAACGAGGATGCGGGACGCCGCGGCTGCCAAGTAAGCAGCGCGAGGACCCGACGTTTTACACGACTCCGAGTGTGGCAGCGGAAGCAAGGACCCCGCGAAGGGGGGGCAACTCTCGTGCCGGCAAGCGCTTCACTAGAGTGCTAGACACGCAGAGAGGCAGAACCCACCTCTACCCCTTACCACAGCAGGCATGTGCATGCCACAACACCCTCTACAGGCACCACAAGCATACCCAGCACAAAGAGAGCCACAGTGAGCCTGATGCAGCAGGACACAAGCACTCGCCTACAGGACAAGCGCAGATTGGAGACTGCCCGGGCACAGCAGACTGGAGGTAGTGAGCAGCAAGACCTCCACGCCGTGAGTACAGTGCAAGCAGTCTGCCTCAGGTAGCCACCAGAGCGCGCATTGGTTCGGACAGGAGAGGGGTGCCCCAAGGTCAGTCAAACCATGCTTGAGCACAGCGCTGGATCCCCTAGGTGTTTCTAAGAGGTGCGCGGAAGTGGCGAGAAAGGAGACAGTCAGCAAAACGGCAGTTTGCAAAGTGTCAGACAGAAACTGACAAGCAACAACCCAGCAGACGACACCGTCCAACACAAGGTATCAGAAGAAATACCCACAGATAACCACGGGAACACAAAGACCACAAGGGGACAACAAAAATAAGTGTTACAGGTGTGGAAGCCATACCCATGTCAGCAGTGACAAAGTTTGCCCAGCCTTCAGTGCCAAGTGTTCCTTCTGTGGAATAATGGGACACTATGAGAAGGTGTGCAGGCGCAAGCTCAGGAAGACAGAGGTGAAGTATGTATCCCAAGAATGCGAAGTGGAAGACGAAACACCGGGAGGTGAAGAGGAAGAAGAAGAAGTATTGTGCATAGGCGACCAAGTCCTCGGAATAAACTGCACGAGGTCCAAGAAGCCAGTACTACAAATGACGATCGGTGGTGTACAAATCAATATAGTGGCCGATTCAGGTTTCCCGTACACGATAATTCAACAAATGGTATGGGAAAGAGACTTTGAACCCAAGACGAGCGCAAGCTTAAGACCCACAGACATACACCCGGTCACGTACACAGGCGAACCCATACCCATGGTAGGGTATTGTCACCTCACGTTTGAGTTCAAGGGTCGGACAGCGGACGGCAAACTGTACGTCGCGGAGAAAGGACCCTCGGTTCTGGGATGGATAGACCAAGGCGCCCTGGGAATCCAACTTAACCCAGGAGGAGGCCCCAAGTCCTAATGACAGACACAGTACAAGGGTACGGAGAAGACATGTGGAATGAGAGAGTACCCGGAGGTCTTCAAGAGGACGATAGGTCGGATGACCAAATTCACACACAAAATATGCTTAAAGGATGGGGCATGGCCGGTAAGCCATGAGGTTCGCAACATTCCCTTCAGAAGCAGGGAGGCGGTGCAGGAAGAACTACTGCGCCTGGAAAAAAATGGAATCATAGAAGCAATTGAGAGTGCCGAGTGGCTCGCACCCCTCGTCGTTGCTCAAAAACCCAACGGGAAGGTACGTCTGTGTGTAGACCTGAGGGAACTGAACAAAAACATCTGGGTGGACAAGTTCCCGCTACCGCGGATAAACATAATGCTATCTAAGACGAAGGGGATAAAGTGGTTCTCCACAGTGGATCTCTCATCTGCGTACCATCAAATCGCCCTACATCCTTCATGCAATCACTTAACATCATTCATAACACCGTTTGGATGTTACAAGTTCCTCAGGATGCCATTCAGATTAGCGTCCGCTGCAGCAGTGTTCCAAAGGCTCATGCATAAACTGTTTCAAAGAGTGGAAGGTGTGCAATACTTCCAGGACGATATCCTCATCATGGGAAAGTCAAAAAGTGACCACGACATGAAACTACATTCTGTATTGACCATTCTGGCACAAAACGGACTCACCGTGGAATGGGGGAAATGCAAGTTCGGTGTAAGATCTGTGATGTACCTGGGTCACGAGATCAGTGAAAGAGGGATAGAACCGAAGAGAGCCAACGTGTCAGCGATCACAGATGCACCCACAAAGAAGGAGAATATCCGCTCATTCTTAGGGATGGCGGAGTTTTACAGTAAATTCGTCCCACACTTCGCGTCCAAGACTCATCACCTGAGACAACTATTGAAGGAAAAGAACACGTTTAAATGGTCCAGCGAAGAGCAAACAGAGTTTGACACATTGAAACAAGACATTTGTGCTGCCGTCCCTCTCAAAGGATTTGACCAAGCCGCTTTGTCCATACTGACCACCAATGCCAGCGACAAAGGGATTGGAGGCAGTGTTAATGCAGAGGTCACAGGAGGGAGAAGTCACCACAGTCAGCTTTGCCTCAAGGTCACTAGCGCTCAACGAAGAAAAGTTCAGCATGATAGAAAAGGAAATGCTGGCAGCAGTATGGGCCATGGAGCGATTCAGACAGTTTTTATGGGGCTCCAGTTTCCTGCTCCGCATGGACCATAAACCGTTCGTGAAAGTCCTAACCTCTAGCGGACATGCACACACGACCCCCCGCATAGCTAAAATGATGCTGAGGTTATTGGATTACATATATAGGTGGAATACACTCCTGGAAACAGAAACAAGGTTGCAGATTTTTTTAACAGAGCGGCAGCAATGGAGCCAGCGGCAGATCAAGAGCCCAGCCTCAGGATGGGAGGGCTACATGGTAGCGTCCACACAAGACCATGAAACAGTAATCAGGAGCTGCTTCTTCCCCGGCGATGAGGCTGAAGTGACCACGCATGTCGCCGTTGTGCTTCCTGCCTCACTCTGGCCCCGCCCACAATGATCTCTGGCGTTGATGCCGATGTGGAGCTCCTCGCTGCCGCATTCTCTGTTTAGCCCACCACCTCGGCGCTGAGCCCCTGCTCAAACTTGCTTCACCACGGAAGATATGTAGGACTGGAGATACGTCAGAGATACGTTGGAGGAAGGGAGTTTGAGCTTTCTGAAACTCACGCTACACTATTTGCGTGCGGCCGTCCACAGCTCTAAACGCCTGGCTGCCGCCGCGGAAGACGCTCTGCTCAGTGTGCTCGCCTGGTAGGCGTTTCTTTCCTCAATTTGCTGTGCGGACTGGTGTGACTTGAGACGGTTGCAGCGCTAAGTGCTCTGCCCGCTGCGGCCATCGTTGCATCGTTGTACTAGGAGCACCAGGAGCATATTCTGCCAGGCAGCGCGGCGAGGCAAAGTCAGGTGGAGCTGAGTGCTGGGCTGAGAGGCCGGGCTGAGAGGCGGGCTGAACTGAGGTGAGCTCTCTTAAGCGAGAGATTATTCCTACAACTTATCCCTCCTCAGGCACCTATGTCTCCTGTGTAATATTTGGGCAATACAAGTATTACAGGCACTACAGGAGAGGCTATCAGCTGGCTTTATAGGAATTTATCACTGAAGTGGGCTTTGCCTTTGGCTTGGCAGAAACTATTCTCCCACTCTTAATTCTGCCATTAACAGCATCACGCACGCTGCAGCTTTCAACCCTCGTTTTGCAACTATGGCGGCCAGAGTTAGGGGCAAGCAGATAAAATGGACTAAGCAAGGGATTAGTTAAAATCACCACCAGGGACTATACCTCTACCCGCAGCAAAAGGTGGGGAGAAAAAAAGTAGAACAAAGGAGTGCTTTGAAGCTCAAGGCCCTGGAAGCAGCAGAGAAATCTAGACAAAATAAATACAGCGTCTTAAACAAGCATGCTGAGGAAGTAGAGGAAGAAGACCTCGAGGAAGAGGATAGGGATGAAGACGAAGAAACGCTATCGGAGTTTTCAGCCGAGTTGAGTCTCCTGGCGGTTGGGGAAAAGGGCAAGCGAAACGGGGGAGACAAAGTGGATAAGGCGCAAAAGGCGGATAAGATGGACAATACGGCCAGTGCTATTAACATTGTCAAAAGTCCAGCCAAGAGGGTCAACAGTCAATCAAGCCCAAAGAAGTATCCTCTCTTCTCTAAACCGCTGCTTCAGCAAGGTCAGTTTACAAGTACACCTACGCGGGAAGAGAGAAGTCAAAGGTGCGCAAATGGCACTGCGGAGCAAGTGGTCTCTAATGAAAAAAGGAATACATCGAATCCATCATCACTTTTGGCGGGGTTAGAGCCAGGCTCAGAAGGAACGCCAGCGATAGCACTAAGTGTCAGCTTGCTCCCCCCTACAATCGTTTCACAATCTATTCAAAATCAGGCTTCTCCAGCCCCCTGCCCAAATTTGCCGCAGACCTCACCTCAGACCCTTCCAGGTTCCAATTTGCAGTTCCATCTGCACCATCTGCACCACAGCCCTGCCGCAATTGAAAAGACGGCCAATTCTACAATAAAAGCACCGCCTTTGAATATTGATCTTTTACCATCTCCTTTAGCCTTGGCGATCCCAGGGCAAGGTACATGTCCACATGAGATACAAGCAGACGAACTTACCATACCCTCTAACACCCCAAAAGTGATTCCCGTCGAGGTCATGCTTGCCACTATACTCCGTGAATGAAGGGATTGCAAAATCTCCCAAACTCACGAAATATCACAGCTGCACAATAAGCTCACGAAAATGGAGGAGTGTTTTGGAAATCTCCCCATGAGGGTCTCGGAGGCTGAGACTCGCATCTCGAGACTAGAAGATACCCTTATAACAACGCAGAAAGATCTTCAAGCATCAAATAGAGAGAAATCTCAAATGGCGCAAAAAATGCAGGACTTGGAAAATTACAACAGGCGGTCCAATTTACGTCTAGTGGGCATCTCCGAGGGCCTGGAAGATAAGGATGTGGTAAAATGGTCAGAGTCCCTCCTCAAGAAAGCCATACCTGATTTGCAAGGTGACTTAATGATAACTAGGGCACACAGAGTCCCTGCACACAAACCCAATAATCAGAAATACCCCCGCACAATATTGCTCAACTTTTCGGATTATAGGGTAAAAGAGAGAATCCTTAATACTGCTTTTTCAAAGAAAACATTTAATGTAGATGGAGTGAACAACTTTCGGATTTTCTCAGACATGTCAGCGGCATCTGCCCATAGACGCAGGGACTTTGTCAAGATGATTGACTCCTTCAAGGCTAAGGGGACTCAGGCCATGATTGTACAACAGTCTAAATTAAAGGTGCTAATAAAAGGGAGATTTTTTATATTCATAGATCTACAAGAAGCCCAGTCATTTCTTGAAGGACTTGCCGCATAATTACAGTCATACGCCGGATCTCTAAATAATTCCTGTTTGAGCAAGGAAGGGTGGGCCCACGGGGGGGGGGTGGAAGCACACAAGGATGCAAAAAAATGGCATCCAAAAAGAAGAAAAAGACACAGAGAAGGGCGGAAGTGGGACACGGGGGGTCACCGTCCACTCTAGGGGGGGTGGGGAGGAGAGGGGTGAAAGGGGGTGTTGCAGGGAGGAAAAAGAGAGTTCATACACTAAGAAATTGTTTGTTCTATTACCGACAGAGCCATGGCATGGAAAATCTTAAGTATAGCCTTGCAGTAGGAGTTTGTTATATGTCAATTTATTTTCTTTTTTTTAGCACGAGAGGTTATTATGCGAAGGTATCTCTTATTCTCATTAGTTTTGATGGTTACAATGTTCAAACGATGGTAGCGTGTCTCAAAGGAGAAAAGGCTGTAAGGTTTGAGTTCTTTGTCAATTGCACTTCAATTGCTTATTTTGCACAAGGGTCAGATATACGAGGTTATAAATTCTCTCTATTAGCATTATTTCCATACTTTGTTGTGACCCTCTATTTTAGGGTTGGTATAACTGGTACGCATTTGCACTTTAAGTATTGAAGTTCAATACCTGTTGTTTGCACTTGGAATATGAGAATTACGTATTTTGCACAAAAGGGCGCTTTAATTTTTGTCTGCTGTAATTTCTCATCTCAATTGTGCATTTCGCATATAAGGGCATTGTATTATCTGAATTACAGTCTTGTACTTTGCACTTGGCACTTTAATTTGCTGCTCCTCCCGAATTGGCTGTTGCCATCGAAGTAATAATTTGCGTATTTGCACAAAGTTTTTATATGCTTTGTTCTCTCATCTCAATTGCGTACTTTGCACTTAGGGCGTTGTGTTTTTTAAATTACATCCTTGTATTTTGCACTTTATATGTTGCTCTTTTCTGTCTGTCTGCTGCTATGATAATATTGCTTTGCTTATTTGCTTATTTGCACGAGGTGAGGTTTAAATCTTTCCTGAATACACCTCATATGTACTCTTCTTCCAAACATCTTAATCATTGAAGAACAAATAATAAAAGTTTGTCTCCTTTAATGCAAATGGTTTGAATAACGTCCGTAAAAAAATGCCATTGAGTGTTGGTTAAAAAGCCTTAGCCCGGATGTTATTTATTAACAAGAAACTCAGTACAGAAACCAGGCTGAATCAGACCAAATCCTTAAGGGCTGGGTTGGTCATAAAATTTCTTCAGTAGCCGGGTTGGCGCAGAGAGGAGTATGTATACTAATAGGAAGACATGTAGGCTTTTCCCTGGAAGGGGCACTTATAGACCCCAGTGGTAGATGGGCACTTGCACATGGTAAATGAAATCATGCAAATATAATCTTTGCCACAATCTACGCACCAGTTATAGATGACCCTCTCCCTATCCTATAGTTAAAACAAGCTATAACGGGCCTACCCGGTCAAATAATATGGGAGGGAGATTTTCATTTTTTACAAAATCCTTTAGTTGATTCCTCCAAAAAAGATCGGTGCCAGAATAAATCCCAAGTTGCTATTGCCATACAAAGCTGCAAACTAGATCTCGATGTTACCGATCACTGGCGATTCTGTAATACTCTCAAACGCGAATATTCATGCCATTCAGCAAAATATAATTCAGCATCTAGGAAAGATTTCTTTTTAACATCTTATGGATTGGAGGCACATAAATATGCCCACCTACCGAACGCGTTTTCAGACCATACTGCACTTTATATGGAGTTAAAATTTGGGAGACAAGAATCAGAGCCACCGAGAAGATGGTACTTTAATAAATTGAACCTCTTGGACTTACAATGGTGTGCAGATATTGAGGAAGAGATTGAGCAGTTCTTTGCACAGAATAGAGGCACAGCTCCATTAAATATGACCTGGGATGCATTTAAGGCCACTTTGCAGGGAATAATTACCTCCAAAGAAATACCAAAGCAGAAGGCAAGAAGGGAGGTGAAAAATAAATTACAAACAAATCTTACACAGGCAACCCAAGAACACTATAGGGTGAGATCCGCACTCTCAGGGCAAAGGTTATCTGAAGCAAAGTGCAGGATGAAGGATTTTTCTTATGACTTAGGCGACACTAACAGTAACCTTTTTGCCCAAAAGATATACGAGGAGAGCGAATACACAGGGAAACTCTTGGCCTGGCAAGCCAAAGAAAATCAGGCCCGAAACAGGATAGAGCAACTAACTGACCCCGCCACCAAAATTCAGGTTAAGACTACTGCTTCCATTGGCGAGATGTTTTTAAAACATTATGAGGGAGTCTATCAAGCTACTGTAGGGGCTACATCCGAAACCATCGGGGAATTTTTAGAGTCACTTGAAATACCCAAATTAGATCACGGGGATAAGAAATGGTTGATAGAGGACTTTACAAAGTCAGAATTAGATGAGGTTATTTGTTCTCTTCCCAACGGTAAGACTAATGGTGACGATGGTCTTCCTGTCGAATTCTTAAAAAAATTCGAAGGTACTCTGCGTAATGAACTTCTACTTTTAGCTAATTATTTATTACAAGGAGGACCTCCCCAGGACTATTTCCATTCGGCAGTGGTGGTTAGCATTTTAAAAAAAGTTACGGATAAGGAAAATACAAACTCGTACAGGCCCATAAGTCTTTTAAAAACAAATTATAAAATTTTTACGAAACTTTTAGCGAACCGGCTGAACAAATTAGTAGGGTCTCTTATAGGCCCTGACCAGTGTGGTTTTAAAACAGGTAGGCATCTCCACACGAATACAATTTTTTTATTGGAGGCACTGGATTATTTTAAGATTAATAAGGTGAAAGGACAAATTTGGCTCTTAGATGCTGAGAAAGCTTTCGACTTGGTGTCATGGAACTGTCTTTTTGCTATTTTGCACAGCTTCGATTTTCCGATTGTTTTTATTTCCCTCTTAAAACAACTTTACACGAACTCCAGGGCACAGATTATCATCAACAATATTAATATTGGGACATGTCAGGTTAGCAGAGGTACGCGCCAAGGATGCCCTCTGTCTCCAATTTTATTTGCTTTATTCATCGAACCGTTGGCGATCGCAATCAGGGATACAAAGACCGACACAGTACCAGTAGCTGGAATGACACATATAAAATTATATGCCGATGACATCGCCCTTTTTTTAGATTCAAAACCCTCAAGTCAAGCAAAAATTTAAAAAATCTTTTCTGACTTTCAAAAGTTAGGGGGCTATAAGATAAATTTCAACAAGACGGAAATAATCTTAGCTAACTGCACTGTAGACACTTTATTACTGGAATTTAGGCAGATTTACAACACATGCCCAAAGAGATATCTGGGAATATTTATCTCGGATAATTTAGAAGACCTGTATTCGTTAAATTTTATACCCCTGCTAAAAAAGGTTGGGTCTCAATTAGATCGCTGGAATCTATTACCATTGTCTATAATGGGACGGGCAGCTTTAATACGTATGTCTATTCTACCTCTTTTTAACTTCCTTTTTAGTGCGGCCCCTTGTGCAATCCAGGTTTCCTTTTTTAAAAAAGTGGATGCTTTGATTTCCTCCTTCCTTTGGGCAAAAAAAAATTCTAGGTTTGCACTCAGCACTTTGTACCTCCCATCTGCACAAGGAGGGCTGTCCCTCCCAAATATCAGAGAATATTACTTTGCTTCTTTTGCACATCATAGTTTCAGGGTTTTTTTCTTAGACGATCATGAGGCAGACAATTTTTTTATGAAGAAGATGTTGCTGTAATCAAAAATTACTGATCCTGCCAGAATCACGAAGGATCCAAAGACGGTCCGTTATAAGTCCTTACAGTGGTTATTTAAGCAGAAAAACCCAGCTCTTGAAATTTTATGGTATTTTTAAAACAAGCAGTACAACGGATTTAATCAATTTTAGCTTTGGAGAGGGGGGCTGTCTGGATAATAATATAGCAAGACTTTGGAAGGAGAATGGCTTTGAGAAAATCGAGAACTTCCTCTTAGGGAATAGATGGAAATCCTGGGAGGAATTCTCTAGACAGATCCACCACGCTTGTACAATACTGAAATGGTCCTTTTTCATGCTCCATGCGGAGCTTAATGTAATGTATGTATACTTGTAAAGCGCACTGTTACCTCGTTACGTGGCGTCCTGGCGCTGTATACCGCTGGGGAACCCGTCCTGGCTTTCCCTGTGAGAGGGCACCCCAAGGTGAAGCCAGGCATCCCCGGCGTTGCTGGGGCCGTTGTGGAGATTAAGCAAGCTATTGCCCAGAGTTGCAGAGTGGGACCCATGGTTAGCATAGGCACCTAAGCGAGAATTATCGAGTCCGCGGACATTGACCCAAGACCCTGCCGCGTCGGGAATTGAACCCTGGTCCCGGGCTGACCTCTGCTTCAGGGTCTGCCGCTTCTAACCAGTGAGCCACACTTCTCCACTTAGCTTAGAGAGCTAGATATAGGTAACCTATTTTATAAAAAGAAATTGTCTATAGCATTAAATAATCCAACACAAAAGAAGATCAGTACTTGGATTAAAATATTAAAAGAAGACAACGTAATCGACTCCTTTAATAAGATCAGAGAAAGGTGGAAAAAGAGGGAAGACATTGAAATTAGCAAGCTGACCTGGGATAAGATTAATACATTTAATAAAACCATCTTCCGCGGTGCTAATTTTAAACGTATGCAATTTTATAATAAATGGTTAATTTATAGAACTCCCTCGTTCCTCCACAGTATTTATCCCCAAGTTGTCGATAAGTGCTTCCGTTGTGAAGAAAAGGGCACCTGGAAGCATATCGTCTAGGAGTGCCTCAAAATACAGGAATTCTGGAAGGAAATAGAAAAATATCTCTCCACCACGATCAAAGCCACTATTTCCTTTGATGAGTTAACTTCAGTCCTAGGCTGCTCCCCGAGCCACACTCCATACGACGAGTCCCTATTTATAGCCTCTCTCATAGCTAAATTGCTTATTTTGCAGTCCTGGAAGTCAGAGACAGTACCAACCCTACAGGCATGGAAGGCAAAAGTATTACGGATCCAGGGTAAGGAAAGAAAATACGCACTGAGATCAGGGGCCCTTAAGAAATACGATAAATACTGGAGTGTGTTTGAATCCTAGTCTGACTCTCTTGGATATCTAATTTTAACCACTTCTTCTAATATTAGTCTGTTGGATCGCTATTACGTTAGCACTATGCACATTGCACTTTATGAGTACGTTTTAAACTGTTGAAATCTGAACACATTTCTGTATTTAAATGAAGTTAGAATAAGATGGGTTTGGATTCTGTTTTTCATTTTTTATATTAACTTTATTATTAATGTGTCATGCAATGTCTCTTTCTGTGTTTATGCACACGCACTTTGCTCCGTACTGTATTAATTCTGCTGCTAATGTGTCATGAAATGTTTACTTTGTGGTTATGAACTCTCAATAAAAATATAATATTACAAAAAAAAAAGACCATGAAACAGTAATCAGCGCAAGGGAATGGGAGGAAGCATACTCCCAGGATGGGACCTTGAAGGTGGTGAAGAGTTATGTGACACAGGGGTGGCCGGACAAGAAACACCTCAATAGCCAGCTGAAGAAATTCTGGGAAGTTCGGGAGGAACTATCGATTGGAGACAACCCAGTGTTCTTACTGAGAGGAGACAAAGTGGTGCCCCCACAGACCTTAGTGGAACACCTCCTAACCATATTACATGAATGACACCTTGGAATAATGAAAACCAAAGCCAGAGCAAAGCAGGCATATTGGTGTCCTGTCATGGACAGTCAAGTGAAAAGGTATGTCCGAATGTGTGAACCGTGCAACAGAGCAGACAAAGCACAGGTCCTACTGCGACCACCGCTGGGAAGGTTCACCTGTCCCTCAAGCCCGCTGGAGATGCTATCGGTGATTATCTTGGGCCCCATTCTGGATACCAACGGAGTGCCCAAATATGCCATAGTGCTAGTGGACAGGTATTCCAAATGGCTGGAAGTGGAAGTATGTGAGACCGCTGACACCGAAGCCGTACTTTCCTTTCTCATGGCCACATTCTTGAGGGAAGGAATCCCTAAAGTGATCACCTGTGACAATGGGCCGCAGTTCGTTTCCGCAAAATGGGATGCCTTCATGGACCGCAATGGAATAGAGGTAAAACATACTCCTGTGTACCACCCCGCAGAGAACGGATTAGCCGAGAGGTTCAATAGAGTCATAATGGGGTCGGTGTAAGCAGCAATAAGCGCTGGGCAAGATTGGGAGAAGGAGCTCCAAAGGATGTTATGGGCATACCGCATCACCCCAGCCAACACAGGGTACAGCCCTTTCAAAATACTGCGTGGGCGAGACCCCTTTACGAAGGACAATCTGGTGTGGAAACATCTAATAATTCAAACAAGTAGTCCCCAGCAGTCGTACGCCGAATCATCGATACAGCACAGGCCTTGTACCCAGAACACTACAACAAACGACGAAACGTCAAGGAAGTGACCCTAGAAAAGGGAGAGTGGGTGAGAGTGAAGCAGGCGGTGTTGAAGAAAAAGGGAGACAGCAATTTCACCCCTCCTCTGCAAGTGGTAGAGCCGTATGCCAGATCGGCTTTACTGAGCAATGGGAAGGTGTGGTCACAAGACAGGATGGCGAAGTGTAACAAAATCATGAAGTGGGAAGTTCCAGACGAGTGGAGTTCGCTCACTCCTGAGGGAAGTGAGGAAACCGGAACGGCGGAAGCAACAGAGTCCAATAAGCCTGGGACCAGTCCCCTGTGTTGGAGCAATGAAGACCAGTACGCTCAGGAAGAAGGTGAAGAAATGGGAAGAACCAACCAGGCTGCGTCTCGGAGCCCAGGTAGGGAAGGACAAGGGAACGAACAGCGTACAAGAGCAAAGGTGGGAGCTGGCCGGACAGACAGTGGACAAGGCGCTAGCTTCAGCCCAGAGCGAGTAAGAACAAAGTCCGGCAGAGTGGTTAGAGCGCCAAAGAAATTTGAAGACTTTAACATGGAAACCAAGTAAGACGGTTCCTTCATTAGAAATGTCTATGTTATGAACCTCCAGGACTGCTGATATTTTGTACGATGTTCCTACTTTTGTTTCTAATGTTAAAGGGGGGAGATATTGCACCACCCGTCCATTTTAGCAGCTCATTGGCTTGAAAAAAAAGGATAAGCATTAACTCAGATTTCTTTGCTGGGACTGTGAACATCAATACATATTCTCTTTTCACCATTGCGCTTGTGGGCTACCCCTAAAGGAGACAGACAACAATGAGGCCAATTCCACAGATTAAATGATACCTTGGTCACATAATTTGGTTAACTCTCTCTCAAAATCTGGCCTCAACTAAATGGTACTCCCATTACCTTGTGTTTCACAAGAATAGTTTCATCCTTAACTTTAATACAGTCTTTATTTTGCCCAATTTTTCGGAAAAGACACCAGTAAATTCTAACATGAGATCCTCAAGAGCATATTTCTCTTTGACAACCAACATCTGTTTTTTAGCTCCCGGTCTCAAGACCATCCTTTACGTTAGAGTTTACATTCTTTAAATTGAATAACATCTTCAAAGAATTCTAACAGCTTAATTGTTCTTCCATTGTACGGTCCTGGAAGACAGTTTCCTATTACCCCACATCTTCTTAAACAGGTCTTTGGCAGTCATAGTTATTCTAGCCCTTGAATCCACACGTAGATTTTAATATCTGTCACCCACAGCCCCATTGATGTATGGATCTATGCATTCAATGGGATCCCATTTAGTGATTATATCATTTGTGATTATAAATACTATATCATGAAAGTCGGTCAGAACATGTTGCTTGATTTCGTACGTGTTTTTATAATGCAAAATATTACCTACTTTTGTGTGGCTAGTCTTAAAACATTTACATACCTTAGCAAAGTGACCTAATCTGCTAATCAATCCACATGTAACATTTTTTGTTGGACAATGGTTGTCACTCTTAATATGACATGTTGTTATTCCTAAAACAGATATTGTGTTGCTTAAAGAAACTATTGTTTGTTTGTTTATGATCTTTAAATCCTAAATTTACATATTGTTGAACTGCCACTATATTTTTCCCCTGAGTATCATTACGTTCCTTCACTGGGGTGTATGGCATTTCAATAGGCAGGTTTAAGCTAGAAGAGACCGCAGGGTCTGAATTCGACTTCGTGAGAAGAGGTAGTCTCCGATGCGGTTTGCTCAATGTCAGATCCTTGTCTAAGCACCATGAATTAGATGTGCTGTTTATGCCTGAAATGTGGGCACACCCTGGTTCTGATGTGGAACCAGGATTGGCCTGCCCACCTGGCTATAAAGTCTTTCATAGGCCTCGAACCAGTGGTAGAGGAGGAGGAGTGGGGGTTATTTTTAAAGAAGTATCGGATTTCTCTCCTTTTGATATTCATGAGTTAGAAGTTATCGAACTTCTGGGATTCTCCATAAAGGATCCTGAGGGACAAGTACTGACCGGTATAGTCTGTTACAGATTTCCTGGGATAGTTAGCCCTCAACTACAACAGGGGTTGATTGAAGTCCTGAGCAATCTGGCATTAACTCACTCCAGACTGCTTGTTGTGGGGGATTTTAACTTATGGACTAATGGGAACCTGGACTTGGGCTACTATAATCTTATTCAATCCTGTGAGAATTTAAACCTACAACAATGGGTTACTGAGCCAGGGGGTCATTAATTGGACCTAGTGTTTTCTGATGAGCAGATAATGGGAACAGTGGATATCCTACCAGCATGCTGGGCGGACCATCATTTGATTGTTTTTCAGATATATAACCTCAAGATGAATAAACCGATTATTAGGGAAGTCCGGAACTTTCAAAGTAGGGATTGGAAGGGACTCGTGAAAAAGGCCATGATATCTCCAATATTTCTGACTAACAAGGGTTGTGATGTAAATAAGCAGGTGGAAGAGAATTATGCAATATTTTGCGAACAAATAAATACTATGTTGGACAGGATTGCTCTGGTAAAAAGTCATAAAAAACTAGGCCGACTGTCAGCCCAGTGGTTTAATGAAAAATGGAGAAACCTGAAACTTGGCTGTAAGCAAGCAGAGACGAAATGGCGTAGGGATTATAAAAATGAAGATAAAATCATCTGGAGGATGGCAATATCTGAGTATATAATAGAAATGGTTGCAGCTAAAACAGAGTTTTTTGCAAAATAGTATGTCTTTAAGTGTCTTTAAGATAGTATGTCTTTAAGTGTCTTTAAGATAGTGGATGATAAGGTCAACTGACTGTTCAAAAAACGAGATTCTGCCTAGCCAGGAATTATGTGACAGTCTCGCAACCTTTTTCGAGGACAAGATCAGTAATATAATTGATGGACTCAAAATGGGTAATATGCTTAAGGAATTATCGCCTGCAACGGGAGCAAGATGGGTAGGAGTGGATAAACTACACTCCTTAGACCATTTTGACATACTTTCAGTGGAAGAGTTCAATGAAATGGCCATGGGGGTCTCCTCAGGATCCCCCCTGGATCTGCTTCCACCTAAAATCTGGAAGGAGTTGGCTCCTGAACTCTTCCAGATTCTTCGGCAAATCTGTAGTCAATCACTGACTAGTGGATCAGTGCCGACCTGCTGGAAACAGGCGCTGGTGACACCCCTCTTGAAAAAAGCATAGCTGGACCCGACTTGTCCTAAATGTTACAGACCTATTTCCCTTCTACCATACGCAGTCAAAATTTTGGAATGATTGGTCAGTAAATCACTCTCTCAGTTTTTAGAAACCAATCACATTTTGGATGATGTGCAATTTGGCTTCCCCCCTGGCCATGGAACGGAGACCGCCCTGGTGACCATCATGAACGATATATGAATGCGAGCAAACAGGGGACAGTCAGCTATACTGATTCTTCTCTGCCTGTCTGCCGCATTCGATACGGTAAACCATGAGGTTCTTCTATCCAGGCTTGAGGAGGCTGGGATCGTGGGCACTGCCCTGAAGTGGTTTCAATCGTATCTATCCAACAGACAACAGGCAGTAGCCCTCCCTCTTTTCGATCCAAGCTTTCCAACATTTTGCACGGTGTCCCACAAGGATCTGCAATTAGTCCTATACTATTTAACATCTATATGAGCCCTTTTCTTGCTGTTACAAGGGCTCATAATATTAATCTTGTGAACTACGCAGATGACACTCAGCTTATTCTGTCTCTAGAGGGTGATCAATCTGTATCTTTGGAAGATTTCCATGCTTGTCTGCGGGTCACAGTTCTTTGGCTTAGAGAGAATTCTCTTCAATTCAACGCCGACAAGACAGAGGTCCTGCATTGTGCAGTAGGTAGAATTCCCCCTACACTTCCGTTTGATTTCTGGCCCACGCCAACTACCTCCCCATTGGTTCCCAGCAATACGGTGTGTAACCTGGGAGTCATGTTCGATAATTGACTGTCACTTGAAAACCATGTGAATAAAACAGCTGGGAGCTGCTTCTCTTTGATTAGAGCTCTTCTGAAGATCCTCCCGATGTTATCAAAACAGGTCAGAATACTGATACTGAGAAGTGCCATCCTCAATAGGTTGGATTATTGTAACGCTCTGCTGCTAGAATCTCCAAGATATTTGATCGAGAGACTACAGAGAATACAAACTATGACGGCTAAACTGTAACTAATGAGACCGCGTCGCTCCCCCACCTCTCAGGCACTTTCAGAGTTGCACTGGCTCCCAATATCGCAAAGGATACAATTCAAGGCACTATGTATAGTGTTTAAAGCTTTGCATGGCGTTGGACCTCAGTCAATGCAGGACAAATTTACATGGTACGCTCCTCCCCAAACTCTTCGTTCCTCTTCGTCTAATCTGGTGAAGGTGCCCAGAGTTAGAAAAACTAAATCAGGAGGCAGGGCCTTTAGCACGGCAGCCTCACGCCTCTGGAACAAACTTCCACTTGACATTAGAAAAGTGGATGATCTCCTGCAGTTCAGAAAAATGATAAAGTCATGGATCTATCCTCAAGTATGCTCTTTGCCATCCTGTTAATCTCTCCCCCTGGTAACTGAATACCATCTGTCTCTACGCTTAACCAGACATTCGTATTACAGGGTACCCATAGGGTGATAGTTGCACTTTACAAGTGTTGATAATAATAATAATTTTAGCCATTTTAATAACTTCATCTGGTGAAAGATTTCCCATTATAAGGAGTTTCCACAATGCGTAATAAATTGGTCTCTGACTAGTTGATCTGTAAAAATCTTAAACTGATATCAAGTAATAAGTCTACCTAGCATGGTTACAAAGTAGTGAACAGTTTCCCCATCTTTTTGTGTTCTTTTCAAACTTTTGTGACCTAGATCTACTAGGCTAGGTTGAATATGACATAGTTCCTCTAGCTTTGTTACTACCTCTTTAATGTCATTCTTTTCCTCATTATTGTGCAAAAGCTAGTCTGGAAGATGTTTAAACATTTATTTTCCTTTGAATCCTTGAGTGAAGTAAAATATATTTTCTTCTGTCAAGTGAATCGTGAAGTGCCAATTGTCCCCAGGATACATTTGAAAAGCATTATACACTTGTCTGCTTGTAATGGGCGGTTGCCCAGGGGTTTCTAAGAATGATGGAGGAACATTGACAGACTGCACATTGCAACACTAAAAATATGCTTCCTTAAAAATAACAATGAAGTAAGGAATGTTTTTTTAAACATATGTTTATTGGCATTTGTAGAAAACATCACATAAAGGTGGATAATAGTCACATGTCATGGCATAAACAATCAAAGCCTTACAAAGGCTCATTGAACATGTGAAATATAAACAATTGACTGTCAAAAAGCTTATAAAATTAAAAAAACAAATTTTCTATACATAAAGTTCCAGCGATCATCGTGATCCAAAGTAAGTCATGGTGCAATTTAGGATATAAAAATATACAGCGTAAGTCATAGCAAACGGGAACCATAATGTCTAAGCTACAAAGACCAGAACAAAGGGGGCAAGGGGCAAAATATCAAACCTTTCAAACCAGTGCAGGGATCGCTCGAATCTGGAAATTTAGGGGAAATTAAAGTAGTCAAAAGAAAGTGGTGAGGGGGATTCTGCCCCATATTCGTCTCTTGGTGCCTGGGAGCTGCCTGCTGGTGCAAGAGTGGCAAACCAAAACCCGGGTATAAAGGGGCAGTATAATATGACCTGTTGTGCAACTGGAGTAGGATGTGTTCCCAATGGCCTCAATCCCATCTCAGATCAGTGTATTATCTCTCTCCTAGTTGTGTCATCTGGGGTACCGTCTCTGCCTCCCTCATGTGAACTCTCCTGGTCATCAGACTCCTTCTTAAAGTCCCCCTCCGGGCATTCCCAAGCCTCCTGTACCACTGTCCATAACCCTGATATTGGACATCTCCGTATCCCCTTGCCGTCTCTCTAAGCACTGCCCTCTCTTCAGCCGTAGCCCATTGAGTAATGTCTTTCATCCAAGTTCCCACTGCTGGTACCACCATGGATTTCCAGGCCACTGCTATACTACTTTTGGCCAGCTCTAGGACCAGGTCTAGAAACCTGGTACCTACATTTGGGTGGTCTAGGGAACAGTGCTAGTAAGCAAACCTTCAGGCAGGGTGCAAGGGAGCCTCACAATGTGGTGCCTACTGTGTTCACAGCTGCGTTCCAGAAGGGCCGCAGTTCAGGAAAGCCCCAGGTTATATTTATAAAGTCTGCATCTAAATGCCTACATCTGGGGCAACTGCGTGGCTCACCACCGTAAAGTACCTGAAGGCTGTGGGGTGTCATATACGTCACGTGAATATAATTAAACTGTGTGCATTTCAGCCTCACGTTTCTTGAGACCATTTTAAGGTAAGCCAGAATCATGCAACTCTCTGAATCTGTAACATACCGTTCAAGTATCTCTCCCCGGCGTTGTTGCAGCATCAGAAAAGGTTTTCGGATCATCTCAGATAATGATCTGTAGAACCATGCCACTAGGTGGTGTGTGGTGCCCAAAGGAGCACTGTGTGGGTCTTGGGTTCCAAACGTCCCCTGGCCCATAAGTCTCTGAAAGTACGAGTCATGCCCTATATGTATATGTAGAACCACGTCACTAGGTATCTTTGGTGCCCAAAGCAGCACTGCGTGGTTCTTGGGTTCCTAACGTCCCTTGGCCCATAAGTCTCTGAAAGTACTAGTCATTGCCTATATGTATATGTAAAACCACGTCACTAGGTATCTTTGGTGCCCAAAGCAGCACTGCGTGGGTCTAGGGTCCCTAGCGTCCCTTAGCCCATAAGTTTCTGAAAGTATGATTCATTGCTGATATGAGGAACTGTCCAGCGGGAAAATCAAAATAATCCACTAACTCTTCTGAGGGAGTAGGATGCCCTGCTGGTAGCAATTGCCTACCATCACCAGCCCAACATCTCTCCAGACCAACAGTTGTCCAGCTGTAAGAAGAATAAGTTGTTACCATTACCAGAGGCAGTGCTGAAGCATAGAACGGCATGCCCGCAGTCTTCGCGATACAGCATTCCCAGCATTTCAAAGTCACGGCCAATAGCACTCCTGGACGTGGAATCCAAACTGTCGGGCAAAGTAAATTAGCCAGCAGGGTACCCAGGTAGGTAGATAATTCTACTGGGCCCAGTTCTACCTTTTTTGCCCCTTGAAGTAATTGAGTGATCATTAGAGCTGGGAGGCCAGAAAGTACAGTTTAAAATCCGGAGCACCTAGCCCCCCTCATCCGTTGGGCACCAAAGGGTCTCCAGGGATACCCTTTGGCGGCTCCCATCCCATATCAGTTCTTGCAGAAGGGTGTTCAGCTGCTGAAACCAGGAGGCAGGTCCATTAACCGGGATGTTAATGAAGAAATACAGTAATCTTTGTAACATGACCATTTGGGATATGGAAAATCTGGCCATAATCGGAAGTTGGAGAGAGCGCCAGAAGGGAACACAGGATCAACGGGACTGAAGGGCTTTCCCAATATTACCTTCTTGCAAATCCTCCAAGGAATGGAATATCTGCATGCCTTAATACCAGAAGGAGGACTGAGTCCATGTTAGGTCCGGAGGAAGATCTAGGGGTCACTGAGCATCTAGGGACACAGGAAATATGAGGATTTTTGGTCTTATTGACCCGAAGACCAGAGACCGTCTCGAATTCCAACAGGAGGTCTAGTGCTAACGATGAACCCGCAGGACCATATGCAAGGTAAAGTAAGAGGTCATCCGCATACAAAGAAATAATGTGTTCTAGGTGAAAAAGTTCAATAAGGGGTTCGATGGCTAGCACAAATAGGAGAGGGGAAAAGGGGCATCCCAGCCTAGTATCTCTGCAGACCTTATATTGCGGGGAGGTGATATTGCTTGTTTTAACCTGAGCAGTCGGGGCAGGTTAAAGGAGTGTGACCCAGATGATCCAATGTTCCCCCAACTCCATCTGTCACATGACCTCGAACAGGAAGTCCCAGCACACTGTCTCGAACTGCTGTTTAAGGTCTACCGACATCACTAAGGTGTATGGGTGAGACTGTACTTCCGGATGATAGAGTACGGGGTAGAGCCATAGGAGGTTGAGTGAGGTGTTTCGGGTTGCGATAAAGCCGTTCTGTTTGTTACGTATAAGAGTGGACATATGGGGAAGAAGCCAAAAGGCCAGTATCTCACAACGGATTTTGAACTCCATGTTAAACATGAAAAGGGGACAAAACTCTGAAGTTCAGGCTCCCTGGTTATTTGTTTTGGAGAGAGGGATCACAACTGCATCTCGAACAGTGGCAGGCAGTGCCCCCATTCTCAAAGACATTGTGATGTATTCCTATAGGTTCTGAATCGATCCCCCTATTCCTGACCCTATTCTGGTTAAACAAACCAACAAGTTAACTAGCAGTCAGCCCATGAGGCAGAAAACCCCCATGATGCAGATACCGTTATCTGACGCAGTCACACTACGGCACAGGAACGTGTTATCTGATTAGGTCATAACGCTTGCGATCTAATTAGACAAGCGATATTCCTCCAGCCCCTGATAAGGCATACGGAGTTCTCATAACAAATCAAACCTATGACAACCTGGGCAAAACCCTGCGGCCATTGTTTTGATTTCACCGAGAACTTCAGCAAAAGAATGTGCTAACGAGCAAGTCGTATGACATCCTTATTGACGTATCTATGTTCATCCTTACGTCAATCTCGGCACCTTAAAGGTATAAATATTACCGATATTGCCCTATGCAAAGACACGCGGTGGTGACGAGACGGAGCAGCCATACTTGCCGAAGCGAAGAGCAGAGCAGACCCCGCTGGCACAGCCCCGCCTTCCTGACGTGCTGAGAACGAGACGCGCTGCTTTCTCCTGCCGAGAAATCCAGCACCGGCGCTTCCGGGTAGCCCTCACAGGCAGCCTGGAATATCGAGACCAGAGAGAGAGATACCATCCCTCATTCAACCTAGATTCCAGGTACAGAACTGAATAACCCCTCGCAGAGAATTCTTTAGTTATTCACTTGGCAAAAACAAACTTAACTTAAACTGTAACTTTCTATTCCCGCCCACGTATTAGGCTTAGGTCAGGTACACGGGGTAGGCGTATTTAGAAACACCAGTTGAGTACGTTTAGTCAAATGTATATGTGTATGTAATATATTTTATTCATTTTAAAACATCTTATGGCTTAGAAACCATATCAATGTTTTTACAGTATTATTTCATACTATTGCTTTTAATGTATGCACTTTACTTAGCTATAAGTATTGCAATAATATCGATCCATTTCTCTTGTATGAGAAAAGAGACTGATCAATAAATAACACCTTTTTATTGAACACGCCCGTCTCTTCCTTTTCTCTACATTCTGATGAGACTAAGAATGCACGTACTGACTGAGTAAAATAAATTGCCTTTTGTTCACACGACTCTCGAGATACACTCTTGATTAGGGGAGAGCAAAGTTGTCATGTTCTATGGTTGTCAGAAACTAAATCCCTTCTTGTCTAATCAGGGAAGTTAATTCCTTCCTGAACATTCGAGAAAGTTTCTAGTGAACTCTGAGCTAGCTGGCAAACCCAAAACTTTAAGTCTAATATCGACAGTAGTAGACCTAGTTAACGTCTGGTCTAGGCCTTTACTATTGAAGGTATTATTCCAATGCGCAGAGCCTATTGGGATAATAGGAACTACACTACATGGCGCCCAACGCGTTTGGAAAGGGCGATAAAACTAACGTAAGACATTTAAAGTAACTCAGTCGTGCTTTCTCACTCAGACCCCTTTCTCCCATAATACTCCAAAGACGTCTGGAGTGGGTAAAAGGTTATATCCGCCAGACCTCGCAGGAGGGAACTCCTATGTATGGTTCTTGGTATAGTCAACGTTGAAGGATACACTGTTCCAAAATATTGTGCATCTAATCTTTGTTTCCATAAGAAACCTGATCTGCAAACAAAAGAAATAACCATCCTGTCAGTAAAATGGTAGACAGTGATGAAGAAAGAGAGGCAGTTAGATTAGCAACTGAACTCGCGGCAGCTGATGCTACCATGCAAGAAGCAGACCCGGATATAATACTCATCCCGGTCATCAAAAGGAAATCTATAACTTTAAAACTTATAGAAAATGGACTGACACCTAGAGGTGGTACAGTCATATTCGTAATTGAGGCACACGAATATCGGCAGACAGAGGTATACTATTCATGGATAAACTTTCCAGCAGCAAATCCTGTAACAAAGTACTTCCACTATTACAAAATAGAGGAACCTCCTGAAACGTACACTCCTTTCGAGGAGGTGGAAGTACCACTCAAATTTCAAGAGCATTTGCTCTTATTTGATGGCGCCCTAAAACATAACAATCACATCACCAGGCTCGGTCCTTTAGGTAGACCAGGAGCAACGTGGCCGGTCCTAGCCGGATACACACCACATCCAGACATCGACGGGATGTCTGCAGCTAACCTGTTTAACACAGCTAAAACAATTAATAAAAATACATAGACAATTAGTCCAGTATGTGATGCGGACTTCAACAATTCAGCCAGCGATTAAACTCCCACAGCTGACCCCTCACCAGGGGAACACAAATAAAATTACACCACAGAACATCCAGTCCTGCCTAGGTAAAGTACCGGCTAAACGGGAACAAATACCATTCTGGCTAGCGCAGAAAATCACCCAAATAGAGGCGGTGTTTCCAGACACCACCCCGCTAGAAAAGCACAGGATTCTGACTATCTGTCTTCCAATGGGAATCGCACCACACATTGAGGACTGTGACACTTGGGGTACAGTCTTTGCTTCCATCTACACAAAAACGCACGGTGTTCCATCCATTTCGGTAATACCAGATGTGCTAAAACAAATTCAAGATGAATACGGTCCAGAACCCGCTTTAACTCTTGGTATGAAATTACTAAAAGACTTCAAGCAGGTCTCGGCTATATTATTAGCCAACATAAAGGGAGAAGCAGCAAACGTGGCGATCCGCCAGAGGCTAAAGGAAACAGATATAGCAGACCAACCAGCTGAAATTGCCAGAATCATAGAAAAATCCTATGAGGAACTAGGTAGAGATAGTTTAGGTGGAATACCAGTAAAACCACAACTGATTGAAAGTCCTGAAAAAATATTTTTTAATAATAATTCAACATCACAGAAAAAGAGCTGGGATGGAAACAAACAATCCAATCCCAAAGAAAAGAAATTCCAGTCCAGAGGAAGGTCTCCTAGGCGAAGAGAGAAATCTCCGAACCAAAGACACAGGTCACCCCAGAGTGACCCCTCTGGGAAAAGATATAACCTTAGAAACAGGGATAATATAAAAAAGCCTGATAGATATCAAGACATTGATACACGTCCCTCTCAATCTTTTCAGACTTCCTCGCAGAAATCGGAAAGAAGAGGACGATCAGAACAAAGAGAAGAGCACGCCAAGTCCAAAGACAAGGAACCTGCTCAGCTAAAAAAGAAATTACAATTTCCAAAGAAGAAGGTAGCCAGCATTAAAATAGTTAACAATGCCGAGAATTCTGAGGACACAACTGAAAAACGGGGAATGGGCTCAGACAATGCTAGACAGCGCAGCAGAAGTGAGCATAGCTCGCAAAGTCCTTATGAAACATCTGGAGACAGTGGACACGAATGAATATCTTCAAGTGGAAACTGCGGACACCAGAGTTAGCAAACCTCACAAAATATACGAAATAACATTGCGTATAGAGGGGGATAAGACTAGAAAAATAAGGGGACTATTTTGGGATAATCTCTCCAAGGGCTATGATATCCTTCTAGCTGAAAAAGACTGGCCACCAGAGTTTGTCAGGGATTGCCCTCATGGCAAAGAAGTAATTATGCCTGCCTTCTCAAATCATATCCCAATTCATAAAAAATACACACTTGCTAGAAAGTGGGCAGTGGCTCTAGCTCCTGCTTTATATAAAAATCACGTGGGATGGGATGAGGACTCTCCTCCTCACAAAATCCAGTTAAAATCACAACCTACTGCACAAAGGCAGTACCCAATTAAGCAAGAAGCTAAAAAACAGGTAAAAGAAATACTAGATCAGCTAGAATACCAGGGGGTGATTGAAACTTGCACCTCACAAATGAACAACCCTTTGTTTCCGGTCTCCAAACCAGACAGTTCATATCGTCTAGTTTTGGATTACCGACACCTTAACACATGTTGCAAAACTTTTGCAGTGCAAAATTCGCATAGTGCTGCACTAATGAATAACATAGTGCGCAAAAAATACAAAACAACCTTAGACATCTCTAATGGATTCATTTGTCAAAACATAGCACCAGAGAGCAGATATTTGTCTGCGTTCTCAATAAATGGCACTCAAAAACAATTCTGTCGGTTAGCCCAGGGGTACAAGAACAGCCCGGGAGTATTCTCAGCGAGAGTAACAGAATTACTACAAATATATGATGATGAAGCATTATCTTATGTCGACGACATTTACTTAACAGATGATGACTTGGAGACTCACTTGAAGAGAGTGAACACCATAATACTTGGGTTCGCAGCAGAGGGTTACAAATTCAACTTTAAAAACATCCAGAATTGCCCATCTGACAGTCCTGTTCTTAGGATATGAATTATCAAGTGAAGGCAAAAGCCTGGCTGACAATTTCCTAGAGAAATGTGCCGTAATCCAAGCACCTAGAACACTAAAAAACCTACAGTCGATTCTAGGCTTCCTAAATTTCGGAAGAACATACATTGCAAATTACGCAGAAAGGGTCAAACCCCTTTATGATCTGATAAAACCAGATTTTAAAACATCCAATTGGACTCAAAAACACACAGAGATTTTGAGATCCTTACAAACAGACATGCTAATTAAAACAAAGTTAGAAACACGTGATAACACACGCAATCTTGTGATTCGAGTCATCCCAGGGAGATGCGGATTCACATACCTGACCTCTAATGAGGGAGAAAAGGTACCAATTGCATTCAAATCACACTTGTACACAGAAGCTGAAAAGAAGTTCAGCGTTAAAGAAAAAATTGTTCATGCTGTTCAAACCGCAATAGCTAGAGAAAAAGATCAAGCTGACGGTAGACATGCCACAGTCAGAACAGCAGAATCAGCCTTTGAGGCACTAACAACACCGTGTAATTTACCAACAACAACACTGAATCCGGAATGGATACATTGGGTGAATTCAATTACAACGGACAAAGTAGACTACTACTTTGATCCAGAACTAGAAGAATTAAAAAATCTAGAATATGAAGAAACATATCCTCTGCCAATCGACATTCTGCCTTTATGACATTACGCCTGTGTAATTTATACAGACGGACATGCTCAACCCCCCGTTTGGGGAGAACAGGCATACAACCCCACATGTGGGATTACAAAAGAAGTGTGGCGCGGAGGTAAACTAAAACCTCTATTAACAAAAACACACTCAGTAGAAACTAATTCAGAACAACAAACTGAAATACTAGCATTGAAAATGGCGCTAGATAATGCGGATCGCGAATTCCCGACACTTATAGTGTCAGATTCATATTACTGTGTCAAATCATATAACAAGGATTTGCAGACATGGATTCAAAACGGTTACAAAGAGGACACAGATGCACCAATAAAGCAGAAACTGCTCTGGGAACAAATAGCTCTTTTACAAAAAGAGCTACCAAAGACTCACGTGACACACTCACTGAGTCATCAGCGTGATGGCGTTCACGTTGCAGGGAATTCATTGGCTGAGACAGCCACAGCGGCAGCCACTAAATCGGCTCCCGTAGTTCGAAAAAAGCGTACATTAAAATACATTGACGGTGAAACAGTGCTGGCGGTGAAAACGTCATCAAAAGGCGACTGCTCAGCGCTACCGATCAACTATCCACTCAATTATACATACATAATCGATGCAAACTCCGTCCCTTTTGCTCGAATCCCTGGAGTGGGGGATAGAGTGATTCCAAACATGGACAGGAGAAACTTGTTAATCGCAGACGCACATATGGGCGAGGGTCTCAGACACCTCAAACTAAAAGATTCTCTGGAAGAATTACAATCACGGTACTGGTGGCCAGGCATGAGCCTGCGTCACACCATGTTTGTAAAAAACTGCCCAAACTGCAACAGAGATCGCAGTGGGGAGAGAAACAGTTTAATACCTCGTCGTTTTACTCCAGAAAAAATCAAGAGTAAAAAGGAAGGCTTGCGATTAACATATACAGGCTAGTTTCCACTTATAATGTAGATCACCAGCACTCGGCTGACGTCTGGACTGTTATACAAAGATTTGCGAGTCTAAATGGCATATACGCTAAGAGCATGCTACGTTTGACCATTGTTTTCACTCTAGCCCTCCAGCCTGAGGGGAAACATGGCCAAATGAGCATAGCACAGCGGGAATCTTCTCACTTCCTTCCTGAGGGATACGGGATGGTGTAAAGAAAAAACCAAGGCATAAAGCAATCTATAACGGAAAGGATATTAGGTTCGGGAGCTGGGTGGGTCAAACATCTAATAAGTGTCCAACGTAGTCTAAATAACTTGCCAAGAAATTCTCTGAAGGGATTCAGTGCGTACGAATTATTATTTGGAACTAGGATGTTGATCTCTGACATTGATAGTCAGACTTCAGTGGTGAAAGAAAAAAGCTTTGATATCAAAGACCGTTTGGCTATTTTGCAGGACTTAAACAAAACAAGAAAAGACCTGAGCAACATAAAGTTGAAACAACAGCCAACAACCACTGAAGAACCACCACCTGTCCCAGCAAGACCTGTCTGGATTCCAAAAGTCGGGGATCTAGTCAGGGAAAAGATCGCGGTAAAGAAGGAATTTGGGCCTTCTTACAGAAAAGCAGTTCCTGTCTTGTCTATCAACGGGACAAGATCAGTTGTACTACCGCCACTTGCTGGTAAAAAGGAGAACCGAGTTGTATCCATCGACCTGGTAAAACCACAATCATGTGGCCGATAACAAACAGTAGGCCAAGTGGACTCCCAATAAGTAGCCGAACACCAAGGTTTGCTACCAGTACAGAGGTCCTAACGAAGAGGCTCATCACATTCAAAACGCCTACAGAAGAACAACAAGGACTATGCAACAATGCAATAGAACTCAGACCTCTGAAAACCCAAATAAAAACATTTAGCAGAGACACACCAATCTATAATGAAGTACCAAGCGAAAATGCAAGAAACAGTAATCCAGAAACAATTGGAACAATTGACAGAACTGCATCCGGCTACTTCATAAACTTCGATGATTCCTCTGAAGGCTTCAGTGAATCAAAGACACAGCCATCATCAAAAACCTTTAAAGATAAAGCAAAAGAACTTTTGAATCAACTAAAAGAAACATATCTGATTTCTCCATGGATCGAATTTTGGGTGGGTTTTGGTGCATTTATCCTCATACTTTGGCTCATCATGGTACTTACTTTGGGACGCTTCATTGAGGGAAAATATGCTAAAATGGACACAGCAAGTCAGAAAATCAACTTGATCCTCAAACCACACACATCTTCACACGTCGAGAAAAGAGAACTTTCTTCAGTCAACTTCACAGCCTGGGACAACACTGACTATGAAATTTATGGTCCGGTCGAAATCCTGAAATATCCACACCAAATTAAGATCTCATTGAGTGACTTTGCAAAACCAAGCTCATTTACTGATGATTGGGACTTCGAAAGCATTAATAATATGATGTCTGACTTAGTAATGTCTGCTAAATTTACCAAACATGATTATTTGCAGGGTTCTACAAATTATGATAGTATGTACTGTTATAACCACTATGGTAACCATTTTTTACATAGATCTGCACAACCTAGAAATGTTTTAAATTATAATCAATGGGAACATTGTGCAACCCCTCCAAAAGGAAGCTCAAGAACCTTCTATGACAAATATTCATACTTTTCAGGTTTTAACACAAGTAATGCTGAAGCATTTTATTTCAAATTGTCAAACAAGACAGGAACTAAGACCATGATAACAAACACAAAATTGATATATTCAGACTCATTCTTTGAAAAAATGAATACCTTTGGTTTTGATTATTGGGACAAAAATGTTGAATTGAAAAGTGTTTGGGGCACAAAAGAATGGCAAGTACAGGGTATAGAATCTTTGTTTAGAGCCTGCATGATCCCAGAACAAATGATATTTTTAAATGACACTGTTCAACAAACTACCTGTCTTGGCCTAGCCAAAATCAAAGACTTAAATAAACCGTCTATTCCAAAGCCAACAATGAGCAGCAATAGCTCTATAGATGAAGAGATAGACGTAAATTATGTATTAAACCAAAACAGAACACATCCAGATTGGAAACAGTGGTTGATCTGGCCCACAGATACTAATAACTGTCAAGACAGATTCCTGAACAAAACACAGGGGTTCAAAATGACCAGGCCAGACCCTAGATATCCTCAAAGACATCACCCAGGGATAATAACCACCTACAGTGTGGGCAAATTATGCCTTCAATGGCTACAAACTTCCACACTGGCAGAAATTAAGCAACACCTAACTTTACTTACTGATGGTGCTGACTTGCGTGATTTCATTATGGGACCGCGCAAACAGCGTCAAAAACGTTTCATAGCAGCCTCTGTATATGCAGCATACAATGAGGCCTGGAAGGTTACTCAAATTGAAACAGCAGAGAGAATACGGGAAATTGACCGTATTAATTTGGAAAAATCACTTTCTGTAGTGGACAATGGGTTAATGACTCTGTCCTCCAGAATTTTTTCTTTGGACAGCATTGTGTCTTCAGCAATCGACATATTATCGCAAGACTTACTGTTGCTACAACACGGTCAGTCTCAATTGCGTTCTATTGTACAGCTTGGCTGGACGTTACAAAATCTACGTTCAGGCTATGTGCCTTGGCGTTTAATCAACACAACGTCACTATTCCAAATCTTTAACCTTACTGATAGACAAGTCAGTATGGCACAAAAGGGTGCTGATTATACAATCTTGAGCATTGAAAAACTCGAAAGATTACCAGTGACAATGTCAGAACGACCTGTCAGTGAATGGATAATACATGGGATAATAAATATTCCAATCTCAACCTTCAGGTTTCAATACTGCCAAAAATATATACAGGCTGGCATGTACGAGAAATTGGGAAAGGGGTACATTAAAACAACATGGAACCTGCCCTATTCACATGCATGTGTCAGTAATAAAGGACAGAAAGTGTTTCTTAGTGGCAATAATTGTGCGATGTCACTAAGCGGCACGCTTCTGTGTAACGGAATTAGTTTGCATGGAGCCTGTGAAGGGAATTCATACAACCTTTCATGTCACCAGCAAGGCGCACCTGCAACAGAGATAGAACCATTCTTTCAAAGACTCTATAATGGGAGTTACATTCTTATTGTAGATCGCAGATGTTGTAGTCTTATGCCCGGGACTCCTTATCTCGTAACTACGACTGCGAAGGTCAAGTGCTGTGGACGCTCATTGTTCCCCAGCTCCTTTCCAGACAGGGAGGCAAGGGCATGGCCCAATTTGAAAATTACTTCTATTCGAATAGATACTTTAAGCAGAATGAAAACAGTGCTTCTTCAGACGCCTACAAAGCTCACGTCATCAAAAGAAACGTATGATCTACAAGTAGCAAGGACGACTGCAGAGATACATTCACTGATATCAACTAATTCCCCCATACATTTCGCAGAAATCCTGAATGGAATCTTAAATATTTCTGATACCAATGGGGTCTCAAAGGTATTTAAGACAGTATTTTCGATGGCATTAACACCATTCAAAGCCATACTGGGTATTTTTCCAGATTTCGTCCATTCGATTTTTGACGGACTTCCCCTGATCTTGGGACTAATTGCAGGAATCCTATTCTTAGTCCTTATTTTTCGTTATGGCAACCCATGTCACAGACAAAACTCTTGCGACAAGGGAAGAAACAATCCTAGCCATTGGATACCGGGACCGGATATCAAAAATCCTGGGACTCTCCCGGCTTAGAGACCTGAACATGACTTGGTTTCTATCATTTCGACCAATGTGGCAAAGATGTGTTTTACCTGTATTAAGGTGTCTGCTATGCGGAGAAGAGTGCGTGTTAGACACCTGTCTGGCGCTACAATCGGATGCGCCAATGGATGCAGAAACATTGTTGAGCCCGATCAAGGTTCACGCTTTGTGCTGCCCTCAAAGGCTACCAATCCTGATGACGGCATTCGTGGAAGCTTCACCACTACGATTAAGGGGTAGTGAAGTTCAAGATGAAAGCAGCATCGATCAGGTACGACCTTCTGTCAGCAATGCGAATCAGAATGTCAATGGAGACAATCATGCGCACGAATGCATGGTTACACCTTTTTCCGAGTTAGTGGAACTTTCCCAGGAAGCTGTTGACAGTTTTTTCGAAAGCCTAAATGATATGATGTTCTCACCAGAGCAGAAATAGAGACTTTTGAGCAAGCTCGCACACGGCGTTCCCTGAATTCGGCCTTCAACTTTAAAAATAAAGTCACATGAACAATTTTACCTCCAGTTCACGGACAGCAATTTTTCAGCAGCCCCAAAATATTTTTGCATATTTTTCGGGACACTATCTTCTGCTTAAAGTAAGAACTATTCTTAGAGAACTAAGGTTTCTAAATTTTAGATAGCTTATAGACATTAGCTGCCCGCTGGTATGTTCATAAATATTTTATTCTGTGATGGAATGGTCTCGAACTTTTTTTCTGTATTAAGAGCCATTTCATGTGTAAATTCTCATATACCAAATAGCAATAATGTATACAAATGCGTGATTACTTTGGCATTATTCAACAGCTTGAGTGCATACAATACATATGATTGCAATTCTTCCGTATATTTGAAAAATTTCAAAATGCATTTATGTATTTTGGGGTGGTAAGGTATACACTATACTCTATAGTATGTTTTACTATGCATAGATTAGTAAATATGTCCATAGTTAGCGTGGAGTGGGTGTGATGTATTCCTATAGGTTCTGAATCGATCCCCCTATTCCTGACCCTATTCTGGTTAAACAAACCAACAAGTTAACTAGCAGTCAGCCCATGAGGCAGAAAACCCCCATGATGCAGATACTGTTATCTGACGCAGTCACACTACGGCACAGGAACGTGTTATCTGATTAGGTCATAACGCTTGCGATCTAATTAGACAAGCGATATTCCTCCAGCCCCTGATAAGGCATACGGAGTTCTCATAACAAATCAAACCTATGACAACCTGGGCAAAACCCTGCGGCCATTGTTTTGATTTCACCGAGAACTTCAGCAAAAGAATGTGCTAACGAGCAAGTCGTATGACATCCTTATTGACGTATCTATGTCCATCCTTACGTCAATCTCGGCACCTTAAAGGTATAAATATTACCGATATTGCCCTATGCAAAGACACGCGGTGGTGACGAGACGGAGCAGCCATACTTGCCGAAGCGAAGAGCAGAGCAGACCCCGCTGGCACAGCCCCGCCTTCCTGACGCGCTGAGAACGAGACGCGCTGCTTTCTCCTGCCGAGAAATCCAGCACCGGGGCTTCCGGGTAGCCCTCGCAGGCAGCCTGGAATATCGAGACCAGAGAGAGAGATACCATCCCTCATTCAACCTAGATTCCAGGTACAGAACTGAATAACCCCTCGCAGAGAATTCTTTAGTTATTCACTTGGCAAAAACAAACTTAACTTAAACTGTAACTTTCTATTCCCGCCCACGTATTAGGCTTAGGTCAGGTACACGGGGTAGGCGTATTTAGAAACACCAGTTGAGTACGTTTAGTCAAATGTATATGTGTATGTAATATATTTTATTCATTTTAAAACATCTTATGGCTTAGAAACCATATCAATGTTTTTACAGTATTATTTCATACTATTGCTTTTAATGTATGCACTTTACTTAGCTATAAGTATTGCAATAATATCGATCCATTTCTTTTGTATGAGAAAAGAGACTGATCAATAAATAACACCTTTTTATTGAACACGCCCGTCTCTTCCTTTTCTCTACATTCTGATGAGACTAAGAATGCACATACTGACTGAGTAAAATAAATTGCCTTTTGTTCACACGACTCTCGAGATACACTCTTGATTAGGGGAGAGCAAAGTTGTCATGTTCTATGGTTGTCAGAAACTAAATCCCTTCTTGTCTAATCAGGGAAGTTAATTCCTTCCTGAACATTCGAGAATGTTTCTAGTGAACTCTGAGCTAGCTGGCAAACCCAAAACTTTAAGTCTAATATCGACAGTAGTAGACCTAGTTAACGTCTGGTCTAGGCCTTTACTATTGAAGGTATTATTCCAATGCGCAGAGCCTATTGGGATAATAGGAACTACACTACAACATAGCATGCAGTGATTCCAAATTTGGGGCTAGCATAGCAGAAAATGTGAAGTAAACCTCCCCGGGCAGGCCATCCGGACCTGGAGTCTTACCAGTTTCAATTTATTTAATGGTGAATTGGATCTCCTGGACAGACACCGGCCCCCCCAAGTCTTCCTTTGTGTCCTGGTGAACTCCCGCAGTGATAGTCCATTCAGGAAGGCTGTCTGGATCTCCATTGGGAGTGGGTCTGGGCTTTTGTACAGAGTTTCGTAGTACTCTCGGAATAGGGTATTATCCCTGAAGAGTATAGTGACTCGCCATCACTTGTTTGAATTTGTGTAATAGGGTGCACCCTGAGATTCAAGCCAAATAAGCCAGGCCAGTAATATGCCTGGGCGACCTTCTCCCTCATGTGCTCTGGCAATATTGGCCTCATAATCATGGCAGCATAGCCGCTCCAAGGTGGCTTTATATTGCCCCAGAGTCTCTCGGAGTCTGTCTAAAGTTTTGGCATCCACGTCCAGAGCATTAGCCAACTCATGCAGTTTGCCATCTAAGGTCTGGAGTTCCCTATTTAACTCTCTCTGTACTCCAATCGAGTGGCCTAAACAATGACCATGGACCATAACCTTGAAGACCTCCCACTCAACCAGGCCACAGGATGGAGAGACCTGGGTAATGTAAAAATAACCAGAGATTGACTCCCCCAGGGAATCATGGAAGCACCTGTTCTCTAGGGCCAGTGGATTAATGTGGGGATCCATGGGCGCTCCCCAACTGGCTGGATGTCCAGTAGTAAGTCCAGCAGAAAGGGACTGTGGTTGAAGAGAGTGTGTCCTAAATATTCGGAATTGAGTACATGTTGGCTGAGTCAATGGGAGTATACAAACGTATCTATTCTAGTGTGTAATTGATAAATATGTGAGTAGTATGAGTAATCCCGAGTTTTCCCATGTTGTGTACTCCAAACATCAGCTAGGTCCCATTGTCCCAGCTAGTCTCTGATGCATTATGCAGTCTTATGGTCAGGGGCACCCAGCAATGGGGGAGTGGATTGATCAAGTAGCACATCTGCTACACAGTAAAAATCTCCACCTAACAGGAGATTGTCTGTCACTAGCGGTGACAGGAACATCAAAAGGAAGTGGAGAAATGCCAACTGGTCCTAGTTTGGGGCATAAATGCTTCCCAGGGTGATATCTTGGCCCAGCAACCTACCTTTGATAGCGGCATAGCTACCTTCTCTATCTCTGGAGGTGTAAATGGGTTCAAATGGAGTCCCCGACCTAACCCGGATCAAAGCCCCTTGGGCAAAGGTGGAGTAGGAGGTGGCAAATAACTGGCATCACCACCTGTGGTGCAATTGATCAACTGCTATCTGTGTGAGGTGTGTCCATTGGAGCATTGCCACTTGTACCCCTCAACTCCTCAAATACCTATGGATGCTATTGCGTTTGGTGGCCAAGCCCAACCCCCAGATGTTTCAGGACACAACGTTCAGTGTGTGGTGTTGGTCAGGCATGTGGTCTTTGGGTGTGGGTGTCCCCTCCAACCCACTCAGGTCTCCCCCACGTCAGGGCCCTTTCAATATATAGTGTGATCCCTGCAACAAAGAACAAAATCCCCCATCTGTAAACTCCCTGACCCTAGAGCAGCCCAACAATAGCTAGCCATCCAAACTTTAAACGTGCAAACATCATCTTCAGAAAGTCTCCTCCAGTTGCCTGGCAGAGGACTCGCTGGAAAGGGGCAGGCTATGTCATATAGGCAGAGGGATCCTATCATTCTCACTCCGTCCCTGTCTTTCTTCGTTGCCCAGGCACTCAGTATAGTCCTTTTCTAGCTATTGGCACTTCTTGTTTCTGCGCCCTCAAGGTAAAGAGAGAAAAAGACTGGGGCTGTACACGTGGAAAGATCTCAAGACTAATCCCCTACCAATTCCTTCACCCTCTATAATGGTGGGACTCCCAGCCTGGACCCCACCCAGGACCCCAACATACCAAAGAGCCACCAATAATGTGCATTAAATCAGTTCATCCATGCATCCTGGCGTCACCTTAGGCAGGCCAGTTCTATCCGCTTGGGAGGACTCAGACCCCAAAAGTGCAGATTTATGTTCAGAAGGGGGGCAAGTCCCTCAGATCGAACTCTGTGTCATTGCAATCTCGCCCAATGCCATGAAAGCAGCAGCCCATTTCTGCTCGGTCTGTGACGGAGATGGTCTCATTAACAACCTGCCACGTGAGGGCCCACTGGATCATCTTTTTGCCCTGTGCCGGAGCCCCCTGGGTGCAGGACGCGGCATTGAAAGGCCAGATAATAGGCTTCCAGCCGATCCCAGAGCTTCCAGGGGTAATTGCAGAAGTGAGCGCTACCATCAGTGCAGTTATGCAGGGAAAATCAGGGAGTGTTGTAATCCTTTAGTGCGGGGGGCCTTCTTGACTTCCAGGAAGGAAGCTTGTTTGGTCAGTACTATGGCCGTGAAGTCCGGGAACACCAAGATTTTACCCTTGCCCACATTGAAGTTCATTTTAACATTTGATTGAGAACAAATCTTTTAGTGCCATACATGTAAATGTAAATGTAGGTGTACTTATATAGCGCAAACCTGTCACCCAAAGGGCATCCTGGCGCTTGCTTAGGGAACCCGTCCTGGTATTCCCCTGTGAGAAACCCCGGCAGGGTGTCCACAAGGTGAAAGCCAGGCATCCCGCCGCGAGGGGCCGTAGTGGAGATTAAGCAAGCTATTGCCCAGAGTTGCAGAGTGTGACCCCGTGATTCGAGTAGGCACCGGAGCGAGAATTGTCGAGTCTGTGGAATTTTGAGCCTGAGACCCGCCGAGGCGGGGAATCGAACCCTGGTCCACGGTCGATCTCAGCTTCCGGGTCTGATACATGTATATACATACATACATAAATACATGTATTTCCATGCCAAACAATTACCACATCTTTAATGTCCCAACAATTGGGGGAGACCTCATTGTAGGTACAAAATAGATACATTCTGTCTAGGTAGAGCAGCTCTTAATAGTGAATCGATTTTTTTTACCTGATTCCAACGTTTTAGTATTAGCTTTCTCTATATTGTTACTGGCTGTGATAAATGTGTTTACACAAACCAGTCTATCAGGATCTTCATTATGGGGGCTAGGTGACAACAGATGCTCTGTCGGGTTGTACCAGGCCCTTTTTTGAGCTTTTGTGACAAGTTTTTTCAGGTAGCCTCTCTCTAAAAGTCACTTTTTGTACAATTCCTATGAATCCTTAGGAATTGGCCAAATGGCAAATTATCTGTCAGACTCCTTGGGTGATGATTTTGATATTGTAGGAGTGAGTTCCTTTCTGTCCATTTGCTATATAGTGATGTATATACCTTTCCTTCATCAGTTTTCACCCATACATCCAATCAGGTAGCTGCACATTTAGGCAGGAAGAAAATTCTCGCAAAGTTTCATCAGATCCTTTCCAGATTAGCAAAACATCATCTGTTTATCTAACCCAGTGCATAATGTTGTCGCGAATAGATTATTTGAAAACACAAACTTCTCTTCAGAATCTGACATGAAGAGATTTGCTGGATCCGGGGCGAATCCAGCCCCCATTGCAGCACCTTTAATTTGACAATACAAAGTATTGTCGAAGACAAAATAGTCATGCAATTTCAGCCAGGGCCACAATAAACCATTATTTTGACACACATTAGAACGTGCTAGTAACAATGGATATTCAATCATTGTATACTAATATTTCCCAGAGTGGGGCCCTCAGGGTAATTACTGAAACAGTAGATCATAAGGAACAGGCCTATCAGGTACCTACATGGTTTATTGTGGACCTGACTGAAACTTAGTTTCAAGTGGCAATACAATTGTATGAATATCACTAAATGTCAGTTTTTTTCTGTGGTATTGTATATTGCCAAGAGAGCATAGGCTAACAGCTCTATCAGAGGTAATCACTATTTTTATAGGTTTAGATTACATACCCAAATTCCAGGAATACAGGGTTACCTCTTAGATATTTCAGACAAAACCCCTCTTGGGGCGCACGGGGCCAGGAGTTGAAACACACAATTTATCTCCTTTTGAACTGCTCATGTTCTTGAGTTCTCTGTGTCAAACATTTGTAAAAAAAAAACTCAAATCAATGGGCTAGTAGAACGCACCAACAGAGTCTTGTCGGAATGTGTTTGGTGGGCTAAAAACAAACATAGTGCCATTGATGACGCTGTGAGGGCTATGCTATGATTTTACCATACCACTCCTCATTCAGTTACCAATGTTTCTCCTTTTGAACAGTTAAGAGAAAGTAGACCTACTTCCATAGTAGGTCCAGCATGGATGTGCAAATGGTTAAACTTGGAGGTTTAGGATGAGTTTGTTATTGGAAATTTCATGAGTCGCAGCCTAAACAGAAGATTTCTTTTGATGAAAGAGAGAAAGTTAAACAAGTTGAATTGTTGGTGAGAGATGTGGTAAAGCCTGCAAGGCCAAAACCAAATTTGTCTCTGAATGTCAGCAGCATATGAAAACGCCTTAACTCTTTTCTTGTCTGTAATCGTGCTGTGTAAGCTGCGAAGGTATTGCGTTGTAGCGTAAAGTAAACTGAAACAGCATAGGGTTTGTGACGTGCCTCACCTTCAACTCATTGCCAACAGAAGTTGTTGTGTTCTCAATGAGGAAAGACTTAAAGAGATGCCACAGGTAAGTTAGTTGTAGAATAAGAGGGGCGAATCATCAAGGTGTTGCCCGCTTAAGCCTGGAGCCTCATCTGACAGTTCCCATAATCAAACCTTCCTCACATTCCAACGTACAAACAAGAGCAAGAGAATCTTCAAATACTATAAGTTCCATGAAGATATAAACTTGTCATAACAAAGAGGTTAAGAAGGGGGCCAGGGAATGTGGCTGGACTGCACTGCAGCTCATTCCCAAAGTCATTAATAGCTGGATTTTCCAAACTTAAAAATCGGGTTTGTGGTTCCTAACCTGAGAAATAAGAGAGCAGAAAGATGGCCCACTCATGACTGAGTGAAGCAGAATTCACACAGGAATTCTGCTATCCTCAACTCATAATTGGGGAAAAAACTGCAAGGTATAGACAAACACATTTATTAGGTTCTCAGTTTTTACACCCTGGTTTACATCTAACATCTAAATTAGCATCTTTCCGTTCCTTCTAAACATTCTGATAGTGGATGTTTACATTGCTTTAGTCTGCCTATGTAATGGTATTTGTCAACTAATGGTGCTCAATTGCTGTTAACAGTTTACTCCAGGAGCGGTTCCTCCGCTAAGGCAGAAGAGCGTCACTCCACTGCTTTTAATCAGTGAAGTTAAGGAAAAATAAAATGATAACTCGCTTTTTTATAATTTTATTTTGGCCTGATGTCCGGCAGCTTTTCAGGAGCAGGGAGAGTGGTGCGCACACTGTAAGTGACCCGCGATGTGGAATGCAGATCCCCGGAGTGAATGGGCGACTTGAATTGTTCGTTGTTACAGTTGTTTGTACCTGGTATTTATTTCCTCATTGATAGTGATGTGTGAGAGTGAACCTCACAAACGTGCTATGCCATTGATAAGAATTGCGAGTTTGCTTAATAAAATTGTGAAGGGTGCCTCTAGATTGGATCTACTGCTGTTTTTTTCACCCTGCCCTGAGGAGGCCAGATTTGTTGGAAGGCCGAAACGCAACCGCAACGCAACCGCATCAATACTTTCCATAAAGAGGAGTCTGATCTGAACTAGAAATAAAAGTGGAATTATATCTTTTTGACACAGTTTTTATATTTAGCTTCCATATTGTTTGCTTTGAACCAATTGTGTCTGACTACCTCGGAGTGTACTTCTTAGAAGCAATAGGAGGACACCTAGCTTTTGCGTCAATATTTTTTGTTTGGGTAAAGATGGATTTATTTCTGATTATGTACTGTTTGTATTAATTTTGTGTCAGACAGGGTTGCGTGTTAGCCCCCACACTCTTTTCGCTGTACGTAAATGGTGTGGTTGAGCATCTCCAGCAAGAACCAGCGGACGCACTCTGTCTGGGGGGAGTAAGGAACCCTACTCTGCTTTTCGCAGATGATACTCTGCTTATTTCAAAAACTCCCCAGGGCCTACAGAAGCTATTGACCCGCTTCCATGACTTCTGTGTATCTAGAGGTTTGGTCATAAACGTGGCCAAAACTAAATATCTGATTTTGCACCCCCCAAGGAAATTAGGAAGTCCGCCTGTCTTGAACACCGTCCCCCTGGAGAAAGTCTCCGAATTCGACTACCTAGGGCTTCGCATAACTGACAATATGAACTGGTCCGCCCACATTGATAAGATGGTACTTAACCATAAAAAGGTAGGAGGTGCTCTGCTTAGGGAATTTCGAGCATCACCGAGACAAGCGGTGAGTCCTGCAATTGAGATCTATAAGGCAAGAGGCGTAACATCAGCATTGTATGGGGCAGAGTTGTGGGGTCATTGCAACATGGACTCTCTCACTAAGGCTGAGAACAAACTTTTGAAGGATCTCCTAGCCCTCCCTTCAAGTACCCCGACAGTCCCGGTGCTCCTGGACGTTGGCTGCAAGAGTATTAAAGACCAGGCTCGCCTCTGACCACTGCTTCTTTGGTCCCGCATTTGGAGGGTCCCGGAGCTAAATTCCTATGCCGACGGCCTGGCAGAGATAATGAACATGGGAGGCTGGGCCAAGATCAAGTGGCTGAGGGACACTAAAAGTCTTTTGGGGGAGTTGGGCTTGGGGGACTGTTGGATCTCAAAATCTGCTCCACCAAAGGCTGACCTTAAAAAGTTATATTGTGATTGGGTCTCTGGTAAACTTATCAGGAACAAATACCATTGCAATCTGACTGCATCATTCTTGGAATTAAAGGATGTGGCTGTTTTTGAACCCTTTCTGGACTTAATCTCCCTGCCAGCTGATAGGTCCCTGTATTTTAAACTCATGGTAGGCACCCTTCCGATTGGGGCCTTTGTATCAAAATGGAATGGTGCACATCGAACGTCTTTCTGTGCTTTTTGCCCATCTAGGCTAGAAACTGTAGCACATATATTTTTTGAGTGCCCAGACTATATTAAACCTAGGAGACGTTGGCTCAAACCTCTTTTTAAACGCCTGGGAACACGTAGGCATGTGGTCGCACTACGTATTCTAATGACTGATTCCGCCCCTTTAATAGTTTGTGGTGTTTCTAAGTTTTTAAAACATTCATGGTTGATTCGTAGCAAGAGACTCTCAGTTTCAATTTAATCCATTTTTAGTTAAATTATCTTGGGTTATTCCCATTTTTATCTGTCTTAGCATTTAAATGTAACGTACATTGCACTGTTTTAAAAAAATATGTTTCATGTGTATGTATGCTTTCAAGATATCTTGCTTATCGAATAAAAGCTTTCAACAACAAATAAAAAATATATTAATTTTGTGTATTGTGTCCTTTGATGTTGTATATAGCTGCGTACATATGTATGTATATTTGTGTATAATGTAAATTTGAAACTGACTGAAACTATTGAAGAATGTCTTCATGTGATTATGAGGTTTAAAATGTATTATCACATTCTCCATTATTTGTGATGGTATGCTCATTGATGAAGTAGTAGGTTAGTGGACTAGTGCCACCAGTATAGGAGAATTAGTAGTCCCCTATTAGTTAATTCTTCAGAAATCTAATCCTCCTTTGCCATTTTCTTAGTTTGCTTGCTCTCACAACAGGAGCAGGGGGAGTGGTGCGCACACTGTAAGTGCGCATGAATGTTTGACCGGCCTTCCCGGGCTGGCCAAACATTCATGCTCACTGTGCATTTTCTCCACGCAAGCTGCATTACAGCCTGCATGGAGAACATGCCCAGGCTTCAAGTCAGCATCTGAGCGCTGAACTACGGCACTCAGACCAATCACAACACTGCAATACAGTGTTTTGATTGGCTGACTTGGAGCCTGGGTGTGCTTTCTGTTCCGGCCAGAGTGAGGGACTACGAGGAGAGATGTGGTGTGATGGTAAGTTCTTTTCTTTCTTTTTTTATTTACACCCACCTCTTCCGTGTACCTCACACCCCATCCACCCCAACCGCGATCTGTTCCGGCTGCCACTGGTTTTCTCCATTCTTCCGTCCATCCTGAGCTGCAAATAGGGTTTCAGAAATAAAGGGCCTTATTTAAAAAACAATGGTTAGCCCACCAAGCTAGCTATATCTAGGAGGAGCTATCTCTGCACAATTAAGGGTTTAACACCCACCGTATGTTAAGATCCCCACCTGCCTGTTGTAAATGTCTTCATCTTAAAAGCATCTGCAGTGCATGAATGCACTTAAGACTTAGATTAATACTGAGCAAAGCACTGTAGGAAAGTTGATTATTAATTTTTTTTATAAACGCTTAGCTCAGTCTTGGTTAGCTGTGGCACAGATCTGTCAGGCGTAATCAAAGAAACAAATGTAAAGCATTTAGAAGTACCAAAACAAAGAACATGTACGAAACACGACACAATAAAAATCCAACAACAATTTATAACAGTAGATTTAAATTAAAAAAGTAATTGAATCTTAAATCAGACACTAAAATGACAAAAATCCTTTGAGGGAAACCAAAGTTATGATTTTTCAAAGGTAAGTAAATTATTTTTAATTGGTTGAGCAGCTCTTAGCCACTTGGCTAGTAGGGCTACTCCTTTTAGCTTGGAGAGGCCACAACTGAGTTGGGGCCAGTCACAGGGACCACTTAGATCTGGGAAGAGAGTCATCTGTCGCTTTTCAGCAGTCCAGCCTAGAGTGCAGGATGCTGAGGATGTTGAATATGTTGAAAATAATGGATTTGCTGCAAAGATGCAGTGAGTACTCCTGGGGTACCCTAAACTCCACGAGTGTCAGGGGTAATCTCTAACCTTAAGTCTTAGTCTCCGATGGTGCAGAGGGGGAGTACAGTGTCGGTCCAGTCAAAACTGGTCAGATGGTCCTCCGGTTCCAGCGGTCTTCAGCGTTTACTTGCAGGTGAATTTTTCTTTCTTGCAGAGCAACCCGAGTCAACTGCAGTCCTATGGGCTTGGATACAGCTTGGGAACATTCAGACATGCATTATTGGCAGCTGGGCTTTTGACGGGTTCCCTGCTGCTTAGTAGGTGTCTAGCCACCTAGCCTTTGGAGTCACTTCTTCCGTCCTGGCACAAGTGGAGCTTTTTCCATAAGTGGGCTCAGCAGGCATGGTCATCTTTGCAGGTTCCTTCTGTGCAGCAAGTGCAGTCCAGTCTTTGGTGCAACCTTTCTGATGGGTCCAGGGAGCAGCAGGGCATTCCTTCTTCCTTCTTTTTCCACTCCAGTAGTGGTCTGAGGACTGTGGGTATTGGGTGCCACTTTTATGCCTTCTTCGTGTTTGTGGGAGGGTTGGGCTCTAGCCAATGGGGCAATACTTCCCATGAGGCTACCATTCCCACTTTATATCACTTCCTGGGAGTTTAGCCACTAAACAATCCCAGGAAACTCATCTGTACCCGAATCCAAGATGGTGCACACATTTTACCCCTGTCTCTCCTGCGTATGCCCCGCATAACAAGCCACACCAATCAGGAAACTGGCTTTGCAACTGTTTTTTCCCCACTGGAGGTGATGCCAGCCTGCCTGCTTACACAAAAAAGTGGGCAGGAGAACGTGTGATCGCCATTTGGTTTAAAGATGCCTTACCAGGCTGCAGTGACAGCCTGAGAGTAATGTTTTTACCTTGTCAGTGTAGCGGTTGCACAATTAAGTGCAGCAGTCCACTTGTGGCATTTAAATTACTAGCTCTGAGTCCTCTTGTACCATATAATAGTGACTTATGAATACATTAAGTTAACAATTGGGGTATTAGCCAATTGTACACTAACTTTGGGGGTTAGAGCATAAGCACTGGTGCCCGGAAAGCAGGGCCCAGTGCACTACAGACTCGAAAAAACGGCAGCATCAGTTCAAAAACTTGGTGGGGGAGGGTGATCATACAAAAAGAGGTCCTTTCCTACAGGCACCACGCATTCTGTTTGTGAAAAACAAAATAGCAATGGCTCTGCCCCACAGACAAGTTTTCTCCCTCGCATAAGGCCATTGTGTTCTTTCCCTGCCTGGGTTTGCCTTGCCTCACATGGCAGACGAAGCAAAGAAAAAATAGACAGGCTTCCATGTCAAGGTTTCTGATAGCGAGGCAGCTGAGGCGCTGATATCAGAAACACTATAGTTCCTCCGACGCTGGGTAACTCTGAGTTTGGCAGGGTGGAGGATCTGGTTCTTCCAAACTCAACATAATAGCTCATATCCTAAACAAAATCTACATACTGGTTGAAGCTATAAAAGGTGAAACAACTCAGTGTATCTAATTTAATATTTGGCTCTGGTAAGTGAAAGAAATGCCTTTTAATTAAAAAAAAGTATTTCCTTAAAATAACAGGGATAGTTAGAGTGGTACGTATTAGTGAGCACAACTTAAATTAAATTGCAATAAGTAGCACAGTCATGCACCACATATTAACACAAGTTCCCAATTGCATTATAAATAGTTAATAAATAGCACAAAGTAACATTAGCCAATTAATACACTTTCATCACAACTCACTTGGGAGATGGAAAGGTTCCAGGGGCTGGTAGATAGGATCAGGCCTGGGTTCAGCTCATCTGTGCCATTGCAGGGGGTGGTGCCAGCCTACATAGTCACCCTGACATTTGGACGCACAAATCTTGGTTAGCTGGCAGCGGGGATAATTAGGCAATGAGATGCTCAGCCTGGCCTCTTACTTTGCAATGCCTATGGCCGTAATGTCTTTGCCTGGCCTGCAGCGTTACTCATAGAACTGCCCTGCTTGGTCACATAATCATGTCTCCCGTGGTGGGATTTCATTTAACAAATCAATGCATTCTGTAAGGTTTATAATTATTTCGTTTTCAAAAGAGACCCTTGCCCCACAACACCTGTCCTGCCAACATGGAGTGATCTGACAAACCTAGTTAGTGAGCATCACTTGCAATTGTCCACAAAAGTCTGCTTCTTGGAGCAGTCCAGCGAAAAGATACTTCCAATTTCTGGTGTAGTCACACAATGTTCTAAAAACGCAGTTCAATGGTACTATATTTAGGGATGTTATTTCTTAGAGCAGCATAGAGCATCAATATGAGATAACTAGCAGCCCGTCCCAACGTTGTCCGGGAGCAATTATGGCTCAGGGGCCCCGCCCGCCCTGACGTTTTGTAACCTGCCCACCTCACTGGTCACGTCACTTTTTCCTGCTGTAATGCCCCGTTTGGTACCTGCCCACGTCACTTGCCACGTCACTTTTTCGTCCTGTAATGGCCCATTTGCTACCCGCTCCACTTTGTATGCTTTTGTCCCCTGCACACGTTTGTTTTTCCTCCTGTTAACCTGCCCACGTCACTGCCCACGTCACTTTTTCCTCCTGTAATGCCCCGTTTCACTTTTTCCTCCTGTAATGCCCTGTTTCACTTTTTCGTCCTGTAATGGCCCGTTTGCTCCCCGCTCCACTTTGTACGCTTTTGTCACCTGCACATGTTTGTTTTTCCCCCTATTATCCTGCCCACGTTACTTTTTCCTGCACACGTTTGTTTTTCCTCCGGTACCTGTGGCTCGCTCACCGCTCCTCCCGTTTCTTTTTCCTCCTGTTAACCTGCCCACATTACTTTTTCCTGCACACGTTTGTTTTTCCTCCTTTACTGCACACGTTTGTTTTTCCTCCTTTACCTGTGGCTCGCTCACCGCTCCTCCCTGCCGCCGCTCCTCCTTCACGTTGCTGACTGGTAACTTGGCGCCCTACTTCATCCGCCGCTGAGCGCTCCTCCCCGCCGCCGCTCCTCACTGTCTGCCCGCCGATCCTATCCGCCTGTCGGCCGGTCATGTCCGCTGCTCCCCATATCTCCGCCGCTCCTTGTCACTGCTCCTCCCCGCGCTGATCTATGCCGCTCCTCGCGTGTACGCCGCTCCTGATGTCAGCCCGCACGTCGCGGCCAGCGCTACTTCAGAAGGGACTACTTTTTTTTAACTTATATTTTTTACTAACGTATTTATTTTTAATTTATATAGCCCATGTCCATCTGCACACCCTGAGGATTACAACGATGTATCGGGTGTGTGGATTGGCGCTGTGGTTACCGAGTTTACCTGGCTCAAAGGTTTGTGTTCTCTCTTTATAATAGTAGTATAGATAGGAAGAGAAACTATACAGTAGTGTCTTTTCAGCTCCTTCTGAAACTCTTTTCAGGAAAAAATTCTGCGGACCTGCTTAAAGCCTATCCAGCTGTAAGGGCAACACTTCTCTCCGAAGTCAGTACACTAGCCTTGGGGCACTTCCGAGACGTGGCTGTGCACTTAACAAGACACATTATTATTATTAAATACAACAGCTCAACCAACTGAATTATGGAAATCTCTTTCCGTTATCAGGATGGCAACAGAACGCGCCTCAGTACTTTTAGCCATATGATCTTTGCTTTGAAAGTAGAACTATGGGGATTTGAGAGGAGAGGAAGGCAGGGGTAGAGAGGGGGCGTGGTGGGGGGAGGAGGAAGGACGAGGGAATATCCAGGTATCTTGTTTCTCCTCTTAGGCACAATCCATTTATTTGCTAGAAATGCCAAACTGGTGAGGTGGGTTTATGATGACACACTAATATCAAAACGGTAAAGCACACCAACTAGGAGTTAGCTGAGACTTCCTTGTCTATTTCACAGTGGAACATAGACCAGTTATAGTATACAGTAGGATGAGATCTTTTTACCTGAGATGTGGAAGGGTTATAGCACAGTGGCAATTAATTCACGTTCAGACTGACATCAGTTGTATTAGTCTCCATTTGAAAAATACCATTGTAAGTTGTGAAAAGTGACTAAGAGATTATTCTTACCCAAATAAAACAGAGTTTTTTATGACTGAGATTCAGTTTTAATGGGCAGTGCCCTTTATACGTGTGACAATATCATACCTTGCAATGTTTTAACAACATCCTTTAGAGTGCATACTCCAGACTTCACCATTGATTTCTCCGTAATGTCGATGATCAGCACCCATACTGTGAAAATGATTCCAGCACCATTGCCTGAATGAGTACAGTTGCGTGATATCTTTCATGTGCACATATTCAAGTGCTGAATTAGAACCATGCTGGCGTACTCCACCATCTCTCTCCCTTGCTCTTCCTGTCTCTGTCTTTCTCTCAGGTTAAGGATTAGCCGAAAACGTGATCTATATTTTAGTGGAAATTCATAGATGAAGCACCAACATTAACAATATCTAGTTCTGCATCTTTTAAAAATAGGTTTCTTGGTGCCGCAAACTGATTAAACCAATTTTACACCATTTCTGGCACATTGAAGCATTTATGTAGAGGACAATCTCTTTGTTCTAGTTCTCGTATCGTAACAATATCAATATAATGCAAAATTAACTTGGATTCTGTTTACCCAGGAATACATTATAGAGAATGCAACCCCAACCTCGTTGCTTATAATGGAGATTTAATAGAACATATGCCATTTTGGTTGTTAGGAAAGTCCCTTGAGGCTGCCAAAGATTTGATTACCAAAGATAATTTTCAACCACAAGAGGGAAATTTTTATTAACAAAAATTCCTCAGACTGTTTTCCAGGGAGGAACGAAGAATATGATATTTTAAACAAACTAATGAAAAGGAGGGAAAATGTGGTATGTGCAGGCTATTTGGGGATGGAAATGTACTTAACATATTCCTAACTATAAAGTGGATGAAAACATATTCCACCCACATTTGCCAAGTTCATTATCTCAGCTTTTCAAAACAATTTCCGCTCGATTTTTATGGTATTTCTTCTTATACCAGCCCACAAAGGATGTATGTTTAAAAGAGCCTTTATGACAAAGAGACCTGCACTGAAAAACCCTCTCATGGAACAATGTATCGTCCATATGAAGAAACAATCATGTTCCAGCACACGTTGCCACCTCGAATAAAGACACTAACCAAGTAGTTGGCAACTTGGCACAAAATCTGCATGATAAATCCTAAAACGATGAGATTTGGAGATGTAAATGTGGCAGGCGAAGGGGTTTGGGTAACACCAAAAGAATTTGCATACTCCCGTACTTTTTAAGGTAACGTGACATTTGGAGAGAGTTTCACCCTCATGTAACATAAGTGGTATTTTATTCTTCTTCCACCCTGAGTTATAAACTGGACTCAAGGTGAGATATGTGACTTGCTGTGCCCCGGGTTTTCCGGACTCACACCCCTCAGGTGGCCAGGATCTGCCCGACTAATTAAGCAGACTGAGCACTATAATATTGTATATAGGCTTGTGTGTGCGCTGTATTCCTATTGTGTGCTATTACTGCTGTTGTTGCAACAGGTGAGCATAGAGGTTTTTAGTTAATTTTCGGAGGCCAGAGCTCTGAGGTGGTTTTAGCCCAACCTCGCCTCCTAGTGGCATTTCCCCGACAAAAGAAGAGAGTTGTGACTTAGTCTCTCCTACCCATTCAGTTCCAATGACACCTCCTCAGAGGTGGCCAGGTCCTGCTCGCATAGTTTAGTAGAAAGAGCATAATATTATTCCTTTATGGGCTCTCTTAGTACATCATCTGGGGGTCTGTGGCCCTTCTCCACATTTCCCCTCCCTTCCCTTATTAATATTTTCTTCTAGGGTGTTCAGCTCAGATGCTCCATTACAATGCAGAGAAGCTAAGGACGTCTTCCTGTATCTTTCTGAGTCTAGGTCCAAACCCCCTGCTCTTTCACCTTCCTCCAACATCTAATACCGCTCTCCTGCACGTCCTTTAATGTGCTAATCATATTCTTTCCACAGCACTAGATTACTACCAATGTTATTACTCTGGAGCCCGCGTAGGTGAAATATAGAATATATTATCCTGGCTGCAGCGGGGGCTCCCCTGTTAAGGCGTAGAAGTGCCACCCCGCCGCTTTCTGAGCAGTGAATGAAGGAAAAATAAAATTATATTATCATTCAAGGGTGGGGCAGGGCCAAGCCATCCTGATAGACACCGGGAGGCTGGGAGGAGGAGTGGTACACACTGCTGCAAATGCACATGTCAGTTTAACTGGCAGTCGTAGGCCGGCCAAACAGACATGCACACTCAAGTTTCTGTAATCCATCTGTATTCCACAGCCAGGTGGAGAAACAGCACAGACTCGCTGTGCCTGAGCGAGCGTCATACGTGCCCGCTCAGGCCAATCCCCACTCTGTTTTTATGCTACATATAGCATGAGAGCAGTGTCTGGATTGGATAGGGATTCTGTGATGTGCTGGGAGCTTGAGAGCAGAGGAACACTAGGCACAAGGCGGTCGCCAGCATCAGGAAAGTCTTTTATTTATTTTTAACCCCCGTGCGCTCCCCTCCTGCGCTCTCCCTGTGCCCCTACACCCACTTACCACTTTTTATTTGCAACGGCTGCCACTGCCCTGGCTATTGCAACCATGCATGCCTGTGGCTGCTCCTCATTGTTTGTGCACCGCTGCTAATCGCCTTAGGAAGGACTCATGAGATCATGTATGTACCCAGTGCATTATCGTTTGTCACTCTACTTTTGCCCCTGCCTGGACCCTATATTATCATTATCATGACTGCTTGTAACAAGTGCATCCCTGTTGGTAACTCCTCCGTCACTGTGGGGTAGTCCCTTAAGTAAATGATTTTGGCAACCTTTAAGAGATTTTATTATGCCAACACTCCCTTTCATGCATGCCTGCCTGTGGGTTATTCCTCGTCACTATCCAGCGCATGTCCTAAGTCATTCTCCTGTCACTCATGTTGTAGAAGTCTTAAATAAAGAATAAACAAATAATACCAACTCTCTGTCAGCACATAACATGAATAGGTTTTATTATAGATCAGCAAGATAATGCAAATACGTGCAGCACGGAGACAGTCAGCATAGCCGCTGAGTGCTCGAAGAGGGGACATTTCTGACAGCTTGTATTAGTACAAACCACAAAAGGAAAGAGCGTCACAATATATGTGACACTAATTAAGCATTGAATAGTTGTCCAATAAGGGAAGGCCATTGTACCATTTATGGTCTGAGATATACTGTTGCTGACCATGTGTCCTGAGTACGTGGCCAATCTGGAACTTTCCACTCTAATATTATTATCCATACAAATAATTGCAATATCATAGCACGTAGCTTGGCTATTTCTAAATATGATGTGCTGAAATACTTGCGACTAAGCTATCATCCTGTGCTGTTCTTATGTACTTCTTTGGCAAGCCTTGCATTACGAGAGCTGCTGTACTTCTGAAGAATAGGCCATGTTACATCACATGCTTTTTTTAAGGCATGCCATTACAACGCAGTCATTACAATGACCGTGTTGTAACAACACATTCCACTACAATGCAAGTCGGACCAACGACTTGCTCTAAGGGGGGCGCTGGATGTTGGAATAGTATAATTTACTATTCCAACTCCAGTCTGCAACAGTAAGGGAAGGGAAAACGAATGGTCAGTGGCAAGGCTTTTCATGCGTAAAAAGTAGTATTCCCCTATATTAGATGCAATTTACTTATACAGTGTGCTCCAAGGATGGGGACAGCCACTCATATCCCCAGAAATGGACCAGTAACCCAGTCCAGTAGAAATAAACTGAAAACTGTCCTGAGCACAACACCATATGTATCACGAAGAAGTCCAATCAATTTTCTTTATCCACGATGATTTTATTCTTGATGTTCGATAAAATCTTCTCTAATTCACAGATAGCCTTCTCCAGATCACAAATAGCCAACACGTGTTTCGTCAGTTCTTATGCCTCCGCAAGTTAGCCTTGTTAAAGAAGAGCAATCCTAAACACAGGTAAAATCACATACATGATCATAATCACCATATCAAAAATTATTAAACATTGTGTATACACCACACTTCTAATTTAAAATGCGTGGAGTCTAAACCTCAAAACCATTGGAAACCCCATGCTGGTGTTCCAAAACAGATGAGCTCACCTAATAGTATATCCATCCACGTTATAGTCATAAAAGCCACCGTAGTTCAAAGTCAAAGTTCGCAATTCGACAAAAGTATTCCACTAGAGCAAAAAATAGGGGGGGGGGGAATTACATCTCACCATAGTGTTCCATAAACGCTAAAACAAGGTACACCCTGTCTAAAGAGTAAAAGTTTCCTTACATTCTTACCGTCAATTCCTTGAAGTCCCCATCCAGGACAAGAGAAATGACCGAAGTAAATATTCTGTTACCTGTAGGTAATACACATAGAGAGAGACAAAATAATTCTCATACTGTGGTCTAAAAACTACCACTATAACACCGTAAAAATAGTCATCATAGATCGTGTGTACTACTCATTATTACTTCCTGCCTTCCAAATCGAGAAGGCAATAAAATATGAGCCCTCCTTTCGATGCACGTTACATAATCGACATGCAGCTATTTAAGATACCAAGTATCTAAAACCCCACATTAGATGTTCTATTGACTTTAGTTATATAAATTTCCGAGTCACATACCTATTACACCTATCCATAGTATATGTTTAAAAAGAACAGAAATCCCCTGTATATCACGCCAAATCTTCAGACTTCAGAGTATATAACTTCATCAATTAAATAGGATCAACTCACCCGAGCCAAAGAGAGTGCTCCCCACCCGATTCTAGCAGTGTTGTGGTCTAGCGCCATCTTGGATCTCCCTTTTATATTGTCCCAATCAACAACCTAGGAACCTCCATCTACATGCACTGAAACATAATTCTGCGCCCTATTTAAGCCCATTTGAAAAGTCGACGAAATAGAAACATACATCTCCCTTAAATTAAAGTTATTAGATTAAACTCACTTTAGATTGTTTATAATACATGTAGTTAACCATACTCAAGATGACCGCCACAGACTTCAAACCAAGCCGTAACGTATGAAACTGCCATTCTTCGCAAAGCAAAACTTTATTGTTCCTTAACACGAATAGGTGTATACAACATTTCAAAGCGTTGTCATATAATCAAGATTCATTACTTTGGAACACCAGCATGGGGTTTCCAATGATTTTGAAGTTACAGTAAGGGAAGGTGTTGGATTTTAAATCCAACACCTTCTGACCCGTAGAACAAGTCTTTGTTCTGACTTGCGTTGTAATAGCATGTGTTGTTACAACGCGTTGTTGTAATAGCATGCATTGTGTTGCATGGGGTGTAAAGATGTTTCTCCTTCTGAGCCATGGAAAACTAAAGCATTTGTGTGATGATTTTATGTCAACTTTATGAGTGCCTGAAAACGTAGGCATTTGGTATCAACTAATAAAGATGGTTTCAACAATTTCTACATCTCGCCGATCACTTAACCAGACTACCTGTAGCCAGCAGTGCACTCCTGTGGGTTGCTCGTTTGTAGCTTCTCAATTTGCCAATTAGATCAAGGGGAAGTATATACAGTTTCATCTGGTCTTCTGCCCCTGAAGAAGGTACCATATAACACAACAGTGAAATATGTTGCCAAGTTATTCACACAGGTCGTAAAGATGACGTATCCTAACCACGTGTGAGTCAATCATTTACAATAATGATGGTGGATTGACCCAGAAAAAATGTTTATGAATTTCGCACAGTGGTGGCTGTGTATCAGTAGTGGTCCTTGTTGAATGAAGAGAAGCAAATCACATGGACATTAGTTATGTTATATTATAGGACACAGTTAAATCTGTGGTTGTGTTGTGGTGCTGGGCATTCTATAGAATGTGGAATGCTGAGGGAAAGCCGTTGGAAGGACTGTGATGGAGATGGCTGGCAGCTCCATCCTGTGGCTCTGTACTTAAGAATAAAACTTCTCAAACTAACCTCATCAGGTTTCCATTTCAGACACTTACCACATAATTGCTTCCTTGCTGATGGCACCGCATATAGGCAACTTATTCTCGCTTCGTGTAGTCATATGAGCATGCCGATTTTGATAAGCCAAGGACATTGTAAATGTTTGATCAATGTACCCTTGGTTGCTTCTGTGATGCCTCTCCTGATTTTTTTGGTAACTCTATACCTGTGTTTTGGCTGGAAGCACCACACTTATCCGTTGAGTTTGGCACACTGCACTTCAGCTGCAGACAGGGCTAATAAATAGCCTTAACTTATTGACAGGTGTGCTCATCAATGGGGCTTGTTTTTGGATTGAAATTTGATGAGTCGATGGTGCCCATTGTATATTCCTTCTATACTTCCCTGGTTGTGGAAACATTGGCTATGGATGCCTGGATCCAGAGCATACTTAGTGGTTAATCACTTGTCACTCTGGGGGAACTATATAGGCCATCTGCTATGTCATGCCATATGCTTGATGGGCTGTATAGATGGTGCAAAGGCAGTGGAGCACTGTATTGGGTAAAACACAACCAGTCAATGAGTGATAAGAGATGTAGCTGGTTTGTGGATGGTAAATGCTGTGATATAGTGTTCTTTTAAGAGGAGCTTCTTCAAACCTTTCCTAAATTGGAGCAGTGCTTGGGTGATTATGATGGATACAGGGATGTTTGGTGCATAGATGGAAAAAGTTTGCTGTTTTGTTTTTTATTTTTTACACTTCTTAGTCTACAGTGTAATGGTGTTCTGGTTGCAGATGTGCTGAGAACCACCAGAAATGATGAGCTTCTCTGCAAAATACTGGGGCGCTGGTCATAATGGCTCACAGAAATCCGCAAGCTCACTGACGCCTGGCATGAGTAAAGGCATTGAGATCAAGGGTGGGGTTCTATGGTCTGGATGCACACACCAGACATGCCCTCCATACTACATGTTACTAATGTCTGTGTACTGTTTTTTTTAGGCTTAATGGTTATGGCAGAGTAGAGTTTTTCATCATTAGTGCCAGGCAATTGTATTTTTCCATGTCCTGAGTCCTTGTCGTGAGTAGCCAACTGGCCTTGCTCTGTAAAGTTCCACTAAATAGTTACATCCGCGTCCTCCCACTGGCATTCTGTGTGCGTTGGATGGGAGTCTCTACACATAAGGGATCCTAAAGGAGTGTTTAATGGTTATTTGAACAAAATATTGTGTTGTAAATTTCAGGAGACAGAAATATCGTGATGCAGAAATATAATTGTCAAGAATATTGTTTGTTTTCAGGTAAGTAATATTGATGTTAAGAATATCATTGTTGTTGATATCATTTTCAATAATATAGTTGTACATAACTACAGTTATTAGTTATTGACTTTGATAGAAAAGCAGACATTTGAGGTGAGCAGATCTAGAGTGTCATTGGTTTTGAGAGTGCTCTATACAGGAGCTGCTTTCCACCTAAACTTGAGAACTACCCAGAGTTCTCTGTTTCTATTTTGCATTATTTATTTGTCACTCTATGCCTGAAAGGGTATTTTTTTTACTTATACTGGGTGCTCTCTTGTGTCTGGACAAAGCTATACCTCTCTGAAGAGCTCTAATTAGAGCGAAACACTGTGTCAAGGGTTGCTTTTATTTGGTTGGTATTTTACCAATTCAAAGCTGTAATATTGTGGCTGGAGTGATAAATGGCTTTTGTCATTTTACAGCTCGGCAAGGACAGCACTGTGCTAGTCCTATGCTTAAAAACGTTGCTGTAGAAATGGCAAAAGACTTTGGGGCATATTAACAAGGGGGTTTATCTTTAAAAGCCAAGAAAGCGGAGATAAAATTATCTCCCTATTACCTAGCTGTCGCTAACACCAGTTAGCAACAGCTAGTAGGAGATAGCGACCATCTTGGGCCCCACTTTGCATGTCAGTGATATTTATCACTAATGACATGCAAAGTGGTCGTGCCAAGATGTTAGGGACTGGAAACAGTCGCTAACAGCGCTATCTCCTATTACCAACTTTTGGAGATATTCGCGCTAAGCGCGATTATCTCCAAAAGCTAACACCTGCCCTGAGCAGTTCTTAGCCATGTTATCCAATGGGAGGTGGATAACATGGCTAAGAGCATTAGCTCGGTAATGCATGAATATCGCTGACTTTTCAGCGATATTTATGCATTGCGGCCGTTTTTTATCGCATTTGCGATAAACCTTGGTAATACCAAGGTTTATCTGCGGTAAAAATCGCCGCAGCTCAGCGGTAAAATTTTGTCTCTAACCTAATTATCGCTATTGCTTGGTAATATGCCCCTTTGTCCTTTTCTATCTCGGCATGGATAGCACTGTGCTAATCCTATGCTTAAAGATTTTGATAGAAAAGCAGACATTTAAGGTGAGCAGATTTAGAGTGTCGATGTAGTTGAGAGTGATCTATACAGGAGCTGCTTTCCACCGAAACTTGAGAACTACCCAGAGTTCTCTGCTTCTTTTTTGCACAATTTATTTGTCACTCTATGCCTGAAAGGATATTTTTTTGATTTATATATATATATATATATATACATATATATATATATATATATATATTTATTTATTTATTCGTTGTTTTGTATAGCGCAAACTAGACCCCGTAGGGTATCAGAGCACTTCACAGTACATGACATGATAACATTTTCAGACCAATATTCTGTATAGCAAATGGCGTATTAAAGTACAATTCAAAACTGTCATATCCGCTTCTCATGCTAAATACTATAACATATTCACAGTAAGTAAGACTATAGGAACCATGTTGTACGGGGAAACAATATTCTGAATAGTGATTGACATATTACGGTACAATTCAAAGTTGTCACAGACCCTTTTCTTGATAAATATTATTAGCATATTTACAGAGTGTGAGACTAGAGGAACCCTATCATAGCATCAGTGGAAACAAGAGCCTGTTATGAGCAAATGAAATTAGTTCTGCGCAAAAAGCGGTAGTGGCTTTAAGCTAGCGGATTTGGGCAAATCTTACGTGGTCGTGGTTATGGTAGGTATTTGCTCATTACAAAGATCTAGGTTTCTTTCTTGAATCTTGCGTGGTTTGGTAACCTTCGGATGTCTGGAGGCAGCAAATTCCATATTCTCGGTGCAGCACCCGGGAGCGCTCTGTCATAATTTCTTTATTTTTTTGCGGAAAACCGGTGGCCTCAGCACTAGGTCTTTGGCGCTCCTGGATTGTCTGCTTCCCCCCAAAATATCCAGTTTTTTGAGCTAGATATCTTGGTGACTGGAAGTGTAGAGCTTTGTGTGTTATACACACCAGTTTAAGCTGAATTCAAGCTTCATAAGGTAGCCAATTTAGCGCTTTTAAGTGAGGAGATATATGGTCGAATTTTTTTGAACCTGTTATAAGCCTTTTTACTGTGTTGAGGTATGCTTTTAGAGGTGCTGTTGCAATTTTGGAAAGTCCAGAAAGTTTTGTGCATTCGTATTCGATCGTCGAGATTACTAATGCCTGAACTGCCATTTTGAGGTCTGCAGCTTTGATGAACAGTTTTTGAACTTAGACCACAACATTCCATGAAACAATTGTCACTTATCTGTTATAAGCTTTCGTATAGAAAAACAAATCTTTCTTCACCTTAACCACAACTCCCATCTCCATGACATTTTTAGTTTGCGTGATGACTATGGTGGCTTTTACTATTATGATGCTTATTTCTGCTCCAGTAAGGTGTTTGTTGCGATGCCTCCTTACTCCCTGCCTTAACTATACAATATACATTAAAAAAAACTGTTTGTGAACCATCTGACAACCCTGGGCTTGGTTGGCAGTATCTTACACTCTGTGGAAGAGGATGAAAGTAAATAAATAGAGGCACTCATCCCTCGACTTATCAAATTCACATTTTCAAGCTTAATTGTCAAAGTATTCACCAACAATTTTCAAATGACTTCTCAAACATGTCCAAAGTGATGCACAGAATATAAATTCCATCCAGATATATCATAATATACTTCTTAAAGATGTCAGAGAAATTACAACAAAAAAAAACCCTGTAAAGAAGCTAGGGTGCAGAACACCCTGTGGGCATAATCCCATGTTCACAGTAACCAAAGGAAGTTGTAAATTACATTTTTCTTAATACTTACTAAGTTAAAGGTACATCATACAAACAGTTTAAGGGAACAACCGTATCAGGTTCAAATATATAGCACAAGGATATTACTAGGAGATGGCAAGTGGTGTTGCTTCTGTAACTTGAGTCAACATAAGAGTAACACTTTAAAGCCAAAGCTGGGTGGTGTCTTTCTTACCTTTCTTCAAAGATAACAGTGGCCGATTCCTTCAGTTAGGCTGACCTCCTCTTTGGAGATAGGTAGGCCAGAGAAACAAGAGGAAAGTGAAACCAGTCCGAGAAGAAAGGTTCACTGACAAAAAAGAGGGTATCAATCCAGAAAATAATCGGACATATCATGGACAGTGTTTAATAACTTCCTCAGCAGACAGGAACATTTCTGAATAAGAGGCCAGCAGCAAAAAGGGATGAGGAGACTACAGATGGAATTAAAAGTTGGCAGCAGTAGGCACAGATAAGGGCCTCCAGCTGGAAGGTCAACCTCACAGCTGCAAGCAGAGAAGAGGGTCTTCACCAGAGAAGGACAAGCTGACAGCAAGAGACACTGAGAAGTGAAATGTATTCAGATTCTTCAGGCGCGAGATAACAAGTAAATCCAAAACTTAAAGAGTTGTATGCCAAAAGACAACACGTGTATATAGTACTGACTGGTATGTGACCAAGGGCCTAAAAGTGAGTGAGACAAATAATTAAGGTCACTTCCATTATATTGTAAGTTTTATTTTGTCTGTATAGAGTAGCAGAGGAAAGAATAAGAGAAAAATAGAACAATGAGAATGAGGTATGTTGCCCGACAGTAAGTAACAAGGAGAGAGTGGTATTTTTAAGCAGCAAGCATTCTCTACTCTAAGGGCATGTCCATCGTGAAATCAGGGACACTTCGGTTCAGAAACCGAAAAGGATAATATGCCTTTTGATATTGGAATGTTCGCTAAATCAAGGGCACTGCAAGTCAGTGACCGATATGCTGGTTAACGGATTGCTAAAACTGTTGGTTAGGAAAGTTGTGGGCAGATACCAATTTGCTGATTATTGGGCTGCGGACTGCAAATCAGAAACTGCTAAATAATATTAGGCTTGTAAGGTCGCTAGTGGAGATAATAACTGGAAATATGCAGGTGACGAGCTGCTTATCTTAAGCTCGCTTACTTCGGCCTTAACCACCTTCCAAGAAGGTTAATCCGTTACCAAACCCTGTACACATTAAGCCGTGTCACGCTCCCATGTGGTCATCAGGTCACATGTTGACCCTTATTGTACTAATGTGCTTTTTGGGTAAAGTAGTATCATATATTCTTTATTTCGGTACGTAGTACCATAAAAGACACATAAACAACCACATACATGTATACTGATACATGAACAACAACAAGATAAAAAAGAAAGAATAAAAAAAAGCATGTCAAATCCAATAAGGTGCAATTCTGGTAAAGAGGCGAAGACACTTACGTTTGTCGTTACATTAAAAACCTTAATAAATAATTAAAAAGAGATTATGAGGCATATGAAATTTAAAATATTAATATTTTAAATATATATATATATATATATAATTCTGGATGAGATAAATCATGAGTTTCAAATCCAAGAACGATCCTATCAAAATTTCAGTCCAAATTTAGCTCTTATATGGTTTGTAGCTAACAGAAATCTACTGATTCCAAAGGCAAATATCTGACTGGTATCATTTTTAAAGATCCTTCCTGCCTCTTTGTACGATCTTACGCCTATGTTTAGACAGAGGGGTCTAATCCATTTCCTTCTAGGTACCACATAGGCCGGACAGAAAAACAGGACATGATAATCATCTTCTCTCACTCTGCTCGAACATAAACTGCATATATCGTCACTGTTAACAGACCACTTTGCTACACTTGCATGTATCCTTAAGATGCCATAACTGTATTTCTTGTAAAGTGTCTTAGCAAGTGGCGGACGGACCTCATCAAGGAAAGATTCGTATTGTGCAGTATCTTTAAATGAGAGGAAATTAGTCGTTATAGATCCATACGTTTTTCCGTTCAGCACATTCCAGTCTTGATAGGCCCAAAATGATACTTTCAGTATTTTCCTTGAAACTTGGGATAAACTATGCAGTACATCCCAAAAATGCGTTAAGCCAATCCTGGTAAACCAGGATCTAACATGTCTGAACCATAAAATATTGTTGCAACTATCCAATTCCAGTACTTCCATGAGACTATTTTTATAAATGGAAAGTTCTGGAGTTGACCACAATCTTACCCATAGCATCAAGGGTCTCAAAATTGCATGGTGGTCAGTACGTTTTAGGTTTAAATCTAATCCAAGTGGTATTAGAGGTGTACTGACAGGTAGTTTTAAGAGTGCTATATAGAACTTATTTTCGCCAATTGCGAATACTTTGTCGCACACAGGTCCCCACAGTTCTGCCCCATACAGAGCAGCAGATTGCGCTTTAAATTTAAAAACTTCTAATGCTGGCGAAATGGCTTTACAAAGACTTTTACCATGCCTTTTCAGGATAGGCAACGTATTTTGAGTAAGAATTGTTTTGCTTCTTTCTGTCTGGGTTTTCCACGACAAATTAGAAACGAAGGCCACCCCCAGATAGCTAAAATAACATGTTCAAATTTATGGCCATTCAAAAACATTGCTTCCTTAAAAATTTTATGAGGGTTAATCGTCATGTATTTTGTTTTCTTAGTATTGATTTCAAGGCCCCTTTTGCTGCAATATGACTGGAATTGGTCTAGTAATTTTTGTAAGCCCCTTGGGGTTTGGGAGACAAGTATTGTATCGTCAGCGAAGAGGAGGGCTGGGGCCCTTTCGCCCCCCAGTTTTGGTGAATCGTTAATGCAATCCTCCAAGTAGGTTGGCATATCGTTGACGAACAAAGAAAACAATGTGGGGGCCAACACACATCCTTGTCGGACCCCTCTCCTTATTGGTATTGGGTCAGTTAACTCCCCCCCAGGTCCCCACCTTACTTTGGCATAGTTGTTTTCGTGTAGCCTTATTAAATGCATTAGTAAGTTAACTGGGAGCCCTTGGTGCTGAAGTATCTCCCACAAGATTTTCCGGGAAATTAGGTCGAAAGCAGCTCGCAGATCAACAAAAGCTACATATAAATGGCCTTTGCGTAGTGCGACATACTTCCAGCGTAAGCAGCAAAACCGTAGGACTTGGTCGATAGTACTAATTTTGGCTTTAAACCCTGCTTGAAATTTTGTGAGGATCTCTTTTTCCTGCATCCAAATGTTTATTCTAATTAAGATGTGCCATGCATAAATCTTCTGTTAAATGTCTAATAGGCTAATAGTTGGCAGGATCATTTCTATCGCCCTTTTTAAAAATGTTCACTATTTCCGCCCCCCTCCATGTCTCCACCAGGAGCTAGAGCATTGCATAGACAGTTTATGTATGGAGCCCAAACACTAATATCGTGCTTATAAAGGTCATCCGGAATTTTGTCTAATCCGGGAGCCTTCCCATTTTTTAACAGATTAATGGCTAATTCAGTTTCCTGTAGGTGGGAAACTAGTTCATCCCTACTCAAAGTCAACCGTAAATCCACCTCCGATAAAGCTAGATCCTCCTCCGGTGCTTCATATAATTTGCTGAAATGATCGATCCAGGTAGTCTTGTCAAGAAAGACTTCCCTAGATCCTTTTTCTTTTGTATTTCCCTTCGCAACTATGTTCCAAAACAGCTTATGGTCCCTACTTTTAGCCGCAGTTAACATATTGGACCAGATCTCTTCGTCATCAGGTCACATGTTGACCCTTATTGTACTATGGCGGTTTTTGGGTAAAGTAGTACTTAACTGGAGAGACGGCCGCAGACAAGGACTTCCGAGACAAGACCGAGGTAAGAGAGCTTTATTCTAAGAACCTAGACATAAAAGGCAGGATCTGTCTCCATGTTGACAATTGTTTCCTAATTTCGGTGGACTTTGGGGTGTGACCACTGGACAGATTACCTGCATCTGCATTAGTCTTAGGGTCCTGACTGTTTGCACGCAAACCCCATCAGCTCTACACCCCCACTTAAATCTTACCTGTTCTAAATAAACTACATTTGAGGAGAAAACTGGTGTCTGCGCCTGGTCCATTGCAGATGTGCAGGAGCTGCCCGTGCAGGTAAGAGCAGTGGGGCGAGGTGGGGGAACTCGACAGACAACGAGGAGGGAAAATGAAATATTTTCCCTGGTCATCGTCTGTCGAGTCCCCCCCCACCTGGCCTCACCGCTCTTACTTGCATGGGCTGCTCCAGCCGCATAACACCCGCTTTGGAAAGCACAATGCAAAAGTGCTGCAAGCATGTGAGTGAGTCAGAGTTCCCGATCCGTGCAAGCTGTCTGTTGTTATGTGTGTATTAACTTACTCTGGAAGCAGCTATTATCAAATCAGACTGCTTTTTTAAAGTGCAGAGATGTCAGCCGACACGCTGCAAGACAGAGAAGCGGGAGCTGAGAATTTATTTGAAAATGTGTAGGACTTTGGCAGCAGCAATCTGCCCAGTGCAGCTAGTAGTGGTACAGGCAATACAGAAAGCAACAAGCATTGGAAATGCAATAGGTCTCGCACCATTAGAGTTAGTGCTTTTAGAATTGTTTATGGGTTTTTTTTGTAAATGTTTAGCATTTTTGTTTCCTGTAGCCAATGCTAAAGTATTACAAATAAAAAAAGCCATAAACATTTCTAAAAGCTCTAACTGAAATGGTCTGAGAACTATTGCACTGTGTGAGGGTGAGGGTGAGTGTGAGTGAGGGTGAGTGAGGGTGAGGGTGAGTGTGAGTGAGGGTGAGTGAGGGTGAGGGTGAGTGTGGGTGAGTGAGGGTGAGTGAGGGTGAGTGAGGGTGAGTGAGGGTGAGTGAGGGTGAGTGAGGGTGAGTGAGGGTGAGTGAGGTGTTGAGGGTGAGTGAGGGTGAGGGTGAGTGAGGGGTTTTGGGTGAGTGAGGGTGAGGGGGAGTAGTTGAGGCTGAGTGAGAGTGAGGGTGAGTGAGGGGTTGAGGGTGAGGGGTTGAGGGTGAGTGAGTGAGGGTGAGGGGTTGAGGGTGAGTGAGGGTGAGTGAGGGTGAGGGGTTGAGGGTGAGTGAGGATGAGTGAGAGTGAGGGTGAGTGAGGGGTTGAGGGTGAGGGGTTGAGGGTGAGTGAGGGGTTGAGGGTGAGTGAGGGTGAGTGAGGGTGAGGGTGAGGGGTTGAGGGGGAGGGGTTGAGGGTGAGTGAGTGAGAGTGAGGGGTTGAGGGTGAGTGAGTGAGGGTGAGGGGTTGAGGGTGGGTGAGGGTTTGAGGGTGAGGGGTTGAGGGTGAGTGAGTGAGGGTGAGGTGTTGAGGGTGAGGGGTTGGCGATTCTAAGGTGGCCCCTTACTGCAAAACTGGTTGCGGAAATCCTGGTGCATGAGCTGGACTGCTGCTGGGGCGCATTGGTGCTGTTACAAGGGTGTAAGTGCAGCAAAATCACCCGATTGAGCGCTGGGCGCTGCGCATCTAAAATGACGGCAGCGCACTGAGGGGGAGACTTCCACCGGCTGCGGCAACGGGAGATGTGCACTCTGTTTGTGAGCGGCTGGGAGGCGATTCGGCGTGCAGACTCACAGCGGAAAACTGCGGAGGCGGCAGTCCTGGGGGAGAAGTCTGGAGGGCGAGATCGCCTTAACCTTCCTGTGGTGCACTACGCTCCCAAGATGGCAGTTATGGGATGCGGGCGGAGGCCTGATGCCGACGAAGGTGAGAGGCAGACCGAGGCGGTGAGGCGAGGAGGTGCTGAATGCTGGAGTTTCTTTGTAGCTCGGGACCTGGTTCAAGCAGCTGTAGGGACCACCAGCAACCAGGTTTGATGTCCTTGCGTGGCAGGCCGCGTTGTTTGGGGGAGCACGTTTGGGTGAGGTGGCGAGCCTGCGAGTATATTGAAGTTACAGTAGGAGAACGGGTGCGTTTGCCTGTGCTGGATTTTATTCATGCAGTCAGGATTAGCACGGTCGGGCAACTCATATGTGGGATAAGAGAAGGGCGATCCAGCACCGGGCTAAGGGGGAGCGTGGCAATTACAGCACCGGGCTAACGAGGACAGATCCAGCACCGGGCTATGGCAGAGGAGATCCTCCGGACCGGGCGGGGTAAAGAAAAGGGGAGCCAGCAAGAGGATAAATAAACGGAGACCTCGCAAAACCGAGTTAAAAAGGGGAGAACGATATATCAAGCACTGGAGGTAAAAAGGGGGAAACATCGCGAAGGTTAAAAGGGTAAGATTTAGTAAAAGCGGTGCAAGTTTGAGTAAGAATAGATCATCCAGGGCAGCTAAAGGAAACAAGACGGAGGGAAGAGAGGGGAGGGGGGAGGAGAAATGCGTCTCGGCCGGAGCAGGGGGCGGAGCAGGGAGAGCGGGCTTTGGAATGTAATTGACACGGCCGGCCGGTCGTGAAACTGAAAGCATGGCCGGCCGGCCGTGAAAGCCTTTGATGCGGCAGGGGAAATGCGAGACGGCGGGAAGGGGAGGGGGCGGAGCGGGTAAACAAAGACGGACGTGCACGCGCTTTTAAGCTCAATGCGCATGCGCATTGAGCTTAAAAGTCACGGGCACTGCAAGGAATCGCCACGATTCCTTGCAGTGTGGATAAAGAGTGGATAAGTCCCAATACTCTCGCTTGCTCGATGCGCATGCGCATCGACAGGCGAGACCTAAAAATGTGCATGCGTAATGGCTGATGGAGAGTGGATTAGTAAAATCTTTGAAGGTGGTTCGGATACTACGTGGCCTGCGAATTCTTATAGCACCCAGTTATGAATACCGTAATACAGATGTGATGAAGGAATGGGCAGAAAGTAAGTAACATTGAGGCCTCCATGCGAATCCTGAGAACTATGGTCACGTACGCAGAAATTGATTGCAATAATCTACAAATACACATTGATCAACTAAATCAGGAAATGAATGAATGCACACAAGATGAAGCATTGCGTAAACTGCACGAGGAGATGACAACTATATTAAAAAAACACAAGAAGATATTTTTAAAGCAAGGAAAGCACATAAATTCCACAGAGACAAAGTAGACTATGAGCAGGGGCAGGTGATTACATTTGCCAAACGCAAAAGATCGCAGAGGCCAACATGGTGCTGCAAGAGAATAACATTTGTGAAAGCAGCACTGAACTTAGTCCGGAAGTGGAAACAGACTCAGAAGATGGAAGGGTGTCAGCGAACAGGACAGGGAAGCAGTCAAGACCTCTCTCACAGATGAGCTGTATTTTCTAAGATTGAACAGGCGTCAGACTCCCAGGCCAAGGGGGCAGCAACCGAAGCTTGGCAAAGGCAAAATAAGCAAGGGAGGGAGCAAAGGAAATGCAGCAAACACGAAAATAAAACAACCAAAATGGAGACGCAAATAAATAGTGGTGTAACACAAACTGTGAATAATCTGTCCCCATAAAACTCAGTGAATCAGAATTACGTATTCTTTATTTGGGACTTTCTTTCTGCCCAAGATATACCTTTAATTATGCAAAAACAAGGGTGGACTTCTACAAATATGTCAGGAAGTTAAAACTTGCAGTGTATCATTTGCAGAAAGTGAAGTGGCAAACAAATAGAAAAAGAAGAAACAGTGTTGATCAGCAAAATCTACAGGTCTCTTACCTCAGGCTTATGCAAGAACTCCATGAATTGGAGAAAGAAAATGTGGAATTAAAAGACCTAGTCAGTGAACAGGGTATCATAGATGCACGCAACTGGATGTGTATGAGGACGGGGATACTCTCTTTAAACCAGCCTCTACCTTTATGCTTACCATGCCTAAAGACAGTATTGATATCCTCATCGATTGTGTGCTAGACCAGAACAAGTCACTGAATAAAGGTTTGAGCAAAAGATGGAAACAAAGGACTCACTGCAAAAGTGCATATCAGAATTTAGTGCAAATACTGCAAGCAGAGAAAAAAGTGACAGTCCAGAAATCAGACAAGGGTGAAAACACAGTCTTATGACCCCTTGAAATGTATATGGATTAAGCATACAAGCAGCTATACGAACAGCACTGCTATATAAAAACCAGTTTTGAATGCTTGCGTAATGTCAACATCGTCTTATCGAGAGCTTCTTGAATGGAGAAATTCAGGCCTTTTGAACCAGGATGAGTACTTATTCTTTAGAAGTTACTTTCCACAGACACCAATCATGTATCTCATACCCAAGGTGCATAAAGATCCCCTATAACGACCTGGGAGGCCCATCATTTCATCCATTGCCAGTCTTTTTGAAAATACCTTACTGTAGATTCACTATTTTTACAGGCATATGTATGCAATCTGCCTTCTTATGTGAAAGACACTGGCGATTTCTTGCAGAGAGTGTATGATGTCGCGTGGCAGGAGGTATAGCTGTTTATCACTCTGCTATATTCAAGTTTTAACCATCAAGATGGGATTCAGACGGTGGAACATTTCCTGAAATCCAGACCTCGAAAATTGTATAAGCATACAATGATGTTTCCATCTATGATCAAATGGTGTCTTAATAACAACTATTTCATGTTCCACAACCAGGTATTCAAACAGAACGGTGATGGGCACCTGCTTAGCCCCTAGCTAAGCTTGTTTGCATATGGGCTGGTGGGAGGAGCAGGTGCTTATCAATGAACACAGTCAGTTTTGGGAGGCAAATATTGTGTATTAGCTCCGTTACATATATTATATTTTTGTGGTGTGGAAGGGGTCACAAATAACTGCTACAACATTTATTGAAGCAATCAATGTGAATACATTGAATTTACCGTTCACAGCCCATATCAGTCAGACTAAGATTGAATTTATGAATGTTCAAGTGTATTTGGAGAATGATAAGCTGCAAACCAGGCTGTTTAGAAAGAAGACTGCAGGGAACTCAATGCTTCACGCACATAGATTTCACCCTCAGCATCTAAAATCTAGCAACCCCTACAGGGAATTTCTATGCCTTAGGGGAAATTGCAGTTGTAGCAAGGACTAAGAGGATAGGAAACAAGAAATGATTTTGAGATTTTTGCAGAGAGGTTACCCAGAAGATTTGTTGGCCAAAACCGTAGAGAAAGTAGGACTTAAAGATAGAGAATCACTGCTTTTCCCTAGTGTATTGGAAACAAAGGAAGAACCTGTCATTTGCTTGATTATGACATACAGTAGGCAACATAACCATTGGAGAAAGATTCTCAAGAAACATTGGCACCTAGTAAGAGAAGATCCAGTTATAGGGCAAGCAGTACCAAAATCACCTAACATCACATGCAGAAGATCTTTTTCTATGACAGATGCTTTAGTGAGAAACAGCCCAGCGATGACACAACAGGGTAATTGGCTTCAGCAAGCGAGTGACTTTTAGAACTGCCATACATTTAAGGTGAGTGAAAATTGAGTGAAAACAAAAGAATACATAACACCATTTGATGAAGAACACACCAAAATAGAGACTTTCTTCAATCGCAAAACTGAATTCACCATATATGTACTCACATTTAAATGTGGCTTATAATATAGTACGTGGGAAACACAATCCTGCAAACACAAACACCTCCTTCAGCATCTGTGAGATGTCAGAAGTAGTGAATATTCCTACCTTGTAGCAAGACATATTAATGATGTCCACATAAACAGCATACTTTGTGATCAATGCCATCCCCAGGCATCCCGGAGAGGTAATCGAGAATGAAAGTTTAGGCAACTGGAAAGTTTGTATATTCTTAGACTTGATACCAAAGTGCCACATGGACTCAATTTCGTAGAGGAATTGTTTTCTTTTTTATGATGGCTAATAATTTTCTGCTGAAGTGCTCTCTAGCTTTAGTTTAAGAGTGCTCATTTTATTGGAGAGCTCCATTTACCTGATGCAGTAGAAGTAGTATTGGGGGTTGAAACAGTAAGGGAGGGAATTGCAATATCAATCAATCAATCAGGATTTGTAAAGCGTGACTGGTTCACCCGTGAGGGTCTCAAGTCGCTGTTGGATCCTGCTGCCTGTTCTCCCATTGGTTGAACATCTCGCTCTTGATGTCCTTCCTGAATTGCTGGTGAAAAATTTGAACATTTTGAAACAGGTGAAGACAATGAGCAAAAGCAGTTTCAGAATCTATTGTTCTCTCAGGCTTCTTTTCTGGTTTACAACGTTTTTTTTGTGCAAGTTCTCTTCCTTGGAAACCGTCTAAACCTTTTTATCCTAAACCACAGTCTTTGTCTGAGGTTCTTTACTCTTCAAGGAACTCTGGCTTGATCCCAAACTCTAAATTGAATGTAAACTCTGATTAGCTTTGTCTTTGTCTGCTCTATTCACTGTAAACATCTTTCCTTGGGGTCTTTGTAACCTTGAACTTCAGTTGCAACTTCTCAATGCTTGGATCAGAGAATAAGTCTTGCTGCCATTCATGCCTTTGTCTTTTGCACTCTAACAACTCTTCACCCTGATCTCTGTCTTGAAACTAGATTTCAGAATTTTCAGGTTCTTCTTCAGAGCGTTCACCAATTTGAAACTTCATTCCTTCAGTTTGCTTTTGCTCATTATCTTCACCAGTTTTCGATTGTTCACATTTTTCAACCTCCACTGGATTCCCACTGCAAATTTGAGCTTGGCTTAAAACTTTATTTTGCACGGGACTCTGTGTGCTTGACCCTGGACCAGCTGATTCTCTCTTTGTGTGAGCAGTGTCGATCCACTGTGGTACACCAGCACATTTCACAGATGTGCTCTCCGTCAAGGCACTCTGATATGTTCTCTTCCAACACTCCTCCAAACATCCCTTCCTAACGTGTTTTCAGTTTACGATCCAGTCACCACAATTAAGGCTATGGCATGCAATATCCTTGGATTCTTCTGTTGTCATATTTACCTAATGAGAACAGATTTCACTATATCAGCCAGATCCCTCGAATAATCTAGCACCAGTTATTGAATCTAGTGTAGCTGAAGAATCATAGGCAAGCCTCATTGTTCTTCCCATGATAATCACATGGGGAGGTAAATCAGTCATTTTGTTAGGAGTAGTTCTCATGCTCATCAAAAGAAGAAGAAGGGCATTAAGCCAATTTAGACCTGGTGAAGCACAGACCTTTACCAGTTTGGTTTTAAGAGTGCCTTTGGTTATCTTCACAATTCTTGAAGATTGTGGTCAATAACTAGAATGACAACCCAGGTTCTTTTTAAACGCAGTGCAGATTATATGCAAAACCTCATTTCTGAAATAAGTTCCATGGTCAGTCTCAATAGAAGTCAGAAGGCAAAATCTGGGTATCAACTCCCTGAACAGCAATCTGGCCACTGCAAAGTTATTTGCTCTCTTGGTGGGAAATGCTCCCACCCATTTAGAAAATAAGACGATAATTGCTAAGGGCTTTAATACGAGTCTGGTGGTCTGCCAGACTCGCGGGGCAGGGTGGTGGCAGTCTTCTGACTGCCTCATCACAACCAGGGCTATTGGGCCGCCCTGGGACCACCACAACCCCCAGGAATCAGAGATCTCTGGCAGTGGCTCAGCAGTATCGAGGCTGCAATATGCTTTGTGGGGCGGCTGCTGCCATGCCAAGCATATAATGCGTTTCCTCACCACCACATTTTTCACGGCTGTGTGACAGTCATGAAATGTGTGGCAGTGAGGAAACAAAGGGGGTTCTATAGGGTCCCCTGGTGCCTCATGCCATGTGGATGCACACAGGGGAAACGACATGTGCCCTCCTGTGTGCATGCACACCAGTACCTGCACTGCATGGACTACAGCAGTCCATGCTGTGCAAGACCTGCTTTGAAATTCCCATTGCGGTACCTATTTCTTAGGCACCGCCCTGGGAATGCCAAAGAATCACCCACCAGACAGGAGAAAACTCCTAAACTGGCAGGAGCTTTGTGCATGGGTTTGGCAGTGCTGGAGCGAGGCGGTTCCCCTCCTGGACTGTCAAACTCACAATAAGGCCCTAAGACATCCTTCCAGCCATTACAATTTGGGATCTAAATAAAATCAGCTTGGTGTCCTGCAAATGTCCCTTCCAATTTTCCAATATAATTCATAACAGTAACTGTTCTTGATCATTTAAATGACATATCAAAAACTGTCTGCAAACATCTGCACCAACATTGTGAAATCCTGTATTGTACCAGTACTTTTTGAATATCTTCACTAGACTATCTCTTCCTGCATGTGACCTGTTGTGCAAATACTTGTACATAGGATATAGCGTTGAGCCAGGTAAGACATACTTGGGCTCAGCAGTCACATACAAAACCTGCTAATATTCCTTGCAGCCTAATTTCTTCCATTTTCTTTTCTCATTTTCTGGGGCATTAGATCTCTCAGTTTGCTCAAAGAGTCTGCATTTAATCTGTAAAGAAATAATTCACATCCTCTGCATTTTGTTCTGACTTTGTTCTCAACACTCTCTTGTAGAACTGTCTCATCTTGTGATGTACAATATTTTGCCACTTGGTCTGCATACTTGTTTCCAAGCAATTTCTTTTAGCTTTTGTATGGCTTTCAACAAATCCAGTATGTAAACACAATTTTTTTATAGGGGCTGCTTAAGATGTCATAAAACCCCCTTGTGACCACCATTGACAATAGTCTTGGACAACTCCAAACCATACTGTATGTCTGTATAAATCGTCACATCCAAATTCTCTGATAAGCAGCAAGCTCCAGTTAAATGCAACCAATTCTGCCCCATATGATGAAGTGACGTTGGCGAAGAAGATGCTTCTGAAGTTTCAGAAATGGAACATACTGCATAGGCAGCTCTTTATTGGACTCTCAAATAAGAACCATCGACAAACAATGTCAGAGCATCCATTTCCAAAAGTGTCTCATTAATGTCCAGTCTTGGTTTTGTACATGACTAAGGGGCATATGTATCAAGCCCTTTTCCCGTTTGCAAACGGGCCGATTCTCAGAATCGGCCGTTTGCCAACGGGAAAAGGCCTTTTGGGATGTAACATCCCAAAAGTGTATCGCAAATTAGAGAATCACAAAATTTGCAATTCTCAATTTTGCGATTACATTTAAGGAATCGCAAATTGCAATTCTTTAAAAGAAATGTAGGAAGGACCTAAGTTGTGTGATTTCTCTTTAAGAAATTGCAAATTACCACCAACTTGAAGTTGGGGGTAATTTGCGATTTCTTTGAAAAATTTACTTTTTGTCATTTTTCAAAGTGCCCTTAGGGCATGTATGTGTGTCACCTGTGCACAAATGCTAATTTCAGGGGTGCAAATTGCATTCTTAATTTGCAATTCCCAAATTGCGAATCGCAAGTTAAGAATGTCTTCCCATTCATTCCTATTGGTCTCCGGGCCCATAGGAATGAATGGGAAGAAATTCCTTAATTGCGATTCGCAATTTGCTAATTGCAATTAAAGAATGCCAAGAAATCACTAACTATTTGCGATTTTTTAAATGCATCTCGTTTGTGATTCTCAAATAGCGATTCTCAAAAAATCGCTATTTGAGACTCGCAAATAGAGTATTTGATACATATGCCCCTCAGTCACTTCTATACAGTTGTTATTTGGTTTGTCATCAGTCTTATTTTCTTTGTCTGCACAGATTCTACTTAAATTGGGAAGCAGTGTTGCTGGGCTCAAAATATTGCATCTCCAAATGGAGATGTTTTCTGCTTCAAGTATGAACTGCTCATAGTGAGTCAGTGTGCTGTTGGTTGTATGTTGTGTTTTCATTCTGTCAAAATAATTTGAACTGAATGTGGGACATATACAATTAAAGTATGGCCCATAACAATCCCTTCACTTTGCTCAATAACAATGCAAACAGCTGCAACCGATTTCAAACAAAATCGAAGACTTACAGCTACCAGATTCAACACAGCAGAAAAATAGGCTGCTGGGTGCATTAAACCTCTTTGTTTCTGTGGAAGAATTGAAAGTGCACAACCATTTTTCTCATATCCGAGCAGAAAAAATATCAAATTGTAATCAGGCATCCGGGGTGCAGGCGAATTACACAAACACTGATCAGTTTCTTGAATGCATCAATGTATTCATCATCAAATGATAGCAAAATATGAGCATCACTACATGTCAACTAAAGGCTTTGTAATCAATGAAAGGTTTGTAATCCACTGATGACAGTACCCAACAATTCCAAGAAACATCCAAGTCTCACTATTGGTGGTCGGCTGACTCAATTTCAGAATGTTCTTTTGAGACTTTTCAATATGGTATCCAAGATAGATGACTTCCTTCTTACAATACTGCATTTTAGCCGTGGAATCCTTCTGCCCATTTTCTGTTAGATGATTTAACAAGGTAATCATACCAAGTTCACAGTCCTCTTTTGTCTTAGATGCGACTAGTAGGTCATCTATATATTTTAGCTAAGACTAAATTATATGGCAACTTCAAATTTTTTAGATCTTTCCCCAAAATTTGACTAAAAATTGAAGGGAATTCCTTGTGGTATTCAACACCACTCAAAAACTGAAACACAAAAAGAAATTGTGATTCCTCATGCAAAGGAACTGAGAAGAATGCTTGCCATAACTTGACAACTGTATACCTTCTGCCTCTCTAAAATCTGAAACAAATTCACTGTTGGATTCGGTAGCACTGGACATGGAACAACAATCATTTTTGGAGATCCTGTATGATTCTTCACTTACAATTCAGCTTTTTAATTCCCATCACAGGAGAGTTACAAGGGCCACCAAGATCCTCTCAGAGGATTCCCTTGTTAATCATCTGTTCAATCACTTGTTTCATTCCCACTTCTGCTACTTTCTAAGCCTGTATTATCTAGTTCTGGAAAATAATGTATCTGGTTTGACTTTTATTTTAACTGGCTTTGCTCTTTTAATCAATGCAATCAATTTTCCAGGAAAATCTCATACCTCATCTTTGACTCTCTGTCCGGGGCAGATCTTCTTTAGTAAAAACTGAGACTAATTCAACTCACGAATCGGATGAATTTATCTTGAACACAGAATCCTCATCTTGTGTTTTGAGCGTAACACCATCCGACGTGCACTAATTCGCACTATTTATTTTACGGAGCAAGTCCCTTCCCAATAAATCCCTAGTACTTGAATCACACAAAATAATCTGGTGGTTATTCTCCATCTGGGCAATTTTAATGGATCATTTGCTGTAACCTGATTAATAATTTGTTTATTGCTGATCCCTACAACTTGGACTTCTCTTCCCAAGAGGATTAGATTGGGGACTTCAACAGAATGAACTTTGAAATAGGTAGCCCCGTATTGATCAGAAATTAAACTGGATGTTCATTGACTTCTCCATCAATGTATGCACCATTTTAGTCTACCTTTGGGACTGCTCAAAGCATGTATTCCTTCTCCTCCGCAAGCACCATCATTGTGAACTACTCCCTGCCAACTCATCTTTCAGAATCAATTCTGCTGGTACCCTGTTCTACACGGCATCTTCTTCCTCATGTTTTGTTGCATCACTGAAGGCATTGGCATTCAAAATGATTTCTGATTCTGTATATTCTGTTCTGAATTGTGCCTAATCAGGACCATCACATTATTTCTCTATATTTGTGGCAGTTGTTCCACATTGTCGTGAATCCTGTTAGATTTCTGACAACATTCCCCCTTCCAGTGTCTTGATCTTCCCATAGACGTGACATTGCAATCTTTTTCATCATTTCAACATTCATATTGATACCATCACCTCTACCACCATATTGCATATTAATTTGAATCACTCCTATCATACCAGACTGAACAAAATTCATATATGAATCCATTTGATCCTGAGACTCCTTCTCCAACTGCTTTGTTTGGGCAATCATTAACTTCTCCTTGATCTTTTTTCTGTTTCAAGATATTCACTATGATATTTCACCAATTTCATCTATGCTCCTTGTCTGCCAACACATCTCATTCTGTTGAATGTGATTACTAACATCTGGCCTCAATCATTCACAAAAGAAGGCATAAACTCACTAGCCCGATCTCTTTTGGGGTCTTCAGCTCCATTATATCTCCTGAAAATGTGCATAAGCCTCTCATAAAAAGCATGCACTGACTCTTTCACCTCTTGTGAAATTCCCCAAATTTTATTCAAATTGATATCTTTCTCAGGAACTTGTTTTTTCAAATATTCAATCAAATTCTTGTATTTGGTAGCCACCTCTTTGGATGGCGCACCACTAGGTGTAATCGTTGTTGGTGCTTGTGTAGGCGATCCAACAACAACCTTACACTCATCCCACGAATCACTAGTAATCACAATCTCAAACACCACATTCAGATCAGCCCACACCATCTGGAAAGTATGTGTCAATTTATGCAACTCTTCATAACATTTTTGTGCGTCCTCTCTAAATTTTGGACAATGATTAGTATATGCATTATGCACACCAGTCAGCTTGAGTCCAGGGCACATAAACAAAGTGGCCTTCATGAATTTCTCGAGAGAAACTCTAAAACTACTCCTGTCACAACTTCTGAATCAATTGTGATATCTCTCGCACTACCCTCAATCCCTTTCATTCTCCTTTGACTTGCAGTCCCTATCTCCCATCTTCTTCGATATTTCTTTAAATCACTTCAATACCTTGTTTTCTCACTTAAATCTATAAGATCAGCTCTCAATGTGATTAAACTCATCTCTTGAAATGTCATCATATTTCACATGTTTCATCTTGCTAATGTCAACCTCTAATTAATCCGCTAAGCATTCTAATTTATCATGCACCTCATTTGCACATCTGGTCGCTTCTTTAATCAAATATTTCATTTCATCAACACTGTAGATTAACAGTCTATTTACCTCAATGTTTCCTGATAGCATATTACCAAAATAAAATGTTAAAATGCTACTATTAATTTGTTTACTCCCTTCCTCAACTACCAGTTTTGTTCTGGTGTGACAGCTTGAATCTGTACTCTTCATTGCGTATCTCCACTTGTACTAGGCACAGCAGCCATTGCTATCTCTATTGGTGTACTTGGTACCCCTATAGTAGTTGTCGATGTCTGTGCAATTATACCACCATCTCCCCCAGCACCTGTATCAGGTCAGCCCCACTTGTTGCTGCTGATCTTACTGTGTATGGAGGAGGTCTAGAATTCATAAGTTCATTAAAAAGTTGTGTATGTCTAGGCATTGGCTTCATATCACAAATGGTTGCATCAAAAATATAGCTTTGTGAGGTACCCTCTAATGGCAATTGTAAAACTTCATCATGTGCAGTGTACTTTTTCCAGTCTCAAATCCAGGCACATGTATAGTACCCAATCTCTTTCATTACCTCGTATGTTGGCATTCCCTCTGCCAGTGACATCTGATTCTCCCTTGGTACCACAGGAAACCATTTCAAAACCTCTTTCAAATCAATAAACTAGTTCAACCCTTGACTGGTTACCCTAGAAAGGAAGGGAACATCAGTAAATCAAGTGAGGCAATGTATTCAAAACCATACAATTTCAAAAACGAGAATGAAATCCAAAATCAAGGACAGAAACAATTTACAAAGCAGTACAATTCACACTAGGCAAATTCCTGTCCAGTGGTAATCCACCTTAGTCAATGGGCTTGCTCCCATGCACTCATGAGCAAAAATCACCAACCCAAATTAAGCACGCAACCTAGAAAAGGAAAGCTCATTCGTTAAGAATCCCTATGGATGTGTACGCAGCCCCCACTCTACAGACCACAAACACAGACAGGTAAAACCAAGATATCACAAGATCTTGGATTTCAACAAATTTGATAACCAAACCAAACCAAACCGTTAGAACCTCAAATGCATTTACATTTATGAATAATACATAAGTACAACAGAAATTCATCCATCAATAAACCCATAAACTTCATCACATTGCCAAACAACTCACAACAGAAACAGAAACCCATTTCTCTAATACTCTAACATACATCATAAATACATACACTATATGCAAATCAACTCAGCCTATTCATACTTACACTCCAAATCGTTCAGGAATGCAAAGCAAGTCAGTTCTTGGTAGTCTCCAATACCAGACTTTTGGCAGTTCCATAAACGTTCTCCCTCAAAACTGGACATTTAAGACTAGGAAATCACTGGGATTTTCCAGCACTTTTCTATGTACCCTAATTAAGAGGGAGTGCTATTACACAGACATACACATCTATTATTTTTGCAGGAGCTGAAAGCCAATATTTTACTGCACCCCAATATTTTGATCACTCCAAAATGTATCTCTGACAGATCGACTCATGCACCCTTATTCTTGCTTTAGGAGTCACTGCCCTTCTCAATATCCTCCTTTACAAAATTAGCAGAGTAATAAAAATAAGGACAGGGACCATTCAATAGCTGAGTTCTAGATCAGTAAACGTTAAAGGGGCTGTATTACAAAATCTCAAAATAAGCAATACAAAGAAATGTAAAATATATATGCCATAAAGGCTCAGGTATAGAATACGTAGTCAAAAGTCAGAATTATCTGAGGTGCCAATAAGCAACAAAATCATAAATGGAATGGAAGGAGTCTCAGGAGGTATAGCAAAGTCATCTCAGTATAGCTGTCAGAATCACAAAGGAAACCAATAGTATCCCTAGTAGAAAAAGGGAAAATCTCTCTATAAATGGACAGTGTCCTAGGAGGAAAACGGAAGTCTCTGGCTCACCCCCAAAACCAGGGTTTTGTTATACACATTTTATAAATAAGTCATGAGCAACAACAACAAAAATGGCAAATTCAGGATAGCATGTGACTAGTGATAACATGTATTGAGCAAATCAGAATAATAACTGTCATATAACAGTAACCAATTTCTAAGGAAAAGAAAAATCGACCAGCTTCCTCAGCAACAGCGCAATCTGGAGATGTCCAACATAATATGAAACATTTGTAAGCAAAGATTCATACACTAGGATATGCTAGTGGGCCTACATCAAAACTTCCAGCAGAAGGACCTTGTAAAGATGTTACTTTCAATACACAAAGAAAGTTTCATTCACAATATATGCTCTCTAAGAAAAATATCCAATTACGTCAGTGTCCTGTGATCTACAAAGACTTTGGGGAGAGAAGACACAAAGAGAGACATTGAGTAGGAGGGGTGATGGGCAGGAGAAAGAGGAACAGAACACCAAAACAGCATCCAAATCAATAAAATGATGTCTCTGTAAAAATGTGGCATAACTATACTACATTAATAAACACACTTCCAAACGTCTAAATAAAATTGTTTCAAGTGCAATATTAATAATTCATAGGTTTAAACTATATTCATCATAAAAATCATTAGTATTCCAAAAATAATCTGGCACCCAAAATTATACTATGAGAAAATGTTTTGACTACAGATTGCCAACTACCATCCTAAGCCTGTCTTTTATCTATGTCCTTTTCTCATGAGGTACAGAGAAGTTTGGGGTGCGGAGGTGTTGTAGGTTTGCTCTGTTGATTATGGGATGTGGTGTAGGTTGCTGTAATGTGTTATGTGGTGGTTATTTATTCTCTTTATTTAATGGTTGTCTATATTGCATCTGCATCACAATGAGTAAAACTGTGCTTTCTATATAACAGTTACATGATTTACAATGCAATAGGTCTCGCATTAATTATGTTTGAGTTATCGGCATTGCTAAATATTGCAACACCAATTGCAACAAAAGCCTATAAATTGTAGGCCAAAATTTTTTTTATTTATTTTTGTAGCAATGGTGGCATGCTGCGCTTTAAATGAATATGTTTAAAAGTAAAGTGCGCCATACTGCTATTGTTACAATAGTTAATTGTGGATGCGTTAACAATTGATGTGTGCACTGATGGCTGGTGGTGTGTTTGTCTGTAGAAATTGTGCACTGATGGCTGGTAGTGTGTGTGTCTGGTGGAAGTGTGCACTGCCGGCTGGTGGTGTGTGTGCTTGGTGGAAGCGTGCACTGATGGCTGATGGTGTGTGTGCCTAGTGAAAGCGTGCACTAACGGCTGGTGGTGTTTGTGTCCGGTGAAAGCGTGCACTGACGGCTGGTGGTGTTTGTGCCCGGTGAATGCGTAAACTGATGACTGATGGTGTCTGTGCTTGGTGAAAGTGTGCACTGACAGTTGGTTCTGTGTGTGGTTGTGTGTGTGTGGTTGTATGTGTGGTTGTATGTGTGGTTGTATGTGTGGTTGTATGTGTGGTTATGTGTGTAGTTGTGTGTGTGGTTGTGTGTGTGTTGTTGTGTGTGTTGTGTTTGTGTGTGTGGTTGTGTGTGTTGTGTTTGTGGTTGTGTGTGTTGTGTTTGTGGTTATGTGTGTGGTTGTGTGTGTGCCTGTGGTTGTGTGTGTGTGTGTGTGTGTGTGGTTGTGTGTGTGTATGTGGTTGTGTGTGTCTGGCTATGTGTGTGTGGTTGAACGTGTGTGTTTGCTTGTGTGTATGTGTGGTTGTGTGTGTGTGGCTGTGTGTGTGTGGGGCGGGTAAGGGGGCAGATAAGCGTAATGTTGTCAGCTCTGAGGAGCACACAGTTTATGCTCATATTATGAAGCATGTGCTTCCAGACTTCCTGCTCCCCCTTGATGGTCCGTCTGCTGTTAATCCTCAATAAATCCTAGGCACACTTCCGCTATGCATCTATCGCCACTGGGAAAAAGCAGTGTACCAGTACATTGATTAATTGGCCGGCTGATGGAGACCCTCCTGTGAAATCTAAATCATTTAATAAAATAACCCTCATGTTAGCTCTTAAAGTGACCCTCACATTATATCCTCAAATGACCTTTACGTGAGATAATAAAGTGACCCTCCGGTGAGACCCGAGAGTTAGCCTCTTGAGATCCAGGGGTGATTATACCTGAGACGCCAAAAGAAACTGCTGTGACATGTCCAGGAGCCACCTAAATTACCCAACTATATTTACAAAAACTACCGAAATGTGAGAAAATAGATGCAAAATAGGTCATGTGCAAAACCCCGACATGCCGCCCCTACGCTAGACGATTACAAAAGTATGCACAAGTCAATTTCTGAGCTTTTAAACTCTCCTGACATAGAAATAGTGGTCTAACTAGAATATTATATCTAGGACCACTGGGATTATGTGGCAGTGATGGACCAAAATATGCCGCTAAATTATATGGCAAGAAAAGGCAAATTATGCGGCATAATGCAACACATTTTGTTATATTACTTAACTATTCTGTCTTTTTTACTTACGGTAACACCATCTGGGCAAAGATTTTACCTTATTAGTAGTACCTGTTTAACATCCAAATGCACCAATAAACAATTGAAAGATAACTAGTCAACTATTGTAAAAGGTCTTCCACTGCGCTTGAACTCATCGTCAAGCTTTATTGAGGCTTTAGTGAGCTAGAAGCATGCAGCACTAGGAGAAAGCAGCTGTGTGCAGAGCGAGGGGCTGTGGGAGATAGATGTACAGAGAAGGAGAAGAGATGCCTTGTGCGCAGAGACATGAGGAAGGAAGCGAGACTCGTGGCATCACCTTACAGTACACTCTTCGTTTAATGCCATCCACATCAGCAGAGCAGAGGCCTATAGAGAGGTCCTGGCAGGCTCGGCTCTGCTCCCTGAATACTGGAGGGGGTGAGAGATGCCTGGCTCTGGCTCAGCCCGAGGTCCTGTTGGCACCTCGAGCCCATGACGAGCTGAGCCTCCATGTGGCATTGCCTGCACCTCTCCCCTTACCCCAGGATGCGGTGTAATGGCCAGACCTGATGACTTTAGAACTGGGAATTGGGTTTGAGTCACGTAGTCGCTCGACATCCTATAGTTCTGTATGAATAAGCTAATATTCCCGGGACAATAAAATGAATGTGACCTTGTGTAAGGTAACTGGAATGAATGACGCCCCTTAACGGGAGACAAGCCCATCCAATACCTGGCCTCTCTGAAGAGAGCACGCAGCGATGATCAGCTATGTGTAAGTGTGTGAAGGGGTGCACAGCACTGAAGGAGGTTACAATGAGTTGAGAGGGGGTGAAGGGTGAAATAACTTGCAATACCACCTTCCATCATCCTGCCTTAACAGCCCCACATAACGCCTTAATTTGCTAAAATGTGAGGGACAGTACAGCAGGAAAAAGTGGATTGAAAGGATAACGCCAGCAGCGTGGGTAATGTAATAAAGGGAGTGGCTTAAATAACATGCAAACAAATACATTTGTGCTCAGCTTAGTGTTCTGTCCCACTTGTATTTTGGCTGTTTCTGTCATTGCATCCAGATATATGATATAACGAGTAGCAGCATACTGACAATAAGTCGGGTCTATTGGCTTTGTCAATGGTTGTTAGTTGCATAAGATAAATAAGCAGCAACGATGGCTTGGGCTATAGTATGCGGCAGGGTTGGGTATAAAAACATTTTTTTTTAAAAAGAGGCCAAATTATGAGGTATAATGCAGCACATTTGGGTGCATGGGGGACTAAACAGGCGCAAGCTGCGGAAAGATAGTGAGAACACAAGTCACTTGGGGGACATTACCTGGCCTGTAGTCACATCACACGGCTGATGTACACCCATCCAATACCTGGCCTCTCTGAAGAGAGCACGTAGCGATGGTCAGCTATGTGGGTGTGTGTGAAGGGGTGCACAGCGCTGAAGGAGTTTAAAATAGGTTGAGAGGGGGTGAAGGGTGAAATAACTTGCAATACCACCTACCATTGTCCTGCCCTAACAGCCCCACATAACGCCTTAATTTGCTAAAATGTGAGGGACAGTACAGCAGCAAAAAGTGGATTGAAAGGGTAACGCCAGTAGCGTGGGTAATGTAATAAAGGGAGTGGCTTAAATAACGTGCAAAAAAAAAATCGTGCTTAGCTTAGTGTGCTGCCCCACTTGTATTTTGGCTGTTTCTATCATTGCATCCAGATATATGATACAACGAGTAGCAGCAGAATGACAATAAGTCGGGTCTATTGGCTTTGTCAATGGTTGTTAGTTGCATAAGATAAATAAGCAGCAACGATGGCTTGAGCTATAGTATGCAGCAGGGTTGGGTATAAAAAAAAATAATAATAAACAAGCGATGCGCGCTCTGTGCTGGAGGAGGGGGAGGGCCATTAAAGGAAGGGGGCGGAGAGGAGCCTGTGAGAACTCGCGCTGAAAGTTCAAAGAAAAGCAGAGATCAAAGGAAGGGTGGGAGGGACATTGGCGAGCGAGCATATGGGAGGTGAGGGGGTGTGCAGCCTGGTGAGCTGAATGCGTGTGGCAGCAGAGGCGGAGCGCAAGGCGCGCGCATGAAGAGTCTGGTGCCGAATGGAAGTTGTGCACAATGTGCGTGGTTGTGCTCACATGCACTGTACCCAATGCGCATTTTAGGAGCACTTTTCAAAGCCCTTACTTTATATCTCACAAGCATTGCTAACACAATGACTCAGCGAGACCTAAAAAGCACCTCCTCCGCTATACTTTTAAATGTTCTTCCGCAACAAATAGAATTAGTGGTAGGCATGGGAATGATTGACAATGTGACGCCTTCCCAGGGGAGGCGTTACAAGGAGAAATATCTTTATTTCTCCTCGTTTTTTTCTATTTTTACATGTGCTGCATTCTGCAGCACGTATAGAAAGAGGAAAAACCTCGCAAGATTGTTTTTTTGCAGGAAGGTGGCCCTTCCTGCACTAAACCAATGCTGCCTGCAATGCAGTCACAAGGCAGCACATTGTGTGCCATCACAAGGGAAGGACAGGAACGTACCATATAATGTTAAATAGGATGCATTTCTGCCCTCTCCCTTTCACGCAGCGCAGCAAAATGTCTTGCCACGTTGTGTTGCATTAAAGTTTGATAAATCTGTCCCTCAGTGTTCTGTGGCTTTTGCTATTTCTGCTGAACGAGCTGTGAACACGGTATCTGATCATGAAATTGTACTTATATCATATTTGTGTGTTCACATTGAAGATTTACATTGCAGAGTTCACTACCCAAAGGGCTGTTGCCTATTCGTACATCAGATACAGGCTATCATACACAGAAGTAATAACATATAACAATACAGCTTTTTAAATTAGTTTTAAACTCACCACTAAAGAAACCGGTCCCACCCTGTTGTTTCAAATCACCTTCCCAGGAGACAATTCCTTACTACCCCTACTCCTGTCTGGCTATTCCAGTCCTATATATTCTAGAAAGCAGACTCAGTGCTACTGGAAGTTGACTTTGGGAACTGGCTGCTTCATAAAAATAAGGCTCGAATACATGGCGTTTATGTGCGATGCTGTTTGCAATGCTGTGTATGATGAGCCATGGTGAGGTGTGCTGCAGTAAGAAGTAAAGTGACAAATTAGAGGGAGACAGTAAGCGTTACGAATATCATGGTGAGGTATGCTGCAATAAGGAGTAAAGTGACAAATTAGAGAGAGACTTTAAGCTTTAAGAATATCATGGTGAGGTATGCTGCAGTAAGAACTGAGTGACAAATTAGAGAGAGACTGTAAGCGATAAGAATATCATGGTGAAGTATGCTGCAGTACGAAGTGAGTGACAAATTAGAGAGAGACTGTAAGCGTTAAGAATATCATGGTGAGGTATGCTGCAATAAGGAGTAAAGTGAGAAATTAGAGAGAGACTGTAAGCGTCAAGAATATCATGGTGAGGTATGCTGCAGTAAGAAGTGAGTGACAAATTAGAGAGAGACTGTAAGCATCATGAATATCATGGTGAGGTATGCTGCAGTAAGAAGTGAGTGACAAATTAGAGAGAGACTGTAAGCGATAAGAATATCATGGTGAGGTATACTGCAATAAGGAGTAAAGTGAGAAGTTAGAGAGAGACTGTAAGCGTCAAGAATATCATGGTGAGGTATGCTGCAGGAAGAAGTGAGTGACAAATTAGAGAGAGACTGTAAGCGTTAAGAATATCATGGTGAGGTATGCTGCAATAAGGAGTAAAGTGAGAAATTAGAGAAAGACTGTAAGCGATAAGAATATCATGGTGAGGTATGCTGCAATAAGGAGTAAAGTGAGAAATTAGAGGGAGACTGTAAGCATCAAAAATATCATGGTGAGGTATGCTGCAGTAAGATGTGAGTGACAAATTAGAGAGAGACTGTAAGCGTTGAGAATATCATGGTGACGTATGCTGCAGTAATAAGTGAGTGACAAATTAGAGAGAGACTGTAAGCGATAAGAATATCATGGTGAGGTATGCTGCAATAAGGAGTAAAGTGAGAAATTAGAGAGAGACTGTAAGCGTTATGAATATCATGGTGAGGTATGCTGCAGTAAGAAGTGAGTGACAAATTAGAGAGAGACTAGACTGTAAGCGTTAAGAATATCATGGTGAGGTATGCTGCAGTAAGAAGTGAGTGACAAATTAGAGAGAGACTGTAAGCGTTAAGAATATCATGGTGAGGTATGCTGCAGTAAGAAGTGAGTGACAAATTAGAGAGAGACTGTAAGCGTTAAGAATATCATGGTGAGGTATGCTGCAATAAGGAGTAAAGTGAGAAATTAGAGCGAGACTGTAAGCGTTAAGAATATCATGGTGAGGTATGCTGCAGTAAGAAGTGAGTGACAAATTAGAGAGAGACTGTAAGCGTTAAGAATATCATGGTGAGGTATGCTGCAATAAGGAGTAAAGTGAGAAATTAGAGAGAGACTGTAAGCGTTGAGAATATCATGGTGACGTATGCTGCAGTAATAAGTGAGTGACAAATTAGAGAGAGACTGTAAGCGATAAGAATATCATGGTGAGGTATGCTGCAATAAGGAGTAAAGTGAGAAATTAGAGAGAAACTGTAAGCGTTATGAATATCATGGTGAGGTATGCTGCAGTAAGAAGTGAGTGACAAATTAGAGAGAGACTGTAAGCGTTAGGAATATCATGGTGAGGTATGCTGCAGTAAGAAGTGAGTGACAAATTAGAGAGAGACTGTAAGCGTTAAGAATATCATGGTGAGGTATGCTGCAGTAAGAAATGAGTGACAAATTAGAGAGAGACTGTAAGCGTTAAGAATATCATGGTGAGGTATGCTGCAATAAGGAGTAAAGTGATAAATTAGAGAGAGACTGTAAGCGTTAAGAATATCATGGTGAGGTATGCTGCAGTAAGAAGTGAGTAACAAATTAGAGAGAGACTGTAAGCGTTAAGAATATCATGGTGAGGTATGCTGCAATAAGGAGTAAAGTGAGAAATTAGAGAGAGACTGTAAGCATTAAGAATATCATGGTGAGGTATGCTGCAGTAAGAAGTGAGTGACAAATTAGAGAGAGACTGTAAGCGTTAAGAATATCATGGTGACGTATGCTGCAGTAAGAAGTGAGTGAAAAATTAGAGAGAGACTGTAAGTGTTAAGAATATCATGGTGAGGTATGCTGCAATAAGGAGTAAAGTGAGAAATTAGAGAGAGACTGTAAGCGTTAAGAATATCATGGTGAGGTATGCTGCAATAAGGAGTAAAGTGAGAAATTAGAGAGAGACTGTAAGCGTTATGAATATCATGGTGAGGTATGCTGCAGTAAGAAGTGAGTGACAAATTAGAGAGAGACTGTAAGCGATAAGAATATCATGGTGAGGTATACTGCAATAAGGAGTAAAGTGACAAATTAGAGAGAGACTGTAAGCGTTATGAATATCATGGTGAGGTATGCTGCAGTTTGAAGGTAAGTGACAAATTAGAGAGAGTCTGTAAGCGTTAAGAATATCATGGTGATGTATGCTGCAGTAAGAAGGTAAGTGACAAATTAGAGAGAGACTTCAAGCGTTAAGAATAGTTTGCGTTCTTTGTGCTGTACAGGTGGATGCAAATGTGGTGCGACCCAGTTATATGTAGGGATGTTTGCCCTTACAGCGCGGGTCTTCTTCAGGACAATGGGGGGCAGTGGGTGGACCTCCTAGGGTTAAAGGAAATGGGAGAACAGAGTCAGGATTTAGGCTCTATGAAAGATCCATGGTAGTCCGTAGCAGCAGAACATGCTCGGACAGGTCAGTAAAAACTACACACACAGAGGATATTAGGACCATAGCATTACATCACACCAATAGGGGGCTAGGAAGTACTAGACCCAAGTCCGGGGTAAATCACCTGAGTAAACAATTCTAGGCTGTCACAATTACCTTGAGGAGCTAGAATGTCGGGCGCGTTGTGAACTGCGCGCTCCAAATCGTCGGACCACGTGTTAATCTGGGGGTCCCAAAAAAACAACAAACGACACTGAGATTAACAATTAAGTGGTTAGGAAAGGGGGAGCATCTCGCACCAGCACTTGGCTGTGTGAGTAATTACCTCATCGATCGTACATCGCTTTTATTTCAGTAGAGAAGATCATGATCTGAAAGAGGAGCAGGGCTAGAGTTATTACCCAAGCCATAGTGGTCAGCACATTCACAGGGAGTAGAGGAGGCAAAGACTAGCGACTCACCTATCCCATTTGCTAAACAGAGTTGTAGCGTGGATTGCAGAAAAGCCTCAATCTACCATGGGCGAAAAGACATCGTTCCAGGCTTGTCATTAAAACAAATACCTGGGGGGTAAAGTTAAACACAAATTAGCCACTCGTCATTAATCCCGATAGGTCCAAGAGCGTTAAAGAATGCCAGTTATAGACTCGCCAATTAAATGGGTATCGCAGGACGGAAAAAATCACGCCGCTAACCTTGAAGGCAAGCACTGCTCTGCCGCCGTAACCAGGAATTGAGAGGGGGCGTGGTCGAGCACTAGATGCCTCGTATAAACATTGAAAAAAGACTTTACCGCCGTCTTAGAGTTCAGTTGCCGGGTAACCAAATAACAATGTGGGTTCACCGAGCACCTGTGTGATTTTAGTGCTGCCTATGCTCGAAAAAGATCACCATAAACCTTCATGTGAGGTCAGAAACTGAATATTTCAAAGGTGTAGGGGAGGGGGAATATCACATTGCCAATGATGACCCACAGTAAGATAACATTTTATGTATTATATATTACAGCGTGGTAACGGAAGTAGAGTGTGTGTACCTACCCACACGGTGGTATAACACATGTTACTTCTTGTGAATCAGCCGGAACAAATCCCCGAAAAATTATGCACGTACCTACCATACATGGCGGCAAACCACATGTTATAACAAATGGAACAACACATGTTAGTTAATATTAATAAGCCAGTGCAAATCATAGGGAATCAGTGTGTACACCTACCATACATGGCGGTGAAGACACACGTTATGGCTGGTGGTAATAGAAAGTCATCGACACAGTCATAAGTATTACAGATTGGCAAGTTATGCAAAGCTGTTTTCAAACTCGTTAAGACCATTCTGCACAGAATCAAAGTGATCGATCCATTTGAGTTCTCTGGTATTAAGGATAGGTACTATTTTGCCTCCCCTGGGGCCCAATTTGACGTGTTCTAGTACAACCCACTTGAGATTATCAGGTAGGTGTTGTTCTTTGGTACAATGATCAACCAATGGAGCACCAGCTACCTTGCACCTAATGCGGCTACAGTGTTGCAAGAAACGCACTTTGACGCGCTGTTGAGTTTGGCCAACGTATATTAGATCGCAAGGGCACACTATACAATAAATCACACCCATGGTGTTACAATTAGTGTGTGATTTCAAACTGATGCAGTGATGTTTGAACCTAAATTCCTTCGTCTGAATAGTGGATGGGCAGGCTTTACAATTGCCACATCTGTAATGTCCCACAATAGGTGGCAGATTCCATAGTGAGGTAAGAGTTGGTTCAGTTGGGGTATCCAGGAAAGAACACACCACAAAGTCACGGATGTTTTTAGCCTTTTTGAAGGAATGCAAAGGTAAGGTGTTACTGTCTAAATCCTCAGAAATCATGTCCCAGTGCTTATTGACCACTTTTTTAATTGCGTTACTCTTGGTGGAATATATGGTCCACATTGTTAAACACCATAGCACACAATGCCCCTCCACATAATTCCAGTACACTCATTACCACTTATTTACTATCGACATAATTCCCCAGCACACCATGACACATCATTTCACTACACAAATCCACTCCACACAATTCCACAACTAATCCAATCCAAACTCACATAGCTCCACTACGCACCACATACATACACTCCATAACACGCAAGTAAAAGGCATTGCACTTTACAGTGCCAATAGCTCTAACTCAAACAAATGCGAGACGCACTGCATTTCCAGTGCTTGTTTTTCTCTGGATGACATGAGCTCTGGTAACACAACTAAGGCCGTCTCTAGCCAGTCCTTCTTTTTCTGGGAGATTTCGCTAGCTAGAGTTGCACTTCATAATCTTAACACGCCCCATTATTTTACCAAATGCGTGCTGTAAATACCTCAAATAACTTGAGCATGAATAAGATCTTACCCTGAACAGAAGCATTTATCAGATCTGGCATTGCTGGTGTTGCCTTTTCGCACCTGTGAACTTCAAAATGTTGTATTGTTGTTGGAAGTGGAAGTGGAAGTGGAAGAGGTGTGGTGCAGCGGCCAGGTTGGCCGACTCTGGACTACAGGGATCCCCGGCTCCCAGCACCATGTGATTCTGGGCAATAGCTTGCTTAATCTTCCCAACGGCCCCCAGTGCCGGTACATCTCCGTTGGAGGTAGCAGTGCGCTTACAAATCCTGGCATTTTACATTTGTTTTCCAAATTCTATTCTTAACGAGCGCCTAATTTTCATTTGCAGCCACTTGATGGCTGCAGTGTTTTTACATGTTCTTCTTTGTTCATTTTAATGCGCGTTTGGCGCGTTTGGCTATTATACCAAATGCATGAGTAATACATACTTGTGAGATGTCCTCATCCTGTAAATGTACACTTTTGTCAGAGGTGGCCTCAGTGGCTGAGAGGTTTTAATTTTCAGGCCCTTTGTTGTTTCAAGTAAAATGCTGTGAAGTGAAATTGTGTTTTTATTCATGTATTTGCAGTTTATGCCGTCAATGAGCAGTTTATGCCGTCAATGAGGAGTATTTAACGATTGTTGAACGGTGTTGGAATGTATCTCATAGCTTTGCAAATAATACATAAAAACATTAAACTGTACAGATTTACATAAACTTTGAATCTCTTCACAGTATTGGACCTGGTGTTTTGATCCACGAACCAAGTAGAAATCCTTTAAAATTGCACTGATTTTCTCTTTAGGCTGCCAAAGGGCACGTGTAATCAATCCCCTGTAACTTTTTTATTTTTGTCTTCCAGGAACAAGAAAGGATATCCTAGGATTTTATTCCAAAACAGCACGAGCCATGTGGTCATGCAAGGTGAATGAAATAGCATTAGGAGCTAAGGCTTTAGGGCGTAAGTCAACAAGTACAAAGAAAAAATCATACATTCATTTCGCCGATCAAACCAATAGTAGGATATTCCACTTGTGGATGTTGGTGAATTCTATGAAGGATTTTCAGCTTTATCAGTTTAAAAAGGACATAATACGGGATGAGAAATTGCCTCCTTGCAATTCCTCATCCTCCAGTGCCCCATAGTAGAATGCTGTGGAATAGGGGTCTGGCGCAGGAGCCAGAGCGGTTGACTCCAGAGCGCAGTGGTCACGGTTCGTTTGCAGGTAACAAATTAGCTCAGCTAGCCAATAGCTCTATTAGGGCCATATGTAGGTAAAAAAGAATTAGAGATTCTGAATTTGCGATTTTCCGTGAATCGCATTTTCAGAATCGCAAGTTCCAATGTAGGTAAAATATCGCAAACAAATTGCGATTTCCAAAAATTCGCAGAATCACATAGTGATTACTCAAATTGCGATTCCTTAATTGCGTAATCGCTATTTAGGAATCGCAATTCCGGGAATCAGCAATTCAGGTGCAGAATGATGACTTCACAACCAGGAAGTGTGACAGCCCATGCTGCACCTGATTGCCAACAGCTGAGTGAGAGCCAGAAGCAAAGTGAGAGCCTGTGAGGAGGGTTGGAGGTTTGTGCTCAGCAACTGAAAGCAGGAGAAATGGAGTCTCAGGGGACTGAGAAGCAGCATGAAGAAAATCCCAGAAAGAGGAAACAAAAATTCAATGAGAGGGAGCTGGAGGTCCTCACCCAGGAAATAGTCAGCAACAATGACCTCCTATTTGGAAAAAAATCACTACGTGTGCCAGAGGCAAGAAAAAGAACAAGCATTTGCAATGCAATAGGTCTCGCATTAGGAAAGTTTGAGCTATTGGTATTGTAAATGACAAATTATTTATTTATGTGTTGGTTTTGAAAATATCGAAATTAATAGCTTTGTTATTTACAACGCCAATAGTTTTAACTTTCGCAAATGTGACACCTATAGCATTTGTAATGCAATATGTGTTATATTTACGTGACTTAGATGTATTTATATTACAAATAAAAATGGCTTTTATTTTTTTAATAATTAATACTTAACTAAAAGTTATTGTAATTTATAATGGCAATAGCTTTTGAAAATAACTTTTGTGAAGATTATGTTCATTGTATTTTATTGTGACGAAAATCCAAGAACAGAAGTGAAATATTAAACATTTTTTGTGACATTTGTAATAAAGCTTGAAACATTGAGAGAACATATTTGAACTAGTTGTTGTTGAATGGTTGCACACATTGATGCTGTGGTGGCGCAGAGTGATGTTGTGGTGGCGACGAGTGATGCTGTGGTGCCCCTGAGTGATGCTGTGGTGGTGCTCAGTGATGGTATGGTGATGCGATAGATAGAGGGAGGGTGATAGATAGAGGGAGGGCGATAGATGGAGTCCGGGCAATAGATAGATAGACAGATAGAGGGAGTGATGGCGATAGATAGACAGATAAAGTTTATTTATGTTGCATTGAGTAGAGTGTAAGTATGAGGTGTGTAATTATAGGGCACTGAGTGGTATTATGTGGAGTGTATTTACGTTGCATTGAGAAGAGTGTAATTATGTTGCGTGTAATTATGTGGCACTGAGTGGTAATCTGGGGAGTGTATGTTGTATTCAGTAGAGTGTAATTTTGTGCAGTGTAATTATGTGGCACTGAGTGGTATTTGGAGTGTATGTTGCATTGAGTGCAGTGTAATTATGTAGCATATAGTTATGTGGCAATGTGTGGTATTATATGGAGTGTATTTATGTTGCATTGAGTAGAGTGTAATTATGTTGCATGTAATTATGTGGCACTGACTGGTATTATGAGGAGTGTATGTTGTATTTAGTAGAGTGTAATAGTGTGGCGTGTAATTATGTGGCACTGAGTGGTATTGTTCGGAGTGTATGTTGCATTGAGTGCAGTGTAATTATGTAGCATATAATTATGAGGCACTGACTAGTATTGTGTGGAGTGTGTGTTGCATTCAGTAGAGTGTAATTATGTGGTGTGTAATTATGTGGCACTGAGTGGTATTTGGAGTGCATGGTGCATTGAGTGCAGTGTCATTATGTTGCATATAACTATGTGGCACTGAGTGATATTTGGAGTGTATGTTGCATCGAGTGCAGTGTAATTATGTGGTGTGTAATTATGTGGCACTGAGTGGTATTTGGAGTGTATGTTGCATTGCGTGCTGTGTAATTATGTGGCATGTAATTATGTGGCACTGAGTGGTATTTGGAGTGTAGGTTGCATTGAGTGCAGTGAAATTATGTGGCATGTAATTATGTGGCACTGAGTAGTATTTGTAGTGTATGTTGCATTGAATGCAGTGTAATTATGTGGCGTGTATTTATGTGACACTGAGTGGTATTTGGAATGTATGTTGCATTGATTGCAGTGTAACGATATGGCGTGTAATTATGTGGCACCGAGTGGTATTTGGAGTGTATGTGGCATTGAGTGCAGTGTAATTATGTGGCGTGTAATTATGTGGCACTGAGTGGTTTTTGGAATGTATGTTGCATTGAGTGCTGTGTGATTATGTGGCGTGTCATTATGTGGCACTGAGTGGGATTTGGAGTGTATGTTGCATTGAGTGCAGTGTAATTATGTGAAGTGTAATTATGTGGTACTGAGTGGTATTTGGAGAGTATGTTGTATTGAGTGAAGTGTAATTATGTGGCGTGTAATTATGTGGCACTGAGTGGTATTGTGTGGAGTGCGTGTTGTATTCAGTAGAGTGAAATTGTGTGGCGTGGCTGGCTGGATGGATGGATGATGGATGGATGAATGGACAGTGTAAGAGAGAGTGCATATAGTGACAGAGAGCTTGGGAAGGACAGAGGAAGAGAAAAGGTGTAATAAAGAGGGTGGGAAAAACAGAAGATGAGTTAGAAACAGAAGAAAGTGAGAGAGAACAGAGAGAGAGAGAGAGAAAGGGAATGCTGAAGAGGGACAGAGAGGGTGAACACGTAAGATTGATTGAGAGAGAATGAGGGGCAAAGAAAATGAGAGTGAAAAAGAAAGGATGAATGGAGATAGGGAGAGATGGACAAAGGCAAAGAATGAGAGAGACTTAGAAGGAAAAGAGGAGGAGTGAGAGAAAGAGAAAAATACTAGAGAATGGGAGAAACACAAGGCAAAGAGAGAGTATAATAGATACAGCGAGAGGCAAAGAACATCTTGTTAGGTCATAAAAGAATGATTGTATAAGACAATGAAAAAGAGTAAAGGAGAGAGAGGGAAAAAGATAGGGGCAGGGAGAGAAAGTAAAAGATATAACTGAAGAGATTAACATCCAAGTATGGTGTCAGTGATGACAGACTCGGATTGAAAGAGGACAGAGCAGACTATCCTTGAAAGAGGAGATATGAAGGGCATCTGTCGGCCCTGAAACCTTTGCATTGAAGGAAACAAGTTACATGTCCTCACTTCCCCCCCCCAAACACGGGGAGACTGAGGTTCCCTGTGGAGTAGCCTTAGTGAGGTACTCCCCGAGTTTACTGAGAGGGAAGTTAAGCACAAGATTCACGAGGCTGGACATCAGCCCTGCCCTCATGAGTGCTTAAGTTTTCACTCCTCTGTTTCCTGTTGCCACTGCCCCATGTGCCCGATCCCAACCCCTGTCAAATTGCCTTCACATTCGAACATAGGTCAACTCTTTATACAAGGTTCATGATTAAAAAAACTATTAATGTTAGGGTGAGAAGTAAACAGCCGCAAATTGATCACTATGCATGGCTGACATTAGAGACACACAAACTTGAATATAAATTTATGTAGCCGCATATTTGCTCTCAACATATTTTTTTTTTATATTCCTACATTCAAACAATACTCCTTACCTATATGCAAAGAGCTATGCGCGCCCTCTTTGGAGGTTTCAGATACCCTCCTATCGCCCGCCCCTTTCATTTGTGCTCTTTCGAGGATTCGGAAACGCTGCTTAACCTGGGTTTATACATGCAAGTCACACACACATTTTCTGTTGCTTTCTGATAAGATAAACATGGGCGAGCACTGGAAAGTTCTACACAATCTGTCTCCTGCTGCAACATGGGGACTTCGCTCCCATCTGACATAAATCTTTCCTGGGGTTCTGAAGTGAGCTGAGACACGATGTTACCACTGAGTGATGCCCAAGAAAAAGAAGAGCCGTTTCATCTAGCAAATGTAAAAGAAATAAAGACACTGCGAAAACAACTGACTTCATTTCTGCTATAACTTTACACGTCTTCTTTGTTGAATATCACAGTTTCTCGCATATATTAGTTTTGAAATACAAACAGAAAAAAAAAACCAGAAGGTGCATGGTATGCAAGGCAAATGGGCACCGTTCTGCCTGCTAAGCACGGGAGGTGTGAATGATGCTAGCAGCCCCTTTGAAGCTTGTTTACTGAGAGGTAATAAATGAAGATGCGCAGGAGCCAGGAGGGAGGAGTAGAGAGGCGAGCCAGATGGTCGCTGCAGGGAAGAATGCCGGCTTTAATAAGCGGGCGTAATGCCGCGCTGAATGGAAAGCGTGTGCAGCAGGGGGCGGCATCAGGAAAGCTAAACCAGCAGGCGGATGCGCGTTCACAATCACATGCACTTGTGGAAATCCGCCGGCTGGTTTAGCTTTCCTGATGCAACCCTAAGATTCTCCCCTATCCATTCCTGTGGAATGGGATAGGCTCGACCTAAAAATATGGAGTGACATCCAGGAAAAAGTGAATGTAATTGGCGTCAGACACCGCACAGTCGAAGAATTCAGAAAAAGGTGGTACGACATGCGGCAAAGGTCAAAGGAGAGGGTGGCTACAAGATTGGCCGAGGCCAAAAAGACCGGAGGTGGGACGTCGACAGCATCAGACCCAACACCCCTGGAGGAGCTGGTAGAGAGCACCCTTCAGCCTGAAAGTGTGAGTGGCGTGGCTGACCTGGACAGCTCCGAACACACAGACACCATGCCAAAACCCCCATACATACCCAACCCACAGCCGCGGTGCGTCCCAAATAAAATAAAGCGCAGCGCTTCAATCCGGGTTCCGGGACACACCCGATGGAATCAGGAGTGCGCAGGGGGTGGGGCTGGCTGGCTGTCTGGTCTGCGGCAGCAGTACTGTCAGTGTTGCGCATGAGGAATTTTGGGCTGTAACTAGCCCGAGCATGCGCGTTATCATGAAGTTCCCCTAGAGACGCTCAGACGGACCGAAGGGGCCGGGGGGGTGCTGCTTAAACCGGCCCCGTGGTTTGAAAGGCGCCAGGGCGAGTAGCTAGTGTGCCCCCCTAGCCAATCCTGGCACTGCATGCAGCACCAGGATTGGCTGGTCCACCGCGCCGAAGGACAGGCAATCCATTATTGGATGCCGTGCGTGGGTGATGGCACACTGGCACTGCATATCAATCATGGCCAATCACTGTGACTTCAGCATGTGAAGCCATGCAGTGATTGGCCATTGGGGACGTGCGAGCCGTGACGTGTACAGTTAGTTGCAACTTCAACTTGCTGTGTACTTTAGTTTCAGTGTAGGGGGCGGGGGCTCTCTCGGTCTCGAGTCATCGCCACGTGCGCGCAGGCAGCACCAGCAGACGTCCGACGGACGGTCCGACACTTCACTTTAATCAGTCACTTGACTTCACTTGACTCGAGTCGAGAGATTAGAGAATCGTCAATTGACTTGAGATACAGCCAGACAGACAGAAGTCACAGAGAGCAGCCTGACAGAGAGAACTATTGAAGAAAATCGAATACTAGTAGGTGCAGGTCGCGCTTGGGCCTTGGGGGCAGGCATACGCATATGACATGATGAGGATGAGGGCCGGACAGCAGAGTCCGAGTGATGGGGGGAGGCCGCGGCGCGGAGGGGCCCTTCTTTGAACATTCTGTCTGTGGCCTTCTCAAGTTCTCATCTGTCGAAGAAGGGGAGAGGGGAGCGAGTCTTTTATACTGCACAACACATACACACACACTTGTCTACCCGCACAAAGTAACTGTCTGGTACTAGTGGGTGCGCATATGGAGGGAACACCTTGCAAATTCAGAAGCCTATTGGGACATCCGAAGGCCACCCACTGAACCACGGGCCACCAAAAGAGCGAGGGTTAGGAAGGAGTGAGGGACATGGGAGGGGTGAATGAAAATGGGGGGTGAGAAATTCTGGAAACCGGAAGGATACTGAAGAAAGTGAAGCAATAGAGGGATGGGGGAATCAGGGCCGAGGGATGGGGGAAGGGTGAGTGATATCGGGTGGGTGAGGGAGAGTGGAAAGCGTGGACACTGGGGGAGTGGGGGTATGAAGTGGGCTCGGGCACTGGGCCTCCAAGGGCGTCTGGAGTAGCGGGTGGAATGTTGGGCGAGGTGCATGGGGGGGTCCTTCAGGATAGAGGGACACCAAGAAGCAGGGGAGAAACCGGAGGTGGGGAGAGAGGTGAGGGGGGCTGGAGTGCTGATGAACAAGCCAGGGGATGATGGGGGCAGACAGTGGAGGAGTCAGATGGAACCGCGGGGTCGAAATATACTTGAAGAACGCTGATAGGTGATGAAGACAGATTCATAAAGCTCCTGCGAGTGTCCCGGCGCTAGAGCATATTTTCAGAGAAGGCCGCCCCACTCTGATCTGACAAATCTGATCTGAGGCACCATAGCAGTGTTCCCGAGGGCACCCTAACAAACTTGTTTCTTAGTAAAATTACCAATGCTCGGGATGCAGTAAGCTTCTCTCTGCTCTGAGCCCCGGTGCCACACTGTACCCGCTGCATCATCGATAGCCTAGTCCCTGAGCGGGAGGTTGGGGCCTCCAGCAGACGAGTGACCCTACCTGCAGTGAATCCATGCGGGAGGCTCCCGTGGAGTCCGCCGGTAGCGCTGCTGCTGCCGCGGCCCGAGTACACCTCCCCAAGTCCTGGGGCGCACCGCCTGCCCCCGCGTCTCCCGCCATGCTGCTCATGCCTTCCTTCCTTCTTCCGGTGCTGGTGTGCAGGCGTCGCCTTCATGGGATGGTGTGTGGTGGTCTGGGGTTGGCTGCCTCACATAGGCCTCTTATACCGGGAGGAGGGCCAGGGGAGACCCCCGGCTGATCCAGGCGCGCAGGTGTGAACCGCTCGCGGCAGGGCGCAGGCTGAGGAGGGCCGGGGGAGGGGGTGACACTGGGGGCCTGTCCAGACGCCATTGTCAGGGCTTCCTCTGGGGGGGCGGCGGGGGTCCCCGCAGGCCGCAGACAATACACATCCCCTCCAATAATATTTTCTTTGTGTGAGGAGGCCGGGGCCACTGGGAATACACACGCCCGGGGGTACAAGTTCACACAGGGCCCTGGGAACACAGATGCCCCACACCCGGAACCGCCCTGCTGCCCACTTCAAGGTGACAAACAGGCAGGGACTGTCCGTCCACGGGTTGTTTAATATATGGCACTAAAGAGCGACCTCCCGTCTCTTTAATAGCTCTACGTACACCGTAGCTGAACATGGGTCAAAGCTACTTATTTATTTATTTAAGACTACGGATAAAAGTTACTGCAGGTTGTGTTGCTTTGCCAAAGATCACACATGTTGGTCAACTGGGGGTAGCCAGGATCCTGAACCAATAATTATTTAACCCCAGGGCCATGCCTCCCTAGCGTCACAACATTTACCGGAGGGCCACGTCTCTCAAGCGCTAGAACATTTACATTTTTTTTCTTTTTTTTAATAGTTCAACTGTTTATTGCATCTTTCATACGGTACACCGCTTTTGCACCTACAACCCTGGGGCCGGCAGCATGTCAATTGTGGCGATAAGAAGGTATTAACGGATTGACACAGCCTCGCTACCGACAGCCCGGAGGTCCGGTGGAGTTGGGTATTAATATTTGTTACGCACTATGTACCGTGTGCAAAACATATCAGACATGGTATTTAAGTAGAACCTTTTTTAAGATTTTCATGCATAAACATACTTGAAATTTAGTTAGATTTTTCCCAAAAGAAATACAAAAATCAAGAGAAGTATACAAAGGCAATATAAAATGACGTCTCATAAGGTGTCACTCTAGTCACAATCATTATTTGTACAATCGTTCAAACATACTCAAATTGCACGGCCAAGATAGGGATAAAGGTCTACAGTGGGGGGACATATCTACCTCAAGCACTTAAGGCAACATTACCACCCAGCGTTCCCATACGCACATGCACAAAACGCAATTCCCCAGTTCGGCAAGGTGCCAGGCCAAAGGGGGGCGGGGAAATCCCATAAAGTGTGTATTTATCAAATGATCAACATTTGGGTATCCTCACAGCCCTCAACCAATACCCTCCGGGGCCATCGCAGGTGCAGGGGCGTGTTGACTATTCTCCATGGTGCCTGCTAAATATTCGCGGTACGGGCCCCAGATGTCGACCGGTCTGGATGCGGCAGGGACCATGTCTGAGTATTCGGTACTGTTGAGATTGCAGTGTGCCATGCTCCGGAGCCAGGAGCTGTGTAGTGGGGGTCGTCGGTCGCACCATCTCAGCGCAACCTCTCGTTTGGCTAACAGAAAACCCAGTGCCGCCAGTCTGCGCACTGACTTTGGAAATTCAGCTACATAACCCAGGAGAGCGATCTCCGGAATTGGGGCCAGGGTTAAGTGAAGCATTGAACTAAGTGTGCTGTGTACTCGGGACCAATAGTCATTCAACCTAGGGCAGGTCCATGCAAGGTGAGCGAAATCTGCGAATGGGCCGCCGCATTTGGGACAGGTGTGAGGTCTTGATGGGTCTATCCTGTGGAGCCGCGCTGGTGTGAAATACAGCCTACGCAGAAACTTAAAATGTAAAAGTTTGTGTTTGGCATTGATAGAAACATTTTTTGTCGCTCTACAGCACCACTGCCATTGATCATCCGAGATGGCGTACCTCAAGTCTGCCTCCCAAGCAGCACGGACCACCTGATCTCGAGAGGGGAGGAGGTCGCAGCACATGCGATACAACTTAGAGACCAAGTGAGTGCCCGACGGGTGTTGTATGATAAAAGTGAGGGGTGTCATCTCCTCGGGGGGTAGGGGGAACGAGGCGAATGAAGCACGCAGCAAGGAGCGCAGTCTGGCAAGTACAAAAGAGTCCATGAACGTCCTCTCCGCAAAACGGTGATCCTCCGTCAGTTTGAAGGCATGACCTTCCGGGAATAAATCCCCGATAGATGTTATATGGAACTTGGTCAATGTTTGTCGCACCACAGTCTCTCCAGTTATCGGGAGCCAAGAGGCGTTAGGCAATGGGAGGGCCTGGGAATACAGCTGTGGAAGGCCTACCAGGCGTCCCAGTCTCCCCCATGCCCAGCATGTCGCCGAGACCGTTTGGATATCTTTCGGATCTCTTGGGAAGCCCGACGGGAGTGTGGTAGATAGTGAACCCAGCAGTACCAAATCGGCCTCTGGTTTCAGGTATGGGATTCTGGCGTCAGGGTGAAACCACAGGTATGCGTATGAGCACTGCGCCACCAGAAAATAGAGATAAAAGTCAGGGACGCCCAACCCCCCCTGTTCATATGGGAGCGTTAACACGCGCCAAGTCACACGCGGGGTCTTGTTGCCCCATACCAGTTTCAGGAGTGAAGAGCGGAGCTGCGTGAAGAAAACTTTGGTGAGGGGAATAGGTATATTATTGAACAGGTATAGAAACCTTGGCAGTACTATCATTTTAATGATACCAACGCGACCGGCCATGGACAATGGGAGTCTATTCCATCTTTCAACCTGCCCTCTAGGGCTGTCAGCGCAATACCGTAATTTAGCCTGACAATGGATTCTGTCTCCAAGTGTATATGGATGCCTAAGTATCTCACGGACTCCCGGCACCACGCAAGAGGGAAAGAATTGGGCCATTCGACAGTACTGGGCGTAAGCGGGAATATGACCGACTTGTGCCAGTTAATACGAAGGCCAGAGTATTTGCCAAATCGGGTGATTTCCAAGAGTAATGGCTCCAGGTTGGTTTGGGGTTGTCTGACATAGAGGATGGTATCATCCGCATATAGCGAGATCGGCAGTGGGCCGGTGCGAAATTGGAGGCTGCGGTGTAAATGCCTTTCCTGGAAATGACGGACCAATGGGTCCATTGCCAGAATATATAGCAGTGGGGACAGGGGGCAACCCTGCCTCGTACCGCGCGCCAGTCGGAACTGGGCAGTGAGTGTACCATTTAAGCGCAGTCGAGCGACGGGAAGAGTATATAATAATTCAACTGTGTTGACCAAGCATTCTGGGATTCCCATGCGGCGCATTACAGACATTAGAAAAGGCCACTCTAAGAAGTCAAACGCCTTTTCGGCATCCAAGAGAAACACCGCCGCCGGTGTATCTGGGTCTACCCGGTGCAGGACAGAGAATAGGGTGCGGAGGTTGAGGGATGTGGAGCGGTGTGGGATAAAGCCTGATTGGGCAGGAGAAACTATGGATTCCATCAGGAGCAAGAGGCGAATGGCGAGAACTTTCGCTAAGATCTTGTAATCAAGATTTAGTAGGGACAGTGGGCGGTAAGACTCACAGAGCGTAGTGTCTTTGCCTGGCTTAGGTAACAGCACGATGCCCGCCTCCCGTAAGGCGGGGGGCAGACAACAATTTACAAGTGCTTCGGCATACATTTCCACCAAATGGGGAACCAGCAGATCCTTATAAGCCTTGTAGAAGTCGGCTGTAGAACATTTACAGTTGACCAAAAAGTAAGGTAATATGAATAGAAATAGCTCGATAGTTTACGCCCAACCAAATATCACATCCTTTCAGCCGTGCTCTCCAGAGAATTATCATATATAAGAGGGCTCTGGGCACCCTGTGCAGCGTGGGTCTGTTCAGGCGGCGTGTTAGATACTTGAAGTATCTAACACGCCATACTTGCACAAGTGCCACCATTGGGGGAGAGGAGTTGGCCTAACGGCTAGGGCGCTCGACCTCGGACCTCGGGATCTGGGTTCAAGTCTCGGTAACGACGCCAAAAACCTCCTCTTGATTCTGGGCAAATCACTTAATCTCCCCGTGCCTAAAATGAATGTGTGTCCGTCCTCATGTAACGTAACTGGTGCTATGTAAAGCGCTCTGATACCTGATTCGGTTCGGGTCTAGTTCGCGCTATATAAAACTCTGCAAAGAATTGCCTACGTAACGTTTGTTCTTGTGCTGGAGTGTCTGCCATTTATTGCAGTATTATACCTCTACTTGTACTTTGTACGCTTTTGTAACCTGCACACATATCACTTTTTCCTCCTGTAATGTACCGACTGCTACCTCATGTATTTTGGTTGCTCACTATTGTCACTTTTGATTCATGTAACTTAACGTTTGCTTTTGTAATTTGTTCACTTGTAATTTTCTCCTCATGTATCATCGTGGAGAAGTGTGGCTCACTGGTTAGAAGTGGCAGACCCTGAGGCAGAGGTCGGCCCGGGACCAGGGTTCAATTCCCGACGCGGCAGGGTCTAGGGTCTTGGGTCAATGTCCGCGGACTCGATAATTCTCGCCTCGGTGCCTACGCTAACCATGGGTCCCACTCTGCAACTCTGGGCAATAGCTTGCTTAATTTCCACAACGGCCCTATCAGCGCCGGGGAGGCCTGGCTTCACCTTGGGGGTGCCCAGGAGGGACCATCTCACATTGAAAGCCAGGATGGGTTCCCCAGCGGTATACAGCGCCAGGACGGTCCGAGCTGGGGTAACAGTGCGCTTTACAAGTATACATACATACATACATACATACATACATTACTGTTTCTATTGTGAAGCGCTTTGACACCTTTGGGTAAAGTCTGCGCTATATAAAATTGCCTCTCCCTCCCTGGTCATCTCTCTACAGCCCCAGCCTCTCCCTCCCTGAGACTTACAGTCTTACAGTTCTGTTTTTCTAATAATGGTTTGAACTCTGTTAATTGGTATTAATTGGTAGGAGCTTCCACGAACAGGCGCACCATTTTAATTCTATCTTATATCAGCATGCAGGCGTTTAAGATTAACACATCCAAGCAAGAGTGCAATCTCTAACACCACAGAGGCTTCTTAGTATAATGCTTCATGATTATACATGTAAAAATATGTATATGCATTAATAATTATGATTTAATATAGTGCCTGATGCCATTCTATCTGTTTAGCACTGTTTTGAATAAGACATTTTTCTTAGGGCTTTACATTAGTTGGGGTTGTTTTTATTCAAGGATAAAAGCCTAGTTGGTTTTGCTGATCTGTGGCAGGAACAGTAACCCACTGAGATATGTTATGCCAATGTAAGGGAATAGCAAGCACAGCTGTAGGATTAGGAATTGTATAAATGCCCCATACTATGCTCAAAAATCACAGCCGCACGACCAGGGCCATGTAAAGCCAGTGAGGAGAAGAGGGTAATTTGGGACAGGCAGGGCCAGTAGCAGCAGGACTCACTTCTCCAGAAGAAAGGCAGCAGGGTCAGGGTTCGATTGGGATCAAAAATGGTCCCGGGCACGTAAAAAAAGTAGCCCACATTTGTGAATTGTGCCTTTCTGCTAAATACTGCTTCAGTGAATTAAGTTTTATGAAAAGAAGGAGGGGGTTCTACTCCAAAAGAGGCAGGTTTTCTTGACTTCACTGAGAAAAATAAATGCAAATGTTGCCTGCACTCTGTGCACAGATTAGTTCACACTAGTGAGCCACACCTGAATATAAGTGAGGCTGCTTCTCTGGCACATTTATCTTCTGTGTGCTTCATTAGAAGGCACTTAAAATTCAAGATCATAGACTTTAAAAAACAGTTGGAAAATATTTGGAAATCTGCTAAACTTTCATTACACTGTAAACAACTGCTCCTTTGAGAACATGGCGAAATAAACATAGCGTTGCATGCATAGTGAAATGTTTTATGATGACAAAGAATGGATCATTATTTGAACCTTGATTAAAATATATTTAAATGTTTATTTTTTTCCTTTTGACACTGTAGCTAAGTAAAGACACTTGGCCTGTCCATTACATTAACATAATTTCTGCAGTCTTTTCTCCTCATAATGCTTGAAATCAGCGATCAGTGGGCGAAAAACGTCCATTAATCTTTGGCAGCCTGGCCCTGTTGTGAACTGCATTTCAGTCGGAATTCAGTGCTTAATAGGGTCTGATTCCTTTCAGTTAGAAACATTTCTTTCCATTAACCTGCAAATTATTCAGCAGGTGGTGAATTATGTGGTAAATGTGGCAATCTACAATTAACTGGTAAAAGCGACGAACTCTGAATCATGGAATTTATTAATTGGAGTGTTACGTTTTTTTCCCCACAGTCTTTGTTTGATTACCCTAGTGTTTCAAAAATAAATTGTTATCTTTTCATTTTCAGCACCTGGTAAAGCCTGGCAACCTGAAACATTACCACATTTTGGGGCAATTTTTCAGCAAACAACAAGAGGACCCCAACCTCCTTTGCTGCTCTTTCACCCCGGCTAAGACCCAGCAAACACCAGTGTTAAAGGTAAGGAAAATGATGCTATATTTTTTTACATGGGAGTTAGGGCTATGTATGTGGTCACTCACAAGGCACTCAAGCAGTGTCTGTTTCAGTGCCTCCAGCAACCACTATGGCGCAGGAGGCAGTAAGGCTGTATTTTTTGCAGTAATTTGTGGAAAGGGGAGCTGTTGGAGATGTATTACGATACTGCACAAGATATATGTATTTATACTGAAATTTGATATTATTGCACTGCACCTTATACGTTGTAATTTGATTATTGACAGGTTTCTTTAATATATATATTGGTAAGGCCAGCAACACCATCATGAATACAGTACAAGAGCTGATTGCAAGGTCATTCCAGGCACGGCCACTTGAAGAGAAACTACTTTTAAAGCAGTTAGGACCTCATCAGCCTGACATAAAACTACAGAAAACTTCCCAAGACAGAGGAAAAATATCAAAACGTACATTCTCAAATGCCTGGTACACAAAAGCTGATTGCCTTACAGGGTGCCCTATCAGAAATTCTCTGTTCTGCTTCCCCTGCTTGCTGTTTGGTGGTGACTTTTCTTGGACACGTCAAGGAATAACGGATTTAAAACATTTATCGGAAAAAATAAAGAAGCATGCATTCACAAGAAATCATATGGAAAACCTGACGAGACTTGGAATGTTGGGGGAAGACGTACCAATTGAGCAGCAGATAAATGATGCATATCGCAAAACCATTCAAAAACACAATGAAGCCGTTGATAAGAACAGACAAATTTTATCCAAGATCATTGATTGCATTAGTTTCTGTGGTGCTTTCGAACTGGCATTGCGAGGCCATGACGAATCAGAAACTTCCTCAAAACCTGGGATCTTCCGAGGCCTAGTGGATTTAATGTCAACCATAGACAAGGATTTGGAAACACATTTAGCACGTGCTACAGTCTTTAAGGGCACCTCTAAAACAATACAAAATGAACTCCTCGAGTGTATGCTTGAAATTATAAGAACTATGACACACACTACTTAGAAGAGGGTCCAAGGGCTAGTTTAACGACTCCACACTGGATACATACCCCTCACAATAACCTAATTCACACAAAAAGTATCCAGGAGTCAAAAACACACTCTAATCACAGACAACCGTTGGCATGACAAAAAAGGGATTGTGAACTAAATGTAGTTAGATTAAACTGAGACAACACGTGATACCATATAAACAAATGCATGTGCAACATATATCCAAGGTGAAAATTTTCCCATCAGTTGTCGATCTGTTCCACCACATTTACATCATTTGGGTTCTCCTTACCCAGGAGTTGGTGCACACGCAGTCACACAAGTTGAAAAAGAGGCCTGTGAGAGTAAGAAGACTCTACACTTTATCTAATGAGTGGTGTCAGTGTGATGTTACAACTGAAAAGCAGTGCAAGTGAAATAATGAGTGAAGTGAGTAAAATTAGGTGAGACTGAATAGAAGTAGAAGCTTTAATGTTTTCTTTCAGCTCCCTAAACATAAAAACAATAGTGAGATAGCAGATTTGACAAAATATCCGCTCAGCGAGTGGTCAACATGTTTCTGCATACGAGGAAAAGTGCCTCCACATTCATCAGGACCTAGGTTTTGCTACTGCTGTTGAAAATAGTGAAAGAATAATGATAAAAAGGAATCATATCACCTGCCCGTCAGGTATAGATCCTCCACCACAATCTAAAAATAGTCATGTCAATGAGAAAAGAAAGTGAGAAAAACAAACATATTTTGAAAAATACACTCAACAGTAGTGTTATTTCTGTGATCATGTCATTGCATTTAGTTGGCATGATATCACTCACCCAATTTCTGTGGGGATAGCGCCTCACCTCACCTGGCTGCAGCTCAGGTACTTGAGGAGCACCGCTCTGTTATGAAAGGACACACAATTGTAAAAGCATTCCACCATTTCTCCCATAGGGAAACACAATCCACATTGATAGCTAGAAACCGCGAATGGTATATAATGGCGAATATACACGCCTGTTTTGCCTCAGTGTTCCTAAATTCACTGTGTTTTTACCCATGACAGTTGTTGTATTCGGTCTAAACACATGCATATACTCCGTCATTGGGAAAATACTCTGGTAATCACAAAATGATGTTACACTGCCTGTGCCCCAAATCGACTAAATCCTAAGTTATTCCAATAGCGAGTAGGGGCCGCATCAGTAGCACGCACTTAAACAGATATTAACTTGCTTATCGGCAATTTGTGACTCCTTCGATATTAGACAAACAGCATCTGAAAATCTATATCGGCGTCGGTCGCATGCATACACACAGACATGCTGCTTTACGGCAATTAATGACTCCTAAGAAATCAAGCAAAAAAAGCATATGAAAGGGCAACGTTAGTTTTAAGAGAACGGAACCATTAACGGACCCGCCATGCTGCTGCCGCGAACAATACACTGCAACTTCCCGCTGGGAAGGAGCACTCTCTGACTGTGTACGTATCGTGTATCTAACAAACAAACACACGCGATGGAACAGACTGCTACCGTACTCACCTATCCGTCGGTGTCTCCAGGTGTTCCTCTGCGCTAGACTGGGGAGGCACCGAACGGATAGGGCGCGGTCCATTTGAACAGTCATCTCCTCTTTGCGTGTGCGTAATCACACACGGAATTCTGGGTTTTGTAGTGTGAATGTTCGAAAAATGAGAAAAATGAGAAAACATAAATAAATTGCCATGTGTCAATAATGTTAGTGTGTGCAAGATGTAAATTGCACCGAGAGTGTTGTGAAATATTGTAAGTTTTGTAATGCGAATGAAAAGCACTGCAAAGTATAGATATATTCCTGTTCGATGTAAACAAAAATATAAAAAGAAACAAGATACTTGGTCTTATGGTGCAAATGTATCGACATTTTTGAACTGTAGCTACATCTCCATAAGGCCAATTACTAGAGGATTCCCCAAGTTGAAAAGCCCTCTGCTAGTAACAAATTACAAATTACTAGTAACAAATTACAGTGAACCCAACCCTTTGCAGCTCATCTTTGCATTGTATGTCGCGCATTTGTACTGCGGATAAGCTGAAATACCACAAATTGGAGCCATTTCTAGTATTTTTGTGCAATCATGGCTAGTGCATACATTAGTGCTAGAGACCGAGAGCCACTGTCTTTCGACTTTTGTTAATATTACAACAGTGTCAATCCAGTGCTAGAGTGTTTAATTTAATCGCCATTATAGTTTGAATGATAAATGATGATTTAAACTCTCCTAGCCAGATGTTAATAGTTGAAAGGTTTTACTTCAGTAATAACAGAATTCCATTATAGCGACATCCAGGGTATCGGCTCATTTAGGCCCTCATTGTCGCTGTTAAGCTTATAGACCCATTTTTGTTCTATTTTAAACAAAAATTTGCTTACATCCGGGCAATGGTCTGGGATGGTTGGCTGTTCTAACACAGTCCATGTAAAATCATTCGGACCGTGTCCTACTTCTAAGAAGTGGGCTGTTAGACGCATCGCCTGTTTGCGACATCGGACTGTGCTTTTATATTCACATATGCGAGTTCTTGTTTTCCTTGTCGTCATGCCCACATATCTCTTTGGACATGGACAAGTAATGAGATAGATTGTATTCTCACTGTTGAAATTTGTGAATTTTCGCTGTTGCCATGGACGGGCTGTCCCTATATCAACTACAGTAGACTTGGTTGTTTGTGGACACACAGAACAGTTTCCACAGGGATGGTGTCCTTGTACAGGTGGGAGATCCCATAAGGTCCCAACCTGTCTTGTCAGTCTGTTTCTAGGTCTGGTATGTACCAGCTGATCTTTTATATTTTGTCCCCTCTTAAAGGCAAAGAGAGGTAAGGGTAAAGTGTCCCCAATGTTTTTTTATGATCTTTTGGACTTGGTTAGATTTTGTGTGGAAAGTATTCACAAAAGTCATCCTGTATGATTTTTCTTTGGGGACAGTTATGTCTAACAAGGCGTCCCGGTTATTATTGGACGCCCTTTTCTTTGATTGGCGTATGATTTTTTTCGGGTAGTTTTTCTCCCCCAGTTGTTCCGACAGTTTCACCGAGTGGGTCTCAAACGCCTCTTTGGTAGAACAATTCCTTTTAAGCCTAAGGAACTGGCCAAAGGGTAAGTTGTTTCTGAGCGCTCTTGGGTGACAGCTCTCATAATTGAGGAGCGCATTCCTTGCCATGGGCTTTTTATACAGTTCTGTGGTAAGGCCTTCTGTTGTGGCTGTTATCATCAGGACTAAGAATGGTAACTGGGTCTTACTATATTCAACCGTAAATTTTAAATAGATGCTACATGAATTCAACCATTTATGAAAATCCATAAGGTCCGTCTCCGAGCCTCTCCAGACCACAAAAATGTCATCTATGTATCGCTTCCAGACTCGAAGCGATACATAGTGGGGGTTATCGTGGTTGAGCACCTTGGTCTGTTCAAATACATGAACATAAAGATTAGCTAAACTAGGAGCGAAGACACTACCCATGCTCGTACCAGATGTTTGGAGGTAGGTAGTGTCTTCGAATTTGAAATAATTCTCTTTCATTGCTAGTTCAGCTAAGTTCATGATGAAAGGGACTGGTGTTATAGATTGAAGGTCCCTCTCTTGTAATATGGTGCCGATCACCTCCAAAGTCTCTGTCTGGGGAATTGATGTATAAAGGGATTCTACATCGAATGAGACGAGTAGATCAGTTGCGATGTTAAAGTCAATGTCCGGAAGGAGCCGTAGCATGTCCTTAATATCCTTCAGATACGTGGGCATTTCTTTTACTATTGGGTTCAGGAAATGATCCACAAATGTGGATAAAGGCTCTAAAACTGACCCAATTCCAGAAATTATGGGTCTCCCAGGAGGTGGTCTCTGTTGTTTATGGACCTTCGGGAGGCAGTAGAAGTAAGGGGTAGATGGATGTGAAGTGCACAAATATTGGCCTTCCTGTGGAGTGATCCACCCTTCCGATGTGGCCTCTTCTACCAGTTGACAGATCCTGATATTCAATTTCTCTGTAGGGTCTTCTTTTAATGGAAGATATGATTTTCGATCCTGGAGTTGCCTTAGCCATTCTGTTCTGTAAGTCTCTGTGTCAAGAATGACAATCGCACCGCCTTTGTCTGTGGGCTTTATTGTGATTGCTTCATTAGATGTCAAAGAATATAAAGCTAATTTCTCTCTGTTAGGTAGATTCACATAGGGACTGGATGACTTGGTCTTGAAGAGTGTGGTGATGTCATTCTCAACTGCCTCTTCAAAAGTCTGGACTCGTGCATGTAGTCCAATGGTAGTCGATGTTTTTTTTAAACCAGTGTTAATATCTGGTTGTGCAGTCTCAGTAGAATTCTGTTTAGCGAAAAAATAATGTAGCCTGATCTTCCTGAAGAACTTAGCTAGTTCAACTTGTGTTGTGAAATGGTCACCATTGTTTGTGGCTACAAAGCCTAGTCCTCGGTTCAGAAGGCTCTCTTCATCTTCCGATAAGGAGTAGGAACTTAGATTGATCACGAGGCTGGTTGGTTGGTTCCGCTGCTCGTTCCCGCATTGTCCTGCGGTATCTTTTTGCCATTCCTCAGGTCCATTGTAGGTTGCTGTATTGGTGTTGTCCAGCGGACCTGAGGTCCCTGCCCTTGTCTTCTCCTGCCTCTGTTTGTCCTGAGGCCAAACCCTAAAAAAGGCTGAACTCCCTGTGCTTATTGCATTTGGTGAGGAAAACAGGGGGGACCCATTTGAGGAGGGAAATTAGGGCCATACATCCATGGGCCTGGTTGCTAGAACGGTTGAAATCGATTTTGACTGAAGTTGTAGGAATTTCCCCTTCGTCCTCTTCTGCTACCACGTCCCCTAAACAAGTTGGTACCATTGCCGTGTTGTGACGTATCAGAGTCACTTGAGTTATCATCGGAGCTCGAGGTGGCATAGGTGGAGCCTCCTCGGCGTCTGTTATGATTAAATGATGGAGCCACATAAGAATCACTAGTGTAAGGGTAGACCCTTTCAGTAGAGAATTTAGCTAAATCTTTTTTAAATTTCTCTAACTTAGAGAAAAGAATCGATTCCTTGAATTCATTGTTCTTTTTGTTGTTTTCGTCTTGTCCAGTTTTGAAAAGTGTCGATTTCATGGTGGCTTTTATTTTTCCTTCGAGTAACTGTATTTCCACCAGTATTGTATCAGCAACACGTTTAGCGGTTTTTATAATAAGGACTAGCCAGTCCCTTGTGCACCGCCAGGCAATCATTGACCAATCTTTGAGGAACTCCTTATCATCCAAGAAAAGTCTTGGTGCATTGGTCACAATTAGTCCTGACGGTGCACAGTTACCGCGTAAGTACTCTGCCATAGTAATACCGTGGACTATGGTTCTAGAATGTGATTTTTTTAACAACAAGATCTTGTTCCACCCATCTTCGTCATTGCTTACTGCAATGGGGATACAGTCCAATAAGCTAGGGTTTTCTTCAAGAATATTCTGTATTTCAGCGTCTTCAAAACCTAAACCACAGTGGCCATTTTAGTAATAAAACAACAAATTTACCTGATTAGAAAGTCACTAGTTAAGAAATCAAATGAGAGATGATTATATCCCTACAGGGCTCATTGGGAGTGGAACGCTAGAACAAAAATGAAATAAATGCAAACAGAGGGGAAACCAAGACAAGTTCATTTGTTACCAGTTGTATCAGGACCCGCAGCCGCGGCTACACTCAGCACTATGACACACACTACTTAGAAGAGGGTCCAAGGGCTAGTTTAACGACTCCACACTGGATACATACCCCTACAATAACCTAATTCACACAAAAAGTATCCAGGAGTCAAAAACACACTCTATCACAGACAACCGTTGGCATGACAAAAAAGGGATTGTGAACTAAATGTAGTTAGATTAAACTGATCACAGAAATAACACTACTTTTAAGTGTATTTTTCAAAATATGTTTGTTTTTCTCACTTTCTTTTCTCGTTGACATGACTATTTTTAGATTGTGGCGGAGGATCTGTACCTGACGGGCAGGTGATATGATTCCTTTTTATCATTATTCTTTCACTATTTTCAACAGCAGTAGCAAAACCTAGGTCCTGATGAATGCGGAGGCACTTTTACTCGTATGCAGAAACATGTTGACCACTCGCTGAGCGGATATTTTGTCAAATCTGCTATCTCACTATCGTTTTTATGTTTAGGGAGCTGAAAGAAAACATTAAAGCTTCTACTTGTATTCAGTCTCACCTAATTTTACTCACTTCACTAATTATTTCACTTGCACTGCTTTTCAGTTGTAACATCACACTGACACCACTCATTAGATAAAGCGTAGAGTCTTCTTACTCTCACAGTCCTATTTTTCAACTTGTGTGACTGCGTGTGCACCAACTCCTGGGTAAGGAGAACCCAAATGATGTAAATGTGGTGGAACAGATCGACAACTGATGGCCAAATTTTCACCTTGCATATATGTTGCACGTGCATTTGTTTATATGGTATCACATGTTGTCTCAGTTTAATCTAACTACATTTGGTTCACAATCCCTTTTTTGTCATGCCAACGGTTGTCTGTGATTAGAGTGTGTTTTTGACTCCTGGATACTTTTTGTGTGAATTATGAAATCATAAGAAGCCATATTGTGCAAGAGTTGCGAAACACAGACTTTGTGGCTATTCAGGCTGATGACACCACTGATGTGGCCACTAAAACACAGTCCGTGTTAGTGTTTCGGTACCTTGACAGTGACAGAAACGTTGTGGAGAGGTTCTATGGTTACACACATTTAAGAGACTCTAGTGCAGCAACCATTACTCAAGCTATACTGTGTCAACTGAACTTAATTTTCCCGGACCTGCCTCAAAAACAAAAACTTATCGCACAAAGCTATGATGGTGCATCCGTAATGAGTGGAAGCCTTGGTGGAGTTCAGAAACGAATTCGAGATGTGTACCCTAATGCTCATTTTGTGCACTGTTATGCCCACCAACTCAATCTTATTATGCAACAGGCAGTATCGAAGATCAGAGAGACACGAGTTTTCTTTCAGGATATCGGAGGCATAGCAGCATTCTTCACACGTTCCCCCAAAAGAACAGAAGCCCTTCATGGGATTGTGGACAAAAGCATACCAAGGGGATCCTCAACTCGTTGGAACTTTCACATTCGTACAGTCAACTTAATCTTTGAAAATAGGGAGGACCTTGAGAAATGTTTTGTCGCCATAGAAGCCAGTGAAGACTTTGATCACACAAGTCAGAATGAAGCCCATCGCTTTATTAGAACACTACAAGAAAAAAGAGTTTCAGTTCTTACTGTTTTTATTTCATGAAATAATGCGTGATGTTGATGTGTTATACGATCAGTTACAACGAAAAGACATAGATACTGTCTCTGTGAAAGACGTTACCACTACATTTGTACAAAAGATAAGGAAAGTGAGAGATGGGGTTGACGATTTAGAGAGCAAACTGCCGGAACATTCTACTTTTGCAAACCGCAGAGACGTGCTGATTTAATTTACAAAAACAGAATGCTGCTACTTGTTTGTTGAATAAAAAAAATACTGATTGAGGTACTCAGAAATGCATTGTTATCTCTGTTTTTAAAAGTTTTGTAGTGTTTGTTCTATTTGGAGACTACACAGATTTTACTGATCAAATGGCATATTAAGTACATTTTGTTTCACCTTAACACTATCATCTGTGTGGAAAGACATGCGTGATAGTCACATGCGTTCTAATGGTAAAGGTAAGGCGTGGTTCCCAATGCTTTGTGAAGGCTGTTTCCCAACTGCTGTGCAACTTCTTCTACTCTTAGAGCTGAGATTTTCATGAAAGTCTTATAGTCTGAATTCAGCACCTGAGCGTAATAGGACGGAATGTATGAAGCTCTGTGGTTATACTGAATAAGCAGCTACCTATGTTATGCCATCTATTAATGTAATAACTGCACTTTCACAATTGCTTTATTAACCTTCCTGCTTTCTCAAATTTGCTTGAAAATGCCCGATTTTTCTTCTTTTTTTTCAAACTTTTCTTGGGGGGGTAATCCCCCTAAACCTCCCGCATGGGGTTCGGGCACGCTCGCTGCGCTCGCTCGCTACGGTGCAGTATGCAAATCACTTTGCGCCCCACCACTTTCAAATGTCACCAGCCACCCCTGTGTTACTCCATTTGCAAGCTGCTGTTAGTGGTTTATTCTGTTGTCAGAGCAGCTTATCTTTTTAGGTGGCACCATTTCACAGCAACAGAAGTGTGCTCAGCGAGCGATTTTAGTGGGGGATTCAATCAAATTAATGTTGCACCTACGTTTGCAGTATTTTGAGTGCATACTTTAAAAATATGTCAAAACATCGCAGTGGAAGACAAAAAAGCACTTCCACCAGTCGAGAGAATCTTCATTAGGAAGCAAACTCACACTGAGTCAGTTGCTCTGGGTGGATTTCTCATAAGAAAATGACCATCGAGGTGATTACGTTTAAAGTATGTATTTTAATCTTGTTTTAAAACAAAACACAGTGCACACCCTCTGGGAGAAAGTGGACCAATACATGCATAATATCTGCCCTGGCCTTGCCCGTGAAAAGCTCCAACTGCTTCTCCTGGGTTGCTTCCAATTTCATTTCCACATTCAACGAGTGTTCCAGAGAGCTAGGCTCACAGGCTCACAGGCTCACAGCTCTACTTGACCGTCCTACCAGGTTACAACATTAGTTGCATCAACTTGCGATCATGTGGTTTAAGGGCTAGAGCGGCCGACTTGGCAGCTGGCGAACTATCTTCGAGTCTGTCAACTGGCTGAAACAATTTCTGTGATTCTGGGCAAATCACTTAATCTCCCCCCCTACCTAACAAAAAAATATGAACCTGTCCGTCTGTAATACAACTGGTGCTCATGTAAAGTTCTCTGAGTCTGATACCTGCTGATCCAGTTCGCTCTGTGTAAAACGGCAAAAAAAGGCCATCCTAACTTATGTAACAATTATTTTATGCTCTATTAGTAGGTGAGTCGTGAGTGGAGTGCCATGCCATATACAACCAACCCACCAATATCAGATCTCTAGCTGTTACCAGTGGCTGCCCTCCATTTATTGTGTTGATTCAATTACTCCTGGTATGAGGTTCTCAGCATTGTATCTTGAAGTCTGTTATAAAGCTCTGTGGTTATACTGAATAAGCAGCTACCTATGTTATATGACAGCTCTTTAATAATGAAATACCTGCACTTTCACAATTGCTTTATTAACCTTCTTGCTTCCTCAAATTTGCTTGAAAATGCACCATTTTTCCACTATTTTTTCAAAATTTTCTCGGGGGGAAATTACCCCGAACCCTCCTTAGGGTGTTCGGGCTCGCTCGCTACGCTCGCTCGCTACGGTGCAGTACGAATATGAGTTTCTGCCCTACCACTTTCAAATGTCACCAGCCGCCACTGGCAGTAAAAACACCACGGATGAACTGGGAAGCAGCACCGACCCCCTCGTTCAGATGCACACCTGCCACCGCCAAGTCCTGTAAAGGAATTCTCGGGAAAAGTGAAACTAATTGGGAGTCTGTGAGCCTCACTCGGGACAGTCTGCGCCATAAGCAGAAGACCGGAACAGACCCTGTGCACAGCAAGCCTCATACATCTAAGTTTCCTGCGCCAACAGGGGACGTGGCTTGCCGAGCTGCAGAGTGGCTGCTTTGTGAGCGAGCTCCGCCGGCCGAGACCCTATCCTTCATAATTTCGCTCATTTTGCAGAGACAAGCTCCTGTTTTCTCGACATATCTGCAGGCGTACTACCTATGGCAACAAGTGGAGAAAGTTTAGACCCTATCCGATGCCAGCTCGCAGAGATATGAACATCGAAGTATGGTGAGGGTATTGCAGGCGATTGCCACTGGAGCCGTGACCCGGCCGCCCTGACTACTTTAAGACGAGGACTCATTGCGGGCCTAGGCAGGCCTGACGGATTCAGCCGGCGCTGCTGCGGTCGTAACCTGAGAGAAGGCGTGCTAAGGCCCAGCACCAACGCCGACACACAGGGAACGTCTATTCCAAAAGGGGTGACTGATCAGAGGTGACCTCCGGGAGCCGAGAACAAGGAAGCAAGGTGAGGCGAGATTTGCGCGGAGCTGGGCTGCGGCCGCCCACTTCACCGAGGGACGTCGACTTGGCTCAGGCCTCAACAGAAGAGACTGCCGACTGGGCTGAGGTGCGGGTAGGAGAGAAGCTGCGTGGAGGCCAGCGATCGTAGCGACGGCCTGGTGACTGACTGTGGGGACCTGGCATACCGGGACGGCGGCATAAAACCACAGGCGCCATCTTAAGGGGGGAACGATACTATCGCCCGCATCATAGAAGCAATACTGCATGCAATACAGCACAGTGTGATCGAACTGAGCCTTTGGGGAAGTCACTATGCGCTGTTGTACAGCCCGACACTGAAATAGAAGGTCGCCCTGTAGAATTTGGTGATATTGCTCTACGTTGTCATCAGTGCATTGGCCCCCGCCATTATCTGAACCTTCAAGGCATTGTGCGGGCTGGTGAGAGAAATTTCAGCAATGGCTGCAGACTTTGCAGCATGGATGTTCGTGGAAAGGGCGTGGTGAGTCTCGCTACAGTGGCGCAAGGTCTGTGCCTTGGCGTGATATCTGTTGTTGATTGTGCTTGGCGGTGGGACCCCAGGGGTGCCCTGCTATAAGAAACGGTGACAGCAATAGAAGCGCCAATTGGACAGTCACACTCTGTACTGGCCACCTTTAGACACTGGAGAGTCGCGTTTTGTGTGGTTCGACCGCGGCGCCTGCAATTGAGGACTGTGTGCTGGGCACCTACAGTACAGTGAATGGGCTGGTCACACTCCTTTACCATGGGCAAACAAGATGCCAAACAGCCCAAACTTAGTTTTGAGCAGCATCATTTCACTAGACAACAGGAGTCGGACATGGAGACAGTCACTGGGGGGCCCGCTCATGGGCAATGTGAAGACGAGGGCGAAGACCTGCATGCACTAATGTTGGAGATGTGCTCTAGCCTGCGCACCATCAACGCCAAATTAGATACCTTAACAACGCAGATGGAATCAGTGAAAACACAGGTCAGAGTGCACGAACACTGTCTGGATGTCTTAGAAAATAAACATACTGATCTACATGCGTTTCAGGTGGAAACCAAGGACCAAATGTCTCAGATGGATAGACTGACACATGTGATCTGAGCTAAGAATGAGGATTTGGAGGCCAGATTGCGTCGAAACAACCTACACATCACGGGAGTGCCGGAGACGATGGCGATCACAAAGATGGAAGTCTATGTAGCGGATCTGCTTAGGGACCTGTTTGCCACGCATCTATCACCGGTTTTTGCGGTGGAGAGGTCCCACCGTACTTTGGGAGCACGACCACCGGTTGGGGCCCCTCCACGGCCCATATTGACGATAATTTTGAATTATCAGGACTGAGATGTGGTGCTGCGTCAGGCTCGCACGCTGGGAACAATAACACATCAGGGAAATCAAATCCTGCTGCAGGCGCTGATACCGTATTCTTTGCTCTACCCTGCCAAACTCGAGGTTTCCTATGATGGCTCCTCTCATTTTTTCACGGACGCCAAATCTACCTTGAAAGTTGCCAAACACTTGGGTGGTAAGCAGAACAAGAATGGTCCGGGCTCAGTAGAAGCATCAGATCGCCAGCTAAGTGACAATGACTAAATAGTGTGTTATTGTTTTCTTTATATCTATTTCCTACATCATTGCTCGTAAACCTGGAGAATGTTATTCTTTGTATTTAGGCTCAGGAGACAGCCTGTCGATTTTCTATGCAACACACGACTGCAATAGACTTTCTTATTGTTAAAATAATTTGTCACAGTTCACAGCAGTATATATGCTGGGTCTCACATATACCAACACCCTTTACACTTGCTTACGTTAGTTTGATGAGGCGGTTAGGAAGGGATATGTGCTTGTTACCACAAAATGAGAGATGGTGTCAGTTAGTGTTGCCTTACGACCGCATGTTATGTTTAGTTAGCTGCTTTGCAGGATTAGTCTCTTGCAGTATCTTGGACACCCTGCTACCGTAGGGAAGTGTGCCGGCACTCATACGTCCCCATGAGAAATTTCCCTGAAATATTCAGTTTCGAGTCTTTTTTGGGGGGGGTTTGCCTCAATCTGATTGGGGGGTTGATGTGGGTGAGGGGTCAGGGAAGGGTTTGTTTTGGGTTTGTTTGTTGATGTATACAATTGAAGGATGGGATTTAAGGAAGAAATACAGCTGACATAACTGATTACTTCACACTTAACACAGGGACCGTTGACACTGAGGCCTCACTGTGGGAAGCGTTCAAGCTGGTGATTAGGGGTCAATGTATCTCTAGACAGGCGGGTGTCCTTAAGGCCATAAGAACCACCCTGTGTAGTATTGAGACACAAATTAAGGATTTGGAGATGCGTATACATGCTGGTGGGGAGTCCGTCCTCTTAGCTGAGCTAAAGGTTAAGCTGCTAGAATACGAAGAGGAGGCGTAAAGGGAGGTAAAATTCCTTGGGAAATACGCGGAAGCCCAGAGATATGGAGAGGGAGACAGACCAGGGAGGACACTGGCTGGTATGCTTCGGGCCCCGCGCTCCACAGCCTTTGTCCCCGAAATTAGTAATCCCAGGGTTGACACTGTTAGGGGCTCTTCACCCATCCTAAATGAGTTTTCATCGTTCTATACAAATTTATACACAGCTAAACAAACTACCTGCCCGGAGGGGATACAGAAGTTCCTGGACTCAGTGGCATTCTGCTCTCAGACTGAAGAGGAGCTCGGGATGTGAGCTCCACAGGCTTGGGATCCTTTCTTGTAAATTTATCCCGGTAAAGCTTCAGTACGAGAGAAGAAGTAAGAAGAAACTGGAAAGAAGTAAGAAGAAACTGGAAAATGAAAAATCAAGAAAAGAAACTGGTTTGAATTACTCACGTTTCTGCCTCCCTGCATGCCACGCTGGAAGTCGTCGATGTGGGTGAGGAGCAGAACACTGAAGTCTGGGCGGAACATGAGAGAAGATCGGCTGCCTCTGGTGTGACCACTGGAGTCTGACCGGAACACGAGAGAGAATCGTCAGCCCCCACGGAGCGGAGCACTGGGCCTTGAGCGGAACCCGAAGGGGTCTGCCTCCATGCAAGCTGATCCCTCCCGGCGTCGACCTGAGCACTGGCGCTGACGAAGGGCAAAGCGGAGCAAGGTCTCTACACAGGAGGGCTCAGGTAGTGGAGCCTATCCTGGGACGGAACAGCGGCGGCTTCCGCAGCAGGGAGATTGAGCGGCGCCTGGGTCTCGGCAACAGGGAGTGGTGTAGGTCGGGGAGGCAGGGACGGACAGAGAGCATCTCCTGCACCGAGGGGCACCAGTAGTGGCAGCGCTCAGCCCTGGACCAGGTGGAGGTGGGCTCTGCTGGAAACAGCGCGAAAGAACAAGCTCGTTGTGTGGCTCGCCCCTCATCTATTTCAACGCAGAAGAGGCACAGAATCATGCTGGGAGCAGGCTGCTACAACTGATCACAGCGCAGAGCAAAAGGTCTTAGGGATAGACGCACAACATCAAAAAATCGACGGTGAGGCGCTCTTATTTTTGCTTGTTTTTGCTTTGGCTTTAACTACTGGATGAGGGGGAATTGGTCTGCCTCTGGGAAATGGTGAATAGGAGGACTATTTTTCGCTGCGCTCCCCCACAACACAGAGCAAATTGCATACAGGATCGCCCTATTTATGTACCATTTGGGCACTGGAAGTGATGCTGCCATTTTTTACAGGGGAGGCTGCCTAAAATTCAAAATGGAGCTAGACTAAAACTGAGATGGGACTAGGGCAACTAGTGAACTGCCTCAAGTGTGTGGGGGAACAGGAGGATACGGAGATCTTATCTAAAGAAGAATGAGTGGGAATTGAAAGAGGACTAGTTCTTTTAGGAATCGGGTACATGAACAGAGACAAAGGACTCCACTTCTCTACAGTAGCTTTAGGGGCCATTTTGGTAGGGCAGAAATGAACTATTCTATCTACAAACTTTCTGATTGCTGAACCAGAAACTACTAATATGCCTGAAAGGCTGTCCTTCAAACACTCAGTAGTCCCTGGAGATGCCCATATTGGGGCACAATTACTGTAATAAGGAATTCCTATGACACTAGTGATTTTATACCAAAGTTTACATGCTGCTAGAAGTATCTTCAGTTTTACTTTTTTGAAAAACTTCAGATGGCCGAATTTATATAACAAGTGGTCTCCTTCTAACTGAGTCATCGCCTGTAAATACGGTGGATACGTTGGATATTCTTGAAGTAGAATTCTAAATGCTTTAAACTGAAATGCTCTACAATATTGGGACACATCTGGGCTAGCGATTCCTCCCTGTTGTTTCCTCCTACGGAGTTTCACCCACACAATTCTGGTTGCTTTAGGAGCCCAAATAAAACTAGACAGTGTACCCTGCAGTTTGTCAAACCAAACTTTCTTAAACTCCAAGGGGATTGAGGCAAACAGAAAAGTGTATTTTGGTAGTATCGCCACCTTCAAGATATTCGATCTTCCCAAAAAAGAGAGTGGAAGCCCTCCCAAGTTTGTATTAACCTTTTGGACTCATTTCTTCTCAGATGAGCAAAGGGGGTTGTTGAACGCTGAAATAACGATTGAAGAGGTAGTAGGGGCAATAGCGAGACTGAAGAGGGGGAAGGCGGCAGGTCCGGATGCCCTCCCAAATTAGATTTATCTGTCCCTTAAAGATGAGATTGCCCCTTGTCTAACAAAGCTATTTAACTTGTTTTTCTCGGAGGGTCTGCTATCCTGTAGTCTTGGAAGGAGGCTACTATCTGCCTCTTGTTAAAAGCAGGGGAGGTCCCTAAGTGTTGTGAATCTTACAGACCAATCTCATTGCTGAATAACGACTATAAGATATTTACGCAGATTCTGACTGGGAGGGGTAGAGGGCAATCTGACACATCAAGACCAGAAAGGGTTTATTAAAGGGAGGAAGATTCACGAGCTGACACAAGAGTTATTATGGGCAATAGACATAGCAACTCAAAGAGGGCTCCCTCTGTCAATAATGATGTTCGACACAGCGAAGGCTTTCGATAGGGTGAGCTGGCCCTTCCTGCATAGAGTCGCAGAGTCAAACTGGTTGGGAGAGGCTTTGGGTAGGGCTTTGAAGATGATCTATAGAAGCCCATCTGCTAGGATACTAGTAAACGGGAACCTCACACAAAAAATATCCATCTCAAGAGGTACAAGGCAGGGCTGCCCTGTCTCCCCTCTTTTCAATCTTTATATTGAACCTACGGCCATCAAAATCAGGGCCAGTCAACAAATTTTGCCATTTGAGTTTAGGGGCTGGGAGAAGTGGGTAGCTTGTACGCAGATGATCTGATGATATTTACAAGGGATTTGTCATTTTCACTCCAAGAAATTTCAGATCTTTTAGACCAATTCGGGGAGGTTTCCAAGTACCAGATAAACTGACAAAAAACTGATGTGATGGAGTGGAACTTGCAGAGTAAAAATCCCCTGGTAAAGGAATCAGGTTTTTGGGTATTACGTGACAAAGAGCTTGGAAGACACTGCATGGGTGAATTTTGAGAGTGTAGCAAATGAGACGACCTCCATACGTTCTGTCATTGCCGAGCTTCCAGGTGTATTGGCACAATGTTAGTGAAGTCCTTTTAACAGCTTTGGGCATGAGCCTGGAGGTAAGCATAAGTTTAATTATGTTTGAGGTTGCGTTAGAGTATGAGACAAGAGTAAATCTGGGCAGCAAACAGAGGAATCTACTGTTTGTGCTGATATTGTTAGCAGGGCGTGAAATTTGTATAGAGTGGATATCGCAACACCCTCCCCTAAGGAGGGAGTGGTTGAACTCAATACGAAGGGCCCGAAAGTTGGATGGAAGTAGGGTGGGGATTAAGAAACTGGACTTCTGGGACATCTGGGATCAGAATTTTTTGTTTTGGTATTTTTACACTGGTGTTAATTTTGTTAAAACTGGTTCAGAAGTCCGATGATTAAGCAATCTGGCAAAAACTCCAGGGCTACCGGGTTGAGAACTGTTTTTTCTAGACCTTTTCTCCGCGTTGGCCCTGAGGGTATAGGAAGAATGGGATTTTACTACCTGACCATTTTCACGGGCTGGAGGAAGGAATGGCATCCCCTTGGTTCTCTTCCTTTTAGCCTATTGAATGTACAAATGAGGACAAAAAAAATTGAAAAAAACTATGCATGACACAAGAACCTAAACAAATGTCTAGATCTGGCACTGGGTTTGGCTAAACGCATACTAGCCATGACCTGGAATTCTTCTGCGGGCCTTAGCACACAGGCATGGCTTTTAGACTTCCGCAGGGCACTAGTGGCAGAACACAATACCCAATTGACTAATGCCACGCGATTACCCCCATCGGCTAATCCCATGCAATAGCATGAGTATTTAACTACCAAGGAATCAAAGTTAAACACCACAATCCCAAACCCATCATAAGACACACCACTATAATATGCCTCCACAGCGACACACCATGAGTATGTTCTACATAATATGTATGTCTACTGGCCATACTTGAGAATCTAGTTTCAGTGCAGGCGGAACTATATATAACTGCACTGAGCGCAGACCTCCCTACTTAACATCGCCAAATAGACACACACATATACACCCAATTATGTTTGGTTGGGCGCACATGACTAGAAACTGGAATCGGGCCAACATTGGCGATTTCTGGACATTATTAAAGGCCACAATGTCTACCAAATAGAAGTCACACTGTAATCAGGCAATAAGTGTCAAACAGTGGCTTGAATCTGCCAGCGACAGCACCACCCCGTTAAGGAAATTAAGCTTAAGCGCCCCCATGATGCACAACGCTGGCTCTCCAATGACCTGAAACTAAAGAAACTTGCCTTAAGGCAAGCTGAACATAGCTGGAGATGGGACTATTCCTTAGGAAAAAAGGGCACCTTTGTAACCCAGCTAAAAGAATATAAAAACTCTAGCCTCCAGACCAAGCCAGCTTATTTCTCCTTAAAGATTATGAATTCAGCTAATAAGTCCAAGGAAAAATTTTCTATAGTCGTTGAGCTCGCACAACCGGATAGAGTGATGGGGAAATCTGCCCCCTCGCAATCCCTTTGTGATTCTCTCAATTCCTACTTTATTGAGAAAATCGCCACCATTAAAGCTAGTATCCCTACCCCATCCCTTCTTCAACGGCTCCTATAACATGTAAAAACTCACTCCTACTTGATCAAATTCCCCTAATCTCAAGGGAAGAATTCCTTGTCTTACTCAAAAAAGTTGGGTCTGGCTCCCCCACTGACTGCTGTCTGCCTCATATTTTACAGGAGGCTTTCCTCACCTGTCCAGACCCACCCCTCTCTTTTTTGAAAAACTCCTTGAAACAGGGCAGTGTCCCTGACATTTTCAAAAGCGCAGAAATTGTCCCGATCCTGAAGAAGCCCAACTCTGACCCTCTGGTCCTTATTAAATTTCGCCCCATTTCCTTACTTCCCAATTTAGGCAAAATTTTAGAGGCCCATGTAGCTAACCGTCTTAGCTCATTTATTAAACACTCCCACTTCATTGACCCCCACCAGGCAGGATTCAGACCAGCTCACTCTACGTAGCCAGTTATTCTAGCAGTCATGGACGAGCTTAGGAGAGGGGCTGACAAAGGCCTCATCCAGGCCCTGGTACTACTGGACTTGTCAGCTGCTTTTGACACGGTCGATCATGGTCTCCTGATCGACCGTGTCAGCAATGCCGGAATCCAGGGTCTGGCATTGAAGTGGATCTCTTCCTTCCTCTGTAACAGATTTCAAGCAGTCCTCCTTGCCAATTTTTTTTCCAAGAAAATTAAATTGACTTGTGGGGTCCCCCAGGGCTCCTCCCTCTGACCCCTTCTTTTCAATTTGTATTTGCTACCATTGATTTGGTCTCTGCGTAAAAGAAGGGTTGAAACCTTTAACTACTCTGAAGACCTTCAGCTGATGTTTGACACTGACTCTTCCACCTCTTCAGTATCCAATTTTCAATCTAGTATTAGCTTTATTAGCAAAAGGATGTACGCCAATCAATTGAAATTAAACCCCAATAAAACTGAATTGTTTCTCACATGAGGAACTGGCAACCAGTGGAACTCTAATTTCTGGCCTCCGCTGCTGGGCAGTCCTCCACGCCCAGCAGGCTCTGTAAAGAGCTTAGGGGTTATAATTAGTAACAATCTGTCCATGAAAGCCAAGATCGGCTCAGTGGTCTCTACTTGTTTTTTCCATCTACGTAGAATCCGTAAGATCAGTAGATTCTTGACCACTGAAACCTTGACTCTAGTCACCTTAGCCTTGGTAATCCCCCGAATTAATTATGCCAACTCAATTTATGTTGGCATCCCTGTATATCAACTTCATCACTTGCAGCTGGCACAAACCCAAGCGGCTAGGCTAATCTTTTGTCAACCCAGACACCATCATGTCAGCCCTCTGATGAAAAGTCTCCATTGGCTTCCGGTGGCCAAGCGCTGCGCCTTTAAGCTGGGTTGTACCATCTTTAAAGCCCTTGCTGGGAACGGCCCAGCATTAATCTCTTCAAGGATTCAGCGATATAGCCCTTCTCGGGAACTGCACTCCTTTTTTCTGAATCTGCTGACTACTCGCTCTTTCAAACGTAAAAAACACGGGGACTCAGATTCTCAGTCCTGGCCCCACAATTCTGGAACTCGCTTCCTGCGGGACGGAGGTTTGTGACTTCCTTCACTCAGTTCAGAACACAACTCAAGACCATGCTATTTTCCCAGGCATACGAGTAAGCTAACTGTCCCGTCGACGTCGCCTTCCCTCTTGTTCTCAGCGCCATGAAACCGTTTGGTGTACGCGCGCTTAATAAGTTCTTTTAACATATCATAACATAACACAACATAGACACATGGCAGACATGACCGGAAAGCAACTGACAGATATTACTGTTAATGTTAATAATATTAGAAACTAGATATTTGCAGCTTAGAATGTCAATACTGTTACATGATTAATGTTATCATTATTGCTTTGCACCCCACCAAGGCTGTATTTGTACAGTATGTGAAATAATGTGGATAACATTACTGGTATAAACTGTTGAAAATAAATAAACATTCAAAACAAAAATTCCATTCCAGTTTGGTCTGTAGTCATGTCTAAGACCCCTAGGGATAATTGCTTAGGAAAACGCATTTGGGGCCCCCTTCTCTCTTGGTCCCCATTTGACAAATCACCCCGAAACTAACTTTCCAAACAGCAGCTGTAGTGATTGGTGTACTAGTTTTGAAAATTTGTTGAAGGCTCTTCAAACAACGCCAAAGTTGTTAGCAGAACAAAAAATGCTTCCTCTATGAAAACACGGGGGTCCCCTATGGCACAATGGTTGAAATGCTTACTTTTTAGGGACCTACTGAGGCCTGATGCTACAGAGTGCATCAAACTGGATAGAACACCCTGGGCAGGCCCCCCATATGGTCTGAAAACATACCCCCACCCCTTGATGTCATCATCACATTCCACAGATAAACCCTGAAAGAAACCAAGACCTGTTGGTGTTGACCAATGGACCCCTTACGGACGGAAAAGATCAACTACCTCTAGGACCTTCCTTTTGCCTCATATTTCTGTGGGAAGGCAAGATGAGATCCATTTGCTCGTGGGCAAAGGCCAGGGAGCTGTTGGTAGTCCAGTAGTCCATGTTGAGGAGCATCAAAAGCAGGAGAGCCCACCAAACAAGTCTTGATGAGGGTAGTGAAACAGAGTTGGTTTTATTCGGAGGTAGCTAGGACCCTCACCTTAGCACTCTGAAAGAGAGAGAAGACAGTTCATTAGCTGCCTCAATCAGTGACCAAATGTGCAGCTGGAACTGAGCATTCTCCAGTCTGTGGGGACGGCGGTCCCCAGGGCCAAAAACTACCCGGGGAGGGGGAGCGCACAGCTCTGAGCAGGTCTACTAGGAGCAATGATAGGATGATTTTGGGGTGCTGAGGATGATACTGATTGTTGGAGAACACAAGTGGGTGGGGAGGGGTGGTCTTTTGTGACTTTTGGTAATTGGTAGTACTAGTCTTTTGTACGGTTTTGGGTTCTGGGAATTGAAGTTTAATTTGGAACCTCTATATTACACCTATCACTCTGCTTTGATTAAGTATACCATTCAATATTCATTTAGCACTACATAAACTGACCTAAAACTTCAAGTTGGTCTCACTTAACATATGGGTTTGAACTCTCCCAAAAAGAGACACGAATTCTGGCACTACATGCAGAAACATAACCCAGATAACATTCTCCTTCAAGTGACCCATTTGTTGCACAAAGACCTCGTTAAAATGAAGAATTGCAAGCACCCACAGAGTTTTGGGCGATTGTCTGACAGAATATTGGTCCAAAACAAATTCTGGGAACAAGGCGTGGTAACCACCATGTTCCCAGGGCACAGCTGATTGCTAAAAGTGGGAGGGGATCAGCGCTGGCCCCTTTCCAGGCTGTATTTGGCCCCAGTGACCACCATATTCCCTGGGTAATGCCGATTGCTAGAAGATGGAGGGGAGCTGTGCGCTCCCCCTCCCCTGGTCGTTTTTAGCCCTAGCGACTGCCATCCTCCCAGGACTGGCTCCTGTGGCGAAACAACCATTGCAACGCAACTTTCACAACGCAATACCATCACAACGCAACTTTTACAACGCAAGGGGCATTACAACGCATGCCATTACAACGCAGATGCTATTACAACGCATGCCTTTACAACGTAAGTATGGGTAAGTATTTTTTTTAAATAATATTTTTTTTATATTTAACATATTTTATTGTAATTTTTAGCCCAACACTATCCAACACTTACCCTACTATTACACGCCCCTGGAGTTAGAATAGTAATTTTAACCCCTACTCTATGCAAGACTAACCCTATTATTACACCCCCCTGTAGTTAGAATAGTAATTTTAACCCCTACGCTAACCAACACCTACCCTACTATTACACCCCTCTGGAGTAGAATAGTAACTTTAACCCCTACACTATCCAAGACTTACCATATTATAACGCCCCCTGGAGTTAGAATAGTAGTTTTAAACCCCTACACTATCCAACACTTATCCTATTATTACACCCTCCTGGAGTAAGAATAGTAATTTTAACCCCTACACTATCCAACACTTACCCTACTATTACACCCGCCTGGAGTAAGAATAGTAATTTTAACCACTACTCTATCCAACACTTACCCTACTATTACACCCTCCTGGAGTAAGAATAGTAATTTGAAACCCCTATACTATCCAATACTTACCCTACTATTACAACCCCCTGGAGTAAGAATAGTAATGTTAACCCCTACACTATCCAACACTTACCCTACTATTACACCCTCCTGGAGTAAGAATAGTTATTTTAACCCCTACACTATCACAGACTTACCCTACTATTACACCCCCCTGGAGTTAGAATAGTCATTTTAACCCCTACACTATCCAACACTTACCCTACTATTACACCCCCATGGAGTAAGAATAGTAATTTTAACCCCTACACTATCCAAAACTTACCCTACTATTACACCCCCTAGAGTAAGATTAGTAATGTTAACCCCTACACTATCCAATACTTACCCTACTATTACACCCCCTGGAGTAAGAATACTTACACACACTGATACAGACAGTCACAGAGCCACTCTAATGACATATGTTAGAAATAATCTTACTTAGTAGTAGTACAGAAATAATAGTTATATAAAGTATGAAGTAGCTTAGTATATATCTTTAAGTCTCAGAAACATTTATGAAACACTTACACTCATTGGACGATGTCATCAGTATCATCAGTATTGTCATCAATTATGTCATTTGAGATGTCATCTGTGATATCATGAGTGATGTCACTGAACATGTCCAAAGTGATGTCATATATGAGGTCATAAGCTGTGCATTGTGGGGACGTAAGTTATAGTTAGCTCAGGTAACTATAATTGCTGGATTTCTATGGTTTGTGTGTGAGAAGTCTGAGCCTATCTCTAATTTCCCTGCAAGTTATAATTAGTGCTGCTAATTATAACTGGAAAATTTCTCTATTTTTTTTGTTGAAAATTTGAATGTTGTCTCTGACAAATTCACCTAACTATAACATTACTTCAGCCTTTGTTTTTTCCAGTGAATGTATAAATAGATATATACTTCAACAACAAGAGTACATGGTACTCGAAACGCGTCATCTGAAAAGGTCGTAAATAAATTTTAACATCCTGCCTGAAAACGTGGGGTCTGCTCTCTTCTTTCGCTGCGCTGCTGGCGTGGAGGTTCGAGGATTTGCTGTGCATACATATATATATATATATATTCACTGAAAAAACCATAGGTTTCACACCAGTTATAGTTAGGTGGAAATTTTACTCGCATATAACCATTAAAATTCCCACGTTATAGTTAGTTGGACTCACTATAACTTGCGCGTGCAATGCACTGCTGATGACGTCACATATTACATCACTCATGACATGGTCAGTGACATCACTCATGACATCACTGATGACAACATCCTTGTGACAAAGTGGCAGACCTCCTATCAGCATAAAATAACCTTTGACACACACATTCAAAAATAGAAACTAACATTTTCTTAAAAAAGGAGAAACCAATACCAATTACAACAACTTATTAGGTAATTCCAACATCTACATACACATCCACTCATTCACCAACAGTTCTATATAGTCACTCATGCATGTACTTACTCATCATATGTACTCATACACCTATACATCCTGTTACACACTAATACTCATCCATATAGTTACTCACACACAAATTCACACATGCAAATAAACTATCAAAAAAACATTTACTTGATTATACTGCTATATACACACCACTACACATACTTCTACAGAAACGGAAACATATTTACTCTCTTAAACAATCAATTATAAAAACACATACTCACTAACCCACCCATACACACAATCATCCACCCATACAGTCTTGCACACATGCTGTCTTCAAAATACATACAAATAGTGAGTCACTCATTCATGCATCTGTGCTCTAAGTAATATCCCCCACCGAACCATACAGACACTGATACTGGTACTCAAAAAAACAACTAATAACCCATATACACACTCATGTAGCTACTCACCAACCCATGCAGCCACTTATACACAAAGTGAGACACAGATACAGATATTTAAATATTTAAACATTACTCGCTAATATATGTATTCACTAAGATACATTTAATAAGTCAGTTAACCAATCAATTTTACACAAAAAAACATCCATTTAGACATTTATTTACCCATTTATTCTTCCATCAACCTTTAGATATACATATATAAAAAATATTTATTTTTCAGAAAGATACACATTCACTGGATGATGTCATCAGTGATGTCATTTGAGATGTCATCAGTGATGTCATGAGTGATGTCACTGACCATGTCATGAGTGATGTAATATGTGACATCATCAGCAGTGCATTCCACGCGCAAGTTATAGTGAGTCCAACTAACTATAACGTGGGAATTTCAATGGTTTTATGCGAGTAAAATTTCCACCTAACTATAACTGGTGTGAAACCTATGGGTTTTTCAGTGAATTTAATAGGTTTTTTAAATGCTAATTCCTAACTATAACTGGTGTGAAACCTATGGTTTTTTCAGTGAATATATATATATATATATATATATATATATATATATATATATATATATATATATATATATATATAATTTCTATGGCAAAATGAAACCCCTCATTTTGTTCCTTTTCTAATTAAATGTATTAAGTGTTACCACTTTACTCCAATCAAGATGACTTCAGGTGTGCCATACTTTTGTCATAAGTAAGACTGTTAGCGTTCTAGTTGTTCTTTAGAACACTCTGGGACATTCTGTCATTGGGCTATAGTTGGGCTACATCTGGCTGATATTTGGGCTACATTTGGGCTCTTTTGTCTCTGGTGGCCATCTTGGGAGACTGCATATCAGAATTTTTTTAATGAAATATAAGAGGATTTGAGAAGTCACTCAAAATGTGCCCTAATTTTTCTTTCTTCAGCACTAATCATAATTTCTATGGCAAAATGAACCCCCTCATTTTGTTCCTTTGCAAATTAAATGTTTTAAGTGTTAACACTTTATTCCAATCAAGATGACTTCAGGTGTGCCATACTTTTGTCATAAGTAAGACTGTTAGCGCTCTAGTTGTTCTTTAGAACACTCTGGGACATTCTGTCATTGGGCTATAGTTGGGCTACATCTGGCTGATATTTGGGATACATTTGTTTTTTTTGTCTCTGGTGGCCATCTTTGGGCTACATTGGGCTACATTGGGCTACATTTGGGCTCTAACATATATATAGCCCAATGTAGCCCAATATATATTTTTTCAAAGTTAATTTTCGTAAAACCCACTGGAGCATATATCTTGACACATAGCAAAGGCACATCGGGGTACCAGTCCCTACAATTTTGACAAGTTTGGTGGAAATCCATTCAGCCGTTCGGGCTAAAAGTGAGTCCAACTGCCACAGTGGGCGTGGCTCACACAGCATTATAGGACTTGTGGTGCTTAGTTCTTACCAACAGTGGGTCCTGTGCTGTCCTCAATTAAATCAAACTCCGTTTTGCCCCAGTGGGTTGTGGTGTCAATGGGGACTGTTTCCCGCATCCGTTAATTACTTCGTTGGCTTCCATGTCCTTAAGCCACCTCGCCATTTGACGCTGTAGCAGGGCTGCACATGGGTGCAGCGGGGCCTCTCCTGCGGCTCAGGCGGGCCGCTAACATCCAAATCAAACAGTTTCCCTGCTGAAGGGAAGCCCACACACGGAGGTAAGTATTTTGCCTTTATTACACGAAGAATGCAGCAGGAAACAGTGCACATTGCTTCACTAAAAATTAATTTCTTCCACCCGACGCTTTTCGTGTCAGATAAGCACGTCCTCATGGGCCAAAGTCTTGTCTTGATAAATGGCACAGCATTTTTAAAGCATCCTTTTCAAGTTCATCCCCCGCCCCAGTGGGCGTGGCTCACACAGCATTATGGGACTTGTGGTGCTTAGTTCTTACCAACAGTGGGTCCTGTGCTGTCCTCTATTAAATCAAACTCTGTTTTGCCCCAGTGGGTTGTGGTGTCAATGGGGACTGTTTTCCGCATCCGTTAATTACTTCGTTGGCTTCCATGTCCTTAAGCCACCTCGCCGTTTGACGCTGTAGCAGGGCTGCACATGGGTGCAGCGGGGCCTCTAATGCGGAAAAGGCGGGCCGCTAACATCAAAATCAAACAGTTTGCCTGCTGAAGGGAAGCCCACACACGGAGGTAAGTATTTTGCCTTTATTACACGAAGAATGCAGCAGGAAACAGTGCACATTGCTTCACTAAAAATGAATTTCTTCCGCCCGACGCGTTTCATGTCAGATAAGCACTTCCTCATGGGCCAAAGTCTTCTCTTGATAAACGGCACAGCTTTTTTTATAGCATCCTTTTCAAGTTCATCCCCAGCCCCAGTGGGCGTTGCTCACACAGCATTATGGGACTTGTGGTGCTTAGTTCTTACCAACAGTGGGTCCTGTGCTGTCTTCAATTAAATCAAACTCCGTTTTGCCCCAGTGGGTTGTGGTGTCAATGGGGACTGTTTTCCGCATCCGTTAATTACTTCGTTGGCTTCCATGTCCTTAAGCCACCTCGCCGTTTGACGCTGTAGCAGGGCTGCACATGGGTGCAGCGGGGCCTCTCCTGCGGCTCAGGCGGGCCGCTAACAGCCAAATCAAACAGTTTGCCTGCTGAAGGGAAGCCCACACACGGAGGTAAGTATTTTGCCTTTATTACACGAAGAATGCAGCAGGAAACAGTGCACATTGCTTCACTAAAAATTCATTTCTTCCGCCCGACGCGTTTCGTGTCAGAGAAGCACTTCCTCATGGGCCAAAGTCTTGTCTTGATAAACGGCACAGCATTTTTAAAGCATCCTTTTCAAGTTCATCCCCCGCCCCAGTGGACGTGGCTCACACAGCATTATGGGACTTGTGGTGCTTAGTTCTTACCAACAGTGGCTCCTGTGCTGTCCTCAATTAAATCAAACTCCGTTTTGCCCCAGTGGGTTGTGGTGTCAATGGGGACTGTTTTCCGCATCCGTTAATTACTTCGTTGGCTTTCATGTCCTTAAGCCACCTCGCTGTTTGACGCTGTAGCAGGGCTGCACATGGGTGCAGCGGGGCCTCTCCTGCGGCTCAGGCGGGCCGCTAACATCCAAATCAAACCGTTTGCCTGCTGAAGGGAAGCCCACACACAGAGGTAAGTATTTTGCCTTTATTACACGAAGAATGCAGCAGGAAACAGTGCACATTGCTTCACTAAAAATTCATTTCTTCCGCCCGACGCGTTTCGTGTCAGATAGACACTTCCTCATGGGCCAAAGTCTTGTCTTGATAAACGGCACAGCATTTTTAATGCATCCTTTTCAAGTTCATCCCCCACCCCAGTGGGCGTGGCTCACACAGCATTATGGGAATTGTAGTTCTTAGTTCTTACCAACAGTGGGTCCTGTGCTGTCCTCAATTAAATCAAACTCCGTTTTGCCCCAGTGGGTTGTGGTGTCAATGGGGACTGTTTTCCGCATCCATTAATTACTTCGTTGGCTTCCATGTCCTTAGGCCACCTCGCCGTTTGACGCTGTAGCAGGGCTGCACATGGGTGCAGCGGGGCCTCTCCTGCGGCTCAGGCGGGCCACTAACGTCCAAATCACACAGTTTGCCTGCTGAATGGAAGCCCACACACGGAGGTAAGTATTTTGCCTTTATTACACGAAGAATGCAGCAGGAAACAGTGCACATTGCTTCACTAAAAATTAATTTCTTCCGCCCGACGCGTTTCGTGTCAGATAAGCACTTCCTCATGGGCCAAAGTCTTGTCTTGATAAACGGCACAGCATTTTTAAAGCATCCTTTTCAAGTCCATCCCCCGCCCCAGTGGGCGTGGCTCACACAGCATTATGGGACTTGTGGTGCTTAGTTCTTACCAACAGTGGGTCCTGTGCTGTCCTAAATTAAATCAAACTCCGTTTTGCCCCAGTGGGTTGTGGTGTCAATGGGGACTGTTTTCCGCATCCGTTAATTACTTCGTTGGCTTCCATGTCCTTAAGCCACCTCGCCGTTTGACGCTGTAGCAGGGCTGCACATGAGTGCAGCGGGGCCTCTCCTGCGGCTCAGGCGGGCCGCTAACAGCCAAATCAAACAGTTTGCCTGCTGAAGGGAAGCCCACACACGGAGGTAAGTATTTTGCCTTTATTACACGAAGAATGCAGCAGGAAACAGTGCACATTGCTTCACTAAAAATTCATTTCTTCCACCCGACGAGTTTCGTGTCAGATAAGCACTTACTCATGGGCCAAAGTCTTGTCTTGATAAACGGAACATCATTTTTAAAGCATCCTTTTCAAGTTCATCCCCCGCCCCAGTGGGCGTGGCTCACACAGCATTATGGGACTTGTGGTGCTTAGTTCTTACAAACAGTGGGTCCTGTGCTGTCCTCAAATAAATTAAACTCCGTTTTGCCCCAGTGGGTTGTGGTGTCAATGGGGACTGTTTTCCGCATCCGTTAATTACTTAGTTGGCTTCCATGTCCTTAAGCCACCTCGCCGTTTGACGCTGTAGCAGGGCTGCACATGGGTGCAGCTGGGCCTCTCCGGTCCTGTGCTGTCCTCAATGAAATCAAACTCCGTTTTGCCCCAGTGGGTTGTGGTGTCAATGGGGACTGTTTTCCGCATCCGTTAATTACTTCGTTGGCTTCCATGTCCTTAAGCCACCTCGCCGTTTGATGCTGTAGCAGGGCTGCACATGGGTGCAGCAGGGCCTCTCCTGCGGCTCAGGCGGGCCACTAACATCCAAATCAAACAGTTTGCCTGCTGCAGGGAAGCCCACACACGGAGGTAAGTATTTTGCCTTTATTACACGAAGAATGCAGCAGGAAACAGTGCACATTGCTTCACTAAAAATTCATTTCTTCCGCCCGACGCGTTTCGTGTCAGATAAGCACTTCCTCATGGGCCAAAGTCTTGTCTTGATAAACGGCACAGCATTTTTAAAGCATCCTTTTCAAGTTCATCCCCCGCCCCAGTGGACGTGGCTCACACAGCATTATGGGACTTGTGGTGCTTAGTTCTTACCAACAGTGGGTCCTGTGCTGTCCTCAATTAAATCAAACTCCGTTTTGCCCCAGTGGGTTGTGGTGTCAATGGGGACTGTTTTCCGCATCCGTTAATTACTTCGTTGGCTTTCATGTCCTTAAGCCACCTCGCTGTTTGACGCTGTAGCAGGGCTGCACATGGGTGCAGCGGGGCCTCTCCTGCGGCTCAGGCGGGCCGCTAACATCCAAATCAAACAGTTTGCCTGCTGAAGGGAAGCCCACACACAGAGGTAAGTATTTTGCCTTTATTACACGAAGAATGCAGCAGGAAACAGTGCACATTGCTTCACTAAAAATTCATTTCTTCCGCCCGACGCGTTTCGTGTCAGATAAGCACTTCCTCATGGGCCAAAGTCTTGTCTTGATAAACGGCACAGCATTTTTAAAGCATCCTTTTCAAGTTCATCCCCCGCCCCAGTGGGCGTGGCTCACACAGCATTATGGGAATTGTAGTGCTTAGTTCTTACCAACAGTGGGTCCTGTGCTGTCCTCAATTAAATCAAACTCCGTTTTGCCCCAGTGGGTTGTGGTGTCAATGGGGACTGTTTTCCGCATCCATTAATTACTTCGTTGGCTTCCATGTCCTTAGGCCACCTCGCCGTTTGACGCTGTAGCAGGGCTGCACATGGGTGCAGCGGGGCCTCTCCTGCGGCTCAGGCGGGCCACTAACGTCCAAATCACACAGTTTGCCTGCTGAATGGAAGCCCACACACGGAGGTAAGTATTTTGCCTTTATTACACGAAGAATGCAGCAGGAAACAGTGCACATTGCTTCACTAAAAATTCATTTCTTCCGCCCGACGCGTTTCGTGTCAGATAAGCACTTCCTCATGGGCCAAAGTCTTGTCTTGATAAACGGCACAGCATTTTTAAAGCATCCTTTTCAAGTCCATCCCCCGCCCCAGTGGGCGTGGCTCACACAGCATTATGGGACTTGTGGTGCTTAGTTCTTACCAACAGTGGGTCCTGTGCTGTCCTCAATTAAATCAAACTCCGTTTTGCCCCAGTGGGTTGTGGTGTCAATGGGGACTGTTTTCCGCATCCGTTAATTACTTCGTTGGCTTCCATGTCCTTAAGCCACCTCGCCGTTTGATGCTGTAGCAGGGCTGCACATGGGTGCAGCGGGGCCTCTCCTGCGGCTCAGGCGGGCCGCTAATATCCAAATCAAACAGTTTCCCTGCTGAAGGGAAGCCCACACACGGAGGTAAGTATTTTGCCTTTATTACACGAAGAATGCAGCAGGAAACAGTGCACATTGCTTCACTAAAAATTCATTTCTTCCACCCGACGAGTTTCGTGTCAGAAAAGCACTTACTCATGGGCCAAAGTCCTGTCTTGATAAACGGCACAGCATTTTTAAAGCATCCTTTTCAAGTTCATCCCCCGCCCCAGTGGGCGTGGCTCACACAGCATTATGGGACTTGTGGTGCTTAGTTCTTACAAACAGTGGGTCCTGTGCTGTCCTCAATTAAATCAAACTCCGTTCTGCCCCAGTGGGTTGTGGTGTCAATGGGGACTGTTTTCCGCATCCGTTAATTACTTCGTTGGCTTCCATGTCCTTAAGCCACCTCGCCGTTTGACGCTGTAGCAGGGCTGCACATGGGTGCAGCGGGGCCTCTAATGCGGCTAAGGCGGGCCGCTAACATCCAAATCAAACAGTTTGCCTGCTGAAGGGAAGCCCACACACGGAGGTAAGTATTTTGCCTTTATTACACGAAGAATGCAGCAGGAAACAGTGCACATTGCTTCACTAAAAATTAATTTCTTCCACCCGACGAGTTTCGTGTCAGATAAGCACTTACTCATGGGCCAAAGTCCTGTCTTGATAAACGGCACAGCATTTTTAAAGCATCCTTTTCAAGTTCATCCCCCGCCCCAGTGGGCGTGGCTCACACAGCATTATGGGACTTGTGGTGCTTAGTTCTTACAAACAGTGGGTCCTGTGCTGTCCTCAATTAAATCAAACTCCGTTTTGCCCCAGTGGGTTGTGGTGTCAATGGGGACTGTTTTCCGCATCCGTTAATTACTTCGTTGGCTTCCATGTCCTTAAGCCACCTCGCCGTTTGACGCTGAAGCAGGGCTGCACATGGGTGCAGCGGGGCCTCTTCTGCGGCTCAGGCGGGTCGCTAACATCAAAATCAAACAGTTTGCCTGCTGAAGGGATGCCCACACACGGAGGTAAGTATTTTGCCTTTATTACACGAAGAATGCAGCAGGAAACAGTGCACATTGCTTTACTAAAAATTCATTTCTTCCGCCCGACGCGTTTCGTGTCAGATAAGCACTTCCTCATGGGCCAAAGTCTTGTCTTGATAAACGGCACAGCATTTTTAAAGCATCCTTTTCAAGTTCATCCCCCGCCCCAGTGGGCGTGGCTCACACAGCATTATGGGACTTGTGGTGCTTAGTTCTTACCAACAGTGGGTCCTGTGCTGTCTTCAATTAAATCAAACTCTGTTTTGCCCCAGTGGGTTGTGGTGTCAATGGGGACTGTTTTCCGCATCCGTTAATTACTTCCTTGGCTTCCATGTCCTTAAGCCACCTCGCCATTTGACGCTGTAGCAGGGCTGCACATGGGTGCAGCGGGGCCTCTCCTGCGGCTCAGCCGGGCCACTAACATCCAAATCAAACAGTTTGCCTGCTGAAGGGAAGCCCACACACGGAGGTAAGTATTTTGCCTTTATTACACGAAGAATGCAGCAGGAAACAGTGCACATTGCTTCACTAAAAATTCCTTTCTTCCACCGACGCGTTTCGTGTCAGATAAGCACTTACTCATGGACCAAAGTCTTGTCTTGATAAATGGCACAGCATTTTTTAAGCATCCTTTTCAAGTTCAAGCCCCCGCCCCAGTGGGTGTAGCTCACACAGCATTATGGGACTTGTGGTGCTTAGTTCTTACAAACAGTGGGTCCTGTGCTGTCCTCAAATAAATCAAACTCCGTTTTGCCCCAGTGGGTTGTGGTGTCAATGGGGACTGTTTTCCGCATCCGTTAATTACTTCGTTGGCTTCCATGTCCTTAAGCCACCTCGCCGTTTGACGCTGAAGCAGGGCTGCACATGGGTGCAGCGGGGCCTCTCCTGCGGCTCAGGCGGGCCGCTAACATCAAAATCAAACAGTTTGCCTGCTGAAGGGAAGCCCACACACGGAGGTAAGTATTTTGCCTTTATCACACGAAGAATGCAGCAGGAAACAGTGCACATTGCTTTACTAAAAATTCATTTCTTCCGCCCGACGCGTTTCGTGTCAGATAAGCACTTCCTCATGGGCCAAAGTCTTGTCTTGATAAACGGCACAGCATTTTTAAAGCATCCTTTTCAAGTTCATCCCCCGACCCAGTGGGCGTGGCTCACACAGCATTATGGGACTTGTGGTGCTTAGTTCTTACCAACAGTGGGTCCTGTGCTGTCCTCAATTAAATCAAACTCCGTTTTGCTCCTGTGGGTTGTGGTGACAATGGGGACTGTTTTCCGCATCCGTTAATTACTTCTTTGGCTTCCATGTCCTTAAGCCACCTCGCCGTTTGACGCTGTAGCAGGGCTGCACATGGGTGCAGCGGGGCCTCTAATGCGGCTAAGGCGGGCCGCTAACATCCAAATCAAACAGTTTGCCTGCTGAAGGGAAGCCCACACACGGAGGTAAGTATTTTGCCTTTATTACACGAAGAATGCAGCAGGAAACAGTGCACATTGCTTCACTAAAAATGTATTTCTTCCGCCCGACGCGTTTCGTGTCAGATAAGCACTTCCTCATGGGCCAAAGTCTTGTTTTGATAAACGGCACAGCATTTTTAAAGCATCCTTTTCAAGTTCATCCCCCGCCACAGTGGGCGTGGCTCACACAGCATTATGGGACTTGTGGTGCCTAGTTCTTACCAACAGTGGGTCCTGTGCTGTCCTCAATTAAATCAAACTCGTTTTTTCCCCAGTGGGTTGTGGTGTCAATGGGGACTGTTTTCCGCATCCGTTAATTACTTCGTTGGCTTCCATGTCCTTAAGCCACCTCGCCGTTTGACGCTGTACCAGGGCTGCACATGGGTGCAGCGGGGCCTCTCCTGCGGCTCAGGCGGGCCGCTAACATCAAAATCAAACAGTTTGCCTGCTAAAGGGAAGCCCACACACGGAGGTAAGTATTTTGCCTTTATTACACGAAGAATGCAGCAGGAAACAGTGCACATTGCTTTACTAAAAATTCATTTCTTCCGCCCGACGCGTTTCGTGTCAGATAAGCACTTCCTCATGGGCCAAAGTCTTCTCTTGATAAATGGCACAGCATTTTTAAAGCATCCTTTTCAAGTTCATCCCCCGCCCCAGTGGGTGTGGCTCACACAACATTATGGGACTTGTGGTGCTTAGTTCTTACAAACAGTGGGTCCTGGGCTGTCCTCAAATAAATCAAACTCCGTTTTGCCCCAGTGGGTTGTGGTGTCAATGGGGACTGTTTTCCGCATCCGTTAATTACTTCGTTGGCTTCCATGTCCTTAAGCCACCTCGCCGTCTGACGCTGAAGCAGGGCTGCACATGGGTGCAGCGGGGCCTCTCCTGCGGCTCAGGCGGGCCGCTAACATCAAAATCAAACAGTTTGCCTGCTGAAGGGAAGCCCACACACGGAGGTAAGTATTTTGCCTTTATCACACGAAGAATGCAGCAGGAAACAGTGCACATTGCTTTACTAAAAATTCATTTCTTCCGCCCGACGCGTTTCGTGTCAGATAAGCACTTCCTCATGGGCCAAAGTCTTGTCTTGATAAACGGCACAGCATTTTTAAAGCATCCTTTTCAAGTTCATCCCCCGCCCCAGTGGGCGTGGCTCACACAGCATTATGGGACCTGTGGTGCTTAGTTCTTACCAACAGTGGGTCCTGTGCTGTCTTCAATTAAATCAAACTCCGTTTTGCCCCAGTGGGTTGTGGTGTCAATGGGGACTGTTTTCCGCATCCGTTAATTACTTCCTTGGCTTCCATGTCCTTAAGCCTCCTCGTCATTTGACGCTGTAGCAGGGCTGCACATGGGTGCAGCGGGGCCTCTCCTGCGGCTCAGCCGGGCTGCTAACATCCAAATCAAACAGTTTGCCTGCTGAAGGGAAGCCCACACACGGAGGTAAGTATTTTGCCTTTATTACATGAAGAATGCAGCAGGAAACAGTGCACATTGCTTCACTAAAAATTCATTTCTTCCACCGACGCGTTTCGTGTCAGATAAGCACTTACTCATGGGACAAAGTCTTGTCTTGATAAACGGCACAGCATTTTTAAAGCATCCTTTTCAAGTTCATCCCCCGCCCCAGTGGGCGTGGCTCACACAGCATTATGGGACTTGTGGTGCTTAGTTCTTACAAACAGTGGGTCCTGTGCTGTCCTCAAATAAATCAAACTCCGTTTTGCCTCAGTGGGTTGTGGTGTCAATGGGGACTGTTTTCCGCATCCGTTAATTACTTTGTTGGCTTCCATGTCCTTAAGCCACCTCGCCGTTTGACGCTGTAGCAGGGCTGCACATGGGTGCAGCGGGGCCTCTCCGGTCCTGTGCTGTCCTCAATTAAATCAAACTCTGTTTTGCCCCAGTGGGTTGTGGTGTCAATGGGGACTGTTTTCCGCATCCGTTAATTACTTCGTTGGCTTCCATGTCCTTAAGCCACCTTGCCGTTTGACGCTGTAGCAGGGCTGCACTTGGGTGCAGCAGGGCCTCTCCTGCGGCTCAGGCGGGCCACTAACATCCAAATCAAACAGTTTGCCTGCTGAAGGGAAGCCCACACACGGAGGTAAGTATTTTGCCTTTATTACACGAAGAATGGAGCAGGAAACAGTGCACATTGCTTCACTAAAAATTCATTTCTTCCGCCCGACGCGTTTCGTGTCAGATAAGCACTTCCTCATGGGCCAAAGTCTTGTCTTGATAAACGGCACAGCATTTTTAAAGCATCCTTTTCAAGTTCTTCCCCCGCCCCAGTGGACGTGGCTCACACAGCATTATGGGACTTGTGGTGCTTAGTTCTTACCAACAGTGGGTCCTGTGCTGTCCTCAATTAAATCAAACTCCGTTTGCCCCAGTGGGTTGTGGTGTCAATGGGGACTGTTTTCCGCATCCGTTAATTACTTCGTTGGCTTTCATGTCCTTAAGCCACCTCGCCGTTTGACGCTGTAGCAGGGCTGCACATGGGTGCAGCGGGGCCTCTCCTGCGGCTCAGGCGGGCCGCTAACATCCAAATCAAACAGTTTGCCTGCTGAAGGGAAGCCCACACACGGAGGTAAGTATTTTGCCTTTATTACACGAAGAATGCAGCAGGAAACAGTGCACATTGCTTCACTAAAAATTAATTTCTTCCGCCCGACGCGTTTCGAGTCAGATAAGCACCTCCTCATGGGCCAAAGTCTTGTCTTGATAATCGGCACACCTTTTTTAATGCATCCTTTTCAAGTTCATCCCCCGCCCCAGTGGGCGTGGCTCACACAGCATTATGGGACTTGTGGTGCTTAGTTCTTACCAACAAGGGTCCTGCGCTGTCTTCAATTAAATCAAACTCCATTTTGCCCCAGTGGGTTGTGGTGTCAATGGGGACTGTTTTCCGCATCCGTTAATTACTTGCTTGGCTTCCATGTCCTTAAGCCACCTCGCCATTTGACGCTGTAGCAGGGCTGCACATGGGTGCAGCAGGGCCTCTCCTGCGGCTCAGCCGGGCCGCTAACATCCAAATCAAACAGTTTGCCTGCTGAAGGGAAGCCCACACACGGAGGTAAGTATTTTGCCTTTATTACAAGAAGAATGCAGCAGGAAACAGTGCACATTGCTTCACTAAAAATTCATTTCTTGGACCGACGCGTTTCGTGTCAGATAAGCACTTACTCATGGACCAAAGTCTTGTCTTGATAAATGGCACAGCATTTTTAACCACTTGGATGCTAAGGTACATCCACCTCTTTCCATTGACTTTCCATTGAAATCAATGGAAACTCCATGACGAGTTACCCTTGTCATTAGCACTGAAGGGGTTAAAGCATCCTTTTCAAGTTCATCCCCCGCCCCAGTGGGTGTGGCTCACACAGCATTATGGGACTTGTGGTGCTTAGTTCTTACAAACAGTGGGTCCTGTGCTGTCCTCAAATAAATCAAACTCCGTTTTGCCGGGGGAGGAGCCTAGCTCGAGAGCGTAATGGCCGCCTTTTAGCTCGGCTCCGTCGGCCCTCCGGCCAACCTCGAATATCCTGCAATATATCCTGTACTGCGACGATACTTCACTACAGATTTTGGAACTTAACGACCCACTCTTACTCACCGTCTGGTCCGGAGGCTCCTGCGTGCTGTGGGTCCGCAGCTGTGCCCTCGGTGGGATTGGGGCCTCCGGGCGCTCGAGACCGGGACCTCGCCTGTAGGACCCGACCGGCGGTGCTGAGATTGCCGGCCCCGGCCGCGAGAGTGAGCCACTGGTGGGAGCCGTTGTGTGTATGCCCCGGCGATCCTGAACCGGCCCCGATTTGTGGACCGAGCGTCTGGAGGGGGACGAGATGTGTCGGGGGCTGACTGTGTGAAGGGGTCCCTTCGCCTTTGTTCTGTCCGGCAGCCCTGGACCCCGCGCCTGGCTCTCGCTTGTGGGGCCCGCCACTGTTCGGAGGGGGCCCCCCCCCATTGAGCGCCGGCCCGTTCTGTGCCGGTGAGGCCATTGTTGGGAACCTCCGGAGGTCTGTAAAGTCCTACATTTGGGAACTGTTTGGGGGCCCACGGTGGAGTGCGGGGCGGCGAAACTCACAAAATGGCTACCAACAACGTGGGGGGTGATCCGCTCTGCACCGACGAACCTTGCTGGCCGGATTGCGCGGAGGCCTGGGCGTGTGCTCGAGCGCCCACGCTCGGAGATGTCCTGGACGCCTTGATGTCCTTGTACGCTGTCTTGGCCCCCGGTGCTTCTACCTACCCCATGCGGCCCGCCGCCATTTTGGGTCGTCGCTCTTTCATGCACCCCTATCGTCCTGATGCCTCCATTGCTTTGCCCCCTTCGGCTGCGCCAGGAGTTGCTGTCGCTGTTCTTCGGCCGCTTGATGGGCCGGTGGCTTTTGAACCTCCGCTTTCTCACCGCCCGGACTTCGAGGACTTGCACACGACGCGGAGATCTGCGCCTTCCCGGACAATTGGGAACTATGGTGGGCCGCTGTTTGCTCCCGCTTCGATGGATTCGAGCTTTTGTCCTGGTGGGGTACCTTTGCATTGTCGAACTGCGAAACTGGACTCCGGCTTGCTTTTGCTTGCCCTGTCGTTGCTGCTACAATTGACTTGCTTCATTGACTTTTTGTATTCCATTAGTATGGTGGCTCTCCCTACTCTACATCACTGCCGTAACCCTGGTCAACATTACGATTATTCTGTGCTGGGTGGCCCGCTCCATGTTATCCTTTATTGGGTTGGTTTCGTGATTAGGAAGGGCTGGGGGTAAGTTGCAAGACACTGATAGACTGCTGGTTTACCTGTCCGTTGCACTGATGCTTGTACTCTCGACATTGTGAAACGTTAAAATTCCCCCCCCCTCCCCCCCTTGCGGGTTTTTGCTGTATGTGAAGGTGTAGCATTGATTTGATAATTATTCATTTGCTGGTCGGGGGAGGGTCGTAGCCGAGTGTGTTTGTTCATATCCTCTGGCTCCTCCCTCACATCTTATTTTTGTTTCATATTCCCTTTCCTCCTTCTTTTTGTCTCCTTATTCTACTTTCTTTCTTTACTATATTTCGGGTTTCGGATTAGGGCGACAGGCACGCTGTTTGGAGGGTAGGCCGTAGCCTTCTGCAGGGGTGCGGGGTGGGACGGGTGGGCGGGGTCTTTTAGATGTTTCCTTTTTTGGTTCTATGGCCCTCTTCTATCCCTTTATAGCGGTGCCGCTTCTGTCCTCACTTCTCTGGCATGAGTGGGTTGGGGTCTGTCGCTATACCACTTTTGTCTGTTTCGATGCTCTGTCGCGACTGCCATACCCTTCTTCTCGCCAGCTCTCTACTTTCTTCTGTATTATTAGCCGCGGGATGCCTGGCCCGGGGTGGCGCCCATCTTGCACGATTGTGTTTCTCCTTTTATATTTCTTCTATTTCTTTTTCTTTTTTCATTTTTTTCGTATATTTTAGATCAGACGGGGGGTCGGGTGGTGTTCCTTTTGGGTAGGATTTAGCACTCTGTGCTTATGTTGTTTGCTCTGTTTATTGGATTTTGTGTGTACGGCGTTGATATTAATACACAGCCATTGAATGCTCGCATATCCTGTTTTCACTTCCCGATTATATTTCTTAGAGGGCCTGTATCCTCCTACATGGCTTGTTCCACGTAAAACTCGCTTTATTGTATGACACTGGATCCTTTCTCCCTGCTGTAAGACTGTGCCCTCTCACGTCCTGCTATATAGTGGTTAAGTTTGCAAATAAATCCTGCAGTGATATATTGACTGGGTGGGCACTGACTGGCGCGGAATGAAGTATAGTGTTTATGTATCCTGCCTACAATGTTCAACGCACAAATCCTAACTATTGCTGCTCTTTTAGTTGATACTATGTCGTATGGCTCGCCCTTTCGGTTGTCTGGTCTGAATGTATGACACCTCTTTAAATTTAAAAAATGAAACCTACGTTATTCTTCTTATGTCTGCTGCTAATACACCGTAGCGCTCTTATTTTTAGCTTTTCCGCATAGTAAGACGACCTGGAATGTTGTTGATTGTCATAGCGGCCGGCCCGTAGTGGTTGTAGGCAGACGCTGTGTAATATGCATAAGATAAATAAAGGTTTTAAAAAAAAAACCAAAAAAAAAAAACTCCGTTTTGCCCCAGTGGGTTGTGGTGTCAATGGGGACTGTTTTCCGCATCCGTTAATTACTTCGTTGGCTTCCATGTCCTTAAGCCACCTCGCCGTTTGACGCTGAAGCAGGGCTGCACATGGGTGCAGCGGGGCCTCTCCTGCGGCTCAGGCGGGCCGCTAACATCAAAATCAAACAGTTTGCCTGCTGAAGGGAAGCCCACACACGGAGGTAAGTATTTTGCCTTTATCACACGAAGAATGCAGCAGGAAACAGTGCACATTGCTTTACTAAAAATTCATTTCTTCCGCCCGACGCGTTTCGTGTCAGATAAGCACTTCCTGATGGGCCAAAGTCTTGTCTTGATAAACGGCACAGCATTTTTAAAGCATCCTTTTCAAGTTCATCCCCCGACCCAGTGGGCGTGGCTCACACAGCATTATGGGACTTGTGGTGCTTAGTTCTTACCAACAGTGGGTCCTGTGCTGTCCTCAATTAAATCAAACTCCGTTTTGCTCCTGTGGGTTGTGGTGACAATGGGGACTGTTTTCCGCATCCGTTAATTACTTCGTTGGCTTCCATGTCCTTAAGCCACCTCGCCGTTTGACGCTGTAGCAGGGCTGCACATGGGTGCAGCGGGGCCTCTAATGCGGCTAAGGCGGGCTGCTAACATCCAAATCAAACAGTTTGCCTGCTGAAGGGAAGCCCACACACGGAGGTAAGTATTTTGCCTTTATTACACGAAGAATGCAGCAGGAAACAGTGCACATTGCTTCACTAAAAATTTATTTCTTCCGCCCGACGCGTTTCGTGTCAGATAAGCACTTCCTCATGGGCCAAAGTCTTGTTTTGATAAACGGCACAGCATTTTTAAAGCATCCTTTTCAAGTTCATCCCCCGCCACAGTGGGCGTGGCTCACACAGCATTATGGGACTTGTGGTGCCTAGTTCTTACCAACAGTGGGTCCTGTGCTGTCCTCAATTAAGTCAAACTCGTTTTTTCCCCAGTGGGTTGTGGTGTCAATGGGGACTGTTTTCCGCATCCGTTAATTACTTCGTTGGCTTCCATGTCCTTAAGCCACCTCACCGTTTGACGCTGTACCAGGGCTGCACATGGGTGCAGCGGGGCCTCTCCTGCGGCTCAGGCGGGCCGCTAACATCAAAATCAAACAGTTTGCCTGCTGAAGGGAAGCCCACACACGGAGGTAAGTATTTTGCATTTATTACACGAAGAATGCAGCAGGAAACAGTGCACATTGCTTTACTAAAAATTCATTTCTTCCGCCCGACACGTTTCGTGTCAGATAAGCACTTCCTCATGGGCCAAAGTCTTGTCTTGATAAATGGCACAGCATTTTTAAAGCATCCTTTTCAAGTTCATCCCCCGCCCCAGTGGGTGTGGCTCACACAGCATTATAGGACTTGTGGTGCTTAGTTCTTACAAACAGTGGGTCCTGTGCTGTCCTCAAATAAATCAAACTCCGTTTTGCCCCAGTGGGTTGTGGTGTCAATGGGGACTGTTTTCCGCATCCGTTAATTACTTCGTTGGCTTCCATGTCCTTAAGCCACCTCGCAGTTTGACGCTGAAGCAGGGCTGCACATGGGTGCAGCGGGGCCTCTCCTGCGGTTCAGGCGGGCCGCTAACATCAAAATCAAACAGTTTGCCTGCTGAGGGGAAGCCCACACACGGAGGTAAGTATTTTGCCTTTATCACACGAAGAATGCAGCAGGAAACAGTGCACATTGCTTTACTAAAAATTCATTTCTTCCGCCCGACGCGTTTCGTGTCAGATAAGCACTTCCTCATGGGCCAAAGTCTTGTCTTGATAAACGGCACAGCATTTTTAAAGCATCCTTTTCAAGTTCATCCCCCGCCCCAGTGGGCGTGGCTCACACAGCATTATGGGACTTGTGGTGCTTAGTTCTTACAAACAGTGGGTCCTGTGCTGTCCTCAAATAAATCGAACTCCGTTTTGCCCCAGTGGGTTGTGGTGTCAATGGGGACTGTTTTCCGCATCCGTTAATTACTTTGTTGGCTTCCATTTCCTTAAGCCACCTCGCCGTTTGACGCTGTAGCAGGGCTGCACATGGGTGCAGCGGGGCCTCTCCGGTCCTGTGCTGTCCTCAATTAAATCAAACTCTGTTTTGCCCCAGTGGGTTGTGGTGTCAATGGGGACTGTTTTCCGCATCCGTTAATTACTTTGTTGGCTTCCATGTCCTTAAGCCACCTCGCCGTTTGACGCTGTAGCAGGGCTGCACATGGGTGCAGCGGGGCCTCTCCTGCGGCTCAGGCGGGCCGCTAACATCAAAATCAAACAGTTTGCCTGCTGAAGGGAAGCCCACACACGGAGGTAAATATTTTGCCTTTATTACATGAAGAATGCAGCAGGAAACAGTGCACATTGCTTTACTAAAAATTCATTTCTTCCGCCCGACGCGTTTCGTGTCAGATAAGCACTTCCTCATGTGCCAAAGTCTTGTCTTGATAAATGGCACAGCATTTTTAAAGCATCCTTTTCAAGTTCATTCCCCGCCCCAGTGGGCGTGGCTCACACAGCATTATGGGACTTGTGGTGCTTAGTTCTTACCAACAGTGGGTCCTGTGCTGTCTTCAATTAAATCAAACTCCGTTTTGCCCCAGTGGGTTGTGGTGTCAATGGGGACTGTTTTCCGCATCCGTTAATTACTTCCTTGGCTTCCATGTCCTTAAGCCACCTCGCCATTTGACGCTGTAGCAGGGCTGTACATGGGTGCAGCGGGGCCTCTCCTGCGGCTCAGGCGGGCCGCTAACATCCAAATCAAACAGTTTGCCTGCTGAAGGGAAGCCCACACACGGAGGTAAGTATTTTGCCTTTATTACACGAAGAATGCAGCAGGAAACAGTGCACATTGCTTCACTAAAAATTCATTTCTTCCGCCCGACGCGTTTCGTGTCAGATAAGTACTTCCTCATGGGCCAAAGTCTTGTCTTGATAAACAGCACAGCATTTTTAAAGCATCCTTTTCAAGTTCATCCCCCGCCACAGTGGGCGTGGCTCACACAGCATTATGGGACTTGTGGTGCCTAGTTCTTACCAACAGTAGGTCCTGTGCTGTCCTCAATTAAATCAAACTCCGTTTTGCCCCAGTGGGTTGTGGTGTCAATGGGGACTGTTTTCCGCATCCGTTAATTACTTCGTTGGCTTCCATGTCCTTAAGCCACCTCGCCATTTGACGCTGTAGCAGGGCTGCACATGGGTGCAGCGGGGCCTCTCCTGCGGCTCAGGCGGGCCGCTAACATCCAAATCAAACAGTTTCCCTGCTGAAGGGAAGCCCACACACGGAGGTAAGTATTTTGCCTTTATTACACGAAGAATGCAGCAGGAAACAGTGCACATTGCTTCACTAAAAATTAATTTCTTCCACCCGACGCTTTTCGTGTCAGATAAGCACGTCCTCATGGGCCAAAGTCTTGTCTTGATAAATGGCACAGCATTTTTAAAGCATCCTTTTCAAGTTCATCCCCCGCCCCAGTGGGCGTGGCTCACACAGCATTATGGGACTTGTGGTGCTTAGTTCTTACCAACAGTGGGTCCTGTGCTGTCCTCTATTAAATCAAACTCTGTTTTGCCCCAGTGGGTTGTGGTGTCAATGGGGACTGTTTTCCGCATCCGTTAATTACTTCGTTGGCTTCCATGTCCTTAAGCCACCTCGCCGTTTGACGCTGTAGCAGGGCTGCACATGGGTGCAGCGGGGCCTCTAATGCGGAAAAGGCGGGCCGCTAACATCAAAATCAAACAGTTTGCCTGCTGAAGGGAAGCCCACACACGGAGGTAAGTATTTTGCCTTTATTACACGAAGAATGCAGCAGGAAACAGTGCACATTGCTTCACTAAAAATGAATTTCTTCCGCCCGACGCGTTTCATGTCAGATAAGCACTTCCTCATGGGCCAAAGTCTTCTCTTGATAAACGGCACAGCTTTTTTTATAGCATCCTTTTCAAGTTCATCCCCAGCCCCAGTGGGCGTTGCTCACACAGCATTATGGGACTTGTGGTGCTTAGTTCTTACCAACAGTGGGTCCTGTGCTGTCTTCAATTAAATCAAACTCCGTTTTGCCCCAGTGGGTTGTGGTGTCAATGGGGACTGTTTTCCGCATCCGTTAATTACTTCGTTGGCTTCCATGTCCTTAAGCCACCTCGCCGTTTGACGCTGTAGCAGGGCTGCACATGGGTGCAGCGGGGCCTCTCCTGCGGCTCAGGCGGGCCGCTAACAGCCAAATCAAACAGTTTGCCTGCTGAAGGGAAGCCCACACACGGAGGTAAGTATTTTGCCTTTATTACACGAAGAATGCAGCAGGAAACAGTGCACATTGCTTCACTAAAAATTCATTTCTTCCGCCCGACGCGTTTCGTGTCAGAGAAGCACTTCCTCATGGGCCAAAGTCTTGTCTTGATAAACGGCACAGCATTTTTAAAGCATCCTTTTCAAGTTCATCCCCCGCCCCAGTGGACGTGGCTCACACAGCATTATGGGACTTGTGGTGCTTAGTTCTTACCAACAGTGGCTCCTGTGCTGTCCTCAATTAAATCAAACTCCGTTTTGCCCCAGTGGGTTGTGGTGTCAATGGGGACTGTTTTCCGCATCCGTTAATTACTTCGTTGGCTTTCATGTCCTTAAGCCACCTCGCTGTTTGACGCTGTAGCAGGGCTGCACATGGGTGCAGCGGGGCCTCTCCTGCGGCTCAGGCGGGCCGCTAACATCCAAATCAAACCGTTTGCCTGCTGAAGGGAAGCCCACACACAGAGGTAAGTATTTTGCCTTTATTACACGAAGAATGCAGCAGGAAACAGTGCACATTGCTTCACTAAAAATTCATTTCTTCCGCCCGACGCGTTTCGTGTCAGATAGACACTTCCTCATGGGCCAAAGTCTTGTCTTGATAAACGGCACAGCATTTTTAATGCATCCTTTTCAAGTTCATCCCCCACCCCAGTGGGCGTGGCTCACACAGCATTATGGGAATTGTAGTGCTTAGTTCTTACCAACAGTGGGTCCTGTGCTGTCCTCAATTAAATCAAACTCCGTTTTGCCCCAGTGGGTTGTGGTGTCAATGGGGACTGTTTTCCGCATCCATTAATTACTTCGTTGGCTTCCATGTCCTTAGGCCACCTCGCCGTTTGACGCTGTAGCAGGGCTGCACATGGGTGCAGCGGGGCCTCTCCTGCGGCTCAGGCGGGCCACTAACGTCCAAATCACACAGTTTGCCTGCTGAATGGAAGCCCACACACGGAGGTAAGTATTTTGCCTTTATTACACGAAGAATGCAGCAGGAAACAGTGCACATTGCTTCACTAAAAATTAATTTCTTCCGCCCGACGCGTTTCGTGTCAGATAAGCACTTCCTCATGGGCCAAAGTCTTGTCTTGATAAACGGCACAGCATTTTTAAAGCATCCTTTTCAAGTCCATCCCCCGCCCCAGTGGGCGTGGCTCACACAGCATTATGGGACTTGTGGTGCTTAGTTCTTACCAACAGTGGGTCCTGTGCTGTCCTAAATTAAATCAAACTCCGTTTTGCCCCAGTGGGTTGTGGTGTCAATGGGGACTGTTTTCCGCATCCGTTAATTACTTCGTTGGCTTCCATGTCCTTAAGCCACCTCGCCGTTTGACGCTGTAGCAGGGCTGCACATGAGTGCAGCGGGGCCTCTCCTGCGGCTCAGGCGGGCCGCTAACAGCCAAATCAAACAGTTTGCCTGCTGAAGGGAAGCCCACACACGGAGGTAAGTATTTTGCCTTTATTACACGAAGAATGCAGCAGGAAACAGTGCACATTGCTTCACTAAAAATTCATTTCTTCCACCCGACGAGTTTCGTGTCAGATAAGCACTTACTCATGGGCCAAAGTCTTGTCTTGATAAACGGAACATCATTTTTAAAGCATCCTTTTCAAGTTCATCCCCCGCCCCAGTGGGCGTGGCTCACACAGCATTATGGGACTTGTGGTGCTTAGTTCTTACAAACAGTGGGTCCTGTGCTGTCCTCAAATAAATTAAACTCCGTTTTGCCCCAGTGGGTTGTGGTGTCAATGGGGACTGTTTTCCGCATCCGTTAATTACTTAGTTGGCTTCCATGTCCTTAAGCCACCTCGCCGTTTGACGCTGTAGCAGGGCTGCACATGGGTGCAGCTGGGCCTCTCCGGTCCTGTGCTGTCCTCAATGAAATCAAACTCCGTTTTGCCCCAGTGGGTTGTGGTGTCAATGGGGACTGTTTTCCGCATCCGTTAATTACTTCGTTGGCTTCCATGTCCTTAAGCCACCTCGCCGTTTGATGCTGTAGCAGGGCTGCACATGGGTGCAGCAGGGCCTCTCCTGCGGCTCAGGCGGGCCACTAACATCCAAATCAAACAGTTTGCCTGCTGCAGGGAAGCCCACACACGGAGGTAAGTATTTTGCCTTTATTACACGAAGAATGCAGCAGGAAACAGTGCACATTGCTTCACTAAAAATTCATTTCTTCCGCCCGACGCGTTTCGTGTCAGATAAGCACTTCCTCATGGGCCAAAGTCTTGTCTTGATAAACGGCACAGCATTTTTAAAGCATCCTTTTCAAGTTCATCCCCCGCCCCAGTGGACGTGGCTCACACAGCATTATGGGACTTGTGGTGCTTAGTTCTTACCAACAGTGGGTCCTGTGCTGTCCTCAATTAAATCAAACTCCGTTTTGCCCCAGTGGGTTGTGGTGTCAATGGGGACTGTTTTCCGCATCCGTTAATTACTTCGTTGGCTTTCATGTCCTTAAGCCACCTCGCTGTTTGACGCTGTAGCAGGGCTGCACATGGGTGCAGCGGGGCCTCTCCTGCGGCTCAGGCGGGCCGCTAACATCCAAATCAAACAGTTTGCCTGCTGAAGGGAAGCCCACACACAGAGGTAAGTATTTTGCCTTTATTACACGAAGAATGCAGCAGGAAACAGTGCACATTGCTTCACTAAAAATTCATTTCTTCCGCCCGACGCGTTTCGTGTCAGATAAGCACTTCCTCATGGGCCAAAGTCTTGTCTTGATAAACGGCACAGCATTTTTAAAGCATCCTTTTCAAGTTCATCCCCCGCCCCAGTGGGCGTGGCTCACACAGCATTATGGGAATTGTAGTGCTTAGTTCTTACCAACAGTGGGTCCTGTGCTGTCCTCAATTAAATCAAACTCCGTTTTGCCCCAGTGGGTTGTGGTGTCAATGGGGACTGTTTTCCGCATCCATTAATTACTTCGTTGGCTTCCATGTCCTTAGGCCACCTCGCCGTTTGACGCTGTAGCAGGGCTGCACATGGGTGCAGCGGGGCCTCTCCTGTGGCTCAGGCGGGCCACTAACGTCCAAATCACACAGTTTGCCTGCTGAATGGAAGCCCACACACGGAGGTAAGTATTTTGCCTTTATTACACGAAGAATGCAGCAGGAAACAGTGCACATTGCTTCACTAAAAATTCATTTCTTCCGCCCGATGCGTTTCGTGTCAGATAAGCACTTCCTCATGGGCCAAAGTCTTGTCTTGATAAACGGCACAGCATTTTTAAAGCATCCTTTTCAAGTCCATCCCCCGCCCCAGTGGGCGTGGCTCACACAGCATTATGGGACTTGTGGTGCTTAGTTCTTACCAACAGTGGGTCCTGTGCTGTCCTCAATTAAATCAAACTCCGTTTTGCCCCAGTGGGTTGTGGTGTCAATGGGGACTGTTTTCCGCATCCGTTAATTACTTCGTTGGCTTCCATGTCCTTAAGCCACCTCGCCGTTTGATGCTGTAGCAGGGCTGCACATGGGTGCAGCGGGGCCTCTCCTGCGGCTCAGGCGGGCCGCTAATATCCAAATCAAACAGTTTCCCTGCTGAAGGGAAGCCCACACACGGAGGTAAGTATTTTGCCTTTATTACACGAAGAATGCAGCAGGAAACAGTGCACATTGCTTCACTAAAAATTCATTTCTTCCACCCGACGAGTTTCGTGTCAGAAAAGCACTTACTCATGGGCCAAAGTCCTGTCTTGATAAACGGCACAGCATTTTTAAAGCATCCTTTTCAAGTTCATCCCCCGCCCCAGTGGGCGTGGCTCACACAGCATTATGGGACTTGTGGTGCTTAGTTCTTACAAACAGTGGGTCCTGTGCTGTCCTCAATTAAATCAAACTCCGTTCTGCCCCAGTGGGTTGTGGTGTCAATGGGGACTGTTTTCCGCATCCGTTAATTACTTCGTTGGCTTCCATGTCCTTAAGCCACCTCGCCGTTTGACGCTGTAGCAGGGCTGCACATGGGTGCAGCGGGGCCTCTAATGCGGCTAAGGCGGGCCGCTAACATCCAAATCAAACAGTTTGCCTGCTGAAGGGAAGCCCACACACGGAGGTAAGTATTTTGCCTTTATTACACGAAGAATGCAGCAGGAAACAGTGCACATTGCTTCACTAAAAATTAATTTCTTCCACCCGACGAGTTTCGTGTCAGATAAGCACTTACTCATGGGCCAAAGTCCTGTCTTGATAAACGGCACAGCATTTTTAAAGCATCCTTTTCAAGTTCATCCCCCGCCCCAGTGGGCGTGGCTCACACAGCATTATGGGACTTGTGGTGCTTAGTTCTTACAAACAGTGGGTCCTGTGCTGTCCTCAATTAAATCAAACTCCGTTTTGCCCCAGTGGGTTGTGGTGTCAATGGGGACTGTTTTCCGCATCCGTTAATTACTTCGTTGGCTTCCATGTCCTTAAGCCACCTTGCCGTTTGACGCTGAAGCAGGGCTGCACATGGGTGCAGCGGGGCCTCTTCTGCGGCTCAGGCGGGTCGCTAACATCAAAATCAAACAGTTTGCCTGCTGAAGGGATGCCCACACACGGAGGTAAGTATTTTGCCTTTATTACACGAAGAATGCAGCAGGAAACAGTGCACATTGCTTTACTAAAAATTCATTTCTTCCGCCCGACGCGTTTCGTGTCAGATAAGCACTTCCTCATGGGCCAAAGTCTTGTCTTGATAAACGGCACAGCATTTTTAAAGCATCCTTTTCAAGTTCATCCCACGCCCCAGTGGGCGTGGCTCACACAGCATTATGGGACTTGTGGTGCTTAGTTCTTACCAACAGTGGGTCCTGTGCTGTCTTCAATTAAATCAAACTCTGTTTTGCCCCAGTGGGTTGTGGTGTCAATGGGGACTGTTTTCCGCATCCGTTAATTACTTCCTTGGCTTCCATGTCCTTAAGCCACCTCGCCATTTGACGCTGTAGCAGGGCTGCACATGGGTGCAGCGGGGCCTCTCCTGCGGCTCAGCCGGGCCACTAACATCCAAATCAAACAGTTTGCCTGCTGAAGGGAAGCCCACACACGGAGGTAAGTATTTTGCCTTTATTACACGAAGAATGCAGCAGGAAACAGTGCACATTGCTTCACTAAAAATTCCTTTCTTCCACCGACGCGTTTCGTGTCAGATAAGCACTTACTCATGGACCAAAGTCTTGTCTTGATAAATGGCACAGCATTTTTTAAGCATCCTTTTCAAGTTCAAGCCCCCGCCCCAGTGGGTGTAGCTCACACAGCATTATGGGACTTGTGGTGCTTAGTTCTTACAAACAGTGGGTCCTGTGCTGTCCTCAAATAAATCAAACTCCGTTTTGCCCCAGTGGGTTGTGGTGTCAATGGGGACTGTTTTCCGCATCCGTTAATTACTTCGTTGGCTTCCATGTCCTTAAGCCACCTCGCCGTTTGACGCTGAAGCAGGGCTGCACATGGGTGCAGCGGGGCCTCTCCTGCGGCTCAGGCGGGCCGCTAACATCAAAATCAAACAGTTTGCCTGCTGAAGGGAAGCCCACACACGGAGGTAAGTATTTTGCCTTTATCACACGAAGAATGCAGCAGGAAACAGTGCACATTGCTTTACTAAAAATTCATTTCTTCCGCCCGACGCGTTTCGTGTCAGATAAGCACTTCCTCATGGGCCAAAGTCTTGTCTTGATAAACGGCACAGCATTTTTAAAGCATCCTTTTCAAGTTCATCCCCCGACCCAGTGGGCGTGGCTCACACAGCATTATGGGACTTGTGGTGCTTAGTTCTTACCAACAGTGGGTCCTGTGCTGTCCTCAATTAAATCAAACTCCGTTTTGCTCCTGTGGGTTGTGGTGACAATGGGGACTGTTTTCCGCATCCGTTAATTACTTCTTTGGCTTCCATGTCCTTAAGCCACCTCGCCGTTTGACGCTGTAGCAGGGCTGCACATGGGTGCAGCGGGGCCTCTAATGCGGCTAAGGCGGGCCGCTAACATCCAAATCAAACAGTTTGCCTGCTGAAGGGAAGCCCACACACGGAGGTAAGTATTTTGCCTTTATTACACGAAGAATGCAGCAGGAAACAGTGCACATTGCTTCACTAAAAATGTATTTCTTCCGCCCGACGCGTTTCGTGTCAGATAAGCACTTCCTCATGGGCCAAAGTCTTGTTTTGATAAACGGCACAGCATTTTTAAAGCATCCTTTTCAAGTTCATCCCCCGCCACAGTGGGCGTGGCTCACACAGCATTATGGGACTTATGGTGCCTAGTTCTTACCAACAGTGGGTCCTGTGCTGTCCTCAATTAAATCAAACTCGTTTTTTCCCCAGTGGGTTGTGGTGTCAATGGGGACTGTTTTCCGCATCCGTTAATTACTTCGTTGGCTTCCATGTCCTTAAGCCACCTCGCCGTTTGACGCTGTACCAGGGCTGCACATGGGTGCAGCGGGGCCTCTCCTGCGGCTCAGGCGGGCCGCTAACATCAAAATCAAACAGTTTGCCTGCTAAAGGGAAGCCCACACACGGAGGTAAGTATTTTGCCTTTATTACACGAAGAATGCAGCAGGAAACAGTGCACATTGCTTTACTAAAAATTCATTTCTTCCGCCCGACGCGTTTCGTGTCAGATAAGCACTTCCTCATGGGCCAAAGTCTTGTCTTGATAAACGGCACAGCATTTTTAAAGCATCCTTTTCAAGTTCCTCCCCCGCCCCAGTGGGCGTGGCTCACACAGCATTATGGGACCTGTGGTGCTTAGTTCTTACCAACAGTGGGTCCTGTGCTGTCTTCAATTAAATCAAACTCCGTTTTGCCCCAGTGGGTTGTGGTGTCAATGGGGACTGTTTTCCGCATCCGTTAATTACTTCCTTGGCTTCCATGTCCTTAAGCCTCCTCGTCATTTGACGCTGTAGCAGGGCTGCACATGGGTGCAGCGGGGCCTCTCCTGCGGCTCAGGCGGGCCGCTAACAGCCAAATCAAACAGTTTGCCTGCTGAAGGGAAGCCCACACACGGAGGTAAGTATTTTGCCTTTATTACACGAAGAATGCAGCAGGAAACAGTGCACATTGCTTCACTAAAAATTCATTTCTTCCGCCCGACGCGTTTCGTGTCAGAGAAGCACTTCCTCATGGGCCAAAGTCTTGTCTTGATAAACGGCACAGCATTTTTAAAGCATCCTTTTCAAGTTCATCCCCCGCCCCAGTGGACGTGGCTCACACAGCATTATGGGACTTGTGGTGCTTAGTTCTTACCAACAGTGGCTCCTGTGCTGTCCTCAATTAAATCAAACTCCGTTTTGCCCCAGTGGGTTGTGGTGTCAATGGGGACTGTTTTCCGCATCCGTTAATTACTTCGTTGGCTTTCATGTCCTTAAGCCACCTCGCTGTTTGACGCTGTAGCAGGGCTGCACATGGGTGCAGCGGGGCCTCTCCTGCGGCTCAGGCGGGCCGCTAACATCCAAATCAAACCGTTTGCCTGCTGAAGGGAAGCCCACACACAGAGGTAAGTATTTTGCCTTTATTACACGAAGAATGCAGCAGGAAACAGTGCACATTGCTTCACTAAAAATTCATTTCTTCCGCCCGACGCGTTTCGTGTCAGATAGACACTTCCTCATGGGCCAAAGTCTTGTCTTGATAAACGGCACAGCATTTTTAATGCATCCTTTTCAAGTTCATCCCCCACCCCAGTGGGCGTGGCTCACACAGCATTATGGGAATTGTAGTGCTTAGTTCTTACCAACAGTGGGTCCTGTGCTGTCCTCAATTAAATCAAACTCCGTTTTGCCCCAGTGGGTTGTGGTGTCAATGGGGACTGTTTTCCGCATCCATTAATTACTTCGTTGGCTTCCATGTCCTTAGGCCACCTCGCCGTTTGACGCTGTAGCAGGGCTGCACATGGGTGCAGCGGGGCCTCTCCTGCGGCTCAGGCGGGCCACTAACGTCCAAATCACACAGTTTGCCTGCTGAATGGAAGCCCACACACGGAGGTAAGTATTTTGCCTTTATTACACGAAGAATGCAGCAGGAAACAGTGCACATTGCTTCACTAAAAATTAATTTCTTCCGCCCGACGCGTTTCGTGTCAGATAAGCACTTCCTCATGGGCCAAAGTCTTGTCTTGATAAACGGCACAGCATTTTTAAAGCATCCTTTTCAAGTCCATCCCCCGCCCCAGTGGGCGTGGCTCACACAGCATTATGGGACTTGTGGTGCTTAGTTCTTACCAACAGTGGGTCCTGTGCTGTCCTAAATTAAATCAAACTCCGTTTTGCCCCAGTGGGTTGTGGTGTCAATGGGGACTGTTTTCCGCATCCGTTAATTACTTCGTTGGCTTCCATGTCCTTAAGCCACCTCGCCGTTTGACGCTGTAGCAGGGCTGCACATGAGTGCAGCGGGGCCTCTCCTGCGGCTCAGGCGGGCCGCTAACAGCCAAATCAAACAGTTTGCCTGCTGAAGGGAAGCCCACACACGGAGGTAAGTATTTTGCCTTTATTACACGAAGAATGCAGCAGGAAACAGTGCACATTGCTTCACTAAAAATTCATTTCTTCCACCCGACGAGTTTCGTGTCAGATAAGCACTTACTCATGGGCCAAAGTCTTGTCTTGATAAACGGAACATCATTTTTAAAGCATCCTTTTCAAGTTCATCCCCCGCCCCAGTGGGCGTGGCTCACACAGCATTATGGGACTTGTGGTGCTTAGTTCTTACAAACAGTGGGTCCTGTGCTGTCCTCAAATAAATTAAACTCCGTTTTGCCCCAGTGGGTTGTGGTGTCAATGGGGACTGTTTTCCGCATCCGTTAATTACTTAGTTGGCTTCCATGTCCTTAAGCCACCTCGCCGTTTGACGCTGTAGCAGGGCTGCACATGGGTGCAGCTGGGCCTCTCCGGTCCTGTGCTGTCCTCAATGAAATCAAACTCCGTTTTGCCCCAGTGGGTTGTGGTGTCAATGGGGACTGTTTTCCGCATCCGTTAATTACTTCGTTGGCTTCCATGTCCTTAAGCCACCTCGCCGTTTGATGCTGTAGCAGGGCTGCACATGGGTGCAGCAGGGCCTCTCCTGCGGCTCAGGCGGGCCACTAACATCCAAATCAAACAGTTTGCCTGCTGCAGGGAAGCCCACACACGGAGGTAAGTATTTTGCCTTTATTACACGAAGAATGCAGCAGGAAACAGTGCACATTGCTTCACTAAAAATTCATTTCTTCCGCCCGACGCGTTTCGTGTCAGATAAGCACTTCCTCATGGGCCAAAGTCTTGTCTTGATAAACGGCACAGCATTTTTAAAGCATCCTTTTCAAGTTCATCCCCCGCCCCAGTGGACGTGGCTCACACAGCATTATGGGACTTGTGGTGCTTAGTTCTTACCAACAGTGGGTCCTGTGCTGTCCTCAATTAAATCAAACTCCGTTTTGCCCCAGTGGGTTGTGGTGTCAATGGGGACTGTTTTCCGCATCCGTTAATTACTTCGTTGGCTTTCATGTCCTTAAGCCACCTCGCTGTTTGACGCTGTAGCAGGGCTGCACATGGGTGCAGCGGGGCCTCTCCTGCGGCTCAGGCGGGCCGCTAACATCCAAATCAAACAGTTTGCCTGCTGAAGGGAAGCCCACACACAGAGGTAAGTATTTTGCCTTTATTACACGAAGAATGCAGCAGGAAACAGTGCACATTGCTTCACTAAAAATTCATTTCTTCCGCCCGACGCGTTTCGTGTCAGATAAGCACTTCCTCATGGGCCAAAGTCTTGTCTTGATAAACGGCACAGCATTTTTAAAGCATCCTTTTCAAGTTCATCCCCCGCCCCAGTGGGCGTGGCTCACACAGCATTATGGGAATTGTAGTGCTTAGTTCTTACCAACAGTGGGTCCTGTGCTGTCCTCAATTAAATCAAACTCCGTTTTGCCCCAGTGGGTTGTGGTGTCAATGGGGACTGTTTTCCGCATCCATTAATTACTTCGTTGGCTTCCATGTCCTTAGGCCACCTCGCCGTTTGACGCTGTAGCAGGGCTGCACATGGGTGCAGCGGGGCCTCTCCTGCGGCTCAGGCGGGCCACTAACGTCCAAATCACACAGTTTGCCTGCTGAATGGAAGCCCACACACGGAGGTAAGTATTTTGCCTTTATTACACGAAGAATGCAGCAGGAAACAGTGCACATTGCTTCACTAAAAATTCATTTCTTCCGCCCGATGCGTTTCGTGTCAGATAAGCACTTCCTCATGGGCCAAAGTCTTGTCTTGATAAACGGCACAGCATTTTTAAAGCATCCTTTTCAAGTCCATCCCCCGCCCCAGTGGGCGTGGCTCACACAGCATTATGGGACTTGTGGTGCTTAGTTCTTACCAACAGTGGGTCCTGTGCTGTCCTCAATTAAATCAAACTCCGTTTTGCCCCAGTGGGTTGTGGTGTCAATGGGGACTGTTTTCCGCATCCGTTAATTACTTCGTTGGCTTCCATGTCCTTAAGCCACCTCGCCGTTTGATGCTGTAGCAGGGCTGCACATGGGTGCAGCGGGGCCTCTCCTGCGGCTCAGGCGGGCCGCTAATATCCAAATCAAACAGTTTCCCTGCTGAAGGGAAGCCCACACACGGAGGTAAGTATTTTGCCTTTATTACACGAAGAATGCAGCAGGAAACAGTGCACATTGCTTCACTAAAAATTCATTTCTTCCACCCGACGAGTTTCGTGTCAGAAAAGCACTTACTCATGGGCCAAAGTCCTGTCTTGATAAACGGCACAGCATTTTTAAAGCATCCTTTTCAAGTTCATCCCCCGCCCCAGTGGGCGTGGCTCACACAGCATTATGGGACTTGTGGTGCTTAGTTCTTACAAACAGTGGGTCCTGTGCTGTCCTCAATTAAATCAAACTCCGTTCTGCCCCAGTGGGTTGTGGTGTCAATGGGGACTGTTTTCCGCATCCGTTAATTACTTCGTTGGCTTCCATGTCCTTAAGCCACCTCGCCGTTTGACGCTGTAGCAGGGCTGCACATGGGTGCAGCGGGGCCTCTAATGCGGCTAAGGCGGGCCGCTAACATCCAAATCAAACAGTTTGCCTGCTGAAGGGAAGCCCACACACGGAGGTAAGTATTTTGCCTTTATTACACGAAGAATGCAGCAGGAAACAGTGCACATTGCTTCACTAAAAATTAATTTCTTCCACCCGACGAGTTTCGTGTCAGATAAGCACTTACTCATGGGCCAAAGTCCTGTCTTGATAAACGGCACAGCATTTTTAAAGCATCCTTTTCAAGTTCATCCCCCGCCCCAGTGGGCGTGGCTCACACAGCATTATGGGACTTGTGGTGCTTAGTTCTTACAAACAGTGGGTCCTGTGCTGTCCTCAATTAAATCAAACTCCGTTTTGCCCCAGTGGGTTGTGGTGTCAATGGGGACTGTTTTCCGCATCCGTTAATTACTTCGTTGGCTTCCATGTCCTTAAGCCACCTTGCCGTTTGACGCTGAAGCAGGGCTGCACATGGGTGCAGCGGGGCCTCTTCTGCGGCTCAGGCGGGTCGCTAACATCAAAATCAAACAGTTTGCCTGCTGAAGGGATGCCCACACACGGAGGTAAGTATTTTGCCTTTATTACACGAAGAATGCAGCAGGAAACAGTGCACATTGCTTTACTAAAAATTCATTTCTTCCGCCCGACGCGTTTCGTGTCAGATAAGCACTTCCTCATGGGCCAAAGTCTTGTCTTGATAAACGGCACAGCATTTTTAAAGCATCCTTTTCAAGTTCATCCCACGCCCCAGTGGGCGTGGCTCACACAGCATTATGGGACTTGTGGTGCTTAGTTCTTACCAACAGTGGGTCCTGTGCTGTCTTCAATTAAATCAAACTCTGTTTTGCCCCAGTGGGTTGTGGTGTCAATGGGGACTGTTTTCCGCATCCGTTAATTACTTCCTTGGCTTCCATGTCCTTAAGCCACCTCGCCATTTGACGCTGTAGCAGGGCTGCACATGGGTGCAGCGGGGCCTCTCCTGCGGCTCAGCCGGGCCACTAACATCCAAATCAAACAGTTTGCCTGCTGAAGGGAAGCCCACACACGGAGGTAAGTATTTTGCCTTTATTACACGAAGAATGCAGCAGGAAACAGTGCACATTGCTTCACTAAAAATTCCTTTCTTCCACCGACGCGTTTCGTGTCAGATAAGCACTTACTCATGGACCAAAGTCTTGTCTTGATAAATGGCACAGCATTTTTTAAGCATCCTTTTCAAGTTCAAGCCCCCGCCCCAGTGGGTGTAGCTCACACAGCATTATGGGACTTGTGGTGCTTAGTTCTTACAAACAGTGGGTCCTGTGCTGTCCTCAAATAAATCAAACTCCGTTTTGCCCCAGTGGGTTGTGGTGTCAATGGGGACTGTTTTCCGCATCCGTTAATTACTTCGTTGGCTTCCATGTCCTTAAGCCACCTCGCCGTTTGACGCTGAAGCAGGGCTGCACATGGGTGCAGCGGGGCCTCTCCTGCGGCTCAGGCGGGCCGCTAACATCAAAATCAAACAGTTTGCCTGCTGAAGGGAAGCCCACACACGGAGGTAAGTATTTTGCCTTTATCACACGAAGAATGCAGCAGGAAACAGTGCACATTGCTTTACTAAAAATTCATTTCTTCCGCCCGACGCGTTTCGTGTCAGATAAGCACTTCCTCATGGGCCAAAGTCTTGTCTTGATAAACGGCACAGCATTTTTAAAGCATCCTTTTCAAGTTCATCCCCCGACCCAGTGGGCGTGGCTCACACAGCATTATGGGACTTGTGGTGCTTAGTTCTTACCAACAGTGGGTCCTGTGCTGTCCTCAATTAAATCAAACTCCGTTTTGCTCCTGTGGGTTGTGGTGACAATGGGGACTGTTTTCCGCATCCGTTAATTACTTCTTTGGCTTCCATGTCCTTAAGCCACCTCGCCGTTTGACGCTGTAGCAGGGCTGCACATGGGTGCAGCGGGGCCTCTAATGCGGCTAAGGCGGGCCGCTAACATCCAAATCAAACAGTTTGCCTGCTGAAGGGAAGCCCACACACGGAGGTAAGTATTTTGCCTTTATTACACGAAGAATGCAGCAGGAAACAGTGCACATTGCTTCACTAAAAATGTATTTCTTCCGCCCGACGCGTTTCGTGTCAGATAAGCACTTCCTCATGGGCCAAAGTCTTGTTTTGATAAACGGCACAGCATTTTTAAAGCATCCTTTTCAAGTTCATCCCCCGCCACAGTGGGCGTGGCTCACACAGCATTATGGGACTTGTGGTGCCTAGTTCTTACCAACAGTGGGTCCTGTGCTGTCCTCAATTAAATCAAACTCGTTTTTTCCCCAGTGGGTTGTGGTGTCAATGGGGACTGTTTTCCGCATCCGTTAATTACTTCGTTGGCTTCCATGTCCTTAAGCCACCTCGCCGTTTGACGCTGTACCAGGGCTGCACATGGGTGCAGCGGGGCCTCTCCTGCGGCTCAGGCGGGCCGCTAACATCAAAATCAAACAGTTTGCCTGCTAAAGGGAAGCCCACACACGGAGGTAAGTATTTTGCCTTTATTACACGAAGAATGCAGCAGGAAACAGTGCACATTGCTTTACTAAAAATTCATTTCTTCCGCCCGACGCGTTTCGTGTCAGATAAGCACTTCCTCATGGGCCAAAGTCTTGTCTTGATAAACGGCACAGCATTTTTAAAGCATCCTTTTCAAGTTCCTCCCCCGCCCCAGTGGGCGTGGCTCACACAGCATTATGGGACCTGTGGTGCTTAGTTCTTACCAACAGTGGGTCCTGTGCTGTCTTCAATTAAATCAAACTCCGTTTTGCCCCAGTGGGTTGTGGTGTCAATGGGGACTGTTTTCCGCATCCGTTAATTACTTCCTTGGCTTCCATGTCCTTAAGCCTCCTCGTCATTTGACGCTGTAGCAGGGCTGCACATGGGTGCAGCGGGGCCTCTCCTGCGGCTCAGCCGGGCTGCTAACATCCAAATCAAACAGTTTGCCTGCTGAAGGGAAGCCCACACACGGAGGTAAGTATTTTGCCTTTATTACATGAAGAATGCAGCAGGAAACAGTGCACATTGCTTCACTAAAAATTCATTTCTTCCACCGACGCGTTTCGTGTCAGATAAGCACTTACTCATGGGACAAAGTCTTGTCTTGATAAACGGCACAGCATTTTTAAAGCATCCTTTTCAAGTTCATCCCCCGCCCCAGTGGGCGTGGCTCACACAGCATTATGGGACTTGTGGTGCTTAGTTCTTACAAACAGTGGGTCCTGTGCTGTCCTCAAATAAATCAAACTCCGTTTTGCCTCAGTGGGTTGTGGTGTCAATGGGGACTGTTTTCCGCATCCGTTAATTACTTTGTTGGCTTCCATGTCCTTAAGCCACCTCGCCGTTTGACGCTGTAGCAGGGCTGCACATGGGTGCAGCGGGGCCTCTCCGGTCCTGTGCTGTCCTCAATTAAATCAAACTCTGTTTTGCCCCAGTGGGTTGTGGTGTCAATGGGGACTGTTTTCCGCATCCGTTAATTACTTCGTTGGCTTCCATGTCCTTAAGCCACCTTGCCGTTTGACGCTGTAGCAGGGCTGCACTTGGGTGCAGCAGGGCCTCTCCTGCGGCTCAGGCGGGCCACTAACATCCAAATCAAACAGTTTGCCTGCTGAAGGGAAGCCCACACACGGAGGTAAGTATTTTGCCTTTATTACACGAAGAATGGAGCAGGAAACAGTGCACATTGCTTCACTAAAAATTCATTTCTTCCGCCCGACGCGTTTCGTGTCAGATAAGCACTTCCTCATGGGCCAAAGTCTTGTCTTGATAAACGGCACAGCATTTTTAAAGCATCCTTTTCAAGTTCTTCCCCCGCCCCAGTGGACGTGGCTCACACAGCATTATGGGACTTGTGGTGCTTAGTTCTTACCAACAGTGGGTCCTGTGCTGTCCTCAATTAAATCAAACTCCGTTTGCCCCAGTGGGTTGTGGTGTCAATGGGGACTGTTTTCCGCATCCGTTAATTACTTCGTTGGCTTTCATGTCCTTAAGCCACCTCGCCGTTTGACGCTGTAGCAGGGCTGCACATGGGTGCAGCGGGGCCTCTCCTGCGGCTCAGGCGGGCCGCTAACATCCAAATCAAACAGTTTGCCTGCTGAAGGGAAGCCCACACACGGAGGTAAGTATTTTGCCTTTATTACACGAAGAATGCAGCAGGAAACAGTGCACATTGCTTCACTAAAAATTAATTTCTTCCGCCCGACGCGTTTCGAGTCAGATAAGCACCTCCTCATGGGCCAAAGTCTTGTCTTGATAATCGGCACACCTTTTTTAATGCATCCTTTTCAAGTTCATCCCCCGCCCCAGTGGGCGTGGCTCACACAGCATTATGGGACTTGTGGTGCTTAGTTCTTACCAACAAGGGTCCTGCGCTGTCTTCAATTAAATCAAACTCCATTTTGCCCCAGTGGGTTGTGGTGTCAATGGGGACTGTTTTCCGCATCCGTTAATTACTTGCTTGGCTTCCATGTCCTTAAGCCACCTCGCCATTTGACGCTGTAGCAGGGCTGCACATGGGTGCAGCAGGGCCTCTCCTGCGGCTCAGCCGGGCCGCTAACATCCAAATCAAACAGTTTGCCTGCTGAAGGGAAGCCCACACACGGAGGTAAGTATTTTGCCTTTATTACAAGAAGAATGCAGCAGGAAACAGTGCACATTGCTTCACTAAAAATTCATTTCTTGGACCGACGCGTTTCGTGTCAGATAAGCACTTACTCATGGACCAAAGTCTTGTCTTGATAAATGGCACAGCATTTTTAACCACTTGGATGCTAAGGTACATCCACCTCTTTCCATTGACTTTCCATTGAAATCAATGGAAACTCCATGACGAGTTACCCTTGTCATTAGCACTGAAGGGGTTAAAGCATCCTTTTCAAGTTCATCCCCCGCCCCAGTGGGTGTGGCTCACACAGCATTATGGGACTTGTGGTGCTTAGTTCTTACAAACAGTGGGTCCTGTGCTGTCCTCAAATAAATCAAACTCCGTTTTGCCGGGGGAGGAGCCTAGCTCGAGAGCGTAATGGCCGCCTTTTAGCTCGGCTCCGTCGGCCCTCCGGCCAACCTCGAATATCCTGCAATATATCCTGTACTGCGACGATACTTCACTACAGATTTTGGAACTTAACGACCCACTCTTACTCACCGTCTGGTCCGGAGGCTCCTGCGTGCTGTGGGTCCGCAGCTGTGCCCTCGGTGGGATTGGGGCCTCCGGGCGCTCGAGACCGGGACCTCGCCTGTAGGACCCGACCGGCGGTGCTGAGATTGCCGGCCCCGGCCGCGAGAGTGAGCCACTGGTGGGAGCCGTTGTGTGTATGCCCCGGCGATCCTGAACCGGCCCCGATTTGTGGACCGAGCGTCTGGAGGGGGACGAGATGTGTCGGGGGCTGACTGTGTGAAGGGGTCCCTTCGCCTTTGTTCTGTCCGGCAGCCCTGGACCCCGCGCCTGGCTCTCGCTTGTGGGGCCCGCCACTGTTCGGAGGGGGCCCCCCCCCATTGAGCGCCGGCCCGTTCTGTGCCGGTGAGGCCATTGTTGGGAACCTCCGGAGGTCTGTAAAGTCCTACATTTGGGAACTGTTTGGGGGCCCACGGTGGAGTGCGGGGCGGCGAAACTCACAAAATGGCTACCAACAACGTGGGGGGTGATCCGCTCTGCACCGACGAACCTTGCTGGCCGGATTGCGCGGAGGCCTGGGCGTGTGCTCGAGCGCCCACGCTCGGAGATGTCCTGGACGCCTTGATGTCCTTGTACGCTGTCTTGGCCCCCGGTGCTTCTACCTACCCCATGCGGCCCGCCGCCATTTTGGGTCGTCGCTCTTTCATGCACCCCTATCGTCCTGATGCCTCCATTGCTTTGCCCCCTTCGGCTGCGCCAGGAGTTGCTGTCGCTGTTCTTCGGCCGCTTGATGGGCCGGTGGCTTTTGAACCTCCGCTTTCTCACCGCCCGGACTTCGAGGACTTGCACACGACGCGGAGATCTGCGCCTTCCCGGACAATTGGGAACTATGGTGGGCCGCTGTTTGCTCCCGCTTCGATGGATTCGAGCTTTTGTCCTGGTGGGGTACCTTTGCATTGTCGAACTGCGAAACTGGACTCCGGCTTGCTTTTGCTTGCCCTGTCGTTGCTGCTACAATTGACTTGCTTCATTGACTTTTTGTATTCCATTAGTATGGTGGCTCTCCCTACTCTACATCACTGCCGTAACCCTGGTCAACATTACGATTATTCTGTGCTGGGTGGCCCGCTCCATGTTATCCTTTATTGGGTTGGTTTCGTGATTAGGAAGGGCTGGGGGTAAGTTGCAAGACACTGATAGACTGCTGGTTTACCTGTCCGTTGCACTGATGCTTGTACTCTCGACATTGTGAAACGTTAAAATTCCCCCCCCCCTCCCCCCCTTGCGGGTTTTTGCTGTATGTGAAGGTGTAGCATTGATTTGATAATTATTCATTTGCTGGTCGGGGGAGGGTCGTAGCCGAGTGTGTTTGTTCATATCCTCTGGCTCCTCCCTCACATCTTATTTTTGTTTCATATTCCCTTTCCTCCTTCTTTTTGTCTCCTTATTCTACTTTCTTTCTTTACTATATTTCGGGTTTCGGATTAGGGCGACAGGCACGCTGTTTGGAGGGTAGGCCGTAGCCTTCTGCAGGGGTGCGGGGTGGGACGGGTGGGCGGGGTCTTTTAGATGTTTCCTTTTTTGGTTCTATGGCCCTCTTCTATCCCTTTATAGCGGTGCCGCTTCTGTCCTCACTTCTCTGGCATGAGTGGGTTGGGGTCTGTCGCTATACCACTTTTGTCTGTTTCGATGCTCTGTCGCGACTGCCATACCCTTCTTCTCGCCAGCTCTCTACTTTCTTCTGTATTATTAGCCGCGGGATGCCTGGCCCGGGGTGGCGCCCATCTTGCACGATTGTGTTTCTCCTTTTATATTTCTTCTATTTCTTTTTCTTTTTTCATTTTTTTCGTATATTTTAGATCAGACGGGGGGTCGGGTGGTGTTCATTTTGGGTAGGATTTAGCACTCTGTGCTTATGTTGTTTGCTCTGTTTATTGGATTTTGTGTGTACGGCGTTGATATTAATACACAGCCATTGAATGCTCGCATATCCTGTTTTCACTTCCCGATTATATTTCTTAGAGGGCCTGTATCCTCCTACATGGCTTGTTCCACGTAAAACTCGCTTTATTGTATGACACTGGATCCTTTCTCCCTGCTGTAAGACTGTGCCCTCTCACGTCCTGCTATATAGTGGTTAAGTTTGCAAATAAATCCTGCAGTGATATATTGACTGGGTGGGCACTGACTGGCGCGGAATGAAGTATAGTGTTTATGTATCCTGCCTACAATGTTCAACGCACAAATCCTAACTATTGCTGCTCTTTTAGTTGATACTATGTCGTATGGCTCGCCCTTTCGGTTGTCTGGTCTGAATGTATGACACCTCTTTAAATTTAAAAAATGAAACCTACGTTATTCTTCTTATGTCTGCTGCTAATACACCGTAGCGCTCTTATTTTTAGCTTTTCCGCATAGTAAGACGACCTGGAATGTTGTTGATTGTCATAGCGGCCGGCCCGTAGTGGTTGTAGGCAGACGCTGTGTAATATGCATAAGATAAATAAAGGTTTTAAAAAAAAAAACCAAAAAAAAAAACTCCGTTTTGCCCCAGTGGGTTGTGGTGTCAATGGGGACTGTTTTCCGCATCCGTTAATTACTTCGTTGGCTTCCATGTCCTTAAGCCACCTCGCCGTTTGACGCTGAAGCAGGGCTGCACATGGGTGCAGCGGGGCCTCTCCTGCGGCTCAGGCGGGCCGCTAACATCAAAATCAAACAGTTTGCCTGCTGAAGGGAAGCCCACACACGGAGGTAAGTATTTTGCCTTTATCACACGAAGAATGCAGCAGGAAACAGTGCACATTGCTTTACTAAAAATTCATTTCTTCCGCCCGACGCGTTTCGTGTCAGATAAGCACTTCCTGATGGGCCAAAGTCTTGTCTTGATAAACGGCACAGCATTTTTAAAGCATCCTTTTCAAGTTCATCCCCCGACCCAGTGGGCGTGGCTCACACAGCATTATGGGACTTGTGGTGCTTAGTTCTTACCAACAGTGGGTCCTGTGCTGTCCTCAATTAAATCAAACTCCGTTTTGCTCCTGTGGGTTGTGGTGACAATGGGGACTGTTTTCCGCATCCGTTAATTACTTCGTTGGCTTCCATGTCCTTAAGCCACCTCGCCGTTTGACGCTGTAGCAGGGCTGCACATGGGTGCAGCGGGGCCTCTAATGCGGCTAAGGCGGGCTGCTAACATCCAAATCAAACAGTTTGCCTGCTGAAGGGAAGCCCACACACGGAGGTAAGTATTTTGCCTTTATTACACGAAGAATGCAGCAGGAAACAGTGCACATTGCTTCACTAAAAATGTATTTCTTCCGCCCGACGCGTTTCGTGTCAGATAAGCACTTCCTCATGGGCCAAAGTCTTGTTTTGATAAACGGCACAGCATTTTTAAAGCATCCTTTTCAAGTTCATCCCCCGCCACAGTGGGCGTGGCTCACACAGCATTATGGGACTTGTGGTGCCTAGTTCTTACCAACAGTGGGTCCTGTGCTGTCCTCAATTAAGTCAAACTCGTTTTTTCCCCAGTGGGTTGTGGTGTCAATGGGGACTGTTTTCCGCATCCGTTAATTACTTCGTTGGCTTCCATGTCCTTAAGCCACCTCACCGTTTGACGCTGTACCAGGGCTGCACATGGGTGCAGCGGGGCCTCTCCTGCGGCTCAGGCGGGCCGCTAACATCAAAATCAAACAGTTTGCCTGCTGAAGGGAAGCCCACACACGGAGGTAAGTATTTTGCATTTATTACACGAAGAATGCAGCAGGAAACAGTGCACATTGCTTTACTAAAAATTCATTTCTTCCGCCCGACACGTTTCGTGTCAGATAAGCACTTCCTCATGGGCCAAAGTCTTGTCTTGATAAATGGCACAGCATTTTTAAAGCATCCTTTTCAAGTTCATCCCCCGCCCCAGTGGGTGTGGCTCACACAGCATTATAGGACTTGTGGTGCTTAGTTCTTACAAACAGTGGGTCCTGTGCTGTCCTCAAATAAATCAAACTCCGTTTTGCCCCAGTGGGTTGTGGTGTCAATGGGGACTGTTTTCCGCATCCGTTAATTACTTCGTTGGCTTCCATGTCCTTAAGCCACCTCGCAGTTTGACGCTGAAGCAGGGCTGCACATGGGTGCAGCGGGGCCTCTCCTGCGGTTCAGGCGGGCCGCTAACATCAAAATCAAACAGTTTGCCTGCTGAGGGGAAGCCCACACACGGAGGTAAGTATTTTGCCTTTATCACACGAAGAATGCAGCAGGAAACAGTGCACATTGCTTTACTAAAAATTCATTTCTTCCGCCCGACGCGTTTCGTGTCAGATAAGCACTTCCTCATGGGCCAAAGTCTTGTCTTGATAAACGGCACAGCATTTTTAAAGCATCCTTTTCAAGTTCATCCCCCGCCCCAGTGGGCGTGGCTCACACAGCATTATGGGACTTGTGGTGCTTAGTTCTTACAAACAGTGGGTCCTGTGCTGTCCTCAAATAAATCGAACTCCGTTTTGCCCCAGTGGGTTGTGGTGTCAATGGGGACTGTTTTCCGCATCCGTTAATTACTTTGTTGGCTTCCATGTCCTTAAGCCACCTCGCCGTTTGACGCTGTAGCAGGGCTGCACATGGGTGCAGCGGGGCCTCTCCGGTCCTGTGCTGTCCTCAATTAAATCAAACTCTGTTTTGCCCCAGTGGGTTGTGGTGTCAATGGGGACTGTTTTCCGCATCCGTTAATTACTTTGTTGGCTTCCATGTCCTTAAGCCACCTCGCCGTTTGACGCTGTAGCAGGGCTGCACATGGGTGCAGCGGGGCCTCTCCTGCGGCTCAGGCGGGCCGCTAACATCAAAATCAAACAGTTTGCCTGCTGAAGGGAAGCCCACACACGGAGGTAAATATTTTGCCTTTATTACATGAAGAATGCAGCAGGAAACAGTGCACATTGCTTTACTAAAAATTCATTTCTTCCGCCCGACGCGTTTCGTGTCAGATAAGCACTTCCTCATGTGCCAAAGTCTTGTCTTGATAAATGGCACAGCATTTTTAAAGCATCCTTTTCAAGTTCATTCCCCGCCCCAGTGGGCGTGGCTCACACAGCATTATGGGACTTGTGGTGCTTAGTTCTTACCAACAGTGGGTCCTGTGCTGTCTTCAATTAAATCAAACTCCGTTTTGCCCCAGTGGGTTGTGGTGTCAATGGGGACTGTTTTCCGCATCCGTTAATTACTTCCTTGGCTTCCATGTCCTTAAGCCACCTCGCCATTTGACGCTGTAGCAGGGCTGTACATGGGTGCAGCGGGGCCTCTCCTGCGGCTCAGGCGGGCCGCTAACATCCAAATCAAACAGTTTGCCTGCTGAAGGGAAGCCCACACACGGAGGTAAGTATTTTGCCTTTATTACACGAAGAATGCAGCAGGAAACAGTGCACATTGCTTCACTAAAAATTCATTTCTTCCGCCCGACGCGTTTCGTGTCAGATAAGTACTTCCTCATGGGCCAAAGTCTTGTCTTGATAAACAGCACAGCATTTTTAAAGCATCCTTTTCAAGTTCATCCCCCGCCACAGTGGGCGTGGCTCACACAGCATTATGGGACTTGTGGTGCCTAGTTCTTACCAACAGTGGGTCCTGTGCTGTCCTCAATTAAATCAAACTCGTTTTTTCCCCAGTGGGTTGTGGTGTCAATGGGGACTGTTTTCCGCATCTGTTAATTACTTCGTTGGCTTCCATGTCCTTAAGCCACCTCGCCGTTTGACGCTGTACCAGGGCTGCACATGGGTGCAGCGGGGCCTCTCCTGCGGCTCAGGCGGGCTGCTAACATCAAAATCAAACAGTTTGCCTGCTGAAGGAAAGCCCACACACGTAGGTAAGTATTTTGCCTTTATTACATGAAGAATGCAGCAGGAAACAGTGCACATTGCTTTACTAAAAATTCATTTCTTCCGCCCGACGCGTTTCGTGTCAGATAAGCACTTCCTCATGGGCCAAAGTCTTGTCTTGATAAATGGCACAGCATTTTTAAAGCATCCTTTTCAAGTTCATTCCCCGCCCCAGTGGGCGTGGCTCACACAGCATTATGGAACTTGTGGTGCTTAGTTCTTACCAACAGTGGGTCCTGTGCTGTCTTCAATTAAATCAAACTCCGTTTTGCCCCAGTGGGTTGTGATGTCAATGGGGACTGTTTTCCGCATCCGTTAATTACTTCCTTGGCTTCCATGTCCTTAAGCCACCTCGCCATTTGACGCTGTAGCAGTGCTGCACATGGGTGCAGCGGGGCCTCTCCTGCGGCTCAGGCGGGCCGCTAACATCCAAATCAAACAGTTTGCCTGCTGAAGGGAAGCCCACACACGGAGGTAAGTATTTTGCCTTTATTAGACGAAGAAAGCAGCAGGAAACAGTGCACATTGCTTCACTAAAAAGTCATTTCTTCCTCCCGACGCGTTTCGAGTCAGATAAGCACTTCCTCATGGGCCAAAGTCTTGTCTTGATAAACGGCACAGCATTTTTAAAGCATCCTTTTAAAGTTCATCCCCCGCCCCAGTGGGCGTGGCTCACACAGCATTATGGGACTTGTGGTGCTTAGTTCTTACCAACAGTGGGTCCTGTGCTGTCTTCAATTAAATCAAACTCCGTTTTGCCCCAGTGGGTTGTGGTGACAATGGGGACTGTTTTCCGCATCCGTTAATTACTTCCTTGGCTTCCATGTCCTTAAGCCACCTCGCCATTCGACGCTGTAGCAGGGCTGCACATGGGTGCAGCGGGGCCTCTCCTGCGGCTCAGGCGGGCCACTAACATCCAAATCAAACAGTTTGCCTGCTGAAGGGAAGCCCACACACGGAGGTAAGTATTTTGCCTTTATTACACGAAGAATGCAGCAGGAAACAGTGCACATTGCTTCACTAAAAATTCATTTCTTCCGCCCGACGCGTTTCGTGTCAGATAAGCACTTCCTCATGGGCCAAAGTCTTGTCTTGATAAACGGCACAGCATTTTTAAAGCATCGTTTTCAAGTTCATCCCCCGCCCCAGTGGGCGTGGCTCACACAGCATTATGGGACTTGTGGTGCTTAGTTCTTACCAACAGTGGGTCCTGTGCTGTCTTCAATTAAATCAAACTCCGTTTTGCCCCAGTGGGTTGTGGTGTCAACGGGGACTGTTTTCCGCATCCGTTAATTACTTTCTTGGCTTCCATGTCCTTAAGCCACCTCGCCATTTGATGCTGTAGCAGGGCTGCACATGGGTGCAGCGGGGCCTCTCCTGCGGCTCAAGCGGGCCACTAACATCCAAATCAAACAGTTTGCCTGCTGAAGGGAAGCCCACACACGGAGGTAAGTATTTTGCCTTTATTACACGAAGAATGCAGCAGGAAACAGTGCACATTGCTTCACTAAAAATTCATTTCTTCCGCCCGACGCGATTCGTGTCAGATAAAGACTTCCTCATGGGCCAAAGTCTTGTCTTGATAAACGGCACAGCATTTTTAAAGCATCCTTTTCAAGTTCATCCCTCGCCCCAGTTTGCCTGGCTCACACAGCATTATGGGACTTGTAGTGCTTAGTTCTTACCAACCGTGGGTCCTGTGCTGTCCTCAATTAAAACAAACTCCGTTTTGCCCCAGTGGGTTGTGGTGTCAATGGGGACTGTTTTCCGCATCCATTAATTACTTCGTTGGCTTCCATGTCCTTAGGCCACCTCGCCGTTTGACGCTGTAGCAGGGCTGCACATGGGTGCAGCGGGGTCTCTCCTGCGGCTTAGGCGGGCCACTAACGTCCAAATCAAACAATTTCCCTGCTGAATGGAAGCCCACACACGGAGGTAAGTATTTTGCCTTTATTACACGAAGAATGCAGCAGGAAACAGTGCACATTGCTTCACTAAAAATTAATTTCTTCCGCCCGACGCGTTTCGTGTCAGATAAGCACTTCCTCATGGGCCAAAGTCTTGTCTTGATAAACGGCACAGCATTTTTAAAGCATCCTTTTCAAGTTCATCCCCCGCCCCAGTGGGCGTGGCTCACACAGCATTATGGGACTTGTGGTGCTTAGTTCTTACCAACAGTGGGTCCTGTGCTGTCCTCAATTAAATCAAACTCCGTTTTGCCCCAGTGGGTTGTGGTGACAATGGGGACTGTTTTCCGCATCCGTTAATTACTTCGTTGGCTTCCATGTCCTTAAGCCACCTCGCCGTTTGACGCTGTAGCAGGGCTGCACATGGGTGCAGCGGGGCCTCTAATGCGGCTAAGGCGGGCCGCTAACATCCAAATCAAACAGTTTGCCTGCTGAAGGGAAGCCCACACACGGAGATAAGTATTTTGCCTTTATTACACGAAGAATGCAGCAGGAAACAGTGCACATTGCTTCACTAAAAATTAATTTCTTCCGCCCGACGCGTTTCGTGTCAGATAAGCACTTCCTCATGGGCCAAAGTCTTGTCTTGATAAACGGCACAGCATTTTTAAAGCATCCTTTTCAAGTTCATCCCCCGCCACAGTGGGCGTGGCTCACACAGCATTATGGGACTTGTGGTGCTTAGTTCTTACCAACAGTGGGTCCTGTGCTGTCCTCAAATAAATCAAACTCCGTTTTGCCCCAGTGGGTTGTGGTGTCAATGGGGACTGTTTTCCGCATCCGTTAATTACTTCGTTGGCTTCCATGTCCTTAAGCCACCTTGCCGTTTGACGCTGTAGCAGGGCTGCACATGGGTGCAGCGGGGACTCTCCGGTCCTGTGCTGTCCTCAATTAAATCAAACTCCGTTTTGCCCCAGTGGGTTGTGGTGTCAATGGGGACTGTTTTCCGCATCCGTTAATTACTTCGTTGGCTTCCATGTCCTTAGGCCACCTCGCTGTTTGACGCTGTAGCAAGGCTGCACATGGGTGCAGCGCGGCCTCTCCTGCAGCTTAGGCGGGCCACTAACGTCCAAATCAAACAGTTTGCCTGCTGAATGGAAGCCCACACACGGAGGTAAGTATTTTGCCTTTATTACACGAAGAATGCACCTGGAAACAGTGCACATTGCTTCACTAAAAATTAATTTCTTCCGCCCGACGCTTTTCGTGTCAGATAAGCACTTCCTCATGGGCCAAAGTCTTGTCTTGATAAACGGCACAGCATTTTTAAAGCATCCTTTTCAAGTTCATCCCCCGCCCCAGTGGGCATGGCTCACACAGCATTATGGGACTTGTGGTGCTTAGTTCTTACCAACAGTGGGTCCTGTGCTGTCCTCAATTAAATCAAACTCCGTTTTGCCCCAGTGGGTTGTGGTGACAATGAGGACTGTTTTCCGCATCCGTTAATTACTTCGTTGGCTTCCATTTCCTTAAGCCACCTCACCGTTTGACGCTGTAGCAGGGCTGCACATGGGTGCAGCGGGGCCTCTAATGCGGCTAAGGTGGGCCGCTAACATCCAAATCAAACAGTTTGCCTGCTGAAGGGAAGCCCACACACGGAGGTAAGTATTTTGCCTTTATTACACGATGAATGCAGCAGGAAACAGTGCACATTGCTTCACTAAAAATTAATTTCTTCCGCCCGACGCGTTTCGTGTCAGATAAGCACTTCCTCATGGGCCAAAGTCTTGTCTTGATAAACGGCACAGCATTTTTAAAGCATCCTTTTCAAGTTCATCCCCCGCCCCAGTGGGCGTGGCTCACACAGCATTATGGGACTTGTGGTGCTTAGTTCTTACAAACAGTGGGTCCTGTGCTGTCCTCAAATAAATCAAACTCCGTTTTGCCCCAGTGGGTTGTGGTGTCAATGGGGACTGTTTTCCGCATCCGTTAATTACTTCGTTGGCTACCATGTCCTTAAGCCACCTCGCCGTTTGACGCTGTAGCAGGGCTGCACATGGGTGCAGCGGGGCCTCTCCGGTCCTGTGCTGTCCTCAATTAAATCAAACTCCGTTTTGCCCCAGTGGGTTGTGGTGTCAATGGGGACTGTTTTCCGCATCCGTTAATTACTTCGTTGGCTTCCATGTCCTTAGGCCAAATCGCCGTTTGACGCTGTAGCAGGGCTGCACATGGGTGCAGCGGGGCCTCTAATGCGGCTAAGGCGGGCCGCTAACATCCAAATCAAACAGTTTGCCTGCTGAAGGAAAGCCCACACACGGAGGTAAGTATTTTGCCTTTATTACACGAAGAATGCAGCAGGAAACAGTGCACATTGCTTCACTAAAAATTAATTTCTTCCGCCAGACGCGTTTCGTGTCAGATAAGCACTTCCTCATGGGCCAAAGTCTTGTCTTGATAAACGGCACAGCATTTTTAAAGCATCCTTTTCAAGTTCATCCCCCGCCACAGTGGGCGTGGCTTACACAGCATTATGGGACTTGTCGTGCTTAGTTCTTACCAACAGTGGGTCCTGTGCTGTCCTCAATTAAATCAAACTCGTTTTTTCCCCAGTGGGTTGTGGTGTCAATGGGGACTGTTTTCCGCATCCGTTAATTACTTCGTTGGCTTCCATGTCCTTAAGCCACCTCGCCGTTTGACGCTGTAGCAGGGCTGCACATGGGTGCAGCGGGGCCTCTCCTGCGGCTCAGGCGGGCCGCTAACATCAAAATCAAACAGTTTGCCTGCTGAAGGGAAGCCCACACACGGAGGTAAGTATTTTGCCTTTATTACACGAAGAATGCAGCAGGAAACAGTGCACATTGCTTCACTAAAAATTAATTTCTTCCGCCAGACGCGTTTCGTGTCAGATAAGCACTTCCTCATGGGCCAAAGTCTTGTCTTGATAAACGGCACAGCATTTTTAAAGCATCCTTTTCAAGTTCATCCCCCGCCCCAGTTTGCCTGGCTCACACAGCATTATGGGACTTGTAGTGCTTAGTTCTTACCAACCGTGGGTCCTGTGCTGTCCTCAATTAAAACAAACTCCGTTTTGCCCCAGTGGGTTGTGGTGTCAATGGGGACTGTTTTCCGCATCCATTAATTACTTCGTTGGCTTCCATGTCCTTAGGCCACCTCGCCGTTTGACGCTGTAGCAGGGCTGCACATGGGTGCAGCGGGGCCTCTCCTGCGGCTCAGGCGGGCCACTAACATCCAAATCAAACAGTTTGCCTGCTGAAGGGAAGCCCACACACGGAGGTAAGTATTTTGCCTTTATTACACGAAGAATGCAGCAGGAAACAGTGCACATTGCTTCACTAAAAATTAATTTCTTCCGCCCGACGCGTTTCGTGTCAGATAAGCACTTCCTCATGGGCCAAAGTCTTGTCTTGATAAACGGCACAGCATTTTTAAAGCATCCTTTTCAAGTTCATCCCCCGCCCCAGTGGGCGTGGCTCACACAGCATTATGGGACTTGTGGTGCTTAGTTCTTACCAACAGTGGGTCCTGTGCTGTCCTCAATTAAATCAAACTCCGTTTTGCCCCAGTGGGTTGTGGTGACAATGGGGACTGTTTTCCGCATCAGTTAATTACTTCGTTGGCTTCCATGTCCTTAAGCCACCTCACCGTTTGACGCTGTAGGAGGGCTGCACATGGGTGCAGCGGGGCCTCTAATGCGGCTAAGGCGGGCCGCTAACATCCAAATCAAACAGTTTGCCTGCTGAAGGAAAGCCCACACACGGAGGTAAGTATTTTGCCTTTATTACACGAAGAATGCAGCAGGAAACAGTGCACATTGCTTCACTAAAAATTAATTTCTTCCGCCAGACGCGTTTCGTGTCAGATAAGCACTTCCTCATGGGCCAAAGTCTTGTCTTGATAAACGGCACAGCATTTTTAAAGCATCCTTTTCAAGTTCATCCCCCGCCACAGTGGACGTGGCTTACACAGCATTATGGGACTTGTGGTGCTAAGTTCTTACCAACAGTGGGTCCTGTGCTGTCCTCAATTAAATCAAACTCGTTTTTTCCCCAGTGGGTTGTGGTGTCAATGGGGACTGTTTTCCGCATCCGTTAATTACTTCGTTGGCTTCCATGTCCTTAAGCCACCTCGCCGTTTGACGCTGTAGCAGGGCTGCACATGGGTGCAGCGGGGCCTCTCCTGCGGCTCAGGCGGGCCGCTAACATCAAAATCAAACAGTTTGCCTGCTGAAGGGAAGCCCACACACGGAGGTAAGTATTTTGCCTTTATTACACAAAGAATGCAGCAGGAAACAGTGCACATTGCTTCACTAAAAATTCATTTCTTCCGCCCGACGCGATTCGTGTCAGATAAAGACTTCCTCATGGGCTAAAGTCTTGTCTTGATAAACGGCACAGCATTTTTAAAGCATCCTTTTCAAGTTCATCCCCCGCCCCAGTTTGCCTGGCTCACACAGCATTATGGGACTTGTAGTGCTTAGTTCTTACCAACCGTGGGTCCTGTGCTGTCCTCAATTAAAACAAACTCCGTTTTGCCCCAGTGGGTTGTGGTGTTAATGGGGACTGTTTTCCGCATCCATTAATTACTTCGTTGGCTTCCATGTCCTTAGGCCACCTCGCCGTTTGACGCTGTAGCAGGGCTGCACATGGGTGCAGCGGGGCCTCTCCTGCGGCTCAGGCGGGCCACTAACATCCAAATCAAACAGTTTGCCTGCTGAAGGGAAGCCCACACACGGAGGTAAGTATTTTGCCTTTATTACACGAAGAATGCAGCAGGAAACAGTGCACATTGCTTCACTAAAAATTAATTTCTTCCGCCCGACGCGTTTCGTGTCAGATAAGCACTTCCTCATGGGCCAAAGTCTTGTCTTGATAAACGACACAGCATTTTTAAAGCATCCTTTTCAAGTTCATTCCCCTGCCACAGTTGGCGTGGCTCACACAGCATTATGGGACTTGTGGTGCTTAGTTCTTACCAACAGTGGGTCCTGTGCTGTCCTCAAATAAATCAAACTCCGTTTTGCCCCAGTGGGTTGTGGTGTCAATGGGGACTGTTTTCCGCATCCGTTAATTACTTCGTTGGCTTCTATGTCCTTAAGCCACCTCGCCGTTTGACGCTGTAGCAGGGCTGCACATGGGTGCAGCGGGGCCTCTCCGGTCCTGTGCTGTCCTCAATTAAATCAAACTCTGTTTTGCCCCAGTGGGTTGTGGTGTCAATGGGGACTGTTTTCCGCATCCGTTAATTACTTCGTTGGCTTCCATGTCCTTAGGCCACCTCGCTGTTTGACGCTGTAGCAAGGCTGCACATGGGTGCAGCGCGGCCTCTCCTGCGGGTTAGGCGGGCCACTAACGTCCAAATCAAACAGTTTGCCTGCTGAATGGAAGCCCACACACGGAGGTAAGTATTTTGCCTTTATTACACGAAGAATGCACCTGGAAACAGTGCACATTGCTTCACTACAAATTAATGTCTTCCGCCCGACGCGTTTCGTGTCAGATAAGCACTTCCTCATGGGCCAAAGTCTTGTCTTGATAAACGGCACAGCATTTTTAAAGCATCCTTTTCAAGTTCATCCCCCGCCCCAGTGGGCGTGGCTCACACAGCATTATGGGACTTGTGGTGCTTAGTTCTTACCAACAGTGGGTCCTGTGCTGTCTTCAATTAAATCAAACTCCGTTTTGCCCCAGTGGGTTGTGGTGTCAATGGGGACTGTTTTCCGCATCCATTAATTACTTCCTTGGCTTCCATGTCCTTAAGCCACCTCGCCATTCGACGCTGTAGCAGGGCTGCACATGGGTGCAGCGGGGCCTCTCCTGCGGCTCAGGCGGGCCACTAACATCCAAATCAAACAGTTTGCCTGCTGAAGGGAAGCCCACACACGGAGGTAAGTATTTTGCCTTTATTACACGAAGAATGCAGCAGGAAACAGTGCACATTGCTTCACTAAAAATTCATTTCTTCCGCCCGACGCGTTTCGTGTCAGATAAGCACTTCCTCATGGGCCAAAGTCTTGTCTTGGTAAACGGCACAGCATTTTTAAAGCATCCTTTTCAAGTTCATCCCCCGCCCCAGTGGGCGTGGCTCACACAACATTATGGGACTTGTGGTGCTTAGTTCTTACCAACAGTGGGTCCTGTGCAGTCCTCAATTAAATCAAACTCGTTTTTTCCCCAGTGGGTTGTGGTGTCAATGGGGACTGTTTTCCGCATCCGTTAATTACTTCGTTGGCTTCCATGTCCTTAAGCCACCTCGCCGTTTGACGCTGTAGCAGGGCTGCACATGGGTGCAGCGGGGCCTCTCCTGCGGCTCAGGCGGGCCGCTAACATCAAAATCAAACAGTTTGCCTGCTGAAGGGAAGCCCACACACGGAGGTAAGTATTTTGCCTTTATTACACGAAGAATGCAGCAGGAAACAGTGCACATTGCTTCACTAATAATTCATTTCTTCCGCCCGACGCGATTCGTGTCAGATAAAGACTTCCTCATGGGCCAAAGTCTTGTCTTGATAAACGGCACAGCATTTTTAAAGCATCCTTTTCAAGTTCATCCCTCGCCCCAGTTTGCCTGGCTCACACAGCATTATGGGACTTGTAGTGCTTAGTTCTTACCAACCGTGGGTCCTGTGCTGTCCTCAATTAAAACAAACTCCGTTTTGCCCCAGTGGGTTGTGGTGTCAATGGGGACTGTTTTCCGCATCCATTAATTACTTCGTTGGCTTCCATGTCCTTAGGCCACCTCGCCGTTTGACGCTGTAGCAGGGCTGCACATGGGTGCAGCGGGGCCTCTCCTGCGGCTTAGGCGGGCCACTAACGTCCAAATCAAACAATTTCCCTGCTGAATGGAAGCCCACACACGGAGGTAAGTATTTTGCCTTTATTACACGAAGAATGCAGCAGGAAACAGTGCACATTGCTTCACTAAAAATTAATTTCTTCCGCCCGACGCGTTTCGTGTCAGATAAGCACTTCCTCATGGGCCAAAGTCTTGTCTTGATAAACGGCACAGCATTTTTAAAGCATCCTTTTCAAGTTCATCCCCCGCCCCAGTGGGCGTGGCTCACACAGCATTATGGGACTTGTGGTGCTTAGTTCTTACCAACAGTGGGTCCTGTGCTGTCCTCAATTAAATCAAACTCTGTTTTGCCCCAGTGGGTTGTGGTGACAATGGGGACTGTTTTCCTCATCCGTTAATTACTTCGTTGGCTTCCATGTCCTTAAGCCACCTCGCCGTTTGACGCTGTAGCAGGGCTGCACATGGGTGCAGCGGGGCCTCTAATGCGGCTAAGGCGGGCCGCTAACATCCAAATCAAACAGTTTGCCTGCTGAAGGGAAGCCCACACACGGAGGTAAGTATTTTGCCTTTATTACACGAAGAATGCAGCAGGAAACAGTGCACATTGCTTCACTAAAAATTAATTTCTTCCGCCCGACGCGTTTCGTGTCAGATAAGCACTTCCTCATGGGCCAAAGTCTTGTCTTGATAAACGGCACAGCATTTTTAAAGCATCCTTTTCAAGTTCATCCCCCGCCACAGTGGGCGTGGCTCACACAGCATTATGGGACTTGTGGTGCTTAGTTCTTACCAACAGTGGGTCCTGTGCTGTCCTCAAATAAATCAAACTCCGTTTTGCCCAAGTGGGTTGTGGTGTCAATGGGGACTGTTTTCCGCATCCGTTAATTACTTCGTTGGCTTCCATGTCCTTAAGCCACCTCGCCGTTTGACGCTGTAGCAGGGCTGCACATGGGTGCAGCGGGGCCTCTCCGGTCCTGTGCTGTCCTCAATTAAATCAAACTCCGTTTTGCCCCAGTGGGTTGTGGTGTCAATGGGGACTGTTTTCCGCATCCGTTAATTACTTCGTTGGCTTCCATGTCCTTAGGCCACCTCGCTGTTTGACGCTGTAGCAAGGCTGCACATGGGTGCAGCGCGGCCTCTCCTGCGGCTTAGGCGGGCCACTAACGTCCAAATCAAACAGTTTGCCTGCTGAATGGAAGCCCACACACGGAGGTAAGTATTTTTCCTTTATTACACGAAGAATGCACCTGGAAACAGTGCACATTGCTTCACTAAAAATTAATTTCTTCCGCCCGACGCTTTTCGTGTCAGATAAGCACTTCCTCATGGGCCAAAGTCTTGTCTTGATAAACGGCACAGCATTTTTAAAGCATCCTTTTCAAGTTCATTCCCCGCCCCAGTGGGCGTGGCTCACACAGCATTATGGGACTTGTGGTGCTTAGTTCTTACCAACAGTGGGTCCTGTGCTGTCTTCAATTAAATCAAACTCCGTTTTGCCCCAGTGGGTTGTGGTGTCAATGGGGACTGTTTTCCGCATCCGTTAATTACTTCCTTGGCTTCCATGTCCTTAAGCCACCTCGCCATTTGACGCTGTAGCAGGGCTGCACATGGGTGCAGCGGGGCCTCTCCTGCGGCTCAGGCGGGCCGCTAACATCCAAATCAAACAGTTTGCCTGCTGAAGGGAAGCCCACACACGGAGGTAAGTATTTTGCCTTTATTACACGAAGAATGCAGCAGGAAACAGTGCACATTGCTTCACTAAAAATTCATTTCTTCCGCCCGACGCGTTTCGTGTCAGATAAGTACTTCCTCATGGGCCAAAGTCTTGTCTTGATAAACGGCACAGCATTTTTAAAGCATCCTTTTCAAGTTCATCCCCCGCCCCAGTGGGCGTGGCTCACACAGCATTATGGGACTTGTGGTGCTTAGTTCTTACCAACAGTGGGTCCTGTGCTGTCTTCAATTAAATCAAACTCCGTTTTGCCCCAGTGGGTTGTGGTGTCAATGGGGACTGTTTTCCGCATCTGTTAATTACTTCCTTGGCTTCCATGTCCTTAAGCCACCTCGCCGTTTGACGCTGTAGCAGGGCTGCACATGGGTGCAGCGGGGCCTCTCCTGCGGCTCAGGCGGGCCACTAACATCCAAATCAAACAGTTTGCCTGCTGAAGGGAAGCCCACACACGGAGGTAAGTATTTTGCCTTTATTACACGAAGAATGCAGCAGGAAACAGTGCACATTGCTTCACTAAAAATTAATTTCTTCCGCCCGACGCGTTTCGTGTCAGATAAGCACTTCCTCATGGGCCAAAGTCTTGTCTTGATAAACGGCACAGCATTTTTAAAGCATCCTTTTCAAGTTCATCCCCCGCCCCAGTGGGCGTGGCTCACACAGCATTATGGGACTTGTGGTGCTTAGTTCTTACCAACAGTGGGTCCTGTGCTGTCCTCAATTAAATCAAACTCCGTTTTGCCCCAGTGGGTTGTGGTGACAATGGGGACTGTTTTCCGCATCAGTTAATTACTTCGTTGGCTTCCATGTCCTTAAGCCACCTCACCGTTTGACGCTGTAGGAGGGCTGCACATGGGTGCAGCGGGGCCTCTAATGCGGCTAAGGCGGGCCGCTAACATCCAAATCAAACAGTTTGCCTGCTGAAGGAAAGCCCACACACGGAGGTAAGTATTTTGCCTTTATTACACGAAGAATGCAGCAGGAAACAGTGCACATTGCTTCACTAAAAATTAATTTCTTCCGCCAGACGCGTTTCGTGTCAGATAAGCACTTCCTCATGGGCCAAAGTCTTGTCTTGATAAACGGCACAGCATTTTTAAAGCATCCTTTTCAAGTTCATCCCCCGCCACAGTGGACGTGGCTTACACAGCATTATGGGACTTGTGGTGCTAAGTTCTTACCAACAGTGGGTCCTGTGCTGTCCTCAATTAAATCAAACTCGTTTTTTCCCCAGTGGGTTGTGGTGTCAATGGGGACTGTTTTCCGCATCCGTTAATTACTTCGTTGGCTTCCATGTCCTTAAGCCACCTCGCCGTTTGACGCTGTAGCAGGGCTGCACATGGGTGCAGCGGGGCCTCTCCTGCGGCTCAGGCGGGCCGCTAACATCAAAATCAAACAGTTTGCCTGCTGAAGGGAAGCCCACACACGGAGGTAAGTATTTTGCCTTTATTACACAAAGAATGCAGCAGGAAACAGTGCACATTGCTTCACTAAAAATTCATTTCTTCCGCCCGACGCGATTCGTGTCAGATAAAGACTTCCTCATGGGCTAAAGTCTTGTCTTGATAAACGGCACAGCATTTTTAAAGCATCCTTTTCAAGTTCATCCCCCGCCCCAGTTTGCCTGGCTCACACAGCATTATGGGACTTGTAGTGCTTAGTTCTTACCAACCGTGGGTCCTGTGCTGTCCTCAATTAAAACAAACTCCGTTTTGCCCCAGTGGGTTGTGGTGTCAATGGGGACTGTTTTCCGCATCCATTAATTACTTCGTTGGCTTCCATGTCCTTAGGCCACCTCGCCGTTTGACGCTGTAGCAGGGCTGCACATGGGTGCAGCGGGGCCTCTCCTGCGGCTCAGGCGGGCCACTAACATCCAAATCAAACAGTTTGCCTGCTGAAGGGAAGCCCACACACGGAGGTAAGTATTTTGCCTTTATTACACGAAGAATGCAGCAGGAAACAGTGCACATTGCTTCACTAAAAATTAATTTCTTCCGCCCGACGCGTTTCGTGTCAGATAAGCACTTCCTCATGGGCCAAAGTCTTGTCTTGATAAACGGCACAGCATTTTTAAAGCATCCTTTTCAAGTTCATTCCCCTGCCACAGTTGGCGTGGCTCACACAGCATTATGGGACTTGTGGTGCTTAGTTCTTACCAACAGTGGGTCCTGTGCTGTCCTCAAATAAATCAAACTCCGTTTTGCCCCAGTGGGTTGTGGTGTCAATGGGGACTGTTTTCCGCATCCGTTAATTACTTCGTTGGCTTCCATGTCCTTAAGCCACCTCGCCGTTTGACGCTGTAGCAGGGCTGCACATGGGTGCAGCGGGGCCTCTCCGGTCCTGTGCTGTCCTCAATTAAATCAAACTCTGTTTTGCCCCAGTGGGTTGTGGTGTCAATGGGGACTGTTTTCCGCATCCGTTAATTACTTCGTTGGCTTCCATGTCCTTAGGCCACCTCGCTGTTTGACGCTGTAGCAAGGCTGCACATGGGTGCAGCGCGGCCTCTCCTGCGGGTTAGGCGGGCCACTAACGTCCAAATCAAACAGTTTGCCTGCTGAATGGAAGCCCACACACGGAGGTAAGTATTTTGCCTTTATTACACGAAGAATGCACCTGGAAACAGTGCACATTGCTTCACTACAAATTAATGTCTTCCGCCCGACGCGTTTCGTGTCAGATAAGCACTTCCTCATGGGCCAAAGTCTTGTCTTGATAAACGGCACAGCATTTTTAAAGCATCCTTTTCAAGTTCATCCCCCGCCCCAGTGGGCGTGGCTCACACAGCATTATGGGACTTGTGGTGCTTAGTTCTTACCAACAGTGGGTCCTGTGCTGTCTTCAATTAAATCAAACTCCGTTTTGCCCCAGTGGGTTGTGGTGTCAATGGGGACTGTTTTCCGCATCCATTAATTACTTCCTTGGCTTCCATGTCCTTAAGCCACCTCGCCATTCGACGCTGTAGCAGGGCTGCACATGGGTGCAGCGGGGCCTCTCCTGCGGCTCAGGCGGGCCACTAACATCCAAATCAAACAGTTTGCCTGCTGAAGGGAAGCCCACACACGGAGGTAAGTATTTTGCCTTTATTACACGAAGAATGCAGCAGGAAACAGTGCACATTGCTTCACTAAAAATTCATTTCTTCCGCCCGACGCGTTTCGTGTCAGATAAGCACTTCCTCATGGGCCAAAGTCTTGTCTTGGTAAACGGCACAGCATTTTTAAAGCATCCTTTTCAAGTTCATCCCCCGCCCCAGTGGGCGTGGCTCACACAACATTATGGGACTTGTGGTGCTTAGTTCTTACCAACAGTGGGTCCTGTGCTGTCCTCAATTAAATCAAACTCGTTTTTTCCCAAGTGGGTTGTGGTGTCAATGGGGACTGTTTTCCGCATCCGTTAATTACTTCGTTGGCTTCCATGTCCTTAAGCCACCTCGCCGTTTGACGCTGTAGCAGGGCTGCACATGGGTGCAGCGGGGCCTCTCCTGCGGCTCAGGCGGGCCGCTAACATCAAAATCAAACAGTTTGCCTGCTGAAGGGAAGCCCACACACGGAGGTAAGTATTTTGCCTTTATTACACGAAGAATGCAGCAGGAAACAGTGCACATTGCTTCACTAATAATTCATTTCTTCCGCCCGACGCGATTCGTGTCAGATAAAGACTTCCTCATGGGCCAAAGTCTTGTCTTGATAAACGGCACAGCATTTTTAAAGCATCCTTTTCAAGTTCATCCCTCGCCCCAGTTTGCCTGGCTCACACAGCATTATGGGACTTGTAGTGCTTAGTTCTTACCAACCGTGGGTCCTGTGCTGTCCTCAATTAAAACAAACTCCGTTTTGCCCCAGTGGGTTGTGGTGTCAATGGGGACTGTTTTCCGCATCCATTAATTACTTCGTTGGCTTCCATGTCCTTAGGCCACCTCGCCGTTTGACGCTGTAGCAGGGCTGCACATGGGTGCAGCGGGGCCTCTCCTGCGGCTTAGGCGGGCCACTAACGTCCAAATCAAACAATTTCCCTGCTGAATGGAAGCCCACACACGGAGGTAAGTATTTTGCCTTTATTACACGAAGAATGCAGCAGGAAACAGTGCACATTGCTTCACTAAAAATTAATTTCTTCCGCCCGACGCGTTTCGTGTCAGATAAGCACTTCCTCATGGGCCAAAGTCTTGTCTTGATAAACGGCACAGCATTTTTAAAGCATCCTTTTCAAGTTCATCCCCCGCCCCAGTGGGCGTGGCTCACACAGCATTATGGGACTTGTGGTGCTTAGTTCTTACCAACAGTGGGTCCTGTGCTGTCCTCAATTAAATCAAACTCTGTTTTGCCCCAGTGGGTTGTGGTGACAATGGGGACTGTTTTCCTCATCCGTTAATTACTTCGTTGGCTTCCATGTCCTTAAGCCACCTCGCCGTTTGACGCTGTAGCAGGGCTGCACATGGGTGCAGCGGGGCCTCTAATGCGGCTAAGGCGGGCCGCTAACATCCAAATCAAACAGTTTGCCTGCTGAAGGGAAGCCCACACACGGAGGTAAGTATTTTGCCTTTATTACACGAAGAATGCAGCAGGAAACAGTGCACATTGCTTCACTAAAAATTAATTTCTTCCGCCCGACGCGTTTCGTGTCAGATAAGCACTTCCTCATGGGCCAAAGTCTTGTCTTGATAAACGGCACAGCATTTTTAAAGCATCCTTTTCAAGTTCATCCCCCGCCACAGTGGGCGTGGCTCACACAGCATTATGGGACTTGTGGTGCTTAGTTCTTACCAACAGTGGGTCCTGTGCTGTCCTCAAATAAATCAAACTCCGTTTTGCCCAAGTGGGTTGTGGTGTCAATGGAGACTGTTTTCCGCATCCGTTAATTACTTCGTTGGCTTCCATGTCCTTAAGCCACCTCGCCGTTTGACGCTGTAGCAGGGCTGCACATGGGTGCAGCGGGGCCTCTCCGGTCCTGTGCTGTCCTCAATTAAATCAAACTCCGTTTTGCCCCAGTGGGTTGTGGTGTCAATGGGGACTGTTTTCCGCATCCGTTAATTACTTCGTTGGCTTCCATGTCCTTAGGCCACCTCGCTGTTTGACGCTGTAGCAAGGCTGCACATGGGTGCAGCGCGGCCTCTCCTGCGGCTTAGGCGGGCCACTAACGTCCAAATCAAACAGTTTGCCTGCTGAATGGAAGCCCACACACGGAGGTAAGTATTTTTCCTTTATTACACGAAGAATGCACCTGGAAACAGTGCACATTGCTTCACTAAAAATTAATTTCTTCCGCCCGACGCTTTTCGTGTCAGATAAGCACTTCCTCATGGGCCAAAGTCTTGTCTTGATAAACGGCACAGCATTTTTAAAGCATCCTTTTCAAGTTCATTCCCCGCCCCAGTGGGCGTGGCTCACACAGCATTATGGGACTTGTGGTGCTTAGTTCTTACCAACAGTGGGTCCTGTGCTGTCTTCAATTAAATCAAACTCCGTTTTGCCCCAGTGGGTTGTGGTGTCAATGGGGACTGTTTTCCGCATCCGTTAATTACTTCCTTGGCTTCCATGTCCTTAAGCCACCTCGCCATTTGACGCTGTAGCAGGGCTGCACATGGGTGCAGCGGGGCCTCTCCTGCGGCTCAGGCGGGCCGCTAACATCCAAATCAAACAGTTTGCCTGCTGAAGGGAAGCCCACACACGGAGGTAAGTATTTTGCCTTTATTACACGAAGAATGCAGCAGGAAACAGTGCACATTGCTTCACTAAAAATTCATTTCTTCCGCCCGACGCGTTTCGTGTCAGATAAGTACTTCCTCATGGGCCAAAGTCTTGTCTTGATAAACGGCACAGCATTTTTAAAGCATCCTTTTCAAGTTCATCCCCCGCCCCAGTGGGCGTGGCTCACACAGCATTATGGGACTTGTGGTGCTTAGTTCTTACCAACAGTGGGTCCTGTGCTGTCTTCAATTAAATCAAACTCCGTTTTGCCCCAGTGGGTTGTGGTGTCAATGGGGACTGTTTTCCGCATCTGTTAATTACTTCCTTGGCTTCCATGTCCTTAAGCCACCTCGCCATTTGACGCTGTAGCAGGGCTGCACATGGGTGCAGCGGGGCCTCTCCTGCGGCTCAGGCGGGCCACTAACATCCAAATGAAACAGTTTGCCTGCTGAAGGGAAGCCCACACACGGAGGTAAGTATTTTGCCTTTATTACACGAAGAATGCAGCAGGAAACAGTGCACATTGCTTCACTAAAAATTCATTTCTTCCGCCCGACGCGATTCGTGTCAGATAAAGACTTCCTCATGGGCCAAAGTCTTGTCTTGATAAACAGCACAGCATTTTTAAAGCATCCTTTTCAAGTTCATCCCCCGCCACAGTGGGCGTGGCTCACACAGCATTATGGGACTTGTGGTGCCTAGTTCTTACCAACAGTGGGTCCTGTGCTGTCCTCAATTAAATCAAACTCGTTTTTTCCCCAGTGGGTTGTGGTGTCAATGGGGACTGTTTTCCGCATCTGTTAATTACTTCGTTGGCTTCCATGTCCTTAAGCCACCTCGCCGTTTGACGCTGTACCAGGGCTGCACATGGGTGCAGCGGGGCCTCTCCTGCGGCTCAGGCGGGCCGCTAACATCAAAATCAAACAGTTTGCCTGCTGAAGGGAAGCCCACACACGTAGGTAAGTATTTTGCCTTTATTACATGAAGAATGCAGCAGGAAACAGTGCACATTGCTTTACTAAAAATTCATTTCTTCCGCCCGACGCGTTTCGTGTCAGATAAGCACTTCCTCATGGGCCAAAGTCTTGTCTTGATAAATGGCACAGCATTTTTAAAGCATCCTTTTCAAGTTCATTCCCCGCCCCAGTGGGCGTGGCTCACACAGCATTATGGAACTTGTGGTGCTTAGTTCTTACCAACAGTGGGTCCTGTGCTGTCTTCAATTAAATCAAACTCCGTTTTGCCCCAGTGGGTTGTGATGTCAATGGGGACTGTTTTCCGCATCCGTTAATTACTTCCTTGGCTTCCATGTCCTTAAGCCACCTCGCCATTTGACGCTGTAGCAGTGCTGCACATGGGTGCAGCGGGGCCTCTCCTGCGGCTCAGGCGGGCCGCTAACATCCAAATCAAACAGTTTGCCTGCTGAAGGGAAGCCCACACACGGAGGTAAGTATTTTGCCTTTATTAGACGAAGAAAGCAGCAGGAAACAGTGCACATTGCTTCACTAAAAAGTCATTTCTTCCTCCCGACGCGTTTCGAGTCAGATAAGCACTTCCTCATGGGCCAAAGTCTTGTCTTGATAAACGGCACAGCATTTTTAAAGCATCCTTTTAAAGTTCATCCCCCGCCCCAGTGGGCGTGGCTCACACAGCATTATGGGACTTGTGGTGCTTAGTTCTTACCAACAGTGGGTCCTGTGCTGTCTTCAATTAAATCAAACTCCGTTTTGCCCCAGTGGGTTGTGGTGACAATGGGGACTGTTTTCCGCATCCGTTAATTACTTCCTTGGCTTCCATGTCCTTAAGCCACCTCGCCATTCGACGCTGTAGCAGGGCTGCACATGGGTGCAGCGGGGCCTCTCCTGCGGCTCAGGCGGGCCACTAACATCCAAATCAAACAGTTTGCCTGCTGAAGGGAAGCCCACACACGGAGGTAAGTATTTTGCCTTTATTACACGAAGAATGCAGCAGGAAACAGTGCACATTGCTTCACTAAAAATTCATTTCTTCCGCCCGACGCGTTTCGTGTCAGATAAGCACTTCCTCATGGGCCAAAGTCTTGTCTTGATAAACGGCACAGCATTTTTAAAGCATCCTTTTCAAGTTCATCCCCCGCCCCAGTGGGCGTGGCTCACACAGCATTATGGGACTTGTGGTGCTTAGTTCTTACCAACAGTGGGTCCTGTGCTGTCTTCAATTAAATCAAACTCCGTTTTGCCCCAGTGGGTTGTGGTGTCAACGGGGACTGTTTTCCGCATCCGTTAATTACTTTCTTGGCTTCCATGTCCTTAAGCCACCTCGCCATTTGACGCTGTAGCAGGGCTGCACATGGGTGCAGCGGGGCCTCTCCTGCGGCTCAGGCGGGCCACTAACATCCAAATCAAACAGTTTGCCTGCTGAAGGGAAGCCCACACACGGAGGTAAGTATTTTGCCTTTATTACACGAAGAATGCAGCAGGAAACAGTGCACATTGCTTCACTAAAAATTCATTTCTTCCGCCCGACGCGATTCGTGTCAGATAAAGACTTCCTCATGGGCCAAAGTCTTGTCTTGATAAACGGCACAGCATTTTTAAAGCATCCTTTTCAAGTTCATCCCTCGCCCCAGTTTGCCTGGCTCACACAGCATTATGGGACTTGTAGTGCTTAGTTCTTACCAACCGTGGGTCCTGTGCTGTCCTCAATTAAAACAAACTCCGTTTTGCCCCAGTGGGTTGTGGTGTCAATGGGGACTGTTTTCCGCATCCATTAATTACTTCGTTGGCTTCCATGTCCTTAGGCCACCTCGCCGTTTGACGCTGTAGCAGGGCTGCACATGGGTGCAGCGGGGTCTCTCCTGCGGCTTAGGCGGGCCACTAACGTCCAAATCAAACAATTTCCCTGCTGAATGGAAGCCCACACACGGAGGTAAGTATTTTGCCTTTATTACACGAAGAATGCAGCAGGAAACAGTGCACATTGCTTCACTAAAAATTAATTTCTTCCGCCCGACGCGTTTCGTGTCAGATAAGCACTTCCTCATGGGCCAAAGTCTTGTCTTGATAAACGGCACAGCATTTTTAAAGCATCCTTTTCAAGTTCATCCCCCGCCCCAGTGGGCGTGGCTCACACAGCATTATGGGACTTGTGGTGCTTAGTTCTTACCAACAGTGGGTCCTGTGCTGTCCTCAATTAAATCAAACTCCGTTTTGCCCCAGTGGGTTGTGGTGACAATGGGGACTGTTTTCCGCATCCGTTAATTACTTCGTTGGCTTCCATGTCCTTAAGCCACCTCGCCGTTTGACGCTGTAGCAGGGCTGCACATGGGTGCAGCGGGGCCTCTAATGCGGCTAAGGCGGGCCGCTAACATCCAAATCAAACAGTTTGCCTGCTGAAGGGAAGCCCACACACGGAGGTAAGTATTTTGCCTTTATTACACGAAGAATGCAGCAGGAAACAGTGCACATTGCTTCACTAAAAATTAATTTCTTCCGCCCGACGCGTTTCGTGTCAGATAAGCACTTCCTCATGGGCCAAAGTCTTGTCTTGATAAACGGCACAGCATTTTTAAAGCATCCTTTTCAAGTTCATCCCCCGCCACAGTGGGCGTGGCTCACACAGCATTATGGGACTTGTGGTGCTTAGTTCTTACCAACAGTGGGTCCTGTGCTGTCCTCAAATAAATCAAACTCCGTTTTGCCCCAGTGGGTTGTGGTGTCAATGGGGACTGTTTTCCGCATCCGTTAATTACTTCGTTGGCTTCCATGTCCTTAAGCCACCTTGCCGTTTGACGCTGTAGCAGGGCTGCACATGGGTGCAGCGGGGCCTCTCCGGTCCTGTGCTGTCCTCAATTAAATCAAACTCCGTTTTGCCCCAGTGGGTTGTGGTGTCAATGGGGACTGTTTTCCGCATCCGTTAATTACTTCGTTGGCTTCCATGTCCTTAGGCCACCTCGCTGTTTGACGCTGTAGCAAGGCTGCACATGGGTGCAGCGCGGCCTCTCCTGCAGCTTAGGCGGGCCACTAACGTCCAAATCAAACAGTTTGCCTGCTGAATGGAAGCCCACACACGGAGGTAAGTATTTTGCCTTTATTACACGAAGAATGCACCTGGAAACAGTGCACATTGCTTCACTAAAAATTAATTTCTTCCGCCCGACGCTTTTCGTGTCAGATAAGCACTTCCTCATGGGCCAAAGTCTTGTCTTGATAAACGGCACAGCATTTTTAAAGCATCCTTTTCAAGTTCATCCCCCGCCCCAGTGGGCATGGCTCACACAGCATTATGGGACTTGTGGTGCTTAGTTCTTACCAACAGTGGGTCCTGTCCTGTCCTCAATTAAATCAAACTCCGTTTTACCCCAGTGGGTTGTGGTGACAATGAGGACTGTTTTCCGCATCCGTTAATTACTTCGTTGGCTTCCATTTCCTTAAGCCACCTCACCGTTTGACGCTGTAGCAGGGCTGCACATGGGTGCAGCGGGGCCTCTAATGCGGCTAAGGTGGGCCGCTAACATCCAAATCAAACAGTTTGCCTGCTGAAGGGAAGCCCACACACGGAGGTAAGTATTTTGCCTTTATTACACGATGAATGCAGCAGGAAACAGTGCACATTGCTTCACTAAAAATTAATTTCTTCCGCCCGACGCGTTTCGTGTCAGATAAGCACTTCCTCATGGGCCAAAGTCTTGTCTTGATAAACGGCACAGCATTTTTAAAGCATCCTTTTCAAGTTCATCCCCCGCCCCAGTGGGCGTGGCTCACACAGCATTATGGGACTTGTGGTGCTTAGTTCTTACAAACAGTGGGTCCTGTGCTGTCCTCAAATAAATCAAACTCCGTTTTGCCCCAGTGGGTTGTGGTGTCAATGGGGACTGTTTTCCGCATCCGTTAATTACTTCGTTGGCTACCATGTCCTTAAGCCACCTCGCCGTTTGACGCTGTAGCAGGGCTGCACATGGGTGCAGCGGGGCCTCTCCGGTCCTGTGCTGTCCTCAATTAAATCAAACTCTGTTTTGCCCCAGTGGGTTGTGGTGTCAATGGGGACTGTTTTCCGCATCCGTTAATTACTTCGTTGGCTTCCATGTCCTTAGGCCACCTCGCCGTTTGACGCTGTAGCAGGGCTGCACATGGGTGCAGCGGGGCCTCTAATGCGGCTAAGGCGGGCCGCTAACATCCAAATCAAACAGTTTGCCTGCTGAAGGAAAGCCCACACATGGAGGTAAGTATTTTGCCTTTATTACACGAAGAATGCAGCAGGAAACAGTGCACATTGCTTCACTAAAAATTAATTTCTTCCGCCAGACGCGTTTCGTGTCAGATAAGCACTTCCTCATGGGCCAAAGTCTTGTCTTGATAAACGGCACAGCATTTTTAAAGCATCCTTTTCAAGTTCATCCCCCGCCACAGTGGGCGTGGCTTACACAGCATTATGGGACTTGTGGTGCTTAGTTCTTACCAACAGTGGGTCCTGTGCTGTCCTCAATTAAATCAAACTCGTTTTTTCCCCAGTGGGTTGTGGTGTCAATGGGGACTGTTTTCCGCATCCGTTAATTACTTCGTTGGCTTCCATGTCCTTAAGCCACCTCGCCGTTTGACGCTGTAGCAGGGCTGCACATGGGTGCAGCGGGGCCTCTCCTGCGGCTCAGACGGGCCGCTAACATCAAAATCAAACAGTTTGCCTGCTGAAGGGAAGCCCACACACGGAGGTAAGTATTTTGCCTTTATTACACGAAGAATGCAGCAGGAAACAGTGCACATTGCTTCACTAAAAATTAATTTCTTCCGCCAGACGCGTTTCGTGTCAGATAAGCACTTCCTCATGGGCCAAAGTCTTGTCTTGATAAACGGCACAGCATTTTTAAAGCATCCTTTTCAAGTTCATCCCCCGCCCCAGTGGGCCTGGCTCACACAGCATTATGGGACTTGTAGTGCTTAGTTCTTACCAACCGTGGGTCCTGTGCTGTCCTCAATTAAAACAAACTCCGTTTTGCCCCAGTGGGTTGTGGTGTCAATGGGGACTGTTTTCCGCATCCATTAATTACTTCGTTGGCTTCCATGTCCTTAGGCCACCTCGCCGTTTGACGCTGTAGCAGGGCTGCACATGGGTGCAGCGGGGCCTCTCCTGCGGCTCAGGCGGGCCACTAACATCCAAATCAAACAGTTTGCCTGCTGAAGGGAAGCCCACACACGGAGGTAAGTATTTTGCCTTTATTACACGAAGAATGCAGCAGGAAACAGTGCACATTGCTTCACTAAAAATTAATTTCTTCCGCCCGACGCGTTTCGTGTCAGATAAGCACTTCCTCATGGGCCAAAGTCTTGTCTTGATAAACGGCACAGCATTTTTAAAGCATCCTTTTCAAGTTCATCCCCCGCCCCAGTGGGCGTGGCTCACACAGCATTATGGGACTTGTGGTGCTTAGTTCTTACCAACAGTGGGTCCTGTGCTGTCCTCAATTAAATCAAACTCCGTTTTGCCCCAGTGGGTTGTGGTGACAATGGGGACTGTTTTCCGCATCAGTTAATTACTTCGTTGGCTTCCATGTCCTTAAGCCACCTCACCGTTTGACGCTGTAGGAGGGCTGCACATGGGTGCAGCGGGGCCTCTAATGCGGCTAAGGCGGGCCGCTAACATCCAAATCAAACAGTTTGCCTGCTGAAGGAAAGCCCACACACGGAGGTAAGTATTTTGCCTTTATTACACGAAGAATGCAGCAGGAAACAGTGCACATTGCTTCACTAAAAATTAATTTCTTCCGCCAGACGCGTTTCGTGTCAGATAAGCACTTCCTCATGGGCCAAAGTCTTGTCTTGATAAACGGCACAGCATTTTTAAAGCATCCTTTTCAAGTTCATCCCCCGCCACAGTGGGCGTGGCTTACACAGCATTATGGGACTTGTGGTGCTAAGTTCTTACCAACAGTGGGTCCTGTGCTGTCCTCAATTAAATCAAACTCGTTTTTTCCCCAGTGGGTTGTGGTGTCAATGGGGACTGTTTTCCGCATCCGTTAATTACTTCGTTGGCTTCCATGTCCTTAAGCCACCTCGCCGTTTGATGCTGTAGCAGGGCTGCACATGGGTGCAGCGGGGCCTCTCCTGCGGCTCAGGCGGGCCGCTAACATCAAAATCAAACAGTTTGCCTGCTGAAGGGAAGCCCACACACGGAGGTAAGTATTTTGCCTTTATTACACAAAGAATGCAGCAGGAAACAGTGCACATTGCTTCACTAAAAATTCATTTCTTCCGCCCGACGCGATTCGTGTCAGATAAAGACTTCCTCATGGGCTAAAGTCTTGTCTTGATAAACGGCACAGCATTTTTAAAGCATCCTTTTCAAGTTCATCCCCCGCCCCAGTTTGCCTGGCTCACACAGCATTATGGGACTTGTAGTGCTTAGTTCTTACCAACCGTGGGTCCTGTGCTGTCCTCAATTAAAACAAACTCCGTTTTGCCCCAGTGGGTTGTGGTGTCAATGGGGACTGTTTTCCGCATCCATTAATTACTTCGTTGGCTTCCATGTCCTTAGGCCACCTCGCCGTTTGACGCTGTAGCAGGGCTGCACATGGGTGCAGCGGGGCCTCTCCTGCGGCTCAGGCGGGCCACTAACATCCAAATCAAACAGTTTGCCTGCTGAAGGGAAGCCCACACACGGAGGTAAGTATTTTGCCTTTATTACACGAAGAATGCAGCAGGAAACAGTGCACATTGCTTCACTAAAAATTAATTTCTTCCGCCCGACGCGTTTCGTGTCAGATAAGCACTTCCTCATGGGCCAAAGTCTTGTCTTGATAAACGGCACAGCATTTTTAAAGCATCCTTTTCAAGTTCATTCCCCTGCCACAGTTGGCGTGGCTCACACAGCATTATGGGACTTGTGGTGCTTAGTTCTTACCAACAGTGGGTCCTGTGCTGTCCTCAAATAAATCAAACTCCGTTTTGCCCCAGTGGGTTGTGGTGTCAATGGGGACTGTTTTCCGCATCCGTTAATTACTTCGTTGGCTTCCATGTCCTTAAGCCACCTCGCCGTTTGACGCTGTAGCAGGGCTGCACATGGGTGCAGCGGGGCCTCTCCGGTCCTGTGCTGTCCTCAATTAAATCAAACTCTGTTTTGCCCCAGTGGGTTGTGGTGTCAATGGGGACTGTTTTCCGCATCCGTTAATTACTTCGTTGGCTTCCATGTCCTTAGGCCACCTCGCTGTTTGACGCTGTAGCAAGGCTGCACATGGGTGCAGCGCGGCCTCTCCTGCGGGTTAGGCGGGCCACTAACGTCCAAATCAAACAGTTTGCCTGCTGAATGGAAGCCCACACACGGAGGTAAGTATTTTGCCTTTATTACACGAAGAATGCACCTGGAAACAGTGCACATTGCTTCACTACAAATTAATTTCTTCCGCCCGACGCGTTTCGTGTCAGATAAGCACTTCCTCATGGGCCAAAGTCTTGTCTTGATAAACGGCACAGCATTTTTAAAGCATCCTTTTCAAGTTCATCCCCCGCCCCAGTGGGCGTGGCTCACACAGCATTATGGGACTTGTGGTGCTTAGTTCTTACCAACAGTGGGTCCTGTGCTGTCTTCAATTAAATCAAACTCCGTTTTGCCCCAGTGGGTTGTGGTGTCAATGGGGACTGTTTTCCGCATCCATTAATTACTTCCTTGGCTTCCATGTCCTTAAGCCACCTCGCCATTCGACGCTGTAGCAGGGCTGCACATGGGTGCAGCGGGGCCTCTCCTGCGGCTCAGGCGGGCCACTAACATCCAAATCAAACAGTTTGCCTGCTGAAGGGAAGCCCACACACGGAGGTAAGTATTTTGCCTTTATTACACGAAGAATGCAGCAGGAAACAGTGCATATTGCTTCACTAAAAATTCATTTCTTCCGCCCGACGCGTTTCGTGTCAGATAAGCACTTCCTCATGGGCCAAAGTCTTGTCTTGATAAACGGCACAGCATTTTTAAAGCATCCTTTTCAAGTTCATCCCCGGCCCCAGTGGGCGTGGCTCACACAACATTATGGGACTTGTGGTGCTTAGTTCTTACCAACAGTGGGTCCTGTGCTGTCCTCAATTAAATCAAACTCGTTTTTTCCCCAGTGGGTTGTGGTGTCAATGGGGACTGTTTTCCGCATCCGTTAATTACTTTGTTGGCTTCCATGTCCTTAAGCCACCTCGCCGTTTGACGCTGTAGCAGGGCTGCACATGGGTGCAGCGGGGCCTCTCCTGCGGCTCAGGCGGGCCGCTAACATCAAAATCAAACAGTTTGCCTGCTGAAGGGAAGCCCACACACGGAGGTAAGTATTTTGCCTTTATTACACGAAGAATGCAGCAGGAAACAGTGCACATTGCTTCACTAATAATTCATTTCTTCCGCCCGACGCGATTCGTGTCAGATAAAGACTTCCTCATGGGCCAAAGTCTTGTCTTGATAAACGGCACAGCATTTTTAAAGCATCCTTTTCAAGTTCATCCCTCGCCCCAGTTTGCCTGGCTCACACAGCATTATGGGACTTGTAGTGCTTAGTTCTTACCAACCGTGGGTCCTGTGCTGTCCTCAATTAAAACAAACTCCGTTTTGCCCCAGTGGGTTGTGGTGTCAATGGGGACTGTTTTCCGCATCCATTAATTACTTCGTTGGCTTCCATGTCCTTAGGCCACCTCGCCGTTTGACGCTGTAGCAGGGCTGCACATGGGTGCAGCGGGGCCTCTCCTGCGGCTTAGGCGGGCCACTAACGTCCAAATCAAACAATTTCCCTGCTGAATGGAAGCCCACACACGGAGGTAAGTATTTTGCCTTTATTACACGAAGAATGCAGCAGGAAACAGTGCACATTGCTTCACTAAAAATTAATTTCTTCCGCCCGACGCGTTTCGTGTCAGATAAGCACTTCCTCATGGGCCAAAGTCTTGTCTTGATAAACGGCACAGCATTTTTAAAGCATCCTTTTCAAGTTCATCCCCCGCCCCAGTGGGCGTGGCTCACACAGCATTATGGGACTTGTGGTGCTTAGTTCTTACCAACAGTGGGTCCTGTGCTGTCCTCAATTAAATCAAACTCTGTTTTGCCCCAGTGGGTTGTGGTGACAATGGGGACTGTTTTCCTCATCCGTTAATTACTTCGTTGGCTTCCATGTCCTTAAGCCACCTCGCCGTTTGACGCTGTAGCAGGGCTGCACATGGGTGCAGCGGGGCCTCTAATGCGGCTAAGGCGGGCCGCTAACATCCAAATCAAACAGTTTGCCTGCTGAAGGGAAGCCCACACACGGAGGTAAGTATTTTGCCTTTATTACACGAAGAATGCAGCAGGAAACAGTGCACATTGCTTCACTAAAAATTAATTTCTTCCGCCCGACGCGTTTCGTGTCAGATAAGCACTTCCTCATGGGCCAAAGTCTTGTCTTGATAAACGGCACAGCATTTTTAAAGCATCCTTTTCAAGTTCATCCCCCGCCACAGTGGGCGTGGCTCACACAGCATTATGGGACTTGTGGTGCTTAGTTCTTACCAACAGTGGGTCCTGTGCTGTCCTCAAATAAATCAAACTCCGTTTTGCCCAAGTGGGTTGTGGTGTCAATGGGGACTGTTTTCCGCATCCGTTAATTACTTCGTTGGCTTCCATGTCCTTAAGCCACCTCGCCGTTTGACGCTGTAGCAGGGCTGCACATGGGTGCAGCGGGGCCTCTCCGGTCCTGTGCTGTCCTCAATTAAATCAAACTCCGTTTTGCCCCAGTGGGTTGTGGTGTCAATGGGGACTGTTTTCCGCATCCGTTAATTACTTCGTTGGCTTCCATGTCCTTAGGCCACCTCGCTGTTTGACGCTGTAGCAAGGCTGCACATGGGTGCAGCGCGGCCTCTCCTGCGGCTTAGGCGGGCCACTAACGTCCAAATCAAACAGTTTGCCTGCTGAATGGAAGCCCACTCACGGAGGTAAGTATTTTTCCTTTATTACACGAAGAATGCACCTGGAAACAGTGCACATTGCTTCACTAAAAATTAATTTCTTCCGCCCGACGCTTTTCGTGTCAGATAAGCACTTCCTCATGGGCCAAAGTCTTGTCTTGATAAACGGCACAGCATTTTTAAAGCATCCTTTTCAAGTTCATCCCCCGCCCCAGTGGGCGTGGCTCACACAGCATTATGGGACTTGTGGTGCTTAGTTCTTACCAACAGTGGGTCCTGTGCTGTCCTCAAATAAATCAAACTCCGTTTTGCCCCAGTGGGTTGTGGTGTCAATGGGGACTGTTTTCCGCATCCGTTAATTACTTCGTTGGCTTCCATGTCCTTAAGCCACCTTGCCGTTTGACGCTGTAGCAGGGCTGCACATGGGTGCAGCGGGGCCTCTCCGGTCCTGTGCTGTCCTCAATTAAATCAAACTCCGTTTTGCCCCAGTGGGTTGTGGTGTCAATGGGGACTGTTTTCCGCATCCGTTAATTACTTCGTTGGCTTCCATGTCCTTAGGCCACCTCGCTGTTTGACGCTGTAGCAAGGCTGCACATGGGTGCAGCGCGGCCTCTCCTGCAGCTTAGGCGGGCCACTAACGTCCAAATCAAACAGTTTGCCTGCTGAATGGAAGCCCACACACGGAGGTAAGTATTTTGCCTTTATTACACGAAGAATGCAGCAGGAAACAGTGCACATTGCTTCACTAAAAATCAATTTCTTCCGCCCGACGCGTTTCGTGTCAGATAAGCACTTCCTCATGCGCCAAAGTCTTGTCTTGATAAACGGCACAGCATTTTTAAAGCATCCTTTTCAAGTTCATCCCCCGCCCCAGTGGGCGTGGCTCACACAGCATTATGGGACTTGTGGTGCTTAGTTCTTACCAACAGTGGGTCCTGTGCTGTCCTCAATTAAATCAAACTCCGTTTTGCCCCAGTGGGTTGTGGTGACAATGGGGACTGTTTTCCGCATCAGTTAATTACTTCGTTGGCTTCCATGTCCTTAAGCCACCTCACCGTTTGACGCTGTAGCAGGGCTGCACATGGGTGCAGCGGGGCCTCTAATGCGGCTAAGGCGGGCCGCTAACATCCAAATCAAACAGTTTGCCTGCTGAAGGAAAGCCCACACACGGAGGTAAGTATTTTGCCTTTATTACACGAAGAATGCAGCAGGAAACAGTGCACATTGCTTCACTAAAAATTAATTTCTTCCGCCAGACGCGTTTCGTGTCAGATAAGCACTTCCTCATGGGCCAAAGTCTTGTCTTGATAAACGGCACAGCATTTTTAAAGCATCCTTTTCAAGTTCATCCCCCGCCACAGTGGGCGTGGCTTACACAGCATTATGGGACTTGTGGTGCTTAGTTCTTACCAACAGTGGGTCCTGTGCTGTCCTCAATTAAATCAAACTCGTTTTTTCCCCAGTGGGTTGTGGTGTCAATGGGGACTGTTTTCCGCATCCGTTAATTACTTCGTTGGCTTCCATGTCCTTAAGCCACCTCGCCGTTTGACGCTGTAGCAGGGCTGCACATGGGTGCAGCGGGGCCTCTCCTGCGGCTCAGGCGGGCCGCTAACATCAAAATCAAACAGTTTGCCTGCTGAAGGGAAGCCCACACACGGAGGTAAGTATTTTGCCTTTATTACACAAAGAATGCAGCAGGAAACAGTGCACATTGCTTCACTAAAAATTCATTTCTTCCGCCCGACGCGATTCGTGTCAGATAAAGACTTCCTCATGGGCCAAAGTCTTGTCTTGATAAACGGCACAGCATTTTTAAAGCATCCTTTTCAAGTTCATCCCCCGCCCCAGTTTGCCTGGCTCACACAGCATTATGGGACTTGTAGTGCTTAGTTCTTACCAACCGTGGGTCCTGTGCTGTCCTCAATTAAAACAAACTCTGTTTTGCCCCAGTGGGTTGTGGTGTCAATGGGGACTGTTTTCCGCATCCATTAATTACTTCGTTGGCTTCCATGTCCTTAGGCCACCTCGCCGTTTGACGCTGTAGCAGGGCTGCACATGGGTGCAGCGGGGCCTCTCCTGCGGCTCAGGCGGGCCACTAACATCCAAATCAAACAGTTTGCCTGCTGAAGGGAAGCCCACACACGGAGGTAAGTATTTTGCCTTTATTACACGAAGAATGCAGCAGGAAACAGTGCACATTGCTTCACTAAAAATTAATTTCTTCCGCCCGACGCGTTTCGTGTCAGATAAGCACTTCCTCATGGGCCAAAGTCTTGTCTTGATAAACGGCACAGCATTTTTAAAGCATCCTTTTCAAGTTCATCCCCCGCCCCAGTCGGCGTGGCTCACACAGCATTATGGGACTTGTGGTGCTTAGTTCTTACCAACAGTGGGTCCTGTGCTGTCTTCAATTAAATCAAACTCCGTTTTGCCCCAGTGGGTTGTGGTGACAATGGGGACTGTTTTCCGCATCAGTTAATTACTTCGTTGGCTTCCATGTCCTTAAGCCACCTCACCGTTTGACGCTGTAGGAGGGCTGCACATGGGTGCAGCGGGGCCTCTAATGCGGCTAAGGCGGGCCGCTAACATCCAAATCAAACAGTTTGCCTGCTGAAGGAAAGCCCACACACGGAGGTAAGTATTTTGCCTTTATTACACGAAGAATGCAGCAGGAAACAGTGCACATTGCTTCACTAAAAATTAATTTCTTCCGCCAGACGCGTTTCGTGTCAGATAAGCACTTCCTCATGGGCCAAAGTCTTGTCTTGATAAACGGCACAGCATTTTTAAAGCATCCTTTTCAAGTTCATCCCCCGCCACAGTGGGCGTGGCTTACACAGCATTATGGGACTTGTGGTGCTAAGTTCTTACCAACAGTGGGTCCTGTGCTGTCCTCAATTAAATCAAACTCGTTTTTTCCCCAGTGGGTTGTGGTGTCAATGGGGACTGTTTTCCGCATCCGTTAATTACTTCGTTGTCTTCCATGACCTTAAGCCACCTCGCCGTTTGACGCTGTAGCAGGGCTGCACATGGGTGCAGCGGGGCCTCTCCTGCGGCTCAGGCGGGCCGCTAACATCAAAATCAAACAGTTTGCCTGCTGAAGGGAAGCCCACACACGGAGGTAAGTATTTTGCCTTTATTACACAAAGAATGCAGCAGGAAACAGTGCACATTGCTTCACTAAAAATTCATTTCTTCCGCCCGACGCGATTCGTGTCAGATAAAGACTTCCTCATGGGCTAAAGTCTTGTCTTGATAAACGGCACAGCATTTTTAAAGCATCCTTTTCAAGTTCATCCCCCGCCCCAGTTTGCCTGGCTCACACAGCATTATGGGACTTGTAGTGCTTAGTTCTTACCAACCGTGGGTCCTGTGCTGTCCTCAATTAAAACAAACTCCGTTTTGCCCCAGTGGGTTGTGGTGTCAATGGGGACTGTTTTCCGCATCCATTAATTACTTCGTTGGCTTCCATGTCCTTAGGCCACCTCGCCATTTGACGCTGTAGCAGGGCTGCACATGGGTGCAGCGGGGCCTCTCCTGCGGCTCAGGCGGGCCACTAACATTGAAATCAAACAGTTTGCCTGCTGAAGGGAAGCCCACACACGGAGGTAAGTATTTTGCCTTTATTACACGAAGAATGCAGCAGGAAACAGTGCACATTGCTTCACTAAAAATTAATTTCTTCCGCCCGACGCGTTTCGTGTCAGATAAGCACTTCCTCATGGGCCAAAGTCTTGTCTTGATAAACGGCACAGCATTTTTAAAGCATCCTTTTCAAGTTCATTCCCCTGCCACAGTTGGCGTGGCTCACACAGCATTATGGGACTTGTGGTGCTTAGTTCTTACCAACAGTGGGTCCTGTGCTGTCCTCAAATAAATCAAACTCCGTTTTGCCCCAGTGGGTTGTGGTGTCAATGGGGACTGTTTTCCGCATCCGTTAATTACTTCGTTGGCTTCCATGTCCTTAAGCCACCTCGCCGTTTGACGCTGTAGCAGGGCTGCACATGGGTGCAGCGGGGCCTCTCCGGTCCTGTGCTGTCCTCAATTAAATCAAACTCTGTTTTGCCCCAGTGGGTTGTGGTGTCAATGGGGACTGTTTTCCGCATCCGTTAATTACTTCGTTGGCTTCCATGTCCTTAGGCCACCTCGCTGTTTGACACTGTAGCAAGGCTGCACATGGGTGCAGCGCGGCCTCTCCTGCGGGTTAGGCGGGACACTAACGTCCAAATCAAACAGTTTGCCTGCTGAATGGAAGCCCACACACGGAGGTAAGTATTTTGCCTTTATTACACGAAGAATGCACCTGGAAACAGTGCACATTGCTTCACTACAAATTAATTTCTTCCGCCCGACGCGTTTCGTGTCAGATAAGCACTTCCTCATGGGCCAAAGTCTTGTCTTGATAAACGGCACAGCATTTTTAAAGCATCCTTTTCAAGTTCATCCCCCGCCCCAGTGGGCGTGGCTCACACAGCATTATGGGACTTGTGGTGCTTAGTTCTTACCAACAGTGGGTCCTGTGCTGTCTTCAATTAAATCAAACTCCGTTTTGCCCCAGTGGGTTGTGGTGTCAATGGGGACTGTTTTCCGCATCCATTAATTACTTCCTTGGCTTCCATGTCCTTAAGCCACCTCGCCATTCGACGCTGTAGCAGGGCTGCACATGGGTGCAGCGGGGCCTCTCCTGCGGCTCAGGCGGGCCACTAACATCCAAATCAAACAGTTTGCCTGCTGAAGGGAAGCCAACACACGGAGGTAAGTATTTTGCCTTTATTACACGAAGAATGCAGCAGGAAACAGTGCACATTGCTTCACTAAAAATTCATTTCTTCCGCCCGACGCGTTTCGTGTCAGATAAGCACTTCCTCATGGGCCAAAGTCTTGTCTTGATAAATGGCACAGCATTTTTAAAGCATCCTTTTCAAGTTCATCCCCCGCCCCAGTGGGCGTGGCTCACACAGCATTATGGGACTTGTGGTGCTTAGTTCTTACCAACAGTGGGTCCTGTGCTGTCCTCAATTAAATCAAACTCGTTTTTTCCCCAGTGGGTTGTGGTGTCAATGGGGACTGTTTTCCGCATCGGTTAATTACTTCGTTGGCTTCCATGTCCTTAAGCCACCTCGCCGTTTGACGCTGTAGCAGGGCTGCACATGGGTGCAGCGGGGCCTCTCCTGCGGCTCAGGCGGGCCGCTAACATCAAAATCAAACAGTTTGCCTGCTGAAGGGAAGCCCACACACGGAGGTAAGTATTTTGCCTTTATTACACGAAGAATGCAGCAGGAAACAGTGCACATTGCTTCACTAATAATTCATTTCTTCCGCCCGACGCGATTCGTGTCAGATAAAGACTTCCTCATGGGCCAAAGTCTTGTCTTGATAAACGGCACAGCATTTTTAAAGCATCCTTTTCAAGTTCATCCCTCGCCCCAGTTTGCCTGGCTCACACAGCATTATGGGACTTGTAGTGCTTAGTTCTTACCAACCGTGGGTCCTGTGCTGTCCTCAATTAAAACAAACTCCGTTTTGCCCCAGTGGGTTGTGGTGTCAATGGGGACTGTTTTCCGCATCCATTAATTACTTCGTTGGCTTCCATGTCCTTAGGCCACCTCGCCGTTTGACGCTGTAGCAGGGCTGCACATGGGTGCAGCGGGGCCTCTCCTGCGGCTTAGGCGGGCCACTAACGTCCAAATCAAACAATTTCCCTGCTGAATGGAAGCCCACACACGGAGGTAAGTATTTTGCCTTTATTACACGAAGAATGCAGCAGGAAACAGTGCACATTGCTTCACTAAAAATTAATTTCTTCCGCCCGACGCGTTTCGTGTCAGATAAGCACTTCCTCATGGGCCAAAGTCTTGTCTTGATAAACGGCACAGCATTTTTAAAGCATCCTTTTCAAGTTCATCCCCCGCCCCAGTGGGCGTGGCTCACACAGCATTATGGGACTTGTGGTGCTTAGTTCTTACCAACAGTGGGTCCTGTGCTGTCCTCAATTAAATCAAACTCTGTTTTGCCCCAGTGGGTTGTGGTGACAATGGGGACTGTTTTCCGCATCCGTTAATTACTTCGTTGGCTTCCATGTCCTTAAGCCACCTCGCCGTTTGACGCTGTAGCAGGGCTGCACATGGGTGCAGCGGGGCCTCTAATGCGGCTAAGGCGGGCCGCTAACATCCAAATCAAACAGTTTGCCTGCTGAAGGGAAGCCCACACACGGAGGTAAGTATTTTGCCTTTATTACACGAAGAATGCAGCAGGAAACAGTGCACATTGCTTCACTAAAAATTAATTTCTTCCGCCCGACGCGTTTCGTGTCAGATAAGCACTTCCTCATGGGCCAAAGTCTTGTCTTGATAAACGGCACAGCATTTTTAAAGCATCCTTTTCAAGTTCATCCCCCACCACAGTGGGCGTGGCTCACACAGCATTATGGGACTTGTGGTGCTTAGTTCTTACCAACAGTGGGTCCTGTGCTGTCCTCAAATAAATCAAACTCCGTTTTGCCCAAGTGGGTTGTGGTGTCAATGGGGACTGTTTTCCGCATCCGTTAATTACTTCGTTGGCTTCCATGTCCTTAAGCCACCTCGCCGTTTGACGCTGTAGCAGGGCTGCACATGGGTGCAGCGGGGCCTCTCCGGTCCTGTGCTGTCCTCAATTAAATCAAACTCCGTTTTGCCCCAGTGGGTTGTGGTGTCAATGGGGACTGTTTTCCGCATCCGTTAATTACTTCGTTGGCTTCCATGTCCTTAGGCCACCTCGCTGTTTGACGCTGTAGCAAGGCTGCACATGGGTGCAGCGCGGCCTCTCCTGCGGCTTAGGCGGGCCACTAACGTCCAAATCAAACAGTTTGCCTGCTGAATGGAAGCCCACACACGGAGGTAAGTATTTTTCCTTTATTACACGAAGAATGCACCTGGAAACAGTGCACATTGCTTCACTAAAAATTAATTTCTTCCGCCCGACGCTTTTCGTGTCAGATAAGCACTTCCTCATGGGCCAAAGTCTTGTCTTGATAAACGGCACAGCATTTTTAAAGCATCCTTTTCAAGTTCATCCCCCGCCCCAGTGGGCGTGGCTCACACAGCATTATGGGACTTGTGGTGCTTAGTTCTTACCAACAGTGGGTCCTGTGCTGTCCTCAATTAAATCAAACTCCGTTTTGCCCCAGTGGGTTGTGGTGACAATGAGGACTGTTTTCCGCATCCATTAATTACCTCGTTGGCTTCCATGTCCTTAAGCCACCTCACCGTTTGACGCTGTAGCAGGGCTGCACATGGGTGCAGCGGGGCCTCTAATGCGGCTAAGGTGGGCCGCTAACATCCAAATCAAACAGTTTGCCTGCTGAAGGGAAGCCCACACACGGAGGTAAGTATTTTGCCTTTATTACACGAAGAATGCAGCAGGAAACAGTGCACATTGCTTCACTAAAAATTAATTTCTTCCGCCCGACGCGTTTCGTGTCAGATAAGCACTTCCTCATGGGCCAAAGTCTTGTCTTGATAAACGGCACAGCATTTTTAAAGCATCCTTTTCAAGTTCATCCCCCGCCACAGTGGGCGTGGCTCACACAGCATTATGGGACTTGTGGTGCTTAGTTCTTACCAACAGTGGGTCCTGTGCTGTCCTCAATTAAATCAAACTCCGTTTTGCCCCAGTGGGTTGTGGTGACAATGGGGACTGTTTTCCGCATCCGTTAATTACTTCGTTGGCTTCCATGTCCTTAAGCCACCTCGCCGTTTGACGCTGTAGCAGGGCTGCACATGGGTGCAGCGGGGCCTCTAATGCGGCTAAGGCGGGCCGCTAACATCCAAATCAAACAGTTTGCCTGCTGAAGGGAAGCCCACACACGGAGGTAAGTATTTTGCCTTTATTACACGAAGAATGCAGCAGGAAAAAGTGCACATTGCTTCACTAAAAATTAATTTCTTCCGTCCGACGCATTTCGTGTCAGATAAGCACTTCCTCATGGGCCAAAGTCTTGTCTTGATAAACGGCACAGCATTTTTAAAGCATCCTTTTCAAGTTCATCCCCCGCCCCAGTGGGCGTGGCTCACACAGCATTATGGGACTTGTGGTGCTTAGTTCTTACAAACAGTGGGTCCTGTGCTGTCCTCAAATAAATCAAACTCCGCTTTGCCCCAGTGGGTTGTGGTGTCAATGGGGACTGTTTTCCGCATCCGTTAATTACTTCGTTGGCTACCATGTCCTTAAGCCACCTCGCCGTTTGACACTGTAGCAGGGCTGCACATGGGTGCAGCGGGGCCTCTCCGGTCCTGTGCTGTCCTCAATTAAATCAAACTCCGTTTTGCCCCAGTGGGTTGTGGTGTCAATGGGGACTGTTTTCTGCATCCGTTAATTACTTCGTTGGCTTCCATGTCCTTAGGCCACCTCGCCGTTTGACGCTGTAGCAGGGCTGCACATGGGTGCAGCGGGGCCTCTCCTGCGGCTCAGGCGGGCCGCTAACATCAAAATCAAACAGTTTGCCTGCTGAAGGGAAGCCCACACACGGAGGTAAGTATTTTGCCTTCATTACACAAAGAATGCAGCAGGAAACAGTGCACATTGCTTCACTAAAAATTCATTTCTTCCGCCCGACGCGATTCGTGACAGATAAAGACTTCCTCATGGGCCAAAGTCTTGTCTTGATAAACGGCACAGCATTTTTAAAGCATCCTTTTCAAGTTCATCCCCCGCCCCAGTTTGCCTGGCTCACACAGCATTATGGGACTTGTAGTGCTTAGTTCTTACCAACCGTGGGTCCTGTGCTGTCCTCAATTAAAACAAACTCCGTTTTGCCCCAGTGGGTTGTGGTGTCAATGGGGACTGTTTTCCGCATCCATTAATTACTTCGTTGGCTTCCATGTCCTTAGGCCACCTCGCCGTTTGACGCTGTAGCAGGGCTGCACATGGGTGCAGCGGGGCCTCTAATGCGGCTAAGGTGGGCCACTAACGTCCAAATCAAACAGTTTGCCTGCTGAATGGAAGCCCACACACGGAGGTAAGTATTTTGCCTTTATTACACGAAGAATGCACCTGGAAACAGTGCACATTGCTTCACTACAAATTAATTTCTTCCGCCCGACGCGTTTCGTGTCAGATAAGCACTTCCTCATGGGCCAAAGTCTTGTCTTGATAAACGGCACAGCATTTTTAAAGCATCCTTTTCAAGTTCATCCCCCGCCCCAGTGGGCGTGGCTCACACAGCATTATGGGACTTGTGGTGCTTAGTTCTTACCAACAGTGGGTCCTGTGCTGTCTTCAATTAAATCAAACTCCGTTTTGCCCCAGTGGGTTGTGGTGTCAATGGGGACTGTTTTCCGCATCCATTAATTACTTCCTTGGCTTCCATGTCCTTAAGCCACCTCGCCATTCGACGCTGTAGCAGGGCTGCACATGGGTGCAGCGGGGCCTCTCCTGCGGCTCAGGCGGGCCACTAACATCCAAATCAAACAGTTTGCCTGCTGAAGGGAAGCCCACACACGGAGGTAAGTATTTTGCCTTTATTACACGAAGAATGCAGCAGGAAACAGTGCACATTGCTTCACTAAAAATTCATTTCTTCCGCCCGACGCGTTTCGTGTCAGATAAGCACTTCCTCATGGGCCAAAGTCTTGTCTTGATAAACGGCACAGCATTTTTAAAGCATCCTTTTCAAGTTCATCCCCCGCCCCAGTGGGCGTGGCTCACACAGCATTATGGGACTTGTGGTGCTTAGTTCTTACCAACAGTGGGTCCTGTGCTGTCCTCAATTAAATCAAACTCGTTTTTTCCCCAGTGGGTTGTGGTGTCAATGGGGACTGTTTTCCGCATCCGTTAATTACTTCGTTGGCTTCCATGTCCTTAAGCCACCTCGCCGTTTGACGCTGTAGCAGGGCTGCACATGGTTGCAGCGGGGCCTCTCCTGCGGCTCAGGCGGGCCGCTAACATCAAAATCAAACAGTTTGCCTGCTGAAGGGAAGCCCACACACGGAGGTAAGTATTTTGCCTTTATTACACGAAGAATGCAGCAGAAAACAGTGCACATTGCTTCACTAATAATTCATTTCTTCCGCCCGACGCGATTCGTGTCAGATAAAGACTTCCTCATGGGCCAAAGTCTTGTCTTGATAAACGGCACAGCATTTTTAAAGCATCCTTTTCAAGTTCATCCCTCGCCCCAGTTTGCCTGGCTCACACAGCATTATGGGACTTGTAGTGCTTAGTTCTTACCAACCGTGGGTCCTGTGCTGTCCTCAATTAAAACAAACTCCGTTTTGCCCCAGTGGGTTGTGGTGTCAATGGGGACTGTTTTCCGCATCCATTAATTACTTCGTTGGCTTCCATGTCCTTAGGCCACCTCGCCGTTTGACGCTGTAGCAGGGCTGCACATGGGTGCAGCGGGGCCTCTCCTGCGGCTTAGGCGGGCCACTAACGTCCAAATCAAACAATTTCCCTGCTGAATGGAAGCCCACACACGGAGGTAAGTATTTTGCCTTTATTACACGAAGAATGCAGCAGGAAACAGTGCACATTGCTTCACTAAAAATTAATTTCTTCCGCCCGACGCGTTTCGTGTCAGATAAGCACTTCCTCATGGGCCAAAGTCTTGTCTTGATAAACGGCACAGCATTTTTAAAGCATCCTTTTCAAGTTCATCCCCCGCCCCAGTGGGCGTGGCTCACACAGCATTATGGGACTTGTGGTGCTTAGTTCTTACCAACAGTGGGTCCTGTGCTGTCCTCAATTAAATCAAACTCTGTTTTGCCCCAGTGGGTTGTGGTGACAATGGGGACTGTTTTCCGCATCCGTTAATTACTTCGTTGGCTTCCATGTCCTTAAGCCACCTCGCCGTTTGACGCTGTAGCAGGGCTGCACATGGGTGCAGCGGGGCCTCTAATGCGGCTAAGGCGGGCCGCTAACATCCAAATCAAACAGTTTGCCTGCTGAAGGGAAGCCCACACACGGAGGTAAGTATTTTGCCTTTATTACACGAAGAATGCAGCAGGAAACAGTGCACATTGCTTCACTAGAAATTAATTTCTTCCGCCCGACGCGTTTCGTGTCAGATAAGCACTTCCTCATGGGCCAAAGTCTTGTCTTGATAAACGGCACAGCATTTTTAAAGCATCCTTTTCAAGTTCATCCCCCACCACAGTGGGCGTGGCTCACACAGCATTATGGGACTTGTGGTGCTTAGTTCTTACCAACAGTGGGTCCTGTGCTGTCCTCAAATAAATCAAACTCCGTTTTGCCCAAGTGGGTTGTGGTGTCAATAGGGACTGTTTTCCGCATCCGTTAATTACTTCGTTGGCTTCCATGTCCTTAAGCCACCTCGCCGTTTGACGCTGTAGCAGGGCTGCACATGGGTGCAGCGGGGCCTCTCCGGTCCTGTGCTGTCCTCAATTAAATCAAACTCCGTTTTGCCCCAGTGGGTTGTGGTGTCAATGGGGACTGTTTTCCGCATCCGTTAATTACTTCGTTGGCTTCCATGTCCTTAGGCCACCTCGCTGTTTGACGCTGTAGCAAGGCTGCACATGGGTGCAGCGCGGCCTCTCCTGCGGCTTAGGCGGGCCACTAACGTCCAAATCAAACAGTTTGCCTGCTGAATGGAAGCCCACACACGGAGGTAAGTATTTTTCCTTTATTACACGAAGAATGCACCTGGAAACAGTGCACATTGCTTCACTAAAAATTAATTTCTTCCGCCCGACGCTTTTCGTGTCAGATAAGCACTTCCTCATGGGCCAAAGTCTTGTCTTGATAAACGGCACAGCATTTTTAAAGCATCCTTTTCAAGTTCATCCCCCGCCCCAGTGGGCGTGGCTCACACAGCATTATGGGACTTGTGGTGCTTAGTTCTTACCAACAGTGGGTCCTGTGCTGTCCTCAATTAAATCAAACTCCGTTTTGCCCCAGTGGGTTGTGGTGACAATGAGGACTGTTTTCCGCATCCGTTAATTACTTCGTTGGCTTCCATGTCCTTAAGCCACCTCACCGTTTGACGCTGTAGCAGGGCTGCACATGGGTGCAGCGGGCCTCTAATGCGGCTAAGGTGGGCCGCTAACATCCAAATCAAACAGTTTGCCTGCTGAAGGGAAGCCCACACACGGAGGTAAGTATTTTGCCTTTATTACACGAAGAATGCAGCAGGAAACAGTGCACATTGCTTCACTAAAAATTAATTTCTTCCGCCCGACGCGTTTCGTGTCAGATAAGCACTTCCTCATGGGCCAAAGTCTTGTCTTGATAAACGGCACAGCATTTTTAAAGCATCCTTTTCAAGTTCATCCCCCGCCACAGTGGGCGTGGCTCACACAGCATTATGGGACTTGTGGTGCTTAGTTCTTACCAACAGTGGGTCCTGTGCTGTCCTCAATTAAATCAAACTCCGTTTTGCCCCAGTGGGTTGTGGTGACAATGGGGACTGTTTTCCGCATCCGTTAATTACTTCGTTGGCTTCCATGTCCTTAAGCCACCTCGCCGTTTGACGCTGTAGCAGGGCTGCACATGGGTGCAGCGGGGCCTCTAATGCGGCTAAGGTGGGCCGCTAACATCCAAATCAAACAGTTTGCCTGCTGAAGGGAAGCCCACACACGGAGGTAAGTATTTTGCCTTTATTACACGAAGAATGCAGCAGGAAACAGTGCACATTGCTTCACTAAAAATTAATTTCTTCCGTCCGACGCATTTCGTGTCAGATAAGCACTTCCTCATGGGCCAAAGTCTTGTCTTGATAAACGGCACAGCATTTTTAAAGCATCCTTTTCAAGTTCATCCCCCGCCCCAGTGGGCGTGGCTTACACAGCATTATGGGACTTGTGGTGCTTAGTTCTTACAAACAGTGGGTCCTGTGCTGTCCTCAAATAAATCAAACTCCGTTTTGCCCCAGTGGGTTGTGGTGTCAATGGGGACTGTTTTCCGCATCCGTTAATTACTTCGTTGGCTACCATGTCCTTAAGCCACCTCGCCGTTTGACACTGTAGCAGGGCTGCACATGGGTGCAGCGGGGCCTCTCCGGTCCTGTGCTGTCCTCAATTAAATCAAACTCCGTTTTGCCCCAGTGGGTTGTGGTGTCAATGGGGACTGTTTTCTGCATCCGTTAATTACTTCGTTGGCTTCCATGTCCTTAGGCCACCTCGCCGTTTGACGCTGTAGCAGGGCTGCACATGGGTGCAGCGGGGCCTCTCCTGCGGCTCAGGCGGGCCGCTAACATCAAAATCAAACAGTTTGCCTGCTGAAGGGAAGCCCACACACGGAGGTAAGTATTTTGCCTTCATTACACAAAGAATGCAGCAGGAAACAGTGCACATTGCTTCACTAAAAATTCATTTCTTCCGCCCGACGCGATTCGTGTCAGATAAAGACTTCCTCATGGGCCAAAGTCTTGTCTTGATAAACGGCACAGCATTTTTAAAGCATCCTTTTCAAGTTCATCCCCCGCCCCAGTTTGCCTGGCTCACACAGCATTATGGGACTTGTAGTGCTTAGTTCTTACCAACCGTGGGTCCTGTGCTGTCCTCAATTAAAACAAACTCCGTTTTGCCCCAGTGGGTTGTGGTGTCAATGGGGACTGTTTTCCGCATCCATTAATTACTTCGTTGGCTTCCATGTCCTTAGGCCACCTCGCCGTTTGACGCTGTAGCAGGGCTGCACATGGGTGCAGCGGGCCTCTCCTGCGGCTTAGGCGGGCCACTAACGTCCAAATCAAACAGTTTCCCTGCTGAATGGAAGCCCACACACGGAGGTAAGTATTTTGCCTTTATTACACAAAAAATGCAGCAGGAAACAGTGCACATTGCTTCACAAAAAATTAATTTCTTCCGCCCGACGCGTTTCGTGTCAGATAAGCACTTCCTCATGGGCCAAAGTCTTGTCTTGATAAACGGCACAGCATTTTTAAAGCATCCTTTTCAAGTTTATCCCCCGCCCCAGTGGGCGTGGCTCACACAGCATTATGGGACTTGTGGTGCTTAGTTCTTACCAACAGTGGGTCCTGTGCTGTCCTCAATTAAATCAAACTCCGTTTTGCCCCAGTGGGTTGTGGTGACAATGGGGACTGTTTTCCGCATCCGTTAATTACTTCGTTGGCTTCCATGTCCTTAAGCCACCTCGCCGTTTGACGCTGTAGCAGGGCTGCACATGGGTGCAGCGGGGCCTCTAATGCGGCTAAGGCGAGCCGCTAACATCCAAATCAAACAGTTTGCCTGCTGAAGGAAAGCCCACACACGGAGGTAAGTATTTTGCCTTTATTACACGAAGAATGCAGCAGGAAACAGTGCACATTGCTTCTCTAAAAATTAATTTCTTCCGCCAGACGCGTTTCGTGTCAGATAAGCACTTCCTCATGGGCCAAAGTCTTGTCTTGATAAACGGCACAGCATTTTTAAAGCATCCTTTTCAAGTTCATCCCCCGCCACAGTGGGCGTGGCTCACACAGCATTATGGGACTTGTGGTGCTTAGTTCTTACCAACAGTGGGTCCTGTGCTGTCCTCAATTAAATCAAACTCGTTTTTTCCCCAGTGGGTTGTCGTGTCAATGGGGACTGTTTTCCGCATCCGTTAATTACTTCGTTGGCTTCCATGTCCTTAAGCCACCTCGCCGTTTGACGCTGTAGCAGGGCTGCACATGGGTGCAGCGGGGCCTCTAATGCGGCTAAGGCGGGCCGCTAACATCCAAATCAAACAGTTTGCCTGCTGAAGGGAAGCCCACACACGGAGGTAAGTATTTTGCCTTTATTACACGAAGAATGCAGCAGGAAACAGTGCACATTGCTTCACTAAAAATTAATTTCTTCCGCCCGACGCGTTTCGTGTCAGATAAGCACTTCCTCATGGGCCAAAGTCTTGTCTTGATAAACGGCACAGCATTTTTAAAGCATCCTTTTCAAGTTCATCCCCCGCCACAGTGGGCGTGGCTCACACAGCATTATGGGACTTGTGGTGCTTAGTTCTTACCAACAGTGGGTCCTGTGCTGTCCTCAAATAAATCAAACTCCGTTTTGCCCCAGTGGGTTGTGGTGTCAAAGGGGACTGTTTTCCGCATCCGTTAATTACTTCGTTGGCTTCCATGTCCTTAAGCCACCTCGCCGTTGGACGCTGTAGCAGGGCTGCACATGGGTGCAGCGGGGCCTCTCCGGTCCTGTGCTGTCCTCAATTAAATCAAACTCCGTTTTGCCCCAGTGGGTTGTGGTGTCAATGGGGACTGTTTTCCGCATCCGTTAATTACTTCGTTGGCTTCCATGTCCTTAGGCCACCTCGCCGTTTGACGCTGTAGCAGGGCTGCACATGGGTGCAGCGCGGCCTCTCCTGCGGCTTAGGCGGGCCACTAACGTCCAAATCAAACAGTTTGCCTGCTGAATGGAAGCCCACACACAGAGGTAAGTATTTTGCCTTTATTACACGAAGAATGCAGCAGGAAACAGTACACATTGCTTCACTAAAAATTAATTTCTTCCGCCCGACGCGTTTCATGTCAGATAAGCACTTCCTCATGGGCCAAAGTCTTGTCTTGATAAACGGCACAGCATTTTTAAAGCATCCTTTTCAAGTTCATCCCCCGCCCCAGTGGGCGTGACTCACACAGCATTATGGGACTTGTGGTGCTTAGTTCTTACCAACAGTGGGTCCTGTGCTGTCCTCAATTAAATCAAACTCTGTTTTGCCCCAGTGGGTTGTGGTGACAATGGGGACTGTTTTCCGCATCCGTTAATTACTTCGTTGGCTTCCATGTCCTTAAGCCACCTCACCGTTTGACGCTGTAGCAGGGCTGCACATGGGTGCAGCGGGGCCTCTAATGAGGCTAAGGCGGGCCGCTAACATCCAAATCAAACAGTTTGCCTGCTGAAGGAAAGCCCGCACACGGAGGTAAGTATTTTGCCTTTATTACACGAAGAATGCAGCAGGAAACAGTGCACATTGCTTCACTAAAAATTAATTTCTTCCGCCAGACGCGTTTCGTGTCAGATAAGCACTTCCTCATGGGCCAAAGTCTTGTCTTGATAAACGGCTCAGCATTTTTAAAGCATCCTTTTCAAGTTCATCCCCCGCCACAGTGGGCGTGGCTCACACAGCATTATGGGACTTGTGGTGCTTAGTTCTTACCAACAGTGGGTCCTGTGCTGTCCTCAATTAAATCAAACTCGTTTTTTCCCCAGTGGGTTGTGGTGTCAATGGGGACTGTTTTCCGCATCCGTTAATTACTTCGTTGGCTTCCATGTCCTTAAGCCACCTCGCCGTTTGACGCTGTAGCAGGGCTGCACATGGGTGCAGCGGGGCCTCTCCTGCGGCTCAGGCGGGCCACTAACATCCAAATCAAACAGTTTGCCTGCTGAAGGGAAGCCCACACACGGAGGTAAGTATTTTGCCTTTATTACACGAAGAATGCAGCAGGAAACAGTGCACATTGCTTCACTAAAAATTAATTTCTTCCGCCCGACGCGTTTCGTGTCAGATAAGCACTTCCTCATGGGCCAAAGTCTTGTCTTGATAAACGGCACAGCATTTTTAAAGCATCCTTTTCAAGTTCATTCCCCTGCCACAGTTGGCGTGGCTCACACAGCATTATGGGACTTGTGGTGCTTAGTTCTTACCAACAGTGGGTCCTGTGCTGTCCTCAAATAAATCAAACTCCGTTTTGCCCCAGTGGGTTGTGGTGTCAATGGGGACTGTTTTCCGCATCCGTTAATTACTTCGTTGGCTTCCATGTCCTTAAGCCACCTCGCCGTTTGACGCTGTAGCAGGGCTGCACATGGGTGCAGCGGGGCCTCTCCGGTCCTGTGCTGTCCTCAATTAAATCAAACTCTGTTTTGCCCCAGTGGGTTGTGGTGTCAATGGGGACTGTTTTCCGCATCCGTTAATTACTTCGTTGGCTTCCATGTCCTTAGGCCACCTCGCTGTTTGACGCTGTAGCAAGGCTGCACATGGGTGCAGCGCGGCCTCTCCTGCGGGTTAGGCGGGCCACTAACGTCCAAATCAAACAGTTTGCCTGCTGAATGGAAGCCCACACACGGAGGTAAGTATTTTGCCTTTATTACACGAAGAATGCACCTGGAAACAGTGCACATTGCTTCACTACAAATTAATTTCTTCCGCCCGACGCGTTTCGTGTCAGATAAGCACTTCCTCATGGGCCAAAGTCTTGTCTTGATAAACGGCACAGCATTTTTAAAGCATCCTTTTCAAGTTCATCCCCCGCCCCAGTGGGCGTGGCTCACACAGCATTATGGGACTTGTGGTGCTTAGTTCTTACCAACAGTGGGTCCTGTGCTGTCTTCAATTAAATCAAACTCCGTTTTGCCCCAGTGGGTTGTGGTGTCAATGGGGACTGTTTTCCGCATCCATTAATTACTTCCTTGGCTTCCATGTCCTTAAGCCACCTCGCCATTCGACGCTGTAGCAGGGCTGCACATGGGTGCAGCGGGGCCTCTCCTGCGGCTCAGGCGGGCCACTAACATCCAAATCAAAAGTTTGCCTGCTGAAGGGAAGCCCACACACGGAGGTAAGTATTTTGCCTTTATTACACGAAGAATGCAGCAGGAAACAGTGCATATTGCTTCACTAAAAATTCATTTCTTCCGCCCGACGCGTTTCGTGTCAGATAAGCACTTCCTCATGGGCCAAAGTCTTGTCTTGATAAACGGCACAGCATTTTTAAAGCATCCTTTTCAAGTTCATCCCCCGCCCCAGTGGGCGTGGCTCACACAACATTATGGGACTTGTGGTGCTTAGTTCTTACCAACAGTGGGTCCTGTGCTGTCCTCAATTAAATCAAACTCGTTTTTTCCCCAGTGGGTTGTGGTGTCAATGGGGACTGTTTTCCGCATCCGTTAATTACTTCGTTGGCTTCCATGTCCTTAAGCCACCTCGCCGTTTGACGCTGTAGCAGGGCTGCACATGGGTGCAGCGGGGCCTCTCCTGCGGCTCAGGCGGGCCGCTAACATCAAAATCAAACAGTTTGCCTGCTGAAGGGAAGCCCACACACGGAGGTAAGTATTTTGCCTTTATTACACGAAGAATGCAGCAGGAAACAGTGCACATTGCTTCACTAATAATTCATTTCTTCCGCCCGACGCGATTCGTGTCAGATAAAGACTTCCTCATGGGCCAAAGTCTTGTCTTGATAAACGGCACAGCATTTTTAAAGCATCCTTTTCAAGTTCATCCCTCGCCCCAGTTTGCCTGGCTCACACAGCATTATGGGACTTGTAGTGCTTAGTTCTTACCAACCGTGGGTCCTGTGCTGTCCTCAATTAAAACAAACTCCGTTTTGCCCCAGTGGGTTGTGGTGTCAATGGGGACTGTTTTCCGCATCCATTAATTACTTCGTTGGCTTCCATGTTCTTAGGCCACCTCGCCGTTTGACGCTGTAGCAGGGCTGCACATGGGTGCAGCGGGGCCTCTCCTGCGGCTTAGGTGGGCCACTAACGTCCAAATCAAACAATTTCCCTGCTGAATGGAAGCCCACACACGGAGGTAAGTATTTTGCCTTTATTACACGAAGAATGCAGCAGGAAACAGTGCACATTGCTTCACTAAAAATTAATTTCTTCCGCCCGACGCGTTTCGTGTCAGATAAGCACTTCCTCATGGGCCAAAGTCTTGTCTTGATAAACGGCACAGCATTTTTAAAGCATCCTTTTCAAGTTCATCCCCCGCCCCAGTGGGCGTGGCTCACACAGCATTATGGGACTTGTGGTGCTTAGTTCTTACCAACAGTGGGTCCTGTGCTGTCCTCAATTAAATCAAACTCTGTTTTGCCCCAGTGGGTTGTGGTGACAATGGGGACTGTTTTCCTCATCCGTTAATTACTTCGTTGGCTTCCATGTCCTTAAGCCACCTCGCCGTTTGACGCTGTAGCAGGGCTGCACATGGGTGCAGCGGGGCCTCTAATGCGGCTAAGGCGGGCCGCTAACATCCAAATCAAACAGTTTGCCTGCTGAAGGGAAGCCCACACACGGAGGTAAGTATTTTGCCTTTATTACACGAAGAATGCAGCAGGAAACAGTGCACATTGCTTCACTAAAAATTAATTTCTTCCGCCCGACGCGTTTCGTGTCAGATAAGCACTTCCTCATGGGCCAAAGTCTTGTCTTGATAAACGGCACAGCATTTTTAAAGCATCCTTTTCAAGTTCATCCCCCGCCACAGTGGGCGTGGCTCACACAGCCTTATGGGACTTGTGGTGCTTAGTTCTTACCAACAGTGGGTCCTGTGCTGTCCTCAAATAAATCAAACTCCGTTTTGCCCAAGTGGGTTGTGGTGTCAATGGGGACTGTTTTCCGCATCCGTTAATTACTTCGTTGGCTTCCATGTCCTTAAGCCACCTCGCCGTTTGACGCTGTAGCAGGGCTGCACATGGGTGCAGCGGGGCCTCTCCGGTCCTGTGCTGTCCTCAATTAAATCAAACTCCGTTTTGCCCCAGTGGGTTGTGGTGTCAATGGGGACTGTTTTCCGCATCCGTTAATTACTTCGTTGGCTTCCATGTCCTTAGGCCACCTCGCTGTTTGACGCTGTAGCAAGGCTGCACATGGGTGCAGCGCGGCCTCTCCTGCGGCTTAGGCGGGCCACTAACGTCCAAATCAAACAGTTTGCCTGCTGAATGGAAGCCCACTCACGGAGGTAAGTATTTTTCCTTTATTACACGAAGAATGCACCTGGAAACAGTGCACATTGCTTCACTAAAAATTAATTTCTTCCGCCCGACGCTTTTCGTGTCAGATAAGCACTTCCTCATGGGCCAAAGTCTTGTCTTGATAAACGGCACAGCATTTTTAAAGCATCCTTTTCAAGTTCATCCCCCGCCCCAGTGGGCGTGGCTCACACAGCATTATGGGACTTGTGGTGCTTAGTTCTTACAAACAGTGGGTCCTGTGCTGTCCTCAAATAAATCAAACTCCGCTTTGCCCCAGTGGGTTGTGGTGTCAATGGGGACTGTTTTCCGCATCCGTTAATTACTTCGTTGGCTACCATGTCCTTAAGCCACCTCGCCGTTTGACACTGTAGCAGGGCTGCACATGGGTGCAGCGGGGCCTCTCCGGTCCTGTGCTGTCCTCAATTAAATCAAACTCCGTTTTGCCCCAGTGGGTTGTGGTGTCAATGGGGACTGTTTTCTGCATCCGTTAATTACTTCGTTGGCTTCCATGTCCTTAGGCCACCTCGCCGTTTGACGCTGTAGCAGGGCTGCACATGGGTGCAGCGGGGCCTCTCCTGCGGCTCAGGCGGGCCGCTAACATCAAAATCAAACAGTTTGCCTGCTGAAGGGAAGCCCACACACGGAGGTAAGTATTTTGCCTTCATTACACAAAGAATGCAGCAGGAAACAGTGCACATTGCTTCACTAAAAATTCATTTCTTCCGCCCGACGCGATTCGTGTCAGATAAAGACTTCCTCATGGGCCAAAGTCTTGTCTTGATAAACGGCACAGCATTTTTAAAGCATCCTTTTCAAGTTCATCCCCCGCCCCAGTTTGCCTGGCTCACACAGCATTATGGGACTTGTAGTGCTTAGTTCTTACCAACCGTGGGTCCTGTGCTGTCCTCAATTAAAACAAACTCCGTTTTGCCCCAGTGGGTTGTGGTGTCAATGGGGACTGTTTTCCGCATCCATTAATTACTTCGTTGGCTTCCATGTCCTTAGGCCACCTCGCCGTTTGACGCTGTAGCAGGGCTGCACATGGGTGCAGCGGGGCCTCTAATGCGGCTAAGGTGGGCCACTAACGTCCAAATCAAACAGTTTGCCTGCTGAATGGAAGCCCACACACGGAGGTAAGTATTTTGCCTTTATTACACGAAGAATGCACCTGGAAACAGTGCACATTGCTTAACTAAAAATTAATTTCTTCCGCCCGACGCTTTTCGTGTCAGATAAGCACTTCCTCATGGGCCAAAGTCTTGTCTTGATAAACGGCACAGCATTTTTAAAGCATCCTTTTCAAGTTCATCCCCCGCCCCAGTGGGCATGGCTCACACAGCATTATGGGACTTGTGGTGCTTAGTTCTTACAAACAGTGGGTCCTGTGCTGTCCTCAAATAAATCAAACTCCGTTTTGCCCCAGTGGGTTGTGGTGTCAATGGGGACTGTTTTCCGCATCCGTTAATTACTTCGTTGGCTACCATGTCCTTAAGCCACCTCGCCGTTTGACGCTGTAGCAGGGCTGCACATGGGTGCAGCGGGGCCTCTCCGGTCCTGTGCTGTCCTCAATTAAATCAAACTCCGTTTTGCCCCAGTGGGTTGTGGTGTCAATGGGGACTGTTTTCCGCATCCGTTAATTACTTCGTTGGCTTCCATGTCCTTAGGCCACCTCGCCGTTTGACGCTGTAGCAGGGCTGCACATGGGTGCAGCGCGGCCTCTCCTGCGGCTTAGGCGGGCCACTAACGTCCAAATCAAACAGTTTGCCTGCTGAATGGAAGCCCACACACGGAGGTAAGTATTTTGCCTTTATTACACGAAGAATGCAGCAGGAAACAGTGCACATTGCTTCACTAAAAATTAATTTCTTCCGCCCGACGCGTTTCGTGTCAGATAAGCACTTCCTCATGGGCCAAAGTCTTGTCTTGATAAACGGCACAGCATTTTTAAAGCATCCTTTTCAAGTTCATCCCCCGCCCCAGTGGGCGTGGCTCACACAGCATTATGGGACTTGTGGTGCTTAGTTCTTACCAACAGTGGGTCCTGTGCTGTCCTCAATTAAATCAAACTCCGTTTTGCCCCAGTGGGTTGTGGTGACAATGGGGACTGTTTTCCGCATCAGTTAATTACTTCGTTGGCTTCCATGTCCTTAAGCCACCTCACCGTTTGACGCTGTAGCAGGGCTGCACATGGGTGCAGCGGGGCCTCTAATGCGGCTAAGGCGGGCCGCTAACATCCAAATCAAACAGTTTGCCTGCTGAAGGAAAGCCCACACACGGAGGTAAGTATTTTGCCTTTATTACACGAAGAATGCAGCAGGAAACAGTGCACATTGCTTCACTAAAAATTACTTTCTTCCGCCAGACGCGTTTCGTGTCAGATAAGCACTTCCTCATGGGCCAAAGTCTTGTCTTGATAAACGGCACAGCATTTTTAAAGCATCCTTTTCAAGTTCATCCCCCGCCACAGTGGGCGTGGCTTACACAGCATTATGGGACTTGTGGTGCTTAGTTCTTACCAACAGTGGGTCCTGTGCTGTCCTCAATTAAATCAAACTCGTTTTTTCCCCAGTGGGTTGTGGTGTCAATGGGGACTGTTTTCCGCATCCGTTAATTACTTCGTTGGCTTCCATGTCCTTATGCCACCTCGCCGTTTGACGCTGTAGCAGGGCTGCACATGGGTGCAGCGGGGCCTCTCCTGCGGCTCAGGCGGGCCGCTAACATCAAAATCAAACAGTTTGCCTGCTGAAGGGAAGCCCACACACGGAGGTAAGTATTTTGCCTTTATTACACAAAGAATGCAGCAGGAAACAGTGCACATTGCTTCACTAAAAATTCATTTCTTCCGCCCGACGCGATTCGTGTCAGATAAAGACTTCCTCATGGGCCAAAGTCTTGTCTTGATAAACGGCACAGCATTTTTAAAGCATCCTTTTCAAGTTCATCCCCCGCCCCAGTTTGCCTGGCTCACACAGCATTATGGGACTTGTAGTGCTTAGTTCTTACCAACCGTGGGTCCTGTGCTGTCCTCAATTAAAACAAACTCCGTTTTGCCCCAGTGGGTTGTGGTGTCAATGGGGACTGTTTTCCGCATCCATTAATTACTTCGTTGGCTTCCATGTCCTTAGGCCACCTCGCCGTTTGACGCTGTAGCAGGGCTGCACATGGGTGCAGCGGGGCCTCTCCTGCGGCTCAGGCGGGCCACTAACATCCAAATCAAACAGTTTGCCTGCTGAAGGGAAGCCCACACACGGAGGTAAGTATTTTGCCTTTATTACACGAAGAATGCAGCAGGAAACAGTGCACATTGCTTCACTAAAAATTAATTTCTTCCGCCCGACGCGTTTCGTGTCAGATAAGCACTTCCTCATGGGCCAAAGTCTTGTCTTGATAAACGGCACAGCAATTTTTAAAGCATCCTTTTCAAGTTCATCCCCCGCCCCAGTCGGCGTGGCTCACACAGCATTATGGGACTTGTGGTGCTTAGTTCTTACCAACAGTGGGTCCTGTGCTGTCTTCAATTAAATCAAACTCCGTTTTGCCCCAGTGGGTTGTGGTGACAATGGGGACTGTTTTCCGCATCAGTTAATTACTTCGTTGGCTTCCATGTCCTTAAGCCACCTCACCGTTTGACGCTGTAGGAGGGCTGCACATGGGTGCAGCGGGGCCTCTAATGCGGCTAAGGCGGGCCGCTAACATCCAAATCAAACAGTTTGCCTGCTGAGGGTAAGCCCACACACGGAGGTAAGTATTTTGCCTTTATTACACGAAGAATGCAGCAGGAAACAGTGCACATTGCTTCACTAAAAATTAATTTCTTCCGCCAGACGCGTTTCGTGTCAGATAAGCACTTCCTCATGGGCCAAAGTCTTGTCTTGATAAACGGCACAGCATTTTTAAAGCATCCTTTTCAAGTTCATCCCCCGCCACAGTGGGCGTGGCTTACACAGCATTATGGGACTTGTGGTGCTAAGTTCTTACCAACAGTGGGTCCTGTGCTGTCCTCAATTAAATCAAACTCGTTTTTTCCCCAGTGGGTTGTGGTGTCAATGGGGACTGTTTTCCGCATCCGTTAATTACTTCGTTGTCTTCCATGACCTTAAGCCACCTCGCCGTTTGACGCTGTAGCAGGGCTGCACATGGGTGCAGCGGGGCCTCTCCTGCGGCTCAGGCGGGCCGCTAACATCAAAATCAAACAGTTTGCCTGCTGAAGGGAAGCCCACACACGGAGGTAAGTATTTTGCCTTTATTACACAAAGAATGCAGCAGGAAACAGTGCACATTGCTTCACTAAAAATTCATTTCTTCCGCCCGACGCGATTCGTGTCAGATAAAGACTTCCTCATGGGCTAAAGTCTTGTCTTGATAAACGGCACAGCATTTTTAAAGCATCCTTTTCAAGTTCATCCCCCGCCCCAGTTTGCCTGGCTCACACAGCATTATGGGACTTGTAGTGCTTAGTTCTTACCAACCGTGGGTCCTGTGCTGTCCTCAATTAAAACAAACTCCGTTTTGCCCCAGTGGGTTGTGGTGTCAATGGGGACTGTTTTCCGCATCCATTAATTACTTCGTTGGCTTCCATGTCCTTAGGCCACCTCGCCGTTTGACGCTGTAGCAGGGCTGCACATGGGTGCAGCGGGGCCTCTCCTGCGGCTCAGGCGGGCCACTAACATCCAAATCAAACAGTTTGCCTGCTGAAGGGAAGCCCACACACGGAGGTAAGTATTTTGCCTTTATTACACGAAGAATGCAGCAGGAAACAGTGCACATTGCTTCACTAAAAATTAATTTCTTCCGCCCGACGCGTTTCGTGTCAGATAAGCACTTCCTCATGGGCCAAAGTCTTGTCTTGATAAACGGCACAGCATTTTTAAAGCATCCTTTTCAAGTTCATTCCCCTGCCACAGTTGGCGTGGCTCACACAGCATTATGGGACTTGTGGTGCTTAGTTCTTACCAACAGTGGGTCCTGTGCTGTCCTCAAATAAATCAAACTCCGTTTTGCCCCAGTGGGTTGTGGTGTCAATGGGGACTGTTTTCCGCATCCGTTAATTACTTCGTTGGCTTCCATGTCCTTAAGCCACCTCGCCGTTTGACGCTGTAGCAGGGCTGCACATGGGTGCAGCGGGGCCTCTCCGGTCCTGTGCTGTCCTCAATTAAATCAAACTCTGTTTTGCCCCAGTGGGTTGTGGTGTCAATGGGGACTGTTTTCCGCATCCGTTAATTACTTCGTTGGCTTCCATGTCCTTAGGCCACCTCGCTGTTTGACACTGTAGCAAGGCTGCACATGGGTGCAGCGCGGCCTCTCCTGCGGGTTAGGCGGGCCACTAACGTCCAAATCAAACAGTTTGCCTGCTGAATGGAAGCCCACACACGGAGGTAAGTATTTTGCCTTTATTACACGAAGAATGCACCTGGAAACAGTGCACATTGCTTCACTACAAATTAATTTCTTCCGCCCGACGCGTTTCGTGTCAGATAAGCACTTCCTCATGGGCCAAAGTCTTGTCTTGATAAACGGCACAGCATTTTTAAAGCATCCTTTTCAAGTTCATCCCCCGCCCCAGTGGGCGTGGCTCACACAGCATTATGGGACTTGTGGTGCTTAGTTCTTACCAACAGTGGGTCTTGTGCTGTCTTCAATTAAATCAAACTCCGTTTTGCCCCAGTGGGTTGTGGTGTCAATGGGGACTGTTTTCCGCATCCATTAATTACTTCCTTGGCTTCCATGTCCTTAAGCCACCTCGCCATTCGACGCTGTAGCAGGGCTGCACATGGGTGCAGCGGGGCCTCTCCTGCGGCTCAGGCGGGCCACTAACATCCAAATCAAACAGTTTGCCTGCTGAAGGGAAGCCCACACACGGAGGTAAGTATTTTGCCTTTATTACACGAAGAATGCAGCAGGAAACAGTGCACATTGCTTCACTAAAAATTCATTTCTTCCGCCCGACGCGTTTCGTGTCAGATAAGCACTTCCTCATGGGCCAAAGTCTTGTCTTGATAAACGGCACAGCATTTTTAAAGCATCCTTTTCAAGTTCATCCCCCGCCCCAGTGGGCGTGGCTCACACAGCATTATGGGACTTGTGGTGCTTAGTTCTTACCAACAGTGGGTCCTGTGCTGTCCTCAATTAAATCAAACTCGTTTTTTCCCCAGTGGGTTGTGGTGTCAATGGGGACTGTTTTCCGCATCCGTTAATTACTTCGTTGGCTTCCATGTCCTTAAGCCACCTCGCCGTTTGACGCTGTAGCAGGGCTGCACATGGGTGCAGCGGGGCCTCTCCTGCGGCTCAGGCGGGCCGCTAACATCAAAATCAAACAGTTTGCCTGCTGAAGGGAAGCCCACACACGGAGGTAAGTATTTTGCCTTTATTACATGAAGAATGCAGCAGGAAACAGTGCACATTGCTTCACTAATAATTCATTTCTTCCGCCCGACGCGATTCGTGTCAGATAAAGACTTCCTCATGGGCCAAAGTCTTGTCTTGATAAACGGCACAGCATTTTTAAAGCATCCTTTTCAAGTTCATCCCTCGCCCCAGTTTGCCTGGCTCACACAGCATTATGGGACTTGTAGTGCTTAGTTCTTACCAACCGTGGGTCCTGTGCTGTCCTCAATTAAAACAAACTCCGTTTTGCCCCAGTGGGTTGTGGTGTCAATGGGGACTGTTTTCCGCATCCATTAATTACTTCGTTGGCTTCCATGTCCTTAGGCCACCTCGCCGTTTGACGCTGTAGCAGGGCTGCACATGGGTGCAGCGGGGCCTCTCCTGCGGCTTAGGCGGGCCACTAACGTCCAAATCAAACAATTTCCCTGCTGAATGGAAGCCCACACACGGAGGTAAGTATTTTGCCTTTATTACACGAAGAATGCAGCAGGAAACAGTGCACATTGCTTCACTAAAAATTAATTTCTTCCGCCCGACGCGTTTCGTGTCAGATAAGCACTTCCTCATGGGCCAAAGTCTTGTCTTGATAAACGGCACAGCATTTTTAAAGCATCCTTTTCAAGTTCATCCCCCGCCCCAGTGGGCGTGGCTCACACAGCATTATGGGACTTGTGGTGCTTAGTTCTTACCAACAGTGGGTCCTGTGCTGTCCTCAAATAAATCAAACTCCGTTTTGCCCAAGTGGGTTGTGGTGTCAATAGGGACTGTTTTCCGCATCCGTTAATTACTTCGTTGGCTTCCATGTCCTTAAGCCACCTCGCCGTTTGACGCTGTAGCAGGGCTGCACATGGGTGCAGCGGGGCCTCTCCGGTCCTGTGCTGTCCTCAATTAAATCAAACTCCGTTTTGCCCCAGTGGGTTGTGGTGTCAATGGGGACTGTTTTCCGCATCCGTTAATTACTTTGTTGGCTTCCATGTCCTTAGGCCACCTCGCTGTTTGACGCTGTAGCAAGGCTGCACATGGGTGCAGCGCGGCCTCTCCTGCGGCTTAGGCGGGCCACTAACGTCCAAATCAAACAGTTTGCCTGCTGAATGGAAGCCCACACACGGAGGTAAGTATTTTTCCTTTATTACACGAAGAATGCACCTGGAAACAGTGCACATTGCTTCACTAAAAATTAATTTCTTCCGCCCGACGCTTTTCGTGTCAGATAAGCACTTCCTCATGGGCCAAAGTCTTGTCTTGATAAACGGCACAGCATTTTTAAAGCATCCTTTTCAAGTTCATCCCCCGCCCCAGTGGGCGTGGCTCACACAGCATTATGGGACTTGTGGTGCTTAGTTCTTACCAACAGTGGGTCCTGTGCTGTCCTCAATTAAATCAAACTCCGTTTTGCCCCAGTGGGTTGTGGTGACAATGAGGACTGTTTTCCGCATCCGTTAATTACTTCGTTGGCTTCCATGTCCTTAAGCCACCTCACCGTTTGACGCTGTAGCAGGGCTGCACATGGGTGCAGCGGGGCCTCTAATGCGGCTAAGGTGGGCCGCTAACATCCAAATCAAACAGTTTGCCTGCTGAAGGGAAGCCCACACACGGAGGTAAGTATTTTGCCTTTATTACACGAAGAATGCAGCAGGAAACAGTGCACATTGCTTCACTAAAAATTAATTTCTTCCGCCCGACGCGTTTCGTGTCAGATAAGCACTTCCTCATGGGCCAAAGTCTTGTCTTGATAAACGGCACAGCATTTTTAAAGCATCCTTTTCAAGTTCATCCCCCGCCACAGTGGGCGTGGCTCACACAGCATTATGGGACTTGTGGTGCTTAGTTCTTACCAACAGTGGGTCCTGTGCTGTCCTCAATTAAATCAAACTCCGTTTTGCCCCAGTGGGTTGTGGTGACAATGGGGACTGTTTTCCGCATCCGTTAATTACTTCGTTGGCTTCCATGTCCTTAAGCCACCTCGCCGTTTGACGCTGTAGCAGGGCTGCACATGGGTGCAGCGGGGCCTCTAATGCGGCTAAGGCGGGCCGCTAACATCCAAATCAAACAGTTTGCCTGCTGAAGGGAAGCCCACACACGGAGGTAAGTATTTTGCCTTTATTACACGAAGAATGCAGCAGGAAACAGTGCACATTGCTTCACTAAAAATTAATTTCTTCCGTCCGACGCATTTCGTGTCAGATAAGCACTTCCTCATGGGCCAAAGTCTTGTCTTGATAAACGGCACAGCATTTTTAAAGCATCCTTTTCAAGTTCATCCCCCGCCGCAGTGGGCGTGGCTTACACAGCATTATGGGACTTGTGGTGCTTAGTTCTTACAAACAGTGGGTCCTGTGCTGTCCTCAAATAAATCAAACTCCGTTTTGCCCCAGTGGGTTGTGGTGTCAATGGGGACTGTTTTCCGCATCCGTTAATTACTTCGTTGGCTACCATGTCCTTAAGCCACCTCGCCGTTTGACACTGTAGCAGGGCTGCACATGGGTGCAGCGGGGCCTCTCCGGTCCTGTGCTGTCCTCAATTAAATCAAACTCCGTTTTGCCCCAGTGGGTTGTGGTGTCAATGGGGACTGTTTTCTGCATCCGTTAATTACTTCGTTGGCTTCCATGTCCTTAGGCCACCTCGCCGTTTGACGCTGTAGCAGGGCTGCACATGGGTGCAGCGGGGCCTCTCCTGCGGCTCAGGCGGGCCGCTAACATCAAAATCAAACAGTTTGCCTGCTGAAGGGAAGCCCACACACGGAGGTAAGTATTTTGCCTTCATTACACAAAGAATGCAGCAGGAAACAGTGCACATTGCTTCACTAAAAATTAATTTCTTCCGCCCGACGCGTTTCGTGTCAGATAAGCACTTCCTCATGGGCCAAAGTCTTGTCTTGATAAACGGCACAGCATTTTTAAGGCATCCTTTTCAAGTTCATCCCCCGCCCCAGTGGGCGTGGCTCACACAGCATTATGGGACTTGTGGTGCTTAGTTCTTACCAACAGTGGGTCCTGTGCTGTCCTCAATTAAATCAAACTCCGTTTTGCCCCAGTGGGTTGTGGTGACAATGGGGACTGTTTTCCGCATCCGTTAATTACTTCGTTGGCTTCCATGTCCTTAAGCCACCTCGCCGTTTGACGCTGTAGCAGGGCTGCACATGGGTGCAGCGGGGCCTCTCCGGTCCTGTGCTGTCCTCAATTAAATCAAACTCCGTTTTGCCCCAGTGGGTTGTGGTGTCAATGGGGACTGTTTTCCGCATCCGTTAATTACTTCGTTGGCTTCCATGTCCTTAGGCCAACTCGCCGTTTGACGCTGTAGCAGGGCTGCACATGGGTGCAGCGCGGCCTCTCCTGCGGCTTAGGCGGGCCACTAACGTCCAAATCAAACAGTTTGCCTGCTGAATGGAAGCCCACACACAGAGGTAAGTATTTTGCCTTTATTACACGAAGAATGCAGCAGGAAACAGTGCACATTGCTTCACTAAAAATTAATTTCTTCCGCCCGACGCGTTTCGTGTCAGATAAGCACTTCCTCATGGGCCAAAGTCTTGTCTTGATAAACGGCACAGCATTTTTAAAGCATCCTTTTCAAGTTCATCCCCCGCCCCAGTGGGCGTGACTCACACAGCATTATGGGACTTGTGGTGCTTAGTTCTTACCAACAGTGGGTCCTGTGCTGTCCTCAATTAAATCAAACTCTGTTTTGCCCCAGTGGGTTGTGGTGACAATGGGGACTGTTTTCCGCATCCGTTAATTACTTCGTTGGCTTCCATGTCCTTAAGCCACCTCACCGTTTGACGCTGTAGCAGGGCTGCACATGGGTGCAGCGGGGCCTCTAATGAGGCTAAGGCGGGCCGCTAACATCCAAATCAAACAGTTTGCCTGCTGAAGGAAAGCCCGCACACGGAGGTAAGTATTTTGCCTTTATTACACGAAGAATGCAGCAGGAAACAGTGCACATTGCTTCACTAAAAATTAATTTCTTCCGCCAGACGCGTTTCGTGTCAGATAAGCACTTCCTCATGGGCCAAAGTCTTGTCTTGATAAACGGCTCAGCATTTTTAAAGCATCCTTTTCAAGTTCATCCCCCGCCACAGTGGGCGTGGCTCACACAGCATTATGGGACTTGTGGTGCTTAGTTCTTACCAACAGTGGGTCCTGTGCTGTCCTCAATTAAATCAAACTCGTTTTTTCCCCAGTGGGTTGTGGTGTCAATGGGGACTGTTTTCCGCATCCGTTAATTACTTCGTTGGCTTCCATGTCCTTAAGCCACCTCGCCGTTTGACGCTGTAGCAGGGCTGCACATGGGTGCAGCGGGGCCTCTCCTGCGGCTCAGGCGGGCCGCTAACATCAAAATCAAACAGTTTGCCTGCTGAAGGGAAGCCAACACACGGAGGTAAGTATTTTGCCTTTATTACACAAAGAATGCAGCAGGAAACAGTGCACATTGCTTCACTAAAAATTCATTTCTTCCGCCCGACGCGATTCGTGTCAGATAAAGACTTCCTCATGGGCCAAAGTCTTGTCTTGATAAACGGCACAGCATTTTTAAAGCATCCTTTTCAAGTTCATCCCCCGCCCCAGTTTGCCTGGCTCACACAGCATTATGGGACTTGTAGTGCTTAGTTCTTACCAACCGTGGGTCCTGTGCTGTCCTCAATTAAAACAATCTCCGTTTTGCCCCAGTGGGTTGTGGTGTCAATGGGGACTGTTTTCCGCATCCATTAATTACTTCGTTGGCTTCCATGTCCTTAGGCCACCTCGCCGTTTGACGCTGTAGCAGGGCTGCACATGGGGGCAGCGGGGCCTCTCCTGCGGCTTAGGCGGGCCACTAACGTCCAAATCAAACAGTTTCCCTGCTGAATGGAAGCCCACACACGGAGGTAAGTATTTTGCCTTTATTACACGAAGAATGCAGCAGGAAACAGTGCACATTGCTTCACTAAAAATTAATTTCTTCCGCCCGACGCGTTTCGTGTCAGATAAGCACTTCCTCATGGGCCAAAGTCTTGTCTTGATAAACGGCACAGCATTTTTAAAGCATCCTTTTCAAGTTCATCCCCCGCCACAGTGGGTGTGGCTCACACAGCATTATGGGACTTGTGGTGCTTAGTTCTTACCAACAGTGGGTCCTGTGCTGTCCTCAAATAAATCAAACTCCGTTTTGCCCCAGTGGGTTGTGGTGTCAATGGGGACTGTTTTCCGCATCCGTTAATTACTTCGTTGGCTTCCATGTCCTTAAGCCACCTCGCCGTTTGACGCTGTAGCAGGGCTGCACATGGGTGCAGTGGGGCCTCTCCGGTCCTGTGCTGTCCTCAATTAAATCAAACTCCGTTTTGCCCCAGTGAGTTGTTGTGTCAATGGGGACTGTTTTCCGCATCCGTTAATTACTTCGTTGGCTTCCATGTCCTTAGGCCACCTCGCTGTTTGACGCTGTAGCAAGGCTGCACATGGGTGCAGCGCGGCCTCTCCTGCGGCTTAGGCGGGCCACTAACGTCCAAATCAAACAGTTTGCCTGCTGAATGGAAGCCCACACACGGAGGTAAGTATTTTGCCTTTATTACACGAAGAATGCACCTGGAAACAGTGCACATTGCTTCACTACAAATTAATTTCTTCCGCCCGACGCGTTTCGTGTCAGATAAGCACTTCCTCATGGGCCAAAGTCTTGTCTTGATAAACGGCACAGCATTTTTAAAGCATCCTTTTCAAGTTCATCCCCCGCCCCAGTGGGCGTGGCTCACACAGCATTATGGGACTTGTGGTGCTTAGTTCTTACCAACAGTGGGTCCTGTGCTGTCTTCAATTAAATCAAACTCCGTTTTGCCCCAGTGGGTTGTGGTGTCAATGGGGACTGTTTTCCGCATCCGTTAATTACTTCCTTGGCTTCCATGTCCTTAAGCCACCTCGCCATTCGACGCTGTAGCAGGGCTGCACATGGGTGCAGCGGGGCCTCTCCTGCGGCTCAGGCGGGCCACTAACATCCAAATCAAACAGTTTGCCTGCTGAAGGGAAGCCCACACACGGAGGTAAGTATTTTGCCTTTATTACACGAAGAATGCAGCAGGAAACAGTGCACATTGCTTCACTAAAAATTCATTTCTTCCGCCCGACGCGTTTCGTGTCAGATAAGCACTTCCTCATGGGCCAAAGTCTTGTCTTGATAAACGGCACAGCATTTTTAAAGCATCCTTTTCAAGTTCATCCCCCGCCCCAGTGGGCGTGGCTCACACAGCATTATGGGACTTGTGGTGCTTAGTTCTTACCAACAGTGGGTCCTGTGCTGTCTTCAATTAAATCAAACTCCGTTTTGCCCCAGTGGGTTGTGGTGTCAACGGGGACTGTTTTCCGCATCCGTTAATTACTTCCTTGGCTTCCATGTCCTTAAGCCACCTCGCCATTTGACGCTGTAGCAGGGCTGCACATGGGTGCAGCGGGGCCTCTCCTGCGGCTCAGGCGGGCCACTAACATCCAAATCAAACAGTTTGCCTGCTGAAGGGAAGCCCACACACGGAGGTAAGTATTTTGCCTTTATTACACGAAGAATGCAGCAGGAAACAGTGCACATTGCTTCACTAAAAATTCATTTCTTCCGCCCGACGCGATTCGTGTCAGATAAAGACTTCCTCATGGGCCAAAGTCTTGTCTTGATAAACGGCACAGCATTTCTAAAGCATCCTTTTCAAGTTCATCCCTCGCCCCAGTTTGCCTGGCTCACACAGCATTATGGGACTTGTAGTGCTTAGTTCTTACCAACCGTGGGTCCTGTGCTGTCCTCAATTAAAACAAACTCCGTTTTGCCCAGTGGGTTGTGGTGTCAATGGGGACTGTTTTCCGCATCCGTTAATTACTTCGTTGGCTTCCATGTCCTTAAGCCACCTCGCCGTTTGACGCTGTAGCAGGGCTGCACATGGGTGCAGCGGGGCCTCTAATGCGGCTAAGGCGAGCCGCTAACATCCAAATCAAACAGTTTGCCTGCTGAAGGAAAGCCCACACACGGAGGTAAGTATTTTGCCTTTATTACATGAAGAATGCAGCAGGAAACAGTGCACATTGCTTCTCTAAAAATTAATTTCTTCCGCCAGACGCGTTTCGTGTCAGATAAGCACTTCCTCATGGGCCAAAGTCTTGTCTTGATAAACGGCACAGCATTTTTAAAGCATCCTTTTCAAGTTCATCCCCCGCCACAGTGGGCGTGGCTCACACAGCATTATGGGACTTGTGGTGCTTAGTTCTTACCAACAGTGGGTCCTGTGCTGTCCTCAATTAAATCAAACTCGTTTTTTCCCCAGTGGGTTGTCGTGTCAATGGGGACTGTTTTCCGCATCCGTTAATTACTTCGTTGGCTTCCATGTCCTTAAGCCACCTCGCCGTTTGACGCTGTAGCAGGGCTGCACATGGGTGCAGCGGGGCCTCTAATGCGGCTAAGGCGGGCCGCTAACATCCAAATCAAACAGTTTGCCTGCTGAAGGGAAGCCCACACACGGAGGTAAGTATTTTGCCTTTATTACACGAAGAATGCAGCAGGAAACAGTGCACATTGCTTCACTAAAAATTAATTTCTTCCGCCCGACGCGTTTCGTGTCAGATAAGCACTTCCTCATGGGCCAAAGTCTTGTCTTGATAAACGGCACAGCATTTTTAAAGCATCCTTTTCAAGTTCATCCCCCGCCACAGTGGGCGTGGCTCACACAGCATTATGGGACTTGTGGTGCTTAGTTCTTACCAACAGTGGGTCCTGTGCTGTCCTCAAATAAATCAAACTCCGTTTTGCCCCAGTGGGTTGTGGTGTCAAAGGGGACTGTTTTCCGCATCCGTTAATTACTTCGTTGGCTTCCATGTCCTTAAGCCACCTCGCCGTTTGACGCTGTAGCAGGGCTGCACATGGGTGCAGCGGGGCCTCTCCGGTCCTGTGCTGTCCTCAATTAAATCAAACTCCGTTTTGCCCCAGTGGGTTGTGGTGTCAATGGGGACTGTTTTCCGCATCCGTTAATTACTTCGTTGGCTTCCATGTCCTTAGGCCACCTCGCCGTTTGACGCTGTAGCAGGGCTGCACATGGGTGCAGCGCGGCCTCTCCTGCGGCTTAGGCGGGCCACTAACGTCCAAATCAAACAGTTTGCCTGCTGAATGGAAGCCCATACACAGAGGTAAGTATTTTGCCTTTATTACACGAAGAATGCAGCAGGAAACAGTGCACATTGCTTCACTAAAAATTAATTTCTTCCGCCCGACGCGTTTCGTGTCAGATAAGCACTTCCTCATGGGCCAAAGTCTTGTCTTGATAAACGGCACAGCATTTTTAAAGCATCCTTTTCAAGTTCATCCCCCGCCCCAGTGGGCGTGACTCACACAGCATTATGGGACTTGTGGTGCTTAGTTCTTACCAACAGTGGGTCCTGTGCTGTCCTCAATTAAATCAAACTCTGTTTTGCCCCAGTGGGTTGTGGTGACAATGGGGACTGTTTTCCGCATCCGTTAATTACTTCGTTGGCTTCCATGTCCTTAAGCCACCTCACCGTTTGACGCTGTAGCAGGGCTGCACATGGGTGCAGCGGGGCCTCTAATGAGGCTAAGGCGGGCCGCTAACATCCAAATCAAACAGTTTGCCTGCTGAAGGAAAGCCCACACACGGAGGTAAGTATTTTGCCTTTATTACACGAAGAATGCAGCAGGAAACAGTGCACATTGCTTCACTAAAAATTAATTTCTTCCGCCAGACGCGTTTCGTGTCAGATAAGCACTTCCTCATGGGCCAAAGTCTTGTCTTGATAAACGGCTCAGCATTTTTAAAGCATCCTTTTCAAGTTCATCCCCCGCCACAGTGGGCGTGGCTCACACAGCATTATGGGACTTGTGGTGCTTAGTTCTTACCAACAGTGGGTCCTGTGCTGTCCTCAATTAAATCAAACTCGTTTTTTCCCCAGTGGGTTGTGGTGTCAATGGGGACTGTTTTCCGCATCCGTTAATTACTTCGTTGGCTTCCATGTCCTTAAGCCACCTCGCCGTTTGACGCTGTAGCAGGGCTGCACATGGGTGCAGCGGGGCCTCTCCTGCGGCTCAGGCGGGCCGCTAACATCAAAATCAAACAGTTTGCCTGCTGAAGGGAAGCCAACACACGGAGGTAAGTATTTTGCCTTTATTACACAAAGAATGCAGCAGGAAACAGTGCACATTGCTTCACTAAAAATTCATTTCTTCCGCCCGACGCGATTCGTGTCAGATAAAGACTTCCTCATGGGCCAAAGTCTTGTCTTGATAAACGGCACAGATTTTTAAAGCATCCTTTTCAAGTTCATCCCCCGCCCCAGTTTGCCTGGCTCACACAGCATTATGGGACTTGTAGTGCTTAGTTCTTACCAACCTTGGGTCCTGTGCTGTCCTCAATTAAAACAAACTCCGTTTTGCCCCAGTGGGTTGTGGTGTCAATGGGGACTGTTTTCCGCATCCATTAATTACTTCGTTGGCTTCCATGTCCTTAGGCCACCTCGCCGTTTGACGCTGTAGCAGGGCTGCACATGGGGGCAGCGGGGCCTCTCCTGCGGCTTAGGCGGGCCACTAACGTCCAAATCAAACAGTTTCCCTGCTGAATGGAAGCCCACACACGGAGGTAAGTATTTTGCCTTTATTACACGAAGAATGCAGCAGGAAACAGTGCACATTGCTTCACTAAAAATTAATTTCTTCCGCCCGACGCGTTTCGTGTCAGATAAGCACTTCCTCATGGGCCAAAGTCTTGTCTTGATAAACGGCACAGCATTTTTAAAGCATCCTTTTCAAGTTCATCCCCCGCCACAGTGGGTGTGGCTCACACAGCATTATGGGACTTGTGGTGCTTAGTTCTTACCAACAGTGGGTCCTGTGCTGTCCTCAAATAAATCAAACTCCGTTTTGCCCCAGTGGGTTGTGGTGTCAATGGGGACTGTTTTCCGCATCCGTTAATTACTTCGTTGGCTTCCATGTCCTTAAGCCACCTCGCCGTTTGACGCTGTAGCAGGGCTGCAAATGGGTGCAGCGGGGCCTCTCCGGTCCTGTGCTGTCCTCAATTAAATCAAACTCCGTTTTGCCCCAGTGGGTTGTGGTGTCAATGGGGACTGTTTTCCGCATCCGTTAATTACTTCGTTGGCTTCCATGTCCTTAGGCCACCTCGCTGTTTGACGCTGTAGCAAGGCTGCACATGGGTGCAGCGTGGCCTCTCCTGCGGCTTAGGCGGGCCACTAACGTCCAAATCAAACAGTTTGCCTGCTGAATGGAAGCCCACACACGGAGGTAAGTATTTTGCCTTTATTACACGAAGAATGCACCTGGAAACAGTGCACATTGCTTCACTACAAATTAATTTCTTCCGCCCGACGCGTTTCGTGTCAGATAAGCACTTCCTCATGGGCCAAAGTCTTGTCTTGATAAACGGCACAGCATTTTTAAAGCATCCTTTTCAAGTTCATCCCCCGCCCCAGTGGGCGTGGCTCACACAGCATTATGGGACTTGTGGTGCTTAGTTCTTACCAACAGTGGGTCCTGTGCTGTCTTCAATTAAATCAAACTCCGTTTTGCCCCAGTGGGTTGTGGTGTCAATGGGGACTGTTTTCCGCATCCGTTAATTACTTCCTTGGCTTCCATGTCCTTAAGCCACCTCGCCATTCGACGCTGTAGCAGGGCTGCACATGGGTGCAGCGGGGCCTCTCCTGCGGCTCAGGCGGGCCACTAACATCCAAATCAAACAGTTTGCCTGCTGAAGGGAAGCCCACACACGGAGGTAAGTATTTTGCCTTTATTACACGAAGAATGCAGCAGGAAACAGTGCACATTGCTTCACTAAAAATTCATTTCTTCCGCCCGACGCGTTTCGTGTCAGATAAGCACTTCCTCATGGGCCAAAGTCTTGTCTTGATAAACGGCACAGCATTTTTAAAGCATCCTTTTCAAGTTCATCCCCCGCCCCAGTGGGCGTGGCTCACACAGCATTATGGGACTTGTGGTGCTTAGTTCTTACCAACAGTGGGTCCTGTGCTGTCTTCAATTAAATCAAACTCCGTTTTGCCCCAGTGGGTTGTGGTGTCAACGGGGACTGTTTTCCGCATCCGTTAATTACTTCCTTGGCTTCCATGTCCTTAAGCCACCTCGCCATTTGACGCTGTAGCAGGGCTGCACATGGGTGCAGCGGGGCCTCTCCTGCGGCTCAGGCGGGCCACTAACATCCAAATCAAACAGTTTGCCTGCTGAAGGGAAGCCCACACACGGAGGTAAGTATTTTGCCTTTATTACACGAAGAATGCAGCGGGAAACAGTGCACATTGCTTCACTAAAAATTCATTTCTTCCGCCCGACGCGATTCGTGTCAGATAAAGACTTCCTCATGGGCCAAAGTCTTGTCTTGATAAACGGCACAGCATTTTTAAAGCATCCTTTTCAAGTTCATCCCTCGCCCCAGTTTGCCTGGCTCACACAGCATTATGGGACTTGTAGTGCTTAGTTCTTACCAACCGTGGGTCCTGTGCTGTCCTCAATTAAAACAAACTCCGTTTTGCCCAGTGGGTTGTGGTGTCAATGGGGACTGTTTTCCGCATCCATTAATTACTTCGTTGGCTTCCATGTCCTTAGGCCACCTCGCCGTTTGACGCTGTAGCAGGGCTGCACATGGGTGCAGCGGGGCCTCTCCTGCGGCTTAGGCGGGCCACTAACGTCCAAATCAAACAATTTCCCTGCTGAATGGAAGCCCACACACGGAGGTAAGTATTTTGCCTTTATTACACGAAGAATGCAGCAGGAAACAGTGCACATTGCTTCACTAAAAATTAATTTCTTCCGCCCGACGCGTTTCGTGTCAGATAAGCACTTCCTCATGGGCCAAAGTCTTGTCTTGATAAACGGCACAGCATTTTTAAAGCATCCTTTTCAAGTTCATCCCCCGCCCCAGTGGGCGTGGCTCACACAGCATTATGGGACTTGTGGTGCTTAGTTCTTACCAACAGTGGGTCCTGTGCTGTCCTCAATTAAATCAAACTCCGTTTTGCCCCAGTGGGTTGTGGTGACAATGGGGACTGTTTTCCGCATCCGTTAATTACTTCGTTGGCTTCCATGTCCTTAAGCCACCTCGCCGTTTGACGCTGTAGCAGGGCTGCACATGGGTGCAGCGGGGCCTCTAATGCGGCTAAGGCGGGCCGCTAACATCCAAATCAAACAGTTTGCCTGCTGAAGGGAAGCCCACACACGGAGGTAAGTATTTTGCCTTTATTACACGAAGAATGCAGCAGGAAACAGTGCACATTGCTTCACTAAAAATTAATTTCTTCCGCCCGACGCGTTTCGTGTCAGATAAGCACTTCCTCATGGGCCAAAGTCTTGTCTTGATAAACGGCACAGCATTTTTAAAGCATCCTTTTCAAGTTCATCCCCCGCCACAGTGGGCATGGCTCACACAGCATTATGGGACTTGTGGTGCTTAGTTCTTACCAACAGTGGGTCCTGTGCTGTCCTCAATTAAATCAAACTCCGTTTTGCCCCAGTGGGTTGTGGTGACAATGGGGACTGTTTTCCGCATCCGTTAATTACTTCGTTGGCTTCCATGTCCTTAAGCCACCTCGCCGTTTGACGCTGTAGCAGGGCTGCACATGGGTGCAGCGGGGCCTCTAATGCGGCTAAGGCGGGCCGCTAACATCCAAATCAAACAGTTTGCCTGCTGAAGGGAAGCCCACACACGGAGGTAAGTATTTTGCCTTTATTACACGAAGAATGCAGCAGGAAACAGTGCACATTGCTTCACTAAAAATTAATTTCTTCCGCCCGACGCGTTTCGTGTCAGATAAGCACTTCCTCATGGGCCAAAGTCTTGTCTTGATAAACGGCACAGCATTTTTAAAGCATCCTTTTCAAGTTCATCCCCCGCCCCAGTGGGCGTGGCTCACACAGCATTATGGGACTTGTGGTGCTTAGTTCTTACAAACAGTGGGTCCTGTGCTGTCCTCAAATAAATCAAACTCCGTTTTGCCCCAGTGGGTTGTGGTGTCAATGGGGACTGTTTTCCGCATCCGTTAATTACTTCGTTGGCTACCATGTCCTTAAGCCACCTCGCCGTTTGACGCTGTAGCAGGGCTGCACATGGGTGCAGCGGGGCCTCTCCGGTCCTGTGCTGTCCTCAATTAAATCAAACTCCGTTTTGCCCCAGTGGGTTGTGGTGTCAATGGGGACTGTTTTCCGCATCCGTTAATTACTTCGTTGGCTTTCATGTCCTTAGGCCACCTCGCCGTTTGACGCTGTAGCAGGGCTGCACATGGGTGCAGCGCGGCCTCTCCTGCGGCTTAGGCGGGCCACTAACGTCCAAATCAAACAGTTTGCCTGCTGAATGGAAGCCCACACACGGAGGTAAGTATTTTGCCTTTATTACACGAAGAATGCAGCAGGAAACAGTGCACATTGCTTCACTAAAAATTAATTTCTTCCGCCCGACGCGTTTCGTGTCAGATAAGCACTTCCTCATGGGCCAAAGTCTTGTCTTGATAAACGGCACAGCATTTTTAAAGCATCCTTTTCAAGTTCATCCCCCGCCCCAGTGGGCGTGGCTCACACAGCATTATGGGACTTGTGGTGCTTAGTTCTTACCAACAGTGGGTCCTGTGCTGTCCTCAATTAAATCAAACTCCGTTTTGCCCCAGTGGGTTGTGGTGACAATGGGGACTGTTTTCCGCATCCGTTAATTACTTCGTTGGCTTCCATGTCCTTAAGCCACCTCGCCGTTTGACGCTGTAGCAGGGCTGCACATGGGTGCAGCGGGGCCTCTAATGCGGCTAAGGCGGGCCGCTAACATCCAAATCAAACAGTTTGCCTGCTGAAGGGAAGCCCACACACGGAGGTAAGTATTTTGCCTTTATTACACGAAGAATGCAGCAGGAAACAGTGCACATTGCTTCACTAAAAATTAATTTCTTCCGCCCGACGCGTTTCGTGTCAGATAAGCACTTCCTCATGGGCCAAAGTCTTGTCTTGATAAACGGCACATCATTTTTAAAGCATCCTTTTCAAGTTCATCCCCCGCCCCAGTGGGCGTGGCTCACACAGCATTATGGGACTTGTGGTGCTTAGTTCTTACAAACAGTGGGTCCTGTGCTGTCCTCAAATAAATCAAACTCCGTTTTGCCCCAGTGGGTTGTGGTGTCAATGGCGACTGTTTTCCGCATCCGTTAATTACTTCGTTGGCTACCATGTCCTTAAGCCACCTCGCCGTTTGACGCTGTAGCAGGGCTGCACATGGGTGCAGCGGGGCCTCTCCGGTCCTGTGCTGTCCTCAATTAAATCAAACTCCGTTTTGCCCCAGTGGGTTGTGGTGTCAATGGGGACTGTTTTCCGCATCCGTTAATTACTTCGTTGGCTTCCATGTCCTTAGGCCACCTCGCCGTTTGACGCTGTAGCAGGGCTGCACATGGGTGCAGCGCGGCCTCTCCTGCGGCTTAGGCGGGCCACTAACGTCCAAATCAAACAGTTTGCCTGCTGAATGGAAGCCCACACACGGAGGTAAGTATTTTGCCTTTATTACACGAAGAATGCAGCAGGAAACAGTGCACATTGCTTCACTAAAAATTAATTTCTTCCGCCCGACGCGTTTCGTGTCAGATAAGCACTTCCTCATGGGCCAAAGTCTTGTCTTGATAAACGGCACAGCATTTTTAAAGCATCCTTTTCAAGTTCATCCCCCGCCCCAGTGGGCGTGGCTCACACAGCATTATGGGACTTGTGGTGCTTAGTTCTTACCAACAGTGGGTCCTGTGCTGTCCTCAATTAAATCAAACTCCGTTTTGCCCCAGTGGGTTGTGGTGACAATGGGGACTGTTTTCCGCATCCGTTAATTACTTCGTTGGCTTCCATGTCCTTAAGCCACCTCGCCGTTTGACGCTGTAGCAGGGCTGCACATGGGTGCAGCGGGGCCTCTAATGCGGCTAAGGCGGGCCGCTAACATCCAAATCAAACAGTTTGCCTGCTGAAGGGAAGCCCACACACGGAGGTAAGTATTTTGCCTTTATTACACGAAGAATGCAGCAGGAAACAGTGCACATTGCTTCACTAAAAATTAATTTCTTCCGCCCGACGCGTTTCGTGTCAGATAAGCACTTCCTCATGGGCCAAAGTCTTGTCTTGATAAACGGCACAGCATTTTTAAAGCATCCTTTTCAAGTTCATCCCCCGCCACAGTGGGCATGGCTCACACAGCATTATGGGACTTGTGGTGCTTAGTTCTTACCAACAGTGGGTCCTGTGCTGTCCTCAATTAAATCAAACTCCGTTTTGCCCCAGTGGGTTGTGGTGACAATGGGGACTGTTTTCCGCATCCGTTAATTACTTCGTTGGCTTCCATGTCCTTAAGCCACCTCGCCGTTTGACGCTGTAGCAGGGCTGCACATGGGTGCAGCGGGGCCTCTAATGCGGCTAAGGCGGGCCGCTAACATCCAAATCAAACAGTTTGCCTGCTGAAGGGAAGCCCACACACGGAGGTAAGTATTTTGCCTTTATTACACGAAGAATGCAGCAGGAAACAGTGCACATTGCTTCACTAAAAATTAATTTCTTCCGCCCGACGCGTTTCGTGTCAGATAAGCACTTCCTCATGGGCCAAAGTCTTGTCTTGATAAACGGCACAGCATTTTTAAAGCATCCTTTTCAAGTTCATCCCCCGCCCCAGTGGGCGTGGCTCACACAGCATTATGGGACTTGTGGTGCTTAGTTCTTACAAACAGTGGGTCCTGTGCTGTCCTCAAATAAATCAAACTCCGTTTTGCCCCAGTGGGTTGTGGTGTCAATGGGGACTGTTTTCCGCATCCGTTAATTACTTCGTTGGCTACCATGTCCTTAAGCCACCTCGCCGTTTGACGCTGTAGCAGGGCTGCACATGGGTGCAGCGGGGCCTCTCCGGTCCTGTGCTGTCCTCAATTAAATCAAACTCCGTTTTGCCCCAGTGGGTTGTGGTGTCAATGGGGACTGTTTTCCGCATCCGTTAATTACTTCGTTGGCTTTCATGTCCTTAGGCCACCTCGCCGTTTGACGCTGTAGCAGGGCTGCACATGGGTGCAGCGCGGCCTCTCCTGCGGCTTAGGCGGGCCACTAACGTCCAAATCAAACAGTTTGCCTGCTGAATGGAAGCCCACACACGGAGGTAAGTATTTTGCCTTTATTACACGAAGAATGCAGCAGGAAACAGTGCACATTGCTTCACTAAAAATTAATTTCTTCCGCCCGACGCGTTTCGTGTCAGATAAGCACTTCCTCATGGGCCAAAGTCTTGTCTTGATAAACGGCACAGCATTTTTAAAGCATCCTTTTCAAGTTCATCCCCCGCCCCAGTGGGCGTGGCTCACACAGCATTATGGGACTTGTGGTGCTTAGTTCTTACCAACAGTGGGTCCTGTGCTGTCCTCAATTAAATCAAACTCCGTTTTGCCCCAGTGGGTTGTGGTGACAATGGGGACTGTTTTCCGCATCCGTTAATTACTTCGTTGGCTTCCATGTCCTTAAGCCACCTCGCCGTTTGACGCTGTAGCAGGGCTGCACATGGGTGCAGCGGGGCCTCTAATGCGGCTAAGGCGGGCCGCTAACATCCAAATCAAACAGTTTGCCTGCTGAAGGGAAGCCCACACACGGAGGTAAGTATTTTGCCTTTATTACACGAAGAATGCAGCAGGAAACAGTGCACATTGCTTCACTAAAAATTAATTTCTTCCGCCCGACGCGTTTCGTGTCAGATAAGCACTTCCTCATGGGCCAAAGTCTTGTCTTGATAAACGGCACAGCATTTTTAAAGCATCCTTTTCAAGTTCATCCCCCGCCCCAGTGGGCGTGGCTCACACAGCATTATGGGACTTGTGGTGCTTAGTTCTTACAAACAGTGGGTCCTGTGCTGTCCTCAAATAAATCAAACTCCGTTTTGCCCCAGTGGGTTGTGGTGTCAATGGCGACTGTTTTCCGCATCCGTTAATTACTTCGTTGGCTACCATGTCCTTAAGCCACCTCGCCGTTTGACGCTGTAGCAGGGCTGCACATGGGTGCAGCGGGGCCTCTCCGGTCCTGTGCTGTCCTCAATTAAATCAAACTCCGTTTTGCCCCAGTGGGTTGTGGTGTCAATGGGGACTGTTTTCCGCATCCGTTAATTACTTCGTTGGCTTCCATGTCCTTAGGCCACCTCGCCGTTTGACGCTGTAGCAGGGCTGCACATGGGTGCAGCGCGGCCTCTCCTGCGGCTTAGGCGGGCCACTAACGTCCAAATCAAACAGTTTGCCTGCTGAATGGAAGCCCACACACGGAGGTAAGTATTTTGCCTTTATTACACGAAGAATGCAGCAGGAAACAGTGCACATTGCTTCACTAAAAATTAATTTCTTCCGCCCGACGCGTTTCGTGTCAGATAAGCACTTCCTCATGGGCCAAAGTCTTGTCTTGATAAACGGCACAGCATTTTTAAAGCATCCTTTTCAAGTTCATCCCCCGCCCCAGTGGGCGTGGCTCACACAGCATTATGGGACTTGTGGTGCTTAGTTCTTACCAAGAGTGGGTCCTGTGCTGTCCTCAATTAAATCAAACTCGGTTTTGCCCCAGTGGGTTGTGGTGACAATGGGGACTGTTTTCGCAATCCGTTAATTACTTCGTTGGCTTCCATGTCCTTAAGCCACCTCACCGTTTGACGCTGTAGCAGGGCTGCACATGGGTGCAGCGGGGCCTCTAATGCGGCTAAGGCGGGCCGCTAACATCCAAATCAAACAGTTTGCCTGCTGAAGGAAAGCCCACAAACGGAGGTAAGTATTTTGCCTTTATTACACGAAGAATGCAGCAGGAAACAGTGCACATTGCTTCACTAAAAATTAATTTCTTCCGCCAGACGCGTTTCGTGTCAGATAAGCACTTCCTCATGGGCCAAAGTCTTTTCTTGATAATCGGCACAGCATTTTTAAAGCATCCTTTTCAAGTTCATCCCCCGCCACAGTGGGCGTGGCTCACACAGCATTATGGGACTTGTGGTGCTTAGTTCTTACCAACAGTGGGTCCTGTGCTGTCCTCAATTAAATCAAACTCGTTTTTTCCCCAGTGGGTTGTGGTGTCAATGGGGACTGTTTTCCGCATCCGTTAATTACTTCATTGGCTTACATGTCCTTAAGCCACCTCGCCGTTTGACGCTGTAGCAGGGCTGCACATGGGTGCAGCGGGGCCTCTCCTGCGGCTCAGGCGGGCCGCTAACATCAAAATCAAACAGTTTGCCTGCTGAAGGGAAGCCCACACACGGAGGTAAGTATTTTGCCTTTATTACACAAAGAATGCAGCAGGAAACAGTGCACATTGCTTCACTAAAAATTCATTTCTTCCGCCCGACGCGATTCGTGTCAGATAAAGACTTCCTCATGGGCCAAAGTCTTGTCTTGATAAACGGCACAGCATTTTTAAAGCATCCTTTTCAAGTTCATCCCCCGCCCCAGTTTGCCTGGCTCACACAGCATTATGGGACTTGTAGTGCTTAGTTCTTACCAACCGTGGGTCCTGTGCTGTCCTCAATTAAAACAAACTCCGTTTTGCCCCAGTGGGTTGTGGTGTCAATGGGGACTGTTTTCCGCATCCATTAATTACTTCGTTGGCTTCCATGTCCTTAGGCCACCTCGCCGTTTGACGCTGTAGCAGGGCTGCGCATGGGTGCAGCGGGGCCTCTCCTGCGGCTTAGGCGGCCCACTAACGTCCAAATCAAACAGTTTCCCTGCTGAATGGAAGCCCACACACGGAGGTAAGTATTTTGCCTTTATTACACGAAAAATGCAGCAGGAAACAGTGCACAATGCTTCACTAAAAATTAATTTCTTCCGCCCGACGTGTTTCGTGTCAGATAAGCACTTCCTCATGGGCCAAAGTCTTGTCTTGATAAACGGCACAGCATTTTTAAAGCATCCTTTTCAAGTTCATCCCCCGCCCCAGTGGGCGTGGCTCACACAGCATTATGGGACTTGTGGTGCTTAGTTCTTACCAACAGTGGGTCCTGTGCTGTCCTCAATTAAATCAAACTCCGTTTTGCCCCAGTGGGTTGTGGTGACAATGGGGACTGTTTTCCGCATCCGTTAATTACTTCGTTGGCTTCCATGTCCTTAAGCCACCTCGCCGTTTGACGCAGTAGCAGGGCTGCACATGGGTGCAGCGGGGCCTCTAATGCGGCTAAGGCGAGGCGCTAACATCCAAATCAAACAGTTTGCCTGCTGAAGGGAAGCCCACACACGGAGGTAAGTATTTTGCCTTTATTACACGAAGAATGCAGCAGGAAACAGTGCACATTGCTTCACTAAAAATTAATTTCTTCCGTCCGATGCATTTCGTGTCAGATAAGCACTTCCTCATGGGCCAAAGTCTTGTCTTGATAAACGGCACAGCATTTTTAAAGCATCCTTTTCAAGTTCATCCCCCGCCGCAGTGGGCGTGGCTTACACAGCATTATGGGACTTGTGGTGCTTAGTTCTTACAAACAGTGGGTCCTGTGCTGTCCTCAAATAAATCAAACTCCGTTTTGCCCCAGTGGGTTGTGGTGTCAATGGGGACTGTTTTCCGCATCCGTTAATTACTTCGTTGGCTACCATGTCCTTAAGCCACCTCGCCGTTTGACACTGTAGCAGGGCTGCACATGGGTGCAGCGGGGCCTCTCCGGTCCTGTGCTGTCCTCAATTAAATCAAACTCCGTTTTGCCCCAGTGGGTTGTGGTGTCAATGGGGACTGTTTTCTGCATCCGTTAATTACTTCGTTGGCTTCCATGTCCTTAGGCCACCTCGCCGTTTGACGCTGTAGCAGGGCTGCACATGGGTGCAGCGGGGCCTCTCCTGCGGCTCAGGCGGGCCGCTAACATCAAAATCAAACAGTTTGCCTGCTGAAGGGAAGCCCACACACGGAGGTAAGTATTTTGCCTTCATTACACAAAGAATGCAGCAGGAAACAGTGCACATTGCTTCACTAAAAATTAATTTCTTCCGCCCGACGCGTTTCGTGTCAGATAAGCACTTCCTCATGGGCCAAAGTCTTGTCTTGATAAACGGCACAGCATTTTTAAGGCATCCTTTTCAAGTTCATCCCCCGCCCCAGTGGGCGTGGCTCACACAGCATTATGGGACTTGTGGTGCTTAGTTCTTACCAACAGTGGGTCCTGTGCTGTCCTCAATTAAATCAAACTCCGTTTTGCCCCAGTGGGTTGTGGTGACAATGGGGACTGTTTTCCGCATCCGTTAATTACTTCGTTGGCTTCCATGTCCTTAAGCCACCTCGCCGTTTGACGCTGTAGCAGGGCTGCACATGGGTGCAGCGGGGCCTCTCCGGTCCTGTGCTGTCCTCAATTAAATCAAACTCCGTTTTGCCCCAGTGGGTTGTGGTGTCAATGGGGACTGTTTTCCGCATCCGTTAATTACTTCGTTGGCTTCCATGTCCTTAGGCCACCTCGCCGTTTGACGCTGTAGCAGGGCTGCACATGGGTGCAGCGCGGCCTCTCCTGCGGCTTAGGCGGGCCACTAACGTCCAAATCAAACAGTTTGCCTGCTGAATGGAAGCCCACACACAGAGGTAAGTATTTTGCCTTTATTACACGAAGAATGCAGCAGGAAACAGTGCACATTGCTTCACTAAAAATTAATTTCTTCCGCCCGACGCGTTTCGTGTCAGATAAGCACTTCCTCATGGGCCAAAGTCTTGTCTTGATAAACGGCACAGCATTTTTAAAGCATCCTTTTCAAGTTCATCCCCCGCCCCAGTGGGCGTGACTCACACAGCATTATGGGACTTGTGGTGCTTAGTTCTTACCAACAGTGGGTCCTGTGCTGTCCTCAATTAAATCAAACTCTGTTTTGCCCCAGTGGGTTGTGGTGACAATGGGGACTGTTTTCCGCATCCGTTAATTACTTCGTTGGCTTCCATGTCCTTAAGCCACCTCACCGTTTGACGCTGTAGCAGGGCTGCACATGGGTGCAGCGGGGCCTCTAATGAGGCTAAGGCGGGCCGCTAACATCCAAATCAAACAGTTTGCCTGCTGAAGGAAAGCCCGCACACGGAGGTAAGTATTTTGCCTTTATTACACGAAGAATGCAGCAGGAAACAGTGCACATTGCTTCACTAAAAATTAATTTCTTCCGCCAGACGCGTTTCGTGTCAGATAAGCACTTCCTCATGGGCCAAAGTCTTGTCTTGATAAACGGCTCAGCATTTTTAAAGCATCCTTTTCAAGTTCATCCCCCGCCACAGTGGGCGTGGCTCACACAGCATTATGGGACTTGTGGTGCTTAGTTCTTACCAACAGTGGGTCCTGTGCTGTCCTCAATTAAATCAAACTCGTTTTTTCCCCAGTGGGTTGTGGTGTCAATGGGGACTGTTTTCCGCATCCGTTAATTACTTCGTTGGCTTCCATGTCCTTAAGCCACCTCGCCGTTTGACGCTGTAGCAGGGCTGCACATGGGTGCAGCGGGGCCTCTCCTGCGGCTCAGGCGGGCCGCTAACATCAAAATCAAACAGTTTGCCTGCTGAAGGGAAGCCAACACACGGAGGTAAGTATTATGCCTTTATTACACAAAGAATGCAGCAGGAAACAGTGCACATTGCTTCACTAAAAATTCATTTCTTCCGCCCGACGCGATTCGTGTCAGATAAAGACTTCCTCATGGGCCAAAGTCTTGTCTTGATAAACGGCACAGCATTTTTAAAGCATCCTTTTCAAGTTCATCCCCCGCCCCAGTTTGCCTGGCTCACACAGCATTATGGGACTTGTAGTGCTTAGTTCTTACCAACCGTGGGTCCTGTGCTGTCCTCAATTAAAACAATCTCCGTTTTGCCCCAGTGGGTTGTGGTGTCAATGGGGACTGTTTTCCGCATCCATTAATTACTTCGTTGGCTTCCATGTCCTTAGGCTACTTCGCCGTTTGACGCTGTAGCAGGGCTGCACATGGGGGCAGCGGGGCCTCTCCTGCGGCTTAGGCGGGCCACTAACGTCCAAATCAAACAGTTTCCCTGCTGAATGGAAGCCCACACACGGAGGTAAGTATTTTGCCTTTATTACACGAAGAATGCAGCAGGAAACAGTGCACATTGCTTCACTAAAAATTAATTTCTTCCGCCCGACGCGTTTCGTGTCAGATAAGCACTTCCTCATGGGCCAAAGTCTTGTCTTGATAAACGGCACAGCATTTTTAAAGCATCCTTTTCAAGTTCATCCCCCGCCACAGTGGGTGTGGCTCACACAGCATTATGGGACTTGTGGTGCTTAGTTCTTACCAACAGTGGGTCCTGCGCTGTCCTCAAATAAATCAAACTCCGTTTTGCCCCAGTGGGTTGTGGTGTCAATGGGGACTGTTTTCCGCATCCGTTAATTACTTCGTTGGCTTCCATGTCCTTAAGCCACCTCGCCGTTTGACGCTGTAGCAGGGCTGCACATGGGTGCAGTGGGGCCTCTCCGGTCCTGTGCTGTCCTCAATTAAATCAAACTCCGTTTTGCCCCAGTGGGTTGTGGTGTCAATGGGGACTGTTTTCCGCATCCGTTAATTACTTCGTTGGCTTCCATGTCCTTAGGCCACCTCGCTGTTTGACGCTGTAGCAAGGCTGCACATGGGTGCAGCGCGGCCTCTCCTGCGGCTTAGGCGGGCCACTAACGTCCAAATCAAACAGTTTGCCTGCTGAATGGAAGCCCACACACGGAGGTAAGTATTTTGCCTTTATTACACGAAGAATGCACCTGGAAACAGTGCACATTGCTTCACTACAAATTAATTTCTTCCGCCCGACGCGTTTCGTGTCAGATAAGCACTTCCTCATGGGCCAAAGTCTTGTCTTGATAAACGGCACAGCATTTTTAAAGCATCCTTTTCAAGTTCATCCCCCGCCCCAGTGGGCGTGGCTCACACAGCATTATGGGACTTGTGGTGCTTAGTTCTTACCAACAGTGGGTCCTGTGCTGTCTTCAATTAAATCAAACTCCGTTTTGCCCCAGTGGGTTGTGGTGTCAATGGGGACTGTTTTCCGCATCCGTTAATTACTTCCTTGGCTTCCATGTCCTTAAGCCACCTCGCCATTCGACGCTGTAGCAGGGCTGCACATGGGTGCAGCGGGGCCTCTCCTGCGGCTCAGGCGGGCCACTAACATCCAAATCAAACAGTTTGCCTGCTGAAGGGAAGCCCACACACGGAGGTAAGTATTTTGCCTTTATTACACGAAGAATGCAGCAGGAAACAGTGCACATTGCTTCACTAAAAATTCATTTCTTCCGCCCGACGCGTTTCGTGTCAGATAAGCACTTCCTCATGGGCCAAAGTCTTGTCTTGATAAACGGCACAGCATTTTTAAAGCATCCTTTTCAAGTTCATCCCCCGCCCCAGTGGGCGTGGCTCACACAGCATTATGGGACTTGTGGTGCTTAGTTCTTACCAACAGTGGGTCCTGTGCTGTCTTCAATTAAATCAAACTCCGTTTTGCCCCAGTGGGTTGTGGTGTCAACGGGGACTGTTTTCCGCATCCGTTAATTACTTCCTTGGCTTCCATGTCCTTAAGCCACCTCGCCATTTGACGCTGTAGCAGGGCTGCACATGGGTGCAGCGGGGCCTCTCCTGCGGCTCAGGCGGGCCACTAACATCCAAATCAAACAGTTTGCCTGCTGAAGGGAAGCCCACACACGGAGGTAAGTATTTTGCCTTTATTACACGAAGAATGCAGCAGGAAACAGTGCACATTGCTTCACTAAAAATTCATTTCTTCCGCCCGACGCGTTTCGTGTCAGATAAGCACTTCCTCATGGGCCAAAGTCTTGTCTTGATAAACGGCACAGCATTTTTAAAGCATCCTTTTCAAGTTCATCCCCCGCCCCAGTGGGCGTGGCTCACACAGCATTATGGGACTTGTGGTGCTTAGTTCTTACCAACAGTGGGTCCTGTGCTGTCCTCAATTAAATCAAACTCCGTTTTGCCCCAGTGGGTTGTGGTGACAATGGGGACTGTTTTCCGCATCCGTTAATTACTTCGTTGGCTTCCATGTCCTTAAGCCACCTCGCCGTTTGACGCTGTAGCAGGGCTGCACATGGGTGCAGCGGGGCCTCTCCGGTCCTGTGCTGTCCTCAATTAAATCAAACTCCGTTTTGCCCCAGTGGGTTGTGGTGTCAATGGGGACTGTTTTCCGCATCCGTTAATTACTTCGTTGGCTTCCATGTCCTTAGGCCACCTCGCCGTTTGACGCTGTAGCAGGGCTGCACATGGGTGCAGCGCGGACTCTCCTGCGGCTTAGGCGGGCCACTAACGTCCAAATCAAACAGTTTGCCTGCTGAATGGAAGCCCACACACAGAGGTAAGTATTTTGCCTTTATTACACGAAGAATGCAGCAGGAAACAGTGCACATTGCTTCACTAAAAATTAATTTCTTCCGCCCGACGCGTTTCGTGTCAGATAAGCACTTCCTCATGGGCCAAAGTCTTGTCTTGATAAACGGCACAGCATTTTTAAAGCATCCTTTTCAAGTTCATCCCCCGCCCCAGTGGGCGTGACTCACACAGCATTATGGGACTTGTGGTGCTTAGTTCTTACCAACAGTGGGTCCTGTGCTGTCCTCAATTAAATCAAACTCTGTTTTGCCGCAGTGGGTTGTGGTGACAATGGGGACTGTTTTCCGCATCCGTTAATTACTTCGTTGGCTTCCATGTCCTTAAGCCACCTCACCGTTTGACGCTGTAGCAGGGCTGCACATGGGTGCAGCGGGGCCTCTAATGAGGCTAAGGCGGGCCGCTAACATCCAAATCAAACAGTTTGCCTGCTGAAGGAAAGCCCGCACACGGAGGTAAGTATTTTGCCTTTATTACACGAAGAATGCAGCAGGAAACAGTGCACATTGCTTCACTAAAAATTAATTTCTTCCGCCAGACGCGTTTCGTGTCAGATAAGCACTTCCTCATGGGCCAAAGTCTTGTCTTGATAAACGGCTCAGCATTTTTAAAGCATCCTTTTCAAGTTCATCCCCCGCCACAGTGGGCGTGGCTCACACAGCATTATGGGACTTGTGGTGCTTAGTTCTTACCAACAGTGGGTCCTGTGCTGTCCTCAATTAAATCAAACTCGTTTTTTCCCCAGTGGGTTGTGGTGTCAATGGGGACTGTTTTCCGCATCCGTTAATTACTTCGTTGGCTTCCATGTCCTTAAGCCACCTCGCCGTTTGACGCTGTAGCAGGGCTGCACATGGGTGCAGCGGGGCCTCTCCTGCGGCTCAGGCGGGCCGCTAACATCAAAATCAAACAGTTTGCCTGCTGAAGGGAAGCCAACACACGGAGGTAAGTATTTTGCCTTTATTACACAAAGAATGCAGCAGGAAACAGTGTACATTGCTTCACTAAAAATTCATTTCTTCCGCCCGACGCGATTCGTGTCAGATAAAGACTTCCTCATGGGCCAAAGTCTTGTCTTGATAAACGGCACAGCATTTTTAAAGCATCCTTTTCAAGTTCATCCCCCGCCCCAGTTTGCCTGGCTCACACAGCATTATGGGACTTGTAGTGCTTAGTTCTTACCAACCGTGGGTCCTGTGCTGTCCTCAATTAAAACAATCTCCGTTTTGCCCCAGTGGGTTGTGGTGTCAATGGGGACTGTTTTCCGCATCCATTAATTACTTCGTTGGCTTCCATGTCCTTAGGCCACCTCGCCGTTTGACGCTGTAGCAGGGCTGCACATGGGGGCAGCGGGGCCTCTCCTGCGGCTTAGGCGGGCCACTAACGTCCAAATCAAACAGTTTCCCTGCTGAATGGAAGCCCACACACGGAGGTAAGTATTTTGCCTTTATTACACGAAGAATGCAGCAGGAAACAGTGCACATTGCTTCACTAAAAATTAATTTCTTCCGCCCGACGCGTTTCGTGTCAGATAAGCACTTCCTCATGGGCCAAAGTCTTGTCTTGATAAACGGCACAGCATTTTTAAAGCATCCTTTTCAAGTTCATCCCCCGCCACAGTGGGTGTGGCTCACACAGCATTATGGGACTTGTGGTGCTTAGTTCTTACCAACAGTGGGTCCTGTGCTGTCCTCAAATAAATCAAACTCCGTTTTGCCCCAGTGGGTTGTGGTGTCAATGGGGACTGTTTTCCGCATCCGTTAATTACTTCGTTGGCTTCCATGTCCTTAAGCCACCTCGCCGTTTGACGCTGTAGCAGGGCTGCACATGGGTGCAGTGGGGCCTCTCCGGTCCTGTGCTGTCCTCAATTAAATCAAACTCCGTTTTGCCCCAGTGGGTTGTGGTGTCAATGGGGACTGTTTTCCGCATCCGTTAATTACTTCGTTGGCTTCCATGTCCTTAGGCCACCTCGCTGTTTGACGCTGTAGCAAGGCTGCACATGGGTGCAGCGCGGCCTCTCCTGCGGCTTAGGCGGGCCACTAACGTCCAAATCAAACAGTTTGCCTGCTGAATGGAAGCCCACACACGGAGGTAAGTATTTTGCCTTTATTACACGAAGAATGCACCTGGAAACAGTGCACATTGCTTCACTACAAATTAATTTCTTCCGCCCGACGCGTTTCGTGTCAGATAAGCACTTCCTCATGGGCCAAAGTCTTGTCTTGATAAACGGCACAGCATTTTTAAAGCATCCTTTTCAAGTTCATCCCCCGCCCCAGTGGGCGTGGCTCACACAGCATTATGGGACTTGTGGTGCTTAGTTCTTACCAACAGTGGGTCCTGTGCTGTCTTCAATTAAATCAAACTCCGTTTTGCCCCAGTGGGTTGTGGTGTCAATGGGGACTGTTTTCCGCATCCGTTAATTACTTCCTTGGCTTCCATGTCCTTAAGCCACCTCGCCATTCGACGCTGTAGCAGGGCTGCACATGGGTGCAGCGGGGCCTCTCCTGCGGCTCAGGCGGGCCACTAACATCCAAATCAAACAGTTTGCCTGCTGAAGGGAAGCCCACACACGGAGGTAAGTATTTTGCCTTTATTACACGAAGAATGCAGCAGGAAACAGTGCACATTGCTTCACTAAAAATTCATTTCTTCCGCCCGACGCGTTTCGTGTCAGATAAGCACTTCCTCTTGGGCCAAAGTCTTGTCTTGATAAACGGCACAGCATTTTTAAAGCATCCTTTTCAAGTTCATCCCCCGCCCCAGTGGGCGTGGCTCACACAGCATTATGGGACTTGTGGTGCTTAGTTCTTACCAACAGTGGGTCCTGTGCTGTCTTCAATTAAATCAAACTCCGTTTTGCCCCAGTGGGTTGTGGTGTCAACGGGGACTGTTTTCCGCATCCGTTAATTACTTCCTTGGCTTCCATGTCCTTAAGCCACCTCGCCATTTGACGCTGTAGCAGGGCTGCACATGGGTGCAGCGGGGCCTCTCCTGCGGCTCAGGCGGGCCACTAACATCCAAATCAAACAGTTTGCCTGCTGAAGGGAAGCCCACACACGGAGGTAAGTATTTTGCCTTTATTACACGAAGAATGCAGCAGGAAACAGTGCACATTGCTTCACTAAAAATTCATTTCTTCCGCCCGACGCGATTCGTGTCAGATAAAGACTTCCTCATGGGCCAAAGTCTTGTCTTGATAAACGGCACAGCATTTCTAAAGCATCCTTTTCAAGTTCATCCCTCGCCCCAGTTTGCCTGGCTCACACAGCATTATGGGACTTGTAGTGCTTAGTTCTTACCAACCGTGGGTCCTGTGCTGTCCTCAATTAAAACAAACTCCGTTTTGCCCAGTGGGTTGTGGTGTCAATGGGGACTGTTTTCCGCATCCGTTAATTACTTCGTTGGCTTCCATGTCCTTAAGCCACCTCGCCGTTTGACGCTGTAGCAGGGCTGCACATGGGTGCAGCGGGGCCTCTAATGCGGCTAAGGCGAGCCGCTAACATCCAAATCAAACAGTTTGCCTGCTGAAGGAAAGCCCACACACGGAGGTAAGTATTTTGCCTTTATTACATGAAGAATGCAGCAGGAAACAGTGCACATTGCTTCTCTAAAAATTAATTTCTTCCGCCAGACGCGTTTCGTGTCAGATAAGCACTTCCTCATGGGCCAAAGTCTTGTCTTGATAAACGGCACAGCATTTTTAAAGCATCCTTTTCAAGTTCATCCCCCGCCACAGTGGGCGTGGCTCACACAGCATTATGGGACTTGTGGTGCTTAGTTCTTACCAACAGTGGGTCCTGTGCTGTCCTCAATTAAATCAAACTCGTTTTTTCCCCAGTGGGTTGTCGTGTCAATGGGGACTGTTTTCCGCATCCGTTAATTACTTCGTTGGCTTCCATGTCCTTAAGCCACCTCGCCGTTTGACGCTGTAGCAGGGCTGCACATGGGTGCAGCGGGGCCTCTAATGGGGCTAAGGCGGGCCGCTAACATCCAAATCAAACAGTTTGCCTGCTGAAGGGAAGCCCACACACGGAGGTAAGTATTTTGCCTTTATTACACGAAGAATGCAGCAGGAAACAGTGCACATTGCTTCACTAAAAATTAATTTCTTCCGCCCGACGCGTTTCGTGTCAGATAAGCACTTCCTCATGGGCCAAAGTCTTGTCTTGATAAACGGCACAGCATTTTTAAAGCATCCTTTTCAAGTTCATCCCCCGCCACAGTGGGCGTGGCTCACACAGCATTATGGGACTTGTGGTGCTTAGTTCTTACCAACAGTGGGTCCTGTGCTGTCCTCAAATAAATCAAACTCCGTTTTGCCCCAGTGGGTTGTGGTGTCAAAGGGGACTGTTTTCCGCATCCGTTAATTACTTCGTTGGCTTCCATGTCCTTAAGCCACCTCGCCGTTTGACGCTGTAGCAGGGCTGCACATGGGTGCAGCGGGGCCTCTCCGGTCCTGTGCTGTCCTCAATTAAATCAAACTCCGTTTTGCCCCAGTGGGTTGTGGTGTCAATGGGGACTGTTTTCCGCATCCGTTAATTACTTCGTTGGCTTCCATGTCCTTAGGCCACCTCGCCGTTTGACGCTGTAGCAGGGCTGCACATGGGTGCAGCGCGGCCTCTCCTGCGGCTTAGGCGGGCCACTAACGTCCAAATCAAACAGTTTGCCTGCTGAATGGAAGCCCACACACAGAGGTAAGTATTTTGCCTTTATTACACGAAGAATGCAGCAGGAAACAGTGCACATTGCTTCACTAAAAATTAATTTCTTCCGCCCGACGCGTTTCGTGTCAGATAAGCACTTCCTCATGGGCCAAAGTCTTGTCTTGATAAACGGCACAGCATTTTTAAAGCATCCTTTTCAAGTTCATCCCCCGCCCCAGTGGGCGTGACTCACACAGCATTATGGGACTTGTGGTGCTTAGTTCTTACCAACAGTGGGTCCTGTGCTGTCCTCAATTAAATCAAACTCTGTTTTGCCCCAGTGGGTTGTGGTGACAATGGGGACTGTTTTCCGCATCCGTTAATTACTTCGTTGGCTTCCATGTCCTTAAGCCACCTCGCCGTTTGACGCTGTAGCAGGGCTGCACATGGGTGCAGCGGGGCCTCTCCTGCGGCTCAGGCGGGCCGCTAACATCAAAATCAAACAGTTTGCCTGCTGAAGGGAAGCCAACACACGGAGGTAAGTATTTTGCCTTTATTACACAAAGAATGCAGCAGGAAACAGTGCACATTGCTTCACTAAAAATTCATTTCTTCCGCCCGACGCGATTCGTGTCAGATAAAGACTTCCTCATGGGCCAAAGTCTTGTCTTGATAAACGGCACAGATTTTTAAAGCATCCTTTTCAAGTTCATCCCCCGCCCCAGTTTGCCTGGCTCACACAGCATTATGGGACTTGTAGTGCTTAGTTCTTACCAACCGTGGGTCCTGTGCTGTCCTCAATTAAAACAAACTCCGTTTTGCCCCAGTGGGTTGTGGTGTCAATGGGGACTGTTTTCCGCATCCATTAATTACTTCGTTGGCTTCCATGTCCTTAGGCCACCTCGCCGTTTGACGCTGTAGCAGGGCTGCACATGGGGGCAGCGGGGCCTCTCCTGCGGCTTAGGCGGGCCACTAACGTCCAAATCAAACAGTTTCCCTGCTGAATGGAAGCCCACACACGGAGGTAAGTATTTTGCCTTTATTACACGAAGAATGCAGCAGGAAACAGTGCACATTGCTTCACTAAAAATTAATTTCTTCCGCCCGACGCGTTTCGTGTCAGATAAGCACTTCCTCATGGGCCAAAGTCTTGTCTTGATAAACGGCACAGCATTTTTAAAGCATCCTTTTCAAGTTCATCCCCCGCCACAGTGGGTGTGGCTCACACAGCATTATGGGACTTGTGGTGCTTAGTTCTTACCAACAGTGGGTCCTGTGCTGTCCTCAAATAAATCAAACTCCGTTTTGCCCCAGTGGGTTGTGGTGTCAAAGGGGACTGTTTTCCGCATCCGTTAATTACTTCGTTGGCTTCCATGTCCTTAAGCCACCTCGCCGTTTGACGCTGTAGCAGGGCTGCACATGGGTGCAGCGGGGCCTCTCCGGTCCTGTGCTGTCCTCAATTAAATCAAACTCCGTTTTGCCCCAGTGGGTTGTGGTGTCAATGGGGACTGTTTTCCGCATCCGTTAATTACTTCGTTGGCTTCCATGTCCTTAGGCCACCTCGCCGTTTGACGCTGTAGCAGGGCTGCACATGGGTGCAGCGCGGCCTCTCCTGCGGCTTAGGCGGGCCACTAACGTCCAAATCAAACAGTTTGCCTGCTGAATGGAAGCCCACACACAGAGGTAAGTATTTTGCCTTTATTACACGAAGAATGCAGCAGGAAACAGTGCACATTGCTTCACTAAAAATTAATTTCTTCCGCCCGACGCGTTTCGTGTCAGATAAGCACTTCCTCATGGGCCAAAGTCTTGTCTTGATAAACGGCACAGCATTTTTAAAGCATCCTTTTCAAGTTCATCCCCCGCCCCAGTGGGCGTGACTCACACAGCATTATGGGACTTGTGGTGCTTAGTTCTTACCAACAGTGGGTCCTGTGCTGTCCTCAATTAAATCAAACTCTGTTTTGCCCCAGTGGGTTGTGGTGACAATGGGGACTGTTTTCCGCATCCGTTAATTACTTCGTTGGCTTCCATGTCCTTAAGCCACCTCGCCGTTTGACGCTGTAGCAGGGCTGCACATGGGTGCAGCGGGGCCTCTCCTGCGGCTCAGGCGGGCCGCTAACATCAAAATCAAACAGTTTGCCTGCTGAAGGGAAGCCAACACACGGAGGTAAGTATTTTGCCTTTATTACACAAAGAATGCAGCAGGAAACAGTGCACATTGCTTCACTAAAAATTCATTTCTTCCGCCCGACGCGATTCGTGTCAGATAAAGACTTCCTCATGGGCCAAAGTCTTGTCTTGACAAACGGCACAGATTTTTAAAGCATCCTTTTCAAGTTCATCCCCCGCCCCAGTTTGCCTGGCTCACACAGCATTATGGGACTTGTAGTGCTTAGTTCTTACCAACCGTGGGTCCTGTGCTGTCCTCAATTAAAACAAACTCCGTTTTGCCCCAGTGGGTTGTGGTGTCAATGGGGACTGTTTTCCGCATCCATTAATTACTTCGTTGGCTTCCATGTCCTTAGGCCACCTCGCCGTTTGACGCTGTAGCAGGGCTGCACATGGGGGCAGCGGGGCCTCTCCTGCGGCTTAGGCGGGCCACTAACGTCCAAATCAAACAGTTTCCCTGCTGAATGGAAGCCCACACACGGAGGTAAGTATTTTGCCTTTATTACACGAAGAATGCAGCAGGAAACAGTGCACATTGCTTCACTAAAAATTAATTTCTTCCGCCCGACGCGTTTCGTGTCAGATAAGCACTTCCTCATGGGCCAAAGTCTTGTCTTGATAAACGGCACAGCATTTTTAAAGCATCCTTTTCAAGTTCATCCCCCGCCACAGTGGGTGTGGCTCACACAGCATTATGGGACTTGTGGTGCTTAGTTCTTACCAACAGTGGGTCCTGTGCTGTCCTCAAATAAATCAAACTCCGTTTTGCCCCAGTGGGTTGTGGTGTCAATGGGGACTGTTTTCCGCATCCGTTAATTACTTCGTTGGCTTCCATGTCCTTAAGCCACCTCGCCGTTTGACGCTGTAGCAGGGCTGCACATGGGTGCAGCGGGGCCTCTCCGGTCCTGTGCTGTCCTCAATTAAATCAAACTCCGTTTTGCCCCAGTGGGTTGTGGTGTCAATGGGGACTGTTTTCCGCATCCGTTAATTACTTCGTTGGCTTCCATGTCCTTAGGCCACCTCGCTGTTTGACGCTGTAGCAAGGCTGCACATGGGTGCAGCGCGGCCTCTCCTGCGGCTTAGGCGGGCCACTAACGTCCAAATCAAACAGTTTGCCTGCTGAATGGAAGCCCACACACAGAGGTAAGTATTTTGCCTTTATTACACGAAGAATGCAGCAGGAAACAGTGCACATTGCTTCACTAAAAATTAATTTCTTCCGCCCGACGCGTTTCGTGTCAGATAAGCACTTCCTCATGGGCCAAAGTCTTGTCTTGATAAACGGCACAGCATTTTTAAAGCATCCTTTTCAAGTTCATCCCCCGCCCCAGTGGGCGTGACTCACACAGCATTATGGGACTTGTGGTGCTTAGTTCTTACCAACAGTGGGTCCTGTGCTGTCCTCAATTAAATCAAACTCTGTTTTGCCCCAGTGGGTTGTGGTGACAATGGGGACTGTTTTCCGCATCCGTTAATTACTTCGTTGGCTTCCATGTCCTTAAGCCACCTCGCCGTTTGACGCTGTAGCAGGGCTGCACATGGGTGCAGCGGGGCCTCTCCTGCGGCTCAGGCGGGCCGCTAACATCAAAATCAAACAGTTTGCCTGCTGAAGGGAAGCCAACACACGGAGGTAAGTATTTTGCCTTTATTACACAAAGAATGCAGCAGGAAACAGTGCACATTGCTTCACTAAAAATTCATTTCTTCCGCCCGACGCGATTCGTGTCAGATAAAGACTTCCTCATGGGCCAAAGTCTTGTCTTGATAAACGGCACAGATTTTTAAAGCATCCTTTTCAAGTTCATCCCCCGCCCCAGTTTGCCTGGCTCACACAGCATTATGGGACTTGTAGTGCTTAGTTCTTACCAACCGTGGGTCCTGTGCTGTCCTCAATTAAAACAAACTCCGTTTTGCCCCAGTGGGTTGTGGTGTCAATGGGGACTGTTTTCCGCATCCATTAATTACTTCGTTGGCTTCCATGTCCTTAGGCCACCTCGCCGTTTGACGCTGTAGCAGGGCTGCACATGGGGGCAGCGGGGCCTCTCCTGCGGCTTAGGCGGGCCACTAACGTCCAAATCAAACAGTTTCCCTGCTGAATGGAAGCCCACACACGGAGGTAAGTATTTTGCCTTTATTACACGAAGAATGCAGCAGGAAACAGTGCACATTGCTTCACTAAAAATTCATTTCTTCCGCCCGACGCGTTTCGTGTCAGATAAGCACTTCCTCATGGGCCAAAGTCTTGTCTTGATAAACGGCACAGCATTTTTAAAGCATCCTTTTCAAGTTCATCCCCCGCCACAGTGGGTGTGGCTCACACAGCATTATGGGACTTGTGGTGCTTAGTTCTTACCAACAGTGGGTCCTGTGCTGTCCTCAAATAAATCAAACTCCGTTTTGCCCCAGTGGGTTGTGGTGTCAATGGGGACTGTTTTCCGCATCCGTTAATTACTTCGTTGGCTTCCATGTCCTTAAGCCACCTCGCCGTTTGACGCTGTAGCAGGGCTGCACATGGGTGCAGCGGGGCCTCTCCGGTCCTGTGCTGTCCTCAATTAAATCAAACTCCGTTTTGCCCCAGTGGGTTGTGGTGTCAATGGGGACTGTTTTCCGCATCCGTTAATTACTTCGTTGGCTTCCATGTCCTTAGGCCACCTCGCTGTTTGACGCTGTAGCAAGGCTGCACATGGGTGCAGCGCGGCCTCTCCTGCGGCTTAGGCGGGCCACTAACGTCCAAATCAAACAGTTTGCCTGCTGAATGGAAGCCCACACACGGAGGTAAGTATTTTGCCTTTATTACACGAAGAATGCACCTGGAAACAGTGCACATTGCTTCACTACAAATTAATTTCTTCCGCCCGACGCGTTTCGTGTCAGATAAGCACTTCCTCATGGGCCAAAGTCTTGTCTTGATAAACGGCACAGCATTTTTAAAGCATCCTTTTCAAGTTCATCCCCCGCCCCAGTGGGCGTGGCTCACACAGCATTATGGGACTTGTGGTGCTTAGTTCTTACCAACAGTGGGTCCTGTGCTGTCTTCAATTAAATCAAACTCCGTTTTGCCCCAGTGGGTTGTGGTGTCAATGGGGACTGTTTTCCGCATCCGTTAATTACTTCCTTGGCTTCCATGTCCTTAAGCCACCTCGCCATTCGACGCTGTAGCAGGGCTGCACATGGGTGCAGCGGGGCCTCTCCTGCGGCTCAGGCGGGCCACTAACATCCAAATCAAACAGTTTGCCTGCTGAAGGGAAGCCCACACACGGAGGTAAGTATTTTGCCTTTATTACACGAAGAATGCAGCAGGAAACAGTGCACATTGCTTCACTAAAAATTCATTTCTTCCGCCCGACGCGTTTCGTGTCAGATAAGCACTTCCTCATGGGCCAAAGTCTTGTCTTGATAAACGGCACAGCATTTTTAAAGCATCCTTTTCAAGTTCATCCCCCGCCCCAGTGGGCGTGGCTCACACAGCATTATGGGACTTGTGGTGCTTAGTTCTTACCAACAGTGGGTCCTGTGCTGTCTTCAATTACATCAAACTCCGTTTTGCCCCAGTGGGTTGTGGTGTCAACGGGGACTGTTTTCCGCATCCGTTAATTACTTCCTTGGCTTCCATGTCCTTAAGCCACCTCGCCATTTGACGCTGTAGCAGGGCTGCACATGGGTGCAGCGGGGCCTCTCCTGCGGCTCAGGCGGGCCACTAACATCCAAATCAAACAGTTTGCCTGCTGAAGGGAAGCCCACACACGGAGGTAAGTATTTTGCCTTTATTACACGAAGAATGCAGCGGGAAACAGTGCACATTGCTTCACTAAAAATTCATTTCTTCCGCCCGACGCGATTCGTGTCAGATAAAGACTTCCTCATGGGCCAAAGTCTTGTCTTGATAAACGGCACAGCATTTTTAAAGCATCCTTTTCAAGTTCATCCCTCGCCCCAGTTTGCCTGGCTCACACAGCATTATGGGACTTGTAGTGCTTAGTTCTTACCAACCGTGGGTCCTGTGCTGTCCTCAATTAAAACAAACTCCGTTTTGCCCAGTGGGTTGTGGTGTCAATGGGGACTGTTTTCCGCATCCATTAATTACTTCGTTGGCTTCCATGTCCTTAGGCCACCTCGCCGTTTGACGCTGTAGCAGGGCTGCACATGGGTGCAGCGGGGCCTCTCCTGCGGCTTAGGCGGGCCACTAACGTCCAAATCAAACAATTTCCCTGCTGAATGGAAGCCCACACACGGAGGTAAGTATTTTGCCTTTATTACACGAAGAATGCAGCAGGAAACAGTGCACATTGCTTCACTAAAAATTAATTTCTTCCGCCCGACGCGTTTCGTGTCAGATAAGCACTTCCTCATGGGCCAAAGTCTTGTCTTGATAAACGGCACAGCATTTTTAAAGCATCCTTTTCAAGTTCATCCCCCGCCCCAGTGGGCGTGGCTCACACAGCATTATGGGACTTGTGGTGCTTAGTTCTTACCAACAGTGGGTCCTGTGCTGTCCTCAATTAAATCAAACTCCGTTTTGCCCCAGTGGGTTGTGGTGACAATGGGGACTGTTTTCCGCATCCGTTAATTACTTCGTTGGCTTCCATGTCCTTAAGCCACCTCGCCGTTTGACGCTGTAGCAGGGCTGCACATGGGTGCAGCGGGGCCTCTAATGCGGCTAAGGCGGGCCGCTAACATCCAAATCAAACAGTTTGCCTGCTGAAGGGAAGCCCACACACGGAGGTAAGTATTTTGCCTTTATTACACGAAGAATGCAGCAGGAAACAGTGCACATTGCTTCACTAAAAATTAATTTCTTCCGCCCGACGCGTTTCGTGTCAGATAAGCACTTCCTCATGGGCCAAAGTCTTGTCTTGATAAACGGCACAGCATTTTTAAAGCATCCTTTTCAAGTTCATCCCCCGCCACAGTGGGCGTGGCTCACACAGCATTATGGGACTTGTGGTGCTTAGTTCTTACCAACAGTGGGTCCTGTGCTGTCCTCAATTAAATCAAACTCCGTTTTGCCCCAGTGGGTTGTGGTGACAATGGGGACTGTTTTCCGCATCCGTTAATTACTTCGTTGGCTTCCATGTCCTTAAGCCACCTCGCCGTTTGACGCTGTAGCAGGGCTGCACATGGGTGCAGCGGGGCCTCTAATGCGGCTAAGGCGGGCCGCTAACATCCAAATCAAACAGTTTGCCTGCTGAAGGGAAGCCCACACACGGAGGTAAGTATTTTGCCTTTATTACACGAAGAATGCAGCAGGAAACAGTGCACATTGCTTCACTAAAAATTAATTTCTTCCGCCCGACGCGTTTCGTGTCAGATAAGCACTTCCTCATGGGCCAAAGTCTTGTCTTGATAAACGGCACAGCATTTTTAAAGCATCCTTTTCAAGTTCATCCCCCGCCCCAGTGGGCGTGGCTCACACAGCATTATGGGACTTGTGGTGCTTAGTTCTTACAAACAGTGGGTCCTGTGCTGTCCTCAAATAAATCAAACTCCGTTTTGCCCCAGTGGGTTGTGGTGTCAATGGGGACTGTTTTCCGCATCCGTTAATTACTTCGTTGGCTACCATGTCCTTAAGCCACCTCGCCGTTTGACGCTGTAGCAGGGCTGCACATGGGTGCAGCGGGGCCTCTCCGGTCCTGTGCTGTCCTCAATTAAATCAAACTCCGTTTTGCCCCAGTGGGTTGTGGTGTCAATGGGGACTGTTTTCCGCATCCGTTAATTACTTCGTTGGCTTCCATGTCCTTAGGCCACCTCGCCGTTTGACGCTGTAGCAGGGCTGCACATGGGTGCAGCGCGGCCTCTCCTGCGGCTTAGGCGGGCCACTAACGTCCAAATCAAACAGTTTGCCTGCTGAATGGAAGCCCACACACGGAGGTAAGTATTTTGCCTTTATTACACGAAGAATGCAGCAGGAAACAGTGCACATTGCTTCACTAAAAATTAATTTCTTCCGCCCGACGCGTTTCGTGTCAGATAAGCACTTCCTCATGGGCCAAAGTCTTGTCTTGATAAACGGCACAGCATTTTTAAAGCATCCTTTTCAAGTTCATCCCCCGCCCCAGTGGGCGTGGCTCACACAGCATTATGGGACTTGTGGTGCTTAGTTCTTACCAACAGTGGGTCCTGTGCTGTCCTCAATTAAATCAAACTCCGTTTTGCCCCAGTGGGTTGTGGTGACAATGGGGACTGTTTTCCGCATCCGTTAATTACTTCGTTGGCTTCCATGTCCTTAAGCCACCTCGCCGTTTGACGCTGTAGCAGGGCTGCACATGGGTGCAGCGGGGCCTCTAATGCGGCTAAGGCGGGCCGCTAACATCCAAATCAAACAGTTTGCCTGCTGAAGGGAAGCCCACACACGGAGGTAAGTATTTTGCCTTTATTACACGAAGAATGCAGCAGGAAACAGTGCACATTGCTTCACTAAAAATTAATTTCTTCCGCCCGACGCGTTTCGTGTCAGATAAGCACTTCCTCATGGGCCAAAGTCTTGTCTTGATAAACGGCACAGCATTTTTAAAGCATCCTTTTCAAGTTCATCCCCCGCCACAGTGGGTGTGGCTCACACAGCATTATGGGACTTGTGGTGCTTAGTTCTTACCAACAGTGGGTCCTGTGCTGTCCTCAAATAAATCAAACTCCGTTTTTCCCCAGTGGGTTGTGGTGTCAATGGGGACTGTTTTCCGCATCCGTTAATTACTTCGTTGGCTTCCATGTCCTTAAGCCACCTCGCCGTTTGACGCTGTAGCAGGGCTGCACATGGGTGCAGCGGGGCCTCTCCGGTCCTGTGCTGTCCTCAATTAAATCAAACTCCGTTTTGCCCCAGTGGGTTGTGGTGTCAATGGGGACTGTTTTCCGCATCCGTTAATTACTTCGTTGGCTTCCATGTCCTTAGGCCACCTCGCTGTTTGACGCTGTAGCAAGGCTGCACATGGGTGCAGCGCGGCCTCTCCTGCGGCTTAGGCGGGCCACTAACGTCCAAATCAAACAGTTTGCCTGCTGAATGGAAGCCCACACACGGAGGTAAGTATTTTGCCTTTATTACACGAAGAATGCACCTGGAAACAGTGCACATTGCTTCACTACAAATTAATTTCTTCCGCCCGACGCGTTTCGTGTCAGATAAGCACTTCCTCATGGGCCAAAGTCTTGTCTTGATAAACGGCACAGCATTTTTAAAGCATCCTTTTCAAGTTCATCCCCCGCCCCAGTGGGCGTGGCTCACACAGCATTATGGGACTTGTGGTGCTTAGTTCTTACCAACAGTGGGTCCTGTGCTGTCTTCAATTAAATCAAACTCCGTTTTGCCCCAGTGGGTTGTGGTGTCAATGGGGACTGTTTTCCGCATCCGTTAATTACTTCCTTGGCTTCCATGTCCTTAAGCCACCTCGCCATTCGACGCTGTAGCAGGGCTGCACATGGGTGCAGCGGGGCCTCTCCTGCGGCTCAGGCGGGCCACTAACATCCAAATCAAACAGTTTGCCTGCTGAAGGGAAGCCCACACACGGAGGTAAGTATTTTGCCTTTATTACACGAAGAATGCAGCAGGAAACAGTGCACATTGCTTCACTAAAAATTCATTTCTTCCGCCCGACGCGTTTCGTGTCAGATAAGCACTTCCTCATGGGCCAAAGTCTTGTCTTGATAAACGGCACAGCATTTTTAAAGCATCCTTTTCAAGTTCATCCCCCGCCCCAGTGGGCGTGGCTCACACAGCATTATGGGACTTGTGGTGCTTAGTTCTTACCAACAGTGGGTCCTGTGCTGTCTTCAATTACATCAAACTCCGTTTTGCCCCAGTGGGTTGTGGTGTCAACGGGGACTGTTTTCCGCATCCGTTAATTACTTCCTTGGCTTCCATGTCCTTAAGCCACCTCGCCATTTGACGCTGTAGCAGGGCTGCACATGGGTGCAGCGGGGCCTCTCCTGCGGCTCAGGCGGGCCACTAACATCCAAATCAAACAGTTTGCCTGCTGAAGGGAAGCCCACACACGGAGGTAAGTATTTTGCCTTTATTACACGAAGAATGCAGCGGGAAACAGTGCACATTGCTTCACTAAAAATTCATTTCTTCCGCCCGACGCGATTCGTGTCAGATAAAGACTTCCTCATGGGCCAAAGTCTTGTCTTGATAAATGGCACAGCATTTTTAAAGCATCCTTTTCAAGTTCATCCCTCGCCCCAGTTTGCCTGGCTCACACAGCATTATGGGACTTGTAGTGCTTAGTTCTTACCAACCGTGGGTCCTGTGCTGTCCTCAATTAAAACAAACTCCGTTTTGCCCAGTGGGTTGTGGTGTCAATGGGGACTGTTTTCCGCATCCATTAATTACTTCGTTGGCTTCCATGTCCTTAGGCCACCTCGCCGTTTGACGCTGTAGCAGGGCTGCACATGGGTGCAGCGGGGCCTCTCCTGCGGCTTAGGCGGGCCACTAACGTCCAAATCAAACAATTTCCCTGCTGAATGGAAGCCCACACACGGAGGTAAGTATTTTGCCTTTATTACACGAAGAATGCAGCAGGAAACAGTGCACATTGCTTCACTACAAATTAATTTCTTCCGCCCGACGCGTTTCGTGTCAGATAAGCACTTCCTCATGGGCCAAAGTCTTGTCTTGATAAACGGCACAGCATTTTTAAAGCATCCTTTTCAAGTTCATCCCCCGCCCCAGTTTGCCTGGCTCACACAGCATTATGGGACTTGTGGTGCTTAGTTCTTACCAACAGTGGGTCCTGTGCTGTCCTCAATTAAATCAAACTCCGTTTTGCCCCAGTGGGTTGTGGTGTCAATGGGGACTGTTTTCCGCATCCGTTAATTACTTCGTTGGCTTCCATGTCCTTAGGCCACCTCGCCGTTTGACGCTGTAGCAGGGCTGCACATGGGTGCAGCGCGGCCTCTCCTGCGGCTTAGGCGGGCCACTAACGTCCAAATCAAACAGTTTGCCTGCTGAATGGAAGCCCACACACGGAGGTAAGTATTTTGCCTTTATTACACGAAGAATGCAGCAGGAAACAGTGCACATTGCTTCACTAAAAATTAATTTCTTCCGCCCGACGCGTTTCGTGTCAGATAAGCACTTCCTCATGGGCCAAAGTCTTGTCTTGATAAACGGCACAGCATTTTTAAAGCATCCTTTTCAAGTTCATCCCCCGCCCCAGTGGGCGTGGCTCACACAGCATTATGGGACTTGTGGTGCTTAGTTCTTACCAACAGTGGGTCCTGTGCTGTCCTCAATTAAATCAAACTCGGTTTTGCCCCAGTGGGTTGTGGTGACAATGGGGACTGTTTTCGCAATCCGTTAATTACTTCGTTGGCTTCCATGTCCTTAAGCCACCTCACCGTTTGACGCTGTAGCAGGGCTGCACATGGGTGCAGCGGGGCCTCTAATGCGGCTAAGGCGGGCCGCTAACATCCAAATCAAACAGTTTGCCTGCTGAAGGAAAGCCCACAAACGGAGGTAAGTATTTTGCCTTTATTACACGAAGAATGCAGCAGGAAACAGTGCACATTGCTTCACTAAAAATTAATTTCTTCCGCCAGACGCGTTTCGTGTCAGATAAGCACTTCCTCATGGGCCAAAGTCTTGTCTTGATAAACGGCACAGCATTTTTAAAGCATCCTTTTCAAGTTCATCCCCCGCCACAGTGGGCGTGGCTCACACAGCATTATGGGACTTGTGGTGCTTAGTTCTTACCAACAGTGGGTCCTGTGCTGTCCTCAATTAAATCAAACTCGTTTTTTCCCCAGTGGGTTGTGGTGTCAATGGGGACTGTTTTCCGCATCCGTTAATTACTTCATTGGCTTACATGTCCTTAAGCCACCTCGCCGTTTGACGCTGTAGCAGGGCTGCACATGGGTGCAGCGGGGCCTCTCCTGCGGCTCAGGCGGGCCGCTAACATCAAAATCAAACAGTTTGCCTGCTGAAGGGAAGCCCACACACGGAGGTAAGTATTTTGCCTTTATTACACAAAGAATGCAGCAGGAAACAGTGCACATTGCTTCACTAAAAATTCATTTCTTCCGCCCGACGCGATTCGTGTCAGATAAAGACTTCCTCATGGGCCAAAGTCTTGTCTTGATAAACGGCACAGCATTTTTAAAGCATCCTTTTCAAGTTCATCCCCCGCCCCAGTTTGCCTGGCTCACACAGCATTATGGGACTTGTAGTGCTTAGTTCTTACCAACCGTGGGTCCTGTGCTGTCCTCAATTAAAACAAACTCCGTTTTGCCCCAGTGGGTTGTGGTGTCAATGGGGACTGTTTTCCGCATCCATTAATTACTTCGTTGGCTTCCATGTCCTTAGGCCACCTCGCCGTTTGACGCTGTAGCAGGGCTGCGCATGGGTGCAGCGGGGCCTCTCCTGCGGCTTAGGCGGCCCACTAACGTCCAAATCAAACAGTTTCCCTGCTGAATGGAAGCCCACACACGGAGGTAAGTATTTTGCCTTTATTACACGAAAAATGCAGCAGGAAACAGTGCACAATGCTTCACTAAAAATTAATTTCTTCCGCCCGACGCGTTTCGTGTCAGATAAGCACTTCCTCATGGGCCAAAGTCTTGTCTTGATAAACGGCACAGCATTTTTAAAGCATCCTTTTCAAGTTCATCCCCCGCCCCAGTGGGCGTGGCTCACACAGCATTATGGGACTTGTGGTGCTTAGTTCTTACCAACAGTGGGTCCTGTGCTGTCCTCAATTAAATCAAACTCCGTTTTGCCCCAGTGGGTTGTGGTGACAATGGGGACTGTTTTCCGCATCCGTTAATTACTTCGTTGGCTTCCATGTCCTTAAGCCACCTCGCCGTTTGACGCAGTAGCAGGGCTGCACATGGGTGCAGCGGGGCCTCTAATGCGGCTAAGGCGAGGCGCTAACATCCAAATCAAACAGTTTGCCTGCTGAAGGGAAGCCCACACACGGAGGTAAGTATTTTGTCTTTATTACACGAAGAATGCAGCAGGAAACAGTGCACATTGCTTCACTAAAAATTAATTTCTTCCGCCCGACGCGTTTCGTGTCAGATAAGCACTTCCTCATGGGCCAAAGTCTTGTCTTGATAAACGGCACAGCATTTTTAAAGCATCCTTTTCAAGTTCATCCCCCGCCACAGTGGGCGTGGCTCACACAGCATTATGGGACTTGTGGTGCTTAGTTCTTACCAACAGTGGGTCCTGTGCTGTCCTCAAATAAATCAAACTCCGTTTTGCCCCAGTGGGTTGTGGTGTCAATGGGGACTGTTTTCCGCATCTGTTAATTACTTCGTTGGCTTCCGTGTCCTTAAGCCACCTCGCCGTTTGACGCTGTAGCAGGGCTGCACATGGGTGCAGCGGGGCCTCTCCGGTCCTGTGCTGTCCTCAATTAAATCAAACTCCGTTTTGCCCCAGTGGGTTGTGGTGTCAATGGGGACTGTTTTCCGCATCCGTTAATTACTTCGTTGGCTTCCATGTCCTTAGGCCACCTCGCTGTTTGACGCTGTAGCAAGGCTGCACACGGGAGCAGCGCGGCCTCTCCTGCGGCTTAGGTGGGCCACTAACGTCCAAATCAAACAGTTTGCCTGCTGAATGGAAGCCCACACACGGAGGTAAGTATTTTGCCTTTATTACACGAAGAATGCACCTGGAAACAGTGCACATTGCTTCACTACAAATTAATTTCTTCCGCCCGACGCGTTTCGTGTCAGATAAGCACTTCCTCATGGGCCAAAGTCTTGTCTTGATAAACGGCACAGCATTTTTAAAGCATCCTTTTCAAGTTCATCCCCCGTCCCAGTGGGCGTGGCTCACACAGCATTATGGGACTTGTGGTGCTTAGTTCTTACCAACAGTGGGTCCTGTGCTGTCCTCAATTAAATCAAACTCCGTTTTGCCCCAGTGGGTTGTGGTGACAATGAGGACTGTTTTCCGCATCCGTTAATTACTTCGTTGGCTTCCATGTCCTTAAGCCACCTCACCGTTTGATGCTGTAGCAGGGCTGCACATGGGTGCAGCGGGGCCTCTAATGCGGCTAAGGTGGGCCGCTAACATCCAAATCAAACAGTTTGCCTGCTGAAGGGAAGCCCACACACGGAGGTAAGTATTTTGCCTTTATTACACGAAGAATGCAGCAGGAAACAGTGTACATTGCTTCACTAAAAATTAATTTCTTCCGCCCGACGCGTTTCGTGTCAGATAAGCACTTCCTCATGGGCCAAAGTCTTGTCTTGATAAACAGCACAGCATTTTTAAAGCATCCTTTTCAAGTTCATCCCCCGCCACAGTGGGCGTGGCTCACACAGCATTATGGGACTTGTGGTGCTTAGTTCTTACCAACAGTGGATCCTGTGCTGTCCTCAATTAAATCAAACTCCGTTTTGCCCCAGTGGGTTGTGGTGACAATGGGGACTGTTTTCCGCATCCGTTAATTACTTCGTTGGCTTCCATGTCCTTAAGCCACCTCGCCGTTTGACGCTGTAGCAGGGCTGCACATGGGTGCAGCGGGGCCTCTAATGCGGCTAAGGCGGGCCGCTAACATCCAAATCAAACAGTTTGCCTGCTGAAGGGAAGCCCACACACGGAGGTAAGTATTTTGCCTTTATTACACGAAGAATGCAGCAGGAAACAGTGCACATTGCTTCACTAAAAATTAATTTCTTCCGCCCGACGCGTTTCGTGTCAGATAAGCACTTCCTCATGGGCCAAAGTCTTGTCTTGATAAACGGCACAGCATTTTTAAAGCATCCTTTTCAAGTTCATCCCCCGCCCCAGTGGGCGTGGCTCACACAGCATTATGGGACTTGTGGTGCTTAGTTCTTACAAACAGTGGGTCCTGTGCTGTCCTCAAATAAATCAAACTCCGTTTTGCCCCAGTGGGTTGTGGTGTCAATGGGGACTGTTTTCCGCATCCGTTAATTACTTCGTTGGCTACCATGTCCTTAAGCCACCTCGCCGTTTGACGCTGTAGCAGGGCTGCACATGGGTGCAGCGGGGCCTCTCCGGTCCTGTGCTGTCCTCAATTAAATCAAACTCCGTTTTGCCCCAGTGGGTTGTGGTGTCAATGGGGACTGTTTTCCGCATCCGTTAATTACTTCGTTGGCTTCCATGTCCTTAGGCCACCTCGCCGTTTGACGCTGTAGCAGGGCTGCACATGGGTGCAGCGCGGCCTCTCCTGCGGCTTAGGCGGGCCACTAACGTCCAAATCAAACAGTTTGCCTGCTGAATGGAAGCCCACACACGGAGGTAAGTATTTTGCCTTTATTACACGAAGAATGCAGCAGGAAACAGTGCACATTGCTTCACTAAAAATTAATTTCTTCCGCCCGACGCGTTTCGTGTCAGATAAGCACTTCCTCATGGGCCAAAGCCTTGTCTTGATAAACGGCACAGCATTTTTAAAGCATCCTTTTCAAGTTCATCCCCCGCCCCAGTGGGCGTGGCTCACACAGCATTTTGGGACTTGTGGTGCTTAGTTCTTACCAACAGTGGGTCCTGTGCTGTCCTCAATTAAATCAAACTCCGTTTTGCCCCAGTGGGTTGTGGTGACAATGGGGACTGTTTTCCGCATCCGTTAATTACTTCGTTGGCTTCCATGTCCTTAAGCCACCTCACCGTTTGACGCTGTAGCAGGGCTGCACATGGGTGCAGCAGGGCCTCTAATGCGGCTAAGGCGGGCCGCTAACATCCAAATCAAACAGTTTGCCTGCTGAAGGAAAGCCCACACACGGAGGTAAGTATTTTGCCTTTATTACACGAAGAATGCAGCAGGAAACAGTGCACATTGCTTCACTAAAAATTAATTTCTTCCGCCAGACGCGTTTCGTGTCATATAAGCACTTCCTCATGGGCCAAAGTCTTGTCTTGATAAACGGCACAGCATTTTTAAAGCATCCTTTTCAAGTTCATCCCCCGCCACAGTGGGCGTGGCTCACACAGCATTATGGGACTTGTGGTGCTTAGTTCTTACCAACAGTGGGTCCTGTGCTGTCCTCAATTAAATCAAACTCGTTTTTTCCCCAGTGGGTTGTGGTGTCAATGGGGACTGTTTTCCGCATCCGTTAATTACTTCGTTGGCTTCCATGTCCTTAAGCCACCTCGCCGTTTGACGCTGTAGCAGGGCTGCACATGGGTGCAGCGGGGCCTCTCCTGCGGCTCAGGCGGGCCGCTAACATCAAAATCAAACAGTTTGCCTGCTGAAGGGAAGCCCACACACGGAGGTAAGTATTTTGCCTTTATTACACAAAGAATGCAGCAGGAAACAGTGCACATTGCTTTACTAAAAATTCATTTCTTCCGCCCGACGCGTTTCGTGTCAGATAAGCACTTCCTCATGGGCCAAAGTCTTGTCTTGATAAACGGCACAGCATTTTTAAAGCTTCCTTTTCAAGTTCATCCCCCGCCCCAGTGGGCGTGGCTCACACAGAATTATGGGACTTGTGGTGCTTAGTTCTTACCAACAGTGGGTCCTGTGCTGTCCTCAATTAAATCAAACTCCGTTTTGCCCCAGTGGGTTGTGGTGACAATGGGGACTGTTTTCCGCATCCGTTAATTACTTAGTTGGCTTCCATGTCCTTAAGCCACCTCACCGTTTGACGCTGTAGCAGAACTGCACATGGGTGCAGCAGGGCCTCTAATGCGGCTAAGGCGGGCCGCTAACATCCAAATCAAACAGTTTGCCTGCTGAAGGAAAGCCCACACACGGAGGTAAGTATTTTGCCTTTATTACACGAAGAATGCAGCAGGAAACAGTGCACATTGCTTCACTAAAAATTAATTTCTTCCGCCCGACGCGTTTCGTGTCAGATAAGCACTTCCTCATGGGCCAAAGTCTTGTCTTGATAAACAGCACAGCATTTTTAAAGCATCCTTTTCAAGTTCATCCCCCGCCACAGAGGGCGTGGCTCACACAGCATTATGGGACTTGTGGTGCTTAGTTCTTACAAACAGTGGGTCCTGTGCTGTCCTCAAATAAATCAAACTCCGTTTTGCCCCAGTGGGTTGTGGTGTCAATGGGGACTGTTTTCCGCATCCGTTAATTACTTCGTTGGCTACCATGTCCTTAAGCCACCTCGCCGTTTGACGCTGTAGCAGGGCTGCACATGGGTGCAGCGGGGCCTCTCCGGTCCTGTGCTGTCCTCAATTAAATCAAACTCCGTTTTGCCCCAGTGGGTTGTGGTGTCAATGGGGACTGTTTTCCGCATCCGTTAATTACTTCGTTGGCTTCCATGTCCTTAGGCCACCTCGCCGTTTGACGCTGTAGCAGGGCTGCACATGGGTGCAGCGCGGCATCTCCTGCGGCTTAGGCGGGCCACTAACGTCCAAATCAAACAGTTTGCCTGCTGAATGGAAGCCCACACACGGAGGTAAGTATTTTGCCTTTATTACACGAAGAATGCAGCAGGAAACAGTGCACATTGCTTCACTAAAAATTAATTTCTTCCGCCCGACGCGTTTCGTGTCAGATAAGCACTTCCTCATGGGCCAAAGTCTTGTCTTGATAAACGGCACAGCATTTTTAAGGCATCCTTTTCAAGTTCATCCCCCGCCCCAGTGGGCGTGGCTCACACAGCATTATGGGACTTGTGGTGCTTAGTTCTTACCAACAGTGGGTCCTGTGCTGTCCTCAATTAAATCAAACTCCGTTTTGCCCCAGTGGGTTGTGGTGACAATGGGGACTGTTTTCCGCATCCGTTAATTACTTCGTTGGCTTCCATGTCCTTAAGCCACCTCACCGTTTGACGCTGTAGCAGGGCTGCACATGGGTGCAGCAGGGCCTCTAATGCGGCTAAGGCGGGCCGCTAACATCCAAATCAAACAGTTTGCCTGCTGAAGGAAAGCCCACACACGGAGGTAAGTATTTTGCCTTTATTACACGAAGAATGCAGCAGGAAACAGTGCACATTGCTTCACTAAAAATTAATTTCTTCCGCCCGACGCGTTTCGTGTCAGATAAGCACTTCCTCATGGGCCAAAGTCTTGTCTTGATAAACGGCACAGCATTTTTAAGGCATCCTTTTCAAGTTCATCCCCCGCCCCAGTGGGCGTGGCTCACACAGAATTATGGGACTTGTGGTGCTTAGTTCTTACCAACAGTGGGTCCTGTGCTGTCCTCAATTAAATCAAACTCCGTTTTGCCCCAGTGGGTTGTGGTGACAATGGGGACTGTTTTCCGCATCCGTTAATTACTTAGTTGGCTTCCATGTCCTTAAGCCACCTCACCGTTTGACGCTGTAGCAGAACTGCACATGGGTGCAGCAGGGCCTCTAATGCGGCTAAGGCGGGCCGCTAACATCCAAATCAAACAGTTTGCCTGCTGAAGGAAAGCCCACACACGGAGGTAAGTATTTTGCCTTTATTACACGAAGAATGCAGCAGGAAACAGTGCACATTGCTTCACTAAAAATTAATTTCTTCCGCCAGACGCGTTTCGTGTCAGATAAGCACTTCCTCATGGGCCAAAGTCTTGTCTTGATAAACGGCACAGCATTTTTAAAGCATCCTTTTCAAGTTCATCCCCCGCCCCAGTGGGCGTGGCTCACACAGAATTATGGGACTTGTGGTGCTTAGTTCTTACCAACAGTGGGTCCTGTGCTGTCCTCAATTAAATCAAACTCCGTTTTGCCCCAGTGGGTTGTGGTGACAATGGGGACTGTTTTCCGCATCCGTTAATTACTTCGTTGGCTTCCATGTCCTTAAGCCACCTCACCGTTTGACGCTGTAGCAGGGCTGCACATGGGTGCAGCAGGGCCTCTAATGCGGCTAAGGCGGGCCGCTAACATCCAAATCAAACAGTTTGCCTGCTGAAGGAAAGCCCACACACGGAGGTAAGTATTTTGCCTTTATTACACGAAGAATGCAGCAGGAAACAGTGCACATTGCTTCACTAAAAATTAATTTCTTCCGCCAGACGCGTTTCGTGTCATATAAGCACTTCCTCATGGGCCAAAGTCTTGTCTTGATAAACGGCACAGCATTTTTAAAGCATCCTTTTCAAGTTCATCCCCCGCCACAGTGGGCGTGGCTCACACAGCATTATGGGACTTGTGGTGCTTAGTTCTTACCAACAGTGGGTCCTGTGCTGTCCTCAATTAAATCAAACTCGTTTTTTCCCCAGTGGGTTGTGGTGTCAATGGGGACTGTTTTCCGCATCCGTTAATTACTTCGTTGGCTTCCATGTCCTTAAGCCACCTCGCCGTTTGACGCTGTAGCAGGGCTGCACATGGGTGCAGCGGGGCCTCTCCTGCGGCTCAGGCGGGCCGCTAACATCAAAATCAAACAGTTTGCCTGCTGAAGGGAAGCCCACACACGGAGGTAAGTATTTTGCCTTTATTACACAAAGAATGCAGCAGGAAACAGTGCACATTGCTTTACTAAAAATTCATTTCTTCCGCCCGACGCGTTTCGTGTCAGATAAGCACTTCCTCATGGGCCAAAGTCTTGTCTTGATAAACGGCACAGCATTTTTAAAGCTTCCTTTTCAAGTTCATCCCCCGCCCCAGTGGGCGTGGCTCACACAGAATTATGGGACTTGTGGTGCTTAGTTCTTACCAACAGTGGGTCCTGTGCTGTCCTCAATTAAATCAAACTCCGTTTTGCCCCAGTGGGTTGTGGTGACAATGGGGACTGTTTTCCGCATCCGTTAATTACTTAGTTGGCTTCCATGTCCTTAAGCCACCTCACCGTTTGACGCTGTAGCAGAACTGCACATGGGTGCAGCAGGGCCTCTAATGCGGCTAAGGCGGGCCGCTAACATCCAAATCAAACAGTTTGCCTGCTGAAGGAAAGCCCACACACGGAGGTAAGTATTTTGCCTTTATTACACGAAGAATGCAGCAGGAAACAGTGCACATTGCTTCACTAAAAATTAATTTCTTCCGCCCGACGCGTTTCGTGTCAGATAAGCACTTCCTCATGGGCCAAAGTCTTGTCTTGATAAACAGCACAGCATTTTTAAAGCATCCTTTTCAAGTTCATCCCCCGCCACAGAGGGCGTGGCTCACACAGCATTATGGGACTTGTGGTGCTTAGTTCTTACAAACAGTGGGTCCTGTGCTGTCCTCAAATAAATCAAACTCCGTTTTGCCCCAGTGGGTTGTGGTGTCAATGGGGACTGTTTTCCGCATCCGTTAATTACTTCGTTGGCTACCATGTCCTTAAGCCACCTCGCCGTTTGACGCTGTAGCAGGGCTGCACATGGGTGCAGCGGGGCCTCTCCGGTCCTGTGCTGTCCTCAATTAAATCAAACTCCGTTTTGCCCCAGTGGGTTGTGGTGTCAATGGGGACTGTTTTCCGCATCCGTTAATTACTTCGTTGGCTTCCATGTCCTTAGGCCACCTCGCCGTTTGACGCTGTAGCAGGGCTGCACATGGGTGCAGCGCGGCATCTCCTGCGGCTTAGGCGGGCCACTAACGTCCAAATCAAACAGTTTGCCTGCTGAATGGAAGCCCACACACGGAGGTAAGTATTTTGCCTTTATTACACGAAGAATGCAGCAGGAAACAGTGCACATTGCTTCACTAAAAATTAATTTCTTCCGCCCGACGCGTTTCGTGTCAGATAAGCACTTCCTCATGGGCCAAAGTCTTGTCTTGATAAACGGCACAGCATTTTTAAGGCATCCTTTTCAAGTTCATCCCCCGCCCCAGTGGGCGTGGCTCACACAGCATTATGGGACTTGTGGTGCTTAGTTCTTACCAACAGTGGGTCCTGTGCTGTCCTCAATTAAATCAAACTCCGTTTTGCCCCAGTGGGTTGTGGTGACAATGGGGACTGTTTTCCGCATCCGTTAATTACTTCGTTGGCTTCCATGTCCTTAAGCCACCTCACCGTTTGACGCTGTAGCAGGGCTGCACATGGGTGCAGCAGGGCCTCTAATGCGGCTAAGGCGGGCCGCTAACATCCAAATCAAACAGTTTGCCTGCTGAAGGAAAGCCCACACACGGAGGTAAGTATTTTGCCTTTATTACACGAAGAATGCAGCAGGAAACAGTGCACATTGCTTCACTAAAAATTAATTTCTTCCGCCCGACGCGTTTCGTGTCAGATAAGCACTTCCTCATGGGCCAAAGTCTTGTCTTGATAAACGGCACAGCATTTTTAAGGCATCCTTTTCAAGTTCATCCCCCGCCCCAGTGGGCGTGGCTCACACAGAATTATGGGACTTGTGGTGCTTAGTTCTTACCAACAGTGGGTCCTGTGCTGTCCTCAATTAAATCAAACTCCGTTTTGCCCCAGTGGGTTGTGGTGACAATGGGGACTGTTTTCCGCATCCGTTAATTACTTAGTTGGCTTCCATGTCCTTAAGCCACCTCACCGTTTGACGCTGTAGCAGAACTGCACATGGGTGCAGCAGGGCCTCTAATGCGGCTAAGGCGGGCCGCTAACATCCAAATCAAACAGTTTGCCTGCTGAAGGAAAGCCCACACACGGAGGTAAGTATTTTGCCTTTATTACACGAAGAATGCAGCAGGAAACAGTGCACATTGCTTCACTAAAAATTAATTTCTTCCGCCAGACGCGTTTCGTGTCAGATAAGCACTTCCTCATGGGCCAAAGTCTTGTCTTGATAAACGGCACAGCATTTTTAAAGCATCCTTTTCAAGTTCATCCCCCGCCACAGTGGGCGTGGCTCACACAGCATTATGGGACTTGTGGTGCTTAGTTCTTACCAACAGTGGGTCCTGTGCTGTCCTCAATTAAATCAAACTCGTTTTTTCCCCAGTGGGTTGTGGTGTCAATGGGGACTGTTTTCCGCATCCGTTAATTACTTCGTTGGCTTCCATGTCCTTAAGCCACCTCGCCGTTTGACGCTGTAGCAGGGCTGCACATGGGTGCAGCGGGGCCTCTAATGCGGCTAAGGCGGGCCGCTAACATCCAAATCAAACAGTTTGCCTGCTGAAGGGAAGCCCACACACGGAGGTAAGTATTTTGCCTTTATTACACGAAGAATGCAGCAGGAAACAGTGCACATTGCTTCACTAAAAATTAATTTCTTCCGCCCGACGCGTTTCGTGTCAGATAAGCACTTCCTCATGGGCCAAAGTCTTGTCTTGATAAACGGCACAGCATTTTTAAAGCATCCTTTTCAAGTTCATCCCCCGCCCCAGTGGGCGTGGCTCACACAGCATTATGGGACTTGTGGTGCTTAGTTCTTACAAACAGTGGGTCCTGTGCTGTCCTCAAATAAATCAAACTCCGTTTTGCCCCAGTGGGTTGTGGTGTCAATGGGGACTGTTTTCCGCATCCGTTAATTACTTCGTTGGCTACCATGTCCTTAAGCCACCTCGCCGTTTGACGCTGTAGCAGGGCTGCACATGGGTGCAGCGGGGCCTCTCCGGTCCTGTGCTGTCCTCAATTAAATCAAACTCCGTTTTGCCCCAGTGGGTTGTGGTGTCAATGGGGACTGTTTTCCGCATCCGTTAATTACTTCGTTGGCTTCCATGTCCTTAGGCCACCTCGCCGTTTGACGCTGTAGCAGGGCTGCACATGGGTGCAGCGCGGCCTCTCCTGCGGCTTAGGCGGGCCACTAACGTCCAAATCAAACAGTTTGCCTGCTGAATGGAAGCCCACACACGGAGGTAAGTATTTTGCCTTTATTACACGAAGAATGCAGCAGGAAACAGTGCACATTGCTTCACTAAAAATTAATTTCTTCCGCCCGACGCGTTTCGTGTCAGATAAGCACTTCCTCATGGGCCAAAGTCTTGTCTTGATAAACGGCACAGCATTTTTAAAGCATCCTTTTCAAGTTCATCCCCCGCCCCAGTGGGCGTGGCTCACACAGCATTATGGGACTTGTGGTGCTTAGTTCTTACCAACAGTGGGTCCTGTGCTGTCCTCAATTAAATCAAACTCCGTTTTGCCCCAGTGGGTTGTGGTGACAATGGGGACTGTTTTCCGCATCCGTTAATTACTTCGTTGGCTTCCATGTCCTTAAGCCACCTCGCCGTTTGACGCTGTAGCAGGGCTGCACATGGGTGCAGCGGGGCCTCTAATGCGGCTAAGGCGGGCCGCTAACATCCAAATCAAACAGTTTGCCTGCTGAAGGGAAGCCCACACACGGAGGTAAGTATTTTGCCTTTATTACACGAAGAATGCAGCAGGAAACAGTGCACATTGCTTCACTAAAAATTAATTTCTTCCGCCCGACGCGTTTCGTGTCAGATAAGCACTTCCTCATGGGCCAAAGTCTTGTCTTGATAAACGGCACAGCATTTTTAAAGCATCCTTTTCAAGTTCATCCCCCGCCCCAGTGGGCGTGGCTCACACAGCATTATGGGACTTGTGGTGCTTAGTTCTTACAAACAGTGGGTCCTGTGCTGTCCTCAAATAAATCAAACTCCGTTTTGCCCCAGTGGGTTGTGGTGTCAATGGGGACTGTTTTCCGCATCCGTTAATTACTTCGTTGGCTACCATGTCCTTAAGCCACCTCGCCGTTTGACGCTGTAGCAGGGCTGCACATGGGTGCAGCGGGGCCTCTCCGGTCCTGTGCTGTCCTCAATTAAATCAAACTCCGTTTTGCCCCAGTGGGTTGTGGTGTCAATGGGGACTGTTTTCCGCATCCGTTAATTACTTCGTTGGCTTCCATGTCCTTAGGCCACCTCGCCGTTTGACGCTGTAGCAGGGCTGCACATGGGTGCAGCGCGGCCTCTCCTGCGGCTTAGGCGGGCCACTAACGTCCAAATCAAACAGTTTGCCTGCTGAATGGAAGCCCACACACGGAGGTAAGTATTTTGCCTTTATTACACGAAGAATGCAGCAGGAAACAGTGCACATTGCTTCACTAAAAATTAATTTCTTCCGCCCGACGCGTTTCGTGTCAGATAAGCACTTCCTCATGGGCCAAAGTCTTGTCTTGATAAACGGCACAGCATTTTTAAAGCATCCTTTTCAAGTTCATCCCCCGCCCCAGTGGGCGTGGCTCACACAGCATTATGGGACTTGTGGTGCTTAGTTCTTACCAACAGTGGGTCCTGTGCTGTCCTCAATTAAATCAAACTCGGTTTTGCCCCAGTGGGTTGTGGTGACAATGGGGACTGTTTTCGCAATCCGTTAATTACTTCGTTGGCTTCCATGTCCTTAAGCCACCTCACCGTTTGACGCTGTAGCAGGGCTGCACATGGGTGCAGCGGGGCCTCTAATGCGGCTAAGGCGGGCCGCTAACATCCAAATCAAACAGTTTGCCTGCTGAAGGAAAGCCCACAAACGGGAGGTAAGTATTTTGCCTTTATTACACGAAGAATGCAGCAGGAAACAGTGCACATTGCTTCACTAAAAATTAATTTCTTCCGCCAGACGCGTTTCGTGTCAGATAAGGACTTCCTCATGGGCCAAAGTCTTGTCTTGATAATCGGCACAGCATTTTTAAAGCATCCTTTTCAAGTTCATCCCCCGCCACAGTGGGCGTGGCTCACACAGCATTATGGGACTTGTGGTGCTTAGTTCTTACCAACAGTGGGTCCTGTGCTGTCCTCAATTAAATCAAACTCGTTTTTTCCCCAGTGGGTTGTGGTGTCAATGGGGACTGTTTTCCGCATCCGTTAATTACTTCATTGGCTTACATGTCCTTAAGCCACCTCGCCGTTTGACGCTGTAGCAGGGCTGCACATGGGTGCAGCGGGGCCTCTCCTGCGGCTCAGGCGGGCCGCTAACATCAAAATCAAACAGTTTGCCTGCTGAAGGGAAGCCCACACACGGAGGTAAGTATTTTGCCTTTATTACACAAAGAATGCAGCAGGAAACAGTGCACATTGCTTCACTAAAAATTCATTTCTTCCGCCCGACGCGATTCGTGTCAGATAAAGACTTCCTCATGGGCCAAAGTCTTGTCTTGATAAACGGCACAGCATTTTTAAAGCATCCTTTTCAAGTTCATCCCCCGCCCCAGTTTGCCTGGCTCACACAGCATTATGGGACTTGTAGTGCTTAGTTCTTACCAACCGTGGGTCCTGTGCTGTCCTCAATTAAAACAAACTCCGTTTTGCCCCAGTGGGTTGTGGTGTCAATGGGGACTGTTTTCCGCATCCATTAATTACTTCGTTGGCTTCCATGTCCTTAGGCCACCTCGCCGTTTGACGCTGTAGCAGGGCTGCGCATGGGTGCAGCGGGGCCTCTCCTGCGGCTTAGGCGGCCCACTAACGTCCAAATCAAACAGTTTCCCTGCTGAATGGAAGCCCACACACGGAGGTAAGTATTTTGCCTTTATTACACGAAAAATGCAGCAGGAAACAGTGCACAATGCTTCACTAAAAATTAATTTCTTCCGCCCGACGCGTTTCGTGTCAGATAAGCACTTCCTCATGGGCCAAAGTCTTGTCTTGATAAACGGCACAGCATTTTTAAAGCATCCTTTTCAAGTTCATCCCCCGCCCCAGTGGGCGTGGCTCACACAGCATTATGGGACTTGTGGTGCTTAGTTCTTACCAACAGTGGGTCCTGTGCTGTCCTCAATTAAATCAAACTCCGTTTTGCCCCAGTGGGTTGTGGTGACAATGGGGACTGTTTTCCGCATCCGTTAATTACTTCGTTGGCTTCCATGTCCTTAAGCCACCTCGCCGTTTGACGCAGTAGCAGGGCTGCACATGGGTGCAGCGGGGCCTCTAATGCGGCTAAGGCGAGGCGCTAACATCCAAATCAAACAGTTTGCCTGCTGAAGGGAAGCCCACACACGGAGGTAAGTATTTTGCCTTTATTACACGAAGAATGCAGCAGGAAACAGTGCACATTGCTTCACTAAAAATTAATTTCTTCCGTCCGATGCATTTCGTGTCAGATAAGCACTTCCTCATGGGCCAAAGTCTTGTCTTGATAAACGGCACAGCATTTTTAAAGCATCCTTTTCAAGTTCATCCCCCGCCGCAGTGGGCGTGGCTTACACAGCATTATGGGACTTGTGGTGCTTAGTTCTTACAAACAGTGGGTCCTGTGCTGTCCTCAAATAAATCAAACTCCGTTTTGCCCCAGTGGGTTGTGGTGTCAATGGGGACTGTTTTCCGCATCCGTTAATTACTTCGTTGGCTACCATGTCCTCAAGCCACCTCGCCGTTTGACACTGTAGCAGGGCTGCACATGGGTGCAGCGGGGCCTCTCCGGTCCTGTGCTGTCCTCAATTAAATCAAACTCCGTTTTGCCCCAGTGGGTTGTGGTGTCAATGGGGACTGTTTTCTGCATCCGTTAATTACTTCGTTGGCTTCCATGTCCTTAGGCCACCTCGCCGTTTGACGCTGTAGCAGGGCTGCACATGGGTGCAGCGGGGCCTCTCCTGCGGCTCAGGCGGGCCGCTAACATCAAAATCAAACAGTTTGCCTGCTGAAGGGAAGCCCACACACGGAGGTAAGTATTTTGCCTTCATTACACAAAGAATGCAGCAGGAAACAGTGCACATTGCTTCACTAAAAATTAATTTCTTCCGCCCGACGCGTTTCGTGTCAGATAAGCACTTCCTCATGGGCCAAAGTCTTGTCTTGATAAACGGCACAGCATTTTTAAGGCATCCTTTTCAAGTTCATCCCCCGCCCCAGTGGGCGTGGCTCACACAGCATTATGGGACTTGTGGTGCTTAGTTCTTACCAACAGTGGGTCCTGTGCTGTCCTCAATTAAATCAAACTCCGTTTTGCCCCAGTGGGTTGTGGTGACAATGGGGACTGTTTTCCGCATCCGTTAATTACTTCGTTGGCTTCCATGTCCTTAAGCCACCTCGCCGTTTGACGCTGTAGCAGGGCTGCACATGGGTGCAGCGGGGCCTCTCCGGTCCTGTGCTGTCCTCAATTAAATCAAACTCCGTTTTGCCCCAGTGGGTTGTGGTGTCAATGGGGACTGTTTTCCGCATCCGTTAATTACTTCGTTGGCTTCCATGTCCTTAGGCCACCTCGCCGTTTGACGCTGTAGCAGGGCTGCACATGGGTGCAGCGCGGCCTCTCCTGCGGCTTAGGCGGGCCACTAACGTCCAAATCAAACAGTTTGCCTGCTGAATGGAAGCCCACACACAGAGGTAAGTATTTTGCCTTTATTACACGAAGAATGCAGCAGGAAACAGTGCACATTGCTTCACTAAAAATTAATTTCTTCCGCCCGACGCGTTTCGTGTCAGATAAGCACTTCCTCATGGGCCAAAGTCTTGTCTTGATAAACGGCACAGCATTTTTAAAGCATCCTTTTCAAGTTCATCCCCCACCACAGTGGGCGTGGCTCACACAGCATTATGGGACTTGTGGTGCTTAGTTCTTACCAACAGTGGGTCCTGTGCTGTCCTCAAATAAATCAAACTCCGTTTTGCCCAAGTGGGTTGTGGTGTCAATAGGGACTGTTTTCCGCATCCGTTAATTACTTCGTTGGCTTCCATGTCCTTAAGCCACCTCGCCGTTTGACGCTGTAGCAGGGCTGCACATGGGTGCAGCGGGGCCTCTCCGGTCCTGTGCTGTCCTCAATTAAATCAAACTCCGTTTTGCCCCAGTGGGTTGTGGTGTCAATGGGGACTGTTTTCCGCATCCGTTAATTACTTCGTTGGCTTCCATGTCCTTAGGCCACCTCGCTGTTTGACGCTGTAGCAAGGCTGCACATGGGTGCAGCGCGGCCTCTCCTGCGGCTTAGGCGGGCCACTAACGTCCAAATCAAACAGTTTGCCTGCTGAATGGAAGCCCACACACGGAGGTAAGTATTTTTCCTTTATTACACGAAGAATGCACCTGGAAACAGTGCACATTGCTTCACTAAAAATTAATTTCTTCCGCCCGACGCTTTTCGTGTCAGATAAGCACTTCCTCATGGGCCAAAGTCTTGTCTTGATAAACGGCACAGCATTTTTAAAGCATCCTTTTCAAGTTCATCCCCCGCCCCAGTGGGCGTGGCTCACACAGCATTATGGGACTTGTGGTGCTTAGTTCTTACCAACAGTGGGTCCTGTGCTGTCCTCAATTAAATCAAACTCCGTTTTGCCCCAGTGGGTTGTGGTGACAATGAGGACTGTTTTCCGCATCCGTTAATTACTTCGTTGGCTTCCATGTCCTTAAGCCACCTCACCGTTTGACGCTGTAGCAGGGCTGCACATGGGTGCAGCGGGGCCTCTAATGCGGCTAAGGTGGGCCGCTAACATCCAAATCAAACAGTTTGCCTGCTGAAGGGAAGCCCACACACGGAGGTAAGTATTTTGCCTTTATTACACGAAGAATGCAGCAGGAAACCGTGCACATTGCTTCACTAAAAATTAATTTCTTCCGCCCGACGCGTTTCTTGTCAGATAAGCACTTCCTCATGGGCCAAAGTCTTGTCTTGATAAACGGCACAGCATTTTTAAAGCATCCTTTTCAAGTTCATCCCCCGCCACAGTGGGCGTGGCTCACACAGCATTATGGGACTTGTGGTGCTTAGTTCTTACCAACAGTGGGTCCTGTGCTGTCCTCAATTAAATCAAACTCCGTTTTGCCCCAGTGGGTTGTGGTGACAATGGGGACTGTTTTCCGCATCCGTTAATTACTTCGTTGGCTTCCATGTCCTTAAGCCACCTCGCCGTTTGACGCTGTAGCAGGGCTGCACATGGGTGCAGCGGGGCCTCTAATGCGGCTAAGGCGGGCCGCTAACATCCAAATCAAACAGTTTGCCTGCTGAAGGGAAGCCCACACACGGAGGTAAGTATTTTGCCTTTATTACACGAAGAATGCAGCAGGAAACAGTGCACATTGCTTCACTAAAAATTAATTTCTTCCGTCCGACGCATTTCGTGTCAGATAAGCACTTCCTCATGGGCCAAAGTCTTGTCTTGATAAACGGCACAGCATTTTTAAAGCATCCTTTTCAAGTTCATCCCCCGCCGCAGTGGGCGTGGCTTACACAGCATTATGGGACTTGTGGTGCTTAGTTCTTACAAACAGTGGGTCCTGTGCTGTCCTCAAATAAATCAAACTCCGTTTTGCCCCAGTGGGTTGTGGTGTCAATGGGGACTGTTTTCCGCATCCGTTAATTACTTCGTTGGCTACCATGTCCTTAAGCCACCTCGCCGTTTGACACTGTAGCAGGGCTGCACATGGGTGCAGCGGGGCCTCTCCGGTCCTGTGCTGTCCTCAATTAAATCAAACTCCGTTTTGCCCCAGTGGGTTGTGGTGTCAATGGGGACTGTTTTCTGCATCCGTTAATTACTTCGTTGGCTTCCATGTCCTTAGGCCACCTCGCCGTTTGACGCTGTAGCAGGGCTGCACATGGGTGCAGCGGGGCCTCTCCTGCGGCTCAGGCGGGCCGCTAACATCAAAATCAAACAGTTTGCCTGCTGAAGGGAAGCCCACACACGGAGGTAAGTATTTTGCCTTCATTACACAAAGAATGCAGCAGGAAACAGTGCACATTGCTTCACTAAAAATTAATTTCTTCCGCCCGACGCGTTTCGTGTCAGATAAGCACTTCCTCATGGGCCAAAGTCTTGTCTTGATAAACGGCACAGCATTTTTAAGGCATCCTTTTCAAGTTCATCCCCCGCCCCAGTGGGCGTGGCTCACACAGCATTATGGGACTTGTGGTGCTTAGTTCTTACCAACAGTGGGTCCTGTGCTGTCCTCAATTAAATCAAACTCCGTTTTGCCCCAGTGGGTTGTGGTGACAATGGGGACTGTTTTCCGCATCCGTTAATTACTTCGTTGGCTTCCATGTCCTTAAGCCACCTCGCCGTTTGACGCTGTAGCAGGGCTGCACATGGGTGCAGCGGGGCCTCTCCGGTCCTGTGCTGTCCTCAATTAAATCAAACTCCGTTTTGCCCCAGTGGGTTGTGGTGTCAATGGGGACTGTTTTCCGCATCCGTTAATTACTTCGTTGGCTTCCATGTCCTTAGGCCACCTCGCCGTTTGACGCTGTAGCAGGGCTGCACATGGGTGCAGCGCGGCCTCTCCTGCGGCTTAGGCGGGCCACTAACGTCCAAATCAAACAGTTTGCCTGCTGAATGGAAGCCCACACACAGAGGTAAGTATTTTGCCTTTATTACACGAAGAATGCAGCAGGAAACAGTGCACATTGCTTCACTAAAAATTAATTTCTTCCGCCCGACGCGTTTCGTGTCAGATAAGCACTTCCTCATGGGCCAAAGTCTTGTCTTGATAAACGGCACAGCATTTTTAAAGCATCCTTTTCAAGTTCATCCCCCGCCCCAGTGGGCGTGACTCACACAGCATTATGGGACTTGTGGTGCTTAGTTCTTACCAACAGTGGGTCCTGTGCTGTCCTCAATTAAATCAAACTCTGTTTTGCCCCAGTGGGTTGTGGTGACAATGGGGACTGTTTTCCGCATCCGTTAATTACTTCGTTGGCTTCCATGTCCTTAAGCCACCTCACCGTTTGACGCTGTAGCAGGGCTGCACATGGGTGCAGCGGGGCCTCTAATGAGGCTAAGGCGGGCCGCTAACATCCAAATCAAACAGTTTGCCTGCTGAAGGAAAGCCCGCACACGGAGGTAAGTATTTTGCCTTTATTACACGAAGAATGCAGCAGGAAACAGTGCACATTGCTTCACTAAAAATTAATTTCTTCCGCCAGACGCGTTTCGTGTCAGATAAGCACTTCCTCATGGGCCAAAGTCTTGTCTTGATAAACGGCTCAGCATTTTTAAAGCATCCTTTTCAAGTTCATCCCCCGCCACAGTGGGCGTGGCTCACACAGCATTATGGGACTTGTGGTGCTTAGTTCTTACCAACAGTGGGTCCTGTGCTGTCCTCAATTAAATCAAACTCGTTTTTTCCCCAGTGGGTTGTGGTGTCAATGGGGACTGTTTTCCGCATCCGTTAATTACTTCGTTGGCTTCCATGTCCTTAAGCCACCTCGCCGTTTGACGCTGTAGCAGGGCTGCACATGGGTGCAGCGGGGCCTCTCCTGCGGCTCAGGCGGGCCGCTAACATCAAAATCAAACAGTTTGCCTGCTGAAGGGAAGCCAACACACGGAGGTAAGTATTTTGCCTTTATTACACAAAGAATGCAGCAGGAAACAGTGCACATTGCTTCACTAAAAATTCATTTCTTCCGCCCGACGCGATTCGTGTCAGATAAAGACTTCCTCATGGGCCAAAGTCTTGTCTTGATAAACGGCACAGCATTTTTAAAGCATCCTTTTCAAGTTCATCCCCCGCCCCAGTTTGCCTGGCTCACACAGCATTATGGGACTTGTAGTGCTTAGTTCTTACCAACCGTGGGTCCTGTGCTGTCCTCAATTAAAACAATCTCCGTTTTGCCCCAGTGGGTTGTGGTGTCAATGGGGACTGTTTTCCGCATCCATTAATTACTTCGTTGGCTTCCATGTCCTTAGGCCACCTCGCCGTTTGACGCTGTAGCAGGGCTGCACATGGGGGCAGCGGGGCCTCTCCTGCGGCTTAGGCGGGCCACTAACGTCCAAATCAAACAGTTTCCCTGCTGAATGGAAGCCCACACACGGAGGTAAGTATTTTGCCTTTATTACACGAAGAATGCAGCAGGAAACAGTGCACATTGCTTCACTAAAAATTAATTTCTTCCGCCCGACGCGTTTCGTGTCAGATAAGCACTTCCTCATGGGCCAAAGTCTTGTCTTGATAAACGGCACAGCATTTTTAAAGCATCCTTTTCAAGTTCATCCCCCGCCACAGTGGGTGTGGCTCACACAGCATTATGGGACTTGTGGTGCTTAGTTCTTACCAACAGTGGGTCCTGTGCTGTCCTCAAATAAATCAAACTCCGTTTTGCCCCAGTGGGTTGTGGTGTCAATGGGGACTGTTTTCCGCATCCGTTAATTACTTCGTTGGCTTCCATGTCCTTAAGCCACCTCGCCGTTTGACGCTGTAGCAGGGCTGCACATGGGTGCAGTGGGGCCTCTCCGGTCCTGTGCTGTCCTCAATTAAATCAAACTCCGTTTTGCCCCAGTGAGTTGTGGTGTCAATGGGGACTGTTTTCCGCATCCGTTAATTACTTCGTTGGCTTCCATGTCCTTAGGCCACCTCGCTGTTTGACGCTGTAGCAAGGCTGCACATGGGTGCAGCGCGGCCTCTCCTGCGGCTTAGGCGGGCCACTAACGTCCAAATCAAACAGTTTGCCTGCTGAATGGAAGCCCACACACGGAGGTAAGTATTTTGCCTTTATTACACGAAGAATGCACCTGGAAACAGTGCACATTGCTTCACTACAAATTAATTTCTTCCGCCCGACGCGTTTCGTGTCAGATAAGCACTTCCTCATGGGCCAAAGTCTTGTCTTGATAAACGGCACAGCATTTTTAAAGCATCCTTTTCAAGTTCATCCCCCGCCCCAGTGGGCGTGGCTCACACAGCATTATGGGACTTGTGGTGCTTAGTTCTTACCAACAGTGGGTCCTGTGCTGTCTTCAATTAAATCAAACTCCGTTTTGCCCCAGTGGGTTGTGGTGTCAATGGGGACTGTTTTCCGCATCCGTTAATTACTTCCTTGGCTTCCATGTCCTTAAGCCACCTCGCCATTCGACGCTGTAGCAGGGCTGCACATGGGTGCAGCGGGGCCTCTCCTGCGGCTCAGGCGGGCCACTAACATCCAAATCAAACAGTTTGCCTGCTGAAGGGAAGCCCACACACGGAGGTAAGTATTTTGCCTTTATTACACGAAGAATGCAGCAGGAAACAGTGCACATTGCTTCACTAAAAATTCATTTCTTCCGCCCGACGCGTTTCGTGTCAGATAAGCACTTCCTCATGGGCCAAAGTCTTGTCTTGATAAACGGCACAGCATTTTTAAAGCATCCTTTTCAAGTTCATCCCCCGCCCCAGTGGGCGTGGCTCACACAGCATTATGGGACTTGTGGTGCTTAGTTCTTACCAACAGTGGGTCCTGTGCTGTCTTCAATTAAATCAAACTCCGTTTTGCCCCAGTGGGTTGTGGTGTCAACGGGGACTGTTTTCCGCATCCGTTAATTACTTCCTTGGCTTCCATGTCCTTAAGCCACCTCGCCATTTGACGCTGTAGCAGGGCTGCACATGGGTGCAGCGGGGCCTCTCCTGCGGCTCAGGCGGGCCACTAACATCCAAATCAAACAGTTTGCCTGCTGAAGGGAAGCCCACACACGGAGGTAAGTATTTTGCCTTTATTACACGAAGAATGCAGCAGGAAACAGTGCACATTGCTTCACTAAAAATTCATTTCTTCCGCCCGACGCGATTCGTGTCAGATAAAGACTTCCTCATGGGCCAAAGTCTTGTCTTGATAAACGGCACAGCATTTCTAAAGCATCCTTTTCAAGTTCATCCCTCGCCCCAGTTTGCCTGGCTCACACAGCATTATGGGACTTGTAGTGCTTAGTTCTTACCAACCGTGGGTCCTGTGCTGTCCTCAATTAAAACAAACTCCGTTTTGCCCAGTGGGTTGTGGTGTCAATGGGGACTGTTTTCCGCATCCGTTAATTACTTCGTTGGCTTCCATGTCCTTAAGCCACCTCGCCGTTTGACGCTGTAGCAGGGCTGCACATGGGTGCAGCGGGGCCTCTAATGCGGCTAAGGCGAGCCGCTAACATCCAAATCAAACAGTTTGCCTGCTGAAGGAAAGCCCACACACGGAGGTAAGTATTTTGCCTTTATTACATGAAGAATGCAGCAGGAAACAGTGCACATTGCTTCTCTAAAAATTAATTTCTTCCGCCAGACGCGTTTCGTGTCAGATAAGCACTTCCTCATGGGCCAAAGTCTTGTCTTGATAAACGGCACAGCATTTTTAAAGCATCCTTTTCAAGTTCATCCCCCGCCACAGTGGGCGTGGCTCACACAGCATTATGGGACTTGTGGTGCTTAGTTCTTACCAACAGTGGGTCCTGTGCTGTCCTCAAATAAATCAAACTCCGTTTTGCCCCAGTGGGTTGTGGTGTCAATGGGGACTGTTTTCCGCATCCGTTAATTACTTCGTTGGCTTCCATGTCCTTAAGCCACCTCGCCGTTTGACGCTGTAGCAGGGCTGCACATGGGTGCAGCGGGGCCTCTCCGGTCCTGTGCTGTCCTCAATTAAATCAAACTCCGTTTTGCCCCAGTGGGTTGTGGTGTCAATGGGGACTGTTTTCCGCATCCGTTAATTACTTCGTTGGCTTCCATGTCCTTAGGCCACCTCGCTGTTTGACGCTGTAGCAAGGCTGCACATGGGTGCAGCGTGGCCTCTCCTGCGGCTTAGGCGGGCCACTAACGTCCAAATCAAACAGTTTGCCTGCTGAATGGAAGCCCACACACGGAGGTAAGTATTTTGCCTTTATTACACGAAGAATGCACCTGGAAACAGTGCACATTGCTTCACTACAAATTAATTTCTTCCGCCCGACGCGTTTCGTGTCAGATAAGCACTTCCTCATGGGCCAAAGTCTTGTCTTGATAAACGGCACAGCATTTTTAAAGCATCCTTTTCAAGTTCATCCCCCGCCCCAGTGGGCGTGGCTCACACAGCATTATGGGACTTGTGGTGCTTAGTTCTTACCAACAGTGGGTCCTGTGCTGTCTTCAATTAAATCAAACTCCGTTTTGCCCCAGTGGGTTGTGGTGTCAATGGGGACTGTTTTCCGCATCCGTTAATTACTTCCTTGGCTTCCATGTCCTTAAGCCACCTCGCCATTCGACGCTGTAGCAGGGCTGCACATGGGTGCAGCGGGGCCTCTCCTGCGGCTCAGGCGGGCCACTAACATCCAAATCAAACAGTTTGCCTGCTGAAGGGAAGCCCACACACGGAGGTAAGTATTTTGCCTTTATTACACGAAGAATGCAGCAGGAAACAGTGCACATTGCTTCACTAAAAATTCATTTCTTCCGCCCGACGCGTTTCGTGTCAGATAAGCACTTCCTCATGGGCCAAAGTCTTGTCTTGATAAACGGCACAGCATTTTTAAAGCATCCTTTTCAAGTTCATCCCCCGCCCCAGTGGGCGTGGCTCACACAGCATTATGGGACTTGTGGTGCTTAGTTCTTACCAACAGTGGGTCCTGTGCTGTCTTCAATTAAATCAAACTCCGTTTTGCCCCAGTGGGTTGTGGTGTCAACGGGGACTGTTTTCCGCATCCGTTAATTACTTCCTTGGCTTCCATGTCCTTAAGCCACCTCGCCATTTGACGCTGTAGCAGGGCTGCACATGGGTGCAGCGGGGCCTCTCCTGCGGCTCAGGCGGGCCACTAACATCCAAATCAAACAGTTTGCCTGCTGAAGGGAAGCCCACACACGGAGGTAAGTATTTTGCCTTTATTACACGAAGAATGCAGCGGGAAACAGTGCACATTGCTTCACTAAAAATTCATTTCTTCCGCCCGACGCGATTCGTGTCAGATAAAGACTTCCTCATGGGCCAAAGTCTTGTCTTGATAAACGGCACAGCATTTTTAAAGCATCCTTTTCAAGTTCATCCCTCACCCCAGTTTGCCTGGCTCACACAGCATTATGGGACTTGTAGTGCTTAGTTCTTACCAACCGTGGGTCCTGTGCTGTCCTCAATTAAAACAAACTCCGTTTTGCCCAGTGGGTTGTGGTGTCAATGGGGACTGTTTTCCGCATCCATTAATTACTTCGTTGGCTTCCATGTCCTTAGGCCACCTCGCCGTTTGACGCTGTAGCAGGGCTGCACATGGGTGCAGCGGGGCCTCTCCTGCGGCTTAGGCGGGCCACTAACGTCCAAATCAAACAATTTCCCTGCTGAATGGAAGCCCACACACGGAGGTAAGTATTTTGCCTTTATTACACGAAGAATGCAGCAGGAAACAGTGCACATTGCTTCACTAAAAATTAATTTCTTCCGCCCGACGCGTTTCGTGTCAGATAAGCACTTCCTCATGGGCCAAAGTCTTGTCTTGATAAACGGCACAGCATTTTTAAAGCATCCTTTTCAAGTTCATCCCCCGCCCCAGTGGGCGTGGCTCACACAGCATTATGGGACTTGTGGTGCTTAGTTCTTACCAACAGTGGGTCCTGTGCTGTCCTCAATTAAATCAAACTCCGTTTTGCCCCAGTGGGTTGTGGTGACAATGGGGACTGTTTTCCGCATCCGTTAATTACTTCGTTGGCTTCCATGTCCTTAAGCCACCTCGCCGTTTGACGCTGTAGCAGGGCTGCACATGGGTGCAGCGGGGCCTCTAATGCGGCTAAGGCGGGCCGCTAACATCCAAATCAAACAGTTTGCCTGCTGAAGGGAAGCCCACACACGGAGGTAAGTATTTTGCCTTTATTACACGAAGAATGCAGCAGGAAACAGTGCACATTGCTTCACTAAAAATTAATTTCTTCCGCCCGACGCGTTTCGTGTCAGATAAGCACTTCCTCATGGGCCAAAGTCTTGTCTTGATAAACGGCACAGCATTTTTAAAGCATCCTTTTCAAGTTCATCCCCCGCCACAGTGGGCGTGGCTCACACAGCATTATGGGACTTGTGGTGCTTAGTTCTTACCAACAGTGGGTCCTGTGCTGTCCTCAATTAAATCAAACTCCGTTTTGCCCCAGTGGGTTGTGGTGACAATGGGGACTGTTTTCCGCATCCGTTAATTACTTCGTTGGCTTCCATGTCCTTAAGCCACCTCGCCGTTTGACGCTGTAGCAGGGCTGCACATGGGTGCAGCGGGGCCTCTAATGCGGCTAAGGCGGGCCGCTAACATCCAAATCAAACAGTTTGCCTGCTGAAGGGAAGCCCACACACGGAGGTAAGTATTTTGCCTTTATTACACGAAGAATGCAGCAGGAAACAGTGCACATTGCTTCACTAAAAATTAATTTCTTCCGCCCGACGCGTTTCGTGTCAGATAAGCACTTCCTCATGGGCCAAAGTCTTGTCTTGATAAACGGCACAGCATTTTTAAAGCATCCTTTTCAAGTTCATCCCCCGCCACAGTGGGCGTGGCTCACACAGCATTATGGGACTTGTGGTGCTTAGTTCTTACCAACAGTGGGTCCTGTGCTGTCCTCAAATAAATCAAACTCCGTTTTGCCCCAGTGGGTTGTGGTGTCAAAGGGGACTGTTTTCCGCATCCGTTAATTACTTCGTTAGCTTCCATGTCCTTAAGCCACCTCGCCGTTTGACGCTGTAGCAGGGCTGCACATGGGTGCAGCGGGGCCTCTCCGGTCCTGTGCTGTCCTCAATTAAATCAAACTCCGTTTTGCCCCAGTGGGTTGTGGTGTCAATGGGGACTGTTTTCCGCATCCGTTAATTACTTCGTTGGCTTCCATGTCCTTAGGCCACCTCGCCGTTTGACGCTGTAGCAGGGCTGCACATGGGTGCAGCGCGGCCTCTCCTGCGGCTTAGGCGGGCCACTAACGTCCAAATCAAACAGTTTGCCTGCTGAATGGAAGCCCATACACAGAGGTAAGTATTTTGCCTTTATTACACGAAGAATGCAGCAGGAAACAGTGCACATTGCTTCACTAAAAATTAATTTCTTCCGCCCGACGCGTTTCGTGTCAGATAAGCACTTCCTCATGGGCCAAAGTCTTGTCTTGATAAACGGCACAGCATTTTTAAAGCATCCTTTTCAAGTTCATCCCCCGCCCCAGTGGGCGTGACTCACACAGCATTATGGGACTTGTGGTGCTTAGTTCTTACCAACAGTGGGTCCTGTGCTGTCCTCAATTAAATCAAACTCTGTTTTGCCCCAGTGGGTTGTGGTGACAATGGGGACTGTTTTCCGCATCCGTTAATTACTTCGTTGGCTTCCATGTCCTTAAGCCACCTCACCGTTTGACGCTGTAGCAGGGCTGCACATGGGTGCAGCGGGGCCTCTAATGAGGCTAAGGCGGGCCGCTAACATCCAAATCAAACAGTTTGCCTGCTGAAGGAAAGCCCACACACGGAGGTAAGTATTTTGCCTTTATTACACGAAGAATGCAGCAGGAAACAGTGCACATTGCTTCACTAAAAATTAATTTCTTCCGCCAGACGCGTTTCGTGTCAGATAAGCACTTCCTCATGGGCCAAAGTCTTGTCTTGATAAACGGCTCAGCATTTTTAAAGCATCCTTTTCAAGTTCATCCCCCGCCACAGTGGGCGTGGCTCACACAGCATTATGGGACTTGTGGTGCTTAGTTCTTACCAACAGTGGGTCCTGTGCTGTCCTCAATTAAATCAAACTCGTTTTTTCCCCAGTGGGTTGTGGTGTCAATGGGGACTGTTTTCCGCATCCGTTAATTACTTCGTTGGCTTCCATGTCCTTAAGCCACCTCGCCGTTTGACGCTGTAGCAGGGCTGCACATGGGTGCAGCGGGGCCTCTCCTGCGGCTCAGGCGGGCCGCTAACATCAAAATCAAACAGTTTGCCTGCTGAAGGGAAGCCAACACACGGAGGTAAGTATTTTGCCTTTATTACACAAAGAATGCAGCAGGAAACAGTGCACATTGCTTCACTAAAAATTCATTTCTTCCGCCCGACGCGATTCGTGTCAGATAAAGACTTCCTCATGGGCCAAAGTCTTGTCTTGATAAACGGCACAGATTTTTAAAGCATCCTTTTCAAGTTCATCCCCCGCCCCAGTTTGCCTGGCTCACACAGCATTATGGGACTTGTAGTGCTTAGTTCTTACCAACCTTGGGTCCTGTGCTGTCCTCAATTAAAACAAACTCCGTTTTGCCCCAGTGGGTTGTGGTGTCAATGGGGACTGTTTTCCGCATCCATTAATTACTTCGTTGGCTTCCATGTCCTTAGGCCACCTCGCCGTTTGACGCTGTAGCAGGGCTGCACATGGGGGCAGCGGGGCCTCTCCTGCGGCTTAGGCGGGCCACTAACGTCCAAATCAAACAGTTTCCCTGCTGAATGGAAGCCCACACACGGAGGTAAGTATTTTGCCTTTATTACACGAAGAATGCAGCAGGAAACAGTGCACATTGCTTCACTAAAAATTAATTTCTTCCGCCCGACGCGTTTCGTGTCAGATAAGCACTTCCTCATGGGCCAAAGTCTTGTCTTGATAAACGGCACAGCATTTTTAAAGCATCCTTTTCAAGTTCATCCCCCGCCACAGTGGGTGTGGCTCACACAGCATTATGGGACTTGTGGTGCTTAGTTCTTACCAACAGTGGGTCCTGTGCTGTCCTCAAATAAATCAAACTCCGTTTTGCCCCAGTGGGTTGTGGTGTCAATGGGGACTGTTTTCCGCATCCGTTAATTACTTCGTTGGCTTCCATGTCCTTAAGCCACCTCGCCGTTTGACGCTGTAGCAGGGCTGCAAATGGGTGCAGCGGGGCCTCTCCGGTCCTGTGCTGTCCTCAATTAAATCAAACTCCGTTTTGCCCCAGTGGGTTGTGGTGTCAATGGGGACTGTTTTCCGCATCCGTTAATTACTTCGTTGGCTTCCATGTCCTTAGGCCACCTCGCTGTTTGACGCTGTAGCAAGGCTGCACATGGGTGCAGCGTGGCCTCTCCTGCGGCTTAGGCGGGCCACTAACGTCCAAATCAAACAGTTTGCCTGCTGAATGGAAGCCCACACACGGAGGTAAGTATTTTGCCTTTATTACACGAAGAATGCACCTGGAAACAGTGCACATTGCTTCACTACAAATTAATTTCTTCCGCCCGACGCGTTTCGTGTCAGATAAGCACTTCCTCATGGGCCAAAGTCTTGTCTTGATAAACGGCACAGCATTTTTAAAGCATCCTTTTCAAGTTCATCCCCCGCCCCAGTGGGCGTGGCTCACACAGCATTATGGGACTTGTGGTGCTTAGTTCTTACCAACAGTGGGTCCTGTGCTGTCTTCAATTAAATCAAACTCCGTTTTGCCCCAGTGGGTTGTGGTGTCAATGGGGACTGTTTTCCGCATCCGTTAATTACTTCCTTGGCTTCCATGTCCTTAAGCCACCTCGCCATTCGACGCTGTAGCAGGGCTGCACATGGGTGCAGCGGGGCCTCTCCTGCGGCTCAGGCGGGCCACTAACATCCAAATCAAACAGTTTGCCTGCTGAAGGGAAGCCCACACACGGAGGTAAGTATTTTGCCTTTATTACACGAAGAATGCAGCAGGAAACAGTGCACATTGCTTCACTAAAAATTCATTTCTTCCGCCCGACGCGTTTCGTGTCAGATAAGCACTTCCTCATGGGCCAAAGTCTTGTCTTGATAAACGGCACAGCATTTTTAAAGCATCCTTTTCAAGTTCATCCCCCGCCCCAGTGGGCGTGGCTCACACAGCATTATGGGACTTGTGGTGCTTAGTTCTTACCAACAGTGGGTCCTGTGCTGTCTTCAATTAAATCAAACTCCGTTTTGCCCCAGTGGGTTGTGGTGTCAACGGGGACTGTTTTCCGCATCCGTTAATTACTTCCTTGGCTTCCATGTCCTTAAGCCACCTCGCCATTTGACGCTGTAGCAGGGCTGCACATGGGTGCAGCGGGGCCTCTCCTGCGGCTCAGGCGGGCCACTAACATCCAAATCAAACAGTTTGCCTGCTGAAGGGAAGCCCACACACGGAGGTAAGTATTTTGCCTTTATTACACGAAGAATGCAGCGGGAAACAGTGCACATTGCTTCACTAAAAATTCATTTCTTCCGCCCGACGCGATTCGTGTCAGATAAAGACTTCCTCATGGGCCAAAGTCTTGTCTTGATAAACGGCACAGCATTTTTAAAGCATCCTTTTCAAGTTCATCCCTCGCCCCAGTTTGCCTGGCTCACACAGCATTATGGGACTTGTAGTGCTTAGTTCTTACCAACCGTGGGTCCTGTGCTGTCCTCAATTAAAACAAACTCCGTTTTGCCCAGTGGGTTGTGGTGTCAATGGGGACTGTTTTCCGCATCCATTAATTACTTCGTTGGCTTCCATGTCCTTAGGCCACCTCGCCGTTTGACGCTGTAGCAGGGCTGCACATGGGTGCAGCGGGGCCTCTCCTGCGGCTTAGGCGGGCCACTAACGTCCAAATCAAACAATTTCCCTGCTGAATGGAAGCCCACACACGGAGGTAAGTATTTTGCCTTTATTACACGAAGAATGCAGCAGGAAACAGTGCACATTGCTTCACTAAAAATTAATTTCTTCCGCCCGACGCGTTTCGTGTCAGATAAGCACTTCCTCATGGGCCAAAGTCTTGTCTTGATAAACGGCACAGCATTTTTAAAGCATCCTTTTCAAGTTCATCCCCCGCCCCAGTGGGCGTGGCTCACACAGCATTATGGGACTTGTGGTGCTTAGTTCTTACCAACAGTGGGTCCTGTGCTGTCCTCAATTAAATCAAACTCCGTTTTGCCCCAGTGGGTTGTGGTGACAATGGGGACTGTTTTCCGCATCCGTTAATTACTTCGTTGGCTTCCATGTCCTTAAGCCACCTCGCCGTTTGACGCTGTAGCAGGGCTGCACATGGGTGCAGCGGGGCCTCTAATGCGGCTAAGGCGGGCCGCTAACATCCAAATCAAACAGTTTGCCTGCTGAAGGGAAGCCCACACACGGAGGTAAGTATTTTGCCTTTATTACACGAAGAATGCAGCAGGAAACAGTGCACATTGCTTCACTAAAAATTAATTTCTTCCGCCCGACGCGTTTCGTGTCAGATAAGCACTTCCTCATGGGCCAAAGTCTTGTCTTGATAAACGGCACAGCATTTTTAAAGCATCCTTTTCAAGTTCATCCCCCGCCACAGTGGGCATGGCTCACACAGCATTATGGGACTTGTGGTGCTTAGTTCTTACCAACAGTGGGTCCTGTGCTGTCCTCAATTAAATCAAACTCCGTTTTGCCCCAGTGGGTTGTGGTGACAATGGGGACTGTTTTCCGCATCCGTTAATTACTTCGTTGGCTTCCATGTCCTTAAGCCACCTCGCCGTTTGACGCTGTAGCAGGGCTGCACATGGGTGCAGCGGGGCCTCTAATGCGGCTAAGGCGGGCCGCTAACATCCAAATCAAACAGTTTGCCTGCTGAAGGGAAGCCCACACACGGAGGTAAGTATTTTGCCTTTATTACACGAAGAATGCAGCAGGAAACAGTGCACATTGCTTCACTAAAAATTAATTTCTTCCGCCCGACGCGTTTCGTGTCAGATAAGCACTTCCTCATGGGCCAAAGTCTTGTCTTGATAAACGGCACAGCATTTTTAAAGCATCCTTTTCAAGTTCATCCCCCGCCCCAGTGGGCGTGGCTCACACAGCATTATGGGACTTGTGGTGCTTAGTTCTTACAAACAGTGGGTCCTGTGCTGTCCTCAAATAAATCAAACTCCGTTTTGCCCCAGTGGGTTGTGGTGTCAATGGGGACTGTTTTCCGCATCCGTTAATTACTTCGTTGGCTACCATGTCCTTAAGCCACCTCGCCGTTTGACGCTGTAGCAGGGCTGCACATGGGTGCAGCGGGGCCTCTCCGGTCCTGTGCTGTCCTCAATTAAATCAAACTCCGTTTTGCCCCAGTGGGTTGTGGTGTCAATGGGGACTGTTTTCCGCATCCGTTAATTACTTCGTTGGCTTCCATGTCCTTAGGCCACCTCGCCGTTTGACGCTGTAGCAGGGCTGCACATGGGTGCAGCGCGGCCTCTCCTGCGGCTTAGGCGGGCCACTAACGTCCAAATCAAACAGTTTGCCTGCTGAATGGAAGCCCACACACGGAGGTAAGTATTTTGCCTTTATTACACGAAGAATGCAGCAGGAAACAGTGCACATTGCTTCACTAAAAATTAATTTCTTCCGCCCGACGCGTTTCGTGTCAGATAAGCACTTCCTCATGGGCCAAAGTCTTGTCTTGATAAACGGCACAGCATTTTTAAAGCATCCTTTTCAAGTTCATCCCCCGCCCCAGTGGGCGTGGCTCACACAGCATTATGGGACTTGTGGTGCTTAGTTCTTACCAACAGTGGGTCCTGTGCTGTCCTCAATTAAATCAAACTCCGTTTTGCCCCAGTGGGTTGTGGTGACAATGGGGACTGTTTTCCGCATCCGTTAATTACTTCGTTGGCTTCCATGTCCTTAAGCCACCTCGCCGTTTGACGCTGTAGCAGGGCTGCACATGGGTGCAGCGGGGCCTCTAATGCGGCTAAGGCGGGCCGCTAACATCCAAATCAAACAGTTTGCCTGCTGAAGGGAAGCCCACACACGGAGGTAAGTATTTTGCCTTTATTACACGAAGAATGCAGCAGGAAACAGTGCACATTGCTTCACTAAAAATTAATTTCTTCCGCCCGACGCGTTTCGTGTCAGATAAGCACTTCCTCATGGGCCAAAGTCTTGTCTTGATAAACGGCACAGCATTTTTAAAGCATCCTTTTCAAGTTCATCCCCCGCCCCAGTGGGCGTGGCTCACACAGCATTATGGGACTTGTGGTGCTTAGTTCTTACAAACAGTGGGTCCTGTGCTGTCCTCAAATAAATCAAACTCCGTTTTGCCCCAGTGGGTTGTGGTGTCAATGGCGACTGTTTTCCGCATCCGTTAATTACTTCGTTGGCTACCATGTCCTTAAGCCACCTCGCCGTTTGACGCTGTAGCAGGGCTGCACATGGGTGCAGCGGGGCCTCTCCGGTCCTGTGCTGTCCTCAATTAAATCAAACTCCGTTTTGCCCCAGTGGGTTGTGGTGTCAATGGGGACTGTTTTCCGCATCCGTTAATTACTTCGTTGGCTTCCATGTCCTTAGGCCACCTCGCCGTTTGACGCTGTAGCAGGGCTGCACATGGGTGCAGCGCGGCCTCTCCTGCGGCTTAGGCGGGCCACTAACGTCCAAATCAAACAGTTTGCCTGCTGAATGGAAGCCCACACACGGAGGTAAGTATTTTGCCTTTATTACAAGAAGAATGCAGCAGGAAACAGTGCACATTGCTTCACTAAAAATTAATTTCTTCCGCCCGACGCGTTTCGTGTCAGATAAGCACTTCCTCATGGGCCAAAGTCTTGTCTTGATAAACGGCACAGCATTTTTAAAGCATCCTTTTCAAGTTCATCCCCCGCCCCAGTGGGCGTGGCTCACACAGCATTATGGGACTTGTGGTGCTTAGTTCTTACCAAGAGTGGGTCCTGTGCTGTCCTCAATTAAATCAAACTCGGTTTTGCCCCAGTGGGTTGTGGTGACAATGGGGACTGTTTTCGCAATCCGTTAATTACTTCGTTGGCTTCCATGTCCTTAAGCCACCTCACCGTTTGACGCTGTAGCAGGGCTGCACATGGGTGCAGCGGGGCCTCTAATGCGGCTAAGGCGGGCCGCTAACATCCAAATCAAACAGTTTGCCTGCTGAAGGAAAGCCCACAAACGGAGGTAAGTATTTTGCCTTTATTACACGAAGAATGCAGCAGGAAACAGTGCACATTGCTTCACTAAAAATTAATTTCTTCCGCCAGACGCGTTTCGTGTCAGATAAGCACTTCCTCATGGGCCAAAGTCTTTTCTTGATAATCGGCACAGCATTTTTAAAGCATCCTTTTCAAGTTCATCCCCCGCCACAGTGGGCGTGGCTCACACAGCATTATGGGACTTGTGGTGCTTAGTTCTTACCAACAGTGGGTCCTGTGCTGTCCTCAATTAAATCAAACTCGTTTTTTCCCCAGTGGGTTGTGGTGTCAATGGGGACTGTTTTCCGCATCCGTTAATTACTTCATTGGCTTACATGTCCTTAAGCCACCTCGCCGTTTGACGCTGTAGCAGGGCTGCACATGGGTGCAGCGGGGCCTCTCCTGCGGCTCAGGCGGGCCGCTAACATCAAAATCAAACAGTTTGCCTGCTGAAGGGAAGCCCACACACGGAGGTAAGTATTTTGCCTTTATTACACAAAGAATGCAGCAGGAAACAGTGCACATTGCTTCACTAAAAATTCATTTCTTCCGCCCGACGCGATTCGTGTCAGATAAAGACTTCCTCATGGGCCAAAGTCTTGTCTTGATAAACGGCACAGCATTTTTAAAGCATCCTTTTCAAGTTCATCCCCCGCCCCAGTTTGCCTGGCTCACACAGCATTATGGGACTTGTAGTGCTTAGTTCTTACCAACCGTGGGTCCTGTGCTGTCCTCAATTAAAACAAACTCCGTTTTGCCCCAGTGGGTTGTGGTGTCAATGGGGACTGTTTTCCGCATCCATTAATTACTTCGTTGGCTTCCATGTCCTTAGGCCACCTCGCCGTTTGACGCTGTAGCAGGGCTGCGCATGGGTGCAGCGGGGCCTCTCCTGCGGCTTAGGCGGCCCACTAACGTCCAAATCAAACAGTTTCCCTGCTGAATGGAAGCCCACACACGGAGGTAAGTATTTTGCCTTTATTACACGAAAAATGCAGCAGGAAACAGTGCACAATGCTTCACTAAAAATTAATTTCTTCCGCCCGACGTGTTTCGTGTCAGATAAGCACTTCCTCATGGGCCAAAGTCTTGTCTTGATAAACGGCACAGCATTTTTAAAGCATCCTTTTCAAGTTCATCCCCCGCCCCAGTGGGCGTGGCTCACACAGCATTATGGGACTTGTGGTGCTTAGTTCTTACCAACAGTGGGTCCTGTGCTGTCCTCAATTAAATCAAACTCCGTTTTGCCCCAGTGGGTTGTGGTGACAATGGGGACTGTTTTCCGCATCCGTTAATTACTTCGTTGGCTTCCATGTCCTTAAGCCACCTCGCCGTTTGACGCAGTAGCAGGGCTGCACATGGGTGCAGCGGGGCCTCTAATGCGGCTAAGGCGAGGCGCTAACATCCAAATCAAACAGTTTGCCTGCTGAAGGGAAGCCCACACACGGAGGTAAGTATTTTGCCTTTATTACACGAAGAATGCAGCAGGAAACAGTGCACATTGCTTCACTAAAAATTAATTTCTTCCGTCCGATGCATTTCGTGTCAGATAAGCACTTCCTCATGGGCCAAAGTCTTGTCTTGATAAACGGCACAGCATTTTTAAAGCATCCTTTTCAAGTTCATCCCCCGCCGCAGTGGGCGTGGCTTACACAGCATTATGGGACTTGTGGTGCTTAGTTCTTACAAACAGTGGGTCCTGTGCTGTCCTCAAATAAATCAAACTCCGTTTTGCCCCAGTGGGTTGTGGTGTCAATGGGGACTGTTTTCCGCATCCGTTAATTACTTCGTTGGCTACCATGTCCTTAAGCCACCTCGCCGTTTGACACTGTAGCAGGGCTGCACATGGGTGCAGCGGGGCCTCTCCGGTCCTGTGCTGTCCTCAATTAAATCAAACTCCGTTTTGCCCCAGTGGGTTGTGGTGTCAATGGGGACTGTTTTCTGCATCCGTTAATTACTTCGTTGGCTTCCATGTCCTTAGGCCACCTCGCCGTTTGACGCTGTAGCAGGGCTGCACATGGGTGCAGCGGGGCCTCTCCTGCGGCTCAGGCGGGCCGCTAACATCAAAATCAAACAGTTTGCCTGCTGAAGGGAAGCCCACACACGGAGGTAAGTATTTTGCCTTCATTACACAAAGAATGCAGCAGGAAACAGTGCACATTGCTTCACTAAAAATTAATTTCTTCCGCCCGACGCGTTTCGTGTCAGATAAGCACTTCCTCATGGGCCAAAGTCTTGTCTTGATAAACGGCACAGCATTTTTAAAGCATCCTTTTCAAGTTCATCCCCCGCCCCAGTGGGCGTGGCTCACACAGCATTATGGGACTTGTGGTGCTTAGTTCTTACCAACAGTGGGTCCTGTGCTGTCCTCAATTAAATCAAACTCCGTTTTGCCCCAGTGGGTTGTGGTGACAATGGGGACTGTTTTCCGCATCCGTTAATTACTTCGTTGGCTTCCATGTCCTTAAGCCACCTCGCCGTTTGACGCTGTAGCAGGGCTGCACATGGGTGCAGCGGGGCCTCTCCGGTCCTGTGCTGTCCTCAATTAAATCAAACTCCGTTTTGCCCCAGTGGGTTGTGGTGTCAATGGGGACTGTTTTCCGCATCCGTTAATTACTTCGTTGGCTTCCATGTCCTTAGGCCACCTCGCCGTTTGACGCTGTAGCAGGGCTGCACATGGGTGCAGCGCGGCCTCTCCTGCGGCTTAGGCGGGCCACTAACGTCCAAATCAAACAGTTTGCCTGCTGAATGGAAGCCCACACACAGAGGTAAGTATTTTGCCTTTATTACACGAAGAATGCAGCAGGAAACAGTGCACATTGCTTCACTAAAAATTAATTTCTTCCGCCCGACGCGTTTCGTGTCAGATAAGCACTTCCTCATGGGCCAAAGTCTTGTCTTGATAAACGGCACAGCATTTTTAAAGCATCCTTTTCAAGTTCATCCCCCGCCCCAGTGGGCGTGACTCACACAGCATTATGGGACTTGTGGTGCTTAGTTCTTACCAACAGTGGGTCCTGTGCTGTCCTCAATTAAATCAAACTCTGTTTTGCCCCAGTGGGTTGTGGTGACAATGGGGACTGTTTTCCGCATCCGTTAATTACTTCGTTGGCTTCCATGTCCTTAAGCCACCTCACCGTTTGACGCTGTAGCAGGGCTGCACATGGGTGCAGCGGGGCCTCTAATGAGGCTAAGGCGGGCCGCTAACATCCAAATCAAACAGTTTGCCTGCTGAAGGAAAGCCCGCACACGGAGGTAAGTATTTTGCCTTTATTACACGAAGAATGCAGCAGGAAACAGTGCACATTGCTTCACTAAAAATTAATTTCTTCCGCCAGACGCGTTTCGTGTCAGATAAGCACTTCCTCATGGGCCAAAGTCTTGTCTTGATAAACGGCTCAGCATTTTTAAAGCATCCTTTTCAAGTTCATCCCCCGCCACAGTGGGCGTGGCTCACACAGCATTATGGGACTTGTGGTGCTTAGTTCTTACCAACAGTGGGTCCTGTGCTGTCCTCAATTAAATCAAACTCGTTTTTTCCCCAGTGGGTTGTGGTGTCAATGGGGACTGTTTTCCGCATCCGTTAATTACTTCGTTGGCTTCCATGTCCTTAAGCCACCTCGCCGTTTGACGCTGTAGCAGGGCTGCACATGGGTGCAGCGGGGCCTCTCCTGCGGCTCAGGCGGGCCGCTAACATCAAAATCAAACAGTTTGCCTGCTGAAGGGAAGCCAACACACGGAGGTAAGTATTATGCCTTTATTACACAAAGAATGCAGCAGGAAACAGTGCACATTGCTTCACTAAAAATTCATTTCTTCCGCCCGACGCGATTCGTGTCAGATAAAGACTTCCTCATGGGCCAAAGTCTTGTCTTGATAAACGGCACAGCATTTTTAAAGCATCCTTTTCAAGTTCATCCCCCGCCCCAGTTTGCCTGGCTCACACAGCATTATGGGACTTGTAGTGCTTAGTTCTTACCAACCGTGGGTCCTGTGCTGTCCTCAATTAAAACAATCTCCGTTTTGCCCCAGTGGGTTGTGGTGTCAATGGGGACTGTTTTCCGCATCCATTAATTACTTCGTTGGCTTCCATGTCCTTAGGCTACTTCGCCGTTTGACGCTGTAGCAGGGCTGCACATGGGGGCAGCGGGGCCTCTCCTGCGGCTTAGGCGGGCCACTAACGTCCAAATCAAACAGTTTCCCTGCTGAATGGAAGCCCACACACGGAGGTAAGTATTTTGCCTTTATTACACGAAGAATGCAGCAGGAAACAGTGCACATTGCTTCACTAAAAATTAATTTCTTCCGCCCGACGCGTTTCGTGTCAGATAAGCACTTCCTCATGGGCCAAAGTCTTGTCTTGATAAACGGCACAGCATTTTTAAAGCATCCTTTTCAAGTTCATCCCCCGCCACAGTGGGTGTGGCTCACACAGCATTATGGGACTTGTGGTGCTTAGTTCTTACCAACAGTGGGTCCTGCGCTGTCCTCAAATAAATCAAACTCCGTTTTGCCCCAGTGGGTTGTGGTGTCAATGGGGACTGTTTTCCGCATCCGTTAATTACTTCGTTGGCTTCCATGTCCTTAAGCCACCTCGCCGTTTGACGCTGTAGCAGGGCTGCACATGGGTGCAGTGGGGCCTCTCCGGTCCTGTGCTGTCCTCAATTAAATCAAACTCCGTTTTGCCCCAGTGGGTTGTGGTGTCAATGGGGACTGTTTTCCGCATCCGTTAATTACTTCGTTGGCTTCCATGTCCTTAGGCCACCTCGCTGTTTGACGCTGTAGCAAGGCTGCACATGGGTGCAGCGCGGCCTCTCCTGCGGCTTAGGCGGGCCACTAACGTCCAAATCAAACAGTTTGCCTGCTGAATGGAAGCCCACACACGGAGGTAAGTATTTTGCCTTTATTACACGAAGAATGCACCTGGAAACAGTGCACATTGCTTCACTACAAATTAATTTCTTCCGCCCGACGCGTTTCGTGTCAGATAAGCACTTCCTCATGGGCCAAAGTCTTGTCTTGATAAACGGCACAGCATTTTTAAAGCATCCTTTTCAAGTTCATCCCCCGCCCCAGTGGGCGTGGCTCACACAGCATTATGGGACTTGTGGTGCTTAGTTCTTACCAACAGTGGGTCCTGTGCTGTCTTCAATTAAATCAAACTCCGTTTTGCCCCAGTGGGTTGTGGTGTCAATGGGGACTGTTTTCCGCATCCGTTAATTACTTCCTTGGCTTCCATGTCCTTAAGCCACCTCGCCATTCGACGCTGTAGCAGGGCTGCACATGGGTGCAGCGGGGCCTCTCCTGCGGCTCAGGCGGGCCACTAACATCCAAATCAAACAGTTTGCCTGCTGAAGGGAAGCCCACACACGGAGGTAAGTATTTTGCCTTTATTACACGAAGAATGCACCTGGAAACAGTGCACATTGCTTCACTACAAATTAATTTCTTCCGCCCGACGCGTTTCGTGTCAGATAAGCACTTCCTCATGGGCCAAAGTCTTGTCTTGATAAACGGCTCAGCATTTTTAAAGCATCCTTTTCAAGTTCATCCCCCGCCACAGTGGGCGTGGCTCACACAGCATTATGGGACTTGTGGTGCTTAGTTCTTACCAACAGTGGGTCCTGTGCTGTCCTCAATTAAATCAAACTCGTTTTTTCCCCAGTGGGTTGTGGTGTCAATGGGGACTGTTTTCCGCATCCGTTAATTACTTCGTTGGCTTCCATGTCCTTAAGCCACCTCGCCGTTTGACGCTGTAGCAGGGCTGCACATGGGTGCAGCGGGGCCTCTCCTGCGGCTCAGGCGGGCCGCTAACATCAAAATCAAACAGTTTGCCTGCTGAAGGGAAGCCAACACACGGAGGTAAGTATTATGCCTTTATTACACAAAGAATGCAGCAGGAAACAGTGCACATTGCTTCACTAAAAATTCATTTCTTCCGCCCGACGCGATTCGTGTCAGATAAAGACTTCCTCATGGGCCAAAGTCTTGTCTTGATAAACGGCACAGCATTTTTAAAGCATCCTTTTCAAGTTCATCCCCCGCCCCAGTTTGCCTGGCTCACACAGCATTATGGGACTTGTAGTGCTTAGTTCTTACCAACCGTGGGTCCTGTGCTGTCCTCAATTAAAACAATCTCCGTTTTGCCCCAGTGGGTTGTGGTGTCAATGGGGACTGTTTTCCGCATCCATTAATTACTTCGTTGGCTTCCATGTCCTTAGGCTACTTCGCCGTTTGACGCTGTAGCAGGGCTGCACATGGGGGCAGCGGGGCCTCTCCTGCGGCTTAGGCGGGCCACTAACGTCCAAATCAAACAGTTTCCCTGCTGAATGGAAGCCCACACACGGAGGTAAGTATTTTGCCTTTATTACACGAAGAATGCAGCAGGAAACAGTGCACATTGCTTCACTAAAAATTAATTTCTTCCGCCCGACGCGTTTCGTGTCAGATAAGCACTTCCTCATGGGCCAAAGTCTTGTCTTGATAAACGGCACAGCATTTTTAAAGCATCCTTTTCAAGTTCATCCCCCGCCACAGTGGGTGTGGCTCACACAGCATTATGGGACTTGTGGTGCTTAGTTCTTACCAACAGTGGGTCCTGCGCTGTCCTCAAATAAATCAAACTCCGTTTTGCCCCAGTGGGTTGTGGTGTCAATGGGGACTGTTTTCCGCATCCGTTAATTACTTCGTTGGCTTCCATGTCCTTAAGCCACCTCGCCGTTTGACGCTGTAGCAGGGCTGCACATGGGTGCAGTGGGGCCTCTCCGGTCCTGTGCTGTCCTCAATTAAATCAAACTCCGTTTTGCCCCAGTGGGTTGTGGTGTCAATGGGGACTGTTTTCCGCATCCGTTAATTACTTCGTTGGCTTCCATGTCCTTAGGCCACCTCGCTGTTTGACGCTGTAGCAAGGCTGCACATGGGTGCAGCGCGGCCTCTCCTGCGGCTTAGGCGGGCCACTAACGTCCAAATCAAACAGTTTGCCTGCTGAATGGAAGCCCACACACGGAGGTAAGTATTTTGCCTTTATTACACGAAGAATGCACCTGGAAACAGTGCACATTGCTTCACTACAAATTAATTTCTTCCGCCCGACGCGTTTCGTGTCAGATAAGCACTTCCTCATGGGCCAAAGTCTTGTCTTGATAAACGGCACAGCATTTTTAAAGCATCCTTTTCAAGTTCATCCCCCGCCCCAGTGGGCGTGGCTCACACAGCATTATGGGACTTGTGGTGCTTAGTTCTTACCAACAGTGGGTCCTGTGCTGTCTTCAATTAAATCAAACTCCGTTTTGCCCCAGTGGGTTGTGGTGTCAATGGGGACTGTTTTCCGCATCCGTTAATTACTTCCTTGGCTTCCATGTCCTTAAGCCACCTCGCCATTCGACGCTGTAGCAGGGCTGCACATGGGTGCAGCGGGGCCTCTCCTGCGGCTCAGGCGGGCCACTAACATCCAAATCAAACAGTTTGCCTGCTGAAGGGAAGCCCACACACGGAGGTAAGTATTTTGCCTTTATTACACGAAGAATGCAGCAGGAAACAGTGCACATTGCTTCACTAAAAATTCATTTCTTCCGCCCGACGCGTTTCGTGTCAGATAAGCACTTCCTCATGGGCCAAAGTCTTGTCTTGATAAACGGCACAGCATTTTTAAAGCATCCTTTTCAAGTTCATCCCCCGCCCCAGTGGGCGTGGCTCACACAGCATTATGGGACTTGTGGTGCTTAGTTCTTACCAACAGTGGGTCCTGTGCTGTCTTCAATTAAATCAAACTCCGTTTTGCCCCAGTGGGTTGTGGTGTCAACGGGGACTGTTTTCCGCATCCGTTAATTACTTCCTTGGCTTCCATGTCCTTAAGCCACCTCGCCATTTGACGCTGTAGCAGGGCTGCACATGGGTGCAGCGGGGCCTCTCCTGCGGCTCAGGCGGGCCACTAACATCCAAATCAAACAGTTTGCCTGCTGAAGGGAAGCCCACACACGGAGGTAAGTATTTTGCCTTTATTACACGAAGAATGCAGCAGGAAACAGTGCACATTGCTTCACTAAAAATTCATTTCTTCCGCCCGACGCGTTTCGTGTCAGATAAGCACTTCCTCATGGGCCAAAGTCTTGTCTTGATAAACGGCACAGCATTTTTAAAGCATCCTTTTCAAGTTCATCCCCCGCCCCAGTGGGCGTGGCTCACACAGCATTATGGGACTTGTGGTGCTTAGTTCTTACCAACAGTGGGTCCTGTGCTGTCCTCAATTAAATCAAACTCCGTTTTGCCCCAGTGGGTTGTGGTGACAATGGGGACTGTTTTCCGCATCCGTTAATTACTTCGTTGGCTTCCATGTCCTTAAGCCACCTCGCCGTTTGACGCTGTAGCAGGGCTGCACATGGGTGCAGCGGGGCCTCTCCGGTCCTGTGCTGTCCTCAATTAAATCAAACTCCGTTTTGCCCCAGTGGGTTGTGGTGTCAATGGGGACTGTTTTCCGCATCCGTTAATTACTTCGTTGGCTTCCATGTCCTTAGGCCACCTCGCCGTTTGACGCTGTAGCAGGGCTGCACATGGGTGCAGCGCGGACTCTCCTGCGGCTTAGGCGGGCCACTAACGTCCAAATCAAACAGTTTGCCTGCTGAATGGAAGCCCACACACAGAGGTAAGTATTTTGCCTTTATTACACGAAGAATGCAGCAGGAAACAGTGCACATTGCTTCACTAAAAATTAATTTCTTCCGCCCGACGCGTTTCGTGTCAGATAAGCACTTCCTCATGGGCCAAAGTCTTGTCTTGATAAACGGCACAGCATTTTTAAAGCATCCTTTTCAAGTTCATCCCCCGCCCCAGTGGGCGTGACTCACACAGCATTATGGGACTTGTGGTGCTTAGTTCTTACCAACAGTGGGTCCTGTGCTGTCCTCAATTAAATCAAACTCTGTTTTGCCGCAGTGGGTTGTGGTGACAATGGGGACTGTTTTCCGCATCCGTTAATTACTTCGTTGGCTTCCATGTCCTTAAGCCACCTCACCGTTTGACGCTGTAGCAGGGCTGCACATGGGTGCAGCGGGGCCTCTAATGAGGCTAAGGCGGGCCGCTAACATCCAAATCAAACAGTTTGCCTGCTGAAGGAAAGCCCGCACACGGAGGTAAGTATTTTGCCTTTATTACACGAAGAATGCAGCAGGAAACAGTGCACATTGCTTCACTAAAAATTAATTTCTTCCGCCAGACGCGTTTCGTGTCAGATAAGCACTTCCTCATGGGCCAAAGTCTTGTCTTGATAAACGGCTCAGCATTTTTAAAGCATCCTTTTCAAGTTCATCCCCCGCCACAGTGGGCGTGGCTCACACAGCATTATGGGACTTGTGGTGCTTAGTTCTTACCAACAGTGGGTCCTGTGCTGTCCTCAATTAAATCAAACTCGTTTTTTCCCCAGTGGGTTGTGGTGTCAATGGGGACTGTTTTCCGCATCCGTTAATTACTTCGTTGGCTTCCATGTCCTTAAGCCACCTCGCCGTTTGACGCTGTAGCAGGGCTGCACATGGGTGCAGCGGGGCCTCTCCTGCGGCTCAGGCGGGCCGCTAACATCAAAATCAAACAGTTTGCCTGCTGAAGGGAAGCCAACACACGGAGGTAAGTATTTTGCCTTTATTACACAAAGAATGCAGCAGGAAACAGTGTACATTGCTTCACTAAAAATTCATTTCTTCCGCCCGACGCGATTCGTGTCAGATAAAGACTTCCTCATGGGCCAAAGTCTTGTCTTGATAAACGGCACAGCATTTTTAAAGCATCCTTTTCAAGTTCATCCCCCGCCCCAGTTTGCCTGGCTCACACAGCATTATGGGACTTGTAGTGCTTAGTTCTTACCAACCGTGGGTCCTGTGCTGTCCTCAATTAAAACAATCTCCGTTTTGCCCCAGTGGGTTGTGGTGTCAATGGGGACTGTTTTCCGCATCCATTAATTACTTCGTTGGCTTCCATGTCCTTAGGCCACCTCGCCGTTTGACGCTGTAGCAGGGCTGCACATGGGGGCAGCGGGGCCTCTCCTGCGGCTTAGGCGGGCCACTAACGTCCAAATCAAACAGTTTCCCTGCTGAATGGAAGCCCACACACGGAGGTAAGTATTTTGCCTTTATTACACGAAGAATGCAGCAGGAAACAGTGCACATTGCTTCACTAAAAATTAATTTCTTCCGCCCGACGCGTTTCGTGTCAGATAAGCACTTCCTCATGGGCCAAAGTCTTGTCTTGATAAACGGCACAGCATTTTTAAAGCATCCTTTTCAAGTTCATCCCCCGCCACAGTGGGTGTGGCTCACACAGCATTATGGGACTTGTGGTGCTTAGTTCTTACCAACAGTGGGTCCTGTGCTGTCCTCAAATAAATCAAACTCCGTTTTGCCCCAGTGGGTTGTGGTGTCAATGGGGACTGTTTTCCGCATCCGTTAATTACTTCGTTGGCTTCCATGTCCTTAAGCCACCTCGCCGTTTGACGCTGTAGCAGGGCTGCACATGGGTGCAGTGGGGCCTCTCCGGTCCTGTGCTGTCCTCAATTAAATCAAACTCCGTTTTGCCCCAGTGGGTTGTGGTGTCAATGGGGACTGTTTTCCGCATCCGTTAATTACTTCGTTGGCTTCCATGTCCTTAGGCCACCTCGCTGTTTGACGCTGTAGCAAGGCTGCACATGGGTGCAGCGCGGCCTCTCCTGCGGCTTAGGCGGGCCACTAACGTCCAAATCAAACAGTTTGCCTGCTGAATGGAAGCCCACACACGGAGGTAAGTATTTTGCCTTTATTACACGAAGAATGCACCTGGAAACAGTGCACATTGCTTCACTACAAATTAATTTCTTCCGCCCGACGCGTTTCGTGTCAGATAAGCACTTCCTCATGGGCCAAAGTCTTGTCTTGATAAACGGCACAGCATTTTTAAAGCATCCTTTTCAAGTTCATCCCCCGCCCCAGTGGGCGTGGCTCACACAGCATTATGGGACTTGTGGTGCTTAGTTCTTACCAACAGTGGGTCCTGTGCTGTCTTCAATTAAATCAAACTCCGTTTTGCCCCAGTGGGTTGTGGTGTCAATGGGGACTGTTTTCCGCATCCGTTAATTACTTCCTTGGCTTCCATGTCCTTAAGCCACCTCGCCATTCGACGCTGTAGCAGGGCTGCACATGGGTGCAGCGGGGCCTCTCCTGCGGCTCAGGCGGGCCACTAACATCCAAATCAAACAGTTTGCCTGCTGAAGGGAAGCCCACACACGGAGGTAAGTATTTTGCCTTTATTACACGAAGAATGCAGCAGGAAACAGTGCACATTGCTTCACTAAAAATTCATTTCTTCCGCCCGACGCGTTTCGTGTCAGATAAGCACTTCCTCATGGGCCAAAGTCTTGTCTTGATAAACGGCACAGCATTTTTAAAGCATCCTTTTCAAGTTCATCCCCCGCCCCAGTGGGCGTGGCTCACACAGCATTATGGGACTTGTGGTGCTTAGTTCTTACCAACAGTGGGTCCTGTGCTGTCTTCAATTAAATCAAACTCCGTTTTGCCCCAGTGGGTTGTGGTGTCAACGGGGACTGTTTTCCGCATCCGTTAATTACTTCCTTGGCTTCCATGTCCTTAAGCCACCTCGCCATTTGACGCTGTAGCAGGGCTGCACATGGGTGCAGCGGGGCCTCTCCTGCGGCTCAGGCGGGCCACTAACATCCAAATCAAACAGTTTGCCTGCTGAAGGGAAGCCCACACACGGAGGTAAGTATTTTGCCTTTATTACACGAAGAATGCAGCAGGAAACAGTGCACATTGCTTCACTAAAAATTCATTTCTTCCGCCCGACGCGATTCGTGTCAGATAAAGACTTCCTCATGGGCCAAAGTCTTGTCTTGATAAACGGCACAGCATTTCTAAAGCATCCTTTTCAAGTTCATCCCTCGCCCCAGTTTGCCTGGCTCACACAGCATTATGGGACTTGTAGTGCTTAGTTCTTACCAACCGTGGGTCCTGTGCTGTCCTCAATTAAAACAAACTCCGTTTTGCCCAGTGGGTTGTGGTGTCAATGGGGACTGTTTTCCGCATCCGTTAATTACTTCGTTGGCTTCCATGTCCTTAAGCCACCTCGCCGTTTGACGCTGTAGCAGGGCTGCACATGGGTGCAGCGGGGCCTCTAATGCGGCTAAGGCGAGCCGCTAACATCCAAATCAAACAGTTTGCCTGCTGAAGGAAAGCCCACACACGGAGGTAAGTATTTTGCCTTTATTACATGAAGAATGCAGCAGGAAACAGTGCACATTGCTTCTCTAAAAATTAATTTCTTCCGCCAGACGCGTTTCGTGTCAGATAAGCACTTCCTCATGGGCCAAAGTCTTGTCTTGATAAACGGCACAGCATTTTTAAAGCATCCTTTTCAAGTTCATCCCCCGCCACAGTGGGCGTGGCTCACACAGCATTATGGGACTTGTGGTGCTTAGTTCTTACCAACAGTGGGTCCTGTGCTGTCCTCAATTAAATCAAACTCGTTTTTTCCCCAGTGGGTTGTCGTGTCAATGGGGACTGTTTTCCGCATCCGTTAATTACTTCGTTGGCTTCCATGTCCTTAAGCCACCTCGCCGTTTGACGCTGTAGCAGGGCTGCACATGGGTGCAGCGGGGCCTCTAATGGGGCTAAGGCGGGCCGCTAACATCCAAATCAAACAGTTTGCCTGCTGAAGGGAAGCCCACACACGGAGGTAAGTATTTTGCCTTTATTACACGAAGAATGCAGCAGGAAACAGTGCACATTGCTTCACTAAAAATTAATTTCTTCCGCCCGACGCGTTTCGTGTCAGATAAGCACTTCCTCATGGGCCAAAGTCTTGTCTTGATAAACGGCACAGCATTTTTAAAGCATCCTTTTCAAGTTCATCCCCCGCCACAGTGGGCGTGGCTCACACAGCATTATGGGACTTGTGGTGCTTAGTTCTTACCAACAGTGGGTCCTGTGCTGTCCTCAAATAAATCAAACTCCGTTTTGCCCCAGTGGGTTGTGGTGTCAAAGGGGACTGTTTTCCGCATCCGTTAATTACTTCGTTGGCTTCCATGTCCTTAAGCCACCTCGCCGTTTGACGCTGTAGCAGGGCTGCACATGGGTGCAGCGGGGCCTCTCCGGTCCTGTGCTGTCCTCAATTAAATCAAACTCCGTTTTGCCCCAGTGGGTTGTGGTGTCAATGGGGACTGTTTTCCGCATCCGTTAATTACTTCGTTGGCTTCCATGTCCTTAGGCCACCTCGCCGTTTGACGCTGTAGCAGGGCTGCACATGGGTGCAGCGCGGCCTCTCCTGCGGCTTAGGCGGGCCACTAACGTCCAAATCAAACAGTTTGCCTGCTGAATGGAAGCCCACACACAGAGGTAAGTATTTTGCCTTTATTACACGAAGAATGCAGCAGGAAACAGTGCACATTGCTTCACTAAAAATTAATTTCTTCCGCCCGACGCGTTTCGTGTCAGATAAGCACTTCCTCATGGGCCAAAGTCTTGTCTTGATAAACGGCACAGCATTTTTAAAGCATCCTTTTCAAGTTCATCCCCCGCCCCAGTGGGCGTGACTCACACAGCATTATGGGACTTGTGGTGCTTAGTTCTTACCAACAGTGGGTCCTGTGCTGTCCTCAATTAAATCAAACTCTGTTTTGCCCCAGTGGGTTGTGGTGACAATGGGGACTGTTTTCCGCATCCGTTAATTACTTCGTTGGCTTCCATGTCCTTAAGCCACCTCGCCGTTTGACGCTGTAGCAGGGCTGCACATGGGTGCAGCGGGGCCTCTCCTGCGGCTCAGGCGGGCCGCTAACATCAAAATCAAACAGTTTGCCTGCTGAAGGGAAGCCAACACACGGAGGTAAGTATTTTGCCTTTATTACACAAAGAATGCAGCAGGAAACAGTGCACATTGCTTCACTAAAAATTCATTTCTTCCGCCCGACGCGATTCGTGTCAGATAAAGACTTCCTCATGGGCCAAAGTCTTGTCTTGATAAACGGCACAGATTTTTAAAGCATCCTTTTCAAGTTCATCCCCCGCCCCAGTTTGCCTGGCTCACACAGCATTATGGGACTTGTAGTGCTTAGTTCTTACCAACCGTGGGTCCTGTGCTGTCCTCAATTAAAACAAACTCCGTTTTGCCCCAGTGGGTTGTGGTGTCAATGGGGACTGTTTTCCGCATCCATTAATTACTTCGTTGGCTTCCATGTCCTTAGGCCACCTCGCCGTTTGACGCTGTAGCAGGGCTGCACATGGGGGCAGCGGGGCCTCTCCTGCGGCTTAGGCGGGCCACTAACGTCCAAATCAAACAGTTTCCCTGCTGAATGGAAGCCCACACACGGAGGTAAGTATTTTGCCTTTATTACACGAAGAATGCAGCAGGAAACAGTGCACATTGCTTCACTAAAAATTAATTTCTTCCGCCCGACGCGTTTCGTGTCAGATAAGCACTTCCTCATGGGCCAAAGTCTTGTCTTGATAAACGGCACAGCATTTTTAAAGCATCCTTTTCAAGTTCATCCCCCGCCACAGTGGGTGTGGCTCACACAGCATTATGGGACTTGTGGTGCTTAGTTCTTACCAACAGTGGGTCCTGTGCTGTCCTCAAATAAATCAAACTCCGTTTTGCCCCAGTGGGTTGTGGTGTCAAAGGGGACTGTTTTCCGCATCCGTTAATTACTTCGTTGGCTTCCATGTCCTTAAGCCACCTCGCCGTTTGACGCTGTAGCAGGGCTGCACATGGGTGCAGCGGGGCCTCTCCGGTCCTGTGCTGTCCTCAATTAAATCAAACTCCGTTTTGCCCCAGTGGGTTGTGGTGTCAATGGGGACTGTTTTCCGCATCCGTTAATTACTTCGTTGGCTTCCATGTCCTTAGGCCACCTCGCCGTTTGACGCTGTAGCAGGGCTGCACATGGGTGCAGCGCGGCCTCTCCTGCGGCTTAGGCGGGCCACTAACGTCCAAATCAAACAGTTTGCCTGCTGAATGGAAGCCCACACACAGAGGTAAGTATTTTGCCTTTATTACACGAAGAATGCAGCAGGAAACAGTGCACATTGCTTCACTAAAAATTAATTTCTTCCGCCCGACGCGTTTCGTGTCAGATAAGCACTTCCTCATGGGCCAAAGTCTTGTCTTGATAAACGGCACAGCATTTTTAAAGCATCCTTTTCAAGTTCATCCCCCGCCCCAGTGGGCGTGACTCACACAGCATTATGGGACTTGTGGTGCTTAGTTCTTACCAACAGTGGGTCCTGTGCTGTCCTCAATTAAATCAAACTCTGTTTTGCCCCAGTGGGTTGTGGTGACAATGGGGACTGTTTTCCGCATCCGTTAATTACTTCGTTGGCTTCCATGTCCTTAAGCCACCTCGCCGTTTGACGCTGTAGCAGGGCTGCACATGGGTGCAGCGGGGCCTCTCCTGCGGCTCAGGCGGGCCGCTAACATCAAAATCAAACAGTTTGCCTGCTGAAGGGAAGCCAACACACGGAGGTAAGTATTTTGCCTTTATTACACAAAGAATGCAGCAGGAAACAGTGCACATTGCTTCACTAAAAATTCATTTCTTCCGCCCGACGCGATTCGTGTCAGATAAAGACTTCCTCATGGGCCAAAGTCTTGTCTTGATAAACGGCACAGATTTTTAAAGCATCCTTTTCAAGTTCATCCCCCGCCCCAGTTTGCCTGGCTCACACAGCATTATGGGACTTGTAGTGCTTAGTTCTTACCAACCGTGGGTCCTGTGCTGTCCTCAATTAAAACAAACTCCGTTTTGCCCCAGTGGGTTGTGGTGTCAATGGGGACTGTTTTCCGCATCCATTAATTACTTCGTTGGCTTCCATGTCCTTAGGCCACCTCGCCGTTTGACGCTGTAGCAGGGCTGCACATGGGGGCAGCGGGGCCTCTCCTGCGGCTTAGGCGGGCCACTAACGTCCAAATCAAACAGTTTCCCTGCTGAATGGAAGCCCACACACGGAGGTAAGTATTTTGCCTTTATTACACGAAGAATGCAGCAGGAAACAGTGCACATTGCTTCACTAAAAATTAATTTCTTCCGCCCGACGCGTTTCGTGTCAGATAAGCACTTCCTCATGGGCCAAAGTCTTGTCTTGATAAACGGCACAGCATTTTTAAAGCATCCTTTTCAAGTTCATCCCCCGCCACAGTGGGTGTGGCTCACACAGCATTATGGGACTTGTGGTGCTTAGTTCTTACCAACAGTGGGTCCTGTGCTGTCCTCAAATAAATCAAACTCCGTTTTGCCCCAGTGGGTTGTGGTGTCAATGGGGACTGTTTTCCGCATCCGTTAATTACTTCGTTGGCTTCCATGTCCTTAAGCCACCTCGCCGTTTGACGCTGTAGCAGGGCTGCACATGGGTGCAGCGGGGCCTCTCCGGTCCTGTGCTGTCCTCAATTAAATCAAACTCCGTTTTGCCCCAGTGGGTTGTGGTGTCAATGGGGACTGTTTTCCGCATCCGTTAATTACTTCGTTGGCTTCCATGTCCTTAGGCCACCTCGCTGTTTGACGCTGTAGCAAGGCTGCACATGGGTGCAGCGCGGCCTCTCCTGCGGCTTAGGCGGGCCACTAACGTCCAAATCAAACAGTTTGCCTGCTGAATGGAAGCCCACACACAGAGGTAAGTATTTTGCCTTTATTACACGAAGAATGCAGCAGGAAACAGTGCACATTGCTTCACTAAAAATTAATTTCTTCCGCCCGACGCGTTTCGTGTCAGATAAGCACTTCCTCATGGGCCAAAGTCTTGTCTTGATAAACGGCACAGCATTTTTAAAGCATCCTTTTCAAGTTCATCCCCCGCCCCAGTGGGCGTGACTCACACAGCATTATGGGACTTGTGGTGCTTAGTTCTTACCAACAGTGGGTCCTGTGCTGTCCTCAATTAAATCAAACTCTGTTTTGCCCCAGTGGGTTGTGGTGACAATGGGGACTGTTTTCCGCATCCGTTAATTACTTCGTTGGCTTCCATGTCCTTAAGCCACCTCGCCGTTTGACGCTGTAGCAGGGCTGCACATGGGTGCAGCGGGGCCTCTCCTGCGGCTCAGGCGGGCCGCTAACATCAAAATCAAACAGTTTGCCTGCTGAAGGGAAGCCAACACACGGAGGTAAGTATTTTGCCTTTATTACACAAAGAATGCAGCAGGAAACAGTGCACATTGCTTCACTAAAAATTCATTTCTTCCGCCCGACGCGATTCGTGTCAGATAAAGACTTCCTCATGGGCCAAAGTCTTGTCTTGATAAACGGCACAGATTTTTAAAGCATCCTTTTCAAGTTCATCCCCCGCCCCAGTTTGCCTGGCTCACACAGCATTATGGGACTTGTAGTGCTTAGTTCTTACCAACCGTGGGTCCTGTGCTGTCCTCAATTAAAACAAACTCCGTTTTGCCCCAGTGGGTTGTGGTGTCAATGGGGACTGTTTTCCGCATCCATTAATTACTTCGTTGGCTTCCATGTCCTTAGGCCACCTCGCCGTTTGACGCTGTAGCAGGGCTGCACATGGGGGCAGCGGGGCCTCTCCTGCGGCTTAGGCGGGCCACTAACGTCCAAATCAAACAGTTTCCCTGCTGAATGGAAGCCCACACACGGAGGTAAGTATTTTGCCTTTATTACACGAAGAATGCAGCAGGAAACAGTGCACATTGCTTCACTAAAAATTAATTTCTTCCGCCCGACGCGTTTCGTGTCAGATAAGCACTTCCTCATGGGCCAAAGTCTTGTCTTGATAAACGGCACAGCATTTTTAAAGCATCCTTTTCAAGTTCATCCCCCGCCACAGTGGGTGTGGCTCACACAGCATTATGGGACTTGTGGTGCTTAGTTCTTACCAACAGTGGGTCCTGTGCTGTCCTCAAATAAATCAAACTCCGTTTTGCCCCAGTGGGTTGTGGTGTCAATGGGGACTGTTTTCCGCATCCGTTAATTACTTCGTTGGCTTCCATGTCCTTAAGCCACCTCGCCGTTTGACGCTGTAGCAGGGCTGCACATGGGTGCAGCGGGGCCTCTCCGGTCCTGTGCTGTCCTCAATTAAATCAAACTCCGTTTTGCCCCAGTGGGTTGTGGTGTCAATGGGGACTGTTTTCCGCATCCGTTAATTACTTCGTTGGCTTCCATGTCCTTAGGCCACCTCGCTGTTTGACGCTGTAGCAAGGCTGCACATGGGTGCAGCGCGGCCTCTCCTGCGGCTTAGGCGGGCCACTAACGTCCAAATCAAACAGTTTGCCTGCTGAATGGAAGCCCACACACGGAGGTAAGTATTTTGCCTTTATTACACGAAGAATGCACCTGGAAACAGTGCACATTGCTTCACTACAAATTAATTTCTTCCGCCCGACGCGTTTCGTGTCAGATAAGCACTTCCTCATGGGCCAAAGTCTTGTCTTGATAAACGGCACAGCATTTTTAAAGCATCCTTTTCAAGTTCATCCCCCGCCCCAGTGGGCGTGGCTCACACAGCATTATGGGACTTGTGGTGCTTAGTTCTTACCAACAGTGGGTCCTGTGCTGTCTTCAATTAAATCAAACTCCGTTTTGCCCCAGTGGGTTGTGGTGTCAATGGGGACTGTTTTCCGCATCCGTTAATTACTTCCTTGGCTTCCATGTCCTTAAGCCACCTCGCCATTCGACGCTGTAGCAGGGCTGCACATGGGTGCAGCGGGGCCTCTCCTGCGGCTCAGGCGGGCCACTAACATCCAAATCAAACAGTTTGCCTGCTGAAGGGAAGCCCACACACGGAGGTAAGTATTTTGCCTTTATTACACGAAGAATGCAGCAGGAAACAGTGCACATTGCTTCACTAAAAATTCATTTCTTCCGCCCGACGCGTTTCGTGTCAGATAAGCACTTCCTCATGGGCCAAAGTCTTGTCTTGATAAACGGCACAGCATTTTTAAAGCATCCTTTTCAAGTTCATCCCCCGCCCCAGTGGGCGTGGCTCACACAGCATTATGGGACTTGTGGTGCTTAGTTCTTACCAACAGTGGGTCCTGTGCTGTCTTCAATTACATCAAACTCCGTTTTGCCCCAGTGGGTTGTGGTGTCAACGGGGACTGTTTTCCGCATCCGTTAATTACTTCCTTGGCTTCCATGTCCTTAAGCCACCTCGCCATTTGACGCTGTAGCAGGGCTGCACATGGGTGCAGCGGGGCCTCTCCTGCGGCTCAGGCGGGCCACTAACATCCAAATCAAACAGTTTGCCTGCTGAAGGGAAGCCCACACACGGAGGTAAGTATTTTGCCTTTATTACACGAAGAATGCAGCGGGAAACAGTGCACATTGCTTCACTAAAAATTCATTTCTTCCGCCCGACGCGATTCGTGTCAGATAAAGACTTCCTCATGGGCCAAAGTCTTGTCTTGATAAACGGCACAGCATTTTTAAAGCATCCTTTTCAAGTTCATCCCTCGCCCCAGTTTGCCTGGCTCACACAGCATTATGGGACTTGTAGTGCTTAGTTCTTACCAACCGTGGGTCCTGTGCTGTCCTCAATTAAAACAAACTCCGTTTTGCCCAGTGGGTTGTGGTGTCAATGGGGACTGTTTTCCGCATCCATTAATTACTTCGTTGGCTTCCATGTCCTTAGGCCACCTCGCCGTTTGACGCTGTAGCAGGGCTGCACATGGGTGCAGCGGGGCCTCTCCTGCGGCTTAGGCGGGCCACTAACGTCCAAATCAAACAATTTCCCTGCTGAATGGAAGCCCACACACGGAGGTAAGTATTTTGCCTTTATTACACGAAGAATGCAGCAGGAAACAGTGCACATTGCTTCACTAAAAATTAATTTCTTCCGCCCGACGCGTTTCGTGTCAGATAAGCACTTCCTCATGGGCCAAAGTCTTGTCTTGATAAACGGCACAGCATTTTTAAAGCATCCTTTTCAAGTTCATCCCCCGCCCCAGTGGGCGTGGCTCACACAGCATTATGGGACTTGTGGTGCTTAGTTCTTACCAACAGTGGGTCCTGTGCTGTCCTCAATTAAATCAAACTCCGTTTTGCCCCAGTGGGTTGTGGTGACAATGGGGACTGTTTTCCGCATCCGTTAATTACTTCGTTGGCTTCCATGTCCTTAAGCCACCTCGCCGTTTGACGCTGTAGCAGGGCTGCACATGGGTGCAGCGGGGCCTCTAATGCGGCTAAGGCGGGCCGCTAACATCCAAATCAAACAGTTTGCCTGCTGAAGGGAAGCCCACACACGGAGGTAAGTATTTTGCCTTTATTACACGAAGAATGCAGCAGGAAACAGTGCACATTGCTTCACTAAAAATTAATTTCTTCCGCCCGACGCGTTTCGTGTCAGATAAGCACTTCCTCATGGGCCAAAGTCTTGTCTTGATAAACGGCACAGCATTTTTAAAGCATCCTTTTCAAGTTCATCCCCCGCCACAGTGGGCGTGGCTCACACAGCATTATGGGACTTGTGGTGCTTAGTTCTTACCAACAGTGGGTCCTGTGCTGTCCTCAATTAAATCAAACTCCGTTTTGCCCCAGTGGGTTGTGGTGACAATGGGGACTGTTTTCCGCATCCGTTAATTACTTCGTTGGCTTCCATGTCCTTAAGCCACCTCGCCGTTTGACGCTGTAGCAGGGCTGCACATGGGTGCAGCGGGGCCTCTAATGCGGCTAAGGCGGGCCGCTAACATCCAAATCAAACAGTTTGCCTGCTGAAGGGAAGCCCACACACGGAGGTAAGTATTTTGCCTTTATTACACGAAGAATGCAGCAGGAAACAGTGCACATTGCTTCACTAAAAATTAATTTCTTCCGCCCGACGCGTTTCGTGTCAGATAAGCACTTCCTCATGGGCCAAAGTCTTGTCTTGATAAACGGCACAGCATTTTTAAAGCATCCTTTTCAAGTTCATCCCCCGCCCCAGTGGGCGTGGCTCACACAGCATTATGGGACTTGTGGTGCTTAGTTCTTACAAACAGTGGGTCCTGTGCTGTCCTCAAATAAATCAAACTCCGTTTTGCCCCAGTGGGTTGTGGTGTCAATGGGGACTGTTTTCCGCATCCGTTAATTACTTCGTTGGCTACCATGTCCTTAAGCCACCTCGCCGTTTGACGCTGTAGCAGGGCTGCACATGGGTGCAGCGGGGCCTCTCCGGTCCTGTGCTGTCCTCAATTAAATCAAACTCCGTTTTGCCCCAGTGGGTTGTGGTGTCAATGGGGACTGTTTTCCGCATCCGTTAATTACTTCGTTGGCTTCCATGTCCTTAGGCCACCTCGCCGTTTGACGCTGTAGCAGGGCTGCACATGGGTGCAGCGCGGCCTCTCCTGCGGCTTAGGCGGGCCACTAACGTCCAAATCAAACAGTTTGCCTGCTGAATGGAAGCCCACACACGGAGGTAAGTATTTTGCCTTTATTACACGAAGAATGCAGCAGGAAACAGTGCACATTGCTTCACTAAAAATTAATTTCTTCCGCCCGACGCGTTTCGTGTCAGATAAGCACTTCCTCATGGGCCAAAGTCTTGTCTTGATAAACGGCACAGCATTTTTAAAGCATCCTTTTCAAGTTCATCCCCCGCCCCAGTGGGCGTGGCTCACACAGCATTATGGGACTTGTGGTGCTTAGTTCTTACCAACAGTGGGTCCTGTGCTGTCCTCAATTAAATCAAACTCCGTTTTGCCCCAGTGGGTTGTGGTGACAATGGGGACTGTTTTCCGCATCCGTTAATTACTTCGTTGGCTTCCATGTCCTTAAGCCACCTCGCCGTTTGACGCTGTAGCAGGGCTGCACATGGGTGCAGCGGGGCCTCTAATGCGGCTAAGGCGGGCCGCTAACATCCAAATCAAACAGTTTGCCTGCTGAAGGGAAGCCCACACACGGAGGTAAGTATTTTGCCTTTATTACACGAAGAATGCAGCAGGAAACAGTGCACATTGCTTCACTAAAAATTAATTTCTTCCGCCCGACGCGTTTCGTGTCAGATAAGCACTTCCTCATGGGCCAAAGTCTTGTCTTGATAAACGGCACAGCATTTTTAAAGCATCCTTTTCAAGTTCATCCCCCGCCACAGTGGGTGTGGCTCACACAGCATTATGGGACTTGTGGTGCTTAGTTCTTACCAACAGTGGGTCCTGTGCTGTCCTCAAATAAATCAAACTCCGTTTTGCCCCAGTGGGTTGTGGTGTCAATGGGGACTGTTTTCCGCATCCGTTAATTACTTCGTTGGCTTCCATGTCCTTAAGCCACCTCGCCGTTTGACGCTGTAGCAGGGCTGCACATGGGTGCAGCGGGGCCTCTCCGGTCCTGTGCTGTCCTCAATTAAATCAAACTCCGTTTTGCCCCAGTGGGTTGTGGTGTCAATGGGGACTGTTTTCCGCATCCGTTAATTACTTCGTTGGCTTCCATGTCCTTAGGCCACCTCGCTGTTTGACGCTGTAGCAAGGCTGCACATGGGTGCAGCGCGGCCTCTCCTGCGGCTTAGGCGGGCCACTAACGTCCAAATCAAACAGTTTGCCTGCTGAATGGAAGCCCACACACGGAGGTAAGTATTTTGCCTTTATTACACGAAGAATGCACCTGGAAACAGTGCACATTGCTTCACTACAAATTAATTTCTTCCGCCCGACGCGTTTCGTGTCAGATAAGCACTTCCTCATGGGCCAAAGTCTTGTCTTGATAAACGGCACAGCATTTTTAAAGCATCCTTTTCAAGTTCATCCCCCGCCCCAGTGGGCGTGGCTCACACAGCATTATGGGACTTGTGGTGCTTAGTTCTTACCAACAGTGGGTCCTGTGCTGTCTTCAATTAAATCAAACTCCGTTTTGCCCCAGTGGGTTGTGGTGTCAATGGGGACTGTTTTCCGCATCCGTTAATTACTTCCTTGGCTTCCATGTCCTTAAGCCACCTCGCCATTCGACGCTGTAGCAGGGCTGCACATGGGTGCAGCGGGGCCTCTCCTGCGGCTCAGGCGGGCCACTAACATCCAAATCAAACAGTTTGCCTGCTGAAGGGAAGCCCACACACGGAGGTAAGTATTTTGCCTTTATTACACGAAGAATGCAGCAGGAAACAGTGCACATTGCTTCACTAAAAATTCATTTCTTCCGCCCGACGCGTTTCGTGTCAGATAAGCACTTCCTCATGGGCCAAAGTCTTGTCTTGATAAACGGCACAGCATTTTTAAAGCATCCTTTTCAAGTTCATCCCCCGCCCCAGTGGGCGTGGCTCACACAGCATTATGGGACTTGTGGTGCTTAGTTCTTACCAACAGTGGGTCCTGTGCTGTCTTCAATTACATCAAACTCCGTTTTGCCCCAGTGGGTTGTGGTGTCAACGGGGACTGTTTTCCGCATCCGTTAATTACTTCCTTGGCTTCCATGTCCTTAAGCCACCTCGCCATTTGACGCTGTAGCAGGGCTGCACATGGGTGCAGCGGGGCCTCTCCTGCGGCTCAGGCGGGCCACTAACATCCAAATCAAACAGTTTGCCTGCTGAAGGGAAGCCCACACACGGAGGTAAGTATTTTGCCTTTATTACACGAAGAATGCAGCGGGAAACAGTGCACATTGCTTCACTAAAAATTCATTTCTTCCGCCCGACGCGATTCGTGTCAGATAAAGACTTCCTCATGGGCCAAAGTCTTGTCTTGATAAATGGCACAGCATTTTTAAAGCATCCTTTTCAAGTTCATCCCTCGCCCCAGTTTGCCTGGCTCACACAGCATTATGGGACTTGTAGTGCTTAGTTCTTACCAACCGTGGGTCCTGTGCTGTCCTCAATTAAAACAAACTCCGTTTTGCCCAGTGGGTTGTGGTGTCAATGGGGACTGTTTTCCGCATCCATTAATTACTTCGTTGGCTTCCATGTCCTTAGGCCACCTCGCCGTTTGACGCTGTAGCAGGGCTGCACATGGGTGCAGCGGGGCCTCTCCTGCGGCTTAGGCGGGCCACTAACGTCCAAATCAAACAATTTCCCTGCTGAATGGAAGCCCACACACGGAGGTAAGTATTTTGCCTTTATTACACGAAGAATGCAGCAGGAAACAGTGCACATTGCTTCACTACAAATTAATTTCTTCCGCCCGACGCGTTTCGTGTCAGATAAGCACTTCCTCATGGGCCAAAGTCTTGTCTTGATAAACGGCACAGCATTTTTAAAGCATCCTTTTCAAGTTCATCCCCCGCCCCAGTTTGCCTGGCTCACACAGCATTATGGGACTTGTGGTGCTTAGTTCTTACCAACAGTGGGTCCTGTGCTGTCCTCAATTAAATCAAACTCCGTTTTGCCCCAGTGGGTTGTGGTGTCAATGGGGACTGTTTTCCGCATCCGTTAATTACTTCGTTGGCTTCCATGTCCTTAGGCCACCTCGCCGTTTGACGCTGTAGCAGGGCTGCACATGGGTGCAGCGCGGCCTCTCCTGCGGCTTAGGCGGGCCACTAACGTCCAAATCAAACAGTTTGCCTGCTGAATGGAAGCCCACACACGGAGGTAAGTATTTTGCCTTTATTACACGAAGAATGCAGCAGGAAACAGTGCACATTGCTTCACTAAAAATTAATTTCTTCCGCCCGACGCGTTTCGTGTCAGATAAGCACTTCCTCATGGGCCAAAGTCTTGTCTTGATAAACGGCACAGCATTTTTAAAGCATCCTTTTCAAGTTCATCCCCCGCCCCAGTGGGCGTGGCTCACACAGCATTATGGGACTTGTGGTGCTTAGTTCTTACCAACAGTGGGTCCTGTGCTGTCCTCAATTAAATCAAACTCGGTTTTGCCCCAGTGGGTTGTGGTGACAATGGGGACTGTTTTCGCAATCCGTTAATTACTTCGTTGGCTTCCATGTCCTTAAGCCACCTCACCGTTTGACGCTGTAGCAGGGCTGCACATGGGTGCAGCGGGGCCTCTAATGCGGCTAAGGCGGGCCGCTAACATCCAAATCAAACAGTTTGCCTGCTGAAGGAAAGCCCACAAACGGAGGTAAGTATTTTGCCTTTATTACACGAAGAATGCAGCAGGAAACAGTGCACATTGCTTCACTAAAAATTAATTTCTTCCGCCAGACGCGTTTCGTGTCAGATAAGCACTTCCTCATGGGCCAAAGTCTTGTCTTGATAAACGGCACAGCATTTTTAAAGCATCCTTTTCAAGTTCATCCCCCGCCACAGTGGGCGTGGCTCACACAGCATTATGGGACTTGTGGTGCTTAGTTCTTACCAACAGTGGGTCCTGTGCTGTCCTCAATTAAATCAAACTCGTTTTTTCCCCAGTGGGTTGTGGTGTCAATGGGGACTGTTTTCCGCATCCGTTAATTACTTCATTGGCTTACATGTCCTTAAGCCACCTCGCCGTTTGACGCTGTAGCAGGGCTGCACATGGGTGCAGCGGGGCCTCTCCTGCGGCTCAGGCGGGCCGCTAACATCAAAATCAAACAGTTTGCCTGCTGAAGGGAAGCCCACACACGGAGGTAAGTATTTTGCCTTTATTACACAAAGAATGCAGCAGGAAACAGTGCACATTGCTTCACTAAAAATTCATTTCTTCCGCCCGACGCGATTCGTGTCAGATAAAGACTTCCTCATGGGCCAAAGTCTTGTCTTGATAAACGGCACAGCATTTTTAAAGCATCCTTTTCAAGTTCATCCCCCGCCCCAGTTTGCCTGGCTCACACAGCATTATGGGACTTGTAGTGCTTAGTTCTTACCAACCGTGGGTCCTGTGCTGTCCTCAATTAAAACAAACTCCGTTTTGCCCCAGTGGGTTGTGGTGTCAATGGGGACTGTTTTCCGCATCCATTAATTACTTCGTTGGCTTCCATGTCCTTAGGCCACCTCGCCGTTTGACGCTGTAGCAGGGCTGCGCATGGGTGCAGCGGGGCCTCTCCTGCGGCTTAGGCGGCCCACTAACGTCCAAATCAAACAGTTTCCCTGCTGAATGGAAGCCCACACACGGAGGTAAGTATTTTGCCTTTATTACACGAAAAATGCAGCAGGAAACAGTGCACAATGCTTCACTAAAAATTAATTTCTTCCGCCCGACGCGTTTCGTGTCAGATAAGCACTTCCTCATGGGCCAAAGTCTTGTCTTGATAAACGGCACAGCATTTTTAAAGCATCCTTTTCAAGTTCATCCCCCGCCCCAGTGGGCGTGGCTCACACAGCATTATGGGACTTGTGGTGCTTAGTTCTTACCAACAGTGGGTCCTGTGCTGTCCTCAATTAAATCAAACTCCGTTTTGCCCCAGTGGGTTGTGGTGACAATGGGGACTGTTTTCCGCATCCGTTAATTACTTCATTGGCTTCCATGTCCTTAAGCCACCTCGCCGTTTGACGCAGTAGCAGGGCTGCACATGGGTGCAGCGGGGCCTCTAATGCGGCTAAGGCGAGGCGCTAACATCCAAATCAAACAGTTTGCCTGCTGAAGGGAAGCCCACACACGGAGGTAAGTATTTTGTCTTTATTACACGAAGAATGCAGCAGGAAACAGTGCACATTGCTTCACTAAAAATTAATTTCTTCCGCCCGACGCGTTTCGTGTCAGATAAGCACTTCCTCATGGGCCAAAGTCTTGTCTTGATAAACGGCACAGCATTTTTAAAGCATCCTTTTCAAGTTCATCCCCCGCCACAGTGGGCGTGGCTCACACAGCATTATGGGACTTGTGGTGCTTAGTTCTTACCAACAGTGGGTCCTGTGCTGTCCTCAAATAAATCAAACTCCGTTTTGCCCCAGTGGGTTGTGGTGTCAATGGGGACTGTTTTCCGCATCTGTTAATTACTTCGTTGGCTTCCGTGTCCTTAAGCCACCTCGCCGTTTGACGCTGTAGCAGGGCTGCACATGGGTGCAGCGGGGCCTCTCCGGTCCTGTGCTGTCCTCAATTAAATCAAACTCCGTTTTGCCCCAGTGGGTTGTGGTGTCAATGGGGACTGTTTTCCGCATCCGTTAATTACTTCGTTGGCTTCCATGTCCTTAGGCCACCTCGCTGTTTGACGCTGTAGCAAGGCTGCACACGGGAGCAGCGCGGCCTCTCCTGCGGCTTAGGTGGGCCACTAACGTCCAAATCAAACAGTTTGCCTGCTGAATGGAAGCCCACACACGGAGGTAAGTATTTTGCCTTTATTACACGAAGAATGCACCTGGAAACAGTGCACATTGCTTCACTACAAATTAATTTCTTCCGCCCGACGCGTTTCGTGTCAGATAAGCACTTCCTCATGGGCCAAAGTCTTGTCTTGATAAACGGCACAGCATTTTTAAAGCATCCTTTTCAAGTTCATCCCCCGTCCCAGTGGGCGTGGCTCACACAGCATTATGGGACTTGTGGTGCTTAGTTCTTACCAACAGTGGGTCCTGTGCTGTCCTCAATTAAATCAAACTCTGTTTTGCCCCAGTGGGTTGTGGTGACAATGGGGACTGTTTTCCGCATCCGTTAATTACTTCGTTGGCTTCCATGTCCTTAAGCCACCTCGCCGTTTGACGCTGTAGCAGGGCTGCACATGGGTGCAGCGGGGCCTCTCCTGCGGCTCAGGCGGGCCGCTAACATCAAAATCAAACAGTTTGCCTGCTGAAGGGAAGCCAACACACGGAGGTAAGTATTTTGCCTTTATTACACAAAGAATGCAGCAGGAAACAGTGCACATTGCTTCACTAAAAATTCATTTCTTCCGCCCGACGCGATTCGTGTCAGATAAAGACTTCCTCATGGGCCAAAGTCTTGTCTTGATAAACGGCACAGATTTTTAAAGCATCCTTTTCAAGTTCATCCCCCGCCCCAGTTTGCCTGGCTCACACAGCATTATGGGACTTGTAGTGCTTAGTTCTTACCAACCGTGGGTCCTGTGCTGTCCTCAATTAAAACAAACTCCGTTTTGCCCCAGTGGGTTGTGGTGTCAATGGGGACTGTTTTCCGCATCCATTAATTACTTCGTTGGCTTCCATGTCCTTAGGCCACCTCGCCGTTTGACGCTGTAGCAGGGCTGCACATGGGGGCAGCGGGGCCTCTCCTGCGGCTTAGGCGGGCCACTAACGTCCAAATCAAACAGTTTCCCTGCTGAATGGAAGCCCACACACGGAGGTAAGTATTTTGCCTTTATTACACGAAGAATGCAGCAGGAAACAGTGCACATTGCTTCACTAAAAATTAATTTCTTCCGCCCGACGCGTTTCGTGTCAGATAAGCACTTCCTCATGGGCCAAAGTCTTGTCTTGATAAACGGCACAGCATTTTTAAAGCATCCTTTTCAAGTTCATCCCCCGCCACAGTGGGTGTGGCTCACACAGCATTATGGGACTTGTGGTGCTTAGTTCTTACCAACAGTGGGTCCTGTGCTGTCCTCAAATAAATCAAACTCCGTTTTGCCCCAGTGGGTTGTGGTGTCAATGGGGACTGTTTTCCGCATCCGTTAATTACTTCGTTGGCTTCCATGTCCTTAAGCCACCTCGCCGTTTGACGCTGTAGCAGGGCTGCACATGGGTGCAGCGGGGCCTCTCCGGTCCTGTGCTGTCCTCAATTAAATCAAACTCCGTTTTGCCCCAGTGGGTTGTGGTGTCAATGGGGACTGTTTTCCGCATCCGTTAATTACTTCGTTGGCTTCCATGTCCTTAGGCCACCTCGCTGTTTGACGCTGTAGCAAGGCTGCACATGGGTGCAGCGCGGCCTCTCCTGCGGCTTAGGCGGGCCACTAACGTCCAAATCAAACAGTTTGCCTGCTGAATGGAAGCCCACACACAGAGGTAAGTATTTTGCCTTTATTACACGAAGAATGCAGCAGGAAACAGTGCACATTGCTTCACTAAAAATTAATTTCTTCCGCCCGACGCGTTTCGTGTCAGATAAGCACTTCCTCATGGGCCAAAGTCTTGTCTTGATAAACGGCACAGCATTTTTAAAGCATCCTTTTCAAGTTCATCCCCCGCCCCAGTGGGCGTGACTCACACAGCATTATGGGACTTGTGGTGCTTAGTTCTTACCAACAGTGGGTCCTGTGCTGTCCTCAATTAAATCAAACTCTGTTTTGCCCCAGTGGGTTGTGGTGACAATGGGGACTGTTTTCCGCATCCGTTAATTACTTCGTTGGCTTCCATGTCCTTAAGCCACCTCGCCGTTTGACGCTGTAGCAGGGCTGCACATGGGTGCAGCGGGGCCTCTCCTGCGGCTCAGGCGGGCCGCTAACATCAAAATCAAACAGTTTGCCTGCTGAAGGGAAGCCAACACACGGAGGTAAGTATTTTGCCTTTATTACACAAAGAATGCAGCAGGAAACAGTGCACATTGCTTCACTAAAAATTCATTTCTTCCGCCCGACGCGATTCGTGTCAGATAAAGACTTCCTCATGGGCCAAAGTCTTGTCTTGATAAACGGCACAGATTTTTAAAGCATCCTTTTCAAGTTCATCCCCCGCCCCAGTTTGCCTGGCTCACACAGCATTATGGGACTTGTAGTGCTTAGTTCTTACCAACCGTGGGTCCTGTGCTGTCCTCAATTAAAACAAACTCCGTTTTGCCCCAGTGGGTTGTGGTGTCAATGGGGACTGTTTTCCGCATCCATTAATTACTTCGTTGGCTTCCATGTCCTTAGGCCACCTCGCCGTTTGACGCTGTAGCAGGGCTGCACATGGGGGCAGCGGGGCCTCTCCTGCGGCTTAGGCGGGCCACTAACGTCCAAATCAAACAGTTTCCCTGCTGAATGGAAGCCCACACACGGAGGTAAGTATTTTGCCTTTATTACACGAAGAATGCAGCAGGAAACAGTGCACATTGCTTCACTAAAAATTAATTTCTTCCGCCCGACGCGTTTCGTGTCAGATAAGCACTTCCTCATGGGCCAAAGTCTTGTCTTGATAAACGGCACAGCATTTTTAAAGCATCCTTTTCAAGTTCATCCCCCGCCACAGTGGGTGTGGCTCACACAGCATTATGGGACTTGTGGTGCTTAGTTCTTACCAACAGTGGGTCCTGTGCTGTCCTCAAATAAATCAAACTCCGTTTTGCCCCAGTGGGTTGTGGTGTCAATGGGGACTGTTTTCCGCATCCGTTAATTACTTCGTTGGCTTCCATGTCCTTAAGCCACCTCGCCGTTTGACGCTGTAGCAGGGCTGCACATGGGTGCAGCGGGGCCTCTCCGGTCCTGTGCTGTCCTCAATTAAATCAAACTCCGTTTTGCCCCAGTGGGTTGTGGTGTCAATGGGGACTGTTTTCCGCATCCGTTAATTACTTCGTTGGCTTCCATGTCCTTAGGCCACCTCGCTGTTTGACGCTGTAGCAAGGCTGCACATGGGTGCAGCGCGGCCTCTCCTGCGGCTTAGGCGGGCCACTAACGTCCAAATCAAACAGTTTGCCTGCTGAATGGAAGCCCACACACGGAGGTAAGTATTTTGCCTTTATTACACGAAGAATGCACCTGGAAACAGTGCACATTGCTTCACTACAAATTAATTTCTTCCGCCCGACGCGTTTCGTGTCAGATAAGCACTTCCTCATGGGCCAAAGTCTTGTCTTGATAAACGGCACAGCATTTTTAAAGCATCCTTTTCAAGTTCATCCCCCGCCCCAGTGGGCGTGGCTCACACAGCATTATGGGACTTGTGGTGCTTAGTTCTTACCAACAGTGGGTCCTGTGCTGTCTTCAATTAAATCAAACTCCGTTTTGCCCCAGTGGGTTGTGGTGTCAATGGGGACTGTTTTCCGCATCCGTTAATTACTTCCTTGGCTTCCATGTCCTTAAGCCACCTCGCCATTCGACGCTGTAGCAGGGCTGCACATGGGTGCAGCGGGGCCTCTCCTGCGGCTCAGGCGGGCCACTAACATCCAAATCAAACAGTTTGCCTGCTGAAGGGAAGCCCACACACGGAGGTAAGTATTTTGCCTTTATTACACGAAGAATGCAGCAGGAAACAGTGCACATTGCTTCACTAAAAATTCATTTCTTCCGCCCGACGCGTTTCGTGTCAGATAAGCACTTCCTCATGGGCCAAAGTCTTGTCTTGATAAACGGCACAGCATTTTTAAAGCATCCTTTTCAAGTTCATCCCCCGCCCCAGTGGGCGTGGCTCACACAGCATTATGGGACTTGTGGTGCTTAGTTCTTACCAACAGTGGGTCCTGTGCTGTCTTCAATTACATCAAACTCCGTTTTGCCCCAGTGGGTTGTGGTGTCAACGGGGACTGTTTTCCGCATCCGTTAATTACTTCCTTGGCTTCCATGTCCTTAAGCCACCTCGCCATTTGACGCTGTAGCAGGGCTGCACATGGGTGCAGCGGGGCCTCTCCTGCGGCTCAGGCGGGCCACTAACATCCAAATCAAACAGTTTGCCTGCTGAAGGGAAGCCCACACACGGAGGTAAGTATTTTGCCTTTATTACACGAAGAATGCAGCGGGAAACAGTGCACATTGCTTCACTAAAAATTCATTTCTTCCGCCCGACGCGATTCGTGTCAGATAAAGACTTCCTCATGGGCCAAAGTCTTGTCTTGATAAACGGCACAGCATTTTTAAAGCATCCTTTTCAAGTTCATCCCTCGCCCCAGTTTGCCTGGCTCACACAGCATTATGGGACTTGTAGTGCTTAGTTCTTACCAACCGTGGGTCCTGTGCTGTCCTCAATTAAAACAAACTCCGTTTTGCCCAGTGGGTTGTGGTGTCAATGGGGACTGTTTTCCGCATCCATTAATTACTTCGTTGGCTTCCATGTCCTTAGGCCACCTCGCCGTTTGACGCTGTAGCAGGGCTGCACATGGGTGCAGCGGGGCCTCTCCTGCGGCTTAGGCGGGCCACTAACGTCCAAATCAAACAATTTCCCTGCTGAATGGAAGCCCACACACGGAGGTAAGTATTTTGCCTTTATTACACGAAGAATGCAGCAGGAAACAGTGCACATTGCTTCACTAAAAATTAATTTCTTCCGCCCGACGCGTTTCGTGTCAGATAAGCACTTCCTCATGGGCCAAAGTCTTGTCTTGATAAACGGCACAGCATTTTTAAAGCATCCTTTTCAAGTTCATCCCCCGCCCCAGTGGGCGTGGCTCACACAGCATTATGGGACTTGTGGTGCTTAGTTCTTACCAACAGTGGGTCCTGTGCTGTCCTCAATTAAATCAAACTCCGTTTTGCCCCAGTGGGTTGTGGTGACAATGGGGACTGTTTTCCGCATCCGTTAATTACTTCGTTGGCTTCCATGTCCTTAAGCCACCTCGCCGTTTGACGCTGTAGCAGGGCTGCACATGGGTGCAGCGGGGCCTCTAATGCGGCTAAGGCGGGCCGCTAACATCCAAATCAAACAGTTTGCCTGCTGAAGGGAAGCCCACACACGGAGGTAAGTATTTTGCCTTTATTACACGAAGAATGCAGCAGGAAACAGTGCACATTGCTTCACTAAAAATTAATTTCTTCCGCCCGACGCGTTTCGTGTCAGATAAGCACTTCCTCATGGGCCAAAGTCTTGTCTTGATAAACGGCACAGCATTTTTAAAGCATCCTTTTCAAGTTCATCCCCCGCCACAGTGGGCGTGGCTCACACAGCATTATGGGACTTGTGGTGCTTAGTTCTTACCAACAGTGGGTCCTGTGCTGTCCTCAATTAAATCAAACTCCGTTTTGCCCCAGTGGGTTGTGGTGACAATGGGGACTGTTTTCCGCATCCGTTAATTACTTCGTTGGCTTCCATGTCCTTAAGCCACCTCGCCGTTTGACGCTGTAGCAGGGCTGCACATGGGTGCAGCGGGGCCTCTAATGCGGCTAAGGCGGGCCGCTAACATCCAAATCAAACAGTTTGCCTGCTGAAGGGAAGCCCACACACGGAGGTAAGTATTTTGCCTTTATTACACGAAGAATGCAGCAGGAAACAGTGCACATTGCTTCACTAAAAATTAATTTCTTCCGCCCGACGCGTTTCGTGTCAGATAAGCACTTCCTCATGGGCCAAAGTCTTGTCTTGATAAACGGCACAGCATTTTTAAAGCATCCTTTTCAAGTTCATCCCCCGCCCCAGTGGGCGTGGCTCACACAGCATTATGGGACTTGTGGTGCTTAGTTCTTACAAACAGTGGGTCCTGTGCTGTCCTCAAATAAATCAAACTCCGTTTTGCCCCAGTGGGTTGTGGTGTCAATGGGGACTGTTTTCCGCATCCGTTAATTACTTCGTTGGCTACCATGTCCTTAAGCCACCTCGCCGTTTGACGCTGTAGCAGGGCTGCACATGGGTGCAGCGGGGCCTCTCCGGTCCTGTGCTGTCCTCAATTAAATCAAACTCCGTTTTGCCCCAGTGGGTTGTGGTGTCAATGGGGACTGTTTTCCGCATCCGTTAATTACTTCGTTGGCTTCCATGTCCTTAGGCCACCTCGCCGTTTGACGCTGTAGCAGGGCTGCACATGGGTGCAGCGCGGCCTCTCCTGCGGCTTAGGCGGGCCACTAACGTCCAAATCAAACAGTTTGCCTGCTGAATGGAAGCCCACACACGGAGGTAAGTATTTTGCCTTTATTACACGAAGAATGCAGCAGGAAACAGTGCACATTGCTTCACTAAAAATTAATTTCTTCCGCCCGACGCGTTTCGTGTCAGATAAGCACTTCCTCATGGGCCAAAGTCTTGTCTTGATAAACGGCACAGCATTTTTAAAGCATCCTTTTCAAGTTCATCCCCCGCCCCAGTGGGCGTGGCTCACACAGCATTATGGGACTTGTGGTGCTTAGTTCTTACCAACAGTGGGTCCTGTGCTGTCCTCAATTAAATCAAACTCCGTTTTGCCCCAGTGGGTTGTGGTGACAATGGGGACTGTTTTCCGCATCCGTTAATTACTTCGTTGGCTTCCATGTCCTTAAGCCACCTCGCCGTTTGACGCTGTAGCAGGGCTGCACATGGGTGCAGCGGGGCCTCTAATGCGGCTAAGGCGGGCCGCTAACATCCAAATCAAACAGTTTGCCTGCTGAAGGGAAGCCCACACACGGAGGTAAGTATTTTGCCTTTATTACACGAAGAATGCAGCAGGAAACAGTGCACATTGCTTCACTAAAAATTAATTTCTTCCGCCCGACGCGTTTCGTGTCAGATAAGCACTTCCTCATGGGCCAAAGTCTTGTCTTGATAAACGGCACAGCATTTTTAAAGCATCCTTTTCAAGTTCATCCCCCGCCACAGTGGGTGTGGCTCACACAGCATTATGGGACTTGTGGTGCTTAGTTCTTACCAACAGTGGGTCCTGTGCTGTCCTCAAATAAATCAAACTCCGTTTTGCCCCAGTGGGTTGTGGTGTCAATGGGGACTGTTTTCCGCATCCGTTAATTACTTCGTTGGCTTCCATGTCCTTAAGCCACCTCGCCGTTTGACGCTGTAGCAGGGCTGCACATGGGTGCAGCGGGGCCTCTCCGGTCCTGTGCTGTCCTCAATTAAATCAAACTCCGTTTTGCCCCAGTGGGTTGTGGTGTCAATGGGGACTGTTTTCCGCATCCGTTAATTACTTCGTTGGCTTCCATGTCCTTAGGCCACCTCGCTGTTTGACGCTGTAGCAAGGCTGCACATGGGTGCAGCGCGGCCTCTCCTGCGGCTTAGGCGGGCCACTAACGTCCAAATCAAACAGTTTGCCTGCTGAATGGAAGCCCACACACGGAGGTAAGTATTTTGCCTTTATTACACGAAGAATGCACCTGGAAACAGTGCACATTGCTTCACTACAAATTAATTTCTTCCGCCCGACGCGTTTCGTGTCAGATAAGCACTTCCTCATGGGCCAAAGTCTTGTCTTGATAAACGGCACAGCATTTTTAAAGCATCCTTTTCAAGTTCATCCCCCGCCCCAGTGGGCGTGGCTCACACAGCATTATGGGACTTGTGGTGCTTAGTTCTTACCAACAGTGGGTCCTGTGCTGTCTTCAATTAAATCAAACTCCGTTTTGCCCCAGTGGGTTGTGGTGTCAATGGGGACTGTTTTCCGCATCCGTTAATTACTTCCTTGGCTTCCATGTCCTTAAGCCACCTCGCCATTCGACGCTGTAGCAGGGCTGCACATGGGTGCAGCGGGGCCTCTCCTGCGGCTCAGGCGGGCCACTAACATCCAAATCAAACAGTTTGCCTGCTGAAGGGAAGCCCACACACGGAGGTAAGTATTTTGCCTTTATTACACGAAGAATGCAGCAGGAAACAGTGCACATTGCTTCACTAAAAATTCATTTCTTCCGCCCGACGCGTTTCGTGTCAGATAAGCACTTCCTCATGGGCCAAAGTCTTGTCTTGATAAACGGCACAGCATTTTTAAAGCATCCTTTTCAAGTTCATCCCCCGCCCCAGTGGGCGTGGCTCACACAGCATTATGGGACTTGTGGTGCTTAGTTCTTACCAACAGTGGGTCCTGTGCTGTCTTCAATTACATCAAACTCCGTTTTGCCCCAGTGGGTTGTGGTGTCAACGGGGACTGTTTTCCGCATCCGTTAATTACTTCCTTGGCTTCCATGTCCTTAAGCCACCTCGCCATTTGACGCTGTAGCAGGGCTGCACATGGGTGCAGCGGGGCCTCTCCTGCGGCTCAGGCGGGCCACTAACATCCAAATCAAACAGTTTGCCTGCTGAAGGGAAGCCCACACACGGAGGTAAGTATTTTGCCTTTATTACACGAAGAATGCAGCGGGAAACAGTGCACATTGCTTCACTAAAAATTCATTTCTTCCGCCCGACGCGATTCGTGTCAGATAAAGACTTCCTCATGGGCCAAAGTCTTGTCTTGATAAATGGCACAGCATTTTTAAAGCATCCTTTTCAAGTTCATCCCTCGCCCCAGTTTGCCTGGCTCACACAGCATTATGGGACTTGTAGTGCTTAGTTCTTACCAACCGTGGGTCCTGTGCTGTCCTCAATTAAAACAAACTCCGTTTTGCCCAGTGGGTTGTGGTGTCAATGGGGACTGTTTTCCGCATCCATTAATTACTTCGTTGGCTTCCATGTCCTTAGGCCACCTCGCCGTTTGACGCTGTAGCAGGGCTGCACATGGGTGCAGCGGGGCCTCTCCTGCGGCTTAGGCGGGCCACTAACGTCCAAATCAAACAATTTCCCTGCTGAATGGAAGCCCACACACGGAGGTAAGTATTTTGCCTTTATTACACGAAGAATGCAGCAGGAAACAGTGCACATTGCTTCACTACAAATTAATTTCTTCCGCCCGACGCGTTTCGTGTCAGATAAGCACTTCCTCATGGGCCAAAGTCTTGTCTTGATAAACGGCACAGCATTTTTAAAGCATCCTTTTCAAGTTCATCCCCCGCCCCAGTTTGCCTGGCTCACACAGCATTATGGGACTTGTGGTGCTTAGTTCTTACCAACAGTGGGTCCTGTGCTGTCCTCAATTAAATCAAACTCCGTTTTGCCCCAGTGGGTTGTGGTGTCAATGGGGACTGTTTTCCGCATCCGTTAATTACTTCGTTGGCTTCCATGTCCTTAGGCCACCTCGCCGTTTGACGCTGTAGCAGGGCTGCACATGGGTGCAGCGCGGCCTCTCCTGCGGCTTAGGCGGGCCACTAACGTCCAAATCAAACAGTTTGCCTGCTGAATGGAAGCCCACACACGGAGGTAAGTATTTTGCCTTTATTACACGAAGAATGCAGCAGGAAACAGTGCACATTGCTTCACTAAAAATTAATTTCTTCCGCCCGACGCGTTTCGTGTCAGATAAGCACTTCCTCATGGGCCAAAGTCTTGTCTTGATAAACGGCACAGCATTTTTAAAGCATCCTTTTCAAGTTCATCCCCCGCCCCAGTGGGCGTGGCTCACACAGCATTATGGGACTTGTGGTGCTTAGTTCTTACCAACAGTGGGTCCTGTGCTGTCCTCAATTAAATCAAACTCGGTTTTGCCCCAGTGGGTTGTGGTGACAATGGGGACTGTTTTCGCAATCCGTTAATTACTTCGTTGGCTTCCATGTCCTTAAGCCACCTCACCGTTTGACGCTGTAGCAGGGCTGCACATGGGTGCAGCGGGGCCTCTAATGCGGCTAAGGCGGGCCGCTAACATCCAAATCAAACAGTTTGCCTGCTGAAGGAAAGCCCACAAACGGAGGTAAGTATTTTGCCTTTATTACACGAAGAATGCAGCAGGAAACAGTGCACATTGCTTCACTAAAAATTAATTTCTTCCGCCAGACGCGTTTCGTGTCAGATAAGCACTTCCTCATGGGCCAAAGTCTTGTCTTGATAAACGGCACAGCATTTTTAAAGCATCCTTTTCAAGTTCATCCCCCGCCACAGTGGGCGTGGCTCACACAGCATTATGGGACTTGTGGTGCTTAGTTCTTACCAACAGTGGGTCCTGTGCTGTCCTCAATTAAATCAAACTCGTTTTTTCCCCAGTGGGTTGTGGTGTCAATGGGGACTGTTTTCCGCATCCGTTAATTACTTCATTGGCTTACATGTCCTTAAGCCACCTCGCCGTTTGACGCTGTAGCAGGGCTGCACATGGGTGCAGCGGGGCCTCTCCTGCGGCTCAGGCGGGCCGCTAACATCAAAATCAAACAGTTTGCCTGCTGAAGGGAAGCCCACACACGGAGGTAAGTATTTTGCCTTTATTACACAAAGAATGCAGCAGGAAACAGTGCACATTGCTTCACTAAAAATTCATTTCTTCCGCCCGACGCGATTCGTGTCAGATAAAGACTTCCTCATGGGCCAAAGTCTTGTCTTGATAAACGGCACAGCATTTTTAAAGCATCCTTTTCAAGTTCATCCCCCGCCCCAGTTTGCCTGGCTCACACAGCATTATGGGACTTGTAGTGCTTAGTTCTTACCAACCGTGGGTCCTGTGCTGTCCTCAATTAAAACAAACTCCGTTTTGCCCCAGTGGGTTGTGGTGTCAATGGGGACTGTTTTCCGCATCCATTAATTACTTCGTTGGCTTCCATGTCCTTAGGCCACCTCGCCGTTTGACGCTGTAGCAGGGCTGCGCATGGGTGCAGCGGGGCCTCTCCTGCGGCTTAGGCGGCCCACTAACGTCCAAATCAAACAGTTTCCCTGCTGAATGGAAGCCCACACACGGAGGTAAGTATTTTGCCTTTATTACACGAAAAATGCAGCAGGAAACAGTGCACAATGCTTCACTAAAAATTAATTTCTTCCGCCCGACGCGTTTCGTGTCAGATAAGCACTTCCTCATGGGCCAAAGTCTTGTCTTGATAAACGGCACAGCATTTTTAAAGCATCCTTTTCAAGTTCATCCCCCGCCCCAGTGGGCGTGGCTCACACAGCATTATGGGACTTGTGGTGCTTAGTTCTTACCAACAGTGGGTCCTGTGCTGTCCTCAATTAAATCAAACTCCGTTTTGCCCCAGTGGGTTGTGGTGACAATGGGGACTGTTTTCCGCATCCGTTAATTACTTCGTTGGCTTCCATGTCCTTAAGCCACCTCGCCGTTTGACGCAGTAGCAGGGCTGCACATGGGTGCAGCGGGGCCTCTAATGCGGCTAAGGCGAGGCGCTAACATCCAAATCAAACAGTTTGCCTGCTGAAGGGAAGCCCACACACGGAGGTAAGTATTTTGTCTTTATTACACGAAGAATGCAGCAGGAAACAGTGCACATTGCTTCACTAAAAATTAATTTCTTCCGCCCGACGCGTTTCGTGTCAGATAAGCACTTCCTCATGGGCCAAAGTCTTGTCTTGATAAACGGCACAGCATTTTTAAAGCATCCTTTTCAAGTTCATCCCCCGCCACAGTGGGCGTGGCTCACACAGCATTATGGGACTTGTGGTGCTTAGTTCTTACCAACAGTGGGTCCTGTGCTGTCCTCAAATAAATCAAACTCCGTTTTGCCCCAGTGGGTTGTGGTGTCAATGGGGACTGTTTTCCGCATCTGTTAATTACTTCGTTGGCTTCCGTGTCCTTAAGCCACCTCGCCGTTTGACGCTGTAGCAGGGCTGCACATGGGTGCAGCGGGGCCTCTCCGGTCCTGTGCTGTCCTCAATTAAATCAAACTCCGTTTTGCCCCAGTGGGTTGTGGTGTCAATGGGGACTGTTTTCCGCATCCGTTAATTACTTCGTTGGCTTCCATGTCCTTAGGCCACCTCGCTGTTTGACGCTGTAGCAAGGCTGCACACGGGAGCAGCGCGGCCTCTCCTGCGGCTTAGGTGGGCCACTAACGTCCAAATCAAACAGTTTGCCTGCTGAATGGAAGCCCACACACGGAGGTAAGTATTTTGCCTTTATTACACGAAGAATGCACCTGGAAACAGTGCACATTGCTTCACTACAAATTAATTTCTTCCGCCCGACGCGTTTCGTGTCAGATAAGCACTTCCTCATGGGCCAAAGTCTTGTCTTGATAAACGGCACAGCATTTTTAAAGCATCCTTTTCAAGTTCATCCCCCGTCCCAGTGGGCGTGGCTCACACAGCATTATGGGACTTGTGGTGCTTAGTTCTTACCAACAGTGGGTCCTGTGCTGTCCTCAATTAAATCAAACTCCGTTTTGCCCCAGTGGGTTGTGGTGACAATGAGGACTGTTTTCCGCATCCGTTAATTACTTCGTTGGCTTCCATGTCCTTAAGCCACCTCACCGTTTGATGCTGTAGCAGGGCTGCACATGGGTGCAGCGGGGCCTCTAATGCGGCTAAGGTGGGCCGCTAACATCCAAATCAAACAGTTTGCCTGCTGAAGGGAAGCCCACACACGGAGGTAAGTATTTTGCCTTTATTACACGAAGAATGCAGCAGGAAACAGTGTACATTGCTTCACTAAAAATTAATTTCTTCCGCCCGACGCGTTTCGTGTCAGATAAGCACTTCCTCATGGGCCAAAGTCTTGTCTTGATAAACAGCACAGCATTTTTAAAGCATCCTTTTCAAGTTCATCCCCCGCCACAGTGGGCGTGGCTCACACAGCATTATGGGACTTGTGGTGCTTAGTTCTTACCAACAGTGGATCCTGTGCTGTCCTCAATTAAATCAAACTCCGTTTTGCCCCAGTGGGTTGTGGTGACAATGGGGACTGTTTTCCGCATCCGTTAATTACTTCGTTGGCTTCCATGTCCTTAAGCCACCTCGCCGTTTGACGCTGTAGCAGGGCTGCACATGGGTGCAGCGGGGCCTCTAATGCGGCTAAGGCGGGCCGCTAACATCCAAATCAAACAGTTTGCCTGCTGAAGGGAAGCCCACACACGGAGGTAAGTATTTTGCCTTTATTACACGAAGAATGCAGCAGGAAACAGTGCACATTGCTTCACTAAAAATTAATTTCTTCCGCCCGACGCGTTTCGTGTCAGATAAGCACTTCCTCATGGGCCAAAGTCTTGTCTTGATAAACGGCACAGCATTTTTAAAGCATCCTTTTCAAGTTCATCCCCCGCCCCAGTGGGCGTGGCTCACACAGCATTATGGGACTTGTGGTGCTTAGTTCTTACAAACAGTGGGTCCTGTGCTGTCCTCAAATAAATCAAACTCCGTTTTGCCCCAGTGGGTTGTGGTGTCAATGGGGACTGTTTTCCGCATCCGTTAATTACTTCGTTGGCTACCATGTCCTTAAGCCACCTCGCCGTTTGACGCTGTAGCAGGGCTGCACATGGGTGCAGCGGGGCCTCTCCGGTCCTGTGCTGTCCTCAATTAAATCAAACTCCGTTTTGCCCCAGTGGGTTGTGGTGTCAATGGGGACTGTTTTCCGCATCCGTTAATTACTTCGTTGGCTTCCATGTCCTTAGGCCACCTCGCCGTTTGACGCTGTAGCAGGGCTGCACATGGGTGCAGCGCGGCCTCTCCTGCGGCTTAGGCGGGCCACTAACGTCCAAATCAAACAGTTTGCCTGCTGAATGGAAGCCCACACACGGAGGTAAGTATTTTGCCTTTATTACACGAAGAATGCAGCAGGAAACAGTGCACATTGCTTCACTAAAAATTAATTTCTTCCGCCCGACGCGTTTCGTGTCAGATAAGCACTTCCTCATGGGCCAAAGCCTTGTCTTGATAAACGGCACAGCATTTTTAAAGCATCCTTTTCAAGTTCATCCCCCGCCCCAGTGGGCGTGGCTCACACAGCATTTTGGGACTTGTGGTGCTTAGTTCTTACCAACAGTGGGTCCTGTGCTGTCCTCAATTAAATCAAACTCCGTTTTGCCCCAGTGGGTTGTGGTGACAATGGGGACTGTTTTCCGCATCCGTTAATTACTTCGTTGGCTTCCATGTCCTTAAGCCACCTCACCGTTTGACGCTGTAGCAGGGCTGCACATGGGTGCAGCAGGGCCTCTAATGCGGCTAAGGCGGGCCGCTAACATCCAAATCAAACAGTTTGCCTGCTGAAGGAAAGCCCACACACGGAGGTAAGTATTTTGCCTTTATTACACGAAGAATGCAGCAGGAAACAGTGCACATTGCTTCACTAAAAATTAATTTCTTCCGCCAGACGCGTTTCGTGTCATATAAGCACTTCCTCATGGGCCAAAGTCTTGTCTTGATAAACGGCACAGCATTTTTAAAGCATCCTTTTCAAGTTCATCCCCCGCCACAGTGGGCGTGGCTCACACAGCATTATGGGACTTGTGGTGCTTAGTTCTTACCAACAGTGGGTCCTGTGCTGTCCTCAATTAAATCAAACTCGTTTTTTCCCCAGTGGGTTGTGGTGTCAATGGGGACTGTTTTCCGCATCCGTTAATTACTTCGTTGGCTTCCATGTCCTTAAGCCACCTCGCCGTTTGACGCTGTAGCAGGGCTGCACATGGGTGCAGCGGGGCCTCTCCTGCGGCTCAGGCGGGCCGCTAACATCAAAATCAAACAGTTTGCCTGCTGAAGGGAAGCCCACACACGGAGGTAAGTATTTTGCCTTTATTACACAAAGAATGCAGCAGGAAACAGTGCACATTGCTTTACTAAAAATTCATTTCTTCCGCCCGACGCGTTTCGTGTCAGATAAGCACTTCCTCATGGGCCAAAGTCTTGTCTTGATAAACGGCACAGCATTTTTAAAGCTTCCTTTTCAAGTTCATCCCCCGCCCCAGTGGGCGTGGCTCACACAGAATTATGGGACTTGTGGTGCTTAGTTCTTACCAACAGTGGGTCCTGTGCTGTCCTCAATTAAATCAAACTCCGTTTTGCCCCAGTGGGTTGTGGTGACAATGGGGACTGTTTTCCGCATCCGTTAATTACTTAGTTGGCTTCCATGTCCTTAAGCCACCTCACCGTTTGACGCTGTAGCAGAACTGCACATGGGTGCAGCAGGGCCTCTAATGCGGCTAAGGCGGGCCGCTAACATCCAAATCAAACAGTTTGCCTGCTGAAGGAAAGCCCACACACGGAGGTAAGTATTTTGCCTTTATTACACGAAGAATGCAGCAGGAAACAGTGCACATTGCTTCACTAAAAATTAATTTCTTCCGCCCGACGCGTTTCGTGTCAGATAAGCACTTCCTCATGGGCCAAAGTCTTGTCTTGATAAACAGCACAGCATTTTTAAAGCATCCTTTTCAAGTTCATCCCCCGCCACAGAGGGCGTGGCTCACACAGCATTATGGGACTTGTGGTGCTTAGTTCTTACAAACAGTGGGTCCTGTGCTGTCCTCAAATAAATCAAACTCCGTTTTGCCCCAGTGGGTTGTGGTGTCAATGGGGACTGTTTTCCGCATCCGTTAATTACTTCGTTGGCTACCATGTCCTTAAGCCACCTCGCCGTTTGACGCTGTAGCAGGGCTGCACATGGGTGCAGCGGGGCCTCTCCGGTCCTGTGCTGTCCTCAATTAAATCAAACTCCGTTTTGCCCCAGTGGGTTGTGGTGTCAATGGGGACTGTTTTCCGCATCCGTTAATTACTTCGTTGGCTTCCATGTCCTTAGGCCACCTCGCCGTTTGACGCTGTAGCAGGGCTGCACATGGGTGCAGCGCGGCATCTCCTGCGGCTTAGGCGGGCCACTAACGTCCAAATCAAACAGTTTGCCTGCTGAATGGAAGCCCACACACGGAGGTAAGTATTTTGCCTTTATTACACGAAGAATGCAGCAGGAAACAGTGCACATTGCTTCACTAAAAATTAATTTCTTCCGCCCGACGCGTTTCGTGTCAGATAAGCACTTCCTCATGGGCCAAAGTCTTGTCTTGATAAACGGCACAGCATTTTTAAGGCATCCTTTTCAAGTTCATCCCCCGCCCCAGTGGGCGTGGCTCACACAGCATTATGGGACTTGTGGTGCTTAGTTCTTACCAACAGTGGGTCCTGTGCTGTCCTCAATTAAATCAAACTCCGTTTTGCCCCAGTGGGTTGTGGTGACAATGGGGACTGTTTTCCGCATCCGTTAATTACTTCGTTGGCTTCCATGTCCTTAAGCCACCTCACCGTTTGACGCTGTAGCAGGGCTGCACATGGGTGCAGCAGGGCCTCTAATGCGGCTAAGGCGGGCCGCTAACATCCAAATCAAACAGTTTGCCTGCTGAAGGAAAGCCCACACACGGAGGTAAGTATTTTGCCTTTATTACACGAAGAATGCAGCAGGAAACAGTGCACATTGCTTCACTAAAAATTAATTTCTTCCGCCCGACGCGTTTCGTGTCAGATAAGCACTTCCTCATGGGCCAAAGTCTTGTCTTGATAAACGGCACAGCATTTTTAAGGCATCCTTTTCAAGTTCATCCCCCGCCCCAGTGGGCGTGGCTCACACAGAATTATGGGACTTGTGGTGCTTAGTTCTTACCAACAGTGGGTCCTGTGCTGTCCTCAATTAAATCAAACTCCGTTTTGCCCCAGTGGGTTGTGGTGACAATGGGGACTGTTTTCCGCATCCGTTAATTACTTAGTTGGCTTCCATGTCCTTAAGCCACCTCACCGTTTGACGCTGTAGCAGAACTGCACATGGGTGCAGCAGGGCCTCTAATGCGGCTAAGGCGGGCCGCTAACATCCAAATCAAACAGTTTGCCTGCTGAAGGAAAGCCCACACACGGAGGTAAGTATTTTGCCTTTATTACACGAAGAATGCAGCAGGAAACAGTGCACATTGCTTCACTAAAAATTAATTTCTTCCGCCAGACGCGTTTCGTGTCAGATAAGCACTTCCTCATGGGCCAAAGTCTTGTCTTGATAAACGGCACAGCATTTTTAAAGCATCCTTTTCAAGTTCATCCCCCGCCACAGTGGGCGTGGCTCACACAGCATTATGGGACTTGTGGTGCTTAGTTCTTACCAACAGTGGGTCCTGTGCTGTCCTCAATTAAATCAAACTCGTTTTTTCCCCAGTGGGTTGTGGTGTCAATGGGGACTGTTTTCCGCATCCGTTAATTACTTCGTTGGCTTCCATGTCCTTAAGCCACCTCGCCGTTTGACGCTGTAGCAGGGCTGCACATGGGTGCAGCGGGGCCTCTCCTGCGGCTCAGGCGGGCCGCTAACATCAAAATCAAACAGTTTGCCTGCTGAAGGGAAGCCCACACACGGAGGTAAGTATGTTGCCTTTATTACACAAAGAATGCAGCAGGAAACAGTGCACATTGCTTTACTAAAAATTCATTTCTTCCGCCCGACGCGTTTCGTGTCGGATAAGCACTTCCTCATGGGCCAAAGTCTTGTCTTGATAAACGGCACAGCATTTTTAAAGCTTCCTTTTCAAGTTCATCCCCCGCCCCAGTGGGCGTGGCTCACACAGCATTATGGGACTTGTGGTGCTTAGTTCTTACCAACAGTGGGTCCTGTGCTGTCCTCAATTAAATCAAACTCCGTTTTGCCCCAGTGGGTTGTGGTGACAATGAGGACTGTTTTCCGCATCCGTTAATTACTTCGTTGGCTTCCATGTCCTTAAGCCACCTCACCGTTTGACGCTGTAGCAGGGCTGCACATGGGTGCAGCAGGGCCTCTAATGCGGCTAAGGTGGGCCGCTAACATCCAAATCAAACAGTTTGCCTGCTGAAGGGAAGCCCACACACGGAGGTAAGTATTTTGCCTTTATTACACGAAGAATGCAGCAGGAAACAGTGCACATTGCTTCACTAAAAATTAATTTCTTCCGCCCGACGCGTTTCGTGTCAGATAAGCACTTCCTCATGGGCCAAAGTCTTGTCTTGATAAACAGCACAGCATTTTTAAAGCATCCTTTTCAAGTTCATCCCCCGCCACAGAGGGCGTGGCTCACACAGCATTATGGGACTTGTGGTGCTTAGTTCTTACAAACAGTGGGTCCTGTGCTGTCCTCAAATAAATCAAACTCCGTTTTGCCCCAGTGGGTTGTGGTGTCAATGGGGACTGTTTTCCGCATCCGTTAATTACTTCGTTGGCTACCATGTCCTTAAGCCACCTCGCCGTTTGACGCTGTAGCAGGGCTGCACATGGGTGCAGCGGGGCCTCTCCGGTCCTGTGCTGTCCTCAATTAAATCAAACTCCGTTTTGCCCCAGTGGGTTGTGGTGTCAATGGGGACTGTTTTCCGCATCCGTTAATTACTTCGTTGGCTTCCATGTCCTTAGGCCACCTCGCCGTTTGACGCTGTAGCAGGGCTGCACATGGGTGCAGCGCGGCCTCTCCTGCGGCTTAGGCGGGCCACTAACGTCCAAATCAAACAGTTTGCCTGCTGAATGGAAGCCCACACACGGAGGTAAGTATTTTGCCTTTATTACACGAAGAATGCAGCAGGAAACAGTGCACATTGCTTCACTAAAAATTAATTTCTTCCGCCCGACGCGTTTCGTGTCAGATAAGCACTTCCTCATGGGCCAAAGTCTTTTCTTGATAAACGGCACAGCATTTTTAAGGCATCCTTTTCAAGTTCATCCCCCGCCCCAGTGGGCGTGGCTCACACAGCATTATGGGACTTGTGGTGCTTAGTTCTTACCAACAGTGGGTCCTGTGCTGTCCTCAATTAAATCAAACTCCGTTTTGCCCCAGTGGGTTGTGGTGACAATGGGGACTGTTTTCCGCATCCGTTAATTACTTCGTTGGCTTCCATGTCCTTAAGCCACCTCACCGTTTGACGCTGTAGCAGGGCTGCACATGGGTGCAGCAGGGCCTCTAATGCGGCTAAGGCGGGCCGCTAACATCCAAATCAAACAGTTTGCCTGCTGAAGGAAAGCCCACACACGGAGGTAAGTATTTTGCCTTTATTACACGAAGAATGCAGCAGGAAACAGTGCACATTGCTTCACTAAAAATTTATTTCTTCCGCCCGACGCGTTTCGTGTCAGATAAGCACTTCCTCATGGGCCAAAGTCTTGTCTTGATAAACGGCACAGCATTTTTAAGGCATCCTTTTCAAGTTCATCCCCCGCCCCAGTGGGCGTGGCTCACACAGAATTATGGGACTTGTGGTGCTTAGTTCTTACCAACAGTGGGTCCTGTGCTGTCCTCAATTAAATCAAACTCCGTTTTGCCCCAGTGGGTTGTGGTGACAATGGGGACTGTTTTCCGCATCCGTTAATTACTTAGTTGGCTTCCATGTCCTTAAGCCACCTCACCGTTTGACGCTGTAGCAGAACTGCACATGGGTGCAGCAGGGCCTCTAATGCGGCTAAGGCGGGCCGCTAACATCCAAATCAAACAGTTTGCCTGCTGAAGGAAAGCCCGCACACGGAGGTAAGTATTTTGCCTTTATTACACGAAGAATGCAGCAGGAAACAGTGCACATTGCTTCACTAAAAATTAATTTCTTCCGCCAGACGCGTTTCGTGTCAGATAAGCACTTCCTCATGGGCCAAAGTCTTGTCTTGATAAACGGCACAGCATTTTTAAAGCATCCTTTTCAAGTTCATCCCCCGCCACAGTGGGCGTGGCTCACACAGCATTATGGGACTTGTGGTGCTTAGTTCTTACCAACAGTGGGTCCTGTGCTGTCCTCAATTAAATCAAACTCGTTTTTTCCCCAGTGGGTTGTGGTGTCAATGGGGACTGTTTTCCGCATCCGTTAATTACTTCGTTGGCTTCCATGTCCTTAAGCCACCTCGCCGTTTGACGCTGTAGCAGGGCTGCACATGGGTGCAGCGGGGCCTCTCCTGCGGCTCAGGCGGGCCGCTAACATCAAAATCAAACAGTTTGCCTGCTGAAGGGAAGCCCACACACGGAGGTAAGTATTTTGCCTTTATTACACAAAGAATGCAGCAGGAAACAGTGCACATTGCTTTACTAAAAATTCATTTCATCCGCCCGACGCGTTTCGTGTCAGATAAGCACTTCCTCATGGGCCAAAGTCTTGTCTTGATAAACGGCACAGCATTTTTAAAGCTTCCTTTTCAAGTTCATCCCCCGCCCCAGTGGGCGTGGCTCACACAGCATTATGGGACTTGTGGTGCTTAGTTCTTACCAACAGTGGGTCCTGTGCTGTCCTCAATTAAATCAAACTCCGTTTTGCCCCAGTGGGTTGTGGTGACAATGAGGACTGTTTTCCGCATCCGTTAATTACTTCGTTGGCTTCCATGTCCTTAAGCCACCTCACCGTTTGACGCTGTAGCAGGGCTGCACATGGGTGCAGCAGGGCCTCTAATGCGGCTAAGGTGGGCCGCTAACATCCAAATCAAACAGTTTGCCTGCTGAAGGGAAGCCCACACACGGAGGTAAGTATTTTGCCTTTATTACACGAAGAATGCAGCAGGAAACAGTGCACATTGCTTCACTAAAAATTAATTTCTTCCGCCCAACGCGTTTCGTGTCAGATAAGCACTTCCTCATGGGCCAAAGTCTTGTCTTGATAAACAGCACAGCATTTTTAAAGCATCCTTTTCAAGTTCATCCCCCGCCACAGAGGGCGTGGCTCACACAGCATTATGGGACTTGTGGTGCTTAGTTCTTACAAACAGTGGGTCCTGTGCTGTCCTCAAATAAATCAAACTCCGTTTTGCCCCAGTGGGTTGTGGTGTCAATGGGGACTGTTTTCCGCATCCGTTAATTACTTCGTTGGCTACCATGTCCTTAAGCCACCTCGCCGTTTGACGCTGTAGCAGGGCTGCACATGGGTGCAGCGGGGCCTCTCCGGTCCTGTGCTGTCCTCAATTAAATCAAACTCCGTTTTGCCCCAGTGGGTTGTGGTGTCAATGGGGACTGTTTTCCGCATCCGTTAATTACTTCGTTGGCTTCCATGTCCTTAGGCCACCTCGCCGTTTGACGCTGTAGCAGGGCTGCACATGGGTGCAGCGCGGCCTCTCCTGCGGCTTAGGCGGGCCACTAACGTCCAAATCAAACAGTTTGCCTGCTGAATGGAAGCCCACACACGGAGGTAAGTATTTTGCCTTTATTACACGAAGAATGCAGCAGGAAACAGTGCACATTGCTTCACTAAAAATTAATTTCTTCCGCCCGACGCGTTTCGTGTCAGATAAGCACTTCCTCATGGGCCAAAGTCTTGTCTTGATAAACGGCACAGCATTTTTAAGGCATCCTTTTCAAGTTCATCCCCCGCCCCAGTGGGCGTGGCTCACACAGCATTATGGGACTTGTGGTGCTTAGTTCTTACCAACAGTGGGTCCTGTGCTGTCCTCAATTAAATCAAACTCCGTTTTGCCCCAGTGGGTTGTGGTGACAATGGGGACTGTTTTCCGCATCCGTTAATTACTTCGTTGGCTTCCATGTCCTTAAGCCACCTCACCGTTTGACGCTGTAGCAGGGCTGCACATGGGTGCAGCAGGGCCTCTAATGCGGCTAAGGCGGGCCGCTAACATCCAAATCAAACAGTTTGCCTGCTGAAGGAAAGCCCACACACGGAGGTAAGTATTTTGCCTTTATTACACGAAGAATGCAGCAGGAAACAGTGCACATTGCTTCACTAAAAATTAATTTCTTCCGCCCGACGCGTTTCGTGTCAGATAAGCACTTCCTCATGGGCCAAAGTCTTGTCTTGATAAACGGCACAGCATTTTTAAGGCATCCTTTTCAAGTTCATCCCCCGCCCCAGTGGGCGTGGCTCACACAGAATTATGGGACTTGTGGTGCTTAGTTCTTACCAACAGTGGGTCCTGTGCTGTCCTCAATTAAATCAAACTCCGTTTTGCCCCAGTGGGTTGTGGTGACAATGGGGACTGTTTTCCGCATCCGTTAATTACTTAGTTGGCTTCCATGTCCTTAAGCCACCTCACCGTTTGACGCTGTAGCAGAACTGCACATGGGTGCAGCAGGGCCTCTAATGCGGCTAAGGCGGGCCGCTAACATCCAAATCAAACAGTTTGCCTGCTGAAGGAAAGCCCACACACGGAGGTAAGTATTTTGCCTTTATTACACGAAGAATGCAGCAGGAAACAGTGCACATTGCTTCACTAAAAATTAATTTCTTCCGCCAGACGCGTTTCGTGTCAGATAAGCACTTCCTCATGGGCCAAAGTCTTGTCTTGATAAACGGCACAGCATTTTTAAAGCATCCTTTTCAAGTTCATCCCCCGCCACAGTGGGCGTGGCTCACACAGCATTATGGGACTTGTGGTGCTTAGTTCTTACCAACAGTGGGTCCTGTGCTGTCCTCAATTAAATCAAACTCGTTTTTTCCCCAGTGGGTTGTGGTGTCAATGGGGACTGTTTTCCGCATCCGTTAATTACTTCGTTGGCTTCCATGTCCTTAAGCCACCTCGCCGTTTGACGCTGTAGCAGGGCTGCACATGGGTGCAGCGGGGCCTCTCCTGCGGCTCAGGCGGGCCGCTAACATCAAAATCAAACAGTTTGCCTGCTGAAGGGAAGCCCACACACGGAGGTAAGTATTTTGCCTTTATTACACAAAGAATGCAGCAGGAAACAGTGCACATTGCTTTACTAAAAATTCATTTCATCCGCCCGACGCGTTTCGTGTCAGATAAGCACTTCCTCATGGGCCAAAGTCTTGTCTTGATAAACGGCACAGCATTTTTAAAGCTTCCTTTTCAAGTTCATCCCCCGCCCCAGTGGGCGTGGCTCACACAGCATTATGGGACTTGTGGTGCTTAGTTCTTACCAACAGTGGGTCCTGTGCTGTCTTCAATTAAATCAAACTCCGTTTTGCCCCAGTGGGTTGTGGTGTCAATGGGGACTGTTTTCAGCATCCGTTAATTACTTCCTTGGCTTCCATGTCCTTAAGCCACCTCGCCATTTGACGCTGTAGCAGGGCTGCACATGGGTGCAGCGGGGCCTCTCCTGCAGCTCAGGCGGGCCGCTAACATCCAAATCAAACAGTTTGCCTGCTGAAGGGAAGCCCACACACGGAGGTAAGTATTTTGCCTTTATTACACGAAGAATGCAGCAGGAAACATTGCACATTGCGTCACTAAAAATTCATTTCTTCCGCCCGACGCGTTTCGTGTCAGATAAGCACTTCCTCATGGGCCAAAGTCTTGTCTTGATAAACGGCACAGCATTTTTAAAGCATCCTTTTCAAGTTCATCCCCCGCCCCAGTGGGCGTGGCTCACACAGCATTATGGGACTTGTGGTGCTTAGTTCTTACCAACAGTGGGTCCTGTGCTGTCTTCAATTAAATCAAACTCGGTTTTGCCCCAGTGGGTTGTGGTGTCAATGGGGACTGTTTTCCGCATCCGTTAATTACTTCGTTGGCTTCCATGTCCTTAAGCCACCTCGCCGTTTGACGCTGTAGCAGGGCTGCACATGGGTGCAGTGGGGCCTCTCCTGCGGCTCAGGCGGGCCGCTAACATCCAAATCAAACAGTTTGCCTGCTGAAGGGAAGCCCACACACGGAGGTAAGTATTTTACCTTCATTACACGAAGAATGCAGCAGGAAACAGTGCACATTGCTTCACTAAAAATTCATTTCTTCCGCCCGACGCGTTTCGTGTCAGATAAGCACTTCCTCATGGGCCAAAGTCTTGTCTTGATAAACGGCACAGCATTTTGAAAGCATCCTTTTCAAGTTCATCCCCCGCCCCAGTTTGCGTGGCTCACACAGCATTATGGGACTTGTAGTGCTTAGTTCTTACCAACAGTGGGTCCTGTGCTGTCCTCAATTAAATCAAACTCCGTTTTGCCCCAGTGGGTTGTGGTGTCAATGGGGACTGTTTTCCGCATCCATTAATTACTTCGTTGGCTTCCATGTCCTTAGGCCACCTCGCCGTTTGACCTGTAGCAGGGCTGCACATGGGTGCAGCGGGGCCTCTCCTGCGGCTCAGGCGGGCCACTAACGTCCAAATCAAAAAGTTTGCCTGCTGAATGGAAGCCCACACACGGAGGTAAGTATTTTGCCTTTATTACACGAAGAATGCAGCAGGAAACAGTGCACATTGCTTCACTAAAAATTCATTTCTTCCGCTTCTTTGTTAGCGGCCCGCCTGAGCCGCAGGTAACAGGAGGGCTAGTTGACCCCTAAGGACCCTTACAACAGGGGTACTTCAACCACCAACTAGTAGAGTCCCTGGAGGTGATTTTGCAGAGTGGTGTAAAAAGGGGCATGGCCTTTGAAAACCTCTCAGCGGACCCACTGTGTTGGACTTGCTAGAGGTAACAGGAGAGGTAGTTGGCCCCCAAGAACCCTCCTTAGCAAAGGGGACCACAACCCCAGTACTAGTAGTGTGCCAGGAGGTACGTTTGCAGAGTGGTGGAGAAAGGGGTATGGCCTCCTACTAGGTCACAGAAAATCCAATGTGTGGGACTTATAGGAAGTAACAGGATGGGTAGTTGCCCCCCATCCTTGGGGGCCAACTATCCCTCCTGTAACCTCCAGCAAATCCCACACAGCGAGATTGCTAAGGGGTCTTCGAGGGCCATGCTCCCTTTCTCCACCACTCTGCAAACGCGGCTCAGGGTGCACTACTGGTTAGGTCATGAAGTCTGCTTTTCTCCTGAGGGACCTTGGGGATCAAGAAACCCTCCTGGTACCTCCTGTTAGTCCTACACAGTGGGATTCCTGACAGCTGGTCAGAGACCCAGCTCCCTTCCTCCACCACTCTGCAAACATGACTGCTAGATAAAAACCCTTAGAAATTAATTCAATGAAAAAAACAAAGGTTACAGGGATGTTATAGTTAGGAATTAGCATTTACAAACCTTAGAAATTCACTGAAAAAGCCAAAGGTTACAGGCACGTTATTGTTAGGAATTAGCATTTAAAATAAATGTCGGAATTCACTAAATAAAACAAAGGTTACAGGGACGTTATAGTTAGTAATTAGCATTAAAAAAAACCTTAGACATTCACTGCAGGGAACAGTGCAGACTGCCCCCTGGTTTACTGAATGACTTAGGCTCCTCATGCAGGCATGCCAGCGTTAGGTGCGCTCCTGGAGGAAACTCTATGGGGAGCAGGAGAGGTCTTCATATATGCCAGCTCTCAAAGATTATAAACATGCCATCAGAGAAGAAAAATCGCTTTATTGCACCAACAAACTTGAGATGATTAACCTCCCAAAAGAGCTCTTTCAATTTCTCCATCAGTTATCTTCACCCCCAGCCTGTCCAGTAATAGAGGGCTCTCAAGAATTATACAACAAGCTTGCAGACTTCTTTCAGCATAACATTGCAAATATCTATATGCCCCTAGGCACAATCTAAACTCAATTAGTTTTTTTTTTACTTCAAATGATTACAAATGAAGAATATTAACCAAGTATTGTAGTTGAATATTCCTTGTACATTTTTCACTGTTTTCTCAATGTTATGTGAACATAAATTTCAATCCATAGTAGAAAATTGACAATAAGTCATTAATAACAAAATCTCTGTAGCATGATTGTCCTCCTCAGTTTTATAAATACCACTGCATTTCGGGCGCTTGGCCCTTCCTCAGGGGACAAATGAGTATAGTGTGACATAGCCCTCAAGCATAAATGTGCATCTTCAGCGATAGTAATCATGGAGCTGAAACAGCGTTGATATCTGCGAAGGTAGCAACAGCTGCTTAGATGATATGGGGCAGGCTGCAGCCTTGATCCTGTTGAATCTTTCTGGGGCCTTCAATACCATCTCTCCGACTCTGACGGAGTGCCTGCGGGAACTAGGAATCAAAGACAGAGCCCTAACCCTGTTGACCTTACTTATAGAACTCGGAGGGTGGTAATAAATCAGTTCCATTTAGAGCCATTCTCCCTGCCATATGGGATCCCTCAGGGCTCATTATTGAGCCCCACACTATTTAATCTTTAGGTTTCCCACTGGCCAAGTTTGTATGTTCCTTCAGGCTAAAGACTGTGTCATGTGCCAATAACACCCAGATAATCCTGTCCATCTTTATAGACACTAAGGACACCAAAGCCAATGTTAACTTCTGTATGAAGGCAGTAGCATCTTGGATGGCCAAGAACTACTTGAAGTCAAACAGAGAAAAAACGGCGGTATTGCTCTTTGGAGGTCAACCCTCGATCTGGAATAGCAAATGGTGACCTGACACGCTAAGTACTGTACCAACTCCAGTTGAAACTGCTAAAAAACTAGGTATCATTCTGTACAGGGAGTGGTCACTAGACATTCAGGTCAAGCGTACAGTGTCAACCTGCTTCTGGATGATCAGAGTGCTGAGGAAGATATTTCCGTTTGTGGCCCTTCTGGCTTGTAAACACATTGTTCTTGCTTTGGTCACCTCAAGGATAGACTACTGTAATGCACTCTACCTTGAGACTAACAAGTCGACCCTTGCAAAACTTTAAATCATGCAGAATGCAATGGCAAGGCTTACGTTGGATATTCGTAAGAGACAATCAGTGTCAAAAGGTCTCCGAGAACTGCACTGGCTTCCAGCAGAGAAGCATATCCAGTTCAATGCATGATGCCTTGTACATAAAGCCCTCTATGCGGCAAGTCCAGTTGACATCAAAGCCATGTTCATATGGTATGTTCCTGCTAGACATATCTGCTCAGCACACCCTAACTGGGTAACGGTCCTCAGAGTCCAGAAGAAGAAATGGGGAGACAGAGCCTTCTCAGCCACAGTGGCAAGACTCTGAACACTCTTTCCTATCATATCACTTCCATGAAGTTGTATTTACCTTTAGGAAAGACCCCAAAAACCTGGTTGTTCACCCAGTGTAGGCACAGCACAATTAGATGTTCATCTAGCAGTTTTTTTGTATGGCATAGCTAGATGCCCTCAAGACTTTGTTGGGCATTATAAATTTTGGTCATATCACACCATTTTTTGTCATATCATATCAGAGATATTACATGGTTGCTTCGACTGCTGTGCAACATTGCCCTAAAGTAAACCAAAAAAAACATTATGATGCGGTCAACGCTAGCTGTGGTGTAACGCTTTGTTTTTATTTACTGTAAGTCATGTTGCACAGCATCCGCACTGCTGTGCAACATCTTTAAACACATTGACAATGCCAATAGTTCTTGTATAGGCAAAACTAATTGGTTTGCCAAAGCCTGTTTCTTTTTCTATGCATCTACGTTGTAACTTAGAATGGACTCCATTGCATGTTCTTTCCTCAAAACCAAAGCTATTTACTTAAGCATTGTGGGCAAAGTAATTATTTGCTCAATTGTGTGGCAGTGCTCACACTCATCTGCTCTCTTCTGTACATCCCTTAAGCCCAATTTATCAAATTGTTCAATTTCACCAATCATTAAATAATGGAAACAATATATGAAGGCTCTGACTGCAGTAAATCTATTTGAATCCCTAAATTATCAGATTGATAAGGGTGAGTTTTTGCTGCTGCATTAAGCAGGTCAGACATAGAATGTAGCTTCTCATCATAGCCTGTCTGCAAACCCAAACTCTTTTGATATCTACACATTTCACTTGCAAACATTGTTTAGTGATTTATATTACTTTCTCTGTATGCAACGAGTACTTATCATGGGATTATCAATGTACACAGACCTAGATGTTTTTGTTATTGATTTTAATACAAAAGGACTATCTAGTTGTTATAAATCCGATACTCATGACCTTTCAGCGCTAGGGAGCCCAAATATTTGGACACCCTAAAAAATAAACCTGAGTAGAACACCCAAAGGGAGACACGGCCAAGTGACGCCTGACGCCGAAGGTAGGCCATGCGGCAGAGATCGGAGCCGGGTGGAACAATCGAGACAGACTTACTGTGGTGAAGCAAACTTATCGGAGGCAGTCCTGGGGTTGAGCAGCATCCCCACCATGAGTGAGGATCGTAGGCAGAGGGCAGGGACGGGATCATGTGATACGCAGGTAGAATCAGCAATGCTGAAGTGAGGCCAAGGGATGGGGGCTCCGACACAAGTGTGTAAACTGAATAGTGAACCAAGGAGAAGGGACAGTTGTCTGCAGATCAGCGGAGACCGGGAACCCCCCACAGGTGAACCGAGTCTGGTCCTCCCTATTCAGGCAGGGCTGCTTTGGCGATAGTAGCAGGTCACCTGAACTTAGTGGAAGGGTGGGAGAAAGGACCTATATAGAGACTTACACGCAGCTGAGGCAAAGCTGAGGGGGGTGCACATGGAAGAAGCCCCCAATACCTGGGAGTGACACGGCAGTGTACCAAAGGGACGGAGATACCACCACCCCCCCCTGAGCGGCACTGGGGGTATGGCAATGGCCACAAGTGCGACCTCAGGGAACAGCCAGGAGTGAGGTCGAGACATCCTCTTCACAGCGGCGAATACTGGGTTACAATCAACCAATCAATCATAACATTTGTAAAGCGCACTACTCACCCGTGAGGGTCTCAAGGTGCTGGGGGGAGGGGTGCTGCTACTGTTCTAATAGCCAGGTCTTGAGTAGCGTCCTGAAGGTAAGTAGGTCCTGGGTCTGCCGTAGGAGGGTGTGGAGGGTGTTCCATCTTTTGGCGGCGAGGTGGGAGAATGATCTGCCACCTGTGGGCGCTCTTCAGATGTGGGGTAGGGTGGCGAGGGCCAGATCGGCGGAGCAGTGCTGGCGGTTCGGGGTGTAGAAGGTGAGTTGTCTGTTGAGGTATGTTGGTCCGGTGTTGTGGAGTGCTTTGTGTGCATGGGTGAGGAGTTTGAAGGTGATCCTCTTGTTGACGGGAATCCAGTGCAGGTCTTTTAGGTGGAGTGTGATGTGGCTACGGCGAGGGATGTCGAGGATCAAGCCTGCCGAGGCGTTCTGTATGCATTGTAGTCATTTCAGGAGTTTGGCCGAGGCTCCTGCATAGAGGGCGTTACCGTAGTCTAGCCTGCTGCTGACGAGGGCCTGGGTGACCATTCTTCTTGTTTCAGTGGGGATCCACCTGTAGATCTTGCGGAGCATGTGGAGGGTGTTGAAGCAGGAGGACAAAACAGCTTTGACTTGCTTGGTCATGGAGAGTGTTGAGTCGAAGATGAACCCTAGGTTGCATACGTGGTCGGTGGGTGTTGGTGCTGCTCCCAGCGCAGTCGGCCACCAGGAGTCATCCCATGCCGAGGGAGTGGAGCCGAGGATGAGGACTTCCGTCTTGTCTGAGTTCAGCTTCAGGCAGCTTATCTTCATCCACTCGGCGACGGCTTGCATTCCTTTGTGAAGGTTGGTTTTGGCAGTGAGGAGCTCTTTGGTGAGGTAGAGGATCATCTGGGCGTCGTCGGCGTAGGAGATGATGTTGAGGTTGTGCAGAGGTAGAGAGCTGCAAGAGGGAAGAAGGAGGGTGCCCTTTTCTGAGCATCTAATAAGAACATAAAGACTGGAGGTGATAGTACAGGTGTTGTGCACCTTCCAGAGTAGAACCGAGGCACCAGGAAGGACCTGAGAGGATCCATAGATGCTCCAAGGAGTGTCAACGGGTTGCACAGGAGTAGGTTCCAGGGGGTGCCAAAGGAAGGAGCGAAGGGCCCCTGAGTCGACCTTAGAGTGAACATGGTTAAAGCAGCGGGCAAGAGAGCTAGGCCTTGGAGACCCCACAAAACCGCAACTAGCCCGCCATAATAAAACCTAAAGGGGCCCCCCAGTGCAGTCCAACAAGTTGGACAAATACGCGATACCGCAACAGTTGTTAACCTGCTACATGAAGCTCGAAGAACAAGTGCAGCTGCTGGCCAAACAGCATAAAAAAATGGCCATGAAACTCTGGAAGATCAAGAGGGAAGGGCCCGCAGGAACAATATAAGAGTGGTGGGGGTTCCGGACAGGGCGGAGGGTCCAAGTGTGGACCTCTTCTTGGAAGACATCATAATAAATCATCTAAAACCCAAAAGATAATCAAACTTCTTCTAGATAGAAAGAGCCCATAGAGCCCCGGTCCCTCCGACAAAACCTTGAGCGCCAACCAGAACAATTATAGCCAGGATTCTGAACTATGGGATCAAGATGCTATTCTACATGCTGCAAGAGCGTGGGGGGACCTTCCATATGAAAACACTGTTCTAAGGTTCTTTCCGGACTTCACCCTGATGGTGCAACAACATTGCACTTTTGATGGGGTAAATGAACCATAAGAGAGGAGGGCTTTAAATACATGATGCTTTTCCCCGCAAAGCGTGCTAGACAATGAAAGGTCATGGTACTTCAAAGCGCCCTCAGATGTACAAGATTGATTGGAGGGAGGCCGAGTCAGAGAACAAAACCAACGAGTAGGAAGAGACCAGCATGGTGACAGAAACCTGAATCCAGGATCTCCTAGAGGGCAAAGAGAGAACGAAAATGGCGAAAAGCGGGCCAGACACTCACAGTTGGTGAGTCCAACAGTCGGAACAAAGAAGGTAGGAAGGTAGTGTGGACAGCAGCGAAATCAAACTGTAACCCTGCACTAATAGCAGACTGGTGAAAGCCCGGGAGGGCATCTGTGATACTGGGTATTGTGCAAAATGACACATACTCCTTATAACCGGCAAATACGTAGGCCGAGCAGATACATAATGACAAAGGACTTGAACGCGCATTGCATATAACACTGAAGGACAAAGAGCAGGGGAGAGACCGCTAAGGTGTCAAGAAAGGCAATCCCATCTGGCCCCACCACAAATTGTTGTTTATTGGGCGACAAGCGCACTGCAAATTGGGGATGTGGGTAGTTACAGACCCACGGTGCAGGGTAGCAGGGAGGGAGGAGTTAGCAATGGGTTTATGTTAGATAGTTTTAGTATTTTCATGCTTCAGAACTGAGATATTCCTATTAAGGGACAGTTTCAAGGGGCTAGAGAAAGCAGTCAGTGGTACTGGAGAGCGAGAAAGCCTAGCAAGCGGGTAGGAAGGGTGAGAGAGTCACACCTCACATTACATCAATTTCACGATGCATCAAGGTAGAACACTGAAAATCATGTTGTAGAATGTGAATGGGCTGAGGAACTAAATTAAGCGCACAATGGTGCTGCAGTACCTTCATAGACACTCACCAGACAGGAGACACACCTGAAGGGTAACAATTATTTACCACTTAATCGATTCTGCTATACATTACTAGCTCACCGAGGTTTACAAACTGCTCCAGAGGCATGGCAATACTAACTAAAAATATGGTGCCCCTAGTGAAGCACTACATCTGGTGCGACCCACTGGGTAGATATGTCGCGTTATCGGGGGCATGGGAGGGCCGGTCCCTGAATGTGTGTTCTGTATACGTACCACCAAGGTTACAGGGGAAAACATTCCCAGAACGTAGTAAATTATTACTCGAAATGCCCACAGGCACTTTGATTCTGGGGGGAGACATGAATAAAACAATGTCATTGGAGCTGGGCCGAAATGGATTAGCTCACAGAGTATCAGGGCCACAGCCATTGAATGTTTTTGCAAAGGCTGTGGGTCTGGTGGATTTGTGGAGGCAACACAATCCCACATAGAGACAATACACGCATATCTCAGTGGTGCATGGGAGTGGGGCACAGCTGGACTACATTTTCACGCACACCACTACAGTGGGACTGTTTCAGAGGGGACGACACAGGGCTTGGGGGATATCGGACCACTCGCCAGTTGAGGTGCTATTACAGGGCCCGGGCGAGACTGGGCGCTCCCGCCATGACGGGGACCCACTGCAATTTAGAGATCATGAGTTCAGGGAACGATTTGTGGAACACACAGAACAGTACTTTGCAGAAAACACGGGCTCCGTAGAGTCATGTAGAATTCTATGGGTGGCGTATACTGTTGTGGCCAGGGACATTGTCCAGGCCGCGACCGGGGCTAAACGTAAGGAGACACATACAGTGCGAGGCTCTACAGAAAGAAATAATGACTCTTGAGTCAGAGCTGGGGTTGGATCCTAGGGCAGGCATAGAACAGAGACACGCTCTTAAACTTAAGCAAAAAGAACTCAGAGATCTAGAGGAGGACGAGGCTCGCACACATTTGATAGCAACACAGAGGCACATATATGACCTAGGCGATAAAGCCAGCTAATAGCATGGCTGGAGAGGAGGAAACGGAGCCGCAACTGGGTCCCGGAAATTAGGACCCCTGAGGGCGGTAAGTGGGAGTCTAGCATGGAAATAGCAGAAACATTTGCAACATACTATGAGAGGATATACCAATCGCTCAAGGAGAGAGCGGAAAGGGAGAGTAGTGGACTATTACAAGACATCACTTTGCCGACACTCGGACCAGAGGAGGAAGAGGCAACCAACGCTGACCTGACAATGGAAGAAATAGAAGGGGGAATAGGGGATCTACAATCTGGGAAGGCAGCCGACCCGAATGGGTTCCCAGTGAATTGTACAAGTATGTTGCGGGGATAATAGCCCCACACATGCTGAATATGTTTCTTACAGCGAAGATAGATGGACAGATGCCAGAGGACCTCAGACTGGCAACGATAGTGGTGATACCAAAAAAAGGGAAACGTCACAATATATGTAGTTCCTATTGATCCATGTCACTGTTAAATTTTGAGACCAAGGTGCTGGCAAAGGTATTAGCTAACAGACTAGCCCCGGTGATACAGTCTCTGATATACCCTGACCAATCAGGTTTTATGCCACATACAAGCGCTAGGCTGAACCCCCACCGCCCCTCTGGAGTGATGCACATGGTAAATAAACAAGCGGAAGAGCCAGCAGCTTTTTGTCACTCGATGCCCATATGGCGCTTGACAGCATTGAGTGGCCATACCTGTTTGCTGTGCTTGCCAGATTGGGTTTTGGTCCGGGGTTCTGCGCCTGGGTGCAGCTCTTATACTCCGCCCGCTGGCATGGGTTAGGGTTAACGGGGCAGTATACAGAACTTTCAGGCTCTACAGCGTACACATCAGGGCTACCCACACTCCCCAATACTTTTCACGTTGGCGCTAGAGCCTCTGGCGACCTGAGTATGGGGGGACCGCTGGTAAGAAGCATTGATGCAGGATGTGGGTGGGAGGAACGCATTTCACTCTATGCGGACAATATACTGCTTTACGCCCACAGACAACGACAAACGTTCCACTAACTCATTCATATATTCTGGACATTTGGTTCCTACTCAGGGTATCAAATGAACTGGGACATGGTGTTCTCCCTGGCTGGTGAAACCCCAATTCTGATGTCAGCTTGTAAGGAGTTAGTCCACAAAGATCCATTCAAATATCTAGGTATTTGGATCACTAAGCCCGAGGAGGAGTTCATGCAGAAAAATGTATACACTTAACTGGACAGGCTCCGGGGGACTTAACCCACTTGAGGCGCTTGACAGTTTCCCTCATGGGCAGAGCAGTTTTGATTAAAATTATGGTTGTCCCTCACCTACTTTACGCACTACAGAACACACAGTGCCAGGTGCTAGAGGCATTCTTCCGAGCGGTGGAGGCAGAACAGCGCATATTGGTGTGGGGGGCTGGCAGCCCAAAGATTGCTTTTAGGAAGCTACAGCAGGAAGTGTACAAAGGAGGGCTGGCAGTCCCAGACTTTAGGAAATATTTTTGGTCAGCGCAACTTTTCAATATTAAAGGGTGGGTCTTATCCCCGAGTGAGGAACCGACATACCGGGTCGACCGGCTAGCAATGGGGAAAGGCAGTTATCAAGCTGAGTTATACAGGAAAAAATGTAATAAGACACTCCCGATGCACACACAGACAGAGGTTACTGCTTGGAGGAAAGCAACGAAATTGGTGGTTTGGGAGCCCAAGCTAACAGAGCAACCCCGACTGTGGGAAGGAGACTTTCTAGGAAAGGTAAGACGTCTAAGGGGCTTTCACAATTGGGGCCTCATAGGGACAGATCTCTTGAAGGACGTCTGGAGAGGAGGAAAAATGATTGACTTTAATAGTCTGCAGTCGGAATTCCAGTTGGGGGCAGGAGAATACCTCAGGTACTTACAGTTGCGACATGCCCTCAAAAGTCATATGGTGGAAGGGGTGCCCCTACTCCAATGGAAGATCGACTCCTTCTCTACCCAATGATAGATAAAGCCATCTCCCTTACACATAGGAAACTAATGAACAAATCACCTGATTGCATGGGTTCTTTAAGGGCAACATGGGAACTGGATGTGGGTCTGTTGGAGGATGATGATTATGCTGAGGCCATCCAGAGCCCAGGGAAATAGCTATAAGGGCACGGTTCAGGCGGACACTGCAATATCGCATAGGTCATTGTGATCCAGAGGAATATGCGAGAGGACGCGCTGAGAAGAGCACATTCTTCCATATCCTATGGGCTTGCCCCAAGATACAGAGGTATTGAAACGGTGTGGTACAGGTGATGGCAACAGTGGTGGGAGAACAGGTCCCAATGGAGGCAAGAGGACATATCCTGGGAGTGACGGGAGAGACAGGTGGCCGAAATACACCAAGATATGGATGGCTCTGGCAGGCAGAGTGGCCAAGAGGAACATCACCCGAGTATGGGGAGCGTCGGAGGCCCCAACACTTGGGGACTGGAAAAAGGATCTGGATTGGTGCCAACAAGCAGAACGGACAATCTTTCAGAGCAGAGGCTGCCCACATAAATGGGAGAAGATCTGGGAGTCTGAATGAAATACAGGGGTTAAAGCTCTGAGGCAGGAGGGATAGCCAGGGCTTGGTAAGGGAGATGAGGTAGGATGTAGTGCTCCAGGCTCTGAACAGGGTAGTGGTGGGCTGTTTGGAAGGTGGGAATAGTGGGTACCTGCGAACTGATGTATATTCCTTTGCATCCAATGTATACACTGTAACATATTAAGTCTGAAGCTTATGTTTGATAAAAAGAATTTTAAAAAATGTATTAAAAAATTCAAACATAAGGCAATAGAATCAGTGTCATAAAGGCTTTCAGCAAATAGATCAATATAGAGAAATACAAATTTTTTTTTTTTTTTTTTATTTTTTTTTTAAAACCTTTATTGAAAGACACGTAGAAGTACAAGCGCAGGCCTACAACCACAGGGGCCGGCCGCAAAAGCAGAAGAGTCAAAAAAGGGCAACATCAATGCGTACAATAGAATGAATACAGAATAGACGTGAAATAAAGACGTTAAACAGTCAGCGCCAGGATAAGAAAGGTTTCATTTTACATTTTATAGAGGAGGCAGCAACCATATCTACCGGGCGTCACGCAACATATACAGAAAAAGAGGGGGGGCGGGAGGGAGACAGCCCCCCACGCAATCAAATAACCCTAGTAGGGCGAAGCCCAAAGACATCCCACGCCCAGCAAAGGTTCATAAATCAAGGACAAATGTCAGCAAACAAATAACGTGGACGCCACATGTACAGCCCTCCCGCCCCGGAAAAGGAGAAAGTGCGGACACGTACGAAACAAAGGAGTGAAAACAAAGGGACATAGCCCACCCCCTGAAAAAGCAAAAAGGGACCATAGAATAAAACAAACTAAAATAACAAACACCCCCCCCACCCTACATCACTGTAATGGCTACGGCCTACCCCACTAAACAGCGTGCCTGTCGCCCAGAGTCACCCGAAATATAGAAGAAAGAGAAAGGGAATAATAACAGAGAAAGAGGAGGAAGAAAGAGAGAGAAGGAGAGGAAAGAGAAGGACAGGAGAGGAGAGGAGCCAGCGATCGAAACATAGAATACTACCCCACCCGCAACAACGGATCACCAATCGAGGTCGAAAAGGACATTGAAAAAAGCCCACACTAGGATGAAAAACAAGAACTAACCAAAATAATGAGGTCTGGAGATGCCATTTAAAAGGGTCCCACAGGTACTCTGGCACAATCACCCCTGTCCACTTTTATGAAGAGTCGAGCTTCCAGACCCCGCCACGGCCGAAAAGCAGAATGATACAGTGGGTCCATACCAGTCCAGGAAGGCCAGTGGGATCTCCGCAAAACACCGTCCCAGCCAACAGGAAGCAACCAGGAGAACTCGGCAGCAGTCAGAATGTAAAAGTACCTCAACGATCCACGTGGCCAAGCACAATATCTGGGCTGTCCAGCACGAAGCAGAGAAATCAGGATGTAGGAAACACTGCAGCATCGGCACCGGGTCCACATGATCCCATAGAATCAAACACCCAGCCGGAGATCCCAGCACAGCAGCCGGAGAAGTTTCAACCATTACAATTCGGGAAGACGACACCGCGTCACAAAATGGCGGAGCAGCCATGGCGGAGATCCGCGACTCCAAGTCTCGGCATTTCACGGACAGGTCGATCCCCAGAGCAGCCAGGGCAGACAAGACAGCACTCCGAGTAGGGGCCGCCCGAATCAAACGAGGGCTGGAGAGAACAAATGCAGCAACTTCCCCGTCTCCAGGAGAAAGACTCTCCGAGGGGCCATCCGCCATCTTAAGCACAGCGCCCGCCGCCATCATCGTGGGCGCCTCCAAGTCCACCAGGAGCACCGGCGGCCCCAGGGCACACAACCGATCCGCGGCGGATGGCGCTCGGCGGAGAAAGGAGAGTCACCAGTAGAACGGGCGTGCTCCCCACAACACTCGGGGGGAGCCCAGCACCGGACCCCGGGCGGGACAAGCAACAGGAGTGGGCTACCCACTTGAGGGATGCCAGACAGCGCGGCTTCTCTTCTTCGGGCCGGCAGGCAATCGGACAGACGGGGTGGCCCACCCGCGGGGGTGGATCCGCTCCAGGGCTTCCGGCCCGCGGCTCTCAGGCTCCCAGCATCGGGTCTCTCCACCGGTTCCGGACCGCCGGTACTCCGAACATCTCCGGGCAGGCACAGCACTCGAGGCCCCGGCGTCAGGGCCGGGAAGGCCAGCAAGGCAACAAGGGCAGAACGCCGAAATGACTGCACGCCAGAGCCCCGGACAAGGATGGTAAGTGAAGGCTCTTCCTTGGTGACCAAATTCGGAACACCCCGAACAGGATGAAGGACAGGATAGGTGGCGGGGAGGAAGAAATCACGGAGCGAAGCGGTTATGCGACTGTTCCGATCGCCATCTTGGCTCCTCCCCCCCAAGAGAGAAATACAAAATTATCCTAAATGGGCAACAAAATCAAGAGAGAAATGGACAGCATCCCTAATAGAACAGGAAAGTCTTCTGGCTCACTGCCAAAATCAAGGGTTTGTATAGATTATTTTAGCACATGAAATTAACAGAACTGGAGATTCATTGAAGTATGATCAAAAATGTTACATTCATAGCAAATCAAAAAACAATCTCCCAAAACATCACAGGATATTGCGGCATAAATTGGCAAATTTAGCAGTGCAATAACGAGAATTTACCGGCATAAAAATCTAAATTTAGTGCCATTTTAGCTGCTATTTGTTTTCAACAGTTTTTTTATTTATCGATACGATAAATGAAAGAACTGTAGAAAAACACCAAACACCAAATGCAGGCAACATAATTTCGTAAACATGAATATCTTTGCAAAGACATTATTTAAAGTATTTGTGCAGCCAGGTCTTCATCTTAGTGGTTTTGATCAAATTCTTCAACACAGTGAGCAGCAGGCCCAAATTCAGTTTAAAAAAAAAATCTTACCTTCCCTTTTTCCAGAAACATATACCATGTGTAGTAGACCTGAACTCTACTCCTCTGGGCTCTACCCATCACCCCACCGTCCTCCCTCGCACCCCTCTTCCCCCCAAATCGACAGGGAAACTGCACCAATTTGCAGCTGGGACAAAACGTACCTGCTCTTTGGTGTCCCTGTCTGAGCAGCATCAGTTTTCTCTTTACTTCTTTTTTCTTCTTCTTTCTTCCCTTCTGTATTCTATCTTCTCTAGTGTCTTCCTCTCTGTCAGGCCGGCAGAAACAGCAGAGGGGCTCCAAGAGAATGCAAGGCAACATTTTTGTGCAATCTGCCCATCACAAATCGACAAAGAGCTAGAGTGACTTACTACAATTTCAACATATGTTTAACGGCCCTGCCAAATCTACGGTGGGTAATATGTTTTATCTTCTGACAAACATTGTAACCCCATCCCAGGATGACAATACAGCACATTGTCCACGCGGTTGAACGTGATGCTGGACTTTTACATTTTTTTTATTTATTGTCTTTAAAAATCCACAATCTGAGCTGCCCTCACAGTGTGAGAACATAGTGTGTGGAAACTGTGTGCTCTGCCTTGAACCTGGGAAGCTGCTAGCAGCAACTGACTGCCTCCAATGGAAATTCGATGCAGCAACAGGTAGGTGAGAAATAAATACCTCACCGGCCTGATGACCCTTCTTTAATTTTACTCAGTGGTCAACCCTGGGACAATAAAAGGAGGGCTCACATTATGTGGATTTTGCTAGCACTTTTGTAAAAAGCACATGCTTTTTACAAAACTGCCAATGTAGTGTTTGTTTTTACAAATCACGAAATCCTGGAGGGTCTGCATATTTATTGCCTTAGCACCAAATACACTATCCCACTACATGAATAAGTATTGTGCCCCCTCTATGCTAATGTCATCCAGAGATGGTTGAAGAAAATAGACACATGAACAACACCATGTTACATGAGTGAATAGGGCACAGTGAAGTAATAGTTTAGACTGAGATGAGGAAGGTTCATTGGGAACAGCATGGCAATGGAAATGGAATGACAAGATAGTAAAAATGGAAATAAATAAATGATATAGCATGACAACGGATAGGACTGACAATAAAATGACAATGGAAATAAATAATATCCTGTTTGAATATGCACTTCAGAAATGATAAACAGTGACATGTGCAAGTGAAAGACAGGGGGGAGACAAAGCTGGCATCTATTTTGGAAAATATGTCTGCTACGTCCAAATTGAGGCCTAGCTGACAAGAGTCAGGAAAACACACTTCTACACAACATAGTAGATTTGTTCCAAAGACAATAGTACTAGTGTATGTCAGTGTATACATGTGTAATCTAGTGTAAAACCAGCTTCTGCACATTGTTAATATTGCACAAAAACATAAATGAAGACAAACCATTAATAACACACCCTTCTGTTCATTCTATAATCACTAAACACACCATCAAATTAGTCAGAAATTATGACACACCTGCATCACTTTCTGCTTCTTTAGACTCAATTCTTTCATCAATTCAAGCTGACTGTAAAGAAGATTCTTGCCATTCTCTAGCTCCAATGATTCTCTCTTTCTCTTTAATGATGTTTCTTTGTCCTCACACCCACATTTTAGAAACAAATTTGAATAAGAGAAGAAGCACAAATCAATACAATTATTACAGGTGTTAGGATTAGCCTAAACTATCAAACCATTCACCAACCTTGATAAATCCCTGTCCTATTTAACTGACCCGGGAACCTACTGCCATGCTCTTCGAAAGTCCACCTGAAATGTTAATTATGTTTTTTACATATGTATTAATAACCCTACTATTATCAGGTATGCCAGTGCAGGCAGCATTCTCTAACCTACAATGGCCTGAATAGCTTACCTTCCTTCAGCAGAATGATATCTAGCGCAAGGCAGTTTTGCATTATCATTGCATGTATAGCAATTAACTCACAATTAATTTGCTTTAATGTGCCAACAGTGTTAGAAGCAAGGCTTTCCACAATCGAAGACAACATTCTAAATATTGACATCATTCATGGCCACAACTATTGATGGAATCATAGCTCCTAATATATATAATACTATCAGTCCAAACACAACTTTCACTCTCGACACTCCACTCATGTAGTGCTAGAAACACCAAAACAAGATAACACAAACTCGCTCAATTACACCTCAGGTCCAAATAAGTAGTCTTACCACAAACACAATAAATTCCTCTCAAAATTGGTTCTTCACCAATCAGGAAATCACTACTTACAACATAACTTCTTTTCACTCTCACTCTCACCCACATGTTCAATTGACCTAACACCATACATAATTCTATCTTTCTCACATGTTTTTTCAATTTAGGATGCCAGTTTGAAGATCTAAATTCCTCTTCAGCCTTAGTCTGCTCTGGCATTCCCTTTTGATCTTTCCATACTTTCTCATTACACTCTTCTCTCACTATGTTCTCACACATAGTCACTTAACAGTTTCGTACAAATATTTTCATGTGTCCGTGTATTTGATTTAGTATCATGTTGTACTGCAGTTAAATCAACTTCTGTGAAGACATAGCCCAACAAAGAAACAAGGCACAGTAATATATCAACTATGATTATTAGTGTCGCTGTCAAGGAGAGGCAAATAATTTTGCAACATTTTTTATATGCCATTTTCTAAAAGAACAAGGAACGTGGAACTTAAAAATCCACAGAAAATATCTTTAAAACAATAGACTTTTATTCTTTTCTTTGAAAGTAATATTCAAAAATAGAAATCAAAATAGACTTTAAATGTTCTTTTTTTAGTTCTTCTGGTTTAGTTCATAGAATTAATTTTTCATTTTCTCAAACTTGTTTCTTGATCTTATGTCTTTTCAAAGTTTTAACTAATCTCTGTCAGTTTTTTCTGAGAATTCAAGATGGTTCATCTTCCAGTTTACATTCAGAAAAGAATTGTCAGCAGGTTAATGGACTGTAGATCTCTTATCTGACTTTTCTTTTTCAGATACGGATGCTAGAGATGCTCATTCAGGTGAAGCATCCCTTCTTCTTGGAGTTCTATTTCTTGCAGGTCTTTTAGCAACTGGAGACTCTCTTTCACTGAACTCTAAGTCAATTTCAATTACTTCAGGTTCTTCATTGATTGGCTTTAGTCTATCATGCTGCCAGTGTTTTCTTTTACAGGTTCTCTTTAGTGTCTTTGTTGTTTTGACACTTGCATCTTTATTTGTAGCTACTGTTGAATCTTCAACACTTACTGATCGACTTAAACATTGATCAGGTTTCAGAATGATGTGCACCTCCCCTGCCTCACTGAGAAGCATGCGGCAGACATGGGGGTAACGATTCAACTTGATGAGCTGCGGGAGGCAGTGTAGAGTATGACCCGTTGTAAATCCCCTGGACCGTATGGCCTCCTGGTATAGTTATACCAGACTTATGCTGACCTATTACTCCCCCAACTATTAGAAACCTTGCAAGAGGCCAAACAATCAGGAGTTTTGCAGCTGTCCATGAGAAAGGCGCAGATTATTATGCTCCCGAAGCCAGGTAGTGACGTAGGGGGCCCTGGCTCATATAGACCTTTGTCAATGTGGGGGGTCGATGCCAAATTGTTCGCCAAGGTATTGGCAATGTGTCTGATTAAGGTGATAGCTCACCTAGTCCATGAGGACCAATGCGGGTTCATGCCGGGAAGAGGGACGCACATGAATATTCTTAGTCTTTGTACGTATTACATTTGGTGGCGGATAGCAATGCCTGGGGAGCAGTCATCGCCCTGGATATTGAGAAAGCATATGACATTCTGAGATAGCAGTATCTGTGGGAGGTCCTGAGGAGAATGGAATTAGGTTGTGAACATAGCCTGGGACTGACTCCTCTATTGTCAGCCGAGGGCTCGGATCGGTAATTGCGGTCAGATACCAGAGAGGGGCACGAGGAAGGGGTGCCCATTGTCCCTGCTTCTTTTCGCCCTAGCGATGGAGCCATTGGTGATCTGGCTTTGGCGTGACATGAACTAGTGTTGTATCATCATTGATGGTGCACCCATGTAATTTCATTGTATTCAGATGGTGCGCTGCTCTACATTTGCCAACTGGAGGAAGCAGTACCTGTACTTCTGGACATATTCGCTTCTTTAGGATCAGCATCGAGCTTATATGTTAACCGCCAAAAGTCAGTCATATTCCCACCGGCGAAACTAGCGTGGGGGGATGCTTTGGATCTCCCCACTGTGGAGCTTGGTTGGGAGAGTGACCCTTTTTGCTACCTGGGCAGACAGGTGGCTGATTTACCGGAAGCTCATTACAGGCTAAATATGGGAGCAGTTATTACAGGCTTGAGCAAATCCATCTGGTTCTGGGACAGACTTCCCCTCTCGGTTGTGGGACGCGTGGCCCTGGCAAGGATGTTTATGCTCCCTATTGTCTTTATGCCCTCCAGAATTCCTTCCGCTGTATCCCGAAATCTACTTTTGACACCTTGAACAGCCTCCTGGTTTTGTTGGTGTGGGCTGGAGGACCAGGGCCGGACTGAAAACCAAAACCGGCCCTGGCAAAGTGCTCGGCCGGCCCCCTGGGGGTGCGACCGAGCTCTTTGGCAGGGCCGGTTTTCGGCCGATTTTGTTACAGGGCCGATTTTGCAGCTATGCTGCAAAAACGGCCCTGTAACAAAAACGGCCCCCACGGCCCAAAACCGGCCCCCACCCTTGCGGCGCACTGGGGGATTGCCCGGTGCCCGCAACGGCCAGTCCGGGCCTGTGGAGGACGTATTAGGGTAAAACTCAAGATACTCAAGTTGGATGTAGATTCAGGGGTTCTAGGTCTCCCAGAATTCAGACTCTATTATTTGGCGGGGCTGCTGCAGTATGCGGTGCAGTGGTGTGCTGAGGGCTGCAATGTAGAGAAGGCACTGCTGGCGGTTTGGGGTAATGGGACAGAACTGCTGAGATACCTAATTTGGGGCTCCCGGGCCCCTGCGGAATGCCTGTACATAATCCGGCAGGTTGCAGAGGCCTGGGAGCGAGTTGTAGCTCTGGTTGTCCGCAGGGCCCTATGCGCTCTATAACTCCGTCTCCAGGGGCAATCAGATCCAGTGTGTCATGGATCTTACTAAATGGTATGAGGCGGGCTGCACAACAGCTGGAGACATGTACATGAATGGGACCTTTTTATCCTTTGATGAGGTGAGGGGTTGGTTCCAAGTGCCGGATGGTTATTTCTTACAATACACAAAAATATCACGCACAGTTCGCACAATATGGACCTAATTTCCAGATGAGCTGGAGGAGGCGCGGGCTTAAGCGTTGTTGCTTGACCCTAGATCCATTAGAGGACTAATCTTTCCATATATAAACCCTTGAAAGAAGATCATATGGTCAAGGTGTCCACAAAAGAGGATAGATGGACAGCAGACCTGCTGTCTCCACTCACTGAGGGTGAATGGAAGAGGGCGTTTGCACAAGTCCGTGAGATAGCTAGTAACGCAAGGTTTAAGCTCACCCAGTTTTTCTACCTGCATCGCACATACGTAAAGCAATACAGATTAGCATGCTTCAATTAGGGGTGTTCCTCTGTGTGCCCCCGGTGCGGAGTGGACCTGGAAACATTCATACATATGACTTGGACTTGCGCCTGCCTACAATTATATTGGCAAGAAGTGCTCTGCTGTGCGAAAAAAGGCGCAGTTAAGCCGTGTTCACTGCCGATCCCCAACAAAGGGACAAGCATAAGATACAAATTTGCTCTTCTGAGCCTTGTCTTGGGTAAGCATAATATTGCAATACATTGGACTCATACTATCCCTCCCCCGGCTGGATAGATGGAGGGCGGACATATGTAAGTGGGGTATGGCAGAGGAGTGCTGCCTGAGAGTTGTACATACAGATAAGAATGCAGAACATGATCTGGAAGAGGGGGGTTATATGCTGGAAAATTTGCAGTCGGGGAGAGGGGAAGAGGTTTCTACGCAGACATCAGAACATGCCACCCCTACACAGACCCCATGCTGGACTGACTGAACTCTAGCATAATCTAGACTGGTATGGGACGATTAAACCGTAGTACTGAAGACTAGGTCAACAATGGGGTGGGCTGATGCCTTGGGCTGCAGGCCTGGCGAACGATGGTTGTGCCGACCTCCCACATATCCTACTGTTGGAGCTCTACCACAGCAGCTGGCTGGTATCATTGCCCCTGCAGATTGCACTGTTGTGGTCTGCTGCCTCGGTGGTACCTGTTGAAAAACAACCCTGCCCCCACATGCTATAGTGACCTTCATTGGAGAGCTGAGGGGCTTGCCCCTGTATATTCTGCAATATCCAAAGTTCGCGGGTCTGTGTGGTTCCAAAAAGACAAGGACAGTATTGACCTAAATCTGATACAAAAATGATGAAAAAAGTCCTATTTAAGAGGAAGGAATCCCATCACCCACCAAGGTGGCATGCTTCATCATCTGGGACCTCCTCTTAGTTGCAAATCCTAGTGCAACCAAGCGCTGCAACCCTCTCACTATGAGGGAGAAGCTCACGGATGTTTTAAATAAGAGGGGCAATGAGTCTGATCTCCTAAGATTTTTGAAGCATGTGTAAAATAGTAATTGCAGTGCTAAAAAATTGTGATTTAAAATTGGCTACCAAACGAAAAAACTTATTTAATGGTTATCGCTGGGTGTCAAACATTAAAAACAGTGCAAACGCAATCTGAATAAATTTGCGATTGCGTAGTTCTAGGTAGAGGGTCTACATGTTTCGGCCATCGCGATCGTGCTCCATTCTCGGCCTTCCTCAGGACCAGAATAGAATAGAATACTGCAAAATAGATGTGTACAAATTGTGAAAAAAATATGAAAAAAACGTAGGTAGAACGATACCCCCTACAATCACCTGTGTTTGTCAAACTAATGATCTACAGGATTTTTCGTGTCACCTGAAACAAACAAATATGTAAATATTTATTTTTTTATTTTTTTGGGGGGAAAACCTTTATTTACCAAAATAAGTACACCGCTATTCAGCCATACATCCCGGAGGCCAGGCAGCATCGTATTGTAGTTCGGAAGCAAGTACAAAAACACGGCACAGGATCGGTCAGGTTTAATTTTACAATAGAAACAAAAATTAACAATAAGTACAACCAGGGTCTAAAAAGAGAAACAGAAAGAAAGAAAAAGAGGAGAGAACAAAGAAAGAATCAAAGAAGAAGAAGCAAAGCTGAGGGCAAAAGAAATATTCTAGGCTCATACCGCGGGGAGGGGCCGGGGATCGCACATCTCATCAACAACATACTGTTCGACAGCAATATAGACGGGGAGCAAAAAGTCAGGATACCAAACATGGAACATTGGGAAGGGGGAGCTACGGAGACAATCGGACCTCAGGCTGTGCCATCTCAGGGGGTACACAGATGTCTCCCCTATACGAGTTCCACGCTCCCCACACCGACCCCCACATCCTGGGCTTGCCCCGGGCCATATAAACAGTCTTCTCACGGAGCATACACCAATCCATATTGGTCTCCCACAGGCCGATCGTGGGGGGCGCAGAAGCGCCCCATTTCTGAGCAATGTCTCTTTTGGCTATCATATTGCCCAGGGTGACCCAGCGGGTTTGGGCCACATTGTAATCGTTCGGGCCCCAGATGTTCAGAAGACAGCGCCGGGCCTCCGCAGGCAGGGTCACACCAGTCACATCTCTCATAACCTCATGCACTCGACCCCAGTACAAGGCCACCACCGGACATTCCCAAATGATGTGCATGAAGGTCGCCACTACGCCACACCCTCTCCTGCACAGCCCGTCCTGGGAGAGTCCCATGTGTATAAGCCTGGGGCCCGTAATATAGATCCTGTGGAGTACCTTCAATTGAACAAGTCTCAGCCTAGCTGAGATGGCCACCTCCTTAGGGGAGGAAACCGCTGACTGCCACTCCTCATCATCCACTTCAATCCCGTCAATCACCCAAAGGCCTCTCAGTTTCAGCAGCAGGTCAGTCCTCACATTTATAAGCTTTTTATAGGTCAAGGAGATGGCACTGTCCGGCATATGGCCGTCCAGTACTCTGTCCTCCAGCGGAGACGAAGCAGGCAAGTTCTCACCCACAGGCATAGAAGATGTGAGAGCGTGTCGAAGCTGTGCATAACGGAAATATTCCGCTTTACGCAATTGGAACTCGGCCTGTAGCGCCCCAAAGGATTTCACCTCCCCTCTGACCATAACATCTGCTACCTTAGAAATACCAATGAGATCCCACCTGTCGAATCCCTTGGAGTGCCACAATTTCCCAAGCAGGTCAGAGTCGTATAGGGGAGTGGCCATTGTGAGCTTACCCTGCCAGCCCAAAGTTTTGGTCACCGCCCTCCACAGATGTACCGCTGTTTTAGTGGGTCCAGTTAGCTTCCGATCCAGAGATCTAGAATATAGTGCCCTATAGTAGTTCCCATCATTCACAAGCCAATGATCCATGGCATATCCAGGATTGACAGCCGGTCCGTAGAAGCCGTGATTAACTGCCGCCAGCTGAGACGCCCAGTAATAGCGGCGTATGTCAGGCAAGGCGATACCGCCATCATACCACGGTATGGTTAACTTTGTCAGAGATATCCGTGGCCTACCATCCCACAGCAAGTTACGCTGTAGGCTCTCAACCTCTCCAAAGCACTTGGCCGGCACCGGGTCTTGCGTGTTCTGGAGCGCGTAGAGGAACCGCGGCAAGGACATCATTTTGAACAGTGCCGCCCGGCCCAACAGAGATATCGGTAGCTTCTTCCAGCCCTCAACGTCCCGCCGCAGCCTCGCCAAAGGAGGGAGCAGATTATGAGCATAGCGTGCACGGGGATCCTTTGAAACATAAATGCCCAGGTACCTGAAGCCCTGTTGTGCAATCTGGATAGTACAGCCACGAGGGAGGCGCGGAGTATCCCCGCACAGCGCGTAGAGAGAGGATTTGGACCAATTAATGACTAGGCCTGAGTAGCCACCAAAAGTGCCCAGTAAGTCAAACACCATAATCAGGGACCGGCATGGAGAGGTAAGATATAAAAGGATGTCATCGGCATAGAGCGATATTCGATCCTCAAATCCCGGAGACCACGTGATACCTGCAACATCGGGATGGACCCGGATCCACGCTGCCAACGGCTCAAGCGCTAGAGCGAACAGGAGAGGCGACAGCGGACAACCCTGTCTGGTGCCCCTGCGCAAGGCAAAAGAGGCAGACAGTCGACCATTCACCGTCACATTGGCAAGCGGCGAAGAGTAGAGGAGCCGGATCCAGCCAATGCACTCGGGTCCAAACCCGAACTTAGCAAGCACGGCCCATAGGTAGTTCCACTCAAGTGAGTCGAACGCCATAGTTGCGTCAAGCGAGGCAAGTACCGCCGGTTCCGTGAGCAATTGCACCCGCGCCATCACCGCATGGAGGCTCCGGAGATTGAGGGCCGTGTTGCGATGCGGTATGAAACCGGACTGATCCGGGTGGACCAGGTCCGAGATTACTCCCACCAGTCGATTGGCCAGTAGCTTCGCCAAGATTTTGGGCTCGGCGTTCAACAGGGAGATAGGGCGATAGGAACGGCAAAGATCCCGAGGCTTCCCCTCCTTGTGTATGACCACAATGGTGGCCAGTCGTTGATCGAGTGGGAGCTCACCAGTCTCGCGGGCCGCAAGGAACATATCTCTCAGGGGTGCAGCGACGGTGTCAGCCTTAAGCTTATACAGTTCCACAGGAATGCCGTTGGGTCCCGGTGCTTTACCGGAGCGCAACGACCTGATAGCCAGCGCTACTTCATCAACCGTCACGCCCCGGTCCATATCTTCCCGCTCAGCATCAGTCAAGCAAGGGAGCTCGACCTTCTCCAGAAAGGAAGCCGAGTCAGATTCGGACAGGGCAGAAACAGACGTGTAGACCGTCTCGAAGTAGTTCGCAAACGCATCTGCAATAGCGGCAGGGTCAGTCATGAGCAGGCCGTCTTCACCCAAGATCTCAGGTACCACTCGGGACGCTAGCTCCTTCTTGTCCAACCACGCCAGAAGTTTACCCGCCTTATCACCAGCGTCATATATCCTGCCCTGCTGCTCCCTGCCCATCGCCTTAGCCGCGTCAGTAGCAGTGGCCCTAAGTGCCGACTGCTTCAGGGCAAGAGCATGGAGCAAGTCCGGAGTCGGCCCCAGGGCCAGCTGAGAATTCAGATCGGCAATATCTGATTCCAACCGAACCAAGTCTTCATCCCGTTTTCTGCGCGCCTCGGCTATCAAGGAGAAGGCTTCCCCTCGGAGAACAGTTTTAAAGGCCTCCCAAAGGGAAACGGCCGAGTCAACGGAGCCAGAATTCTCGGCAAAGTACAGCTCTATAGATTTCGCTAGGAGATCGCGGGTCTTAGGGTTACAGAAGTACCAGGGGTTAATAGGTGCCACTCTCGACGTCGCCACGATGCGAAAGTCAAAAGACACCCAAACCGGGGAATGGTCAGAAATACCTCTGGCCATGAGACGAGCGTTGGAAACCGTCTGTGCCTGGGCCGCTGGGGTCAGGACAAAATCAATGCGGGAAAGACTACCGTGGGCTCCAGAGTGGAAGGTGTATTGTCTCTGAGCGGGATGCAGAAGTCGCCAGCAATCAACCAAGCCCATAGAGTCAAGGAAATCCGGAAGCCAGGACTGTGCACCACGTAGATCTCTGTAAGGGAAGCGATCCAGGTCACCCGACACCACAGAGTTAAAGTCCCCCCCCAGAATCAGCAGGCCCTCCGGGAGACCCAAAATGGCGCAACCAAGATCCTGAAAAGTGGATGTTTGCAGTCCCGGGGGGACGTACACCGAAACCAAAACCAAAGTGCGCCCCTCCCACTTGCACACCACCGCCACATATCGGCCTCTATCATCAGCCAGGGTAGATTCAACCTCCAGGGGAAGGGACGTTCGCACCATGATGCCTACCCCACGGGACCCCGTAGAGAAGCCCGAATGGGCCACCATCTTGAACCCTCTCCTATTCAGAGCCCTACAGGTGTTGCCAACAAGATGAGTTTCCTGCAAAAGAACGACATCTGGAGCACAGCGTTTAAGCATCTGCAGAACAACACCACGTTTGATTCGGTCCCCCAACCCATTAACGTTCCAACTCAACAAATTCAATGATTTACCCCCCATCATCAAGGACGCTCCACCCCATCAACCCCCCCCGGAGTACAGCCCACAAACCAAAAGCCGTAGAACAGTAAGACCTCAGCCACAACGAGTGTAAAGAAAATAGAACAAACATAGAAACCATATCCCAACTACCACCCACCCTGCACCCCTGCATCAGACTAGAAGCCACCCCAACTAGCAGTGTGCCCGTCGCCCCTGAAACTAAACTACAAGAAGCCCCCTAGAGGAGAAAAGAGACATCCTATCCCCCCCCGTCATCCTCCATATCCAGTACAGAAGTGAGAAAAAACAGAAGAGGCAATACGCAGAGTCGGTGCCCATCGCAGCAACCCCCCCAGAAAAGTCAAGGGCAGTTCGTCTATTCCCGGGAACCTTAACCTGATCCTCCAGCAGCATCCTCCGTCCGCTCATCTGGCTCGGTTCGTCGTTGAGGCAAAGTGTCCAACCAGTCGCCTGCCGCATCCGGAAGATCAAAAAACATCGTCCGGTTACCATTCTCAATGCGAAGCTTTGCAGGATAAAGCATGGAGTAGCGCATCCCCAACTCCCTAAGCCGCCGCTTCACACCAGTAAAACTCTGCCGGCGCTTCTGGACAGCTTGAGTAAAGTCAGGGAAAAAGTTGATGTCCGCATTCTGGAATCGTAGCGGGCCAGCGCTCCTCGACGCCTGCAAAATGGCGGCTCGGTCCCTGTAGTTGAATAGTCTCGCAATGATGGGGCGGGGAGATGCGCCCGACTTCGGTGGACCACCCGGGATCCTGTGGGCCCTCTCGACTGAGAAAAACTTGCTCAGACCCCCCGGTGCCAAGTTCTTGACCACCAAGTCCTCCACAAAGAGTTCAGTGGACTCCTCCTCGGCTTTCTCCGGCACTCCCGTAATGCGGACATTCTGGCGCCGTGCCCATCCCTCGAATTCGTCAAGCCGGCGTGCCAGCATCCCATTAGCCACTCGCAGGTCGCGGACCTCATTTTGTACATCCGACATGTCGTTGGTTAAGCTCGACGTTTTGAGGTCCAGTGACTTCACCCTATCATTTGTCTTGCCAAGATCGGTTCTAATAAGATTTAGTTCGATCTTCAGGGTATCCACTTTGCAGGACAGCGCCTCGTGTAGGCTATGCATCTCAGCCTTCACTCCCGCAATAGCACCCATCACGTCCCGAAGTGTAAATTCAGGATCCTCAGGGGACGCGTCCCGCAATGAGTCTTTAGTGCGCCCCGGCATAACCGGCGATCCCTTCGAATGAGAGAATCGTTCCGGAATGGTGGATTGGGATTGATTCGGCTTCCTGCTGACTCTCGGAGGCTTGCCTTTGTCCGAGTCCCCTCTGCCCGCCATATTGACACACTAGGACAGGATAGTTCGGGGGGATGGGACGGTCGCGAAGCGCACTTCCAATCGGTGCGAGAGCTACAGCGATGAGTATCCTAAGAGCCACCTAAGGGAGAGCGCGACGGAGAGTGCCCGGGCCGGCTGGTCTAGTCAGTTCAACAGGCACCGCACCGGGCGTCCCGTGGCAGGTCACCTCCCGGGTCCAGCGATGGCGGCCAGTGACGCAGTCAGGGTCCGCAGATTTCACAACGGTACAACTTGGCCCAGGAAGGTCGGATATGCAATCCGGGAACGGGCGCCGCTTCAGCACCGGCTCAACAGATGATACCCACCGTCGTGGGACAGGATGGGTGACAGGATCGTTGCGGAGGATCAGGAGGTCTTCGGAGCTCCGAGCTCACACGGCCATTTTGGTCGCCCGCGAAGCTCCTCCTCCCAAATATGTAAATATGATGACATTCTAGCCCTTATCAATATCAATCTATACTTATGAAATTAAAGAAACTACTCAGTCATGTATGTTTTTTATATTCAATATTCAGATTTGTTAGCATCATAATCTTACCCATATTCGTGCGGGTGAAGTCCTCACCACTCCTGGCAACAGTTTAGGGCATGAGGCACTGCTCTACAAGAAGGAAAAGTAGAAAGGATCTAGATTCATGGAATAATTCAATATGCCATAAGTCTGTATTAACTTCCTTCTTAAATCAATTCACATTCATTCCAGACTAATAGACAACAAGACTACTGCTCTTCAATCACTGAGTAAAACAGCAGATGTTTAAAATCAGATTGTGGTTTATTAATAGAGCCACTCTTGTTCACAGCTTATGGCTACACTTGTTGTGGGGACAAATAGATAATGCCAAAATCTTATCCACAGAGGAGCACCAGAAAACGATCAAAAACAGTGATGTGCCACTATTAAACAGCACACAGAGCTCACAAAGCTTTTTAGTTATTGGAATCCCCATCTCAATGATGCTCTTTTAGAAAATATTAGGGTATCTAGTTTCAACAGAGCGAATAAAACACTCTACAGATTACCCTAATTCAACTAGAGTTATAATGTAGCTCACCTCTCCGTCGGTACCCCGGACCGCCTTCTGGCCGTTCCAAGCGGTAACCGACTAGGGAACGAGCGTGCTTTTTATACCTTGTTTAATGTTGTAAGTACTCTCAGCTGCCTTCACTTCAGGTGTCGCTTATCTCACCACGTCACTAACGCTTGGTGGCAGTAGGAACTGTAGTTTTGCCATTATGAAAAAGACAACATGGTCATGGTCGCTACTGTGAAATGTAGGTTCTCATGTCTCGGCGCATGGTTATGCTATTTATCGATCTAAACTACGCCCACACCATAATGTGCCTGTCCCCTATAATACAATGAATTCTCACATGGCTAGATATATTATACTCAATATATCAAGGTACCAAGCAATACAGCTGTGTCATGCTTCATTGTACTCGATCCCTAGGTTATATATTTATATATGCCTAGGTAGGTTTTATATATGCATAAATGAACAACCTCTCGTAAAGATTGTTTATAGCCATTTGTGTCGGCTGGTATACCGCAAACTTTAGCTGCACTAGGTGTTGGTCATCCCTTCTTGAATCGTACCAGGAAGCAGCGCTGATTCATGGGAAACGTAGTTTCTATTATACCGTGATTCAGACATGCAAATCTAAATACAGTGGTGTGCTCAAACTGCGCTGGCTCGTGTTGCTCCATACAGATTTGGACAGTATACAAGAATACTAGTGCTGCCAAGCCCGGATGCGACCTTATCAATCCACGTGTTGGTATCTTAAAGTCGTCATGCCAGACATTGCAATCATACTTAGGATACATTGGCATTGTGATGTTAATGTATCTTTAATTGCCTCAATCCTCAGTCAGTGCGATGGGGAAAATCATGGAGGAAGGAGGGCCCGGACCAAGCTCTTAATAGGGCTTTGACTCAGATGGACATACTTACTGCCGATAACCCTTGAATAATGATGATATTAAAGATGTGTCCATGTAATTTCATCATTCAAACCCAGAAAATCACTCTGCAGTTCGAAAACCCACCACTGTCCCACAAAATGAATACGACAATCCAAGAAACGTTCTCTTAATAACAACCGAGAAGCACTGTTAGAGCCTCCAGTGAGAAAACCTCCCTTGACATGACTTACCTGCGTCAACACCTACAGTTTTTAATCAACACAGATTCAGAAAAGCATAAACAAACATTGGCGTATTCTCAATGTTGGTAAAACTACTGTACATTTACCCTTGTTCTCTTTTAAGAGAAGTACAAATCTGGGTGACCGTCTAGTACATACTAGACCAGATATGGGCATCCGAAGCCACAACCAACACTTTGGAACTTACCATCGGTGCAAGGACACCATCCTTGTGGCACATGCTCTGTTTGTTCACAAACAAAGCATACAACTGAAGTGGACATATGCACCGACACCCCGCGGCAGCAAGTCAAACACACCAATTGTAACAGCGAAAAGGTAATCTACCTGATCAGTTGCCCGTGCCGATTGCGATACGTTGGTATGATGACCCTTAAGGTGAAACAGCGGATCCAAGAACATCAACGCACGATCAGGTGTTGGAAACACTCAACCAGATTGACGAATCACTTTCTAGAGAAACAGCATAAAGCAGATGAATTGACCTGGACAGTTTTGGAACAACCTTTCATTGCTCCGCACACCGCTGATATAGCAAAATACCTATTCAAGAAGGAACAGCGGTGGGTTTTCAAACTGCAGAGTGATTTTCTGGGTTTGAATGATGAAATTACGTGGACACAGCTTTAATATCATCATTATTCAAGGGTTATCGGGACTGAGTATGTCCATCTCAGTCAAAGCCCTATTAAGAGCCCTCCTTCCTCCACTATTTTCCCCATAGCACTGACTGAGGATTGAGGCAATTAAAGATACATTAACATCACAGTGCCAATGTATCCTGAGTATGATTACAATATCTGGCATGATGACTTTAAGACACCAACACGTGGGTTTTTTACACGCGTGGAGGTTGTCCTGTAACATGGTTTTTCACTTGGTTCACCATGGGGTTCTTGCTTTAACAACAACAGTCTGAACAACTGTATCCAATGAAAGAAATAACTTGAAGTAATGCTGTGTATTGATTTTTTCTGTACATTTAATGCATATTAACATTATATCATATTGTTTGTTCTAAATTCTAGCCCCCGAAGAAGGGCCAAGGGCCCGAAATGCATTGGGCTTCAGGGCTACATTGAAGAAAAGTGACAACAACTTCAAATTGAGAAGATTGTAGCATTGTGTAGTATATTTCATGCTTGTTTAATGAAACAAATTAAACATGTATATGATAATGAAATAACACAGGAATATTGTATATGATTTTTGAGGAGGATTTTGTCTGGTTGACGATGTTTAAGTTACTGTTTGAGAAAGGTTTGTAGATTATGTAAAATTATGGGGCAATAGAACTTAGCAACTGTGCACAGTGGTCAAGCGGTATACACTTGTTTTAAGGTGGGTTAGTTTTGGTCATATTGATTCAGTGTGTCCACCACTGCTAGCACGCAAAATATAAAAGGTGACATCACAATAAGCTTTGAGTAAATTAAATATTAAATAAGTGGAGTGCTCCACGTTCTACTGAAAATTGATTATCTATTTGTGCCCACAACAAGTGTAGCCATAAGCTGTGAACAAGAGTGGCTCTATTAATGAGCCACGATCTGATTTTAAACATCTGCTGTTTTACTCAGTGATTGAAGAGCAGTAGTCTTGTTGTCTATTAGTCTGGAATGAATGTGAGTTGATTTAAGAAGGAAGTTAATACAGACTTATGGCATATTGAATTATTCCATGAATCTAGATTCTTTCTACTTTTCCTTCTTGTAGAGAGGTGCCTCAAGCCCTGAGCTGTTGCCAGGAGTAGTGAGGGCTTCACCCGCACGAATAAGGGTAAGATTATGATGCTAACAAATCTGAATATTGAATATAAGAAACGTACATGACTGAGTAGTTTCTTTAATGTCATACGCATAGATCGATATTGATAAGGGATAGAATGTCATCATATTTACATATTTTGTTAGTTTCAGGTGACACGAAAAATCCTGTAGATCATTCGTTTGAAGACCACAGGTGATTGTAGGCGGTATCGCTCTACCTACGTTTTTTTCACATTTTTGTCACAGTTTGTACACATCTATTTAGCAGTAGCATTTCTATTCTGGTCCTGAGGAAGGCCGAGATCAGAGCACGATCGCGATGGCCGAAACATGTAGACCCTCTACCTAGACGCAATCGCAAATGTATTCAGATCGCATTTGCACTGTTTTTAATGTTTGACACCCAGTGATAACCATTAAATAATTTTTTCGTTTGGTAGCCAATTTTAATTCACTATTTTTGAGCACTGCAATTACTATTTTACACATGCTTCAGAGATCTTAGGAGATCAGACTCATTGTCCCTCTTATTTAAAACATCTGTGAGCTCCCCCTCATAGTAAGAGGGTTGCAGCCCTTGGTTGAACTAGGATTTGCAACTAAGAGGAGGTCTCAGATGATGAAGCATGCCACCTTGGTGGGTGATGGGATTCCGTCCTCTCAAACAGGACTTTTTTCATCATTTTTGTATCAGATTTAGGTCAATACTGTCTTTGTCTTTTTGGAACCACACTGACCCGCGGACTTTATATGTTAATAGAGTATTGAATTGGGGATTGGGTCCGCGCTGGTCTTGTTAAAATATTTCCTACGACCCTCTACCATTGTTGTGTTATTTATTCTGCTATATCTGCCTGCCCCTCAATAATCCTATTTTAGGCATCCTGTTTTTTCCGTTTTGGGATGGTTCCCGCCACCAGTCACTGCCAAGGTTCTTTTCATCTTTATTCTTTTATTCTCATATATTTTATTACAAGCTACATTGGTTAATGCTGCACATATTTCTCTTTTGAGGGAATTGCTTTGTATGCCGCACAGTTACCATACGCCCAGCAATGAAGCTACTGAATGGAGCATATAGGCACCCAGGCAGACCACTTTGAAACACTTTACTGATACTTAGCCTATCTCTGATGCACTGTAAATTGAAGGGTTAACATGTAATGTGATATCTGTGCAGTTTTGTAATAAAAAACAAGTTTTAAAAAACATTGTATAGGAGCTGATTCACTGAGAATTGTTTTCTTCCTTTGGGGGTTCTTGTAGCTTGAATTTTCAACTGGAGTTTTCCACTGGCACTCATGACTTTTTAACAACGCTTCACTCTGACCCTGAACTTGAAACTGACCAATGCTACTAATACCTTCACCAGGATCTTCATTCTTGTCAGCAGTAACTTCTATAACTTCATCTTTACACGTTTCATTTTCAGATTTTACACCCATTCTGGATCCACACTGCAAACTTGAGCTTGATTCTGTGAATCAGTGGTTGTTGTCATCACTTCTACATCCACCTCCTTCACTCTTCTCGTTTGAGAGCGTGGATCTACTGTGGAACTCCAGGACTCTTAACAGCGGTCTTAGTCAGAAGTATAACTTAAAACGGGCCTCTGCAATGTTCCTACAGGCAATTTTTGTAGATGTGTTTCTTGATGACCACCCAATCTCATGGATTCATTGGGTGGCATTGAGTTTCTTTTGCTGGTCCCGTTACCAAATTCACCTTATTTGAAATTGATATCTCCATATAAGCTAGGCCTCTGCAGTAATCTAAAATGATTTTGTCTGTTATTGAAACAAGTGTAACTGAAGGAGCATAGGTGAATCTCGTTGCTCTGTCCATTAACACTTCATGGGGTGAGAGATCAGTGTTTTTAGCCGCTGTATTTCTAATACTCATCACGACAAGAGGAAGGGCATCAGGCTATTTCAATGTAGTGGATGCATGTACTTTGGCAAGCTTGTTGTTGATGGTCCCATTCATCATCTCAACTATTCTAGAAGATTTGGGGAAATGGTTGCAATGGACCCTTTGATCAATTTGGAGAGCAGTGCAAATCAATTTTAAAATTACAATTTTAAAATGGCAGCCATGTTATGTCTCAATAAAGGTTGGCAGGCCAAAATGGGATATTTATTCCATTAACAAAAGCTTAGCAACTGTCAGGCTATCCAATCTCCTGGTCGGTAGGTCACATCTCATTTAGAATATAAATAGACAATAACGAGAATGTACTTAAGGGCGTGGTAAGCTGGCATCTCAAAGAAATCGTCTTCAAGTCTTGTAAATGGGCCCCCTGATTTGCCAATATGATTCATGAGTACAGCAGTCCTCTTCCCTTGATTATATCTCAGAACAATTCAGCATCAATGGCAAAAATCTTCTGCAACACTTCTGAATTTAGAATATGGCCAGTATTTATTAAATGAATCTCTTCCTACGTGTGACTAGTTAAGAAAACACCCATCCATACAATTCAACATTGTGCCAGTCAATACAAATGTATTCTCAGGAATGATGTAAATATTTTGATAATTGTTTTTGTAAGCCATCATTTCTTATTTCGTTTCCTCATCCTCTAAGGTGTTTCTACTGCAGGTCCATCAATTTACTTAAAGAAGTTTGAAATTGACTCAATAAGAAAAAAATGTGATTTTTTTGCTTTTATCACTAATATTTTATTTGATCCATTTTGTTTTGTCCTTTGAATTCTAATCTGTTCATTTGATCTTACCATTTCATTCTGAGTTGCACAATAACTTGCCACCTGGTCTGCGTATTTATTTCTAAGGGTGGCAGGATCTTTTCCAGTCTTATGGGTAGCGCACTTTACCAATACAAGTTCTTTTGGTTGCTGTATTGCTTCCAAATATATCAAGCATGTACGAACTGTTCCTGTTGGGATTTCTAGAGGATGTCTTAAAACCCTCTTTATGGCCATAATTGTAAAAAGTCATGGGCCACTTGAAAACTATATTGGATATCTGTATATACTGTCACAAACAAACTTTCTGACACGTACCAGGCTCCTGTCAGTGCGATCATCTCTGACACGGGTGCTGAAGTTACATTGGGCAGGTATAATGCTTCAGGAATTTCAGAAATGGAACATACTACATAGGTAACCTGCATTGCTCCATGATGGTCTCTTAAACAAGAACAATCAATAAACACAATCAGATCTGCAATTTCAAGAGTAATTTCTTTACTGTCTGGTCTTGGCTTGGTAAGTAACTTTCTGATACTGATGCAATCGTGTTCTGGCTTGCCATCATCATCATCACTCCTATTTTAGTCCTCATTATTGTTTGGAATAGGAAACAGCATTGCAGGATTTAGGAAATTACGCTTCTTAATAGATATATTTTCAGGTGAAAGTATGACGTGTTCACATCTGGTCATGAAAAGTCTACATGTACAGGTAAGCAAAATCTCAGCGGAATATGGAACAAAAACAATTAATGTATATCCCATTACAATTTTTTCCCTCTGTTCAATTGCAATGCAAATAACTGCAACCACTTTCAGACAACCAGGAAGACTTACAGATATTGGATGCAAAACAGATTATAGGTAAGCTTTAGTGCAGATAGTCCCGCCATTTATATAGGTCAAAACTGACAAAGCACGCCTGCATCTTTTGTGACAAAAAAGATACATTTCTTTGCTATAATCAGGCATTCCAAGGGCAGGTGCTGTAGATAAGTTCTCCCTCATTTCTAAGATTTGCATTTGGGTTCACAATTATCCTGACAGGCTTTGCACGTTTTATTAATCCTATCTCTTTTCCTGCAAAATCTCATACCTCTTCTTTAACAGTATGTCTTAACTCTAGAGGCAATTAGTGTTGGTAAAGACTGGAAAATAATTTACTCTTGAATTTTCTCTTGAATCATGTGATTCTATTACACTGTAAATCTTCATCTTGGATTTTAATTGCAAAACCATTGGGTGTGCAATAAATGACACAGTTCATCTTGCAAAGAGAGTCTCTGCCTAATAAATTAATAGGACTAGAATATGACATAATATTAACTGATGATTACTCTCCATTGATCCTATTTTAACAGGGACGTCTGCTGAAACCTGGTTTAACCATCTGTGTATTACTGACACCAACAACTTGGACTTCTCTTCACAAGAGTGGTAGGTTTGAAACCTCTACAGAATGTAGCACAGGTAGCTCCTGTATCTACCAAGTAAACGGACTGCTATTGACTATAGCATCAATGTATTTGCCACTTTGGTATACCTCCATGACTGTTCCAAGTAAGCAGTCCCCCTCTCCCCTCAGTCATAATAATTTGTGAATTATTTTCTGAGGAAAACTGAGGAAAATCATTAATTAAAATCAAGGGATTCTGTTGGTACCCTGGATTACATGGAAGTTTATTTTTCACACTTTGCTGCAACACTAGAGCTATGGGCATATTCATGCAAAACTGTCCCCGATTTTGCATATTCTACACAGCAGGTATATAGTCTAGAGCTAATGGCTGTATCTGCATCTGATGCACATTCTGTTGCATCTGGGGAGAAAATTCACTCTGGATTCAGTCTGGATTCTGTCTGCATTCCCGCTTCAAGTGGCTGATTTTATAGCGGAAGTGACAAGCAGTGTTTTTCATTAACAGGTCAATATTTGCATTTATTCTGGAATTATTCACAACCCTCTTCTATGCCCTTGCATCTGCACCATCTCATTTCCCATTCTCTTGAATTGATGACACTACATTAATTGCAGTATTTTCACTTAACACAAAACCCAAATAAGTACCCATCATGTGACTCATGACATTTCTCTGGAACTGATTTGCCTGGCCAACCATCAATTTCTCATTGATCTTCTTCTGCCTTACATCAAACCAATTAGTGCCGTACTTGGAATACTTTAGGATCTGTTCTATTCCGTTGGACCTGGCCCTTTTTGTAGGGTCTCCCCCAGATTTTCTTTTGCCTTATGCTACTAAATCCATTTTTGCTGGCATTAGGACTCTGTACACATTTCCCCTGCTAACCAGTGGCAATGTGCGTGTGCTCTCTCCCTAAATTATGGTACAAATGGCATCTACCAGAATGGTACATTTAATTTACAAATAAATTCATAGTAAATGTAACTGCATGTACCCTGGACATGTAAATTAAATGCTAATAATGGGTCAGCAGCACTCATCATACCCCCCCCACTAAAGTAGCCTTTGAAAACATGTCTCAAGTCGGTCGTTAGCGCAGTTTTAAACTGCCATTCAAACGTGGCATAATAAAGCTTTTTATTTTAAAATTAGGACCTGTATACCTTAGTTTTACATGTCTTGGCAGTGAACAACTCCTAATGTTGTTTTTCACTACTGTGAAGCCTATCTCTCCCATAGCTTAACACTGGATTGCCATATTTGAATTAATAAGAGCTAACTTTTTAGTGGGAGCAGATAGATATATTCTGTTTACACTCAAATGAATTGTAATTTAAACTTTCCAGAACCAAATGTGGGAGTAGGACAGGGAGTTCCCACACAGAAAGGCTGGCACCAGGTATAAATATTGGGCTTTCGAGTGCCACTCTTCAGAACACTCCTGAACGTGTGGAAGTTATGAAAGAAGGACTGCCCTTCTTCCAGAGGACTGTCCTGCTGCTTGAGGGACTGCTTTGCTGTCCGAGAAGAAAGACTTGACCTGCTTGTCTTCATGTCGGGCTAACCTGGGTGATTCGAAGGGTCAGTTTGCTCACCTACTGTGTGTGCTACAGGGACACAACAAGCTTCAGAGGCCTCACTGCAACTGACCTTCCTGGACCAGCAACTGGACCTGCCTGAGCCCTGCTGGCCTATGCTGGAGTGAGTCTCTGATCCCCAAGAGGTGTCTCTCCAGGTCCCGGACACTTGGTAGGCAACAGAGTGTACTCTTCTCATAGGAAAGGTGGAAATCATAAAGGTTAGGCTCCTTATGCCCGCGACTGGCCTAGTTTGCGCCAAGACTCTGCTGCATGCGATGACCATCAATTCAAAGCTCTGCTTTTCACATCGACAGTGATCACAAGCGACGACCAGCAATGCGGCATCTGCACTTCGTGCTACAGCATCGACAGCCCGCCACAACCGACAATGCAAAGCTATGTTAACAACCATACCCAACTCTCAGCCTGCTCCTTATGGCCTCCTCCAGTGCAAGCGGAACTCTTCAAGCTGAACATTGAAGGTAACTCTTCAACTGGACTAACTTTGCCCCTGTATCTGACCCGTGCTCCAATGCAGTCGGCCTGAACTTGTTTCTTTCCCTCGGTCTAGCGTAACCAGATAACAGCAAGTGGCTCTTTGTGTTCTTAGGTGCTTTTTTCGCAAAGACCTTTAAAATAAAATATATATACAGATCTAATGATTGGATAGTTGTTATTATGGTATAATTTTATTTTTAAACATTTACTGTGTTTTTGCTATATTACTGTGGGTGTGCTGCATAACTATTTTACACATTGTCCCTAAGTTAAACTTGACTGCATTTCAACCAAACTACTAGAGAGATAAACACAGGTTAATTTAGTGACTTTTTAAGACACTTCACAGTGGGTTACCAGCTCTGAGATAGCAGAGCACCCCATAACTGACCCCGGTGAGGCCTTTTCAAACCTGTAGGGGCTGCCAGTCCTGCACAGAGTACTGTACGAGGCAAACCTCTGCATAGCACAGACGGAGTGTGTCACCCTTGGTGGGGGTTCTCAGGGTACAGACTCTGGACTGAGATGCCAGCCTCAGGCTACCACCCCTGGACTGGTGAGAAAGAAGGTAGACCTATGTATGGTATCTTACACCAGGGCTGTTTCCCCCCACTCTGTGAAAACACAAAGGTCTGGGAAACCTCTGGCACATGCGGATCCCAAGGCAAGAAGTGAGGCCTGCCCAAGGCCCTGCTTGGAGCCTTCATCTGGTAGTGGGTGGTCTTGACCCTGGCAGCTGTGGGTGGTCTCTGTTGGTGGTTATCTTTATTGGTAGAGTTTTCCCTGGCTCAGGGATAGAAGTGGAATGGACCACATCACTTTCTTAGCCAGAGTGATACTGCCTAATGGGATTCATCTGTAAGCAGGAGCTTCACAGATGGGGTCAACAGATGAGGAGAATGGTTCCCCATGGGCTAGTGTAGTGACACCAGAGGGTAATGCATGGCGGATACAGTTTGGTTTGGATGGGCAGAGAACTAACAAGTGCCACTGCAAAAGAGGGCCACTGTCCATGTTCCATTGCCTAAGCAGGAAAGTCCATCAAGATATTGATTAGTCTACTCTAGCTTTTGGCCACTTTCTTACATGTACCCTTAGTTTGCCAGCACATCACAGTCTGTTGTATATGTAAACTGAGATCAGGATGCAAACCCAGATGCGAAACCATCTTTCTCTGGACCGTAAACTCCACTGTGCTTCTTAAAAATCTGCATAAGCCTTTCATTATAGGCATGCATTTACTTTTTCAGCTCTTGCGTAGATCTGGACTTTCTGACCAGTTAATTATGGTTTATTTTTCAAATGTTCTAATACTCCTCTGTACTTATCAACAAACACTTCAGAAGGAGCATTATTAGGTGCAACTGCAGCTGCTCCCTTAGTCGGCCAGGCAATAGCAACCTTGCACTCGGACCACAGGTCACTAGGAACAACAATCTAAACAGCACATTCAGTCAATCTAATACATTTTAGAAATCATTGTCAGTCTCTGAACCTCTTTGTAACAATTCCTTGGTTGCTCTCGTAATGTGGGAACATTTGTCTTGAAAGCATAAAGATCACGTCTCTCCCAAGGCACATGCAGATAGTTCCCTGAAAGTGGTTCTAACTTTGAATCTCTTAAAGACCACTTTACTTTCTTTCCAACTTCTGATGCTTTCATTTTATTGGTAACCCTCTTCTTCCACCTTTCTCTGTATTTCTTTGAATCCCTACAAACCTTTGTCTTTTCTACTAAATCCTTAATGTGGGCTTGCAAGGTTATTAAACCCAATTCTTTCATTTCATTGTTCGTCAAATCCATTTTGTAATTTCTCTGCACATTTCTCATTCTTGTACTCATCGGCCAATTCCTCAAGCTTATCATGTGTGTCATTTGCACGCCTTGTTGCTTCTCTGATCAGGTATCTCATTTCATCCACATTGTATGATACCATCATACAATGTGGATGAAATGAGATACCTGATCAAAGAAGCAACAATTTCCCCACATTCACTTTTTAAAAGTGTAAAATCAATATCCCTCTCCTTTGTAGATTCAGTAGTAACAATAGCAGCAAGCATGTCATTTAAAGCTGAAGAGACAACACTAGTATCTCTACTATAACTCTGCAAAGCTGTCAATGTATAATGGTGGAGTACTCCCTGGTTCACTCATAACTGTAAGCATGGACAATCTCTGGAATTGTACACCTGTACGATCTCCTGTTGCACCCATATCAGGCACAGTGGAACCCTGCTCCTGTCCCTGGATTTCATCAGTATAGAGAGGCAGTCTGAAATTCAAAAGACCATTTAAAAAGTTATCCTCCTCATCTAAGTCTCTCGGTTCTGTTTCTCCCTGTCTATCCCATCTATTTTCTTTCTATCTGTCATCTCTTTGACTATTGTGGGAAAAACTCTCACCCCTTCCATCATATCCTCCCTCCAGCATTTCTCACCAAACCCACTTGCCTTTTGTTACTGGGTCCAACCTGGGTATATTCCTCTAGCAGAGTCCACTTTGACAATAACTTCAAGTCAAGAGTGTGTCCGAATGAGGTCGCACACTGCTCGTCCCATCAGCGTGTGACCCCGAAGCATGATGGTAGATGTAGTCGGTATCAGCGGGTGCGCTTCTACCCGAGTGTTGAGTCTTGAAGGTGTTCACTGGTGTGCTTGCCATCCCTGGACATGTGTTTCGCGTTCATTAACGCTCATCAGCAGGGATTAGGCGTGTCCACGGGGTTGCTGCGTGGGCTGCCGAAAATATTCATAGGTCCAGATACCTCTTAAGACGCGCAGGTGCGTTATCGCGAGGTCGTCACCTCCACCGACTCAAGGGAGCCGGTATAAATAGTATGTCCGAATGAGGTCGCACACTGCTCGTCCCATCAGCGTGTGACCCCGAAGCATGATGGTCGATGTAGTCGGTATCAGCGGGTGCGCTTCTACCCGCGTGTTGAGTCTTGAGGGTGTTCACTGGTGTGCTTGCCCTCCCTGGAAAAGTGTTTTGCGTTCATTAACGCTCATCAGCAGGGATTAGGCGTGTGCACGGGGTTGCTGCGTGGGCTGCCGAAAATATTCATAGGTCCAGATACCTCTTAAGGCGCGCAGGTGCGTTATCTCGAGGTCGTCACCTCCACCGACTCAAGGGAGCCTGTATAAATAGTATGTCCGAATGAGGTCGCACACTGCTCGTCCCATCAGCGTGTGACCCCGAAGCATGATGGTCGATGTAGTCGCTATCAGTGGGTGTGCTTCTACCCGAGTGTTGAGTCTTGAGGGTGTTCACTGGTGTGCTTGCCATCCCTGGACACGTGTTTCGCGTTCATTAACGCTCATCAGCAGGGATTAGGCGTGTGCACGGGGTTGCTGCGTGGGCTGCCGAAAATATTCATAGGTCCAGATACCTCTTAAGGCGCGCAGGTGCGTTATCTCGAGGTCGTCACCTCCACTGACTCAAGGGAGCCTGTATAAATAGTATGTCCGCATGAGGACGCACACTGCTCGGCCCATCAGCGTGTGACCCCGAAGCATGATGGTCGATGTAGTCGGTATCAGCGGGTGCGCTTCTACCCGAGTCTTGAGTCTTGAGGGTGTTCACTGGTGTGCTTGCCATCCCTGGACACGTGTTTCGCGTTCATTAACGCTCATCAGCAGGGATTAGGCGTGTGCCCGGGGTTGCTGCGTGGGCTGCCGAAAATATTCATAGGTCCAGATACCTCTTAAGGCGCGCAGGTGCGTTATCTCGAGGTCGTCACCTCCACCGACTCAAGGGAGCCTGTATAAATAGTATGTCCGAATGAGGTCGCACACTGCTCGGCCCATCAGCGTGTGACCCCGAAGCAAGATGGTCGATGTAGTCGGTATCAGCAGGTGCGCTTCTACCCGAGTGTTGAGTCTTGAGGGTGTTCACTGGTGTGCTTGCAATCCCTGGACACGTGTTTCACGTTCATTAACGCTCATCAGCAGGGATTAGGCATGTGCACGGGGTTGCTGCGTGGGCTGCCGAAAATATTCATAGGTCCAGATACCTCTTAAGGCGCGCAGGTGCGTTATCTCGAGGTCGTCACCTTCACCGACTCAAGGGAGCCTGTATAAATAGTATGTCCGAATGAGGTCGCACACTGCTCGTCCCATCAGCGTGTGACCCCGAAGCATGATGGTCGATGTAGTCGGTATCAGCGGGTGCGCTTCTACCCGAGTGTTGAGTCTTGAGGGTGTTCACTGGTGTGCTTGCCATCCCTGGACACGTGTCTCACGTTCATTAACGCTCATCAGCAAGGATTAGGCGTGTGCACGGGGTTGCTGTGTGGGCTGCCGAAAATATTCATAGGCCCAGATACCTCTTAAGGCGCGCAGGTGCGTTATCTCGAGGTCGTCACCTCCACCAACTCAAGGGAGCCTGTTTAAATAGTATGTCCGAATGAGGTCACACACTGCTCGGCCCATCAGCATGTGACCCCGAAGCATGATGGTCAATGTAGTCGGTATCAGCAGGTGCGCTTCTACCCGAGTGTTGAGTCTTGAGGGTGTTCACTGGTGTGCTTGCCATCCCTGGACACGTGTTTCGCGTTCATTAACACTCATCAGCAGGGATTAGGCGTGTGCACGGGGTTGCTGCGTGGGCTGCCGAAAATATTCATAGGTCCAGATACCTCTTAAGGCGCGCAGGTGCGTTATCTCGAGGTCGTCACCTCCACCGACTCAAGGGAGCCTGTATAAATAGTATGTCCGAATGAGGTCGCACACTGCTCGGCCCATCAGCGTGTGACCCCGAAGCATGATGGTCGATGTAGTACGGTATCAGCGGGTGCGCTTCTACCCGAGTGTTGAGTCTTGAGGGTGTTCACTGGTGTGCTTGCCATCCCTGGACACGTGTTTCGCGTTCATTAACGCTCATCAGCAGGGATTAGGCGTGTGCACGGGGTTGCAGCGTGGGCTGCCGAAAATATTCATAGGTCCAGATACCTCTTAAGGCGCGCAGGTGCGTTATCTCGAGGTCGTCACCTTCACCGACTCAAGGGAGCCTGTATAAATAGTATGTCCAAATGAGGTCGCACACTGCTCGTCCCATCAGCGTGTGACCCCGAAGCATGATGGTCGATGTAGTCGGTATCAGCGGGTGCGCTTCTACCCGAGTGTTGAGTCTTGAGGGTGTTCACTGGTGTGCTTGCCATCCCTGGACATGTGTTTCACGTTCATTAACGCTCATCAGCAAGGATTAGGCGTGTGCACGGGGTTGCTGTGTGGGCTGCCGAAAAAAATTCATAGGCCCAGATACCTCTTAAGGCGCGCAGGTGCGTTATCTCGAGGTCGTCACCTCCACCAACTCAAGGGAGCCTGTATAAATAGTATGTCCGAATGAGGTCGCACACTGCTCGGCCCATCAGCGTGTGACCCCGAAGCATGATGGTCAATGTAGTCGGTATCAGCAGGTGCGCTTCTACCCGAGTGTTGAGTCTTGAGGGTGTTCACTGGTGTGCTTGCCATCCCTGGACACGTGTTTCGCGTTCATTAACACTCATCAGCAGGGATTAGGCGTGTGCACGGGGTTGCTGCGTGGGCTGCCGAAAATATTCATAGGTCCAGATACCTCTTAAGGCGCGCAGGTGCGTTATCTCGAGGTCGTCACCTCCACCGACTCAAGGGAGCCTGTATAAATAGTATGTCCGAATGAGGTCGCACACTGCTCGGCCCATCAGCGTGTGACCCCGAAGCATGATGGTCGATGTAGTACGGTATCAGCGGGTGCGCTTCTACCCGAGTGTTGAGTCTTGAGGGTGTTCACTGGTGTGCTTGCCATCCCTGGACACGTGTTTCGCATTCATTAACGCTCATCAGCAGGGATTAGGCGTGTGCACGGGGTTGCAGCGTGGGCTGCCGAAAATATTCATAGGTCCAGATACCTCTTAAGGCGCGCAGGTGCGTTATCTCGTGGTCGTCTCCTCCACCGACTCAAAGGAGCCTGTATAAATAGTATGTCCGAATGAGGTCGCACACTGCTCGTCCCATCAGCGTGCGACCCCGAGGCAAGTCAAGAGTGTTCCAGCAATACTGCACTAATTTAGCAGCAAGCTCCCCAGGGATCGACAAGCCGAAGACCAGTCTTACCTGCACAGGTAGGTGTGAAGCATTCGGAGTTCTTGAGTGCTTCCTGTCTGCAAGTGCTTGCAGCCGCTGCAGCTGAGTTCAGGTGAGTGGGTCACACACATCCCAGGCGACTGCACTCAGTAGGTTCAGAGTCTCTAACTCGTGGGCTTGCTCCTCAAGCAAACTAAGGCTCTCTGCGGCTACTCCCATGGGGTAAGTGTTCAATTTGTCTCCCTGTGAGCCTTTTCCAAAGCGGCTCCTTCTGGCATACGGGGTTGCAGCCTTTGCACTAAGCACGGACTATTTCCTCACCTTACACAGGGAGTCCACTCCACAGTGGTCCCCCTCTAGTCTGGACCTCTCATTGCCAACGCTCTCCCCTTCCTCACAGGGCACACTGGTCTTGGAAAGCAGGCAGGCGCTTGTGCTCCAGGCTTCCGGGTGGTGGTCTTGAATTCCTTGGGTTATGTCACCTCACCCAGCAGGGAGGCTAGCAGGTCTTGACCCCTGGTCCTGGTCACAGGCAGAAGTCTTGAGGAGTTTTCCCTCTCATAGAGACTGTCCGGCTCTTTGGCAGATGACACTCTTTGGAGTCTCAAACTCTCCTGCTTATAGTCCATTTCCATATTAACAGAACGGGGAAAGCTTGAATGACCCATCTAGAACCAAGGCATTTACCGATATTACAATAAAAGGGTTCTCTGTAAGGATAGATCAAACATTTCATTTGTCAACAATAATCATATTGTATTACTGGAGTGTCCTATTTCTTTAGCCATGAGTATAATCAATCTGATTTCAAGTGCATACACCCTTACACTACCAGAACACAGTGACAATTAAAACAATTCATATGGTAGTTCTGTAGTATTAATAAATCATGTTATCATATAAAAATTTAATTATCTATGAGTCCAATAACACTTTATACCTTGCTTGTCGATAACTGAATGTATGGGTGTCCACATAATAGCTTTCCAGTATGTTACATGTTTTTTGGTAGCACGAATATCAGTCCTGAAGGACTCCTATCAGTCCTGAAGGACTCCCAATGTCCATTCAATGGAAGAAAACTGTCGCCTCCAGGTGCATATCCTTGTGCTGTTTTTTAGCAATGTTCATGCTCCTATTGGTATGTGTTGATGCCTTTCACCCAATGTGTAATGGCCTCCTCCGGCCCAACATCAGGGTCACATGTCACTAAGTACAGGTAAATATAAAAAAGTAAACACTCTTACAATGAATCCAAAAACTACCAACTATGTCTTCTGTGTGCTCTGTAATCCAAATGCCATGTTGCCTCCACTCAATACCCAAAATGCAAGAAGAAAACAATATCACACTGTATTGAAAAGGTCCTGTGTGTTAGAACACACACCAAAATCTATGCATGCACTAAGACCTACAATGTTATACACCATGCTGAATGGACGCAGGCATGCGGGTGAAAATTGATTGACACATGCTCACAAGTGATTATCTTAATATCGAGCAAGTTCCCATGTTTGAAAAGGACAAGACAGTCTCATTTAAAACTGACGCATCACTGTAGCAAATGAAACATGTATGGTCACCAAAAAACACCACAGGAAAAGGGCATGTATGTGCACGATAAAGAAAGTTACTCAGACTATTTCCAGACACCAAATGCGATTTAAGGTCTGAAAATGTTATGTTTTATGTTGGGCTTCTGTTTTTTTAAGTGTCCGCTCCTCCGCCCTCTCATCCTTTTTCAGTTGAAAAGCAGTCTGTTTTAGCAGGAGTGTCTCCAAAGGTGATGGTGCCACAACACAGTTCATGGGAGTGACTAGTGACTGGATGTCAGCTACATTGATATGTGTATCAGAAGGTTAGCCCAGGGCCCCCAGCCCTACACTTTAAGATTCTCTTATTAGCCCCATCTCCTTCCTGAGATGTGCACAGGCCCCTTACTTGTGACCTCTCACTGAATCATCAAAGAGCACCCTTTGAAGTGCACAGGGAAAGCCTTGCTCTCCCCTCCCCAGGATGTGTCCCACCCAGCTTACAGGAATGTAGCAATAAACTAATCTGTCTAAGGGGATTTCTCTACCTCCTCTCCATGTTTCACCATGCATTCATGAGTCTCCCAAAATGGAACCCAAAGCCCTCCACAGGCAAACATACAGCCAGTACATGTATTCAGCATGAACACTCCACAGTACTCTATACTTCCCATACTGTACCACTCACAGATACACATACATTCAGCACTTGCATTAACATGCATGCACTGCACAGCACCATATCCTTCATATATTGTACCACTCATAGGCACACATCCATCCAGCATATGCATTTAACGTGCATGAACTGCATTCTTCATGTATTCTACCACTCACACGTACACATATACCCCGCACATGCATTCCAAAGAGGATAAGGCTGTGGCAGGTACCTGTTTTGGTCTCCTACGGGGCCTAAAACCCATCCAGGGGCTATTCGATGCACCCACTCGACAGACAATCGTTCAATCCACTGTGGTGTCACTCTTGGACTATTGTAATGGGCTGTGCAGGGGGAAGTCAAAGCTGATATCAATTTTGGAAAATATGATTGGCAGGCATAAATTCAGGCCGAATCAACAAGAGTCAGGAAAACACATTTCTACACAACATAAGAAGTTCAAGACAATAGCAATATACCAGTGTATATACAAGTGTAAGTGAGCGTAAAATCACATTTTGCACATTGTTAATATTGCATGAAAATATAAATGCAGAATATCATTCAGATTAATCTCCAAAGTAGCTTTGTTATGTTTTGAGAAGGTTTATTATTAGCGCATCTTTGCCAAGCTCTTCTTCACAAATTATATTGTCTCCTGTTCCTTAATGTTGTGTTGTAATAGAGATAAACATGTCTCTATTCTAGAACAGATGACATGTTGACTATTCCACGTGGGAACCTGTCATCCTGGAATGCGGAGTAGAAGGAATTCCAGAACGACATTTGAAGCTGGGAGCTGAAGGTGTTGACTGCTGTGATTGGTGGTAATTGGATCAATAAACTACAGAAATAACTTACCTGTATATGTGCTTCTTCTTCAATGGACAACTTAACACAAAATAGAGCCTGGAAGGATATGGGCATCTTTGATCACACCAACCTCTCCTGAACTCACTTCGTGGACTACTGGAGTAGCACACAAGGTTATCCACCCCTTTGATGGAGCAGGATTTTGCAAAAAGAAACCTGCTCGAATAAATACACCCATAATACGTACTAACAGTAAGTAGTAATAGAAAACTAACGTGCACCTTACTTAAACACGAGGGAAACAGCTTTGCGCATGTATGCACTAACGTGAAATAATATATGAAAGAACTAAAACCGTATTTACATTATGGTTTGAAAGAAACGAGAAATAATGCATGACTAGGCCGCATGTGCATTTCGTAGTTTGCATGTTGCATCTTGCTTTGAAATAATAAATAATGCCGCTTTGCTTAAAGCTATGCTAGAGAAAAACACTAACAGGGAATAATGCAAGGGTGGGTGGTAAACAGTCAAAAGTGCATTCTCATATAATTAATGAATGTTCATTTTCCAATTGCTATAGTGAGCTGGATGAGACGCCATTTTCCCTTAACTTAGCCGGATAAAGGAGGGGCAGGATAAATGAGTGGAATTGATCTGTCAAAGGCACACTGAAGTGCTGAGCACAGCAGAAGAAGCGCTGGGGTTGAAGGCCAATGTGATGATAGCCTGCCAAGGGATGTGACTTACTGAAGAGAACTTCTGCAGACATTGCTTAAAATTATGTGCATTTGTAACATGAATTAAATTGTGTGAACGGAACAATTATGAAATCATGGGAATGGATGTAGAACAATGAATATGCTCAAACTTTGAATGAAGTCACCGTGGTGTAACAGAGCCAAAGTCTCCAATCATCTGTTGAGTTACATGAAATGTTTCAACTGATGTGGGACGGACATGTACGTTTTAGGGTATAACTGGGAAGCCTTTGGGGGTGTGGTTAGGTTAGGCTGGCTACTGAGAGAGAGAGGGGAAATGCGTCGCTGTCTGTAGGTTTGCAGAGAGGTCTAGCTGTTCATGTTCGGTCCCGGTCCTGTAATCTGTGTTCCCTGACTCTATTTCAGGGGACCCCCACAAACATTTTGGCCAGAGCAGTGGTTTTCTACAGATCCTTTGGGTTTGTATTATTAATTTCTGACTCGTTCTTGCAAAATTACTTGCAAATGTATTTTTGTCTCTGAAAATGTTGTCTCTTCACCTATCCACTCCGTCATAATAAATTGTTCTGCATTATTTATGCTGAAACTGATGTCTCTTAATCTAGCCACACCTTCACGCGCAATGTCATATTTGTAAGATGAGTTTGTCTCTACCTGAAATTGCTGATGTTTTTCTCTCCCTTTCTGGATTTCATTGTTTGCATTTGTGACTGTATGCATTGAGCATTTTTATCATTTAATTTGAGATAAAGCCTTATTAACTTTACCGAGCATCTGTGATTATTTAACTGACTGAATAGTTAGTTGGATAGTAATATCCTTACCATCAACTATTCAACTAATTAGTTCATTGACCAAGTAGAAGGAAAGTTGATGTATAAGTTAGATAAGTACCTTTGTGATGTCACACATGGATCTTAGAAGAAAAAGAATTGAACGTATATAAATTGACCCCAGTGCATCAGAGATTTGGGTGAATGTGTATGGGCCATTTTTCTGTGATATTATTGAGTATTGATCCCTGATCAGGTATTGGCCTTGTGCTGAATCACCTTTGAGGTACGTTCTAAGCAAAGCGCTACCATTATCGAGGGATTAAAGCGCTTCCTATATCGAGGGATTTGTGACATTTGGAAAACCTGGTGTTTCGGCATGGGCAAGTCTTACATTTTGTGATTTTGGGCCAACTGTGTACTTTGGCACTGGCGCGCAACAAGTCTTGTGTCCCGCACTGGCATATTCAGCACGGGCATGCATCACTACTGGCACACACGCAGCATACCCAGGAATTCAACTTGATAGCTTTATTACGCAATCAGAGATGCACGCAATGATGCATGCATAACATGCACAAGATGAAGCCAATTTTTAATTGGAGTTTTGACAATCCAAAGCAACAGTGATTTTGGTGATCCAAAGCACCAGTGTAGACACGTTGACTCGTCGTGTCAGTAAGATTTAGACAGAATGGCTATTTTGTATTGGGAACATTGGCGATCTATGATCTGAAGTACTCAAGGAGCACTATGTTTCAGAACACCAGCCAGCACGCATCGATTCACCATAACTGTCTCAACAGAGCAGCAATTTTATTGAAACAAAAGCAAAGCATTATTAAAGGAGCAGGGTGTTATTATTTGTCTGGTTCATGGTACAACATTACAGTAATCATTTAGAAGTGGGGATGGTAATTGTTTTGAATTTTGAAAACAGTTTCACTTTCTTCCAATGAAAGATAGCATCTCTATTTAAAATATTTGGAAGCGATTTTCTCACTACGTTCATTTAAAGTAGTTTCCTGGTTGTGTATTTATATTTCATGTAATAATAGTATTATATTGTCATACCCTGTTTCCTACTGTTACATCACTTCATAATGGCTTCAACAAGCATGCCTTCTCCTCCAAGGTGAGCTACTGATACCGTAGGAGAGGTGGAAGAAGATTTTTGATTCATACCTTGTGGTCATAGGGGATGAGAATGTTTCATCTGCCAGGAAACACGCGGTACTGCTAAACAATTTAGGGGAACAAGGTCGCAACATTTATGACCATCTTGAAATCATCCCTCATGGAAATGCAGAAGGAGAACCCAGAGATGGTTATGAAATGTCTGCGTTAACGCTAGAGAAATATTTTGAAGCACAAATTAATGTGGTATTAGAGTGCCAGAAATTGTTCTCAAGAATGCAAGGGCAAAATGAGAGTGTAGGGAACTATGTAGTCTTCTTACATACTTTGGCACGCACCTGTAAATTTGATCTTTTAACTGATTCGCTTATTAGGGATCAGTTGGTGCAGTGCATTACCAATATCAGGGTTTAGGAGAAGTTGTTAGCAAAGAACCCTGATCTCAGATAGGCTATCATCATTGTGGATAGTATAAAAAGCACAAACAGTTGGGTGCGTGAAATGAGAATCATGCCTCCTTTGCAGAATGACTTCAATAATGTGGGTGTAACGGAAACTGCTGGAGATATTATTAAAAAGATCACAATAGAAGGGAAACTCAGTGGTAACACAAGGAAACAAAGAATGGTAAAATTAAACGTCACTGCTGTGGTATCCCTGGTCACTCTGCAAATAACATTCAGTGCTATGCCAGGAACTATCTGCAGGAAATGTGGAAAGAAGGGTCATTATGCTGGAGTCTGTAAGGGTAACAAAGGTCAATCAAGGCTTGGCAGTTCGGGCTGGACTGTTCCCATGAGGCACAGGGTCAGACTGATTTGCATACGGCCATGTCTGAACTGGGGTGGCAGAGTGGGCTAAAGAACGGTGATGGATTAAACCCAGATCTGTTGACTGGGTGTGAGTGTTTGATTGGTTCAGATGCTCCGTCCATCACCACCCCCTTTTGTACCGCTTTGTTCGCCATAAGTTGGCAGGGTATGCTCAGACGGGAGTCCCTTGCTCACTTTGCCACTGGATTCAAGCAAGCCGGGCTGAAGACGGCTGGAATGCCAGAAACCGGTCCTAGGAAGCTTGAATCCAGTCCAGGGAAGGCATGGCTTGGCAGTTCGGGCTGGACTATGCCCATGAGGCACAGGGTCAGACTGATTTGCATACGGCCATGTCTGAACTGGGGTGGCAGAGTGGGCTAAAGAACGGTGATGGATCAAACCCAGATCTATTGACTGGGTGTGAGTGTTTGATTGGTTCTGATGCTCCGTCCATCACCACCCCCTTTTGTACAGCTTTGGCCGCCATAAGTGTGGCAGGGTATGCTCAGACGTGAGTCCCTTGCTCACTTTGCCACTGGATTCAAGCAAGCCGGGCTGAAGACGGCTGGAATGCCAGAAACCGGTCCTCGGAAGCTGGTTTCCGGTCCAGGGAAGGCATGGCTTGGCAGTTCGGGCTGGACTGTTCCCATGAGGCACAGGGTCAGACTGATTTGCATATAGCCATGTCTGAACTGGGGTGGCAGAGTGGGCTAAAGAACGGTGATGGATCAAACCCAGATCTATTGACTGGGTGTGAGTGTTTGATTGGTTCTGATGCTCCGTCCATCACCACCCCCTTTTGTAACAAAGGTCAATCTGTCAACACAGTGTGTGAAGATCTAACCAGTATGGTTTTGACCATCAAACCCAGTCCAAGTGAAGATGATGTAGGTCCTCCGATAATGCCTGAGTCACGCATCAAACTTCATGATAAGGAAGTTGTTGTCTTAGCTGATTCGGATTCGCCTTATACCCTGATATGCGAAAAAAACTGGGAGAGGGAATTTGAACACATTTCTCTTTTTTCACCTGATATAAATCCTCTGAGCTATGAAGGTTCCAAAATTGATATCTTGGGATACGCCGTTATGAGAATTACATTCGTGAACATAAAAACTGTAGAAAAAGTGTATGTGGCCAAGAAGGGAGATAATTTGCTGGGCTGGCATCACCAACATTATATGGGTATTACGTTGAATCTAAATGCAGTAAAATCTGTTATGTCTGTGTCTGCAGAACAAAAACACGAAGACTTAGTTTCACAGTTTTCTAGCGAGTTCAGTGGAAAGTTGGGCCTTCTTAAGGGTTTAGAACATAGGATAACTTGAAGAAAAATGCTATTTCTTGTGTTCACAAGGTCAGAAAAGCGCCCAATCTTATGATGGAACATTTGAAAAGAGAAAGCAGCAGATTGATCAAAGATGGCATTATTGAGGAGATTGAATCCTCGGAGTGGCTTGCCCTAATAGTGTATGTACCTAAAGATGGGGGTAAACAGATCAGAATGTGTGTTGTTGACCATAGAGGTTTACATAAGCACATGTGGTTTGATCACCAGCCTCTTCCCAACATCTCTGAGGCTTTGACCACGCTAAAAGGTGCCAAAGTGGTGAGTGTTGTTGATCTCTCATCTGCATATCATCAGGTTAAGTTACATGACGAGTCCAAGCCTTTGACATTGTTTGTCACACCTTTGGGAGCTTACTGCTTCATTAAAATGTCCTTTGGATTGGCCTCAGCAGGGATGTAGGCATTCTAGCTGGGATCCCAAAGACTCAAATTACCCCTGTGAAAACCTAATTTCATGACTCTATTCGCCTAGCCTTAGGTGCAAACCAATCTGGCCGCATTAAAGTAAACTAGCTGACCATTGAAGGGAGATCCATGTTTTACATTGCCTGTTAATCCACAAGATCATGCATTCTGACAAATTGCATTACCTTGCCAACAAATGTAGATGTTTTGGTAGCTTGTGCCAGTTGAGACGCACAGACTCCCTTCTACTCTAAATTTTACCTTCAGCAAAAAATGGACCTTGAATTAGTTATTTTCTGGACATGTTCCCAGAATTTGGAATGTAATTCCCCCTGAAATTCAGACTCCATCTTTCTTATCAGTTTTCAAAAAGCAACTCAATGACTTTCTTCTCAATAAGCTTCTATCTAACCACTCCTCTGACAGAACTGGCCTGAGTGTCTAACATGCTGGGTGTGTAGGTTTATCCATGCGCTCTTCCCTCTCCACACCTCAAACTGCAGGCAGACATCAAATAAGACAGGTTAGGTTAGGCTGATTTGTAGAGCGCAACAGCTGCCCCAGCAAAGGGGCGTCCCAGCACTAAAAGCAAAAAAAGGCCACTGACAGCAAAGGGTTCATCAAAGTGGACAGAAGAGAGGCCCGAGAAACTACCGCACCTAGAGAAATGGGAAAAGATGCGTTTTAAGAGCCTTCCGGAATGTCAGGTAGTTGCCTAAGCTCCGGATGTAGGCAGGAAGAGCATTCCACAGCTTAGCTGCTAGAATGCGAAAAGAGCGTCCACCGGCGCTCTTTTTACATTCTATCTAGGAAGGGTGGGAGGGACGTCTTTTTCTCGCTACCCAATGCCTAATCTGCTGGTAAATAACTGGCTTTGCCATGTCGACTATGCCTTCTTGATATATCTGAGAATGCATGCTTCTTAATACGAAGGCTTTCACAATAGGCTCACAGGTCTTAAGTTTCCTCTTCCTAGACCCTCCAGGTGCTTTTATACTGGATACCATTGCTCTTGCTCTGCGCCTTTCCCTTTGATTGCAGTTACTAGCAAATGTTGTGTTGCAGTTTTATGTGAAGATGTGAAGTGCCAGGACCTAGTAAATGTGGGTGAGCCAACAAATTAACAGGGAGCACCGAGCCTAGCCAAGGGTCTGCCCTTTTAAAAACTGGTGTTGTAGCACACTAGGGTGGCATTCGGCCACTCCTGGTGGGGCCAGATGATGAAGCATGTCACCAACTAGGTTGGTGAGTGAGGGCTTTTTTAAGAAACCTAAAGTGGTTCTCTTCAAAGGTAAACAGTCAACTGTGAATAATATTTACATGCTTGCTGTTCAATCTCTTTGATGAAACACTCCTTTTGGATTTTTTGATTGATTCCGAGGGGAGTTAGGAGTGTTTACCTCTTTCCCTTCCTCTCTTGTTGTTACAAGTCTATTGAAAAAGCAGTGACAGACATGGTGGTCTGCTGACCCCAACAGGCCACCATCCCTGTGATTGCCGGCCATTCCCAATGGATCGCAAAATAAGACCTGCCTCATGAATATTAATGAGGCAGGCCCTTTACGATCCTTTTGGGAATCGCAAACAGAGTCTCAGAGACTGCTGTACATAAGTGTTTGCGACTAACAATTTGCGACTCTCAAAAAAAAATGCCATTTCCCGGCCATTCCCAATGGATAGCAAAATAAGACCTGCCTCATGAATATTAATGAGGCAGGCCTTTTACGATCCATTTGGGAATCACAAACAGTGTCTCAGAAGCTGCTGTACATAAGTGTTTGCGACTCTCAAAAAAAAATGCCAATTGCGAGTTGGAAACACTGAGGGTCATACATCCGGCCCCTAGGTTCTATAGATGGAGCAGCACTGTAGGCTATCAAACACAAAAGAGGATTTGCACAGCGCATTTTTAGTACTCAAGCATTAGAAGGTGCTTTCATATGTGATGTTAAAAAGGAGCCAGGATTAATCCCAGATTTTTCAGTTTTACACTATACAATTCAGCCACTAAATACATTCCTCTTTTTGACATCAAAGGGTAATGTTTTGCCCTTAATTCTTAAATGATGAGATGAGGGTGTGGGTGAAAGGCAAAATCCACATTTTATTTTTGTCAGTTTTAGGTAGGCGAACTGTGCCCATGAATATAGGAACACTTTACAACAGAAACAAACAATATGGTTTTTTTCAACCCAGGGACATTTGCCAGGATTCACAGGATGATTAGCAAGGCCAGCATTCAATTCTGGTTCTCCATGTTGTATGGTTGTCACTGGGTCACGTTGTCTCCCATGAAAAATCGGCTTATTTTGGGCTTCGGGTTCAAAGAAGACCTCAAGCTGAGCCAGAGCCAGGCGTCAGGCTCAAGCCTGGCTCGTGCTGTCAGTAGCTCACTGACCTAGTAAGTGCTATATAAAAACATTGTATAAATAAAAAGTAAATTAATTGTGGAAAGAGTTGAGAAGAATTTACTTCACAAAATGAAATAATGCTAGCTAATCTATAGCTTAAACCAGTGGCAGCTAATAGGGAATGGGGGTGGTGGGATAGGGTGGCAAAGACGACGGGGGGTTGAATATATTTTTTTAAAACACACTTACCTTTTCCGCTGGTCACATCTCTCCTCCACTTCTCTGCTCTTCCTGACTCCAGTCTTGAAGAAACTGCAGGAAGCACCCGGGCACTTAGGCTCCCTTGAGCCAATCCCAGCGCTGCAATGCTGCATTGTGATTGGTCTGAGCACCATGGATCGGTGCTTAGATCGGGATAAGGAGCCTGTGCATATTCCCTAACAGGCTATCAATACAGCCTGGTGGGGTATATGCAAAGTGTGTGTTAGAAATAGGATTTCTGGTAGGCTAGGGCAAGGGCCGAAGCCAGGTAAAAATCTCCACTCTAGTCAGGATAAGGGAGTTACACTCCTAAAATAACCCCTGCTCACCCACTTGGTAGCTTGGCACGAGCAGTCAGGCTTATCATAGAGGCAGTGTGTAAAGCATTCTTCAGGTAAGAGAGGCCACAATCCTGCTCCCAATTCTACTCAGGGACCCCATTCATCTGGATTGCTCCCTCGTACCCCTGAAATCACCTTTGTATGTCATCCCCCTTCTTGAATTCCTTGCCCACATTCTTAGGGATGTGCACAATTCTGTCTGCCTGTCTTGACGAGTTGCTGCCACCATCTGAGCCGGGCTTACTTCTTAGCTCCAGCTCCTTAAGACCATGGTCTAATATCATCCTCCTCTCCTCCATTTCTAGCCTGAGTTGTTCCAACTCAAACTTCCTTGGTTCCCGCCTGAACTCCAGCTCCTCTGGGTACAGGCTACTGCTGCCTGGCCGGAAGGGTTCCCCCCTCCCAAAAGTATATCCACCCTAGGAATTGGCCCCTCCGCCTCTCCAGTAAGATCGCCAGATTGCCCACTTGCATCTCTGGCTGCTGCCCAGGCCACCAGCTCCTTTTGTAGCTCGTCCTTCCTTGTGAGGCCTCTGACTTGGACTTTTAGGCTCTTGCAAATGTATTTCAATTCCCCAACATTTTAGACTTCCAACCTATCCTCCTCAAAGGCAATTTCCAGAGATGCAATAGATGATGCTCTTTATTCCGGCATGCCAAAGTAGCAAGTTCAAACTGGCAAGATCAAAAAATAGGCCAAAAATAAAAAGGACTAGTATGTCGCACGTAATGGTCTGCGATATGGTAGTAGTGCACACCAATCACTGTAAGTCAAGTGCAAACGCAAGTCCTATCCTCACCGCTGACAACCAATGTTAGAAATGGGATTTCTGGTAGGCTAGGGCAAGGGCCAAAGCCAGGCAAAAATCTCCACTCTAGTCAGGATAAGGGAGTTACACTCCTAAAATAACCCCTGCTCACCCATGTGGTAGCTTGGCACGAGCAGTCAGGCTTATCTTAGAGGCAGTGTGAAAGCATTTGCACATAACCCACAGTAATACGGTATATACGCAGTACAAAAGGACACTACACCAGTTTACAAAAATAACCAATATTTTTATATAATTAAAGCAAGACCAAAAACGAAAAAAATCCACAATACTATTTGTAAAAAAAAAAGTCTGTAGTTATTAAAATAAGTTTCAAACAAAGTTCCTCAATGTCGATAGCTCCATCCGGGGCTACCACGGCGTCATGAACAACAAATCCAACAGTTCTGGCTGGTCGCAGGGTCGTGGGCCAGCTAAGGTGTCGGGAAGACCCACAAACAGTACCTGTGAGAAATGCAGGGCGATGAGGCCCTCAAAGTCACTTGCGTTGCAGGTTGAGCTCCTCTCTGTTGGAATCAGGAGCACTGGCATCAGCAGGCATCGGGTGCTGCGGTGCGAAGTGCAGCAGTGCGGTGTGCGGTGCCCCCAGGTCGCGGTGCGAGCAGCGGCGCAGTGTCAGATGGTGTCATTGGTGAGACTAGGGTCACATTGCAAGATGAAGGCGGTGCCTGTCACGGTGCTAGCAGCATAGGCGTCATTGCTGAAGCGCTGTCGTTGGCTGACGAGTTGGAGTCAAGGGTGTCGGCGTCAGTGGGTCAAGGCTGCGGTGCAGGATGAGGGTGGTGCTTTGTGTGACTTACGAGCGGTGACTTCGAACCACGGTGCAAGCAGCGGCGTTGATTTTGGTGTGGGGAGGCGGCGTCGGGGGCCAAGGCATCTTCGTGTAGCAAGACGGTGCAGAGTGCGGTGCCCACAGGTCGCGGTGCGAGTAGCGGCTCGGTGGCGGCAGCAACAGGCGCGCCGGTGAGACCAAGGTCGCGGTGCGGGGTTGCAGCCGTGCTCTCTGCGGTGCCAAGGCTTCGGCGTTACAAGAGGCGGTGCGGAGTGCGGTGCCCACAGGTCACGGTGCAAGCAGCGGCTCGATGGCAGCGTTGACAGGCAACGCTGGTGATACCAAGTTGCAGTGTGGCGTTGCGGTCTGCGGTGCCAAGGCTTCGGCGTGATGCGAGACGGTGCAGAGTGCGTTGCCCACAGGTCGTGGTGCAAGCAGCGGCTCGGTGGCGGCGTTGACAGGCGTCGTCGGTGAGACCAAGGTTGCGGTGCAGTGGTGCCCTCTGCGTTGCCTTCAGGACATGGAGTAGACAGCTGCTTCGTAGATTTAGTTGAGTTGCTTTTCCTCTGATACAGCACAAAACACACAGTCCCCAGTGCTGCGGGCAGAAGAGCTTGAAGTCTTTGCTGTTCCTGAGACTTTGTGAACAGGGGGCAAGCTCTACTTCAAGCCCTTGGAGAGACTCACAAAATAGGTTGCAGAAAGTCCAGTCCAGGCCTTTCACTTCCCAAGACAGAAGCATCCACTGCAGGTCAGCCCAGTAAAGCACACAGAAAAGTGGTAGTTACTCCTCACAGCTTCTCCAGCTCTTCTTCTTGGCAGTCTTCTTGATCCAGATGAGTTCTAAAGTTCAGGGGTCTGGGCCCCAGATTTTTGTATCCAAAAATCCTTTGATCTACTAGGCAGAGGGTGTCTGTGCGCAGCTAGAACCAGTTCTGCCTTCTCTGGTGTGAATTCCTGGCAGGAGGTGGAGGCAGCATTGCCAGAGGCAGACCAGGACCTTTGAGGTGCAAGGAAATCTCCTCCCCTTTCCCCCATTGCAGCCCAGTTCTATTCAGCCCTTTCCTGAGCCTATCTAGGCTATCTGGAGTACTCTGGCGCGCCAGCCTTCTGTCATCCGAAACCCAGACAAGCAATCCACATTCCAGCAGAGGCACACGGGATGACTGAGCAAGAAAATACTCACTTTCTAAAAGTGGTATTTTCAAACACAGAATGTAAAAATCACCTTTACTAAAAGATGTATTTTAACATTCTGAGTTCAGGCATACTTAACTTGAACTTCCACCTTGTTCCCTGGGTCAGTTTAGGATTTTAAAATGTTATAATCAAACGGCCCATTCTGGCCTATGAGAACAGATAGCCTTGCAATAGTGAAAAACAAATGTGGCTGTTATTCACTATCAGGACATGCCACACACACTGGGGCATGTCCTGCCTTTCACATACACTGCACCCTGCCCACATGGGTACCTGAGGCCTACTTTAGGGGTGCCTGACATGTAAGAGAAGGGAAGGTTAGGGACTGGCAAGTATGTGCACTGGCCAAGTCGACATGGCAGTTAGAAACGGCGCACAGACTCTGCAATGATAGGTCTGAGGTACCTTTTCAGGGCGACTCACGTGGGTGGCACAATCAGTGCTGCAGGCCCACGAGTAGCATTTGATTCACAGGCCCTGGCACACTCAGTTCACTTTACTAGGGACTAACAAATAAATCAAATATCCAGTCATGAAAACACCAATCCATAACACAATTGACACAGAGAGCGCCTGCACTTTACCACTGATCAGCAGTGCAAAAGTGCGCAGAAACGTTACGCCAGCAAAAACAGAGTCAAAACCGGGCGGTCAGAAAGCAAGAACTCAGGAGAAACACGCCAAAAGATGCCAAGTCTAATAGTGGGCATGACTCATTGGCTGGCCAAGCAGACATTCACACTTAGTGTGCATAGTCCACTCCTCCTCCCTGACCCACCATAACCCAGCCCCACAGCAAAGAAAAATAAAATGATAAAAACGTTCAGTTATTAACATTTTATTTTTCCCTTTTTCACTGCTCTAAAAGCAGTGCGGCGACACTCCTTCACCTTAGCAGAGGAACCGCCACTGGCCTAAACCCACACAAAACAGTTTTGTAGCTTTTATAACAGGCATAACTCCATTTAACATCACTAAAACTTCTTGGTGGTAAATGGATGACTGTTCAGCATAATTATACAAATTAAATGGAAAAAATACATACTTCTCAACGTGTCCTCTTTTGGTGGGTATCACAAGCTTTTCAATTATATTTGCTAAAAACCAACTTTCCTCAATAGACATCAATAAGACTTTGCAAACTTGCATCATCCCACAAAAATGTTTTTCTGTCACTTTAGTAGGATCACAGTCAGAGCTCCAAGTAGACGGTATCTGTGGGAAATGACATACACACACTTTTTTAATATCACAAAAACAGTTCCCGAACTTTTTGTTAATAAATAACCGCCATGGAATGTTAATCAAGACAGTTGAAATGCCTCTGCGAAAGGGAAGGAATCCAGTGTGTAAAGGGCCGTGCGTGGCCCTTTATAGGCTCGAGTAGGCCTCCCTCAGCACACTCACTGACAGGACATACGGACAATAGGCACTCTGTGTCACCAAAGAACCACAATCAATTGGATGTTAATTTGTACCCGGGAAAAGAGCCACAGGGTACTCCAACCTTTAATTGTGAAAAACAAAAAAGATGACAAACAAAACATTAACATAACAACACCCATGGCAGACACCAGATATGAGTCTCTTCTCATTTCTTCATGGTGCTGCATGCATAGTCTCTAAGTCGTTGACTTGGAGCAGGATTGGGACGAAGGTGATACCTTTCACTGCCACGTTCACTGCCCTGACTGGGTGAGTCATTCTCCGAATCACCTTCACGCCCGAGTTGTGAGGGTCCCGGGCTAGAAAATCCACCAGGGCTTGCATCAAGGTCTCTTCCGGAGACTGGGTCTCTGGACATTCGAACTCACCAGCATCCATCTGCTGGCAAGCTCGTGCTGGGTACTGGCTAGGCCTCTGATCAGTTGGCAGGGATCTGACCTTCTTGAACCATGATACATTCCTTGACACAGTCACTTCCCCTCTCTTTAATTTCACCATGGTTCCTTGTACCTCCATCACCTTCCACAACTCCCTTTCAAATGGGGTCCTGTACTTCTACATAGGATGGCGATCATGCATGATGACCATGTCGCCTACCTGTGTTTCTGGGTCCTCAGTTCCACAGTCATTACTTGCCCTGTCGTTGGCGGTTTTCCATTTACGCTGGGTGGCATGCATGTTGATGACTGCCAGCGTCCACTTAGGGCTCGCAGGAAGAACATCTCTGGTATTCTACTTCATGATCAGATCAGAGCTTGGGGCACACCCGGTCATGCTGTGGGAGGGTCTGTGAGGATGCCCAATAAGGTGGTATTGGAGGAACTCAAGGTCATCGTCCTGATCCACTCCAGTCTGAAGCACTTGATTCAAGTCCTCATGGAGCACTTCACTTCGCCATTGGCCTGTGGCCACTGCAGAGTTATCTTGAAATGTTTTACACGGAGTCTGTGAAAGCAGTCCTGAAACTCCTGACCCTCGAAGGTAGGACCACTGTCTGTTTTTATCTAATCTGGGAGGCCAAATGTCACAAAAATATTTTCTAGTGCTTGTCTGATGTTTGCAAACGCTGTGGACTTGACTACCTCCACAGCAAGATATTTTGAGTGACTGTCTATGGCGTTTACCGTCAGTCTTTCATTCGGGAAAATCCCAAATTCCATGCTGACAGATGACCATGGGTGCACTGATGCCTCTTCCGTGATCACTAGGTCTACTGGGAATCCCCTCCGATAATGGCGGAGGAGTAACAGTTTCTTACTCATTCATCAACTAATTGGTCCATGCCACAGAACCATACATTACTCCTGGGACAGGTCTTGGTTTTGCCTATCCCTTGATGGCCCTGGGGTGCAAGGTCCACTCTTCTGTCTCATAACTTCTGGGGGACCAATATATGTTGACCTCTCAGCAATAGTCCTTCGGTGCTCACACATAGCTCGTCGTGCACGCTCCACATCTGTGCTGGGGCCGACTGTTCTTCAGTGGTCCTCGTCCTAGAGCCTTCCAGAAAGTTCTTTCATTGTCAATTCTTGAGTGCTTCCTTTGGCCTCTGTATGCAACCATCTTCAGCCGTTGCTTCCAGGATCTCAGTTAAAGAGAGAGCGCAGGGTCACGCCTCAGTCACAATCATCTTGGTGAAGGTCTCCACCTCTTCACTGTCTGTTTCAGACTTAGCAATGTCCGATCCCTGTGGGTACTGGGACAGGTATTTAGCTGGGTTTTTCTTACCCGGTTTGTATACTACCTCAAATGAGTACTGCTGTAGTTGTACTCCCCACTGATCAATACATAGGGATTCAATCCTGGCAGTGCCATCAATAAGGGGAACTAACGGTTTGAACACTGTAACAACCACACATTTTTGTCTGCACATGTACAGGTGGAAATATCTGCACGCCCACCTGATGGCCAGAGCCTCCCGTTCTACTGGGCATATTACATCTCCACTTCTGTGAGTGCCCGACTGCCATAGGCAATAGCCACCCATTGTACTGCGCCCCTTTTCTTGTAGAAGGACAGCTCCAAGACCCACTGGGCTAACATCTACGACCAGTTACGTCTTCTTCTGCAGGCTGAAATAGGCCATAGTAGTATCATGTGGAAGTGCCTCCTTGACTGCTTTGAAGGCCTGTGCTGCTTTCACTGTCCATTTACATTGGCGATCATGCTTGGTCAGAGCCCTTAGTAGTTCAGACAAAGTTGATAACTTTGGGATGAATCGTCCACAGTAATTTGCCATCCCCAGACAAGTGCGGACTTCCGAGACAATTCTAGGTGTGGTTGCAGACCTCATTGCTTCCACTTTTTTGGGATCCCCCGAAGACCTTCGCTAGAGAAGGGGTATCCGTAGAATTTTATGGAGTTGGTATAGAACTTGCACTTCCGGCGGTGCAGCATCAAACCACTCACTGCCAGGCGTTGGAAGGCGGCCCTCAGTCTTACATGGTGCTCTTCCAGAGTCCTCGAAAATATAAGAATGTCATCACTGATGTTAATCACACAAACTAGGCATGAGAGGGTTTCCCTGATTGCCTCCTGGAAGACTTCTTCACTGAAGGAGATGCCAAAGCGAAAGCGTTGATATCACTGTAACCCTACGTGAGTTGAAAATGTCATGATGTGGCGACTCTATTTATCAAGGAGTACCTGTTGATATCCTACATTCAGAACTATTTTTGAGAACCATTGGGCTCCATATGAGTCAGATGTGATTTAATCCATTGTGGGTGTAATATGACTTTCACGCCAAATTGCTTTATTGGGTATTTTCATGTCCACACATAGTCTTATAGCCCCAGGTTGTTTTGGATTAGGGGCAATCATAAGCACACTTTTCAATCACTCCCAATTGAGTTTCATTTCTACGAGTTGACATAGGTGGAACGGCACCCTTCTGTGTTGCAGTGCCACGGGGCGAGCTGCCTTGCGTATTTTGACTTTACAACTTTTAAACATCAGAGGCCCTTGGACAGTTCAGGGAAATCCTCCAAGATGCTGTTGGCATGTGACTGATGCACCTGGTGAGCATAAAATACCAGGCCCAAAACTCTTCGGCCATGAGGCACCCATTCCGGTCTCTCCTTTTGTCACTTAAAATTTAGTTAGAGCCACCATGTTTCACTTTCCACAAGTACTTCGATCACTCCTCTTAGAGGGAGGGGGTCATTCCCACCATATGTGTAGACCTGCGCCTTGGTAGGCGCCAACGTGGGGCAGGGAAATAGCTTGCGAAATTGGACATCATCCATTACGTTTAAAGATGCCCCTGTATCAGTCAAGGCGGGGATCTGGGTACCGTGGCACATGAAAGGGGGTCGTTTCCGCTGGATGTCTCGTCCAGCAAACTATATTGTGAAGATTTCTTCATCATCATCCTATCCTGCCTCACTAGATGCCTTCGCGTAGCACTCCAAATGAACCTCATCATCATGGACCACAGACACGCACCTGAGAATGGGCCTGCCGTGCCCATCGGTCTTGGATCAGAACACTCGACTGGAACTGCGGCATGCTCTGGCAAAATGGCTCAGCTTGCCACACTTGAGATAGGGTTTCTTGCGTGCAGGGCACGTACTGGGTACCCAATGGACAGACCCACAGTTTCACACACCTTTTCTCCTGACTTCTGGTTCCTGCTCTGCCTCGCCTGTGTCCGTTTGCACTGAATAGCCTCAACTTTTTCCTCTTTTGGCAACACCATTTTTGGATTCTGTGTCTTCCATGTCTTCCCGCATGACTGTCCGTTAGCTCATGGGATCTGGACAGAATTAGTATCTCATCAAGTGAGATTCCGGGTAGTCTTAGAATCAGCTTTCTGAAGCTTTATTATCTGCTCCCCTGAATGATCTGGGCACGGATCTCATTTGCACGGTCAATGGTGGTGCAGGTACTGGCAAGCTGGCGAAGGCGTGCATACAAGACCCACAGATTCGCCCTCATTCTGCTAGGCCTGCCTTAGCTTAAACCTCTCATAGTATGGGTTCAGCTGAGGGGCGAAGTAGCAGTTGAGGGCAGCAACAGCCGCGTCAGAATCCATGGGGTCACCAGTGATGGGGAGGTCTTGCTATCTCATTGAGCACTTGACTGCCCCTTCCATTTATTGGGTGGCGCAGAAATAATTATCCAGATGCCCTATCCACTGTCACCACCAGGGCCGGACTGGCCGTAGCGGGCTCCGGGTGTTTCCCTAGTGGGCCTCCAGGGTGGGGGCCGGTGTGGGCCCCTGGGGGGCTGTTTCTGTTACCTGGGGGCAATATTGGTTCCCTGTAACAAAATTGTCCGAACCCGGCCCTAGCAAACAGCTCGGCCACACTCCCCCTAGCCCCCAGGGCGGCCGGCCGATCATTTTGCCAGGGCAGGTTTTGTTGTCCAGTCCGGCCCTAGTCACCACTGAGGTGCAGCTGTTGCCGGGACAGCTAGCTGGCTAAAAGGTGGGAGAACTGCTACAGGCGCATGCGCACATTTGTCAGGTGGTGCATCTTGTAGGTGCAACAAACCTGCGCCATCACTTGATGATGTGAACATATTGACCTAAACTCAATGATAAATGTTCCTTCACAATGCGATTGGTTGATTTGCGGGCACACCACCAGTGCTAGAGGGTGAGGTCTTTGTCTGGTCTTTTGTTGTCTCCCCAGCACACCCGGCCTTGCCTTTGGCCACACAGGTGCCCTGCCCTTCTCAGGATACCCCCTGCAGCATTAGCAAGTACCTGGCCGACATCACTGATAACCCTACGTGGAACTCTGTCTGTCTCCGCCAGCTCGTTCACACACATGGCGGTCAGGATAGACAAAGCCCACAGGAGCACATTGCTGGAGGTAGCCAGTCTCAGCTACTTCTTCTGTGCCACCTCTGGGACAACCCAGCTCACAGTTGCGCACCCCAATCGGCATCCCAGACGTCACACTCTCCAACACAGCAGCCTCTTGAAGTCCGGAATGTCCAATGTGGCCTGGGCCCTTGAGTAGCGAGCAGGCACAGCAAGCCCTGCTGCAGTTGATCAGCACGTGGGGTCAAGGCTTCACACATGACATCTTTCAGCAGCGCGGTCGAGTGTGTGTATACAGCACTCTCACTCCGGCCAGCACAACAGAGCTGGCGGATCTCTTGGATGGCTGGGGGGATTAGCGAGTCCACTTCCCAGCTCACCTCCACAGCCTAGGGTGCCGCTCCCTGTTGCATCAGGTCACAGTGATAAAACGATTACAGCGCGCTGCACCAAACTCTGTACAGCACAGACTAGAGGTAGGCACTTTCGCACGCAGTGAGAACTCCAGCCTCGTCGCCAATGTAAAGGGCTGTGCGTGACCCTCTATAGGCCTGAGAAGGCCTCACTCAGCACACTCAATGACTGGACATATGGACACTAGGCTCTCTGTGTCGCCGAAGAACCAACAATTTTCGTCTGTTTATTTATACCAGGGGGACGATCCCAGCCCTCTGGGTGAGTGAGGGATACAATGTATAGTAGAGGCTGGATGGCACTCTACACCCTGTGAGTGGCTACAAGAGTGGAAGCGAGAGCAAAAGAAGAAACAAGCATATTCAATGGGATGTCTCCTACCTGAAAGAAACGTAAATGTGTGCAATTAGTTAATCAGCAAATGTAAACGCTGCTTAGGAGCTACTATACAGCACAGTGAGAAAGTGGTCCCAGTGCGCCAGTTCCTAGGAACACTCACGATTTAAAACAAATTAAACAAAATAATACTAATACAGTAAAGGATTACTCGTTCAATGTTATTTAATCACATTAAAGCAAGCCTGCTATGTGCCCCCAGGCAAGTCTGCTGCATCCAGGGAATGCCCTGCAGCCCCTGAGGGTGCCTGGAAAGAAGGGGGGCCATCTCTGCTCACCCTGTTGGAGCCCACGCATGTGTGTGCCCCCAGCACCCTGGAATAGGAGGAAGCTACAGTGTGAGAAAGTGGATCTATATATACTGGACCAGAATGAGGTACAGTGTGCATAGGGTCCACAAACCCCAGAGGTATAACAGAGGTTAAAGTCAGGACTGACCTTACTCTCAAAACTGGTAGCTTGGTCGAGCAGTAAGGCAGTACCAGAGGACAGTGTAAAGCATGTGTTGTACACACTCAGTCAGCAAAAGGTTTCACACACTCACGGACTGAACTCCAGGCCAATTGCTTTTATATCAACAGATATAGTTGTTTTATTGTTAGAACCAACAGGTATAAAAATATACTTTTCTCGATATGAGTACTCTCATGTAATTACTTTGCAAAGAGGCAGTACATTTTGTGAACACAATAGATACAGGGGTTGCAGTAGGCAACACAATTCTAGACACACTATAGCATTGATCTCAATGGGTTTTCATCATTTATGTACAGTTGATTACTTTGTAGATTACTTTGGTAGTTCCAGGACTGGATCCTAGGTTCAGTCCTGGGGTCTCTAAGCTGAAACCAATTTAGTAAAATCGTTTTAGTTATGGTAGTGCTTTTTCAGGAATATAAAGCTGTTTTAAAAGTTCACACTTAGAAACTTTTCAATGAAAAACTGGCAATGTTATCCAACGGGAGATAATTCAGGTTGCAGGTAAAGTATGATTTTGTTACTTTTGTAATCCAGTACTGGGCTCCTGGGTCCAGCACTGGGGTCTCAACTTAAAACAGGTGAGTAATTGCGTTTCAGTATTGCGTATGATTTTTACAGAATACTTCAAGTTTTCAAAAGTAGACACTTTGAAATGTTGTCATATAGCTACTGTATATCTTTATAATGTGTTAAGTTAGCATAGGCTCATTAAATGTTTAAACGCCATTTTTCCTTTTGCTGCTTCTGCACACGACACTTAATTGTTAATTTAGCTTTCAACCTAGTAGTTCGTTGTGGTTTACATGAGAATAATATGTTATTACTCTGATATCAGCTTTGCTTAATAAACTATGTCTGTACAGAGAGTGCTGAAGCTTCAGGAACAACACGATACAGAATTGTTATGAGGTCTGATCTTCGCGCCTTCATAGACATAACATAAGTGCAGCTTCTGCCAACTTTGGCCTTGAGGCGGGTTTTATATTGCTTTGCTTGAGGCACACAAACACACTTGATGCTGTTCGCATGCAGAGAGAGCTGGTGTATGCTGATGTGATCTCTTCAATCTAGGATCCTGAGGTATGGGCCCGCCCTAATTCAACCCAAAGAGACCTTCTTAGCTATTAATATAATATGCGAGTTAGGGAGGGTGAGAAATAAGTGTTGTTAACCCTTATTCATTTACAGCATGTTAACATGCTGTCACCGTTCGCTTTCTATGGACTAGTAACTATGCTGGTAACTTTGCTTCTGATAATATGTTTACTTGTATTATCTAAGATACTGCACCTGAGAAGACGGCATTAGCAAATAAACATTTCAAATGCTCACGTGTTCTTCTTTACTCCATGTTCTGGTTTGAAATGATTGTATAACGAAAGAGTGCTCATGTGTTCCACGTAACCTGAGGTTTGTAAGTTCATGTTCTGGTTTGTCTAAACATTGGGAGTTGGTTATGACCAATGAGACACTGTAGCTAGCTCGGTAAGGGGTTTGTTGGGTACTAAGGTGAGTTTTGGGTCACCCTAATTCGCTGAGGTTCCAATCCTCTGTGCACAGTTCTGTGGGAGAACAGAAACCCTGCAACATGGCCCCTGCTACCTTATGTAGCTAAATTAGCAGAGAAAATAGTCAATGTCCAACTCATGGCCCATCTTGAAGCCCAAAATGCCTTTCACCCATCACAGTCAGGCTTCAGGTCAAGCTTCTCCACAGAAACAGCTCTCCTGAGAGCTACTGAAACCCTGCGGGAAGGAGCCGATGAGGGCAAGACCATGGCCCTTATCATGCTTGACCTCAGCGCCGCGTTTGACACTGTAGCACATTCCATCTTGCTACAGTGTCTAAACCGGGCGGGGGTCACCAAAGAGGCTCTGGGATGGCTGAAAGCCTTCCTTACCAACAGAAGCTTCCAGGTCCAAAGAGGGACCTTCCTCTCAGACAGCATGATACTGGGACAGGGGGTACCTCAGGGCTCTGCCCTGAGTCCCACCCTGTTCAACCTGTACATGGCTCCACTGGCAGAGGTTGTTCAATCGTTCAGCGTAGAGCTTGTCTCTTACGCCGACGATACTCAACTTCTGATTTCTCTATCTCAAGCTCCCTCCTCTGAGGCCGATAACTTTAAATCCTGCATGAGCAAGCTTGCAGCTTGGATGAACGAAAATTGCCTCAAGTTAAATGGCACAAAAACTGAGGTACTCATAATAGGAGGAAAAGACACAATGTGGACAAAAGACTGGTGGCCTACCTGTCTAGGACCTCTACCAACACCTAGTCAGGAGGCCAAGAACTTGGGTGTCTGGATAGACAACAAGCTTTCTTATGACAGCCATGTCAAAAAAACAGTAGGTAAGTGCTTTGGAGTCATGAAAACTCTTAATCGCACCCTGGACCTGCTCCCCCTGAACTCCAGGCGCACCATGACTCAGGCACTGATTACCTCCCGAATAGATTATGGCAATTTGTTGTTGCTGGGCACATCTGACAAAAACGTCAGAAAACTACAAGTTCTGCAAAATTCAGCCGCACGCCTAGTGCTAAGACTTCCTCGTAGAGCTCCCCCCAAACCCTCCCTGGCTTCCCTCCACTGGTTGCCTATCGGTAAGAGGATATTATTCAAAGCACTCCTATGGTGCCATAGGATAATCCATCAAAAAGCCCCCGCATATATGTCCGACCTACCTCTACCATATGAGCCTAATAGATCTCTCCGCTCCAAGGGAATGGGGTTGCTTAAAACATCGCTCCCTAAGAAAGCTAGGATGGGAGGTAAGTCCTTTCGCACCCTTGCTGCCAGAAAATGGAACACCCTCCCTACTTCCATCAGACTTGAAAAAAATGAGGCCTCTTTTAGGAAACTGTTGAAAACATATCTTTTCACCCTCTAACTGCCTGCATTTCTGGGTCTCGGCCTTCTAGACTCTCTCTCCACAGCGCGGGGACACGCCGGGAGGCGTCACCAGGCGCTTTAAAAGCCCCTTTAAATAAAATAAATAAAATGGCGCCCATACGTTGGTGGTCTTATATCATGACACTCGAGTAGTATATCATTCAAACCTTAACCCCTTCACTGTCGTTTCCGGAAAACAGTGGTGTCGGTGAAACCTACCTATTTTTTGAAATAGGTCTTTTCAAGCTTGAATCTTTCTAAACGGTTTCCTTGAATTACTACCCAGTTGTGCTACAAAGTTAACTTTGTTTTTCAGTAGTTCCGGTGAAATCATGGCTGTGGCTGTGGCCATTGCGCAGCATAGTCGCATTGCGGTGCGCACCCATCTACAGACATACTAGGTCCCGTTGGAGGGCATGGCTGTGGTTTTGGTGGTGTGTGCAGATCCGGCGTACCCGTTCGAACTGTTTTACTCATGGGTAACGTTTCCGGCAGTGGACGCAATTTCTGGCGTGTTCCACACCTACACACCCTCCCCTGTACCGGCTGAGTATACACCGTACAGGGCACTGGAAGTACCTATTGATCATTGGCAGCATCGCGTTTGGTTTGATGGCGCCCTCCCCCACTCTTTGTCCGCTGCGAGGTTAGGTCCTTTGTCCATTCCAGGCACAAATTGGCCTGCTTTGGGTGGATTTACCCCGCACCCGAATCACGGCGCTTGTCCCCTTGCTGATATTCGCAGACTTCATGTTGTCTCGATTGCCGTGATTCGTGCATTAGTGCAATACATTGGTCGTCATCTCCCGGGAGGTCCCCCGGGGGTACTGGCCGTTCAAACGGAACATGGCGGCTTGAGACTTAATCCAGTTGTGGTCAATTCGGTTTTTGGTAAGCGTCCCGATGATAGCGATAACTTCCCTTTCTGGCTTGCCGAGAAGTTTGACCAACTGGAGGCTGTGTTTCCGAATTCAACTCCTGCTGATAAACATAGAATGTTGACGATAACTTTACCGAAGGATTTAACTCCTGTGCTCATTGACTGTGAAAGCTGGGGAAAAACTTTTGCGGCCGTTTATACGTGGTGTTTCGGCACCCCGTCTATGACCGCACAGCCTGCGATCGTTAAGCGTGTTCAGGATGATCACGGACCGGAGGCAGCGGTTGAATTGGGTATGCGCCTGTGTGGTTCTTTTGAGATAGTAAGCGATCTCATACTCTCCAATATTAAAGGAGATGCGGTGAACTTTCAGGTGTCGAATGCTTTGGCTGCTCTGCCCGATGCCGATAAACCCCGACAGTTAGCGAAGATAGTTGTGGCAGCATATAAAACGATTGGCCGCACAAGTAGGGGTCTGAAATATTTTGCAGTCAAGGAGAAAAAACAACCACAAGGACAATCTGCTGTGTCAGATGTCCAGCCCAAGTCCAAGAAACAAAATTGGCCTCAAAAACAGAAACAGCGGACTCAGGATTCTTATACTGCACAACAAGTTCCTGCGCCGACAGAGAAAGTTTATGATTTGCGCGATCGCGCGATGATTAAATCACCTGATCGATTTCAGGTTTCTGATCAACGCTCTCCTCGTTCCTTTCAGGACTCATCGGCCCCGAAGACCGGTGGTGGAGGAAGCAGTAGGGGACGTGGTGGCCAACAAGGACGTGGCCAGCCCCGCCAGACTGACGGCGCAGCGAAGCAGGAGGATTCTACGCCAAAGAGACCGCAGTTTGCGAAAAAGAAAGTCGCAGCCTTAACAGCGCATCGATATGCCACAGATAGTGAGAACGCGGCTTCGGAATCTGACGTGGGCTCTGACCTTGCTGGACAGCGCGGCGGAGATTACCATTGTGAGGGAGGCGCTGCGTCCACTACTGAGGGTGACAGCGCATGATGTCTACGTTGTGATAGAACAGCCGATACTAGACTTGCTCCCCCTGAAAGACTTTATGAAATTGTCCTGTTAATTGAAGGTGACATACAGCGTACCTTCAAAGGGGTATTTTGGGAAAGTCTGTCTTCTACGTATGATATTTTGCTTTCGTAGGCTGACTGGCCCCCACCTTTTGTGCACGCGGCGCCGCACGGGGAGGAGGTAATCCTCCCCAGTTTCGCAAACACTGTCTCGAAAGAGCATGCGCAGCATTTTGCAGAAGAGTGGGCTCGGGCTCTCGCACCGGCTCTGTACTGTTACCAATGTGGTTGGGATAAATTGTCTCCTTGCCACGAAATTCCATTGCGGTCTCAGCCGCAGCCTCAACCTCAATATCCCATACGGCGTGAAGCAAAAGCTTCCGTCGCGGACATCCTTGAACAATTGGAATATCAGGGAGTTATTGAAACATGTGTGTCACCGATGAATAATCCTCTTTTTACTGTGACCAAGCCTGATGGATCGTATCGTTTGGTATTGGATTACCGGCATTTAAACTCGCATTGCCGTAACTGTGCAGTACAGAATACTCACGGCTCTGCCCTAGTGGATAGTCTAGTGCGTAAGCGTTTTAAAACAACGCTTGACATTTCCAACGGTTTCTATGCCCATAGATTGGATGGCTTAAGCTCCCAATGGACCAGTTTTACGTGCGCTGGGGTCCAAAAACAATTCCGGCGTCTCCCAATGGGCTATAAGAATAGTCCTGGAATATTTACCGCACGTAAAGTCTCTCTTTTGGAGAGAATCGACATAGATGCTTGCTCGTATGTGGATGACATCTATCTCACAGACGACGAAATTTGGATGCATCTGTGTCGGGTGAATTCGATTATTTGTAACTTTGCAGACATGGGTTACAAATTTAACTTTGCAAAATCGCACATTGCTGAGTACACAGTGTTGTTCCTGGGCTATGAGCTCAACAATGAAGGTAGAGGTTTAGCTCCTCACTTCTTGGAGAAATGCGCGCAGTTGCGCGCTCCTACAACACTGAAAAAATTGCAGTCTTTACTGGGCTTTTTAAATTTCGGGAGGACATACATTCCGGAATATGCCCAGCGAATCAAGCCTTTGTATGCTTTGATTCAACCAACATTTTCAAAATCATGCTGGCTGCCTGAGCATTCGGTCATCTTGCAATCCTTGCAGGCTGATCTGCTCGCTTCTAAATACTTACTGACACGTGATAACCACACCAACCTGGTGATAAGAATAATTCCTGGGACAGTGGGTTTCACGTACCTCACTTTTAATGAAGGAGACACAGTACCTATTGCTTACAAGTCACACTTGTACACTTCGGCTGAAATGCGGTTTCCCACTGTGGAAAAGGTTTTGACAGCTGTGCAGATGGCGATTCTTAAGGAACGAGCTCTGTCACAGGGGAAACGCATGTTGGTTGTAACACCCTGCCTCATTTGGAGGCAGTCACAAAAGCCAGTGTACCAAATTCAAAAGCTTTGCACCCTCGGTGGATTCAATGGGCTGCGTCCTTGACGTCCATGGATGTCACGTTTATTTTTGACGCCTCATTACGGTCGCAAGAGTACTTGCAGTATGAGTTCGTTCATCCCGCTCCTCTGGCTATGCGACCTTTGGAGGACTTCCATTGCATCATTTACACTGATGGCTCGGCGCAGGTTGCGCATGGCTCTAAACATGCCTACGTTTCCGCATGCGCCATTGTGGTCGGTGCTATGTTGAACGATGAGTTCATTTCCAGGGAAGTGCACACGTTGCCACTGGGCGATTGCACCGCACAATTAGCAGAGCTTCGTGCTCTCTTACTAGCGTTGGAGAACGCTGATCCTAGTGTTACTACTCTTATTGTAAGTGATTCTTTCTACTGTGTCCAGTCTTACAATGAAAACTTGTTCTTTTGGATTCAGAATGACTTTCGTGATTCCAAGGGTAGCACAATAAAACACAAGATGATCTGGGTTCGAGTGACAGAACTTAAGGCTAAGTTGCCGCTCGTTTATGTGATTCATACTCTCGGCAACCAGCGTGTTGGAGTCCACGCTGTCGGTAACTCGCTTGCTGATGAGGCAGCGAAATCAGCAGTGTCTACATACTTAGTTGCAGCAGTTACTAGGTCCAGAACTAAGATTGATAGTGACATCTTGGCGGCTGTTGCTGCCACTGAGAAGGGAGGTAAACATCCTACGGGATTCCCTTCGAAGTACACATACCACTTAAGTCCCGAAAAGGTTCCTTTTGTGAAAACTCCTGATGTTGGAGAACGTTTGATTCCCAACTCGGGACTTGATTACCAACTTGATTACAGCGGCACATGAAGGTGTTGCGTCTGCGCATGCGGGCGTCTCGGCCACTGTAACTCAATTACAACAACGCTTCTGGTGGCGGGGACTGTACAAACAGACGCATGATTATGTCCTTCTTTGTGACATTTGCCAGCAGATTAAACCTTCAACTGCCACGCGTCCGCCACAGACACAGTTGTACATTTCTAATAAACCACTAGGTTGTGTTTATTTAGATCACTGCGGTCCTTTTTCATCTGATACTGCGTATAAGTACATCTTAGTAGCAGTTGACTCATGCACACGCTTTGTGTGGGTATGGCCCCATCGCAGCGCTGATTCACGGACTGTCATTAGAGATTTGCGTGTCTTTATAGGGATTTTTGCCTGTGGTACCTTCCATTCGGATCAGGGTCCGGCTTTCGCCTCTAAGGCGTATAAGGATGCCATGACTTCGTTGGGGGTCCAAGTCAAGTTTTCGTCTCCCTACAGACCTGAGGGTAACAGTGTAGTGGAGCGAATGAACTGTGATTTAAAGCAATCTTTGACAGCTCGAGTTATAGGCACTGGCAGAAACTGGCTGACCCACCTCAATGGCGTGCAGCGTGCGCTTAATAATCTCCCTAGAAGGTCTCTGGGTGGGCGGACCCCATACGAAATGCTCTTTGGCATCAAGATGTACGTCCCTGACCTTGACGGTCTAGACTGTGTGGTTCGCGCCACTTCCTTTGACGCAGATGAACATTGCAATGTTTTACAGAATCTACAAAAGACCAGAGACAGTCTTGCAAAGGAACATTTGCCCTCCACGTCGGATGTTGCGTTGCAGATCCAGGTGGTCGGCTGGCTACCCCAAGTTGGAGAACTGGTTCGAGAGAAGATCGACAACAAGAAAGAATTTGGTCCTTCCTATCGAGCTCCGGTTCCAGTCCTTGGAGTGAAGGGCACAAGAACAGTCATTTTACCACCACTTCCTGGTCGTAAGGAAAACAGGTTTATTTCAATTGACAATGTCAAGATACACAGAATGTCCGATTCTTCTTAGCATGACACCGGCTGTTTCCTGTCCTTCCATTGTGAGAAATTCAGTTTTTCCCACTGCTTCTAATCATGAAACTGAAGTGGCCATCGAATTACCTGCAATTTCCAGTCCTTTATTGAGTACTTTGCCCGGTACAAACCATGATGAAATAGACTATACTTACCCCACTGACTTGTCCATGCCTGACCTACAAGCACGTTTGGCCACAGAATCCAGATTCTCATTTGACTCTGTTTCCAATGCCTCGAAGAAACCTTCACGTTTTGCAGTTTATGCTAGCTTATTTTAAAAACATTTTTAATTCCCCCTTGGACATATATTTGGCTGGTGCTTTTTTCGATATATCTTTTTATGTCAATTGGTTTTGTATTTTATTTTTTCCGATTGGTGAATGGACACTATGTCGAGGAAAGAACATGCATTCGCCATCTCAATGGAACTTTGGCCCCCCTTTCCTCATCGCATTCTGCACATAGACTGAGAAGAGACTTGACATTTGTTAACATCACTGCTTGGCCTGTCCTTGATGGGATAGTGTGGGATGCCGTTTGATTTCAAATTCATGGCCCTACGGAGGTTGTTAATGTCCCTAATGTGCTTAGAGTTAATATGGGGGATGTGGTGAAACAAAACATACGTTCTGATGATTGGGATGTTCAGGCCGTAGAGTCTTTGTTTTCCGATTTGAAATACTATGCTGCCTTTGATGCTGAAGATTTATATTTAGAATCTGCTAATTATGGGGATTTGTTTTGCTTTCAACATTTTGGCAATCACTTCTTACATAAAACAACATCCAGAAGGAATACTGTGAATTATACACAATGGGAGCATTGTCCGGCTCCTATACAAGGCAGTTCAAGTACTTTTTTGAAAAAGTACACATATTTTACTGACTTCAATCAGTCTAATCCCGAGTCCTTTTATTTCAAAATGACACAGAAGCCTATGTCCAAGGTTAGACTTACCGATACCAAACTATTGTATTCGAAGTCCTTTCTTGATCAGCTAGCTGTTGGCGGTTATGAATTATGGAAGGAAACAATTGACCTAAAATCAGTTTGGGGTTCTAAAAACTGGCAGGTACAAGGCGCTGAGGCTTCGCACCGTGCATGTCTCATCCCGAATCACATTTTGTTTTTGAATTCTACTATTTCACAAACGACATGCTTTGGATTGGCTACTGCTAAAAAACTAAATTTTCCTTCTATCCCCGAGTTAGAGGAATATTCCGGCTGGAGTAATTATACTCAATTTTCGATTAGGGACTTACAGACCCTATTGCTGAATTCTTCCTTTAATATATCCAGTATAGACCCTAAAGGTTGGCTGGTGTGGCACAAGAGTGCTGATTCTTGCCAGCGCCGTTTTCTGGGTTTGTCTGACGGCTTTGCTCAGGTTAAACCAGATTCACGTTTTGAAACTGAGCATTCTGTCACAACTTACTCTGTGGGTAAATTGTGTCAAGCCTGGCTGAAACATTCTAAATTAACTGCAGTTAAATTACATCTTGCAAAACTAAATGATGATGTAGATTTAAATGATTTCATAAAAGGCCCGGCTAGTGGTAGGTCAAAAAGATGGATATATGCTGCCTACAATGAAATCTGGAAAACATCACAGATTGAGGCAGCAACACGCCTTAGGGCTATAGATCAAGCAAATCTAGAGAAAGTGCTTGCAATGGTAGACAATAGTATTAACATGCTTTCTTCCCGCATTTACACTTTAGATAATATTGTGTCTTCGGTAGTGGATATTGTGCATGATGAAGTATCTGTGTTGTACCATGGTCAGAATCAATTACGTTCTATCATGCAATTTGCATGGACCCTGCAAACGCTTAAATCTGGCAAGGTGCCATGGAGCTACATGAATGTTTCTTCTCTCTTTGCCCCCTTTAATTTGACTGACAAACAACGCTTGCTTTCTATGCGAGATGCTTCTTTTTCTATGTTACATATTGAGAAGTTGGAGTCCTTGCCTTTTTCGGTGGCAGAGGCCTCAGCTGCAACGTGGCTTATCCACGGTCTGATAACATTACCTTTTGCTTTGTACAAATTTACTAACTGTATGAAATATGTTGCCATAGGTCGCTATGTGCCTTTGGGTAGTGGTTTTCTCCATGAAGTATGGTCCCTTCCTTTCACTTATAGATGTTTGAAGGACGGCCAGGAAGTTTATCTAAATGGGGAGGAATGTACAGAAACTCCAGATCACTCGTTAATTTGTAGGCACATACAATTACACGGTTCTTGTAACCAGGACCGACCTAACTTGGCCTGTGTTTTAAAAGGCACTCCTGTACCAGCAATCACCCCGACTTTTACCTTATTGGGGAACGGCAGTTATTTACTTTTGAATAATGAAGATTGTTGCGGGTTAATTAAAGGTGTAGCTTATGTGGTAACAGTAACTGAACGTGTCGTTTGCTGCAGAAATGTCTTGTACCCACCCACACATGAAAATAGGGAGGTTTCCATTTGGCCACGCATCCCAACCTTGAAAGCACAGTTCAACGGCATGAGCAGACTAAGGGCCCTATTGTCCCAGAAAGAAGTGGCCTTGAGTTCGGCTCGGGAAACTTTCGTGCTTCACATAGCTAACACCCGGACTGAGGTTCAGGCCCTTTTAAATACTGATTTGCCGTTGCATTTTGGCGAAATGATACATTCTATCTTTAACGCGTCCTCGACATCTGGGCTAGCGCATTTTTTCAAAACAGTTAGGAGCGGCCTTGTGACTTCATTTGAAAAAATATTTGGAGTGATCCCTAGTTTCTTTCATTCCATTTTTTTGAGTCTGTTTGGTGGATTCCCGGTTTTACTGGCACTAGCGGCAGGCGTCCTAATTGTGCTTTGCTTCCTTAAATATGGATGCCCCACATGTGGAAGAAGCCGCCCAGCCCCTGCTGCCGCTGTTTCACAGCCGGATGCTTGAATATTTTGGCACACTGCCGCTTGCGATTTTGAGCACGGCATATGGATTATCGTTTCGATTTTCCTACTTCACCTGTGTCCAGCCTGTGTTTCACTGCCTGAGTTGTGATTTTGATTGGGCCATTGATTTGTGTCTCTGCGGACCGGTTTCTCCTGACGTCGATTTTAATCAGCTGATGAGTCCTATCACTACTCACGAGTTGGTTTGTTCTGACGAAAGGATTATGGCCTTAGCAGCGATGCATGGACTAACGGGTCCCTGGAACGTATTCGCAGCAGCGCAGGATTTCTTGGAACTGAGCTTTCTTGAGAACCCACCGAGTTGTCCTCTGATGGTAATAGAGGCTCCGATACTTGATGAACACGTATGTTCTTTTCCACTTTTGAATTGGATGGCTGAACTGTTTTCGGATGAAGACGGTGATTTCATGCTGTAGGCTGTTGCTGCATATTTTGCTTATACGGTCTTGTCCTAAAAACTTTTCCATGGTTTAAATCCGGCCATTTGACTTTCAGCTTACATATTTTGGCGATTTTTAGTAAATTGGTTAAAATCCCAGACCTATTGACTTGAGCAAATTGTTAATTTTTTTTACAGTATATTCATGGCTCGCGGTTCTTGAACTCTGCTTTCATGAAGTTGCCCTTATCTTATCTTATCCGTCCTCGGATCATGGGGGGGTGTCATATAGCTACTGTATATCTTTATAATGTGTTAAGTTAGCATAGGCTCATTAAATGTTTAAACGCCATTTTTCCTTTTGCTGCTTCTGCACACGACACTTAATTGTTGATTTAGCTTTCAACCTAGTAGTTCGTTGTGGTTTACATGAGAATAATATGTTATTACTCTGATATCAGCTTTGCTTAATAAACTATGTCTGTACAGAGAGTGCTGAAGCTTCAGGAACAACACGATACAGAATTGTTATGAGCTCTGATCTTCGCGCCTTCATAGACATAACATAAGTGCAGCTTCTGCCAACTTTGGCCTTGAGGCGGGTTTTATATTGCTTTGCTTGAGGCACACAAACACACTTGATGCTGTTCGCATGCAGAGAGAGCTGGTGTATGCTAATGTGATCTCTTCAATCTAGGATCCTGAGGTATGGGCCCGCCCTAATTCAACCCAAAGAGACCTTCTTAGCTATTAATATAATATGCGAGTTAGGGAGGGTGAGAAATAAGTGTTGTTAACCCTTATTCATTTACAGCATGTTAACATGCTGTCTCCGTTCGCTTTCTATGGACTAGTAACTATGCTGGTAACTTTGCTTCTGATAATATGTTTACTTGTATTATCTAAGATACTGCACCTGAGAAGACGGCATTAGCAAATAAACATTTCAAATGCTCACGTGTTCTTCTTTACTCCATGTTCTGGTTTGAAATGATTGTATAACGAAAGAGTGCTCATGTGTTCCACGTAACCTGAGGTTTGTAAGTTCATGTTCTGGTTTGTCTAAACATTGGGAGTTGGTTATGACCAATGAGACACTGTAGCTAGCTCGGTAAGGGGTTTGTTGGGTACTAAGGTGAGTTTTGGGTCACCCTAATTCGCTGAGGTTCCAATCCTCTGTGCACAGTTCTGTGGGAGAACAGAAACCCTGCACATGGCGCCCATACGTTGGTGGTCTTATATCATGACACTCGAGTAGTATATCATTCAAACCTTAACCCCTTCACTATCGTTTCCGGAAAACGGTGGTGTCGGTGAAACCTACCTATTTTTTTAAATAGGTCTTTTCAAGCTTGAATCTTTCTAAACGGTTTCCCTGAATTACTACCCAGTTGTGGCACAAAGTTAACTTTGTTTTTCAGTAGTTCCGGTGAAATCATGGCTGTGGCTGTGGCCATAGCGCAGCATAGTCGCATTGCGGTGCGCACCCATCTACAGACATACCAGGTCCCGTTGGAGGGCATGGCTGTGGTTTTGGTGGTGTGTGCAGATCCGGCTTACCCGTTCGAACTGTTTTACTCATGGGTAACGTTTCCGGCAGTGGACGCAATTTCTGGCGTGTTCCACACCTACACACCCTCCCCTGTACCGGCTGAGTATACACCGTACAGGGCACTGGAAGTACCTATTGATCATTGGCAGCATCGCGTTTGGTTTGATGGCGCCCTCCCCCACTCTTTGTCCGCTGCGAGGTTAGGTCCTTTGTCAATTCCAGGCACGAATTGGCCTTCTTTGGGTGGATTTACCCCGCACCCGAATCACGGCGCTTGTCCCCTTGCTGATATTCGCAGACTTCATGTTGTCTCGATTGCCGTGATTCGTGTATTAGTGCAATACATTGGTCGTCATCTCCCGGCAGGTCCCCCGGGGGGACTGGCCGTTCAAACGGAACATGGCGGCTTGAGACTTAATCCAGTTATGGTCAATTCGGTTTTTGGTAAGCGTCCCGATGATAGCGATGACTTCCCTTTCTGGCTTGCCGAGAAGTTTGACCAACTGGAGGCTGTGTTTCCGAATTCAACTCCTGCTGATAAACATAGAATGTTGACGATAACTTTACCGAAGGATTTAACTCCTGTGCTCATTGACTGTGAAAGCTGGGGAAAAACTTTTGCGGCCGTTTATACGTGGTGTTTCGGCACCCCGTCTATGACCGCACTGCCTGCGATCGTTAAGCGTGTTCAGGATGATCACGGACCGGAGGCAGCGGTTGAATTGGGTATGCGCCTGTGTGGTTCTTTTGAGATAGTAAGCGATCTCATACTCTCCAATATTAAAGGAGATGCGGTGAACTTTCAGGTGTCGAATGCTTTGGCTGCTCTGCCCGATGCCGATAAACCCCGACAGTTAGCGAAGATAGTTGTGGCCGCATATAAAACGATTGGCCGCACAAGTAGGGATCTGAAATATTTTGCAGTCAAGGAGAAAAAACAACCACAAGGACAATCTGCTGTGTCAGATGTCCAGCACAAGTCCAAGAAACAAAATTGGCCTCAAAAACAGAAACAGCGGACTCAGGATTCTTATACTGCACAACAAGTTCCTGCGCCGACAGAGAAAGTTTATGATTTGCGCGATCGCGCGATGATTAAATCACCTGATCGATTTCAGGTTTCTGATCAACGCTCTCCTCGTTCCTTTCAGGACTCATCGGCCCCGAAGACCGGTGGTGGAGGAGGCAGTAGGGGACGTGGTGGCCAACAAGGACGTGGCCAGCCCCGCCAGACTGACGGCCAGCGAAGCAGGAGGATTCTACGCCAAAGAGACCGCCAAAGAGACCGCAGTTTGCGAAAAAGAAAGTCGCAGCCTTAACAGCGCATCGATATGCCACAGATAGTGAGAACGCGGCTTCGGAATCTGACGTGGGCTCTGACCTTGCTGGACAGCGCGGCGGAGATTACCATTGTGAGGGAGGCGCTGCGTCCACTACTGAGGGTGACAGCGCATGATGTCTACGTTGTGATAGAACAGCCGATACTAGACTTGCTCCCCCTGAAAGACTTTATGAAATTGTCCTGTTAATTGAAGGTGACATACAGCGTACCGTCAAAGGGGTATTTTGGGAAAATCTGTCTTCTACGTATGATATTTTGCTTTCGTAGGCTGACTGGCCCCCACTTTTTGTGCTCGCGGCGCCGCGCGGGGAGGAGGTAATCCTCCCCAGTTTCGCGAACACTGTCTCGAAAGAGCATGCGCAGCATTTTGCAGAAGAGTGGGCTCGGGCTCTCGCACCGGCTCTGTACTGTAACCAATGTGGTTGGGATAAATTGTCTCCTTGCCACGAAATTCCATTGCAGTCTCAGCTGCAGCCTCAACCTCAATATCCCATACGGCGTGAAGCAAAACCTTCCGTCACGGACATACGTGAACAATTGGAATATCAGGGAGTTATTGAAACATGTGTGTCACCGATGAATAATCCTCTTTTTACTGTGACCAAGCCTGATGGATCGTATCGTTTGGTATTGGATTACCGGCATTTAAACTCGCATTGCCGTAACTGTGCAGTACAGAATACTCAGGGCTCTGCCCTAGTGGATAGTCTAGTGCGTAAGCGTTTTAAAACAACGCTTGACATTTCCAACGGCTTCTATGCCCATAGATTGGATGGCTTAAGCTCCCAATGGACCAGTTTTACGTGCGCTGGGGTCCAAAAACAATTCCGGCGTCTCCCAATGGGCTATAAGAATAGTCCTGGAATATTTACCGCACGTAAAGTCTCTCTTTTGGAGAGAATCGACCCAGATGCCTGCTCGTATGTGGATGACATCTATCTCACAGACGACGAAATTTGGATGCATCTGTGTCGGGTGAATTCGATTATTTGTAACTTTGCAGACATGGGTTACAAATTTAACTTTGCAAAATCGCACATTGCTGAGTACACAGTGTTGTTCCTGGGCTATGAGCTCAACAATGAAGGTAGAGGTTTAGCTCCTCACTTCTTGGAGAAATGCGCGCAGTTGCGAGCTCCTACAACACTGAAAAAATTGCAGTCTTTACTGGGCTTTTTAAATTTCGGGAGGACATACATTCCGGAATATGCCCAGCGAATCAAGCCTTTGTATGCTTTGATTCAACCAACATTTTCAAAATCATGCTGGCTGCCTGAGCATTCGGTCATCTTGCAATCCTTGCAGGCTGATCTGCTCGCTTCTAAATACTTACTGACACGTGATAACCACACCAACCTGGTGATAAGAATAATTCCTGGGACAGTGGGTTTCACGTACCTCACTTTTAATGAAGGAGACACAGTACCTATTGCTTACAAGTCACACTTGTACACTTCGGCTGAAATGCGGTTTCCCACTGTGGAAAAGGTTTTGACAGCTGTGCAGATGGCGATTCTTAAGGAACGAGCTCTGTCACAGGGGAAACGCATGTTGGTTGTAACACCCTGTCCTCATTTGGAGGCAGTCACAAAAGCCAGTGTACCAAATTCAAAAGCTTTGCACCCTCGGTGGATTCAATGGGCTGCGTCCTTGATGTCCACGGATGTCACGTTTATTTTTGACGCCTCATTACGGTCGCAAGAGTACTTGCAGTATGAGTTTGTTCATCCCGCTCCTCTGGCTATGCGACCTTTGGAGGACTTCCATTGCATCATTTACACTGATGGCTCGGCGCAGGTTGCGCATGGCTCTAAACATGCCTACGTTTCCGCATGCGCCATTGTGGTCGGTGCTATGTTGAACGATGAGTTCATTTCCAGGGAAGTGCACTCGTTGCCACTGGGCGATTGCACCGCACAATTAGCAGAGCTTCGTGCTCTCTTACTAGCGTTGGAGAACGCTGATCCTAGTATTACTACTCTTATTGTAAGTGATTCTTTCTACTGTGTCCAGTCTTACAATGAAAACTTGTTCTTTTGGATTCAGAATGACTTTCGTGATTCCAAGGGTAGCACAATAAAACACAAGATGATCTGGGTTCGAGTGACAGAACTTAAGGCTAAGTTGCCGCTCGTTTATGTGATTCATACTCTCGGCCACCAGCGTGTTGGAGTCCACGCTGTCGGTAACTTGCTTGCTGATGAGGCAGCGAAATCAGCAGTGTCTACATACTTAGTTGCAGCAGTTACTAGGTCCAGAACTAAGATTGATAGTGACATCTTGGCGGCTGTTGCTGCCACTGAGAAGGGAGGTAAACATCCTACGGGATTCCCTTCGAAGTACACATACCACTTAAGTCCCGAAAAGGTTCCTTTTGTGAAAACTCCTGATGTTGGAGAACGTTTGATTCCCAACTCGGATCGCAGGGCTGACTTGATTACAGCGGCACATGAAGGTGTTGTGTCTGCGCATGCGGGCGTCTCGGCCACTGTAACTCAATTACAACAACGCTTCTGGTGGCGGGGACTGTACAAACAGACGCGTGATTATGTCCTTCTTTGTGACATTTGCCAGCAGATTAAACCTTCAACTGCCACGCGTCCGCCACAGACACAGTTGTACATTTCTAATAAACCACTAGGTTGTGTTTATTTAGATCACTGCGGTCCTTTTTCATCTGATACTGCGTATAAGTACATCTTCGTAGCAGTTGACTCATGCACACGCTTTGTGTGGGTATGGCCCCATCGCAGCGCTGATTCACGGACTGTCATTAGAGATTTGCATGTCTTTATAGGGATTTTTGCCTGTGGTACCTTCCATTCGGATCAGGGTCCGGCTTTCGCCTCTAAGGCGTATAAGGATGCCATGACTTCGTTGGGGGTCCAAGTCAAGTTTTCGTCTCCCTACAGACCTGAGGGTAACAGTGTAGTGGAGCGAATGAACCGTGATTTAAAGCAATCTTTGACAGCTCGAGTTATAGGCACTGGCAGAAACTGGTTGACCCACCTCAATGGCGTGCAGCGTGCGCTTAATAATCTCCCTAGAAGGTCTCTGGGTGGGCGGACCCCATACGAAATGCTCTTTGGCATCAAGATGTACGTCCCTAACCTTGACGGTCTAGACTGTGTGGTTCGCGCCACTTCCTTTGACGCAGATGAACATTGCAATGTTTTACAGAATCTACAAAAGACCAGAGACAGTCTTGCAAAGGAACATTTGCCCTCCATGTCGGATGTTGCGTTGCAGATCCCGGTAGTCGGCTGGCTACCCCAAGTTGGAGAACTGGTTCGAGAGAAGATCGACAACAAGAAAGAATTTGGTCCTTCCTATCGAGCTCCGGTTCCAGTCCTTGGAGTGAAGGGCACAAGAACAGTCATTTTACCACCACTTCCTGGTCGTAAGGAAAACAGGTTTATTTCAATTGACAATGTCAAGATACACAGAATGGCCGATTCTTCTTAGCATGACACCGGCTGTTTCCTGTCCTTCCATTGTGAGAAATTCAGTTTTGCCCACTGCTTCTAATCATGAAACTGAAGTGGCCATCGAATTACCTGCAATTTCCAGTCCTTTATTGAGTACTTTGCCTGGTACAAACCATGATGAAATAGACTATACTTACCCCACTGACTTGTCCATGCCTGACCTACAAGCACGTTTGGCCACAGAATCCAGATTCTCATTTGACTCTGTTTCCAATGCCTCGAAGAAACCTTCACGTTTTGCAGTTTATGCTAGCTTATTTTAAAAACATTTTTAATTCCCCCTTGGACATATATTTGGCTAGTGCTTTTTTCGATATATCTTTTTATGTCAATTGGTTTTGTATTTTATTTTTTCCGATTGGTGAATGGACACTATGTCGAGGAAAGAACATGCATTCGCCATCTCAATGGAACTTTGGCCCCCCTTTCCTCATCGCATTCTGCACATAGACTGAGAAGAGACTTGACATTTGTTAACATCACTGCTTGGCCTGTCCTTGATGGGATAGTGTGGGATGCCGTTCGATTTCAAATTCATGGCCCTACGGAGGTTGTTAATGTCCCTAATGTGCTTAGAGTTAATATGGGGGATGTGGTGAAACAAAACATACGTTCTGATGATTGGGATGTTCAGGCCGTAGAGTCTTTGTTTTCCGATTTGAAATACTATGCTGCCTTTGATGCTGAAGATTTATATTTAGAATCTGCTAATTATGGTGATTTGTTTTGCTTTCAACATTTTGGCAATCACTTCTTACATAAAACAACATCCAGAAGGAATACTGTGAATTATACACAATGGGAGCATTGTCCGGCTCCTATACAAGGCAGTTCAAGTACTTTTTTGAAAAAGTACACATATTTTACTGACTTCAATCAGTCTAATCCCGAGTCCTTTTATTTCAAAATGACACAGAAGCCTATGTCCAAGGTTAGACTTACCGATACCAAACTATTGTATTCGAAGTCCTTTCTTGATCAGCTAGCTGTTGGCGGTTATGAATTATGGAAGGAAACAATTGACCTAAAATCAGTTTGGGGTTCTAAAAACTGGCAGGTACAAGGCGCTGAGGCTTTGCACCGTGCATGTCTCATCCCGAATCACATTTTGTTTTTGAATTCTACTATTTCACAAACGACATGCTTTGGATTGGCTACTGCTAAAAAACTAAATTTTCCTTCTATCCCCGAGTTAGAGGAATATTCCGGCTGGAGTAATTATACTCAATTTTCGATTAGGGACTTACAGACCCTATTGCTGAATTCTTCCTTTAATATATCCAGTATAGACCCTAAAGGTTGGCTGGTGTGGCACAAGAGTGCTGATTCTTGCCAGCGCCGTTTTCTGGGTTTGTCTGACGGCTTTGCTCAGGTTAAACCAGATTCACGTTTTGAAACTGAGCATTCTGTCACAACTTACTCTGTGGGTAAATTGTGTCAAGCCTGGCTGAAACATTCTAAATTAACTGCAGTTAAATTACATCTTGCAAAACTAAATGATGATGTAGATTTAAATGATTTCATAAAAGGCCCGGCTAGTGGTAGGTCAAAAAGATGGATATATGCTGCCTACAATGAAATCTGGAAAACATCACAGATTGAGGCAGCAACACGCCTTAGGGCTATAGATCAAGCAAATCTAGAGAAAGTGCTTGAAGTGGTAGACAATAGTATTAACATGCTTTCTTCCCGCATTTACACTTTAGATAATATTGTGTCTTCGGTAGTGGATATTGTGCATGATGAAGTATCTGTGTTGTACCATGGTCAGAATCAATTACGTTCTATCATGCAATTTGCATGGACCCTGCAAACGCTTAAATCTGGCAAGGTGCCATGGAGCTACATGAATGTTTCTTCTCTGTTTGCCCCCTTTAATTTGACTGACAAACAACGCTTGCTTTCTATGCGAGATGCTTCTTTTTCTATGTTACATATTGAGAAGTTGGAGTCCTTGCCTTTTTCGGTGGCAGAGGCCTCAGCTGCAACGTGGCTTATCCACGGTCTGATAACATTACCTTTTGCTTTGTACAAATTTACTAACTGTATGAAATATGTTGCCATAGGTCGCTATGAGCCTTTGGGTAGTGGTTTTCTCCATGAAGTATGGTCCCTTCCTTTCACTTATAGATGTTTGAAGGACGGCCAGGAAGTTTATCTAAATGGGGAGGAATGTACAGAAACTCCAGATCACTCGTTAATGTGTAGGCACATACAATTACACGGTTCTTGTAACCAGGACCGACCTAACTTGGCCTGTGTTTTAAAAGGCACTCCTGTACCAGCAATCACCCCGACTTTTACCTTATTGGGGAACGGCAGTTATTTACTTTTGAATAATGAAGATTGTTGCGGGTTAATTAAAGGTGTAGCTTATGTGGTAACGGTAACTGAACGTGTCGTTTGCTGCAGAAATGTCTTGTACCCACCCACACATGAAAATAGGGAGGTTTCCATTTGGCCACGCATCCCAACCTTGAAAGCACAGTTCAACGGCATGAGCAGACTAAGGGCCCTATTGTCCCAGAAAGTAGTGGCCTTGAGTTCGGCTCGGGAAACTTTCGTGCTTCACATAGCTAACACCCGGACTGAGGTTCAGGCCCTTTTAAATACTGATTTGCCGTTGCATTTTGGCGAAATGATACATTCTATCTTTAACGCGTCCTCGACATCTGGGCTAGCGCATTTTTTCAAAACAGTTAGGAGCGGCCTTGTGACTTCATTTGAAAAAATATTTGGAGTGATACCTAGTTTCTTTCATTCCATTTTTTCGAGTCTGTTTGGTGGATTCCCGGTTTTACTGGCACTAGCGGCAGGCGTCCTAATTGTGCTTTGCTTCCTTAAATATGGATGCCCCACATGTGGAAGAAGCCGCCCAGCCCCTGCTGCCGCTGTTTCACAACCGGATGCTTGAATATTTTGGCACACTGCCGCTTGCGATTTTGAGCACGGCATATGGATTATCGTTTCGATTTTCCTACTTCACCTGTGTCCAGCCTGTGTTTCACTACCTGAGTTGTGATTTTGATTGGGCCATTGATTTGTGTCTCTGCGGACCGGTTTCTCCTGACGTCGATTTTAATCAGCTGATGAGTCCTATCACTACTCACGAGTTGGTTTGTTCTGACGAAAGGATTATGGCCTTAGCAGCGATGCATGGACTAACGGGTCCCTGGAACGTTTTCGCAGCAGCGCAGGATTTCTTGGAACTGAGCTTTCTTGAGAACCCACCGAGTTGTCCTCTGATGGTAATAGAGGCTCCGATACTTGATGAACACGTATGTTCTTTTCCACTTTTGAATTGGATGGCTGAACTGTTTTCGGATGAAGACGGTGATTTCATGCTGGAGGCTGTTGCTGCATATTTTGCTTATACGGTCTTGTCCTAAAAACTTTTCCATGGTTTAAATCCGGCCATTTGACTTTCAGCTTACATATTTTGGCGATTTTTAGTAAATTGGTTAAATTCCCAGACCTATTGACTTGAGCAAATTGTTAATTTTTTTTACAGTATATTCATGGCTCGCGGTTCTTGAACTCTGCTTTCATGAAGTTGCCCTTATCTTATCCGTCCTCGGATCATGGGGGGGTGTCATATAGCTACTGTATATCTTTATAATGTGTTAAGTTAGCATAGGCTCATTAAATGTTTAAACGCCATTTTTCCTTTTGCTGCTTCTGCACACGACACTTAATTGTTGATTTAGCTTTCAACCTAGTAGTTCGTTGTGGTTTACATGAGAATAATATGTTATTACTCTGATATCAGCTTTGCTTAATAAACTATGTCTGTACAGAGAGTGCTGAAGCTTCAGGAACAACACGATACAGAATTGTTATGAGGTCTGATCTTCGCGCCTTCATAGACATAACATAAGTGCAGCTTCTGCCAACTTTGGCCTTGAGGCGGGTTTTATATTGCTTTGCTTGAGGCACACAAACACACTTGATGCTGTTCGCATGCAGAGAGAGCTGGTGTATGCTGATGTGATCTCTTTAATCTAGGATCCTGAGGTATGGGCCCGCCCTAATTCAACCCAAAGAGACCTTCTTAGCTATTAATATAATATGCGAGTTAGGGAGGGTGAGAAATAAGTGTTGTTAACCCTTATTCATTTACAGCATGTTAACATGCTGTCACCGTTCGCTTTCTATGGACTAGTAACTATGCTGGTAACTTTGCTTCTGATAATATGTTTACTTGTATTATCTAAGATACTGCGCCTGAGAAGACGGCATTAGCAAATAAACATTTCAAATGCTCACGTGTTCTTCTTTACTCCATGTTCTGGTTTGAAATGATTGTATAACGAAAGAGTGCTCATGTGTTCCACGTAACCTGAGGTTTGTAAATTCATGTTCTGGTTTGTCTAAACATTGGGAGTTGGTTATGACCAATGAGACACTGTAGCTAGCTCGGTAAGGGGTTTGTTGGGTACTAAGGTGAGTTTTGGGTCACCCTAATTCGCTGAGGTTCCAATCCTCTGTGCACAGTTCTGTGGGAGAACAGAAACCCTGCAACAATGTCATAGAAAAGAAGACAATGGATTCCTATGGAGAAAATACAGATTACTAGTAAACCCGGTAAGGATTACTTTTGCGGTTCAGTACTGGGCTACAAGGTACAGTACTGGCTTCTCCCCTGATCACAGGTGAGTACTTCGGAATTCGGGTGATTTTATATGAATATTTTTAGTTTCCAAAACTTCACACTTAAAAGATTTTTCGAGTCAGTCAATGTTATCCAATGGCAGGCAAGTGAGTTATCGGTTTCCAGGTGAGTACTTGGCTGGTGAAGTTAGGGTTCTGGGCATAGACTCAGGGGTCCCCCAGGGTCAGGTAAGTACAGTTGGTTCACCCCCAGTGGCAGAGGGGTGGCCGGGTGCAGAGGTAGTTAGGCCCAATGTTATCCAATGAGGGAAAGGGGGCCTCCGGTTGTTGGCTGCTGGCTAGCAGGCCACGCGGCTGTGAGAGCTGGGCTCCTGGTCACTTGCTCAGGGCAAATGGGGAAGTAGGATAGGGTACAGGTTGCACTGCCAGGGGCACCTGGGCGGCTGGGTGCAAGGTGCTTTTGAGCCGCCGGGCACACAATGTTATTCAATGAGGAGCTTGAAAAGGGAACAAAGGCTTCAGGCTCGGGGACGAAGGATCTTCTGGAGCGACCAACACTTCGAGGGGTAAGTTGGGATCTTGGAGGATAGGTAGGCACCCAGGAGTTGGGCACAGGGAGCCGTGGGGCACCGGGTGCAGGTGTGTCTTTTGAGGGTCGGGAAATCTTACCCCCTGCTGGTCGCGGTCAGGGGGGTCCTCTGTCCTGAGGCTGCAGGCGGCGTCGGGGTCATCGAGGAGGGTCTATGGGCACTGGACTTCGGGTCCCAGTCGCCGGGGGGACGTCCTTGTGGTCCTGGATCACTTGGGCACTGGCCGGGAGTGGGTTGGTCCGGAGCTTCCTGGCTGGCACCAGGGGTGTTGTTTATTTAGGAAGTTTTCTATAGCGCTGTCAAGACCCGGAGGTAGCAAAGCGCTTTACAGTAATAGAATGACAAAAATCTGTATAAACATATACATAACATAAACATGAACATGAACATAACATTTGTAAGGTATAGGGATTCAATGAGTGACATTGTAAGCGGAACATGGGTGAGTTGCCGAGCTTCTTTGGTTATGGGATTCACTGTAGTCTCATAGTTCAGGGGTTGCTTGCTGACCCGGTTATCCACAGCCAAGGGAGCGGATCAGGAACAAGGATTTGAGTTGCCTTTTGAATTCCACAAAAGAAGGAATAGTTCTGATGTGCGGGGGGATGGAGTTCCAGATTTTGGGGGCGTTTCCAGTGAAGGTTGCAGCAGAGCCTCTGCTGATGGGAGTCCCAGGGTCAAGGCAGGCAGGTCCTCTGGGTGTCCCAAGGTTGCTGTCCGCAGGAGTCGCCAGGAAAAGGCAGGAGGAGGTTCCAGGATCGACAGGCCGGTAGGACTGGGGCCAAGTCAGTTGTTGTCGTCCTGTTGTTAGCAGCTACACGGCGGGTCTTCTTCTTCATGATCTTTCTTCTTTTCTTATCGGGATCTTAGGAAAGAAGGTTCAGGGAACCCCTAAATACTGAATTTAGGGGCGTTACAGGTAGGGCAAGGACAGGGACCATTAGGTCCCTGTCCTGGGGTGGGTACACCCCCTAGCCTACTCCTCTCCTGTAGGAGGGAGGGCAGAAGACTAGCTGTGATTGGGCAGGGCTCCCCATCTTCAAGATGGCCGGAGCACGGGGTCGTGCTTCACCTCGTCTCCCCCACCTGAGGGGTGGTGTTGGCACAGGCTGGCAGACCCCCCTTCCTGACGTAGTTTTTCCTGCCAGTCTTCCCGCCAGACTGGGGGTCAGGACTGGTGGGGGCCAGCTGCTGGGTACAGTAAATGGTCTGGAGAAGCTCACAGAGGCCGTATGCCTTTGAAGCTTCCCCCTGCCCATCCTGGGGGAGGAGACCTGGCACCTTGCCCAGGGTGTGCATGGTTTCAGGCCCAGGAGAGCGGGGGGCTCTCCACCCAGGGGTCCAGCAACATGTCTGCTGTGTGGTAGCCTCTGCAGCCACTCAGCCCAGACGTGGATTGTAGGTTAGGTTTTCAGGGGGCATCTCGAAGGTGCCCTCTGGTGCATTTTACATTAAATCCCACACTGGCATCAGTGCGGGTTTAATGTACTGAGAAGTTTGATACCATACTTGTCAGTCTTCAGTGTAGCCATTATGGTGCTGTGAAGTTCGTAATGACAACCTCCCAGCACCATGTACTCTTAATTGCATCACTGCACTTACAGTGCCCAGGAATGGCCCTGGGTACTGTAGGGGCACAGGGCTCATGCACCCCTCTGGCATAGTACACCCAGCTAGAGGGGTGACTAAAGTATGCCAGGGCAGTGGGTTCTGTAGGCATGGCACACAGGCATGTGTGCCATGTCGACTCTTTGTTTGGTTCTGTACTTAGACACTCAGCCTGCAAAAGCAGTGTGTGGGTGTCAGGGTACAGGGCCCCTGAGGGTGGCACAATAGGTGCTGCAGCCCTTAGGGGTCTTCTCTGGTCACCAGGCCCGCGGCGGTACCTAGGGTACCATTTACTAGGGGCTGACAGGTGGCCTGAGATGTCAATTGGGTTTTAGTTGTAACTCAGTTTTAGGGAAGGAACACCGGCCCTGGGTACCTGGTTGGCAGGAGCCCAGGGCACACTCAGTCAAAGCACATCAGCAGTCAGAAAAAAGTGGGGGCATACCAATGCAAGAAAGATCGCACTTTCTCACATACAGTGAGGCCTAGCACCCACAGGCCACAGGAGAAGAACCCAACAGCGTTTTCGTCACTATAGGCCAGGCGGCTACTACCACACCCAGGAGGTAAGCAGTGCACGTGCCGCGAGGTGTGACTGCGTCTGCACCAAGATGGCGTCGATCCCCACCATTGAGCCCTTTGTGGTGGACGGCGCCCCCCTCATCCCTTGCCCCGCGATGGAGCGACTGGACGGACCGTTTCCAGATCTACTTTGAAGGGGCGGGCATAGCGCGGGACATGCGCAGAGCCCTGCTCCTCCACCTAGGAGTCAAAGACATCCACTGCATTTACAAAACCCTGGTGGAGGCCACACCCAAAACGTATGTCACGCTTCTTAACGCCCTAAATGCGCACTTTGAGCCGATGGCGAACAGGGACTATGAAAGATTCATCTTTCGCCAGGCCAAGCAAGAAGCAGAGGAATCGTTAGACGGATTCCACAGGCGTTTGAAAGAACTGGCCAGCACGTGCGGATTTTGAGACGAACAGGAACAAATCCGCAGTCAGATAATACAAGGAGGCTACTCGTCCAAACTCAGTGAACATTCTTCAGGAGGACGGCAAGTCTCTAGCGGACTTCCTCAACCAAGGCGGGTCAAAAGAACTGTCGCAAGCCAGAGCATCCCACATGGAGGCGGCCCTCCACCGACATATCAAGACGGAACAAGTCACCGCAGTGGAAAAGGCGAACGTGGTGAGGCCCAAAGCATGCCAAAATCCAGGGAGAAGACAGCAAGACAAGAATAGGGAATGCGCCTACTGCGAAGGCACTCCCCATCGCATGCAAGACTGCCCAGCGAGAGGGAAGAAGTGCAGTGCAGATACCGATGCCTCAATTTCAGGATCTCAAGTGCCGTGAGGTGTTCCAAAACACCATCCGTGAAGTCCTCAGTGGGCTCCCAGGGGTCTTGAATGTAAGCAACGGCCTACTAATATACGCATAGTCGATGGAAGATCACCACCATAGACTTCGTGGGGTTCTCCAGAGGATCAAAGAATCCGGACTGACCCTACACAGAAAAAAGTGCCAGTTCTTAAAGAACAAGATCAGCTTCTTTGGCTACACGTTCTCCAACAAAAGAGTGGCCCCGGACCCCGACAAGGTGCGAGAAGTACAGAAAGCCCCAGCACCCTCCAACATCTCGGAAATAAGGAGTTTCCTAGGGATGGGGAACTTTTGCGGGCAGTTTGTCCCGGATTTATCCAACCTCACAAAGCCCCTCTGGAAACTGACGAAATCCACACACTACGTGGCAGTGGGTCCCCGAACAGGAACAAGCCTTCAAGGATACCAGGGGGTAGAAAAGGGGGTGGTGATGGACGGAGCATCTGAACCAATCAAACACTCACACCCAGTCAACAGATCTGGGTTTAATCCATCACCGTTCTTTAGCCCACTCTTCCACCCCAGTTCAGACATGGCCATATGCAAATCAGTCTGACCCTGTGCCTCATGGGAACAGTCCAGCCCAAACTGCCAAGCCATGCCTTCCCTGGACCGGAAACAAGCTTCCGAGGACCGGTTTCTGGCATTTCAGCCGTCTTCAGCCCGGCTTGCTTGAATCCAGTGGCAAAGTGTACAAGGGACTCACGTCTGAGCATACCCTGCCACCTTATTGCGAACAAAGCAGTACAAAAGGGGGTGGTGATGGACGGAGCATCTGAACCATTCAAACACTCACACCCAGTCAACATATCTGGGTTTAATCCATCACCGTTCTTTAGCCCACTCTGCCACCCCAGTTCAGACATGGCCATATGCAAATCAGTCTGACCCTGTGCCTCATGGGTACAGTCCAGCCCGAACTGCCAAGTCATGCCTTCCCTGGACCGGAAACAAGCTTCCGAGGACCGATTTCTGGCATTTCAGCCATCTTCAGCCCGGCTTGCTTGAATCCAGTGGCAAAGTGAGCAAGGGACTCACGTCTGAGCATACCCTGCCAACTTATGGCAAACAAAGCGGTACAAAAGGGAGTGGTGATGGACGGAGCATCTGAACCAATCAAACACTCACACCCAGTCAACAGATCTGGGTTTAATCCATCACCGTTCTTTAGCCCACTCTGCCACCCCAGTTCAGACATGGCCATATGCAAATCAGTCTGACCCTGTGCCTCATGGGAACAGTCCAGCTCGAACTGCCAAGCCATGCCTTCCCAGGACCGGAAACAAGCTTCCGAGGACCGGTTTCTGGCATTTCAGCCGTCTTCAGCCCGGCTTGCTTGAATCCAGTGGCAAAGTGAGCAAGGGACTCACGTCTGAGCATACCCTGCCAACTTATGGCGAACAAAGCGGTACAAAAGGTGGTGGTGATGGACGGAGCATCTGAACCAATCAAACACTCACACCCAGTCAACAGATCTGGGTTTAATCCATCACCGTTCTTTAGCCCACTCTGCCATCCCAGTTCAGACATAAGTGTGAGTGTTTGATTGGTTCGGAAAGATCCCGACCACTTCCCATGAGTCTTGAGATCATCATAGAAGCCACCCGGATTGATGAATGCCTACAACTGGCCATAATAGCGGTCCAATTGAATGACTGGCATCCTATTCAGTCCACCATGACCAGACGGACGCCACAAGCAAAGACCATCCTGGAGTCAATTGTGCGGGTCAAGGATGAACTTTTGGTCGACAGCAGTGGTTGTCTGCTCAGAGGCCTGCGACTGGTCATCCATCAAGCCTGGCTCAAAAAGCTGTGGACCTCCGCACAGGGGACATCAAGGCATGGTAAAAACAAAGAGTCGGCTGAGGCAAAGTTGTGGTTCCCGGGGATGGACCCACTGGTTGAACAAACAATCAGAACATGCTCATGGTGCCAGGCATCGGGCCAACCGGATCGCCCTCAACCCATCATCACTGAAGAAAACCCCCAACGGCCATGGGAGTGCGTGAGTGTTGATTTTGGACACCTCCCAGATGGACGCTATGCCCTGGTGATCATTGATGACTACACGAAGTACCCCAAAGTCGAGATTGTAGGAAGTCAGACAGCCACGGAAGTGATTACAAAACTCGAGAAAACCATTACTACCCACGGAATATTCGAAGTGGTGAAGACAGACAACGGACAACCCTTCCATAAACAAGAATTTGCAGAATGTTCTAGATAAATAATCCAAGTTGTAGACAAGGTGGTAGTTCCAAGTGGTTCTTTATTATATGTCCAATTATAGATATAGGAAGATGAAAGTAAGATGGAAGCAAGATAGAAGTATAGTTGTATAGCCCCACCAGGAGCAGTCTCCCTCTGCTCAGCCTCTCATACTCCAACTGACATTCTTTCCACCAGTCCACACACCAACATTCCATGACATCATCATCATACAGCATTCTCCAGCTATGCAGACTGAACAGAAGCGATAGGATTGATGTAAAGAAAGAAGAGAGGAATTAACGATTACAACACAGACTATCTCAAGGCCTGGGGAATACAGCACCGGAAAGTGACCCCGCACTGGCCCCAAGCAAATGGGGAAGTAGAGAGGTTCATGCGCACTCTCAACAAAGTAATACGCATGTGGATGGGTCACCACTCGAGAGGGCCATATACAGTTTCCTGAGAGAATACCGTTTGACGCCCCATCTCACGACCGAGGCAGCTAAGGGGCCGGCAAGCATGGGCCGAGTAGTGCGAGACACCGTCCTGCAACACTCAAACTGGACCCCGTCTCAGATTGACGCTGAAAAGGTCCTAGCCAACAGGACCAGCTCCAATGACCAATCTAGTGCTGACCAACGAGCCTGGAAGTTGGTCATTTAAGTAAGGGACAGAGTCTACGTCAAGGACAGGTACCCTGGGAGCAAGTTCCGGCTTCCGTTCGAACATCAGCCATGTACAGTTATCCCTCGAACCGGCACTATGGTAACAGCCAGAAGAGGAACCAAGGAAATCACACGCAACATCTCTTTCTTCAAAAAGGTACACGCTGGAACTCCAGACCAGCAGCTATCGGACAACCAGACCACGTCAACAGCCAGGGGAGGCAGGAACAGATGGTGACCAAGGAACGGCCCCCACTGAATATGTGGACCGATCCAAAAATGGCACCCCTTCACTGTTTGGAACAGCTGTCGGAGTACTGCCAAGCTCCCCTGCAAGATCCCCTGAGGGTGAAGTCTCGCAGGAAATGACCCCATCATTGCCATCCTCACGGGGAGAACACTTCAGATATGGTCTGAGAAGCAATCCTGCTCCATCCTCCCGGCTGGCAGACTTCATGGTGTGACAAACCAGGGACTGAAGTTCTAGTGACTGGTAACAGATCTACATATTCAATGTTTTAGTTGTTGTTTAATAAAGGTTGGAAGGAATGTAGTGTCCTCCGACACGGGGTAGTGGTGCAGTCTACCTGCGTCGGAGGCTTCACAGTAGCGCTGGCGCGTGTCGTTACGCGCCAGCTTTAAATAAAGTGGCGTGGCCCTGCTCAAGCAGTCGGGACCACGCGGTAACTAAAATATGCTGTCTCGTGTAGTTACTGCGTCTGCAGCGCTAATTACACACGCGCACTCGGCCCCTCCCCCATCACAATCTGAACCATTCACATAAACCAACAGAGGTTTCCTAGCGTAAAATATTTAATTTCCCACTGATTAGTTGAGCTTGTATTTGATTTTCCATCTTAGTTGTCCTTGGTCATATATGCATTTAACTGAAAATGAAAAACCAACTAACTACATAAATGTGTTCTTTTTAGCCACAAATGTGTCCTCGCTCCTCGTTTAACTGCGGATCACAGTTCTAATACTTTTTGTATGAACTTAAGACAGCTGATCACAGTATACATGCCGTGCACATTTGTAATTATATGCAATACCGTTGTCTTTCTGTACATATCCCTCTTCCCTTTCCATTGTGCTTCCGGTACTCTGAAGGAATTTGCCCAAGGGTTAAAAAAAAATTGTGTTTACGTGTGTCGTAAATGATGTGGTAAATTGTAAAGTTGTGTTTTAATACTCCGCACAGAATATACGCGGTCTCTAGGCGCCTCTCGTGCCCATGCTGTCAACAGCAAATTCGCCATCTCCTAAACTCTGCATTGTACACGTGTAGCGTGGCGTCCATCGAAGCTCTGGCTGCAGATGCTGGGCGCGTACTCCGCATTGCTGTGGATAACAAACGCGTACACACGCTCCGTACGCGTCCCATGCCGCTTCGGCCTCCAGTGTTTTGGTAGAGCAGCGTAGTGAGTGCGCCACACGCTTACGAGTCACCCGTCTCCGAGGCCGCGCGCCGCCGCCAGCTCCGCTCCTGACTGAGCAGGATCCGCTCCGGGCTCTGGCTGTGCCCGGCGCAGGCTGAGCGTCTCCGGGAGCGGGAGAGCCAGAGCGTGTCACCAGTAACGGGGCTGGCCGAGCCGGGCGCAGAGCTTGTTTACAGACACGCTGCTTCCGAGCGGGACTCGGGTGACCACCGCGGCCTGAGCCGGGCAGCCCGAAGGAAGAAAGACGCCACCACCGAGAGAGCCCGGCGGGGAGGAGCGGTGACCTTCAGAGGCAGGTCTGCCTTTAAGAGGCGAAGGGAACGAGAGGCAGGACGGGAGGGGGACCGGAGACAGTAAGGGGGGCAGAGGCATTGAGGGAAGAAACGGAGACAGCCTGAGGCAGCGGAGGGAGTAGGAGGAGACAGCGGGGCGGTGGTGGGCAGGGAAACACAGCAGGAAGAGGGAGCTGTCAGCAGAGAAAGGCGGTAGTTAGAAGGGAGAGAAGGATGCTTGGCAGTTGAAGCTGGGTCGGCAGAATAGAGATCCTAGCTCTTAGAGGAGACAGCAAGAGTAGACCGAGACAGCAGTGGGCGGGCCACAGCCAGAGGAAGTAGGTAGATTGGTCAGTCTGAGGAAAGAGGGAGGAGGCAGCCAGGGACAGCTGAGAGGTGGGGCAGTCAAAGAAGGGATAGCAAGGAGCAGACAGTGAGAAAGACCACCAGGATCAGAGTCTGGAAGTAAAAGGCAATCAGAACTTTTAATAATTTGAGGGCTGGTCAGAGACAAATAGGGCATAGATGAGATAAGAGCTATAACTCCTGAGGCAGCTGGATAGAGAGAGAAGGTGGGCAGGAGAGGCCTGAGAAGCATCAAGACAGGGAATGCGGCAACCAGAGTAGTGGGTTGGAGCGAAACCAAAGAGTATTGTGAGGGAATTGTCTCCCTTTGCTGGAAGGGGTTCCGAAAAGAGATATCCGGAGACCGCCAGGTGGAAGGGATGCCAGAAAGCCAGGTATTGTGTTTGGCTGCAGCCAAATAGAGAGGCAGAGGAGGAGTTGTGCATGTTGATTGAGCGTGGGGAAAGCTCAGTCTTGGTTTTTACAGACACCGTCTCCATTACTGAACTTTTTACCTACATATCATTGATGTCAGTTGTGTTAGTCTAATTGGCTCAATGATGGAAAAACAAGACTACAACACCCAGAATATGCATTACACTATCACACAAAAATCCATGACTGGAAATTTTCCTTAATGGCTTGGTGGTTGTAGGGAAAGCAGATGCAATCTACAAGTAATAACAGAGATCCAGGGTGAAGTGGGATTTTCCTAGTCTTGGTGTCTGAAAAACGAGATTTTATTAAAGACACGTAGGCGAATACAATGCTTTCTTTTCTTGCTTTAATTAATATAGCAGCCAAAATAAAAACTTCAATACCCAGAAAACCTGGGAAAGAACAACTACATTACATCAAATGGAGTCGCCAATAGGATGTAGAGTACAACAATAACTATCTTGACTGTGAGCCCTCTTTTCTTGCGAGAGTCAATCAATATGAGATTCAGAAAACATATAAGTGAACATAAAGTTAAAATCACAGTCATTAAATCCTTAAGAGTGACCATAAGAAAAAGACCAGCCACGCCTGGAAAGTCAGAAGTAGATGGGGAAATCCACCAGTTGGAATCCAGAAGATACTTTAGTCTCATTAATTGGAAATATCCGAACCTGTTCAAGGCATTGGAACTGCAGACAAAAGAGACCAGGGAGGGTTAATCAAACTGTGGTGGGATAATGCTTGCCTCTGTGTCTTTAATAAAATCTAGCCTTTCAGACACGAAGGCTAGGGAAATCTTTCTTTATTACAAGACCGGTGGTTCATATTATGCTTGTTCAAAGCAATGATAAAATAGAGTCAGAAGGATGAATAATTAGTTTACAGTAAAACATTCTAAACATATTAACGTTCAACCAATCTGCAGATCTGAGAATATCATGTGAATTTGCCCCTGTCCAGAAAGTTCTAGAGGCCATAGCCCCTCTGGCAGAATGGTTGCCAAAGGAAACTGTAGAAAAGCCATCCATGGGCATGACCCATCCAACTTAACGGTACAAAGTTGGGGCAGAGACTGTTTTATGGGGGTTTTGAAAGGAAATTGAGTTGAGCAGAGGACCTTCTGAGATCTGCAGTTCGTGAAACATATATTTTTAAACAATCTCCAACATATAATATAGGTTGGGAGGGGAAAAATGGATAAGGAACGGACAATAAATTAGTTTTGGTATGTCTTTTAATTTGAAAATAAACTCCTAAGGAAGGATAATGGAAAGAGGATACATCCAGAGCTCTAACATGTGCAACATGTTTGATAGACACCAAAAACAGAAGCATAGTCACATTTTCAGATAAATGTTTGAGAGATAAATCCGCATTATCTGGCCATAAAATTAACTAATTCAATACCTAATTAACGTCCCACACGAAATGATATCTGGGCACAGGTGGTTTAGCAAAATGTACTCGCTTTAAGAGATGACAAACGGGCGGGTGTTCACCTATAGCTCTTCCATCCATCTGCAGAGATTACCGATCTGTAGGTGTTAATGGTGCAATAGGCTTCACTTGGGAAGCCAAGAAGGCTAAGAAATTAACCACCAAGGTCCCATTTGGTGGAGAAGTGTGGCTCAATGGTTAGAGCAGGCAGACCTTGATGCAGAGCTCTGGCCAGGGACCAGGGTTCGATTCCCGCCTCGGCAGGTCTCCGGCTCATTAATTCCCCTGACTGGATATTCTCGCCACAGTGCCTGTTCTGATCATGGGTCCCACGCTGCAACTCTGGGCAATAGCTTGATTAGTCTCCACAACAGCCCCAAAAGCGCTAGGATGCCTGGCTGCACCTGGGGGGGGCCCAGGAGTGGACATTTCCCAGGAAAGCCAGGAGGGGTTCCTAAGCGGTATACGGACAGCGCCGGGACACCTCCGGTGGAGGTAGCTGTGCGCTTTACAAATTCCGACATTTGACATTTACATTTGCTGAAAGGGGATCAGACTCTGTCCATTCACCAGCAACACCAGACCAACTAAGCTGATTTGTATACTTTAGCTGTGCCTAGAGCCCAGGATTGTTTAATGAACCGGACAGCCTCCTCCAAAATTCCTGGGGTTCTCCAGGAAGACCCAAAATCCTCCACAGAAAGAGAAAAGGGAGCCCTCTAGAATGAGATTGTGCCGAACACCCTAAGGGTTGAGAAGTAAATCAGAAAAGGGGGATCCACACTGGAAGGTTCAACAATAGTTCTAGCAGCATTGGAACCCAAGGTTGAGACTGCCAATCAGGGGTGATCAGAACTGGGGACTACTGCTGTCTGCGTACTCGAGCAAAACTTGGGCAATGAAAAGGAATATAGGGAAGGGATTAAGGAGGAACTGGAGCCATTACTTCAGAAACAGGTTCATAGCCAGAGCTGGTGGATCTGGTCTCAAACTGAAAAAGGAAGGCAGATGATAATTGACACAGGAAGCAAAGAGGTCTATGGACATGGTGCCGAAGATCAAAGAAAAGGCAATTGAACACTGAAGGATGAAGTCTCCAATCACTCGAATCGCGAAAATGTCTAGAAAACCAATCTGTTACCATGTTCAATTTTCCTGGAAGATACTCTGCTTTGAAAGAAATGTTCCTTTGAAGGCAAAATTCTGAAAGACTCTTTGCCAGAGCTGCCAGATGTTCGGATCTTGTACCTCTAAGACGTTTTTTGTACCCGACCGCCGACGGGTTGTCCATTTGCAGGAGGACTGCATTTTGCTATGTCATTTATAAAGGACTGGATGGCAAAGGAACCTGCAAGCATCTCTAAACAATTGATGTGCAGTGATGACTCTTGAAGAGACCATGAACCTCCAGTCAAGAGTTTTTAATTTTTTTAATTTTTTTTTATTGAACACGTGAGTACATAGCTCCACAGTGAGATCAAATCAGGGCAGGCATTTCCATATATTAATACAAGCATTTTGCATCAAAGAAAAGAAAAACAACCCCAAACTTACCCATACCCCTACCCCCACCTCCCACCCAGCATTGCAGTCTCTGTAGATGAACACATAGCAACTTATACAACATTATCGTGGCATCCCACAGCGGAATATCTAGCCTTTGCATTTTTGTGCTACCCACACCTTTACGCTTTAGGCCTGTTGCAAGTCAGGGTTTCCAAGTAAGTACCAAGTCAATGGAGCCCAAAAGTCTTTTGGCCTAGAGGCCTCAGGTAGTTCCTCTGCATAAGCCTCTAGCTGCTCCCTGCTATAGATCAAATCTCGGATCCACTTTTTCACAGTTGGGGCAGTTTTGGCGCCCCAGAATTGTGCCACTGACCGCTTTGCAAATAGGGTCGAGACCGCAACAATTCGCTGATTACATGGCTTTAGTGTCTTGGCCATCCGCAATAAGCAAACTTCAGGTGTGCATGTTACATTTTCTAACACAACTTCAGTAAGCACTTCATGCTACCTGATTCCAGAATGCAAATAGCCTAGCGCAGCTCCACGCCAGATGCATAAAGTCTGCTTCATCCTGCCCACACCTCACACAGCACGCATTCTCCCGCAAACCGTACTTTCGAAATTGACACGGTGTATAATATAGCTGGTGTAGATACTTAAAGTGAATAATACGAAGATTATAGTTTACTGTCAATCGGTCAGTGAACTCAAAACAGACTGCCACTGTTCCTGCGGTATTGGGGACCCCAGCACCTCATTCCACTTGTTAAAGGAGTGTTCAGTGAGTTAGCCCTCTCTCATAGACGGACTATATAGTCGAGTTATCATACCCCTACGTTCCTCTCCACCAGCATCACCTGCAGAGCCTTCAGTATTGTCGGCTCTACCGGAAAGTTAGGGAAGATAGATCGAATAGCCTGCCGCACCCTAACGTACGTAAAGCCCAGCATCATGCCGTGGTCCCACCCCGCTTGCAGCTCCTCAAGCGACCGAAACTGGTCGTTCTCATACAATTCTCCCAGTTGCGTGACCCCAGCCTCCCTTAGTGCTCGCAAGGGAGATATCTGGATGTAAAGCAATTGGTATCTCTGGGGCATAAATAGTCCAACTGCGCCCTCTTAGCCAGTGTCTTCCATGCCCACGCAGTGCAACTAACAGAGTTTTTATTTCAGCTCTCGGAGCCCCTACCCCACCCGACAGAGTCGCTACCACCAAAGGGAACGGATGCATAGTGTCCGCTTCAATCGCAGTGTGTGGCAAGTACTGCTGAGGGAAGTACCAATAATGCGCAAACTGTGCCTGTGCGCACAAATAGTACTTCCGCATATCAGGCGCCTCAGACCTTCTACGATCAAATGCTTGGGTAAGCATGCTCCAACTGGACCGTAGTTTTTTGCCTACCAGACAAGGGTCAGTAGGGCCGACTGAAGTGTATTGAATAGTGCAACGTTCAGCCGCAGGGGAATATTGACAAACAAATAAAGGAGCTTGGGCAGTATTGTCATTTTTGTTACCGCAATTCTGTCAGCTAGCGAGAGGCAGCTTAGCCCACTGCTCCGCTCGCTCAGTGATCTGCAGGATGACACGGCCATAATTCATGGAGAGTACCGTGTCAGGTTCCCTATGCAGCCATATCCCCAAGTACTTCACCGGGTCAGTAGGCTGCAAGTCTTTCAAGACTCCAGCTTCTGCACTGATACATGCCCCGCAGATCGTGACTTTGAATGCTTTCCAAAGCTGTCCACCGAGCCTACATTTTCAATAAAATAATTTATCGCCACACTGATGTTGCTCTTAAAAACTGGATCAGACAAGGAAGACTGCTGCAAGGGGGTCTATCACACTCAGGGACCTGTAGCTCAAGGAGTACTGAGGAGTGATCCGAAAGCGTTTTGGCCAGATGACTAATACGGACTGCCCATGACACAAGCCAATAGTCTAATCTGGACCATGTCCCATCTACCGATGAGATGAAAGGTGCTTTCCCGTGACCCTGGGTGTCGCAAGCGACATATATCCTGTATCTTCCCAGCCTCCATCAACGTGTCTGAGGCCTGCTTATTTCGAGCCATCACACTCCCCGATCTGTCCATATTCATATCAAGGCAAATATTAACCCCCCACCCCAAGATTATCTCTGCGTGGGAGTACATGGAGATACAACGCCAAACATCAACAAAGAAGGCAGGATCCTCCACATTCGGGCCATATATGTTGATCAGTAGGACCTTCACCCCACTCAGCTTCCCCTGAAGCAGCACCACCCTGCCCTGTTCATCCGTCTCTGAGTTAATCATTGTAAACGGCACACCTCTCTTCATGAGGATCATCACAACCCTGGAGTAAGAGGAATAGGAGGGAGCCACCCGCACCCCAGCCCAGCATGTTCCCACGTGTTTCTCTGAGATCCTCGTTAGATGAGTCTCTTGCAAAAAAGGAGATCTGTACGTCTAACCTGTCCAGATACGCTATAACATCTAATTTTTTGAGGCTATTCGGGCCACGTACATTCCAGGTGAGACACTTAATATTACCACCCGTACTTTCTACTTAACATGCTATTAATGTCTTGGGGATGCCTTACATTAAAAATATGCTGCATTAGCTCAGTTGTTACGTCTTTTCTAGGTTCCAGCCAGCCCTTCCCCTCCCTCCTCCACCATCTTCCCCACCCACTTCAGCAACCCCAACTGGCAAAAGCCAAGCCATCCCTGTACAATTTAAACAATACCCCCAAAATACAAAAGAACAGTTGCATCATGTGAGGTTCTCCCATGAGAGGAGCGACAGAGTGCTACTGGCCTCCTACTTAAGCAGAAGGTGGCTGATCAGGTCAACAACATGCTCTATAACTTTAAAGCAAACATTTAGATACTATGCATCTAGGTGCCTTCTATAGAGAAAGAAGCTGAGCCTCCCAGGGCAGCGCCTGAAAAACTGGTTCTTTTTACAATCTCTTGGACCCTCTCCTGTTCCCAGGTGAATGGCACCCAACATGTCCAGACTCATGGTCGCACATCATTGCTCCTCCTCCTCCGGATCATTTGAGGCTTCACATCGCCTCCTTTTTACCTTCTTCGCATGTTCCAGAGTTAGTGAAAATCCTAAAGTCCCCCTCCTGACCTTTTTTAGGTGAGCAGGGTACAGCATCGCATATTAGACACCCTCCGCTTGTAGCACCTTCTTCACTGCGCCAAACTCCCTTCTCGCTGCCTACACCGTTCACTGCGCCAAACTCCCTTCTCGCTGCCTACACCGTAACTGTGAAGTCAGGAAAGAATGACAGTGAGTTCCTCTGGTATTCGATTGCTCCTTTTTCTCTGGCCATTCGTGGTATGGCGTCATGGTCTCTGTAATTCAAACGTCTAGCAATGATAGGGCGTGGCGCTGCACCAGGGATCGGTCTCGCAGCTAAGGAGCGGTGGGCCCGCTCAACAATAAACATAGTGGAGAGGTTCTCAGGCCCAAACTTGTCTCGCATCAGTTTTTTCTACATATGTTTCCATTCTGCCTCTATTGGTGGACTCCGGCAGGCCCATAATTCTGATGTCAATACGGCGATACCTAGCCTCCAAATCTTCATCCTTCTCCTGTATAAGCGCCAGTATTTTCTCCATATTGAGAGTTTTGCCTGACACTTCGCTGAGACCATACTCCGTGGCGGCGACCCTTTGCTTAACCTCCACCACCCTCGAATTTTTTTTTCTCCAACTGTGCAGACATATGATCCAACCTATGTTTCAGAGCCGCCATATTATCTTCGATAGACTGAAGACTACGCTGCATTGCTAGTAGTTGTTGCAAGTGAGGGGGGAGCCTCCCCTTGGGTATCCACCTCCGAGGCAGCTTTTTGTTGTGACCTGCTGGGCTTCCACACGTCGAATGTGAGGCGGGGTTGGGATTTATCTGTCTTCCCCATTGCGAGCGTACAGCAAAACCAGTGTGCAGCTTTGGTATGCTTGTGCAGTTGTGATTGCTGCAGTTATGTACCGCCATGGTCTCCACCAAGCAGAATCACGTTTGCACGCTGTTGCAAAATGTCTTGTTCAGCTATGTATATGCTGCCTCCAATACCCTGTAGTGAAGGCAGGGCCTTGCGTGCACACACTGCTATGTTAGCCTAAGCTTATTAGATGTTTAAACACAATTTTGCCTTTACACGGCATGTAACTGGTGTTGTAAGTTAGACTGCTTGAATTTCTTCACATGAGAGAGGGTTGTTTTCCACATCCCTAGACTTACATCGCGACCTCAGTCTGTACAGTGTGTGCAGAAGCCTCCGAGGTTACTATAACAATGTAAGCTGTTATTCGGGCTGATTGGCCCACGCTCTAGACACAACATGCACACAGCTGCAGCTAACTGAAATTCTAGCGCCTTTAATATTGCACTGCATGCATGATTAGGGCACTTGGAGAAAATCCTTTTCCTGAGAGAGAGAGCTTTGCTGATCCTGATGTGATTCACTTCTGCTGATTTTGGAGGGATGGGGTTCCCCATTCAAGCCTAAAAGACCTTCGATTATTATTATAAAACCTTGTTCATAGCTGGGGAGAGTGGTACACAGGGCACTATTTGACCTGTTTCCACTATCATTATAATATGATTTCTCCCTTTGTGTTTTATGGAATTGTAACAATGCTGATCGTATTATTTTTAATCATATGCCTGCTTATGCTAGCAAAAATACTGCATCTTAGTGCACGTCGTTAAAATAAACATTTTAAACTTTTCCGTGTCTCTATTTACTCACGTTGTGGACTGGTATGAGAATAACAAACGAAAGAGTGTTCTTGATTCCCACCATTCCTGAGAGTAACCTTAGTCGCATGTTCTGGGTTGTCTAATCATTGGTAGCTTCGCTATAGGACGGAGAGCTAATGAGACATTGTTGCTAGTCGGTTAGGGGTTCTAGGTACTGAGGTGAGTTTTTTGGTACACCACAATTTACTAAGGTCCTGGGTCTCTGTGCACAGTTCTGTGTATGAGCAGAATCCCCGCAACAACCCTGGCTGGGCCCACAGTTCCAGGGGAGAGACTGCTGGGGATTATTTGCAGAGTGTCCACCACTGTTGCTTGTTATGAGGCCTGTTAGTCGGACAATGTCGTGAGAGCAGGTCCCCGCCCGTCCTCCGCACAGCTCCGTTACTGTTCCCGTGGCCCCCACAGATCTCAGTTATGCAGGTCTCCGTTCATGCGTCCAGCGCCTCAGATATCAGCCCAATAGTGCTGTGATCTGCGTAGCCCAAGATAACGGGCACCAGATTGCACCTTCCAATGTGTATCGTAAGATATGCCCCTCGGGACCCCGTGTGCTGCTCCCGACCTCAATGGCTTGTAGGCCGCGGCGGTGTACCCAGGCCCACACCCGACTCCTCAGCCTCACCCCCAGTCACCACACTCAGCTCCGGCCAACTCTGCCTCACTGTACAGCACACCGAGGGCCCCTGCAGAGTAACATCAGCTCCGGTCGGCCGCCACTTTTGTCAGCCGCACCTGCGCTGCCACGCTGGGTCTTCCAGGTACTCAGCACTCTTGCCAGGTAAGCCTCGCGGCAATGCGGTCAGGTACATTCCGGCGAAATGCGGAACAGTCAGGGGTTGGATGCACCGCTCCACTCTTTCACTTCTTGCGTATCTGAGGCAATCTACGCTGCAGCCCTCCGGGCACAACGAGCCTCACTGCTGATCCATGGTGGTCGCCATCTTGTGCACACACCGTTCGGTCCGTCTTGGCAGTATGCCCCCTCGCCGGCAGCCCGTAATGACATCACGCTGTGCCGGGACGTCCCGCTGAGCAGGGCAAGCAATTTCACCACCAGATGTGTTGTATTTCAAGCAGATATTGGATCAGCCGGGCAGAGCTACACTACAGCGCAGCCATCTTGCTGTGCACCCTCTAGCGCTCCCCTCCAGTCGAGAGTTGACCACCGCTTGCTCTCCATCCTGTCTTACTTGCCTCTGACTCTGAGACAAGATCTGGGGTGGCAAAGAAAATCGTTCTCCCATTCTAGGCGTCTAACCGCCCCAGCCACCAGAGAAGTTTTTCCCTAGACTCTGAATCTAGAGTAACCGGATTTGAATTAGCTAACCATTTGCACATATTATTCTTTAGTCTTTAAAGAGCCCTGTAATGCAGCGGGCTGGAAAAATGGCTTGAATGGAAGAAGCCAGAAGACCTACCAGATGAGCTAGCGATGTGAGAGAACAAAAAGGAAAAGACAAAGCGTGATGTATCTCCTTCTTTAATAAATCTACTTTCTGTTGAGGGAGTTGATGCATTGAACGGACAAAACCCAGAAATTCCAGACGTTGTGACAGAACCAGAGAGGACTTCTGAACACTTATTATGGACCCTAGCCTTGATAAATATCTTGACAGAGCTGCAAGGAAGCTAGAAGACAAGACTTGGCTTGAGCCATGATTAAGAAATTGTCTAGATAGAGGATGAGTCTCGCACCTTGGCCCTTGAGGAAGGCTACTACTGGTTTTAGAATCTTGGTCAAAAACGTAGGGGCTGAAGTGAGACCCAAAGGTAGAGTCGTGAAATGGAAAAATATTTGTCAATTGAAACTGAAGGAACTTCCTGTAGGATGGATCAACCGGAACCATCAAATAAACACCTTGGAGATCTATACGCATCAACCAATCGTCTTGAAGAAGTAGATCTCTGAGATGAAGGATGATCTCGATCTTGAAGTGATGGTATACGACGAAATTGTTGAGTAGGACCAGGAAATTGGTTATGAGGAAAACTGATCAAAGCAGTCTCTTTTATCTCCTGTTTTGAGCGAAAGGATTGCACCTCCTCCTGAACAGGCAGAAATTGATCCTGTGAAAAGCGATGGGGATGGGTAGACAACACTGTGTCAGAACTTGATAAAGATATATGCAATAACCCTGGACGGTCTGAATTACCCAAGGATCTGAAGTTAGATACAACCAAGCATCTAGACAAAACACAAATCTGCCTCCTACAGTAGGAAGGACAAAATTGAATGTTCTTACCTGAGAATTGTTCTCCTTTGGTTCTGCTTCCCCTGTTCTGGAATGGCTGGGGATAGGAGCTACTGTGGGGGGATTGACCCCTGGTGGAATAACGGCCAGCAAAGCGACTCCTACCTTTGTCTGCCCTGCCAAAAACCTGAGACAAAAAGATGATCTTCATAGAAAACTGGGCCTTGTCTATGGTAGTAAAAGCAGACACGTATTTCCCATTTTCTTTATGAAGGAATCCCCAAACAAAAGGCTATTGGCCTGAGGCCCTTCCTCTTTAGTTGCCAGGCTGCTCAGCTTTGGGTCTATCTTCAGTAAAAAGGCTCTTACGTCTCTGTTATGATATGTAAGCTTTTGTATTGCCCAACATACATATGGCATGTTGATCCCATTTACAAAGGGTGTCAGGATCTACCTGTTTCGCCTCAATCTTAGCCTCCTCGGGCAAATCCATAATCCTGGTCAGTGGACCCACCAGGTCCGAAACGTTGTCCTGCCAGTTAGACCAGACCCAATTGACCCCTTTCTTAGAGTCTTTCCCAAATTTAGTAAACAAATTATAATATTTTCGGGTCAATGGAAAGGGTATCAGCCACTTTATTGGGAAGGGATGGGTGAGGAAATTCAGATTTTAATTGTTTCTGGAGGACTTGTCCCAGAAGTGCCTTAATTAAAAAGAAACATAATCTGACACGTGGTCAGAAGGAAACCACTCTTCGGAATTTGGGTGGTGTATCAGGACAGGGTCGAACATAGAGTTCCCTAAATGATCTGTGAGGTTATTGGACAATAGGTGGGACGTGCCCTCAGAAGGAGAAATCGTGCATCTTTTCTCCGAAGGCTCATTGTCAGAAAAGTCATCAATGACATTAAAACCGGCCATGTTCTAATCTAAGATGCCATCATCATCATCATCATCTTACCAGTGTCCTGTAAGTTAGTAATGTTAAAGGGAGAGGAAGGTAGCCCCGAAAAAGCAACCTCTTGGGTGGGAGAACCAATCTTAATAGAAATGCCTTTTGAAAAAACACTTTGAGGTGCGACATGTTTCTTTCCTTTTTGAGAAGGAATTTCATTAGAACCGAGTAACATTTAAGAAATTCTTTGTCACATCTAACATTGAAACAGAGACAGACAGTCACAATAGCGCTGACCAGTATAAACAAAGAAATATAAACGTTTGCAAGCAGAATACTTATCTTGACTGCGAGCAGCAAGAAAAGAGGGCTTGTTGTTCTCAATCAAGCTAGTTATTGTTGTACCTGACGTCCTATTGGCTACACTTTTGTGATATAATGCAGTTGTTCTTTCCTAGGGCTTCTGGGTATTTACATTTTTCTGAGGGCTGCTGTATTAATTAAAGCACGAAAAGAAAGCATAATATGAGCCACTGGTCTTGTTATAAAATTGACCATACTACCACACCATCCCAGTGGGCTATAGACTATGTGGGTTGCTTTCAGACCGGATATGTTGCCATACCGTGACCATGAAAGGTGCCATGATAACATTTTTGTTGCGACTTGGTGTATGGGTCTGGTTTGAACACTTTTGCCACGGATGATTTTAGTTTCCAGTCTGCCCCTCGTTGAGCCTCATGAAATAGTCTTAAGAAAGGGACAACAAAGGTAGGGGAAGTTATGGAGGTGCATGTGGAGAGAATCAGTAGATGGCAGCAGATGAAGCATATCCATATAGCAGAATAACCAGACTTCAAATGGAAATATATGGGCAATAGCAGATTCTCATTGTTACAGAGAAAATCATGAGACTGTCAGTGGGATAGCTGTACAGAGTGACAGCAAAAGAGACAGGTACTGTAGGGGAAGAAATGAAGTGGCACACTGAGGGCCAGTGGCCTGAAGATAATGAGAGCAGCATGTGGGCCAGCAAGAAGAAGCCATCGAAGTGAGGTAGAACATGGTCAAGGCAACCAACAACAAAGGAGTGGCTAAATCATAGCAGCTGCAGAGAGGGATACTGAAAGAAACGGGGTGATTCTGAGAGCACAATGAGTACAGTGGTAAACAAGAAAAGGAGTGATATGAGAGCAGGGAATAGGGCTGGTAGACAAAGGAAATACTGAAAGCAGCAATTGATTCCTATATGTTTACCATATAGGCTACCAGGAATGCTGAAGATGGAGGTAGAGTGGATATATTAAGTGTAGGGTAGTGGATAGAGAAATAGTGAACAGTGTTGGATCTGTCTATAGAGAGATAGTCTTGTGCAGAGTTGGCGCTAGGAAGTAGAGGAACATAGTACAGAACTACTTCCAGTGGCAGGCAGCGACTAGACTGTAAGAGTGCAGCACTATAGATAATTGCAGCTAAAGGGGGAGTACTGATCGCAGAGCTAGAGCCAATGGCAGACAGGGTATGAGTGCATTGTCTGCCGAGCTCTGGCCTGGCAGCAAGAGAGGGATATAGTGAGTGCAGGGTGGGATTTGTGGAAGGCAGCGGAGGGGTGTACTGAGTGCAGAGTTGGGTCCAATGGTAGATAGTGCAGGGTTATAGCGAATGCAGAGTTAAGACTAGTGGCTGGCACTGGAGAGATGTACTGAATGCATAGTTGGAGACAATGGCAGAAAATAGGGATAAAGGGAGTCCAGAGTTTAGGCTCTTGGGAGGCAGCTGAAGGATAGAGTGTGTTCAGAGATGGAGCACGTGCTAATCAAGAGAGTGATGTACAGAGCTTGGGTTACGGTAAGGTACTATAGAGGGGTATACTGAGAGCAGAGATGGTGCCTGACGCCGGCAGCAGTAATTTTTTTTACGTGTAGAGCTTGTTCCATTGGTATGCTGCAGACAGAAATGAGTGTAAAGTTAGGACTAGTGGCAGGCAGCTGTGGGGTATGTGTGGAGAGTTACATTGACTGAACGGCTCCAGCAGAATATGTGCAACGGTGGGACTTGTGGCAGCAGCTGATGGACATAGTGAGTGCAGAATTGGAGACAGTGGCTGGTGGTGTAGAGATAAAACGAGTGCACAGCTGGCACTAGTGAGACATGGACAGACTGCAGAGATGTATACTGAAAGCAGAGTTGTGACCATTTACAGGTAGCAAAGATGTACACCAAATGCACAGTTGTGACCAGTAACAGGCAGCAGAGATGTACACCAATTGCAGAGTTGTGACCAGTTACAGGCAGCAGAGATGCACACGGAATGCAGAGTTGTGACGAGTCACAGGGGACACAACTGTATAACAAATGCATAGTTGTGATCAGTCACAGACGGCACGGCTGTATACTGAATGCAGAGTTGTGATCAGTGACAAGCAGCAGAGCTCTATACTGAATGCATAATTGGAGCCAGTGACAGGCAGCAGAGGTGCATACTAAATGCAGAGCTGGGACCAGTGACAGGCAACAGAGATGTATACTGAATAAAGGTGCTGGGACCAGTGACAGGCAGCAGAGCTGTATATTGAATGCAGACCTAGGACCAGATACAGGCAGCAGAGCTGTATATTGAATGCAGCGCTGGGACCAGTGACATACATCATAGGTGTATACTAAATGCAGAGTTGCGATCATTGACAGCCAGTAGAGCTGTAAACTGAATGCCAAATTGGAGCCAGTGACAGGTATCGGAGTGCATACAGAATGCAGAGCTAGGACAGGTGACGGGCAGCAGAACTGTATATTGAATGAAGAGCTGGGACCAGTGACAGACAGCAGTGCTGTATACTAAATGCAGAGTTGCAATCATTGAAGGGCAGAAGAGCTGGATACTGAATGCAAAATTGGAACGAACAGTTACAGCCGAGGTGTATACAGAATGCATAGTTTGGGCCAGTGACGGACAGTAGGGCTGTATACTGAAGTCAGAGTTTGGAACAGTGACGGCAGCAGAGATGTATACTGAATGCCGATATGGAGCCAGTGACAGGCAGCAGAGCTGTATACTGAATGCAGAGTTGTGAACTGTGACAGGCCGCGCAGCTATATGCAGAGGTATGATCAGTCACAGGCTTCAGAGTTGTATATGGAAAGTAGAGTTCGGATCAGTGCCAGGCTGCAGAGCTATATACTAAATGTAGAGTTAGGGCCAGTGACAGGCAGCAGAGATGTATACTGAATGCAGAGTTGGAACCACTGACAGGCAGCAGAGCTGTATACTGAATGCAGAGTTGGGCCCAGTGACAAGTAGCAGAGGTTTGTACTGAGTGCAGAGTTGGGGCCAGTTTAAGGCAGCAGAGGAGTATACTGAATGCAGAGCTGGGACCAGTGACAGATCGCAGAAGTATACACTGAATGCAGAGCTGGGACCAGTGACAGACAGCAGAACTGTACACTGAATGCAGAGCTGGGAACAGTGACAGGCAGCAGAGATGCATACTGAATGCAGAGCTGGGACCAGTGACAGGCAGCAGAGGTGTATACTGAATGCAGAGTTTGGGCCAGTGATAAGTAGCAGAGGTTTGTACTGAGTGCAGAGTTGTGGTCAGTTTAAGGCAGGAGGCCTCTATACTGAAGTCATAATTTGGCACAGGGGCAGGCAGCAAAGAGGTGTATACTGAATGCAGGGTTGAAGTCAGTGACAAGTAGCAGAAGTCTGCACTGCATGCAGAGTTGGGGTCAGTGACGGGCAGCAGGGCTGTTTAATAGTCATAATTTGGGACAGAGATTTATACTTAATACAGAGTAGTGACCAGAGACAGGCAGCAGAGCTGCTGTATACTGAATACAGAGTTGGAACAACTGACAGGTAGCAGAGGGCAGCACTGAATGCACTGTTGGGGCCAGTGACAAGCAGTGTTTGGGCCAGTGACAAGCATTTGGACTGTATACTGAAGTCCTATTTTGGGACCATGACAGGCAGCAGAGAGGTATATAATGAATGCAGGGTTGGGGCCAGTGACAGAGCTAATGTATACTGAATGAGAGTTTGGGCCAGAATAAGAGTTGGGTGCAGTAGCAGAGGGCTGCACTGCATGCAGAGTTGGGGCCAGTGACAGGCAGCAGAGAGATATACTGAATCCTGAGTTGTGGCCTGTGACAGGCAGCTGAGGAGTTTACTGAATGCAGAGCTGGGACCAGTGATAGGCAGCACAGGTGTATACTGAATACCGAGTTATGACCAGTGACAAGCAGCAGAGATGTACACTGAATGCATAGTTTTGACCAGTTACAGATGGCACAACCGTATACTGAATGAAGATCTGGTGCCAGTGAGAGGTAGCAGAGCTGCATACTGAATGCATAGTTCATGACCGTGACAGCTGGTAGATCTATACACTAAATGTGGAGTTGGGGACAGTGACAGGCTGCAGAGCTGTATACTAAATGCAGAGTTGTGAATAGTCGCAGCCTGAAGAGGTGTAAACCGAATGCAGAGTTGGGGACAGTGGCAGGCTGCAGAGCTATGTTTTTTTTTTTTTAATAATAATAAACTTTATTCGGATTATTACAATCCATAAAAGCAATACAATTTAAAAAATCTTCAAAGAGATCTAGTTATCAGTTACTTAAAATGATTGCAGAAAGAAATTTCATTAGTGTATACAGTACAGATATATTTTCTTAAAGGTTTTTCCTATGTCTGTATATACATTTCAAAAAATTAAGGACATGGTAACATGTGGCTTCAGTATCCAAGAGCTGCAGGCTCAACATGGCCACTCTACATTGTCTGAGACCCCACGATTTTAAAAGGGTCAGTAGCCAGAGTTTGCGGTGTTCCTGATAAAATTTACAGAACAGAACTGTATGAAGCGTGGATTGACCTGATATCCCATCACATGGGCATGGAGGTGAATTTAGGTCCCACACGTTTGGTGTTGGGAAAACCACCAGTTTGTGAAATAAGTTCAGTCTGAATCTTATCAGGAGGAATCGTTCAAAGGTACCAATGTCAAGATTTAAATAAGGCTGCATCGAAAGAGTAGATTGAACCAACATGGCGTGCTGCGTCGATTGTTTCCCGGCCTCGACCTGAAGTCTTAGTTTGATCAGATGGTCCAACGCTCGCTGTTTTAAATTCTCCTTTGCGAGTTCTCCAATTTTTTCGGGATTAAAATAATATTTTTCCATTCCAAGATCTCGAAGAAAGGTCCGAATGTAGGCCAGCCATTTAATTCTCAAAACATAATCCAGGGACATTGCGTCCGCCACTATCATTTTTGTGAGGGCGTTTTTGTCCGATGTCCAGATACGTCGCCAAAGTAAAATTGGTTGTAACTTGGCAAGGTCTTCAATATATGGTGCCCCTAGTTCCAAGTGGCAGGCGTAAGTGGAGGAAGTTTTGGGGGCGGATAGGATAAATCTAAAGAATTTATTTTCTGCGGTTTGCAGAGACGTGACGTCCATATGTCCCCATAGTCCTGCACCATATAAAGCTGTGGATTGGCATTTGGCTTTATATATAGTTATCAGTTCTCTAGGTGGACGTTTTCCTAGTTTTTGAGAGAACGATACCAAAGCGGCTAGTGCTCTTTTGAAACAATGGCTTCTGGCTTCTATTGCTGGTTTCCAGGAGAGTTTATTGTCTATCATGACCCCCAGATAAGAGTATTCTTTGGTTGAGTCAATTTTTTGGCTATCAAGGTAAATAGAGTTTTGGTGTTTTTTCCCAACCCCAGCATTCATTACAAAAGTTTTTTTCACATTTATGTGGAGGTCAAGAGTTCTCATAAACTGGGAATAACTATTAAGGGACCTTTGGAGTTCACGGGGAGTTTGTGCGAGAAGGACGGCGTCATCCGCATACAGCAGGGCGGGGATCGGGCGATGTTTTGCCAAGGGGAGATCACGGGCACCCTTTAGTAGCTCAACCTCCAAGTTGTTGGTATAGAGGGAGAAAAGGAAGGGTGCCAGGACACAGCCTTGTCTGACCCCACGCTCTACTGCGAAGGACTCCGTCAGTTCTCCCTTTGTTCCATAACGAACTCTTGCAGATGGATAGGAATAGAGTTCCCTTAGAAAATTCAGGAGTGGAGGATCAACCCCCATCTGTGCCAAGAGGGACCACAATTTTGTATGGGCGACGCAGTCGAACGCCGCCGACAAATCTACGTAGGTCATGTAAAGTTTTGCTTTCTTTGCATGCACATATTTTCCAAAAATTAATGATAAATTTAGGGCTTGTTCCACGGTACCTAATCCTTTTCTAAATCCGAATTGAAGGTCGGATAAGATACCTCTTTCTTCTGCCCAGTCCTGAAGTCTTTCTAAAATCACTCGTCCTGCTATTTTTCCCAATGAGTCCAACAAGGAGATTGGGCGATAGCAGGCGGGGTCCATGCGATTACCTTTTTTAAAAATCGGCACCATAATGGACCTGGTCCAAGACTCCAAGATTCCTATTTTTGCTGTAGCGGTGCAGACTCTTGTTAAAATTGGTGCCCAGAGATCTATTTGATGTTTGAAAAGATCTGCCGGGACACCGTCCGGCCCTGGAGCTTTCCCTTTTTTGGTGGAGTTCAGTGCCACGAGAATTTCGGGAATATCAAAGCTTATATCTATTGGGTATGGTGAGGGTATTTTTTCCTCTTCTTCCAGGTCTTGATCGTGGGTTGGTTTTCGGAAGATGCTGGTGAAATGTGACACCCAAGTTACAGCGTCTATGGCAGCTTCGATTTTTGGGCAAATGTCGTCTGCCAAAAAAGGAGTTCTTATAATTTTCCAGAAAGCTTTAGAGTTTTTTTCCTGGGCACTGGTGTGAAGTTCGTTCCACAGCTCTCGCTTCAGTTCCTCTTTCCTCCTTTTTCTTATTTTTAGATATTCGCTTCTGAGAGTGGCTATTGTTCTAGGATCCCTTTCTTTTTTATTTAGGGCTTGCTTTAGATTTGTATGAGCCTTGGTGCACTCTTGATTGAACCAGCCATTAGGCTTGGATGAGGTAGGTTTTTGTTTTTTTGTTAATAACACCTTAATTTTTCCCATGATTTGGGCGAAGTTGGTTAAAAGATCCGTATCGTTGGTGGCTGTATCCAAACAAATTTCAATTTGGGGATGGACTAATCTTATTAGCTCTTTAGTGAGTTCCTCTGGATTTGTCCTCTCCCATTTTATAGAATACCCATTTACTTTATCCATGTTAATATCTTCCTGAGTCAGTGCGTTAGCTATTATTTCAGGAGAACATTTCTGGTTAATTAATGAGACTTCCAGAGTTAGAATTGCATGGTCGCTTTGGGAATTTGGTATTACTTCAAAGTTCTTTACTCTTAGTTGTAAGGACGCTGATATAATTATAAAGTCTACCGTAGTTTGGTAGCCTCTTCCAATGTAGGTAGGTGCAAGTGAGTTTTCCCCATAATCCGAGGTGTTTGCTATCTGGAGATCCAGATCGGATAGGAGATCATTCATTTGCCTTCCCATTTTATTATGGGAAAAATGAGTGAGTAAGAGGCCTTCTTCCGTCACCATGCCGGGACATTTTCTTTTTGGTTTGGTACAGGCGTGTAGGTTGAAATCGCCTGCCCATAATATGTTTACCGGGGCTCCTTCTCTTTGTTTCATTCTTAAATTAATTAGTTTCTCGTGAAGGTGGGCCAAGACTTTCTCGAAGTCCAATTCATCCAGATTGTTATAAAAATTGATAATAATCATCGACTCTCTTTTCTGGAAGTAAAGACCAAGGATCTGCAAATTTTGTGCCAATTCGATAACCTTTATTTTAACGTTTTGGATAGTGTTGGCTATAAAAATACAGAGACCTCCCTTTGGTCTACCTGTATGTCCCGACTGCGCAAGGGACGAGTACGTTTTAAATCCTTGCAGGTGGTATTCTTGTAGGGACCATGTCTCCTGTAAGCATAGTACTTGGTGATTAAGCGTATGATACAGGATTGTCCCATCCTCTATTTTTGTCTTTAATCCCGCAGTGTTCCACGAGATCAAGCTCAGGATTATTACGCTATCCCTTGAGCTTTTTGTGCTTTTTAATTCATTTCGGATCTCAGGAACTGGTAGAGTCTCTGAGACTGGGGAGACTAACGGGCTTTCTGTTTGAGGTTGGGAGTCTTCCTGAGGTTGTGATTGTGGTAGTCAATCAACACATTCCAGGGGGCTGTATCTATTTTCTAATTGGGGGCCATTCCAGCTATCCCAACGTGTGGAATCGTTGCACTTTGTCCGGTGGTCCTGGCCTCTCCATTCGTCCCTATTTCTGCCATGATGATTTGGGCCTAGTGGGTTGAATGGGGGAAGCCATCCTTGCCGCGGCTGTTGCCAAGGATGGATACTAAAATGCGTTGTTTGCTGAGGTTGGTGAGGTTGCCACCCTTGTTGGGAGGTGTGATGTGAATATTGTGGTAGGTTGATGGGGTGTTGGGTTGCATGGTGTGCGAATTGGGAAAATAAGGCCGGTGATTGCCACTGAAAAACTGAATGTTGTAAGTTTTGTGGGAAATTAGGCCTATCTAAGTAGTGTTGGGGATGATATATGTTATTTTCAGGGGGATTTGCAGGGCCGGGGTTTGGTGGATATGCATAAAAGGGAAAATTCTGCCTTGAAGGTGAAGATAAAAAATAAGACAAGGGAAGGGGATTTATTTTTGTAGCAGGACCTCTATTGGGCGAGTTACAGATATAATTTGACGCCCCGATCTCCCTGAATTTGATACTGATGACATCCCCCGCTATTGCCTTCGGGGTTCTACCAACCCAGTCTCCTCTACGTACAGAGAAGATGTCACCCCTAATATGTGCGGGTAATGGTCTGTGGAGTTGGAGCCATTGGGCACATTTGTTCCTCAGCTCTGCAAAAGTTTCTCTCGTACCCTCCTTCAGTGGGGGCACCGCTGTTAGCACCACCACGAGGGGAGAGGCTTCCGGGGGTAAGTTAATAATTTTGGGCCGAGGTTGCTTTGTCTTCAGATCTGATGGATTTTCCTGAGAGGGGGTCTCTGGTGGGATAGTGAGATTCCCTTTTGCTTGTCTATTATTTGTTTTTAATTGACCTACTAAACCTGTTTGTGTGGCAGAAGGAAGAACTACCACCTCCGGAGTATTTTGGGAGACTTCCAAATTGCTCCCTTTTTTTGCTAAAGGAAGTGTTTCTGCCGCTTTTTTAATTTGTGAAATATTGGGATTAACTGTTTTACCTGTTATTTGTTTGGTGCTAGGTGATTTTTGAGGTGTTTCCTTTGCTCCCTGTGTTGGGGCAGGACCGTTTCTACTTAATTTACAACTGCATTTAGTGTTAATTAATGACGTAAGTCTGTCCAGCTTTGATATGAGTGGTTTGATCTGTGCTGTAATTTTAGCTTCAAGGTCAGATTTTAGATCCATAACCATGTTTTCCACCCAACAGGGGATACCTGCCGAGGGATTTGGGGTAGGAGTAATTAAATTATGGTTCTTTATTTTTGATTTTCCCTTGATGATTGGCATTTCCTTTGAGAAAGTAGTGATGATTTCCTTTGTTTTTGTTGGTTCTACATACGTTTCTGGCTCAGGTGGTAAGGAATTACAAATGGGACTTTGGACTAATTTCTCATCCGGTGATTGGCAAGCTTCTAGATCAGGAGTTGCGTCGAGATCAACATATGATTGATCGGAGTCCGATTGGGTTACGGATAAGTCTACTGAGTTTGGAACAGTCACCATTGGAACGATGGTTAGTGGCAGGGGTAAGGAGCAATTATTATTGTTTGCCCCCTGATGGACAGGAGAATTTGCGGTAGCAATTGAGCCGAGCGAAGATCGTTTTGCCTGTATGAGGTCTAAAGAGACTCTTTTCTCCAGTAAGATGATGCTTTTGTCAATGGTGTCATTTACCCTGGATATAAACAGGTCTATAGGGCCGGTCACTTGCGTCACCAGTGTTGCTTTCTTGGACGTGCTTCTTGTTTTGGGACGCATCCTGATCCCCAATAATGTACGTTAAATAATTCAAGGGGGCCCAGAGGGGTTGTCGTGGGGTGCAGGGTGACAGGGCCCGGGCCGTCCTCTGCCGTCCTCGAACGGCCTCAAACGGCCCTGTCTTTGCCCTGTCTTCGCCCGAGCTGCGTCCCGCGCTGCGGGAGGGAAGTGTTGTTTTGTAGGAGGTGCAAAAGGGCGGGGGGCGGGCCAGCAGGGAGAGCGGACCGGAAGCTCTTCCTTGGTCTTGCAGGGACTTCTGGGAAATGAAGTCCCCGCACGCTCGCAGCCCCGCTGGTCCCTCGCGCCCCTTACCGCCTTGGAGTCTTGCTGCCGGTATCCTCGCCTCAATCCTACACGAAGGTGCCTCTACCAGCACCCACCGGCGAAGCGGCACCCGCGAAGCGGGTGCGGCGAGAGGTGGGCTCGGGAGGCTGGGAAACTGATGCGCTGCTTGACTGGTGCGTGGAGCTGATGCCTTCCGCTTGGCTACAAAGTAGGTAAATGTCCCACGAGGTGGAGAGAGAGAGACGCTTTTAGCTGGCTCAGGTGGGCGGGGGGCGGGCCAGCAGGGAGAGCGGACCGGAAGCTCTTCCTTGGTCTTGCAGGGACTTCTGGGAAATGAAGTCCCCGCACGCTCGCAGCCCCGCTGGTCCCTCGCGCCCCTTACCGCCTTGGAGTCTTGCTGCCGGTATCCTCGCCTCAATCCTACACGAAGGTGCCTCTACCAGCACCCACCGGCGAAGCGGCACCCGCGAAGCGGGTGCGGCGAGAGGTGGGCTCGGGAGGCTGGGAAACTGATGCGCTGCTTGACTGGTGCGTGGAGCTGATGCCTTCCGCTTGGCTACAAAGTAGGTAAATGTCCCCATTTGGACTGTATACTGAAGTCCTATTTTGGGACCATGACAGGCAGCAGAGAGGTATATAATGAATGCAGGGTTGGGGCCAGTGACAGAGCTAATGTATACTGAATGAGAGTTTGGGCCAGAATAAGAGTTGGGTGCAGTAGCAGAGGGCTGCACTGCATGCAGAGTTGGGGCCAGTGACAGGCAGCAGAGAGATATACTGAATCCTGAGTTGTGGCCTGTGACAGGCAGCTGAGGAGTTTACTGAATGCAGAGCTGGGACCAGTGATAGGCAGCACAGGTGTATACTGAATACCGAGTTATGACCAGTGACAAGCAGCAGAGATGTACACTGAATGCATAGTTTTGACCAGTTACAGATGGCACAACCGTATACTGAATGAAGATCTGGTGCCAGTGAGAGGTAGCAGAGCTGCATACTGAATGCATAGTTCATGACCGTGACAGCTGGTAGATCTATACACTAAATGTGGAGTTGGGGACAGTGACAGGCTGCAGAGCTGTATACTAAATGCAGAGTTGTGAATAGTCGCAGCCTGAAGAGGTGTAAACCGAATGCAGAGTTGGGGACAGTGGCAGGCTGCAGAGCTATGTACTGAATGTACAGTTGGGGACATTGACAGGCTGCAGAGCTATGTACTGAATGTAGAGTTGGGGCCAGTGACCGGCTGCTGAGCTGTATACAGAATGCAGAGTTGGGGAAAGTGACAGGCTGCAGAGCTATACACTGAATGCAGAGTTTGGGCCAGTGGCAGGTAGCAGAGCTGTATACTGAATGCAGAGCTGGAGGCAGTGACAGGCAGCAGAGCTGTATACTGAAGGCAGGTCTAGAGCCGGTGATAGGCAGCGGAGCTGTGTACTGAATGCAGAGTCCGGGACCATGATAGGCGGCCTATCAACTGAATGTGGAGTTGAGGCCAGTGACAGGCTGTAGAGCTGTATGCCGAATGTAGAGTTGGGGACAGTGAAAGGCAGCAGAGGTGCATACTGAATGTAGAGTTGTGGCCAGTGACAGGCAGCAGAGATGCCTACTGAATGCAGAGTAGGGACCAGTGACAGGCAGCAGAGATGTATATTGAAAGCAGAGTTTGGACCAGTGACAGGCAGCAGAGTTGTATACTGAATGAGAATTGGAGCCAGTGACAAGGGGCAGAGGGCTGCACTGCATGCAGAGTTGGGGCCAGGGGCAGGCAGCAGAGCTGTATACTGAATGTGGAGTTGGGGACTGTGACAGGCAGCATGTCTGTATACTGAATGCCGACTTGTGACCAGTGACAAGCACCGGAGCTGTATACTGAATGCCGAGTTGTGACCCGTGACAAGCAGCAGAACTGTATACTGAATGCTGAGTTGTGACTAGTGACAAGCAGCAGCGCTGTATACTGAATGCCAAGTTGTGACCAGTCAGAAGCAGCAGAAGTGTGTACTGAATGCAGAGTTTTGGCCAGTGACAGGCAGCAGAGATATATAATGAATACAGTGTGCGGACCAGTGACAAGCGGCAGAGCTGTATACTGAATGCCGAGTTGTGATTAGTGACAAGCAGCAGAGGGGTATACCGAATGCAGAGTTGTGACCAGTCACAGATGGCATAGCTGTATACTGAATGCAGAGTTGGGGCCAGTGACAGGCAGCAGAGCTGTATACTGAGTGGCTGGTGGTGTATGGATATTTTTATAATTTAATTTGATATTTTATCATTTATATAGCGCCCCGATCTCCCCATCAGGGGTATCGCCGCGCTGGGATTACGAGCTACAGCTAGACAAGCACATCTCAGAACAGAAAGGTCTTTAGCTGCTTTCTAAAGTGTACGTAGTCTGAACATTGACATAAGGACATGGGAAGTTGGTTCCAAAAGAGAGGGGTTAGATGAGAAAATACTTTACCACCCATGTGAGCTTTTTTAAACCATGAGAGGCAGAGAAATTATTTAGAACCTGACCGAAGGGACCTAGAAGGTGAGTACCTTACAAGTTTGTTAGATAGGTAGTTGGGGCCCAGGTCATAGAGTGCTTTAAAAACAGTACAGCAAAATTTGAATTTGATCTGTTTCCACACTGGGAGCCAATGTAGTTGTTGCAGAAGGGGAACGGAAGCCGTTCTAGGATGGGCATTTGCTACAAGGCGGGCCGCTGTATTCTGGACCACCTGCAATTTGCTTAAAGAAGCTTCGTTCGCTGAAACCAGTAGGGCATTGTAGTAGTCCAGGCGGCTTAACACTAGTGCCTGGATCAACATTTTTCGTGTGGAGGGGGGTAGGAAAGGGAAGACGCTCCTTAGTAGGCTAAGTGTGTGGAAACATGCCCCCACAGTGGTGGTGGCATGCTCTTCTAATGTACGTTTCTGGCCTATGCAGACTCCCAGGTTTTTTACCACTACCTTTGAAGTAGGGGCGGTGCCCAATTCCTCCGCCACCAACTAGGTGTCCAGCACATTGTTGCTCCTCCAAACAGCATGATTTATGATTTTTCTGCATTAAGTTGAAGGAGTTTATCCCTCATCCAATCAGCACTGGTCTACAGGCCCTCCGAGAAGATCACTTAGGTGTTGGGATTAGATTTATCAAACGAGAGTAGAAGCGGAGTGTTGTCAGCATAGGAGATGGGACTGAATCCTAGTGTCCGCATCAATCCCGCCAAGGGGGTGACATGAATATTAAATAAAGTAGGGCTCGAACAGGAGCCCTGTGGCACTCCCTTGGTTACTCTTGTGGTCTTAGAGCGGAACGGACCCAGGTTAATCGTCTGAGTTCTGTCAGTCAGAAAGTTTGTCAACCACTTTACTGCAACCCCTTGAACCCCGATGTCCTGAATTCTTCTAAGCAGGATCCAGTGGGAGATGGTGTCAAACGCAGCCGATAGGTCAAGCAACACTAAAAGTGCTGCCTGACCATTATCCAGGGTCATTCTGATGTTATCGGTTACTGCTATCAAGGCGGACTTTGTGCTGTGTCTGGCCCGGAAACCTGACTGCTAGACATCGAGGCAATTCGAGGCTTCCACAAATTCAGATAAATATTTGTTTGTATTTCTCCAGGAGCTTGCTCTGGATGGAGATCAGGAAAATGGGGCGGCAGTTGGGTACTTCGTCCATGGGGGTGTTAAGGTTTTTCCGGATTGGAACAACTTGCGCTGCTTTCTATTCAAGGGGGAGTCTATCATCCTTCAAGGAGCTGTTGAGAATAGTGCAAATAGGACCAGCAAGTTGTTTAGAGAGCAGAGAGGTGCTCGCAGGGATGACATCTAGTGCAGATCCAGATTTAACTTTCTTTAATAGAGTTTCTACCTCTTCAGGTGTGAGTGACAAGAAATTCTTCAGTGGCAGAGCGTGTGAAGTAATCGGCGAGTATTCTGTTGGGGAACCTCTCTGGGTACCACTGGCTGTGGCGATTTTGTTGTAGATCATGTCGATTTTCTGGACGAAGTGATTTGCTATATTGTCTTTTTTTTTTTTTTTATCCTCATCCTGCGAAAGTTTAGATAAGGAGGCTTCGGGAGTCTGATGGTTCTTCGTTCTAGGCCTTCACTGCCCCGCTGTTATCGGTTGTTCTTGGGGAGTATAGCCTTGTTTGTTATGACCAATCAATTTACTCCTCTCACCCTTTATCGTAATCAATAATTTTGGAGTTTGGGGGAGGAGCTAGCCTGATAGGCTACTCAGCAGGAATCATTCCTGCCTGGAAATTATTGTCTCCGCATTAATCATTGGACTTTTTATTCCGGTGTCTTAAAAGGAGTCAATGATTTGTCTGGAAATGTTTTTCCCAAATTTCCCAGAAACTTGTTCTCTTGGAGTTTTTCCCTTTCCTATCAAGTTTGTTAATTTTTATTATAGAATTTAACCAGTTATCGTGTGTAGGCGGAGCCGGTTTGACCCAGTTAATGCAGATCTCCCTTCGTGCTAGCAAAATCAACATGAACATCAGATTTTCCTGATTTTTGCTTAAGTTACCCATAACATTTTCACTGTTGTTATATATCCCAAAGATAATAAGAGGGATACTTACAGTTATACGGGTTCCCATTACCATGGTTAGTGTCTTACCAATCTCGATCCAGTAGGGGGAGAGTGCAGGGCATTTCTGGAACATGTGGATGTCATCTGCTTTTGCCTCTCTGCACTTGGGGCATACTTTTATATTTGTATCTTTAAATTTAGACAGTCTTTTTGGGGTCCAATATGCTCTGTGTAGTGAGAATAAGTGATTCCTTTGTAGAGAGGCTGGTTTTACACAGGACCAACATTTTTCCGTAGATTTCTTCCAGATAGATTGTAAGTCTAGATCTTGATCAGGCATATCTCTTCTCCATATTGTTTCCGGGACTAAGAAGTTTTTTTCTCCTGATTCAATGAAGGTCCAATACCATTTTGAAATTTCTTTCTTTATTGGTGTTATTTTTGTCATTTCAAGTTCAAGGTCTTCATTGTCGCTTTTTCCTTTTGGTAGGGAATTAACCCAGCTCATTAATTGGTAGAATTTGAATTTTGATAGTTTGCCTTTGGTATTCATGAATAAATCATTCCACGGGATTAGAGCATTTTCTACCAGCAGTTGTCCCCATCTTTCAATTCCTGCTTTTTTGAGCGGTATCGCCAAAGAGTCTCTCAGGCAATCTGGAGTCTCAGGAGAGTCCCATATTGGGGCTGTATTACTATAATACGGCATATTTACTATGTTTCTGATTTGACTCCAGAGTTTTGCAGCATTGTGTAGGATCTTTAACTTTACTTTTTTTTTTAATTTTGGATGGCCAAACTTGAACAGGAAATGGTCTTTTCCATTCGTCATATTCTGCAGGAAATTTGGGTATGATTGATGTTTCCTTAGGACGGATCTAAAGTTCTTAAATTGAAACGATCTGTAATACTCGTGTATATCAGGGCTTGCTATTCCGCCTTGCTCTTTCCTTCTTCTGAGTTTATTCCAAGCTATCCTTGTACTTTTTGATGCCCAGATGAAACTGGATATTTCTCCTTGGATCTTTTTCAAGGATTCTTTTCTAAATTCCAATGGAATAGTGTTAAAAAGGTACGTAAATTTAGGAATGATGGTCATTTTTACTGCATTGGATCTTCCTAAAAAGCTTAGTGGTATTCCTGACCAGGCTTTAAGAAGTCTTCTCATTTCTTTGGCTACTATATGGAGATTCAGTTGTGGGATGTTTTCGAGATCTTTTACCAGTGTTATTCCCAGATATTTTATTTTGTCCCTAGTGAATGGTGTATTGGGGGTCGTGTTCCAGCTCATCGACTCGGTTTTATCCTTATTTGTTAAATATCCTGAGACTTTACCAAACTTGTTCATCATATCTTCTATTGGTTGATTGGAATTTTCATAGTTGTCTGTAAACACCATTAGGACATCCGCGTATAGTGCGACTTTTTTTTACCAGTTTTGATTTACGAAGGGTGTTATTAAAGGATGGTTTCTGATCGAACAGGCCAGTGGCTCAATATGTAGGTTGAAAAGTAGTGGCGACAATGGGCATCCTTGCCTTGTGCCCCTTTGTATCTTGATGTTGCCAGTCAAATTCCCGTTGACTATTATTTTTGCTCTTGGGTTCTTGTACACTTCCCTAACCATATGGCCAAAGCTTACCCCTAGTTTGTTTTTCTCGATGATTTCATTTAGGAATGCCCCGTTGACTCGATCAAGCGCCTTGGCCGCGCCATAGGTAATTATAGTTAAGGGTAGTTTTTCAAAAGTGGCAATATCCACTGCTGCGAAAAGTTCGTGAGTTATCTCATGTATTTGTCGTCCTTTTATGAAGCCCTTCTGGTCCGGATTGATCAACTTTGGCATTACCTTGGCCAATCTTTTAGCAATAACTTGCATGAATAGCTTGTAGTCACAGTTAAGTAACGAGATAGGTCTATAAGACTCACATAGTTTTGGATTTTTTCCAGGTTTCAAGATAATGCTGATCGTCGCATCGTTCCAGGAGTCGGGTATTTTTTCGTGATCTAGGTATACAGTGTTCATAATTTCTGCTAACTGGTTAACTAGGGATTCTTTTAATGCCATGTAGAATTCATTTGGTAGAGCATCAGGACCTGCAGCTTTTCCTTTTTTCAAGCCCCTCTGACTTCCTCAGGTTTAATTTCGCTGTTTAATTCTGATAGCTCTTCTTCTGTTAAAGTAGGAAGTGGTATGGCATCGAGGTATTTCCTGATCTCTTTTGTTGGGTTTATGTCTTCTTGGTATATACTAGAGAAGAACTTTGTGAACTCCTGTCTTATAGTGGCGTCGTTTGAGCTTTGTGATAATTGGTCTTGGAACTGAGTCTGGAAACATGGTATGTTATTCCTTGACTGGTCAGTTTTAGTTCTCCATGGCAGCATTTTCCCGCACCCTTCCCCGTATTCATAGTTTGCTAATTTGCTATTTTCCCATTTTTCTTGTACTATGTTATCCAAATATCCGGCTAGAGACTCTTTAAGATTGTGGCACTTCTCAACTAAGTCTTCCTTTGGTTCTAAAAGATTTCCGGTCTCTAGTTGTATCTCTATCGCGTTAATTTCTGCTTCCATCTTCCTGATCTCCTGTTTTTTGATCTTTGTTTTATGAGCGCCTAAACTAAGTAGTTTCCCTCTGATCACGGCCTTGTAAGCATCCCATGTTGTCCGTTTCGAGGTGCCGATAGCGTTATCCTCAAAGTAGTGTGTAGAAACAGTTTCAAGCTGGTTCACGCTTTGTGAGTCTCTGAATATAGACCGTTCTACAGTCCATCTGGGGAGGGTTTTATTCTTTGATAGTGAGAGGATTAATTGTACTGCAGAGTGGTCTGATAGATGAGCTGGAAGATGTTCAATACTCTTAACATTATCTTGGAGGCCCCTGCTTACTAAAAAGAAATCTATTCTTGACCTGTGGCCTAGTTTTTTATTGTGGAATGTGTAAGGATGCGTTTTCTCTCCTTTTTGTTTCCACATATCCTCCAAGTCTAGATCTTTTTTTATAGATTTCTAACCACTCTCTCATTTTGGGTAAGTTCATCTGTTTGTTTGGGGGTAATGTGTCTAATCTGGGATCGGGTATAATGTTATAATCTCCCCCTATTATTATGGGGGCGTTGGTTGTAAGGAGTTCCGAGTAAAGTTTTTGGAGGGGGGCAGAGTCATCCAAGTTCGGACCATAGTATCCAGCTATAATTAAGGTATTGTCTTCTATCCTGATTTTAGCCACTACCCCTCTACCTTTGTTATCTACTGCTTTGGTCTCTACCTTGGCCTTTAGAGATTTTTTATAATAATTGCCACCACCTTTATGTTACAGTCTTGCTTGTGTGTATGCAGACCTCTACCCAGTTTAGCTTTTTTACTATTTGGTCCCACTCAGTGCTTACTAGATGAGTCTCTTGGAGGATAATAATCTCACTTTCAGCTTCCTTTAAGTATTTCAGGATTCTTCGTCTTCTATTAGGGGTTCTGAGCCCATTAACATTCCATGAGAGGACTTTGATTATTTTTTCCTTCATTTCTTTAAGTCTGGTACTGTATCTTCATGAACATGTCTAAGGCAGAAATTGTATAGTCTAAATGACTCCCTATTGCTCCTTTTTCTTTTTGTTTTATGAGGACTTTTTTTATAATTTTTTCCCTAGTTTGCTCCACACCTGTGTCTTATCATAGCTTGCTTTATTAAGTGAATGTATGGTTTGATATCCCCACCCTGAGGAAGCCTCCCTTTTTCTTCTTTTGGGTAGTATCTCCGCCCAATTCGTGCTCCGGATTCACCATTTTGTTTAGTTTATATGATTATGTGATCACTTTCCTTCTTTGGATTCTATATTACAAGTTCATTTTAGGTTTAAAGCATTTTATTGCATGGTTATAAACAAAGAAAGAGTACAAACAGTGTAAAACTTGTCGTCGAAGAGTTGCTAAGCGGATTCTCCGCTCCATGAGTGCCATCAGAATTCCAGACATTACAATCATAACATGTTGTGAAGCCATGTGCTAGGTGTAAGGGCAATGACGACTAACACCAAAACCAAGAACCCCCCCCCCCAACTGCCCCCACCCCGCCTCCCCCCGAACCTCCCCAGCCTCCCCCTCCCCCCTTCCCTCCATGTTGACCCCCCTCCCTCCCGTATGTGCTGAACAAATGTCTCGCGCCTTCCACACCATCGCGCTGGCACCTCGCCCCACATCGCGGATACCCATACAGTAGTTAAACCTGCGGAGTAGTCAAGGACGTCAGTCTCATGAGCCTGAGGTATCGAGGACAAGTAATTTCCTTAAATTCTGACTGTAGTAGGGTGAGAAAAGGCTGCCACAATTACTCCAACTTGTCTACCTCGCCCGCAACCGTTAGGGACAGTTTCTCCATACCCAGAACGTGCCATAACCTGTGTAACCAGCCTATAATGTTGGGAGTGGTGGTGGTGCGCCAATAAATGAGTATGTTCTGTATCGCAGAACCCAATCCAATCGCTATTTGTCTACCCCTTCTGGACCTCAGAGGATACATCAGCCCGTTAGGCAACCCCAATAGGACATAGGCGGGGAAACGAGGCAGTTCAATGTCAAAGCACTGGTCAATCTCATTGAGGACCTCTTCCCAGTAGGGACCTAGCAGCGGGCAGTCCCACAGGATATGTGTCAGTGTGCCAGTCTGTCCGCACTCGCGCCAACAGGCGTCCGGGATGTTGCGGTTCATCTCATGCAGTCGTTGAGGAGTGTAGTACCAGTATGTGGTTATTTTAGTGAAGGTCTCGGTGAGCCCAGTGTGGTATGCTGAGTGACGCGCGCGGTAGGAGATGTCGTCCCATTCCTTGTGACTTAGTTCCCTCCCTAGTTCCCGTTCCCACCGGTTCCGACCGGGATTATAGATGTGGGAGGGGGGGGCTGCAGCAGTTTGTAAAGGTCCGAGACGAGCTTGGCATCCGATGAGCGTGTCGCCAGCCACATCTCGTAGGGTGTAAGTTTCCGGTCGGCTAGGTCCCGTACCGCACGCTGCAGCGCCCAGTGGCGAACCTGTAGATATCGCAAGCGTTCAGTCTCAGGCAAATGGTATTCACGCCTGAGGTCCTGGAACGACACAATCCCCTCAGAGCCATACATGTGAAACAAAGCGCAGCATCTGGCAGCCTGCCAAAGCGAGAACGCGCCAGGTTCCATCCTGGGTTGAAAGTCAGGATTCCCAATCAAGGGCGTAAGCGGCGACGGGAAGGTGGTGAATTCCCGTGTAGCATTCACGGCGTCCCACACTCTAAGCGGAACTTGCGTGACCAAGGACGCGTAGAGATTGGGGGGGCGATGAGATCTGCGCATGAAGGGTATCTCTTGTAAGGTTCTGCCCGCCACTGCCTGGTCCTGAAACAGCCAGTGCCTGTCAGATTCCCATTTGCTCCACTCCACCAAATACCTTAGTTGCGCCGCTTGGAAGTACTTTTGGAGATCCGGTATGCCAAGGCCTCCGGATTCCGGGGCTAGCGTAGACAAAGCCCTTTTAAGCCTGGGCTTACGGCCCTGCCAAACAAAGCGAGCGATGTCAGCCTGTGCTTGTCTGATCCAGCCCTTCGGGGGCAGAAGCGGCAGGGCCCGAAACAAATACAGGATCTGCGGCAAAAGAGTCATCTTCACCGCGGCGATCCGCCCCAGCATTGACAGTGTGCCCTTGTTCCAGCGGGACAGTTCCTCCTTCATCTTTTTACCCAGTGCCGCGTAATTTACCGTCACCATGGCGGCCAAGGAGGGCGCCAATAAGACACCCAAGTACGGGATCAGGTCTTTAGACCAACTCATGGGGAAGCGTCTCTGTAGCTCAAGTCTTGTTGCAGTGGTCAGCGAGCGGTCCAGGGCGGATGATTTCCTCATGTTCATCTTGAAGCCCGCCACCGCGGCGAAGGCCTCCATCTCGGCTATACAAGCCGGGAGAGCCTCCCCCGGGTTATCAAGCATGAGGATCACGTCGTCCGCGTACAGGCTAATGGTGTGAATATAGCCTCCCATCCGGACTCCAGTCACCTTCGGGTTCCGACGAATCCTCTGGGCAAACGGCTCCATGTAGAGGGCGAAAAGAAGTGGGGACAGTGGGCACCCCTGTCTGGTCCCTCTTTCTATCGCAAAGTGCGCTGAGCTGCACCCATTCACCCTCACCACTGCTGATGGATGTTTGTAACAGTTAAAGACGAGGGTGCGGAATTTCTCCCCCACCCCTAATTTGCAGAGGACTCTATCAAGGTAAGACCAGCGCACCCGGTCGAACGCTTTCTCCGTGTCAACCGATAACAACATGCGCTCCCCAGGGACGCGGGAGGCCTTCTCTAGGACGTGTACCACTCTCTTAGTGTTGTCCACCGTTTGCCGTCCGGGGACAAACCCAGCTTGATCCGGGTCTACAAGTCCCGGCAGATATTGCGCCAACCGAGTCGCCAGGATCCCTGTGTAGAGCTTGAGGTCCACATTTAACAAGGAGATTGGCCGATAGGAGCCGCACTCAGACCTGTCTTTCCCAGGTTTGGGAATAACCGACACTGTCGCCCGAAGCAAGTCTGGAGGGATAGCTCCCGGCTCCGCGAAGGAGTTATAGAGACGCGTCAACAGCGGGACCAGTTCTTGACAGAACGTCTTGTAAAAGAGTGGGGTGTACCCATCGGGCCCTGGGGCCTTCCCAGATTTAAGACGGGAGATGGCTGCAATCACCTCTTCTGGCCGGATGCCCCGTTCCAGGTGTTCCGACTGTTCAGAGGTGAGAGCAGGGAGCTCGACCGACTCAAGGTAATCAGTCTCAGCCAATGCAGAGGGTGGTTCGCCTGTGTATAAGTCAGCGTAGTATCGGCGGAATTCTTCCGCAATCTGAGGGTCCTCCGTTGCAGTCTCTCCGCTGGGAGTCGACAATTCCGCAACCCGCTGACGCTGATGTTTCACCCGGAGCTTGTTCGCGAGGAGGCGGCCGCACCTATCTCCACCAGTGTAGTACGCATGTTTCAGGCGCAGCGCTGCATATTCCGCCCTGTCCATGTCCAGCGCGGAGAGCATTTTCCGGGCCGCCTTAAGTAGCCTCCAGATTCTAGGGGCCCCTGTTCTTTGATGCATCTGTTCCAGCTCCCGCACTCTGGTGGTAAGCTCATCTCGTTTCCGTTGTCGTTCTCTATTCTCCGCAGACGAGGTGGCGATGAATTCTCCACGGAGCACCGCCTTCAAGGCGGCCCATTGCGTCGCGCGGGAGGTATCCCCATTATCGTTATGGGACCGGAAGTCTGCGATCGCGTCCCGTATCTGCTTCACCACTACATGCTTATGCAGCAGGGTGTCCCTAAGGCGCCAAACTCCCCGAGCAGGTGACACCGGCGGCAGTTGAAAGGAACCTGTCACCGGGGCATGATCCGATAACGTGAGAACCCCTATGTCGGAAGCCGACGCAAGTGCGGCCATCGGCCCCGTAACTAGGATATGATCTAGTCTCGCGTACGTCTTGTGCGCGTGGGAGTAGTAGGAATAGGCCCGAGTGTTCGGATGTAGGTGTCTCCACAGATCATGCAGGTCAAGATCGCCTAGGTGGGAGCGACAGCGGTCTGAGAACTCCCCGGTGTGTGGGCATCGCTGCGCCCACCTGTCCAAGAGTGAATCAAAGACCATGTTCAGGTCCCCCCCAATGATCATGTGTCTGTCCGGTGTAGTCGCTATGTTCTCGAGGGCTGAGTGTAAGAACAGGTCTTGGTGGTCATTCGGCCTATAGATGGAACCCACAGTAAACAAGAAACCCCCTAGCTTGAGCCTGTAAGCAAGGAGCCTCCCCTTCTGCTCCGCAACTTTATGTAGGACCTCTCCCCTAAACGATCTAGATAGTAAGATTGCAACCCCCGCTGTCTTAGTAGGCCCCGAGGAAAAGAGCTGTACTGGGAATTTCGGTGATCTCATCCTTAGGCAGTCTCGTGTTAGGAGGTGAGTCTCTTGTAAAAGACAGATGTCCGCCTGAGTGTTCTCAAGTAGGGATAATATCGCTCTACGCTTGACCGGGTTGTTCAGCCCCTTCACATTGAGGGTGACTATCTTAAGGGCCATGAGTAGTCGTCCCAAGAAAAGCGTTCAAAATAAGCTACGGCTGCAGGAATCGCCGTGCGCATCAATGGCGTAAGGCCGAGCAGATGCAGGAGCCCAAGAACACCAGAATCGCAGCTCAGTACATGCGGTGCGAGGTCAGTGCGAAAATAGCAACAAAACATCATAAGCCAGCACAATTCCCAAAGTCCCCCCCAAACATCCCTCAACCAACCCAACTCCCGGCGACTCCACCCCGAACTTCGAGCCCCCGGATTCATCCTCCCCAACCCCAACTGCTCCCCCCCCGCACCCCCCTCCACCCCCCAACACCCCCCCCCGTCCCAACTCCCTTTGAGCGAGGATCATAGTCCCAGTCCGGTCCTTATCGGACAAGTCTGTGGTAAGTTATTTATGTGGACGTCCAGCCACCTCCTGCACCCCCCCGCCGCCCCCTCCCCCCGGAGCCCTCGCACCTGCTGTGAAGATGAGGCCATCAAGATCTCCCCCCGGAGTGTGCTCAGGCCGTCAGGGCCACATCACCAGACGACGTGTCTCTGGATACCTCCATTATCGCGCTGTCCATTTCAGCTCTGATCGTGGGTGAGTCTGGTCTCGATGGCAAGTTAGCGGGCTGGCGTCTTCGAACAGTCTGCCAGCCATCTCTGGTGGTGCGTCGGCGGGAGATCGTGGGAGTGTCAGTGTCAGCCGCCGTGATCCCCAGCACCTCGCAAATGTCCTGGAGGGACCGGAGTTGATGCAAGGTTCCGTTCCAGCGAAAGATTAGCCGGAAAGGATGGCCCCAGGAGTACTGTGTGCCGTGTTCTCTCAAAAAGTCCGTGGCGATCTTGAAGGATTTGCGCTTTTGAAGGGTGATCGTGGATAGGTCTTGAAACAGCGCTACCTGATGACTCCGGAAATGCAGCGGCTGGCGACGTCTAGCTTCACGTATGATCCGTTCTTTCAAGGGGAAGTCCGGTAGGAAGGCCAAGATGTCCAGGGCTGGCGCTGAAGCCTGTCGCGGCGGGCCCACTCTGTGTGCTCTATCAATCCTCACCGGGAAGGCGCTCGGTTCCCCCAAGATGTCGCGAAACAGATCTCCCAGATAAGCAGTCATGTCCTCCCCTTCTTCTCCAGATGGAACGCCACGGACTCTAATGTTGTTGCGCCTGGACCTATTCTCGAGATCCTCCGGTGGGCCTGGAGGTCAATCTGCTGATCCCTGAGCCGCAGAACCTCCTGTTGCAGGTGCGTTATCTCCTCGTCGCGGGTGTGGTTAGTTTCTTCTACAGCGGCTACACGTTCACCAAGGGAGTCGACCTCCCTACGCACCTCACGTACTTCCCCTGCCACCTCCTGTTTCAGCACTTGAAAGTCTTCTCTGAGGGTGCTGAATAACGATTCCAGAAATGATCGGGTCACTGGGGGTTCCCCTACTTCCGCCCCTCGAGAGCTGGATGGGGGGCTCGGGGCGGGCTGGTTCCTGTCATGCCTTGGGGTTGCTCTGCTCAGCATATCGGGTAAGGTGCGCTCACCTTTCTTACCCCCTCGGTTGCCAGACATCGTGGGAGCGGAAGTGTCCGTGACGTGGAGGGTAACGAGAAGGGCCCAAGCCTCGTGGGCCGTGATGTGCGCGGCTGCACTCTCGATGCTACGGGCTCCACAGTCTTTCACGACGTCTCCCCAGGGTGGGCGCGGCCGCACTCTGCCGACAGCCAGGCACTACCCCAGTTACACCGTGCAAAGGAGAACGTCCAGGACCAACGGTAGCTGGGCCACCCCGTCACGTCCACTCCCCAATGGCGTATCCCCCGGTCCGTCCTCAGCGTTTCCCGGGTATATGCAGTAATTCAGGTCGCCTAGAAGGGTCTGGGCAGCCCCCCACTGTGTCGCCGTGTAGATAGTGCAGTCCAATCTCCTCCTAGGCCAGCGCTTCCCACCGTTGCCTCTGCGCCGCCTAAGTCAGTGCCAGGCCGAAAGTCTGTCCCCCATGGGGGCCCTCCCGAGGGGTCAGCAGTACAGTACAGTTCCGGCTACTTGTGAGGCACAGGAGAGGGGGCTCCTATGTAGGCAGAGTCCTGAGCCGAACGTCGGCTCTTCCCCGCAGGCCCTCCGGGGGCCGCCCAAGAAGTGCGCCGGGGTGGGGTCCCGGTGTCCGGCTCGGGTCACCCCGGGCGACCGGGGTGCTCTCCAGTCGTTGCGTCGTACCTCTCGATCTCGTGGGGCGCAGTGGAGGGCGCAGCGCCTCCCGGGTAGGTGCAATAGTGCAGGCCGCCTAGAGGGGTTTGGGGAGCCCCTTACCGCGTCGCCGCAGAAGCGGTGCAGGTCGATCTCCTCCAAGGCCGGCGCTCTGTACCTCTGCCCTCGCGCCGCCCAACGTGCTGCCTAGGCAGATAGCCCGTCACCCAGGTAGGTCCTCCCGGGGGGTCCAGCTGCACCGCTTAGTTCCGGCGACTCCTGAGGCGCAGGAGGAAGGGCCCTCATGCAGGCAGGGTCCCGAGCCGAGCTATGGCGCCTCCCGGAAGGCCCACCGGGGCCCGGTCGAGAAGTCGATCTTCTTGACCCCGCGGGGCGCGGCGGAGGACCCCAGAAGCCGGCGCCCCGAGGTAGGCCTCCCGGCTCTCCGGATCCCCGGGGTCGCGTAGTCAGGTATCCCGGGCTCGCTGCGCGAGGCCCCGGTCAGTTCCCCGTGGGGCCGCCGCGAGGCGCAGTCCTCTCGCCCTGGCAGCGACTCGCTAGGGAGAGCCTTCCCTCCGTCTGTCTCCGCCGCCTCTCTAGGGCTCCTCGCCGTTCCGCTAGCTTGTTCCGCGGGGCGGCCTGCAGGCGCTCTCCGGTCCGGCAGCAGGCCCTCTCCCGGAGAATCTCCCAGCCCAGCTCCGTTACGGTCAACAGGGCACCGGGGATCCCCAGATTGCGCCGGTGCTTGCTCGCCGGTGCTGAGCACTGGATCCGGGGGAGATCAGCAGCAACAGGCGGTACAAAGGCTCCGGGGTCTCGGGAGCCCGCGAGGAAAGCGTCCCCTACAAGTTCATTTTAGAGTCTCTTTACGCTCTTGTATCATATGTCAGTGCTGTTTTTTATTTTAGCGTCTTTCTTTAGTCAGATTTCTCAGTTTGGATCTGGTCTTTTATCAGCTGTATGAGGTTCTCTACCTCCTGTGGTTCCCTTATGTTGTGCATTTTATTGCGCCACTTGATTCTCAGTGCTGCCGGGAATTTCATTTGCACTGTCGCACATAGGCTTTTCAGTTCTTGCATATACTGCCCCAACTCCCATTGCCTGTCTTGCGTAGCTTTACATATATCAGATCTAATTCTAAAGGACCAGTTGTCTTTGTTTTGTGTTCCACTTTTTAGGCCCTCACTTAAAATTTTCTCTTTCAGGGTATACGTCTTAAAGTTAATTAGGATTTTTCTGGGGGGTTTTCTGTCTTTACTTTGCCTAAAAGGGTCCCTGTGAACTCGTTGGATATCTTCTGCCAGGTTGCAGTCTTTTGTCCATGGGAAGAACTCTTCAAAGAGGAAGACAATAAAAGTTTTAATGTCTGTTCCTTCCAATTTCTCGGGCACATTTAGCACCCTGAGATTGTTTTTTCTTCCTTGATTTTCCAAGGACTCGAGTTTCTCCTTGGTAGATCTCTTGCTGTCTTTAAAATGCCTTATCTCTTTTTGATTTAAGTCTACCTTTTTGCTAAGGGTCCCTACTGCCATTTCCACTGCAGTAACTCTTTCGCCCAAATCATTTAATTTTTGGTCCAGGTTTTCACATACCTCGCGTATCTTGCATTGGTTTCCCTCAGAAATAGAGAATTTTTCCCTCATTTCTCCCATTATTTTATCCATGAACATCTCCATCATTTTTTCCATTTGATCCTCTTTCAAAGGATCGTTGCTTGCTTGTACTAGTGCATGATCGGGAGTTTCTACTTGAGGTAAAGTAGGAGTACCTTTATTTACGCTTTTATTTGCGTCTGTTTGTGATATTGTGTTTAGTGTGGCGGTTGGAGGTATAGTCGCCATTTCGTTTTTCTTTGCTAACCCTTTTAATGTTGCAATGTTCAGTTCTTCATCTGACGTGGTATCTATGTTTTGATAGTCGGGGTTTATGAATGAAGAAGGAGATTCAGTCTGTGGAGAGGATTGACCTCCACTCACTTGTACTGCTTGCTGGACTTTAAAGTAAGACCTTAGAGAGGGAGTTATCTTGATTGTTTGCTTTGATCCGGTTGAGCCCTGTGTTTTTAATTTTGTGGATCTTGATTTTATATTTTCTGATAACTCCACTAGGTTAGGAAGCGCCCTCTGTTTTCTCTTTGTGTTTCTCTGGGTCACACTCTTTTTCTGATGATTTGCTATATTGTTGCATAGAGATTGTGACGGAGCCTCTTCGCTGTCACATGCCTTGGAGTTTGTAAAAGACTTTAAAATCTGGTACAGGGTCCTCCGGTTATCAGCTGCCTGCTCTAGTTGCCTCGCAATATACAATTTACGTGCAGAATTTAAGTTTTTATGATATAATGCCAATGCTTCTTTAAATCTCTCCTTGTCCTGTGAATGAGGTGCCATTTACGTTCTAGTTTTTTACAGTGACTCTTTTCTGTCTGAAGTAGGGGAGAATACCAGGCAGTTTAGGGGGGTGAGGACACTGTTTCAGAGGAGCTAGATGATCAATAGTCAATCAATCAATCAGAACATTTGTAAAGCGCACTACTTACCCGTGATGGTCTCATGGCGATGGGGGGGCGTGGGAGGGGGGGAATACTGCTACTGATCGAAAAACCAGGTCTTGAGGAGTCTTCTGATGGTCAGCAGGTCTTGGATCTGCCGCCGTAGGGGGATGAGGAGGGTGTTCCAGGTCTTGGCGGCGAGGTGGGACAACGATCTACCGCCGGAGGTCACTCTTCAGATGCAGGGGATTGTGGCGAGGGCGAAGCTGGCGGTTGGGGTGTACAAGCGGAGTCATCTTTTGACGTATGCTGGTCCGGTGTTGTGAAGTGCCTTGTGTGCTTGGGTGAGGAGCTTGAAGGTGATCTTCGTGTTGACGGGGAGCCAGTGCAGGTCTTTCAGGTGGGGTGTGATGTGGCTGCAGCAAGGGGTGTCGAGGATACTGCGTGTAGAGGCGTTCTGTATGCGTTGAAGTTGTTTCAGGAGTTTGGCCGAGGCTCCTGCGTAGAGAGCGTTTCCATAGTCCAAACTGCTGCTGACGAGGGTCTGGGTGACCGTTCTTCTCGTTTCGGTGGGGATCCACCTGTGGATTGTATTATAGTGTTGAAGTAAGCCAGATGCTCTTCCACACTATCAAAATCAGAGTTCCAGAAAGGAGACAAAGTCTGGAACTGATCAGGCGTGAGTTTATTCCACTATTCATACCATTGTGTAGAATGGAGCTTAGGGGCAGAATGGTCTATAGGGCAACCAATTTGAAAGGGGCTGGGAAGGGTGGCTGAAAACCCTCAGGCAGAGGGCATGTTTCTCCACAGAGAACATTTGGGGAGTTAGTTAGACTTGGGTCCAGTGAATGCCCTGCCAAATGAGTAGGAGCATTGTTAATCTTAGTAAGGTTAAGTGTAGCCAGGTCTGCCAGGCATGCTGAGGCGTCTTGATTTGAGGTATTTTTGCTATGGATGTTAGTCACCCTAAAAGTAAAGACATTTTTGGTTGAAATGATGTGTGGGGGAATAAATTCCACAAGTTGGTGAGTGAAATCTGTCAATGGTCCAGGGGATCTATACAAGAGAGCTCCTTTCCAGCTATGTTGTGGATGTAGATCTATTCTGAAGACTAGGCATTCTAGTGAGTTTTTGCACAGTTGGTCTAAAATGGTGATTTTAACAGAATCCATGTGGATGATGGCTAAACCTCCTACCACCCTTCCCGGTCTATAGAGTTTTTGCATGCGATAGTTTTCAGGGAGTGCTACCGCAATTGCTGGGTTGGAGGTGGGTTTGGTCCATGTTTCTGTCAGCAACCCTAGGTGGGGATGTTTAGAGAAGAGTAGGTCCCAGATATTGACTGCATGTTTAGGCAGGGATCGGACATTAGCCAGAAGGCATTTCCAGCCTTTATTTACATGGGTAATCTGAGAAGGGCCATTTAAGCTGTTAGTACAGGGACTAGGACAATTCTCTGGCCGGGAAGTATATTGAGGGTTAACGTGTATTCAGGATCTATACTTTGGAATCTGCAGTATCTGCATGAGAAAGGCCTTCTAGAGCTGTAGGTATGGGGAGAGCCTTCTAGAGCTGTAGGTATGAGGGAGGACTGAGTGCCTGCAGGGATGAATAAGATTCTGCTTGATCTTTAGTAGTTCCAAGCATGTAGGAAGCAGAGGTGTTGTATACTAAATGCGGAGTAGGGGCCAGTGACAGGCAGCAGAGTTGGTCTATACTGAATGCAGAGTTGGGGCCAGTGACAGGCAGCAGTGAAGTATAGTGAATGCAGAGTTGGCAGCAGTGACAGGCAGCAGAACTGCTGTATAATGAATGTAGAGTTGGGGTCAGTGACAGGCAGCATTGCTGCTGTATACTGAATGAGAGTTGTGGCAAGTGACAGGCAGCAGAGGGCTGCACTGCATGCAGCGTTGGGGCCAGTGACGGGCAGCAGAGTTGATATATACTGAATGAGAGTTGGGGCCAGAATGAGAGTTGGGGGCAGTGAGCAGTAGTAGAGGGCTGCAGTGCGTGCAGAGTTGGGGCCAGTGACAGGCAGCAGAGAGATATACTGAATACAGAGTAGTGACAGGCAGTTGAGGTTCTACTGAATGCCGAGTTATGACCAGTGACAAGCAGCAGAGGTGTATACCGAATTCAGAGTTTTGACCAGTTACAGACGGCACAGTGATATACTGAATGCAGATCTGGTGCCAGTGATATGCTGCAGAGCTGTATGCTGAACACATAGTTTGGGATTGTGACCGGTGTCAGAGCTATACACTAAATGTGGAGTTGGGGACACTGTATATGCAGAGCTGTGTACTAAATGCAAAGTTGTGATCAGTCCCAGCCTGCAGAGGTGTATACTGATTGCAGAGTTGGGGACAGTGGCAGGCTGCAGAGCTATGTACTGAATGTAGAGTTGAGGACAGTGACCGGCTGCTGAGCTGTATACTGAATGCAGAGTTGGGGAAAGTGACAGGCTGCAGAGCTATACACTGAATGCAGAGTTTGGGCCAGTGGCAGGTAGCAGAGCTGTATACTGAATGCAGAGCTGGAGGCAGTGACAGGCAGCAGAGCTGTATCTGAATGTACAGTTGGGGGAAGTGACAGCCAACCAGCTCTATACTTAAGTCAGAGTTCGGGACAGCGACAGCTAGCAGAGCTGTATACTGAATGCAGATCTGGAGCCGATGACAGGAGGCGAAGCTGTGTACTGAATGCAGATTTCGGTACCATGACAGGCGGCGCACCTATGCACTGAATATGAAGTTGAGGGAAGTGACAGGCTGCAGAGATGTACACCGAATGTAGAATTGGGGACAGTGACAGGTGGTAGGGGTATGTACTAAATGCAGAGTTGGGGCAAGTGATCGGCAGCAGAAGTGCATACCGAATGCAGAGTTGGGGCCGGTGACAGGAAGCATATGGTTGCGCTGAATGCAGAGTTGGGGCCAGTGACAGGCAGCTGGGCTGTATACTAAAGTCATCATTTGGGACAGCAACAGGCAGCAAAGAGGTGTATTCTGAATGCAGAGTTGAAGGGCCAGTGACAGGCAGCAGAGATGTAATTGACAGCAGATCTGGGATCAGTGACAGGCAGCAGAGCTGCTGTATACTGAATGAGTATTGAAGCCAGTGACAAGTGGCAAAAGGCTGGACTGCTTGCAGAGTTGGAGACAGTGGCAGGCAGCAGAGATATATACTGAATACAGAGTAGTGACCAGTGACAGGCTTCAGAGATATATACTGAATGCAGAGCCGGGACCAGCGACAGGCAGCAGAGCTGTATACTGAATGTAGATCTAGAGCCAGTGTCAGGCAACATAGCTGTATACTGAGTGCCTAGTTCGGGCCAGTGACAGGCAGTAGAGGTGTATACTGAATGCAGAGTTGGGGCCAGTGACAAGTAGAAGAGCTGCATATAGAATGTAGAGTTCGGGACCGTGACAGGCGCGGAGCTTTGCTCTGACTGTGGATTCTGATAGATACATCTGCCAGTGGATTCCTCACCTTGTGAATATCCCCTTGCGTCAGCAACATTCGGAAATTCTTTTGTAGCTTTGCGCTGACGTGGACGACGTCATAGAGGCACGGCATTGCACGCAACTCCGCTGACGTCACCGACACTACAATAGGCCCACGCCGGCGTGATGACATCAGTTCCCTTTTTTCCGCGTCGTCGACGCTAACGGCTTCGGGAATCTCAGTAGCCAACTGGTGACTTTGTTACCGTGTTATTCGTTTTCTGCTTCTTTGTATCTTGTTTCTTCATGATGTCGACAAAGAAGACCGGCTTCAAGCCCTGCAGGGAGTGCGGGAAAATGATGTCCATTACAGACCCGCACGAGGACTGCATTTGGTGTTTGAGCTCTGACCATGATGTGGATGGATGTTCATCTTGTCGGAAGATGAACCCGAAGGCCCTGAGAGAAAGAGAGACCAAACTCCTGGTAGCAAAGCTGAAGGCTGGCAAGGGAAAATCTTCGAGGTCTTGCTCTAAACGGGTGAGGTCGAGGTAGAGATCGAAGTCAAGATCCAGATCTCGAGAGGAGTCGTCTTCGAGGTCCGCTTCAGACCATGCTTCGCAGTCGAGAAGGAGACATAAGAAGAAGAGGCATGAGTCCCGACGTCGTTCCGGTAAGGAGTCGGGCTCGAGGTCGAGGTCACCGAAGAAGGTACGTTCCAAGGTGGTCACACTGGATGTCTCGGATCATGAAGGTGAGGCCTCGCCTTCGGAGTCGCAGGTACAGTCGCCGACTCCGGCTTCGAATCCGTCTCCGGCGCCGTCCCCGGCCCGAGATGAGGAGGAAGTTCAGGTGGATGTGGATTCTGCGCCTGTCGAAGAGCCGAATCCGAACCCTCCACAAGACCAGCCTGAGGGTTTTCAGCCACCCTTCCCAGCCCCAGGCCAGGACCCATCAGCGATTTTAAACGCTATGTATAGCGTCTTTTCAAGGGCGTGGTACCCCTCTGGCGCACCTCCGGGTCCCATGGGTCCTCTGGCCTTCAATTTAGGAGTCCCTCACTCCTATCCTCCTGCTCCACTCATGCCTTTTATGCCGGCTCCGACGCCGCCATGGCAATACCCGGCTCCGCCGAGGTCGTCGACGCCGGTTCCGGCGTCGCCCGCTCCAGATCGACCTCGGGAGCATCCCACTGGGCCTTCGGATTCGATACCGACGTCTATCCCGGCTCCGTCAGAGCCATTGGTGGATTCGGCTGCGAAGCGTGTAAAGGAAAGGTCCAGAAGGGAAGCACAACGCCTTTTGGAGGAGCAAAGATATTTGGAGTCTCGTCCTGATATGGAGGAAGGTGAACTGGAGGATGATTGTTTTGAGGATCTGGCTGATGCTGGTAGTCTGGATTTTTCTCCGGAGTGGGAGTTACCATCCGGCTCTGATACGCCTTCAAAGGACGTCCAGCCTTATCATATGGTGATGAGGAAGGCAGCAGAACTTCTGCAATTGACTTTGCCAACGGTGGAGTTTAAGTCTAATCTTCTTACTGAAGTTTTGCATTCACCTAGCTCTGTGGTGGAACCATTGCTTCCGTTTAATGAAGCCTTAATGGAACCTATTATGGAGGTGTGGAAAAAAACACTGTCAGCTCCTGCTGTATCCAAGAGTGTGGCGAGAAGATACAGGGTTGCACCTGAGGACTCTGCTTTTCTGACGTCTCATCCGTCACCTGAGAGTCTAGGCATACAGGCAGCCTGTTCCAAAAAGAATGTGAGTGCCTTTCCTCAGGTCCCTGGTGACAAAGAGGCTAAGAAGCAAGATCAGGTGGCTAAAAAGACCTTCTCCTCTGCAAGTATGGCGTTGAAGTCAACTAATGCCACTTGCCTTATGGGGAGGTATGTGTATGCTCTTATGGACACTATGCGTACTTTATCTCCTAAGATTCCTGATGATAGCAGGAGAGATTTTGAGGAGGTTCTATCGGATGCACAGGCTGCGGCACGCCAAGTGATACAGAGTGGTCTGGACACTGCGGACTCGGTGGCACGTATCATGGGCACTGCGGTTGCCACTAGGAGATCGGCTTGGCTGAAATCTTCAGACTTTTCGGCAGATGTTCAGGCGGCTTTGCTGGATCTGCCTTTTGATGGATCTGGCCTCTTTGGCAAGAAGGCTGATACGGCCTTGGAAAGGTTTAAAGACAGTAGAGCAACTGCTAAGTCTTTAGGGCTTCAAATCAGAGGTTCTTCGGCCAGGAAGTTCAGAGGTTTTGGACGCTCTTCCTTTCGCAACTATCGGCAAGGTCAGTAGCAGCAGCAGCAGCAGCAGAACCCCTTGTACAGATCTTATAGGGGAAAGCAAAGAGCTAGGCCTCGAGGTCGTCAAGCCTCTTCCTCCTCTACCTCCTCTAACCCCCCAGCCTCAGAAAAGCAGCCCTAGATCCGCCATTCAGGATCATGTGGGTCTGGTAGGGGGTCGGCTTACCTACTTTCTACGGGATTGGGAATCGGTTACATCAGATCTTTGGGTTCTCAATCTCGTAGAAAATAGGTATGCCCTTCCCTTTCGGGAATTCCCTCCCAATTACCCTCCTTGCCAAGGTTTTTGCACGGAGGAACATCTGTTACTCCTGCAGGAGGAGGTGCTGACACTGTTAAGAAAGGGCGCGATAGAGGTGGTCCCAGAGCAGGAAAGGGGTCAGGGATGCTACTCCCGGTATTTTCTGATACCCAAAAAGGATGGCAGGCTTCGTCCAATCCTGGATCTCAGGATCTTGAATCTCTATCTGAAACAAGAGAAATTCAAGATGCTCACCCTTGCACAGGTTCTTCAAGCGCTGCTGGAAGAAGACTGGATGGTGTTGCTCTACTTGCAGGATGCGTATTTCCACATCCCAATCCTGAAGTCGCACAGGAAGTATCTCCGTTTTACGGTGGGATCGCAACACTATCAGTTTGCGGTCCTTCCTTTTGGAATTACTACTGCGCCTCGAGTCTTGACCAAGGTGATGGCAGTGGTGGCAGGACATCTCAGAAGGTCGGGGATTCTAGTATTCCCCTATTTAGACGACTGCCTGATCAAAGCGGAGTCGTCGGAGAAAGTGCTCCAGCATCTACAGGAGACAACTCAGTTGTTGTACCGGTTGGGTTTTTCGATAAATGTACCCAAGTCTCACCTGGTGCCCTCCCAGCGCAACCTGTTCATAGGTGCTGTACTGGACACGACTGTATGTCGCGCATTCCCTCCACCTCAAAGGATTCACGACATACAGGAAATGATTCCTTTATTCTACAATGGAGCGGTTGTTCCAGTCCTGAAGGTCCTTCGCCTGCTCGGTCTGATGGCTTCATGTATTCTGTTGGTCAACCATGCATGCTGGCACATGAGGGCACTCCAGTGGTGCCTCCGCAAGCAGTGGTATCAGCACAATGGAGATCTCAGGGTGTCAGTGAGGATCTCCAGAGAAGCTGCAGCGGATCTGTCTTGGTGGAGCGTGGAGGACAATCTGTCTCAAGGAAAGCCCTTCCATCTGCCTCCATCGGTTGTCACAGTGATCACGGATGCCTCCACTCTAGGGTGGGGTGCTCATCTGGGGGATCTGGAGATCAAGGGTCTTTGGTCTCCAGAAGAAAGGTTGCTTACATCAACCTTCTGGAATTGCGGGCGATACGTCTGGCACTCAAGGCCTTCCTCCCTTCCCTTCGCGGTCGGTCGGTGCAAGTCCTGACGGACAACACCACCGCGATGTGGTATGTCAACAAGCAGGGGGGAGTGGGGTCGCAGTGTCTCTGCAGAGAGGCTCTGCACCTCTGGTCCTGGGTTCAAGACCACCAGATTTGTCTGATGGCAAATCATCTGGCCGGAGTTCTGAACGTGCGAGCAGACAGTCTCAGTCGGCAGTTCTCGGCCGACCACGAGTGGAGGCTTCACCCGGAGGTGGTTAGTCACGTCTTTCGGACGTGGGGGGACTCCTCAGGTGGACCTGTTCGCCACTCGCGAGATTGCTCACTGCCCGTCATTCTACAGCCTCCAGTTTCCGATGCAGGGAGCCTTGGGGGATGCGTTTCAGTTGAGTTGGGGCTCACAATTCCTTTACGCGTTTGCTCCCATACCCTTGATTCCTCGGGTTCTGAGGAAGATTCGCCAAGACCGGGCCCAAGTTATTTTGATCGCCCCGGATTAGCCAAGAAGGGTGTGGTACACAGACCTTCTCCACCTCTCCTCTCGCCCGCCGCTCCGTCTCCGTTCAGGGCAGATCTCCTCTCTCAGATGGAGGGGCAGGTTCTACACCCCACTTCCAGACATTACACCTTCATGCCTGGAGATTGAACGGGGCAACCTGAACTCCTTTTCTCTCCCACATGATGTGGTGGATGTCATATTATCAGCTAGGCGTGACTCCACTAAGTCCATTTATTCTTACAGATGGGCTAAATTTGTCTCTTGGTGTGGGGAGAAGTCTGTTGACCCTTTGAAAGCCCATTTATCTGATATACTACAGTTTGCTCTTTCTTTGGCGCAGCAGGGTTTTGCTGTTGCTACGGTGAAGGGCTATCTTTCGGCATTGTCGGCATTTCTCTGTTTGCCGGACCAGCCGTCTCTTTTCAAATCTCCTGTAGTTTTGAGATTTCTGAAGGGACTCACAAATAAGTTCCCTCCTACTCCTTTTATTGTTCCTCAGTGGGATTTAAATCTTGTATTAACCTACTTGATGGATTCTCCCTTCGAACCCTTGCACAAGTGTCCCATGAGGCTTTTGTCTTTTAAGACAGTCTTCCTGGTTGCGATCACCTCGGCAAGGAGGGTAAGTGAGCTTCAAGCTCTTAGTTCCAAGCCCCCGTTCTTGACCATTCATGCTGATCGAATGGTTCTTAGGACCAGGGCTGCTTTTCTCCCTAAGGTGGTGTCTCCCTTCCACTTAGGTCAATCTATTACCCTTCCTACCTTTTATCCTCCCCCTCACCCTTCCAAGGAGAGGAGAGGCTACACCGTCTGGACCCCAAGAGGGCGGTGAGTTTTTATATTGATAGAACTAAAGACTATCGAATGGATGACCAGCTCTTCGTTTGGGTTTGCAGGCTGCAAGAAAGGAGGAGCGGTGCATAAAAGGACTCTTTCGAGATGGATCATCCTCTGTATAAAGATCTGCTACTCTTTGGCTGGTAAGGATCCTCCAGAGGGTATTAGAGCCCACTCTACTAGAGCGAAGTCTGCAACATCTGCTCTTTCTAGAGGTATGCATGTTGAGGGCATTTGTAGAGTGGCTACTTGGGCCTCCCTCCACACTTTCGCAAAGCATTATTGCTTGGACACTGAGGTGAGGAGGGACGGCCACTTTGCGCGCTCTGTCCTCCAGGATTTTCTGGTTTAGAAGTGTGGACACCCTCCTCCGGGAGTGGGGACTGCTGTGGGACTCTATTCACAAGGTGAGGAATCCACTGGCAGATGTATCTATCAGAAGAACAAGTTACTTACCTTCGGTAACGCTTTTTCTGGTAGATACAGTATCTGCCTGTGGATTCCTCACTGACCCACCCGCCTCCCCGTTGTCCACTCTTCTATACCAGAGTTTACTGTAATGTATTTACTTTGTCAAGGAGTTGCTTGTTTCAAATGTTTTATTGCATTTGCTTCACACTGTGTTTGTTACCTTGATATTTGTACTGCGTATACTGTGTATATGTCTACTGTCATTGGTCCGTCCGTGTGCCTCGATGGCACGGAAAAAAGGGCGGAACTGATGTCATCACGCCGGCGTGGGCCTATTGTAGTGTCGGTGACGTCAGCGGGGTCGCGTGCGATGCCGTGCCTCTATGACGACGTCCACGCGAAGCTACAAAAGAATTTCCGAATGTTGCTGACGCAAGGGGGATATTCACAAGGTGAGGAATCCACAGGCAGATACTGTATCTACCAGAAAAAGCGTTACCGAAGGTGAGTAACTTGTTCGTTGGGACCAGTGATAGGCTGCAGAAATGTATACTGACTGCAGAGTTCTGATCAAGTCACAGGCTGCAGAGGTGTATGTGGAATGCAGAGTTGGGGACAGTTTAGGGCAGCAGGGCTGTATATTGGCGTCACAATTTGGGACAGTGACAGGCAGCAGAGATGTATACTAAATGCAGAGTTGGAGCCAGTGGTAAGTAGGAGAGCTGTATAGTGAATGGAAAGCTGATAGTGAATGGAAAGCTGGAGCCAGTGATATGTAGGAGAGCTGTATACAGAAGTTAGTGTTTAGGACAGTGACAGATGGCAGAGTTGGATGCTGGATACAGAATACTGTCCAGTCACAGGCTGCAGAGCTGCATTCTTAATGCAGACCTGGGACCAGTGACAGGCAGCCAGAGCGGCATACTGAATGCTGAGTTGGGGACAGAGGCAGACAGCGGAGGGATGCACTGAATGCAGAGCTGGATCCAGTGGCAGACAGCAGAAGGATGCACTGGCTGCAGAGCTGGAACCAGTTGCAGGTAGCGGAGGGATGCACTGGATGCAGAGCTGGAACCAGTGACAGGTAACGGAGGGATGCGCTGGATGCAGAGCTGGAACCAGTGGCAGGTAGCGGAGGGATGCACTGGGTGCAGAGCTGGAACCAGTGGCAGACATCGAAGGATGCACTGGATGCAGAGCTGGAACCAGTGGCAGGTAGCGGAGGGATGCACTGGCTGCAGGGCTGGAACCAGTGGCAGGTAGCTGAGGGATGCACTGGCTGTAGGGCTTGATCCAGTGGTGGTAGCGGAGGGATACACTGGGTGCAGAGCTGGAACCAGTGGCAGACATCGAAGGATGCACTGGGTGCAGAGCTGGAACCAGTGGCTGGTAGCGGAGGGATGCACTGGCGCAGGTCTGGAACCAGTGGCAGGTAGCGGAGGGATGCACTGGCTGCAGGGCTGGAACCAGTGGCAGGTAGCGGAGGGATGCACTGGCTGCAGGGCTGGAACTAGTGGCAGACATCGAAGGATGCACTGGGTGCAGAGCTGGAACCAATGGCTGGTAGCGGAGGGATGCACTGGCTGCAGGGCTGGAACCAGTAGCAGGTAGCGGAGGGTGCAGAGCTGGAACCAGTGGCAGGTAGCGGAGGGATGCACTGGGCGCAGAGCTGGAACCAGTGGCAGACATCGAAGGATGCACTGGCTGCAGGGCTGGAACCAGTGGCAGACATCGAAGGATGCACTGGCTGCAGGGCTGGAACCAGTGGCAGGTAGCGGAGGGATGCACCGGCTGCAGAGCTGGAACCAGTGGCAGGTAGCGGAGGGATGCACTGGGCGCAGAGCTGGAACCAGTGGCAAACATCGAAGGATGCACTGGCTGCAGGGCTGGAACCAGTGGCAGACATCGAAGGATGCACTGGCTGCAGGGCTGGAACCAGTGGCAGGTAGCGGAGGGATGCACTGGATGCAGAGCTGGAACCAGTGGCAGGTAGCGGAGGGATGCACTGGGCGCAGAGCTGGAACCAGTGGCAAACATCGAAGGATGCACTGGCTGCAGGGCTGGAACCAGTGGCAGACATCGAAGGATGCACTGGCTGTAGGGCTGGAACCAGTGGCAGGTAGCGGAGGGATGCATTGGCTGCAGGGCTGGAACGAGTGGCAGGTAGTGGAGGGATGCACTGGGCGCAGAGCTGGAACCAGTGGCAAACATCGAAGGATGCACTGGCTGCAGGGCTGGAACCAGTGGCAGACATCGAAGGATGCACTGGGTGCAGGGCTGGAACCAGTGGCAGACATCGAAGGATGCACTGGCTGCAGGGCTGGAACCAGTGGCAGGTAGCGGAGGGATGCACTGGCTGCAGAGCTGGAACCAGTGGCAGACATCGAAGGATGCACTGGACGCAGAGCTGGAACCAGTGGCAGACAGCGGAAGGTTGATCCACGGGGAAGCAGTGTTAGCAAGTGGCTGCTGAACGGATACACTGAGTGCAGAGTAAGGGCAGGCCACGGCTGTGAACCGCCCCCATTTCCTCCCTAGCCCCGCCTCTTTCACAGAGCCTGGCAGGCCGTGGCGCTGAGAGGGAGGGAAGCGGCGGCGCACACAGCGACTTCCATTCATTCCTACACCCCGGGGCGGGAACCCCCTTCCGGCGGCACCCTTCCGGACCTGTGATAGAACCCCACTGCGGAGTACCCTGGCCTCACCTGTACCCCTTCCGGTGGAGCTCGACGTTATCGGTCCAGCCACCCTGCTGCTCGTGCCCCCACCCCCTCGATAAAGCCTCCTGGAATCTGTGTTTACAAGCCCCCACCCTCCAGCAGAACCCGCTGGGATCCACGAAACCCAGTCCCCTGGGATTTGTAAACACCCACGACGGCCCGCTACCCAGACTGTCTGGAAATGGAGGCGGAGGATGCGGACTCCGGGGCCCGACTCCTTCGCAGTGCATCGTGTGTCTGGTAGAGCTCAGCAGCAGCAGCACCCTTCACTGCGGCCCCTTCATTGCCCAGGGGGGTCTCTGTGTGTCTGGCGAGGCCGAGCAGCAGCCACCGGGTTTCGAGGGGCCTCTCCGCGGGGAGCAGCGGCAGCCCCCTGCACGCGTGTTTTACTGCTTCGTGGACTCTGTCCATGCGAGTGCAGAGACGCAGCGCCATGCACTGAGTGGCCGTGCTTCGCTTCTGTAAGGGGGACCCGAGCCGCGTCCTCAGCTGCCCTCTTGCTTTAGGGAGGGGGCTCCGTGTCCTATACAGTGCCGGGAAGCATCCCACAAATCCCTGACCTCTGCCTCATGGATTGCTTCCCGTGTGTGAGTCTCCTTAGCTGTTCTGAGTTTAGCTAATTTTTAGACCGATTTTGGTGGAACACGTTGCCATATCATTTTTTTTCCTTTTTTTGCTTCTGGTGATTGTTTTGTCTGGACAAGAGGAATGACGCCTGGAGCTGGAAGGAGGTCTCTGACCTTACGATGTGGTTTCACGCTTCTCGTCTGCTTCGTCCACCTCTGGCCGGCCAATGGAGAAAGTGAGTATTGCCTCTTTGTTGTGATTGTACCTGGCTTGGGGGTCAGCCCGCACTACTGGAATTAGTCCTTCCTTGGATGTATTCTATCTAAACTAGCGCTTAAGCACATTTGCTGTTTTTGCCGTCCTTGTTACTGTGCTGCACTGTTTGGGGGGCTTGTTTACAGATATAGTTGCATACATATATGCTTCCATTTCTTTATTTGTCAGAATGTAAATGCGTAGAAACATGCTTTCTTCCACCAAATACTGTACAGAAAAGTGGATATTTGCATATATTAACATTGTATCCGCAGCGCTATTTTTTTTAATTGTGTCTGGGCCTTCCAGACCCCTACATAGAAATTGTGGGAGAGGTTACGTCTTGCAAAAGTATATTTGTTCCTAGGAAAGGGGCACGTGTGGACTAATGCACCGGGCAGTATGAGGTGTTTTGAATATATCCGTAGTACGTGCATTCCTCGGTGGTGGTTCTTGTTGCCATTCACGACTGCGCGAGGTTACAGCCCAATACAACATTTCTCTTTGGAGGTGGGCTCGTATTGTCGCCGTATACGAAATGTTTTTTTTGTGGGGAGTGGTATGCGCGCGTGTGTGTACGCAGTTGGCCTGGATGCGTCTGTTTTTGGGGGTGTGAACGTCGTTGTAGTAGACGTGTTTTGTCGCGCATGCTTTTTGGTCTTCTGCACCGCACCCTGTGACCACTTAGTGAGACCTATCTCCCTGATTTGTTTATTTATATTACCATATGTACGTTAAAACCGTTCACGCGTCTTGGGCACAAATGTGCCAATTTAGAAGGCTGTTCTCGCAGCGCGTTGTAAGATGAACCTAACCTACGCCGGTGTATTTCGTGCAGGTAGTCTGGGGCACGCTCCCGCTGGCTGGCATTATCTTATGGAAGCAGGGACGTGGATAGCGCCTTGTTAACGCAGTGGACCATCCGGAAGCACTCTCATAGGATCTATTAGACGCTATAGGATCCCTTAATATTGGAGTACACCGTGGATTCACCTTTTTTTTTATTTACTTGAGTTTTATATAGCGCTGGCTAGACCCGGAGGTATCGGAGCGTTTTACATGAGGAAATTTACAGGTTACAAATAGTTACCGAGAATACATCAGTTACAAGTTACATCAGTTGTTTCATGTCAAAGGGGAAAAGTAAAAGGGTAACGGGGAGAGTGGAAGAGGGTCAGCAAGTTTATTTAAAGAAATAGTATGATGTTGACTTACCATATGTCCTCCTCATTAGTGCTTATTGGGTGCTGATCAGACCAACCAAGTCTTATTGCCAACTTTGTTTATTATTATGTAGAATCTAAAGCTTCTCGGGCCATGATTTCGCGTGTAGCAATCGGATGTCGTGGTCATGCGCGAAGTGTGTGTGTGTGTGTGTGTATGTATATATATATATATATATATATATATATAACTATAACTTCCCACATGGGCGTATATATATAACTCTCCACATGGGCCCTGGCTCTGAAATTGGGAAATCACGCGGTGAAAATTCACTAATGGGGAATCCACTCGAAAATCGTGTGCTCTCTGCCAGGCGTGTTTTTCTGTTCTCCAAGGCAGTCTCCTGTCAGGAGGCGGCGACGGCTTCCCTTGCTGTGTCTCGTTCATTGCAGGTGAATCATGGCTCTGTTTTGATAAGTCTGCCATCAGCGGCGAGGAAGAGAGGCGAGTGAGCTTGTCTCGACATCTTGGTGTTTACATCGCTGAGTGCCATTCGCTGCGCAGCCTCCATGCTCTCCCCTTACGTTTTCCATGGCAGGAGCCCCCTCCCTCCCCCTCCTACACTTTGTTTTGAACGGAAGAGTAAGGAAGGTTGTGTGCACGCCCCCTTTACTGCCTGGTGGGTGGGGGTGGCCGAGGGTAGCCGTGGCGCCGCTGCTGTCGACATAAAACAAAAGCCCCTTTCCTTGGCCCTTTCAAACCACCATTTCGCCATGCATGGATAAGGGAACTTATTGTAAAAGCTGGCCATTAATTCTTGTGACCTATTAGAATTGTTTACGCCACATCATAACTGTCTTTAGAGGGAACATCTAACGTGCTACCTGCAAAACTGATCACCACTCTTTGGAACCAGCACTATGTTGTGTCCCCGTTGTCCTTCGTGTTGTGCATGCTTTTGAATAGCTTTTCTTCTGTTTGTTTATAAATGCGCTTTGTAGTAACTGGATTGACGTGGGCAGCTGCTTAGAAGTATTCTGTACAATGTTTTCGACCTTTTGTCACATACATTTAAATTGAAATGTAAAATCTCAATTTTGGTACAATATTGGACTTTGCTCTCTCTACAGTTTTCTGGCGGTGTGTTTATTTCCTTCTGCACGGCCAGTAGTATCGGCTTTGTTTATACTTAAGGTGCCAGTTCAGCATTTCGCCATCCAAGGGGTATTCTTGTCTGCTATACTACTACGAAGATGCCCTACCTCCGCAAAGGTAAAACCGAAAATGTGTGCTCCCATGGCCTTTTCCATTTTTTGATACCGCGAGACCTAGTATTCTAGGACAACCTCCGCCTTATCATAACAGACAAAGAGCCAGTTTTAAGGGTTCTGGTGCTGTAAAGTGTGAAGGGCCTCTTTTCTTTTATATTTCGTCTCCTTCCGAGAAGCTTTCATCAGGGCCGTTGTCACTCCAATACCTCCAGAGCGCGCGTATTTTCTTTGTCATCAGCCCTTTCATACCACTCTTGTCATTTCTGTATCAGATAGGTAAATGTAGGCATCTTTGTGCCCACCTGTTTTACTGACCGGTGCGGGGTTTATTTCCCTGCCTGCTTTTGTGCCCACTAACAAAGGAAAGTGAAGAAAGCTTGAAGCAGTCGAATATACGTGTTTTCCAACTTATGCATGTTGAAGTCGTTGGTTTTGTGGCTATGCCCCTTTTCAGCTGTTAGTCATTTATAAGTAAGGAAATACAATATTTAATCCTTTGAAGCAGTCATGCTAATGTCGGCCTCAGTGTACAGAAATGTTTCGTCAAGCCTCTCACGTTGCGGTGTGTCACTGCCTTGCACCCGCAAAGAAATCGAACCCAACCTGTGACACATACGCCGCCCCCCAACCCCAAATATATGAGTCAGTGCAGGAAATGAAGTAGTTTTAAATGCATATGCTGTTACGTCTAGATGCACAGTACTTTTGTGTTAAGTGAATTGGGTTGATGGAGAAATGAAATCTTCTAGGTTTGTCATTCGTGGGGCCGTTCTCAGATTATTTTTTTTTTTACATTTAAATGCCTTTCACTTCCTCTGCCGCCCACTTAGTCACATTAAAAACGTGACTTCTGTACATGAAATTACCGTGGTTTCTCGTCATTTTTTTTGTCTGTAACCGTTTGTTATCAGAACAGACACATGATACAGGTGAACAAATAGTTTTTTTTCAAAATTGGAAATTAAATATACATTCTTGGGCTTGGTAATGTGTTTAAAAAAAAAAATAGTACGGTTCTAATACTTTGCAGCGTTTGTTTTTAAACGGTCGTCCATACAGCATGATAACTAAAGTAAAAAGGTCTAGAAAGTTTGAATGTTTAGTTTTCGTTGGTTTGAATTTTGAGTGTTGGGGCTCTTGAAAGGTGCGACATGAATGTATATTTAGCCTATACACACTTGATATGTTGGGAGTTGAAATATCTGCTGGTCTGCAGAATGTCCAGTGGGCATGGGTTAGTGTCACGATAGTTTCTGGTCGCTAGGTACCCTTGAACAAGAAAGATGAGTATACGTGATAAACCGCCCCTCCATCCCCCCCCCCAGCTCACCTCTCCACTAAAAGGAAGGAGAGGGTGACACGTGAGGAAGGTTGTATATTCTATCAGTTACATAAGTTGTTTTTTTGTAACTGAAGCAGTTACGTTGATAAATTAAACCTTTAAAGCGACATCGAGAGATATTTGTCACTAAACCAACAATTCCTTGTTTAACTAATCACTGGCTCAAAATGTAGTTCGGCAGATTTTATTTCAAGATGGATAGAATGTTCTTGTCACATATTTGAATGTGAGAACTGCATGTCTATTTTCAGGTCTCTTACCTCTGGTGATATTTGTCGAGGTGTAATTTTTGTTTTTGTTGCTAGAAACCTACAGTTGTATTCATTATCATTTAACTTAAAGAAAGGAAGATATGCTGTATGGCTGATTTTAAAACCTTTTTAGAATATTAGAACACATTGATATAGATAAGTATAACCTTTTTGTTTTCAACTGTTAAGTTACTTGTAAACCAGGCTGAGCTTGTTTTTAAGCAAATTTTGTGTGGTCAAGTGTCAAATATATATCTGGAGAGCTGGGAGAAATATGGATTAGAAATATTAAAGATGCATGACATTTTCAAATTTCTATTTGATAAGTATTGTTTCCCTTTTCGTTCACTTGACTTACATTCCTTTTGTTCCTGGTGAACATTGGGGATTTTTACACTTGTCTAGACTACATAAGGTATTTAAGTATTTCACTTTACCTGTTACCATTATTGTTTACGTAATGTTCCATTTCTTCTTTTAGTGCGTTGCGTTCTTGAATTTGTCAGCACGAGTTCAGTGCATTTTCTGCGTGTTCAGATTCTTTGGGTTGAATTAATTTAACTGGTTTAGTGAGCACCCTCTAATGCAAACAATACGTAGTGGGCCACAGTGTACATCCACCGACTATAGTGAAAACACACCGTGTTGATAAAAATTATAGTGATGTTTAGAAGCAGCTTTCTTGTTGAAATGTTACAAAATTCAGTGGAACATTTCACAAGGTAACGGAGAGTCTAGCTGATCAAATGCAAAGACCTTGCTGTTTTTTCCTCTCGAACGTGTTCCTAATTGCTGAATGGATGTAGTTTGTTTTACAAACTGAAATATTCTTTAGTTTGCAGTATGTGTGGCCGTAAAGTATTTTGTAGAGCAAAGTATGTGGTCTTTGTGCCATAGGTACAAATTCCAAATCATGTTCCTGCAGTTAGTGATGAAATATCTGGCACGATTATTTTGAACTCTGTTGAAATATTTGAGCTGCATGATAGCAATGCATAGTTGATCTACAGTTGTTGCCTTGGTACGGAAATATAGCATCTTATTATACAAACTAGTCTTAAGTTTTTCTCATTTTTCCTTGTTACTGCACTTCAGAAGTCATATTTTCGAACATCATTTTAATATGTGGGCACACAGATACTAGATGTGTGCCTTTCTAGTATTTTTGTGTAATACCATGCTATTGACATTATACTTAATACGGAAGGTAAATGGCGTTGGTGTTTGTGCTTAAAGGAACATTCAAGAAACACAGAAATGTGCTAATTATCCCTCATTTGAACACAGGCCAGGTAGGGTGCATGAGAAACCCATTCCATTTTCAACTGCAGTATACAGGCATGTTCTTTTCATTTGATTAGCACAGCTATAGAAGCTACTGACCTCGAAATGTTACCACCTCACTTTATTTTCTGTTTTCAAAGATGACACATACCTTGCAGTTTGATCCACTCTTAACATTCACATGGCATTTTCATTGTACTTTTGTGAATTGTGTACATGTCACTGATGTGAAATGAAAGGGATATTGGTGGGTTTTTTAATCACAGATGTTGCATTGCTAAATTGCATGACTGAGAAGGCACTAGTGTACCTTTTGCATTGAACATGGGCCACCAAAATTGCTTGGTTCAAAATAACCTGTTTTGCGAAATCCTAGTATCCCAGTTTCGTGAATCATACATTCCTTATATTGTCAGCCGAGCTATATTCAGCCATAAATGTCCTATTTGGATTGCAGACCAGCCCAGCCTTCTACCCTATATTTAAATGATTTATTTAATGATTTATGTAATTATAGATCACATCAGTAAAAGTGACAATTCGTGAGAAATAGGAATCCTATAACTATTCTCATCCTATTTGTGATGTTTCTGCCATAATAAAAGCTACACTTGTATCCAATAAAAATAAACCATGGGCTACGTGAGCACAAATAAGGTATGTTAGTCCCCCAAGAGTGCACACAGGGGCAGTAGCACACTCCTGTCAAGATACTTTGTGGATTTCCGCATAATGGTACAGAATCCACAAACAAATGCTGTATAGTTGTGCATACTTTAGGTGTGTGTACATGGTTGCTCTTTTCAGGATGCATGTTCCAGTTTTGTGCCACTGCGTCATCACACTATAAATTGATGCTTCAGTGCCATTAATGGACTTTACTAAGAGTACGAACTGAATACTTCTGAAATATTCATAATTTCCATACCTGCTATTGTGCCCGTAAAACGGGGAAATCATGAAATTGATATTCATTCATTGTAGAACATTTCAAACTCACTGTTCAACACTCTTCCAGAACACCCTTGAAATCTCGTCAGAGCCCCTCTTCATTTTTGGTAAAACGTATTTGTGACCACTTTTGTTTTCCATCTGTCCCTCTTGGAATGATTGTACTTATAACCCACTGCATATAACAATAGTGTGACTAGAAGAAGATATTAGATCCTTCTGGTGCCATTTGTCTTCTGGTTGCCAACATTTCTGAGATTTGCGAGTGGGTGATCTTCTAAATGTACATGTAGGTCTTGCCAGTGTTGTTTTTAAGGATAAATATGACCCCCTCTCCCCCCAATACTTTGCATAGGAGCTATCCCTGCGTTACTAGGAAAAAGTTTAAATCCCAACCAATGCATAACTACAAGTCAGTCAATATCAACTTACATTGATGGAGGCTGGTTTTGCCAATATATATATAGAGACTTTATTCCATAGTTTCAGTGTAAGAAAACATGTTTTATTTTCTGCAGATTGTACTTTCTTAGTTAGTGAAAGATCTCAGTCTCTGTGCCTACTCAAAGGGACAGTAAAGTCTGACTGTTAAACTGTCTACTATAATATTTCTTACGTCATTTGTATTGCTAAGCCTATACTTAAAGCCATAGATTTATCGGCGCAGATCTGGTTTGATTTTCAATGCATGTTTGAAAGAGCAGCTAAAGATAACGAATTGTAATGGGAATTTGTTTTTTGTAGTATCGTTCATTAATTGTGGCATTGTAGAAAATAATTCTACCTAACATAAGAATACACGAGATGGACATGTTTCCTGTTCGTGTTGGTTTCCTGCCTTGGTGTTCATTCGTAACGTATACATTGGCATGGGACTGTCGTTTTCGGAAGAACAGAGTGTGGGAATGCCTACAGCAATGAAAGAATGTATTGTGTTTTTGTGTCTTTAATTTACTGCCAAGTGTAAAGGTGGGGGCGAACAGTGGGGAATAAAAATGCAACGATGTTATACTTACTGTGGTACTTTTGAGCCTGTTCCGCCCTATGAATAGCATTTTTTGTGCCCCTAAGATCAACTTAGTTGCAAAAACTCCTCTGCTGCTGCAAATCGTAGACCCTGCTTGACAGAATCTGGATCTACAGATGGTTAGTTCCTCGGCATGGAACTTGTTGCGATGGTGCATTATCTACAGTTTAAGGGACCCGCAGTGTTCCCAGTAGAGGGGCAGTGCATGGACACTGAAAGTTCGTGACCAAACAAAACGTAATAATTACATCGCAGGTTTTCGGAAATCTTTATTGTTCTTTTTCCCCACCCCCATTTTCCATAAGTACACTTGTTCCTCTAGTATGGCATAAGTGTTTTCTCCGAAGTCGTACTGCACATTTGTGCCATTTGTATTGTGCAAACAAGATGTGTATAAAAAGCTTGATGTATTAATCGATATTTATTTTCATGCCTCAGTGTACCTAGGCCAACTTTTCGGTTGTGGAAATAAAGTAAAAGAACCCGTTGCTTAAACAGATGTCTCTTAGAGGGGGTATAGACATGTGACAGACACAAATCTTTACTGCAGCAAGACAATATGAGTCTGGTGCATCATCACCCTTAAAACCTAGAGATCTGTTGGACTGCTGCTCTCCAATGCCCTTAAGCAAGCAATGTTAATGCTGACCTCCAAATTGCATGATGCTTTTTGCATAAGTTTTCTAACTTGAATGGTCAGTAGATTGTCCGTATAGATGATGGCCTACGGGAACAAGTTTGGGCACCAGCCCATAGTGCTTATAACTCTCCAGCTTCCACAGGTTTACTCTCAGATCTCATGAAAATCTTTGGGAATTGCAACAAGGGATAAATCTAGTATAGTTGTAGTAGCGAACCTACTGCTAATGCCTGTCAGGCGATTAAAATACTCTTTCTGAATTAGACTATTTCGAAACGAGAACCTCGACCCATCTTCTTTTATTTTTCAATTAAGGTACATTATGAAACAAAACCGACCTGAACTGAGTGTATGACCATGCAGTGTCAGGGAGCGTACGAAAAATAGTGTACAAGACTTTTCAATGAAACTTTTTTCCCAGTCCCTTCGTAAGGAAGGCTGGTTTCAAGCCAAAGTTACTGGTTGTCTGAGTAACAATGTATTATGTATTTTTTGTTAATGTGAATTCCTTGAAACCCGTGGATCTGGCCCACCTAAACCTATGTTAAACACCCCTTATTTACTAAGTTTAGAAGGTTGGCTCTTGTCCACTCACTGTCTTGTGCATGCAGATTGGAAAGGATATGGTAGCCATATTTCACCATGTCTCTAGGCACGACATATATTGGTCCTCTGATTACTTGTAAACGTCAAATGCATTATACAGTGTGCAGGGCTAGCTCACTTCAGTTGAACCAGTTGACAAAATGCCTAGATTGCAGTAGTTTGTGGAATAAAAACAGAATTCTAATTTGGTGTCTCCAATGACGTGGAGTTACTTAGTAATCCTAGCATATGGGTACATAGTGGACTCTTTTGTTGCGGCATTCATTTAGCACTTAATATCCTCTCATGGTTGCAAAATGCTTTGATAGTGCTCAGGTTAACCATGAACCCCTTTTGATCGAGGTGCATGGTTGGAGGGGAGAGTTTGTCTGGTGACCCTTTGTGGGAAACTTTGGTTATGGTGCGTGATGTTCAAAAACATGCTCCAAACACCGCTTACCCACACAGTGGCATACTGGCCTCCTCACAGGAAATCTCATCACGCAAAACCAAGCCAAAGGTGACTTTATTTTAGTTGCTTTCTGTCTGAATTTGCATTCACTTAGGCGGAAGTCCGTGGGGAAAACAAAGTACCCCGAGTTGTTTACTTCAACAGCTCTCTTTTTCTCCTGCCAGTTGTCGGCAAGCATATCCTCCAACCTTGGACTTGTTAACCTCTCAAACCTGCAGGGTGGAAAGTACACCTACATTGATTGACAGGACTATCCTGGACTCGCCCCTTTATTCTGGCCAGCCCTCTCCATGCCTCCGCTGTCCTCTGTCACTGCCCCCTGTCACTGCTCCTGTGTACTTTAATGCTCTAATATGTTCCCACTCTGGCTATTTTTTTGTGTTATACATCGTCCTGTCCCCTCATCCTGTGGTCCCTGTCTTTACAACTCCATGTTCTCGGGTCTACCGTGGACAGGCCGGCGGTAGAATAGAGCTGTTGTCGAGGGCTCCGTGGCTCGCAGTTCACTGAGAGCCTGGGCGGGCGGTGCGCAGTGTGGCAGTGCAGGCCCGCGCGTCTGCCTGGCTCGCCGTATGGCGCCTTTACTACTGCGCTCGCAGCCCCCACCGTCCCTCCCTCGTCGGGGCACTTGTTTGTGAATGAAGCTGTTTGAACCGCGTGACCTCATCGCACACATGACTCCGGCAGAGGCATGTGTTTTTTGTTTTCTTTCTCTTAAGCGAAGCCGTTCTCTCGCCAAGAAGGAAGAGGTTATCGTGTGTAAACCTGTTCTCGGTGCACTTGTGCGCTGTAGAGATAGTTGTGTTTACCTAAAAGCGCGGGCGCGCACTGGTGTTCTGGAACTGCATCGTGCCTAACTTGGCTGCTCTCAAAGGGGGCCTGCCTGCTGGAAACAGCAGTGTCTCCGAAATAGCCTCTAAAGGGGGAGGGGCTGGAGGGGAGGGGACCTACGTAATGGTGCGTATTGAGAGTCGCTTTAGGTCTTCGCTAAGGAAAATAGGTTTTTTTCCTCCGCGCCGAAGCTAATAATGCTCTTAAAAACTGCTCAGTCTTATCTCAATGTTTTACATGAATGAAAACTCAATTATGTTGATTTCAGTGCTGGGCACAGCGGTGTGTGAGACGCAGAGCTACGACCAAGTATAAATCGCATTGCAAATAAACGAAGAGTGGAAAACCCATAAAAGTCGGCTCTGTCTAATGTTGAAGTCTGAGCGTGACTAGTAAGCAGTGAGATGAAGTAAACAAGCAGGACATCTAATAATACCCGAAATCTTCAAGCAATATGTTTAAATTTGTCGCCGTTATGAACATAGTGGTGGCTCGCAGGTTGGCTTATCGTTGAAATGAATGTGCAGCTTTCACACGTGTCCCGGGCAGTGTATTTTCACACGCAGGTAACATAACCTCTTGAAAAGAAATGGAATTTGTAGTGCTTCAATGAGTCATCCTCACAGGGTGAAGAGGAGCAATTTAGGCGCAAACTGACTCCAGGTCCATTGTTATGTTGCAGCTGACGCACAGGGGCACAGCATTGCCATCATTATTTTCTATAGCGAAGAGTAGATTATTCGTTATATATTGGACCTTCAAGTGTCACTGGGCCTACAACTCAAGGCATCTTTTAAGGTCTAGTTTTGTTAACTAACAGCCCCATACAGCCACTTCGCTTTGTCTCCATGGTGTCACTTAAATCGTCTGGTGCCCTCCAAAAGCGCGTTTTTCTGTGTAGATGAACGGCGTGGGGCCAGGGACACATTCCGACGAGAGTGAACTTCAGTTTGAGGGTCTTCTGAGTACAAATGCCCTGACGTCGGGTTTGGTCAATGCACAAGAGCTGCAGGCAGGGGTGGCTGTGGTGATTTGTGGGGACTGAGCTCATGCTTGGCTATAGATGGGCCTTTAAGGAGACTTGTGTATAAACCAGTGCTTTTCACCACTCTGCTTGTGCTGCAGTTGCTACTATCTGGTAAGGGTGTTTTGATCTTTTTCTGGGCCCTGGCTAACGTGTGATGTGGAGCTGGAATTCAAATATGTTCAGCTAACTTGAAGTATGGGGAGTAATACGTGTTAGAATCCACCTTCTAGGTCTAAGTGAGCGTTGTGCATCATGTTTGTGTACTGGTAGAACATGTTCTCTCTCGTGTGGTAATCAAAACAGTGCAGGTGACACCCAAAGGATCCTAAATGGCCCTGTTTGTATGCAGGTTACCTGCATGAGACAAGTGGCATGTTCACAGAAAGATGAACTTCATGCTAATAGTCCTCTGTGAGCACACATGACCAGGCATGCAGTCTGGCCAGTTGACACGTCCTGCAAACGGACTTTAATGGTGCTGTGGCCAATTATGCGGACTGTACTTATCTTAGGCTGGAGTTAAGCTCTGACAGAATATATTTTCCTGAGCCAACTCTCTCCCTATGAAGCAGAAGTCAGGGACACTTAAGAGGGCCCTTTGTGATCTCAGAGTGCACATATTATACCTCAGTTTAGGGTACAATATGTGTACTTCTCACTGTGGTACACAGTCAACACAGATCGATTCTTGTGTGCCTTTCTTACGTGGTACCGTGCTGCATAGCTGCTTGATATCTACTTTATCCAAATACCAGCATCTCACCAGCCTCCCTGTCCTCTCCTAACTGTAATTATGTATATTTCTTTTTAATGCTGCTACCGAACTTTTTATGGAAATAGTTAGATCACTGTATGCTGTGTAATTTAGGTATAATTGACTGACCATTCATAACTTATACCATTATGAACCCATAGTAGTTTCACCCAACTGGAAGTTATTCTATGTACAGTGCTTCTTTATAAAGGTAGTGCGCGGTTCAGCTCTTTTTTCCTTCAATCTTGCCAAATATGACAAAGTTATTGGTCTTTTGTTTGATGGCAATCACTTTGATACGGATTGGCCTAGATTGAAATTTTAGACACATTGTATAAAAGTGGAACTTGTTTAAACACAAGTGGTGTTTCTTAAATAGTTTGCACTCATCTTCCACTTGGACACCATTGTATGACAGTGCTGCAGCAGTACAACCACAAGCAATGCTCTGTTAACTCAGTGTAAAACCCTAGCTGTTACAGTCAATAACATATAACAAACTTCTTTTCAACTACCAGGCCCACACTTGAGGAACAACATCCTGTTCACACTGTTGTACTCCTTGGTCCTTTCAGGATACGGGTCAAGCCAAGTCATATCCCAACAGAAGATGACCTAAACATCCGGTCAGCAGTTCAAAAACTTAGTCTGCCTTGGTGGGGCTGGTGACTCCAGGTGTTACTATGACTGAGTCATTGTCATCCAAGACCTAGGTAACATTTCTGGCTTCTTCCATCTCTTAAACCAAAAACCCAGCTCAGTCCACTAACAAACGGATCAGCTCAACCCGTTTCTCATCTGTCTGATAGAGCCTTGCCGGGAACATTAACTAGATGGCCATTTTCTGTTCACTCATTGCGGAGATTTGTATCTCAGTAGACTAGTCGGAGTTGGGTTGAAAGGTGGCACTGTAATTTCTCTATGCTCATGACCTCCTGAACCAGAGGACACCTTCTAGGTTGCAAGATATTTCTGCTGATTTGGCCAGGGAAGAACTTTTTGGTGACCGCAGACTAATATACAGTTTCCAGCTCAAGGAAGGGGATGTTAATCTATTGTTTTTGCTAGTGGTACAAAGACATTTATGCGCAAGGACCTAAACACATCTTATTCTTTGTAACTGTGTGTTTTGGTGCCAGTTTGAAGACGTTACTAAGGATCCGAAAATTGAAAAGCAATGTTTTCTCCTGGTGCTCTATTTCAATGAGGAGTCTGGAGATTTGGAGTGCGGCTAACAAAAGATCTTGAATGACATATGCATTATCTATTGTAAAACTAGGATTATTGTAGGTAAGTTCCAAATTTGTGTTTAATACAAAAGCATGTAAAAAGTGTCAGAATTAGACTCCAGTCCATGTGCAACAGTTGAACATTAGCGGCGTGGGAGACCTTAACTGAGACTTGTTTCCATGGTCCTTCTATGATGGTCCATGCTTTGGTCCTGGGTTATACAGCAGGTTCCATAGGGAGCTTATCCCAAGCTTCTTCGTCACAGCTCCGGCTATTATTATTAACCTTTCATTTGTTGCGCTTTGAACCGCTTGGGAACACAGAGTACCTTTTCAGAGAAACCATCCAGAACAATCTTCCAAGAATCAGACTGGAGACATTGTGATCACATCATTTCCCACAGTGCAAGAATAAATTGCTGTTCCCTCAGTAATCTGGTCACGTTTTCAGCGGACACCTTTAAAGTGCACCACCACATGCCTAAGAACATTTCACGCTATCAAGTACCTTGCCAGGTGGTGCATACCTTGAAATGTTGTTCGACTTGAGGTCGTGCTTAATAGGGTTCAGCTGGAGACTTGGAAGATTGAGTTTAAATTGTGGCTTTTTTCATGTTGCCCTGTGCAAAGTATGTCCGGTGGCCTTGTGTGCCGTTCCGGGAGCCACAATGGTTCCTATACACAAGATTAGCAGACATGTTTTTTCCTTCGTTATTAACAAATTAAACGAGCACACCTCTGCTTGGCAGTATAATTGAAATGATTCTAAAGTATCAGTGCAACCCAAAAAACACTTAAAGCTACACAGTGGACAACTGCACATCCAGCAGAACGGAACAACCTACAATTCCCTCTGTTAAACACAGCCATGTACGTAATGGGCCACGTACGACCAGAAAAGGATCAAGACCGCGACTATCCAATGTGTATTATTGCAAAACAATGTATAATCTTTTCCAACCTTCCCAAATATAACTCTGACTTAGATAATAGAAGCAACCAAATACATAAGTAGCAAATCAACGAGAATTCCAGAACCGTGAAGGGTTCCCAGATTAAGAAACACTTTGGCATATCCAAATAATAGGAAGGTGCTACACAGTTACCCCTAGTAGACAATAAGAAACGAGGAAACTATATAAAAGGGTATGAAGAATATACGATTGTCCTGTTTTGTGGTGAATAGATGTGCATTTCAAAATCCTGAGTTAATGTTGCATGGGTGCCTTTTCTTATGTACAGAGGTTTAGACCGGATGTCCGCTGACACAAATAAGTTCAGCTTGCATATTTCTCAATGGCATTAGGAACATCATGCTCATGGAGTTAGTACTACAATGCAGGCCAGATATTTCGGATTAAGGAGTCAAGGCGGGTCACCATGATCCTAGTAAAGTTCTCACAAAATCACCTAATCTGGCTTTCCCGGTGCCGTAGATCCTTCTGGAAGTGGGCCTCCACAGCCCTAGCAATAGTGGGTAAAATACCTTCGATGTACTTTTACGGAAAAACGTTTTGGGGCAACTGTGCAGAACAGGGAGATACTGTTCTGATATTTGATCATCAATTTGGAGTAGCCATAATTCATAACAACAAATATGGTTGAAAAATCAATGGTTTTGCATTCATTGCCTCAATGCTAGCCAACAGTCAATAATTTGTTAAAAATTAGGTGTACTTGGCTGTGTTTTCAGATTCGGAGCAAAGTCAATCAAAATCGAAAAATAACCTTGAAGATTGGCAATGCAGACAAAACATGCAGTCAAACCTTTGAATAGCCATGAGGAAACCTAATCTCTTGTTGAAGGCTAATGATGTGGGGATATTCGCAATAAGAAGCTCTAGTACATTGTAAGCAATGCCCTCCTCTGCTGATGGACCAGCGACATCCCAACCCCATATCTTTCGCTACTAAACAGACCCTACAGGATATAGCGGCATGGGTTAGCAAATTTAGCGGCACAAATATGGAAATTTAGTGGCACAAATATGGAAATTTAGCGGCAATTTTGCGGCATTTTATTTGGCCATTTTTCCTACACAAAAGGGCTCATGTCCTCGCTATAAGAAACTCAACAAATAAATAAACCCCCCCCACCACCTGCTTGCACTAAGTCTAGGGTACTCAGCGTCTCCAGCCTCCTACTTGCGCTAACTACCAGTCAGCTATGTCACCATCCTTATTGCCAGGTAGGAGGCGTTAAAACCTGGCATCAGAGCCACGCCATAGCCTTGGTCAAAGCAGAGATCAGCAAGGTCAAGGTCACGTGACCGTCCTTCTACCTGCTTACACCAAATGAAAGCACAGTGAGGTCATGTCCCACCCCCACCCATGTGCTCGAACCAGTTGACAGTCAGGAGAAACATCAGACTTTATACCATAAAGAACACTTTAAAATTCAGTTTCCCATGCTGCACCTCTGCCTCGCACGAAGTGGAGAGCATTGCGTTTGAAGTCACATGACCTCCACATCCAAGTGCTCCCACCCACAGTGGTATGAGCCATTTTACTAGAAAGGAGATTTTAAAATCCTGCATGCACCACCGTATGACAGCTTCACTTGAAGTGGAGAGGATCGTTGCCAAGGGTGCATGGCTCTCCTGCGTCCCAATACGTGCCACTCGTGCAGATCCATTGGCGTCCCTCAATAGATTGGACATCACCATCTTTCCATCGCCACTAGTCAATGTCACTTGGCTGCCCCGGAAGCTCGGGTTGGTTTCTCCTCTTTCTTTCGGACCTCACTCCAGCTTTCACCAATAGCCACATCTCTCTTGAGACCCTAAAGACTGACCTGCTGAGTCTCAAGGGCCTCCTCTTTCAGGCACTTTGTCTATTTAATGTTTACATGTTCGTCTTCTTGAGTTCATTGCCTCCTTTGGCTTAAGATGTCAATCCTCTTGTAATTACACCGAGATTGTTCCCATCCCAAACCGTTCTGATCATCATCAGTTATTGATAGATTGCTCACCAAGAACTGAAGTATGGATCCCAAAAATGTAATTCTGTTAGACTTACCAAGATCATGATGTTTTCCTATGAAACACTTACTAGATCTTTTTCGGCTTTTATTTGGAAAGGTTTATCAAGATGAAAGAATAATTAAGGAACCTTGGTGTTAGTTTCCATCGTCGGATTGCGTTAAAAGTGGGGCGTTTCCACGCGTCCCGGATTTGCTGCTTCCACAAATTTTCAGTACATTCAGCACGTGTCCTAGTTTTCAGAGTGGAGTGACTGAGCACAGAGGAAGGTAAGTTTTCATATCTCCCAGTGCAGAAGTAGTTAGCAGACCCTAGCTAACACATTTGACACTTTGTGTAAAGGTTGCATTAAATTCCCCTTGGCACACCATGGTCTGGGTTTTCTATGTTGGTGAGCAATGTCGATGAAAACATTCCGTTCTCCTCGGACAATGCAAAAATGCAATCCTTGCTCTATTTTAGCCTTCAGTTTATTTTTAAATATGATCACCCTAATTAAAATAACTTATTCAGATATTAGTAAAATCATTGTTCATCCAAATATTCCAATACACAATATTACCCCCCTTTCTGCAACTGAAGATAGACCCTTAATTACGCTTGCTGCCACATCTTGTGGCAGGGCTGTAAATGTCCCAAACTGTGTCGATCGGGCCCCTCCAGTCACCTTGCAAAGAAAGATAATGTAGCAAAACAACAAACAGGACAATAGTGCTCCAATCTATTGAAGGATAAAAATAAAACTGAAATGCAAGGGCGGATCCTCTGTTCAGTCCCCCCAGGATATAGCGGCTTTTGTAAAAATGCCGCGCGATTTCTACAAAAGTGCCGATTTCGCGGGCACTTTTGTAAAAATCGCGGCATTTTTACAAAAGTGCCGATTTCGCGGCAAATCGCGAAATCCTGGAGGGTCTGACTAAAGATCTCCTTTTCTCGTCACACACTTGCAGTCATGGGCAGACACTCCGCTCGTACTGTCTCTCACCTGTTTTCATTTCCAATTCTTCTGATGTCTATCATTCTCTTTTTATATATAGTGCTTCAGCCCCATGATGCCCATTATTTGGTATGAGGGTGCTTTAAGTTTCATAACATGTTCTTTGGCACCCGCTGACAAAATTGTACTTCTTTTTTGTGCTGTGCCTCATTCTCCGATCTCTTAAGGGTATGTAGTAGCATTTTTTTATTTATTTATTTGAAAGGTTTTATATAGCGCTGGCTAGACCCGGAGGTATCAGAGCGCTTTACATGAGTATCAGACCATAGTTGCAGGTTACATCGTTACAAAGGTTACACAGTTATTAGAACATACCTACATAGTTACATGTTAGGTTGAGATAAACAATAAGGACATATGCGTAAGGGAAAAATCAAGTAAGGGGAGAGGGTTATGAGCAGGGGGAAGTAGACAGCGAATGAAGGAGGGAAAGGGGGGCCATACCATACCTCAACTGTGAGTGGCTCCCTCTATCCTCTTCAAGCCCTCCGTCACACACTAGACTGAGATGGTAGGTGATATAGTGTACCATTCACAGGCTCACATACATAAGTAGTAAAAGTCCTTGTGAAAAGCAGCGAGTCTCCTAAGACCCCCAATGTTGCCCGGCTCAGGGTCACCTTTAATTCACCTTGGTTCGCTATCAAAATAACAAGGTAGGCGCTGGAAACTGGAAGGCAAGAAAAAGGTTTATTATTACTCTTAAGAGGAGACCACGTCAACTACAGACACCGGGATGTCTCAGGGAGGTGTTCTGCTGGCAACTCCTTTAGCTCTTCCTTTTATACAGGTTTGACACAATGCATTTGTTTCATTATCATGGTTACACAAGCCCAACATTGTTTCATCAACATGGTTACACATGCCCAACATTGTTTCATACAGACAATCTAATCTTGCAGCTGGGCCTTGCTTCAGGGTCTAAAACATGTGAGACTGGCCAGATCTAGGAGTCTGTTCTGTTGATAAAAACAGGCCCCATTGTTGGCAAAAACAAGTCTTGCTGTGTGCAGTGCAATAAACCATGTTTGCAAGAGTCTGTTTGGTATTTGGAACCTGTTTGTGTAAGAGTGTCCATGGGTTTGCCTGTAAACCGAGATGAGAGAAAAAACAAGTTTGTGGCAGCAAGTGGTGGTGATGTTTGTCGTGGCAATAGTTTATAGCCCCCAGCTGACATAACAGGTTGGTCAGAGGTATGCTAGTAGGGGCAGGGTGAAACAAAGGTGACCAACAGAATACAATATGGCTGCAGTCGGTCAGAATGACTGCAGCTTATGTGCACGTAGGAACTTCCACTAGACAAGATGGCGCAGGTAATGTTTATGATTGTCGTTTTGCTTTTAACAGTCTTAACCCCCATGGTTGGACCCAGTAGCTTCTGCTTGCCTCGTGGCTCTCTGAAAGGGGTTTTGATAGTAGAACTTTAGTTGAACCCTTGGTCTAACAAGCAAGACCCCCTTTTACCTTGATATTGGAGAAATAAAGAAGTTGTGGAAATGTGCATTCACTAGCATGTTGTTGTTGTCCTCGTCTAACCTGAAGACAGAGTAAAGAATATATATATTTCAGTAACAGGATTTGTCACTGTACCCTGTAAAAGGTTTGCTCACCTATATTTCACACTAGATAGTATCTGCTTTTAGGACTTTGCCTGTTCAAGCCCTGCATGCTCTGACGTCTTTCAGGTACCTCAGACACTTTATCCAAAATAAAACGGATTACCATTAAGTACTTGTATAGGTCGAAGAGGTACTGGTTAACAGTCACCAATTTCTTTCGTCAAGTTCGTTCGTAATAGTTCAAAGAGTCTCAGACCAAAGCTGCTGATGCTTCATTCTATATAAATGACTTCTTTATTTTCATAATCGATTCTTGAACAAAACATCAAAACAACTGTCGGTCAAAGAAAACGTTAAAGCAACAGTTGTTTTAACATTGTGTTTAAGAGACCAATATGGAATAAGGAACATATTTACTTAAATTGAAGCACCAGGTGCTTTCTTTTGGGTCTCTTTTGACTATTACGAATGAACTTGACAAAATACATTTGTGAGTGTTAATTGCTGCCTCCCCATACTATATAATTTCTGATTTTTGTGCTGAGGATAACCAGCAGTTAGAGGTGGGTACTACAACGATCAATTACAAAGGGAACATTTTGAATAGTGCAGTAGATAGGGCTGTAGATGTCCATCCCTCTTCTGCTTACCATTGCCTACGTCAATTGCAGATGAGTAGAGCCAATTCTTTTCATTTGCCCTGGCTTTTCCTTAAGGGAGACAACCGTCTTCTCAGGCAGAATGATAGTTGTAGCTCTATTTGTAACTCGAGAAGGGCACTTCCTATTTCAATATTAATTTTATAGTGGAGGGTGAAACGTGATCCCAGATTATCTGCGTTTGTATGCATGACTGGTATAATCATTCCCACTCACATCATTGCTGATTTATATTCTCCTGGAAATATGGATCTAGGAAGTCAGCGTATAGACCCTGCTTAACAATAAAGAATCAGTCCTAGGCCTGGATGATGCACTCGGGTCTCTATTTGTAATTGTGTGTGATTTCCCGAGGGTTCATGAGGTCTTTCACAAACTGCTAGGAAAAGGTGATCGAAACTAAATGTATTACCCACACGGCTGTTCCGGATTGTCAATTGTCTCTCATCCATGTCCTTATGGCTTTCTCAGATTTTGCAATAGCTTACTGGTGTCTCTGTTGCCTGTTTATGGATTGGGGAAACATGTACCCTTCATAATGGTACCCAAGCAGCATCTCTCACCTTTGCTGGGGTAGGGAACAGTAAGTAGTGTTGTACAGAAATTGGGCACATGAGCTGTCATGAGAGTCTTTACCGCCTCATTCCACTGAAAGTCTGGTGTCTCTAAAATCCTTGGCTGGGAAGCTGAAGAACATGCCTAACCATACCCTGTTTTATTAATCCATGTTGGTGTTCATTGTGTCACGTGGTGTATGTTGTACGCTTACTGTCATTTACAGTTGTTGGGATCTGGGTACCCTCCATCTCTTGTTAGTTACTTGAATCTCCACTCATCTAGAGGAATGGTCTGTAGAGCAGTTTTGTCCAAAGGAATAGTACTGGCTTTGGCTTGAAACTAGCCTAGTATTAGCCCATCCAGCTGATGGGATTCCGGAGTCTTTTCTGTCCTACAGGTGAAACCATCTCCCTTCTTCCCTGAAGGACCACTAACTGTCCATGCCCCTCATGATTACGGGCATAGGGCTGTAGATTCCCATGGCTTCTTTGCTGGCAATGCACCTGCAGTCTCACCCTCTGACTAAGCTGACTTAATAATCCAGAACATATGCACCTCTCTTATGCTCAGACACTCTCCCACAGGTCTTGGACAAAATGTCGGCAAGTAGAAACACTTACTCAGCCATAAAATTGATGTCCTCTTCCTTCCTCCATGACTAGCAAGATACACCCTTCACCTCACCCCCCTAGCAGGGATGGCTTTAGCGAAGTTGGCGCCTGGTCCGACACACATTTTTGGCCCCTTCACTATGACCTCTTCCTTGGATTTCCTCATGACTACCAGGCAAAAGTGCCCTTCATCTTTCCATAGACACTCTCACATACAGTTAATTTGTTTTTAAGCACTGGTAAAGCCTGACTTTACTGATAAGAATATATATTTACCCAAACAAACCCTTGTCAGCAATATTGGGACTATATAATTGTTGAAATGGTACAATGTTGGATCCAAATGATGACCAGTGGTAGCCAGGACGTATAATACAGGTAGAAGGTTTATTGGTTGGTTCAGTAGAAGTATGTTACAAGTTTCATAGAGGTCCCACAAGGAACAGCATCTTTGCTGCTCAGCCCACTCTCTCCAACTGCCACTCTCACCACACAAGCAGCACACCAACATTCCACACTCTCATCAGGCATTCCAACATTCCACGCAGATATCACAGTCAACCTGGCTGATCAGATATGGAGAGGATGCACTTGAGGGAATTAAGGTACAACATATCCTCTTCAACAACAATAATTTGCAACTTTGCAGCAAGAAAGTATGAATGGTGATGCTTGCATCGTTGCGCACAATAAATAGAGAAAAATGAAAGTACAGTGACCGGGAAGAAAAGGAAATAAGTAGTAGAAAGTGACTAGAATGAAGGGAGGGTGAAAGTGGAAAACACTTCAAGATAGCACATCCCCTTCCCTTGGGAAAAACAATTATTAGAAATAATACAAACATTGCATGTAAAACGTTTCATGTAAAACATTAGCGTACAGCGTCATAAAAGTAAAGAGAAAAGAGAAACCGAATATAAAGGAATAATAAGTATGACATATAAGGAAGAGAAAGCAGAAAACTTGATGTAAGGGAAAGGGGCAAGGCTGCCCATTGCACATTAAAACCAAAGATGGGTACACTGCCCATTACGCATTTCTAAATAAAGTATGGGTACACTGCCCATTGCGTTTTAAAAATAAAAATGGGTACATTGCCCATGGCACATTATAACTAAAGATGGTTTCACTGCCCATTTCACATTTCTAAGTAAGGTACCATTTGTGCATTACAACTAAAGATGAGTACACTGCCCATTCCGCATATCTAAATAAAGTATGGGAACACTGCCCATTGCGCACTAAAGCTAAAGATGGGTACACTGTCCATTGCACATTACAACTAAAGATGGGTACCCTGCCTATTACGCATTTCTAAATAAAGTATGGGAACACTGCCCATTGCGCATGAAAACTAAAGATGGGTACACTGTCCATAGCGCATGTCAAACTAGGTAAAAAGTAAAGGAATGTGAGAGATAAACAACAATCCACACAGCTAGATTAAAATGTAAACGGTAGTGAGATAGTAACCTTAATGCTGGGCACACAAAAGAGTGTATAGGGTAAAATCAGTGTAAAGGGTGTGCACTACCCACCTGAAAGATAAAAATAAGTGTATGGAGGTCAGCTCCTATACAACAAATACCCTAAAGATGAAGGGCTAGTATTCAGAAAGTATCTGTCATTAAAAATCTATATTAAATGATGTTCTCACTAAGGCACTACAGCATAAGGAAGATGCTCAACACATGTATGAACAGAATATGACATACTACCACAGTTCGCATAACCTATGACACAATGTACTGAGTGAAATGACAACATGGTAACAAGCTTAGAGAATGAAGCATAACATCCATGACTGCAAAGTTGAGCAAGGACTGACCAAGATACTAGACCACATAACCGTAAGCACGCTATATGCATTCCACTACATATTGTCTAGGAAAGTGACACAATTGTACAGTAAATAAAGACATGTGCATCTTACATCTTACATGGTACAGTAAAGGAGACATATGTGCTAATCTGAAGTAATAGTTCCAAATAGAAGCAAGGAGGTCCTGGTGAGCGGTGTCTCACCCAATCTGAAACGGAGACAGAGGGTCAAGAAAGTAAAACTTGTAAACACATTTAGTCCGTGCAGGAAGTATTAGATGTTGCAAAAGAACACATTTTCAATTAATTTTGATAATGAGCATGGAATGCGGTTGCCAAAGAAGACTTGAAGCACGGTCCAAAGTTAGTGAATAACACGATTTCCCAACAGGGAAACAGTACCTGTGGTGAGGCTCGTAGCTCCGATCCGATACGTGTAAAGCGCTGATACAGGTGGAGGCCCAACAGGGAGGCCATGTGGGAGAGTTTGTGTGGCAGGACAGTACAACACAAGGTCATAGAACAGCTGGCACACAATAGTTACAGGAGGACCTCACGCGACTCTGGCAACTCCGGTGAGATGTGCACGCATTGGTTCTTGTGCTGGGCTCGCGGTTGCGGCGTATTTGAATGTCAATAAACATCACAAGAATACGGTAAGGAAGCACGCGCTATGATGTCACGCGCTCACAGCTGTTATGTCCGATGCATGGCGCCACGCGCAGCTCCCCACAAATTTAAATGTACGCACAGTCACAATTCGTTCGGTGTATATATAGACAATTTACACCACACCTATGCCAAACAATACGTTACTGAGGAAACTCCCCAATGTGTTGACATGCGTGAAATACACCAGGCAGGCTGTTACTTCAAAGTTTACGATGCGGCTGGCATCAGAGTAAGCACAGCTGTTGTACCCAAGTACAAAGTAGGTAATCCAGCATAGATAAATTAATATTACACACTGGGAAAACTGCAAATTGTTCAGAACACTTGGATTGTCCCAACGACCAAGGTCTCAAATTGCCAGTGACAGCAGGCTCCAAAGTTTTGTTAGAATGTTCCAATACACTGCTAGATTTTGCTGAAGGCAGTGATCTTTGATAGTCTTTAACATTGACTGATTTGCGCTGTATGAATACCCATGAATACTAGGAATGTGAAGCGCCTTGGGTAGGCTGTCCAGAAGGTGGAGGACACTGGTGGGACCAAGGAGGGCGTTCTTTTCCTTAATTTTTTTTTTGTCAAATGTCTTTTTATTCAAGGTTTTTCAGAGAAAAAAAAGAGAGGAAAGGGGGAGAGAAAGAGATAAAGAAGAAACGTATAGGCGACAATCCCGCCACAAATCCCTCACAGGGGAGCTATAATATGCATCGGAAAATAAAAGCGTTAAGTGTCTAAAGGAGGCGGCAGGCTCAGCAACAAGGTCCAGTAGAAATTCTAATGCCAGCTCAAAAGTCCGCAGGCCAGGCCCCTATGTAGTCCGAGGGCAGTTAAAGAGGGGTGCAAAGCAATATAGAGCCCCTGCATCCCCAGAAGCTAAACAGTGTCGCAACAATTAACCAGAACTCGACCCCAACTGGTGTTCCCCCACCCCCCCACCCACCCCAGTGGCGACGGCACAGACACTCTCATACCATCCTAAGCAGCAGAGACATGCAAGCTGGTCATATCTGAAAGAGGTGAAGTGCACGGAGCGTGGGTGGGCACACCGCAGATGGCAGCCCAGATGATAAGAAACGTACCAGACGGCCCCAACGGAACAAAAAGCTTTTAAAATCGCCCAGGAAGATGTCCGCCAGTCTCTCCATACTCAGTAGCCCCCATAGTCTCGCATGCCACAATGATATAGCCGGGGCGTGTGGTTTCTTCCATGCTGCCGCCAGCGTAATCTTAGCTGCGCCTAAGCAAAGCCACTGAATGCGCTTGTCCGCCTTAGTCTGATGTTCCAACAATGGGTCCCGGAGACCCAGTAGTACATGAGCCACAGACTCCGAGATCGGGTACCCCAGTATTTCTTTGATGTGGGAGAGTATCTCCGTCCAGAAGGGGCGAATGATCGGGCAATCCCACCAAATGTGGTGGAAGTCCCCCAACAGGCCACAGACTCTCCAGTATCTATCCGATGAAGTAGGGAATATACGGTGGAGCTTGGTTGGATATAAATACCAATCATACATAGTTTTCAAGTGGGCTTCCCTAAGATTCACTGAATGGTTGTGCTTCGCTATGTCCCTCCAGAGGTGCTTCCATTCATCTTCAGAGATGTCACGATCCAAAAGGACCTCCCACCGTTCCATGTATCGAGGGCGCGGGGCGACCGTAGTGGCCAAAAGCAGCCCATACAAGAAGGAGATCGTCCCCCGCATCGCAGATGTGCGGAGTAGAAAAGACTCGAAGGGGGAAGGCGGTCGTGTAGCGGCCTCACCGATTTCCGCCGATGTCGCCCAATGGAGAAGCTGGGTATGGCGGAAGCGCTCTGTGGCCGGAATCCCATAGTCGCGCATGCAATTGTGGAATGTGAGGGGAACCCCCCATGAAACAAGTGCGTAAGAGCCCTACAGCCCCCCTCTCGCCACAGCCTAAAGGGTCCCTCCTGTAAGGCCGGTGGAAAGGCCGGTTTGAAGTGCAGGGGGGTGAAGGGGGACGGAAACGTGGTCCAGCGGTCGTCGCCAGTGATCGAGTCCCACACCTTCAGGACCGTGCTAGTAGGAGTGCTAATAGAAGCATTCTTAGGTCGGTCCGCTTTGGGCTTCCAGATCAGATCCCAGATCGATCTCCCCGTCACGGCCCTGTCCATATGCAGCCAGTGTTTCTCTGAGAGCTGCTGGGACTCCACCCTCCTTCCTCGGGTGGCGCAGTGTCGTAAAGGGGATCCGAGCCCGGCCATCCTGCCAAACAAACTTCAGCATCAACGTCCGTAGGCGGCGGAAAAAGTCCATATCAATAGGTATAGGGAGGGCCTGGAAAAGATAAAGAAATTTAGGCAGGAGGACCATTTTAAGAGCATGTATCCTGCCAAGCCACGATAGGAATTTCGGCTTCCACCGATCCAGGTCGCTCCGTATTGTAGCCAGCAAGGGGGGAAAGTTAGCCGCGAATAGGGATCCTATAGTAGGTGTCAGACGCACCCCCAGATAAAGTAGGGAGGCAGGAGCCCACTGTAGGGCCGTCAGTAGGCGCACCCGGTCAACTTCCGCAGGGGACAGGGTCAGATTCAGGATATGCGACTTGTCGAAGTTGACCCTGAAACCCGCCACCGCTTCAAACCGGGAGAGCTCCTCATGAACATGAGGCAAAGACTGAGCCGGATCCCCTAAGGACAGCAGAACATCGTCCGCAAAAAGGGATATCTTATGCTGTTCTCCCGTGAAGGGAAGGCCCTTGATTTGGTCCTTCTCCCGGATCGCCAGGGCCAGGGGCTCGATACTCAAAGCAAAGAGGAGAGGGGAAAGGGGGCACCGCTGCCGCGTACCCCTGTAATGAGGAAAGCAAGCAGACCGATGGCCGTTAATCAACACCCGCGAGGTAGGGCAATTATAATTTGCCCGAATCATCGTGAGGAATTGGCGCGAAAACCCAAAGGCGGACAGGGTGCGAAACATGAAACCCCAGTCGACACGGTCGAACGCCTTCTCTGCGTCCAGTCCCACCAGCACCGCCGGAATGCGGAATCTAGAAGCCTTCTCTATCAAATGCAACACCCTTCGTAAGTTGTCATGGGTTTGCCAACCCTTAATAAAACCAGATTGGTCCGGATGTATAATGGCCGGCATCAGATCTTGCAGCCGGCGGGCGATGATAGAGGAATACAATTTAGCATCCACATTCAGGAGGGCTATAGGGCGGTATGAGGCACATCTTGAGGGATCCTTCCCTTGTTTGGGGATCACGGTGATCATGGCCTCGGCCATAGTGCCAGAGGTCTCCCCGGTGGCCGCCATCTCGTTAAAGAGGGAGACCAGGCTGTCAACCAGTTCAGATGCAAACGATTGGTAGAAATAAGCGGTATATCCATCCGGGCTGGGAGCCTTATTAGGCTTCAAAGCCTTGATCGCTCCGAGCACCTCCTCCCTGGTGAAGGGAGCCGTTAGCTGTTCGTTCCGATCAGTAGAAACCTGCGGGAAGGAGAGGCCCGATAGAAATGCGTCTTGCGCACTCTGATCTAGGGAGTCACCCTTATAAAGAGCCGTGTAGAACCGGCCAAAGATGTCCGCCTTATCCCCATCTCGGTGATGCACGGAGCCCCCCAAGTCCTGAATCCCTCCTATATATTCCTTCTCCCTTTTCTCTCGAAGTTGACGCTCCAAATGGCGGCCAACTTTGTTCCCCTGTGCATACGACACTCGACGCAGTCTCAGGAGGGTAAACTCGGAGCTGTTGTTATAATGTGCTTTCAGCTTCCCCCCGACAGCGGGCGAAGCGTCGCGCGAGAAGCGTTCAATTTGTGAGCCCGTTCCAGTCCCTCGAGGTCCGCCTCCAACTTCTCCCGCTCTTCCCTCCGCATCTGATTAATGGCCGCATTAAGACCTATGCAGGTGCCCCTCAAGGAGGCCTTACAGGCGTCCCAGGTGTTGAACACAGAAGTGTCCGAGGTTGGGTTAAGCGTCAAGAACTCCCTGATGGCTTTCCTTAGCTCCTTACAGGAGGTATCATCACGCACTAGTGCAGCCGGGAAGTACCACTTCCGATAGCCGTCCCCCTTCACCGACCACTGCAGCAGGAGTACCAAAAGGCTATGATCTGAGACAGAGAGCGGAAAGATCCTGGAATCTCGGACATCCCCTCTGAGCGCCTGGCTTAAAAACACATAATCTATGCAGGAATAGGTGTGATGTACATGGGAAAAAAATGTATAGTCCCGGGTCAGCGTGTGAACTGCGCGCCAGCCATCTATTAGCCCCAACTCCCCCATCTTGTCTTTCGTTGCGGTGGAAAAAACACCAGAGTCCGTCCTCTGGGCTCGGGAGCTGTCTAGCGTTTGGTCCCACACCATATTAAAATCCCCCATGGCAAACAAATGTCCCTCCACAAAGCCTCCCATCCTATCCAGCAATCCCTGAAGAAAGCCGTTCTGCTGGGTATTAGGCACATATATCACCACAAACGTACATAAAAGGCCATAGAGCATCCCTTTGACCATCAACCACCTGCCTTCTTTGTCACAACTCACTCCCATAGGCTGGAATTGGATGGACGCCCGGAATAGAAGAGCCACCCCCCTGTGTTTAGTAGAGGCAGAAGAACTATAGATGAGGGGGTATTGCCTGTGTCGGAGCCGGAGCTCGTCCCTGCGGGCTAGATGGGTCTCCTGAAGGCCCACCACATCTAGATGATCCAGCAAATATTTCCATAGCTTTTGGTGTTTCTGCGGGGAGTTGAGGCCTTTCACGTTCCATGTGCCAATGCTAAGAGGCATGGTGAAACGTCAGTCCCCCCTGCTTCACAATAGCAATAACCACAAATCTCCAAACTCCCCTAATCTCACACATCCGGCCACCTCCCACCTCAGGCAGCCCCCCTGCTCGCCCCGGGGCAGACCCCCCCCCCCAAACCACAACCCGTCCCCACCCCCATACCCCCGCAGCCAACACCTCCAGGCACAGGGGAAGGAATCCAACAGCCAACCGCACCCCGGCGCACAATATGGAATGACACAAGCCATCAAAAACCAGTAATTCGAAGCCTTCAAACGATCAGTACCTAGAGCAAACATCCAGCCTTCGCCACCACTACCGAACCCACCCAAACACCCTCCCCAGCCAAACCACCCCACCACTCCCCCCTCCCGGCCACGTCCCCCCCCCCTCCACCCCAACACCCCAGGACAAAAGTAAACCGAGCCCTGAATGGAACAAATCTTGAGCGAAACTTCCCAAGGGGCGGGGACGGGGACCCATCATTGGATCTCCCAGGGCCGAAGACCGGGGTGTCTTCTCAGAAAGTATATACATATCCCCGGTACCTGAGTGAGCGTGACCCTCCGGCGCCTGGGCCAGCTGTCCGGTGCTCAGGCCGCCCCGGAGCTCTGCTGGGAGGACATCAGCATCGCAGAGGCCACAGAAGCCACCGCACTCCCTCGCTCCTGCAGGCTAGTCGTGCGATCAGGCCTCCTGCGATTCGTCTCCGGCCCCACTCTGTGCCAAGACGAGGAACGACGTCTTCTCCGTGGCGAAGGACTGCGGCGGCCAGGTGCAGGGACCTCATCTTCAAGATCCAGCAGCTCCTTCGCTTCCCGAAGGGACCGGATCTGCGCCAGTCTATTCTGCCATCGAAAAACTATGCGGAAGGGGTGGCCCCAAGAGTAGGAGATGTTATGCTCACGCAAATAGGCTGTAACCGGGCGAAACTCGCGTCGCTTCTGGAGCGTCGTGGCTGCCAAGTCTTGGTAGAGCTGAGGACGATGGTCCCGGAACAGCAAGGAGGGAATGTCCCGTGCCTTTCTGAGGATTCGCTCCTTGAGTTGGAAATCGTGCACACCTACAAGTATGTCCGGAGGAGGACCTCCATTCCGCCTGGGCAGCCCCACTCTGTGGACTCTATCCATTCTGATTTCTTGCAAGTCCTCCTCGTCTAGGATTTGAAGAAAGAGCGCCTGCACATATCCTCGGAGGTCTCCCGCTTCTCCATCCCAAGGCACCGCTCGAATGCGGATGTTGTTCCGACAGGAACGATTTTTCAGGTCCTCTGCGTGCGCCTGCAGGTCTATGTTCTGTTCCATGAGACGGAGCACGTCTTGTTGCAGGAGATGGACGTCATTGGCCATGCTGAGGTCGTGGTCTTCCAGAGTGGCCACTCTCTCTCCGAGACCGTCGACATCCCTCCGCACCTCGCGGAGATCCGACGCAAGCTGGGTGCGGAGCTCGGAGATGCCTTCTTTGATCGAGGCGAAGAGTTCCGTCATGAAGGCCTTGGTGGCCGGGGCCTCATCATCCGACCTCCCAGGCGAAGCACTAGGGCCGGTGGTTGCGAGCTCTTGGTTGTCCCCTCCTTGCCAGGTTTCCCCTTGCGTTGCGAGGAGGCCATCGTTGCCGCAGCACTCCGTCGGTGGAAGGACGAGAGATCCCCGCGTCGGGGAGCAGAGCCCGCCAGATCCCTCCGCTAGGACCAGGCGGGGACGCCGCCTAACGGCCACCAGTCGCCCCCCGGCACTGCAGAGGCCAAGAAGATCCAGTTGTAGCAGGCCGAGAAGCCTCGTGGCTCCAACACACAGACGGGAGGAGAGCGCGCGGCGGTTACCAATTGCTGTCCCACCTGAGGTCGGCAGCGCCGAGCGAGGCGCCCCACGCCCTCTCCCACAGGCCTGCAGCTGGTCTGGTCAAGGCCCCGAAGCGCTGCCCTCCGGCCAAGACTTGCCTCCAGAAGTCGATGGGGTCCCGACCTCTTAGGTGGTCAATCTGCTGGTGAGCCCTGATGCCCCTCTCCGAACAGCCTCAGCACAGCTCCCCCGGTCGAGGCACATGTGGGCAGGGAGGTCTCCGTGTGCGCTTGCGTCTCCGGGTGCACAGCTCCGCACCTCCGGTGGGGCCTCAGCCTGGGGGGCGCGCCCGTCACGCTGGCAGAGGGTCCAGGACCGAGAACTGCCACGATCGCATCCGGCTCCGGAGCCCAGGCGGAGCCGTCCAAATATGGCCAGAAGTCCGGGGATATGTTTCCCCCGCCAGGGGATGGCCTCCCGCCTCACTACAGCCTCTCAACCGGCACCGGCCGTAGTCCTTTGTTGCTACCCCAAGTCGCGCCGTCAATGCGAGCTACCGCCGACAGGGCCTCCAGTCGCGGCTAGGCCCCAATCCCCGGCCTCGCGCAGTTCACCGGCCGGGCCGGGCGGCTCCAGCACTTCGGCCTCGGGGCCCCGCCTCTGCGCACTCGGCAGTAGAGTGTACAGGTCCGGGTGCAAGCGACGAGGCTCCCTGATGTCCGGCAGCACGAGCGGTCCCCGGCAGGCTTATCGGGGATCACAGCACCCACCACTCATCACGAGCGCCGCAAGGATGTCCAGCAGCGTCTGCCGGTCGTGCCGCTCCGCCGCTTGTCTCCGCACCGGCTGCGAATGCTGCCCGCAGTCCGGGTCCGCTTCAAACATCGGGCACCACCCCTAGGGAGTCCGGGGCCGGTCAGGAGCCTTCCCAGAGTCCGGGAACCGGTGCTAGGCAATGCAATAGAAGGCCCGGCGCCGGAGAGACAACAATGCACGTCTCACCCGATCGCCATCTTGGCCACGCCCCCTTCCCTAATTTTTAAAGATACTTTGCATTAAGTAGTTTCTTGTACAAATAAAGTTCTGTAAAATTGTAAGTTTCCTCACCTTCTGTAGTCTTGTGGCCAAAGCACCCAGGGTTTCTTCCAGATCATCGCCAATGTTGAAATGGTACAATGTTGGATCCAAATGATGACCAGTGGTAGCCAGGAGGTATAATACAGGTAGAAGGTTTATTGGTTGGTTCAGTAGAAGTATGTTACAAGTTTCATAGAGGTCCCACCAGGAACAGCATCTTTGCTGCTCAGCCCACTCTCTCCAACTGCCACTCTCACCACACAAGCAGGCACACCAACATTACACTCTCTCTCATCAGGCATTCCAACATTCCACGCAGATATCACATTCAACCTGGCTGAGCAGCTTTGGAGAGGATGTACTTGAGGGAATTAATGTACAACAATAATGAAAGACTGGGGCGAAAAACATAATGTCCTAACCTATTTTATGCAGTTTTCATGCAGCTCTTTGATAACAGTTCGTAACAGTCACTGTTCTATATTATGGTTTTATCTTTTGAACTGCGGTGATGAAAAGATCTCTGTGACAAAAGCAGTAATCCACTTGGCTAGCCACAAAAAATACAGATCTGTGATCTGCACGATCTTTGCAGCAGGCATCTGTGCTACTTTATGGCAAGTGTAAAGTGCCACTAGACAAAAGTCTGATCTCTCTTTACCAGGAACATTGATCACTAGAGTTACCTTGACATTTTGAATGCGCCTGAAAACTGGACGCACAAGTAACTCTGCAACAGGTGTTTTTAAATCACAAGTTATTGCTCAACACAGTGCCTCCCCTGAGGTTAGCACCCCTTCCCCAGGTCAGCTCCTGCTCAACACAGTGCCTCCCCTGAGGTTAGCACTCCTTCCCCAGGTCAGCTCCCAATGCATCTGCACCAGTCGTACTGCCCTAAGGCCGGCCTTGCCTCCTAGGTCTTTAGTCACACTCGCGGTGGTAGCGTGAAGAAATCTGCAGAATCTGTGCACAAACACCCCAATCATGGAATCTAGTCACCATGCCTGTCCCATACTTACTGTTTCCTACTGTAGATAAGAGGTCCCGACAGTAGTTTATCCACTGGTGTCTACAGCCAAGATGTGTGTAGGCGTCAGAATTGCATTTGGAGAGAGAGGAAACCTGCTGTACTCGATGGCCCTATCTCCGCATCACTTTAAAGCATCCCCTGGTGTGCTTAAAGCATATGCTAGAACCCTCACTTTCACGTGGCGAAATGCAACAGCTTGATGTAAGCGGTATTGCGTGTAATTCCTCATCCGGTAACGGAGATCTAATTTGCAGTTGCAGAATGTTAACTAATTCATACTTGATGATGAGTTTAGATAGAGGCATGGTTTGGGAGCTGCATAGAAGGCAATTCTTCCACCATGCTCCCCTCTTTACCTATATTATTTTGAAGGGGAAAACACTTTTCCAGCACATGCACCGTATTATGTGGTGAATCCTGCTTAGAGGGTCTACACATGTCATTGCACATGAAACATATTTACTGCACAGGAACACTCCGACAGCTCTTCCAGAAAACTGTGTTACTATTTTGTATTCCCTTCAGGTCTCTACTACTTTTCAACCACTACAGCAACATTGTCAACGTCTACCGTGCTCTGTAGTGTGCACTATGGCGTTCTGTGCTCATATGCTCAGCGATAAAAAATGGGCACCTATTTAGAGTTCTGCGCAAAATAGTGTCAAGTTCCAAACCAGCTTCTTCCCATGAGCTTTCCGACTAACCAGTGCTGACATTGTAGACAACGTACGCTGTACTTTGTGCCCTGTAATAATCTCCAATATTGCTTTTTATTATTGATTTGTTTTATACAATAACAATTCTGACGTATCATAAAAATTGAAGATTATCAATAAATCGTTTTTATACTTTGGCTGTATGTAATATTTGCTAGGTCGTGTTTTTTTCAAGTTTGCCGAATTTTTTTTCTCCTACAGATCGCGAAGCTCAGTTAGTCCGTTTCAGGGAAGTTAAATGGTTGCTGTCAAAACATTACTCTCCCGGCCACAATTTACTGGCCTCCGGCTAACAGGTTAGCGCTGGCTTAAATGCCACACCGTTTTTTTGCTCCGAGTTATTTCTATAGCAGATGCAAATTGCAAAAACTGGTTTAGATTACCCCAAAATGTCAATATAATTACGGTTTTAGGAGCTTGCTGCTATCACCACTATTTTTGTTTTGACCGTGTATCCAAAGAGGTGCAGCAGATGCCTGAAGACAATCGTTTTTAAGCTTTGACTTTTGGGGACCCTATTTGATCGTTAGGGTAAACTAGGGACCCCCCACTGAATCATTATTAAACTCCGGGAACACGAAGGGTCTTTACTAGAAGACTGAGACCCCGGCATAAACATTTTTTGTCAAATTTGAAATGGAACACTACACAAAAAATACAGAAACGAGCATTCTTGAAACAAATACACAAATGATGAAATGTTCGCAAACATATATTCAAATTTGTAATTTTAATTTGTAAGCGTAGAGCCTTTCTGAATTAAACTGAGTTCACCCATCGTCCATACTATATTCTGTTTAATGCAGTTGCATTGCTCCTAGTAACTTCATTTTTAATTTGCAAAATCAAATCCCCACACATTTACAGAATGTTATAGTAATGCAATTTCAAGTTGTTCTTTATTTATATACACTCTATTACTCTGATAATATTACATTTTGTAAGCAGTCGTGGAAACCCGGAGTAGGCTTCACATACCGCTAGGGGTCCCTGGACCACAGTTTAAGAGATTATTAGGTTTAGTATATTTAATGCAACATATGTAAAACAATCACCTCTTACTTACCAGGGAATATATTTGTTTTTAAGAGGCGACCTTACCTTTGGTGAAAAATTGTTTTGTGGGTATATCGTGTGATAAACCGCAGGCACTGTAGCTGTGTGGAAGTGGCTGTTTTCAAAGTGATAGGCCAAAATCTACAGTTAAAGTTGCAACCCCTCATTTATCTCTTTACGGACCTAAAATGTTTTCACATATAATAAAATAATTCTGCTATGCCTGTCCCCATTCCCTACGTCAGTCCCGCTCTTGAGTTTACCTGAAACCATCCCTTACGTTTGACTTAATTGCTGCCTTAGTCTGGCATCAGAACTCCTTCAAGACCTCCCAGATTGAGACTTCTGATTCCCTGATCTCCTCACACATAGCCCTAGTCTTCCTGTAATGTCACAATCCCCTTAACCAAACTTAAAATAACCATTTAAGAACTACTCTCTCGCAGCCATGGCCACGTTGCTTAAGCCCTCTGTGTCTATTACAAAACTGCACACATACCCCATGATGTTAAAGAGAAAAAAACATAATACAATCCATCCCACAAAATAGTCTACCCCCACCTAGCAAACTGCTCACTGTCTCTATGATTGGCTCGGCATGATCGTATTTTGGAATTCCACAGAAGGAATATTGAGTGGCCATAATATCTAGGCCAAAATATTAAAAACCAAAATATCCAGGAGGTAAGTTCAGTGAGGGAGGTATCATTTGCTAGTATCCACATCTATTTGGATACCCTGCTATCTCACAGGGGAATACCAGGAAGGGTTCCCTAAGCAAGCGCCGGGAAACCCACTGCGGGTAGCTGTGCGCTATATAAGCTCAACTACATTTCTTACATTGACACACACAGGGACGTTCTAGTTAGGAAATGTAATGAAAAAACCTTGGAAATTCACTAAAAAAACAAAGTTTATGGGGATGTTATAGTTGGGTTAAGATTTTATTCACACTGAACTATAGAAATTCCGCATTTATAGTTGTCTCAGTAAAGTGTAACTCGTGCCCTAAGGTAACGTAACCCGTGCCCCTGCCATGCACAGTTTTCTTATTGGTAAATGTTTTACAAATGTTGCACTGATATCCGTGATGTCTTTGAAGAGGTCATGAAGGATGTAATATTTGAGGTAATTAACAGTGCATGGCGAGGGCATGGCCCATCGTTTCTTGAGATAACTGGAACTGCTGAATTTCTATGGTTTTATGTGTGTAAAATCGGAACTAAACTATAACATCCCAGTAACCTTTGTTTTTTTTTGTGAATTTCTGAGGTTTTTATAAATCTTTTTCCTAACTATAATTTCCCTGTAATCTTTTGTTTTTTCAGTAAATTTCTATTTTTTTAATGATCTATCCGAACTATAGCGTCCCTGTAACCGCAAATTTTTTTTGTGAATATTTCTTTAAATTTTTTTTTAATGTAAAGCATTATTTAATGACCATCCTCTTATCTAACCGCCGCTGCCGGGGCAGGGGATTGTCTGCAGGCCATGCGCCTCGCATGCAGCCAACCCCATGCTGAGCCTGGCATTTGGCTGGGTGCACTGGAGGATGGACCCGTCCTGTGAGCATAGTCCTATGTGTTCATCAATTTGAGTTTTCGTAAATTCCAGCAATATTAGTGGAAGCTATTTCAGATTATTGGTATATTCATTGCCAAGTATAAAATAATTAATTTCCCAAATTAAATTTACATTCAATTAAGCTCAAGTGAGCATAATCTTAGGTCCTCTCTACATGTACCTACTGAGTATGTGTCTTGACCTTTAGTTTGCATGTGACATCTTTCCCCACTCATACTGCATGCTGGCTGTACAACTTAGTTGAATAGGATATTATATACTGAATTAAAAAGAATCCAAATAGCTGCAGCCTATTATATTTGAAATTATAAGAATGTATACAATTCTTCCTAGAGATTCAGGTTAATAGGTTATTTTGAATACAAATTAATTATGGATCGGATCTCTGTGTATCTGAGCAATCCCTCCCGGTCACCACCACATAGCCTGGGAATTACATCAATGACAACATTTTAAAGGCATTTTGTGTCACTGTTGTGGGATTTACTAAAATGCCTAGCAACCAAAAGTGCCTGAATAGATTTATAACAAATTACAAAAGGCATTCTTTCTGGTACAAGATCTAGCTTTCCGCCAAATTTGGTGTAAATTCTGTTCAGTGGTTTGGGCTGTAGTGGTGTCTAACATCCCCATGGGAAATTGCACTGGGAAAACGTGTTTTGGGACCCCCTCTTTTTCTTGTCCCTTTCTTGATGAATCTCCCCAAAACTTTCCAGACAGCAGCTAAAGTGACTGGCCCACTAGCTTTGACAATTTTGTGAAGATTCTTCAAACAGCGCCAAAGTTATTAGCAAAACAAAATAAGCTTTTCTTATGGAATCTAGGTTTTAACTAGAAACTACCTACTGGTGACTGCCAGTAGGTACATTTCCCTTTCAGGCTTAGCGTACCACATCAATTGTGCAAAAACTGAAGTAAGGAACCATAGGTAGTTCCCAAGTTTTAGGTTTAGTTTTAATATGGAAAGCTCTCAAACACAACCAACACTCTAAATCTCAATTTTTATTAAGTGGCATCATTTTGAGACCCCTGGACTTATTACTCCAACAAATGGATGAATCACACCTTTAACACCGTAAGATCAGAAAACGGTTTAGCGTAACTTCTTATTGTACTGTAAAGATTGCTCATTGGAAAATCTATAAATCCTCACAAACAAAAGTTCAGACATTCATTTTTTTTTTTTTGCTTCCCAACATTTGAACTGATATCGGGGATTTGTTTAACATTTTGGGAGCAGTTCTGCTGTTGGAGCAGCTGCTCGGTATTCTCAGATCAATTAAAAAATGGGCCAAAGAGAATAGTTTTATTATCTTGGGTACCGAATAAACCCCAGTGGAGGTTGTCGCATCCTGCACCAGAGGGGCGTAGTGCGAAACATAGGTCGGTCTGACGCAGAAGGAAAGAATGTTTACAAGGCACGTGGTTGTATTATTTTGCGAGCTGGCATTAAATTGGTTGTAACTTTTTGAAGGTGCTGCTGGGGCTTCAGAGGCAGTTGGTATTCTATCATTCGATACTTATATCCTTTTTCCTTCTTTATACGTTCTCTTGTTCCTTTTTTCCCTCACATTCCACTGTTTTTCTTTTGCCTTTTCGGGAATGCCAGCTACATCTATGTCTAAGAATTCATGTAAGGTAGATAACAATTTTTATTTGTCATCTTCCTTTAAAAACGAAGAATCAAGTGTTACACCTTTTTTAAAAATGGCTCCTCGTGTATATTTCTTGCTCTATAATAATCCACACCTACAAGATAGTGTAGCATATTAGTGGTGCCCTATTGAACTTATTTCTGTTGCATTAAGGGCAGTATTATGCGCTATCTCTCCAGAAACGTGTCCTCAATATCATGGAGAGTTTCTTGTCGGGGCTAGGGAAAGTTTAGCTTACCAGCCTTTTTGTAATGAAAACAATAGAAATAAAAAGAAAATGTGTGTTAATACATGGACTGCCCTGACTTTACAAAACTCTTAGTTCTCACTATCCCTCACTGAATTACTCATTCATTGTTTCATTACAGGTATCCCCCATTTCAAGGTCCTGATGAGACCACTCATTGTTTAAGGGGTTGAAACATTGTCGACTCATACTATAACAAACCATATCCCGCCTTTCTAAATTGAAAGGAGGCTGTTTTAGTACATTGTTCATTTAAAAATGGTCGCTTATATGTATTAAGAAACCCTGCTTTATGTACTGATTTGTCACACCTGTCATGGTGGTTCTTTTTCACATAGGACACCGAGCACAGTCTGCATGTTTCCAATACAGACTTCATCATTTTTTTGCAAAACAGTATTTGGTCTCTTTATTGTGTTCTGTATAAAGTTTCTCCTTTGGCATCCTATTTCAGTTTTATTTTGCCATTGTCCTTAAATACTAGTGGGTATTCTTACATTGTCCATGAGAATCATGGTTTTCTGAAACATAAATTGCAGCCGTCTTAAGCCATTGGTCTACTGACCTGCCGTTTAGATTTTGCATTTCCTAATCACAGCGTACAGCAGAGGCAATGGGGTCAGCCTTTGGCTCTCTTTAGGGTGTATGACTGTATTTTCCTCAAAACATTTTCGTGCCAGAATAAAAAAAAAAAATAATAATAATTAAAAGGGATAGGGGCTACTTCAGTTATGGTTTCGTTCTTTACTCTGAAGATGATTTTCTTCTTCCGATGTTTTAAATTTTGAGACATTCTTGTTTAAAACTATGTCTTCAGGTAACAGGATTTCAAGCCCAGCCATACCTATTCTTTGCACCAATAAGAAAAAGAATAATATTTTTCTGTGGTGTGCATTTAACTGTAGAGCGTTCTTTCTATACTTGTTCCAAATATACCTGAGTGTTTGGAAAAATCTATACTGTTCCATTAAAATATTAAGCGATTGGTTAATTTTTGTTTACTTTTAAAATTCTCATTGCAGCCATATGGTGGCCGCGTTTTGGTAGCAACATGGTTTTTTAATTAATTTTTTTGTGGCATATGCCTGCAATTAACAATTGTTAACAATGTAATCATGTATCATTTTGCCAAGACCGGCCATATTTGATTTCCCATCTTTTGTTTTAGCATTGAGTTTCTGTAGATGTTGGTAGTGGGGGATCTTTTGACACGCAATTCAGTCTCCATTAGCTCTGCTGTCACCTGCAAGAAGTACATAATAAAGTTGAGGTCTCAAAATCGTTGATTGTATGCTGTATATAGCAGAATTCAAGGTAAAAAACAGACCTGGGCTGAATGACTTCCGCATGGAATCTGGAAACTTGAGAACTGTGGAACCAGCTCTCACATGTAGTCAGGACATATATCTGGCGTGACATCACTAGTAGCCTGGCGCGTACAATTTTAACAGATAATTACTGGTGAATTATATTTGTAGAGACATGCTTTTATGAACAGGTCGTTTCCTTTTGCTTCGGCAAAGTGCCAGATTTATTTTTACACTAAAATGGTCATGGTTTACTTCAGTTAAAGTAATTTTTGTCATTTCATCGGAATCTAAATAACTTGACTAGCTCTAGTGTTAGGCCCTTTGTGTGCACACCCTCGTGGGCAAGGGTATTGTAAGCCCTGTAAAATTAAATAAATATATGCCTTGACCTTAGAGAGAGGCTCCTTGTTTTCAATTATTGGCTTGTTGTGAATTATTTGTTCTGCTACTCCAGGGTGCGGTGCAGTCTTGAATGAGGAGCAGCCCAGTTAACTCCCCGAGTCAGTAATTCACCCTGAGTCATCGATATATGTTGTGGGATGTTCTTACTGTGATATATATATTTTTAAGCCAGGTAGAAACACCGGTTGAGGTGAGATTTGGATTATGATCTAAAGTTGTTGCTTAAGAGAATCATAGATTGCTCCTGTGATTCAGTAGTCTCCAGTGCTCAAACACAATGGATGCACAATCACATGCAGTGTATTTTACTTCCTTTGCGAGATTGAGGTGGTTACTTGTTTCAGTTCTTCGCTGTGGCTCATTAGTCTATGTGGTGACCACCTACGGTGTTGGAACCTCATGATGAGTGAAGGGTTGAACATTATACTCAGAGTTGCGTTCAAATATAGCTTTATAACATGCTTGTCATTCAAATAAAATCTATTTTACAAATACAAAGATCTAGTAGAACATGAAATGTAGTTTAGATGTGTTTCTCCTGACAGTTTGCTTGTTCGTTCCTGAGTAGAGGATATTGCCATTCTGGAGTTGAGAATTAAAGTCCACTCTGCCATCTTGTGTTGGGCTTCATGGTGTGTCCAATTTTAAGCCTGCTGTTATTTGACCTGGCAGTTCGGGCAGGACTGTTCCCATGAGTGGGCTAAAGAACGGTGATGGAGTAAACCCAGATCTGTTGACTGGGTGTGAGTGTTTGATTGGTTCAGATGCTCCGTCCATCACCACCCCCTTTTGTACCATTTGTTCGCCATAAATTGGCAGGGTATGCTCAGACGTGAGTCCCTTGCTCACTTTGCCACTTGGTTCAAGCAAGCCTGGCTTAAGACGGCTGTAATGCCAGAAACCGGTCCTAGGAAGCTTGAATCCAGTCCAGGGAAGGCATGGCTTGGCAGTTCGGGCTGGACTGTTCCCATGAGGCACAGGGTCAGACTGATTTGCATATGGCCATGTCTGAACTGGGGTGGCAGAGTGGGCTAAAGAACGGTGATGGATTAAACCCAGATCTGCTGACTGGGTGTGAGTGTTTGATTGGTTCAAATGCTCCGTCCATCACCACCCCCTTTAGTACCGCGTTATTTGACCAGCAGCCCCTTCCAAAGATCATTGCCATAGTTTACCAATGATGAGGCTCTGTATTTGTGACCATCCGTCTATCTTTTGATTTTTAATGGATAGAACTTATGTGATTAGTTGACTTGAAAGTAATCCTGATGAAAGGGACACGTTTTTGATTGGCGTTTAAGAACCGAGAATTAGTGACTAATTATTCTGTGATCTGAATAGCAGTTTCAAGGAGTAAGACTTCTTTCATTTGTTAAAATGATGTTTCTACCTTTTGGAGGTAAAACGTCTGTGGAATGTAAACGAAGAGAATTGATTGTGTTTCATGAAAAAAATAAAGTGAATGGACTTGACAAGGTATTAGACTATTTCCCTGTATCTAGAACCTATAAAACGTTATAAATAAATGGTGAAGTAAGCTAGATATGCGTATCTGAGGAATACCGTGATTGTTAAAATGCTTACCATGGGCAGATTTGGAGCTGGTTGAAGCATGGTGACTATCCTGAAGAAGTTATCTTTTGAACCATCTTCCAGTTTCCTCTGAGTGCAATGTAAACAGGTCGAGAATATTGTTCTATTTGTGATTGACAGTCCTGGGCTGCCCACAAGTTTTGTCATTGGCTATATTCCATGAATGTCTTAAGATGTTGTCCACACGGATGATTCCTGCCAGGGCACCTGCAAGATGAGGAAAGTGAAGTTTGGCAGGTCAATCAATTGCTGAGTTCAGCTACTGTTGGTACTGGTAGAGCATGGAAATTTTTGAGAATGACGCTGGCGTTGGTGGTAAGTTAAATCCTGAACTTCATGCTTCAAACTGGATTAATAAATCGGGAGAGATGCCTTAAATTCAAGCCAATGCAGAGGCAGTAGTACTAAGACTTGTGGTGCTGTAACCTTTACCCGGCACTGCATTTACACGACCAGTCGAACAAGCTTTTTGCCACAGTTTTTACATAAATATCCACACATGCAGCCCTGGAGAAGGAAATATGTTATCTTGCGAATTTATGTATCCATTCTCAAATGAGTTCCCGGCAGCATTTTGAGAAAGGATCTTGCAAACTGGTGCACAAATGCCAAGGGAGCAAAAGCGTTAAGTCGGATTTTAAGTTCACATAGCTTGATTTTCATCTTTTCATGTTGCTGTCAATACACCTTTTACTTTAAAGTAAATGAAAAAACCTAGATACGTTCAGATTCCTTTACTGAGCTAAGAAATTCTATTAAGACACAGTGGGAAGAGTAAATGGCTTCATAAACACAAATGGTCTCCCATAAGAAGAGAGATGTCCTTGAAAGTGGAAATCCCTTGTGGAAAAACAAAATCTCTCACTCCAGCAATAGAACCACTGAGCAGTCAATAACCAATTTAGGTAAGGTAACTGCTGATAAACTTCGTGTCAAATTTTGGCTAGTAGAAGTTGTTGTCTCTGGTGATCAAATAAGCAGTTTTCATAAAGGACAACCCTACCAGTCAAGACACAGGAAGGCAGATGGCTGTAAGACCCCAATCACTGCTGCCCTTTGCAGAGCACTCCGCAGAAAGAACACACTACCTGATCCTCACTCACTGGTTCGATTGGATGGTTGCAAGACCCTATGAAATACTCCCTTATGGAAACCAGTCTCAGTAAACATCTTCTCTCAGATTTACTCACGCAGAGAACTTAAAATGAGTGCCAAAGGATCAAAGAATTAGACATGCTTGTTTCCATAACACTCAAGGGGATTGCATTTTACTATTAGAAGTGGTAATACCTGAAGCGCTGGAATTACACATTTGGGAAGAGAATGGAATATTCGTTGCCTCCTTTAGAAGCCTACTAGTGTTTGCACTGAGGTTAGTATTCTGTGTAAAGTGGCCATCCAGTAAAAAAACTTTTCCTTCTACCAAACCATCAGGAATTGGAAACAGTAAGGATTCTGGATTTTATTTCTATTTGAGTTGTAAAACGCCTTTTACCACACGTCCACTTTAAAGTTTTACCGTATTTTGATTCTTAAAGAACCTTGTGTAAAATGATGAGAGAACCATTTTGTTTCTTTTTTAACTTGGATAACAGACTATTACCCTGTTTTCGATTGTTTTGCTAGTAACTTCATCTTCTACTCCACGTATATTCAGTCTGGTGTATTTAGTATGCAAAAGGCTGCCTTTTAAAGTGTATTCATGTGGTGTAACAGTGATCTGCAACTCTGTTAGGTTAATTTTACAAGACAACTGCTGTAGATTTGCTATTGATGGAGCATTTTTGTTGTATACATTGTGTAAATCGGTGCCAGCAAACTTAGGTTTTAACATTAACTGCACATTCTTCGCGTGCCACTGTAATGATCAGTTACCCATCCAGCTGTTGGCATCTACCTCTGCCTATACCTAGACAATAAATCCTTCATCTCTATCGATGGCCTTGCTAGTAAGATTCATGGTCTTTAAGTAGACCTGTTTGGATTTCAGGAACCGTTGATGGGTCTTAACCACACAGCAGTTTTTTCTTTAGTGCGAAAGAGTTTTTTTTTAACCTGATAAATACATCAAGTTTGTAGCACTAACTTTTTAATTGTGGAAGCAGCTTACTTTAGGCTTGGATTTGGAATTGTATAAGTTTTCAGCAAATACTCAACATGTCCTCGATCCAGAGTCCTTTGGTCTAGGCTGACTCCCCTCATATCTGTCCCTTCTTTCTACAAATCTCGGACCGAAGAAAAAAATTCTCCTTATTCCAAAAAGCCAAGTTCTGGAACTCTTTCCAAGCGTAATTCGCAACCAAGCTCCTAAAACCGCCCATTCCCAAGCCTATAACTAGCATCCTATAATTTACACCAAAGGGGTAGGTATCCACTTGTGCAGATGTCTGTTCGCCGATTTTTCCCCAACAAATCATACTTAAGTGCTGTGATGCTGATGCAGTTTTTTTTAAAGCATGTCACCAAACCTCATGCATCCTACTTATAGGTTAGCCTACAACCAGATTAGTCAAACCTACTGATTTCACCAAAATGATGGATGTAATTTATATCGGCTATCAGCCAGTGCTCTTCATCCATTAGTCCGTTCATCCGTTGGTCTATTGTATTATTTAAATTTTTCTTCTGCCCAACAGGGCACAAGTCCTAAAAAATGAAGTGGGGGGGGGAAATGAACTAGTTGGGAAGAAGGCAAGTGACATCAAGGCGCATGACAACACACATGCCATCACAGGAATTGACATCCTAGAAAGTGGCATCACAAGCCATGACTTTACAGGTAGTGGCATCACAAGAAGTGACATCATATCTAAAGCCCTCGCATGTATGTTAAGCAGGTCTATCATGTGTACGTTTGAGCGCATTGCGAGGACAATAGCACTGTGAGCTATGGAAGATGATATGTGACTTCTACACCTTGCAGTCTCCCAGCTTTATGTAACAATTCCTGTACATTCATTTACAAACGTATGTAATTTATTGTACATGTAATATGCACATGTTGATGTAAAGTGCTATGACACCTTGCATTGGGATGAGTAGGGCCAGTGCTTTAAGTGGGATGAAACAACTGGGGGGGGGGTCTCTCAAAGAGGCGTGGTCAATGTAATTAAGAGCGTGGCTTAAAACACGTACGCTAAAGATCTGTGCTTATGATAGTGTGCCACCCGACTTGTAGTTTGCTTTTTCTGTCACTCCATCCAGATATATGATACAAGTAACATCATAGTCAGGACTATTGGCTTTGACAATGGTTGTTAGTTGCATAAGATAAATAAACAGCAACTATGGCTTGTACATAATATTGAAAAAACTTCCACTTAAAGCTCTGGTGACACCACAACAATTTTGCTGCTCCTGAGTTTCAAAAAGAGAAGGGAAATCCAGAGAGAAAATGACTCTTTAAAGGATTTCTCCCCCCCCCCCCCCCTTACAACGCTCTCTTGGCATGACATCATGCCAACGTCTCCACTAGTGAGAAGTGACCAGTGTGAGCACGTGCACATCGATGTGCCTGCTGTCACAGCAGTATGGAAAAAATGGGACGATATGTGACAGGGCACAAAACAGAGCCCGATTGAGACCAGTTTCGAGGCCCCCTTTAGAAAAATTGCTAGTGCTCAGCGCAGGTGAGATCCGGTCCAATTAAAGCCCTGAGTAGGGCTATACAAGAAAAAATTGTGGTACTTAAATATTTCAACTCCTCCTCAGGTGTAGTTCAGCTCTATATAAATGCAGTATGCTTTGTGTAAATACTGGGAAAGACCAACACATCTGACATTCTTACAGTGCATGCATATCTCCTAAAAAAGGACTGAACAAAGTGAAAAGCTGCCTCTCAAGTATGTGTGAAGTGCTAGCAAGGTGTGAGCCTTTGTTTCCCCTCCGCATCATTTGCATCAGGTATGAGGCTCCTGACTGCTCGCAGCCAAAAGACTTGAACAAAAGGAGGCCTAATGACCCCTCAAATTCGGCCTTTGTTATGGTCCCCGCTTGAGTCTTAACCGCTTAACCGCTGCAGCAATTTCGCCGCAGTGCAGCGGTTTAGCGGAGTTGGCGGGGCCACGTCGGCCAATGGATGTGCGCAGCACTACGAAGGTAGTGCGCGAGACGGCCGTTGGCCGACAGAAGCACACAAGGGGTTAAATAAGAAAGCCCTGTCCCTACCTGCACGTCCCCGCCTGCAAGTTGCTGAAAGTGTCCCGGTGTTTGGAAATGACACCAGGACGAGTTCAGCAGATTATTCAGTGGGACCCAAATTCTTGGCAGGGTGTACGGCGCACACCCTGTGAATATAGTGGGTGGACGCCGTCCACCTGAGTTTTCCCCCGACTAGTGCCCTGCTGCCCACCACAGTATACAACAGAACTGCCTACTTCAGGTATTGGCTAACTTCACTGTGAGTGACAGCATTCTACCCTTTCACGAGGAGCACATCAACACAAAAAGTTATTATGTTCAGTATGAAGGACTACTATTGGCAATGTGTGCTTGTTAAAACCAAAACTATATTGTTGCTTTGAGATAAAGTTTCTCAATTTTGTATTTGGAGAAAGTGAGGCTCAGATGGGAGCTTGAGGTACCGACGGAAAGACCCCCGAGGAAGGGTCAATTTCGACCCGAAATGCATTGGGTAGAAGTTAAATGTTAACATTTTCAATGTTTTCAACAAATGAAGTAATGCAAATTAATTTGGAAAATTGATGAAAATAAAATGAAATGATTGAAATTTCAAACACAGAGTGAAAAAGTTTATTCATATGAAAAAGATGAAAAAATCAAGACGAGACCATCAAGGTCAAGATAACATAGTGCACAACTCCATTTGAAAGTGAATGCTCACTTTCTCCATGTGTTTGTTCGTTTATAAGAGTGCACCTAGACAAAGCACTTTAAAGGAGTAAGTAGCACAAAATGAACCTTTGTATGCAGTATAGAATTGAATAATTTGGGAGTGCCAGACGAACTACAAGTGTCAATTTTGTATTTCAAAGAGAGCCTGACCGATCTCCCAGCAATAAAGTTTTACAAAAAACACGAGAAACCAAAACAACCATTGACCAAGTCAAATGATAGACCTTTTGGCTTTGCCTGTGCTTGTTTTTAATTGTCTGTTTGCGATGATTCATTTTTATTTACTTCTTTTTTTTGCAAAGTTATAAATGCCAACTTCCGACATGTCTACATTTTTACTTGTTACTTTTTTACTTCTAATTGCTATTAAATATGTTTGCAAAAAATAAATAATTATTGCAGCCTTTGCAAGGCTAGACCTGTTGCCCTTGCTTTTTAGGTTTCGCTGGAGGGCGGAGCTCTTAGCTCTGCCTCCAGAGAAATCTCTTGATTTCCAGTAAGGAAAATGGAATACGCCCCCCTGTCCCATTGGCTAGCTCCATAAATGGAGGCTAGCCATTGGAACAGAGATCTGTCCGTCAAGGCCGGACCAGATTCAGGGGCGTTCCCGAGATTTTTTCCCTGGGCGTTCCCTCTGTGTAGTCATCGGGCGGTGGGCGGAGTTTCGTTTTTTTTTGTTGGGTATTTGTGTCCGTCATTATGCCGACCACGGCCGCCGGAAGAAGTCCAGGTGAGTGCGTTCCTTTCCCCGCCCCCCCTCCCGCTGTTCATGCGCCGTTCCACCCCCCCTCCCTCCCGCTGTCCATGCGCCGTTCCCACCCCCCCTCCCGCTGTCCGTACCCGCCCCCCCACCCCGTGTGCCCGTAGGTGCTTCTTTTTAAGATGAATGTGTTTTTAAGAACAAAACTGTAATTTGTGACAAGAACGCGTAAGTCCGCCTCTAAAACCGCTTCTCTCTTCTATGTATAGCCAAGGTGCGTCTCTGAATCTAGGACAAATCCAGTCCTCTTTCTATTTCTCTGCCCCATGTCTTCTCTTTCCTTATTGTACATGGCCTCACTAAGGGTGTGTCCTCTCTCTATATCGATGCCCATTTCCGGTGGGGACAGGAAGTGCCGCGGTGCTGGGGCTGTCATGGCAGAGGTCTGTCCCGTCCCCCCCCCCCCCCCCCGGCTCTTCCCGCCCCGGCGGCTCTGCCTCGCTCATGGGCCGCGTCCTGCGCACCCTCACCACCCTTTCCCGGCCGGAGGTCACCGAGCAGCTGGCCAGCCTCCTGCGCAGCCTCTGGACCCTGGAATACACCCCGCAGCACAGCCGCGAGTTCAAGGTGAGGAGGAGAGGGGACCGAAGGGGCGGGACATCAACTAGCCATGTGCGTGGCTCAGTGTCAACATATCCTCTCTACACGGCAGATGAAGTTTCGTACATAGCCAGTGGCCATCATCACTCGTCACCCAGCCATTAATCTCCCAGGGATTCATGTTATTTGCACTGATATGGTTTGCCCATCGCAGGGGAAATCTCCACCTCGCTCTGCGACGATCTCGTTTGCTTGTCTCCCTGACCCATCGCTAAGCTGGTGTGACTCCCCGCTTCCTTTCGCTCGATGCCCACTTTTCTGCGTCCACCTGACCCTTCCCGTTATTCACTTCTATGCTTCGGTGTGTTCTGGTTGTTAGTCATCTTTTGCTGTCTCTCAGAATGCGCCCGTCCTTTTGATTTAGTTTTTGCGTTATTGGGATTCTCACAATTGCAATGGGCATCCTTCTTTAGTAGGTTACTATGCCTATTGACAACCTCGCTGTTGTCAGTTGTCCATATTATGTAATATTTACGGCAGTTGAACTATATACCTGAGATGATCATATGTCTTTCTTTTCTGAGTCTTAATTTAATGTATAGACACCTAAGGGTTTATGCGACTATTATATTTACAAATTGATAAAGGAAGTGCTTTCCTCCTAGAAATTTCACTGTTGCTCAGATCACTAATATGTTTGTCATTCACCACGAATCTCCTACAGTCAAATAATCTCTCCCAGTTGACTAGCTACATGTACGCTTCACCTGGCTGTCAAACAAGCTCTGAAAAGTCTCCTCTACAAATTAGTGCTTCATACTGTCAAATTTGCCTGCAGCCAACCAAGGACGTTGTATACAAAATCTTTCTCGGGCATTGCTATGGGAATCTGCAATTTTTTGGAACTTGCAAATGCCTTGTAACTTTCAAAAAAGAACCTAGACTCCTTCTGTTCCACAGACATTTTGATGGTGTCTGAAAGGCAGTTAGTGACTTTGTTTTCACTCGGCTCCTTATTTGCTAGCATTTTAGACTTTCCTTTGCTGATGTTATTTTTTAGACGAATGATCCCACTCTTGTCTTTATTCGCCTTGTATTACAACCTATGGTTTTGTTCTGAACCTAAATATGATTTGCATATTCATCTGCTTTATTCTTTCATACACTTGTGTTTATTATTCATGTTTCTAAGTGGGTTCTGTTGTGAATTTCTCTAACAATGGTGATAAGTTTGCACTATAGGATATTGCAGCAGTAAATACAAAAGCTAATAGATTGAAACAGAGAGGTCTTTACGAAAGCATAAGCATTTTTTCTGTGAGTGTGTAGAGTCTTACATTAGCAGCTATGTTGAAGGGTTACATGCAGAACTCAGTAAGAATATAAATGCATGCAAGTATTACTGTCAAGCCTCTCTGTTTTGTCCTATTTGTTTTTGGTAATTGTTTTAAATCTTTGATGCATTATGTAACCGATTATTTATGTCTGTGCAGATCTCCATGATAACTTTGTGCTTCAGACCTGAAAACTGTTAGCCAGAAAAAAAAGATTGGAAGTAAACCAATCTTGAATTATTCTTGTGCTATGAGAGGCGAAACCATTGCATTGTAAATGCTTGTTAAAATTTAAGAACGTAATGATTACAGCGTCATTGGTCGGTTTGGCAGTTCCTGAGGCTTATGGGAGCACTTTGTGACCCTGTCGGAGTGGGCGAAGGTGCAGATGCTGCAGTGCAGTATGGGTTTTAGTTAGTTTTTTTGCTGTTATTTTTGCCACCCTGTGATCTTAAGATTCCTCTTTGGAAAAGTGTTATATCAATATTTGTACGGTAACCCTGGTAGTGTAAAGTCAGGAGGGGGAAACATTAACAGAAACATGTTTTAAAGTCTCATTTCCCCGTGATGAGTTTTGTTGTGATTTTAAAACGTGCAAAATGAGACGTCAACCCGACCGTTTGTAGCATTGCTGTATAAACCGGACATTGTCGATGAGAAAAAGCAATTTAGTTGGTGAAGTTCGTAATGTAGACATGTGGGTCTTATTTTTTTTTTAGATGGACTGATTTTCTTTTTTTTTGTTTTGCTTTGTGCTTGAAAATGTGCTTATAACGGAGCACATTTTCTACCCGAACTCCCCGAACAGAGTTCCCTCTAGAATGTGACATACTAGCCAGCATTTACTGTAAGTTTAAGTATGTAAATACAGCCGCATACTCCATTCACAACTATAACTCCAGGCGGTTTAGGGGAGTTTGTCTGTCCCAAAAATGTAAAGCGCCTCCCTACGTTTCCCAAACAGTGTTGAAGAATCTTGAGTTACATGTAGGCAGCCTGGCCCCTCTTGATCGCCTGCAGCAACAGGCACTGTGCTCCCCTTCCCCCTTCGCATTTGCCCAATTCTCTCTTTTAGAGTATCAAATTCCTGGAGTGACTGACATTCCTGGGGGCGGGGGAAGGCCGTGGATAATAGAGCGGGCTTCCAAACTGACCCTCCTTTTCGGGTAAGCCCCCACCTCTGCCTTTCGAAAATACTCAACTTCCTGGAGTTGAAACGGGTCTAACGCAATTGGTATTTTTATTTGAAAGCATCCATTGAAAGACAGGACTATACATTTCCTGCGCTTCCCCTCGCGCTCCTCCCCCAACTGGACCACCAGGGGCACAGTTTAAAGCTGAGCTTTTTGGCAAATCTGGCTAAAATATGAAGAGAAGTGATCCCTCGGTGGCCTGCGGCACGTGTTGCATTTGTGTCTGTGGGCCGGAGGAGTTGCCGATTACCTCCAAGAACGCATGGTAGAGGCTGGTGCCCTGCAGGGCATTCCTATATAGTCTCAGCAGGAGATGCTACGTTTGCAAGTTTCATACATTTGTCCGTGGACCATTAGTAACTCGTCACGTTAGGCTGGAGACGGATTTGGGGAGTTGGGGGTATTTCGTAATTTTGAATTTAAAAACCTGAAATTAAGTAATTATTGTAATTTTGGGCGTTCATGTCATGAGTGATGCAGCATAAAAGCTTTACCCAACACAAGCTTTACCCAACACACAAACCAATCTGGACGATGAAAAACGCAAATGTGCACTCTGCACAGGTCTAGAAAAGCAACACGGAAACTGAGAAAAGTTGAAATACCAACACCTAAAAGAGGGCTTGAATAGGTAAACATATTAGGATCGGATAAATAATGGATTTAAAATGTTTATTAATTGACTAATTTATAATCTTAAGAAAATCAGCATGAAAAATGAATAATGAAAATTAGCATTTCTATTAACTTCATCGTACAGTGCCATAAGGAATTGGTACAATTAATGTATGGAATGCACTCTGACTGAAACTTTCAGTATAAGTGCCTAACATTATAAAGATCCTATAACCATAGAAACAATTTTATTCTAATGATTTTTAGAAATAGTTTACATGTAGATATGGTCTGAAATTTTTGTTAAAATGCCATAGTTGGAGTTTAACATTTCTGTATAATAATCATTGACAACACTACAAATAAGCTCAGATATGATATGTTTGATTTATTTTGTTAAGCTTGAACTTAATTAAGAGTTTATTTTACTAAATAAGAAATGGCAACTTAAAAATGCAGTAATTGCCTTTTCTAAATAGGTTGCATTATTTCATAACCTGGAGTAATTGACCTTTGATATGTTTCCTCAAATGTTGCTTTATTTGTTCTGTCATTGCAACATTCTTTTTGCCACAAGACTTTTATGAAATTCTTTTTAAATTTTTTAGTATTTCTTTAGGTGTGAATTGATATGAACATGACCTTTGGCCTATATCCATGGAGAGCAACAAAGTAAATATGCTCTTTGTCCATTCCATCCTTACAGGATAGTAGATAGTAATTTCTAATTGCCAGCATGGGAAAGTATTCTGGAGTATCACTTTGTACCTGGAGATAGGAAGAATGGTCCCATGATGATCAGATCATCGTATGGTGACTACTGATGTCATAACAAACAATTTGGATTATAAAAAGTGACTCTCCTAGAAGAAGGGAGTGATCTTGAGCGATTTTTGCGATTCTGAGTTGCCCCTTCACTTTCCTGGTCTCCAGCCTGCCTGCTAGACTTATCTTCACATGCTCCTTGTCTTTTTCCCCTTGCTAATGAACTTGCCTGCTGGACGATTTGGATCTGTCTGGTGAGAGACCAGACTTGAATTTTCCTGAGTAATGATCCATTCCCCTGGCCTTTTCCCTAGTGGACTCTAACTTTATCCCTTTGCCCAGGCTAAGAGAAGCTTTTGAACCATCTTTCTGCCTTTGTTGGTGGTAGGAATCCCTAATGATTGGAACCATCCTCTTACGGATGCCGTTATTTAGAAAAAGATTTACTGTGGCTAGATGTGTGATTTTATATTTTGAGCTGTTAAACTCATGACAGAGTTTTTTAAAATGTTACTTATATGCATTGATTTTGGCTCTTTAATATAAGAACCACATTTTCTAAATTTGCCTTAGTCTTTTCTTGTCTCTTAATGTTGTTTCTACAGTACCCGTGCCAACAATTATCTGATTTCTAAATATATGATGGAGAAAGCCATAGACTATTTTTAGAACCTCAGGTTCTTTTGCTCTGGTTTTGTGTAGCCACAGCAGAGCTATTGGTTTGCATGATTGTCAGACTGAACTTTTTAGGCGGTTGCGTCTTCCAGTTGAGTACTCTATTTGTGTAGTTTGGTTCTGAGAGTAATATATTAGAACTGATTCCCAATTTGGGAATTGGCAGCCAATTATTGGTCCTCATTGGGTGGCCGACAGCTGGAAATCCTGATTTCTCACCCCTCACTACGACAAAGAAAGATCAATCTGAGGACCATCGCCTCTGAGGATGAAGTATAAAATCAGAGCGGAAAGTTACTCATATGGGCCCAGCAGTATAAAAACCCAAAGTAAGCTTCCGCTGCAACACGAGTAACCCATTTGCTACCCACATTTATGTAGTTTACGTTCTATTGTAGGTAAGGGCTTGTCGTTTCTTCAGAAAGCAACTTTCAAACGACTGTTCAAGCCTTCCTATTGTTGCATCTGTTTGGTGTAATACCAGACTCCACATAGCCACCCCTTAGTGGCATCCTACTTGTTGCAGCACATCTCATGCAAGGCCTTAAAAAAATTGCATCACATCACCCTTATCCTGATGGATCTTTCAAACCAGCTGCATCTTTTACAAAGCCATTACAGACAGCATCCCAGGCTTTTGTATAAGGAATGTTCACCATCTCTGGTTGTTCTCAGCACACCTGTAGCCAGTCCACCTTCAGACTGAAGACTAAGAAGTGTAAAAAAGAAAAATAGAAGAAAGCAGGGTTTGCCCATCCATGCATTCCGGATCTGGAAAAACGTCCCCATTTACTCAGAGTGCTTTTTATGACTTGGTGTAAATCTGTTTATCTGTTTTTGAGAAATTAGCATTGAAAAAGGTGCCTGGGGATGGGCTTGAAGGGGTTAACACTGGTAAAAATAAAATTAGACACCTCTGGACAGTTGGTGTCCGGATATGTTCTGACTGGCCTATTCGAAGTGGATTTTCAGATCTTGTTTGGATAGCCACAGCATTACAGGATTTGGGCACTCTTTCACCAATTCCTGGAAGAAAAAAAAATCAATTACCACATAAGGTGACAGGAGACAGTGTGGTCACACCCTGACCTGTAGGGCCACATGGGGGAGTCCCAAAGTGACACCCTCTAAGTCAAATGAGAAGAGAAAAATTGCTATGTATGTGTACCGCATTAGTATGGGATAGCATGGGACATTAACGCGGTAATGCAAAAATATGGGGGGGAAAGCAAAGGGCAATGTGGATAGCTGCCATTGCGTAGACTGAATGCAGTGAGGGTTGACTGCTCGCTCGGAGCCAATCTATCGCTGCACATGGCTGAAGCCTGAGCACCTGTGAGGAATTGGGTGGTGTGGTAAAGAAAAACATTTGAACAAAGAAAATGAAAAGGGTCTGCTCATAGACCAAACTCGGTGGCCAACTGTCATTCTATAGGCCATGCTCAATGGAGGTTTGTTGCTGGGCAATCTAACGCTGCATACGGCTGCAGGCCATGCATGGGGTTAGGCTTAGAGTCTGCTGGAGACCGGCCCGCAGCTATCCCTCTGCTGCACACTGCTATAAGTTGTGCTCAGTGTTGGGGTTTGCCACAGGTTGCCAGAAATTCACTGAAAAAACGAACAGTTACAGTGACGTTCTGGTTAGGTGCTGAAATGAGATAAGATCTACAGTTTAAAAACCCGTAGTTTGCCTTTGAAAAGCTACTCCGCTAAAAGACACATCATATATTTGCAAGGAAGTGCTCTTAACAGACTGCTTTTCAGAAAGGCTCAATGGCTATGAAAATGTTTTTTTTCTGCAGCCCTGCAGGTATGCTTGTTTACAGTCGAGCAGAACGTTTGAAGATAATATGTGGCATCTGATGATGATGAGGTGAGGATACTTATCTTGATCTCACTCTTATTTAATTAATAGGACCAGGTTTGACAGTGGTGGTGGAGCAGGAGGCGAGGAATGGGGTAGATTAGTGTCATGATGAGCATGAGATGTGACAAATGCCAGTAGGGTAGGCCTTTATATGATGGAGAAGCATAGAGGGGCTACTGGTGGTTTTTGCATAAGCTACCGTTGATGAAGGATAGAAGTAGAAGGCATCTTTTCCAACGTTATTGAAAGTGTAGCCATTAGACTTCATCGCTGTAAGGAAATAAAACATCATTATATAGATTTGAAATTCATGTAGAATAGCGTGCCTATTAATTGGAAGATTAACACATTTTTTAGCTGGCTGGAAAAATACGTTATTACCTTAATTTGCCATATTGTTCCCAGTTAAGATTGGGATACACATCCAAATGTAGATCCAGTCTCGTTTGCCCCAGTGCCCCCTCCCAAATTAGGTGTTTAGTATTTGATTTATCTATATTCTCCAGAAATAAAGGTAGCAGTTTTTTATTGTTTGGTCAGACATTGAAGAAGCCATCTAGTGTATGATGTAACTATAGGTTTTACTAACCAACCAGAAGCCGTTAGACGTTCAGGAACCCCTATTGTTGGTGAATGTGGATGATGCAAGATTGGGTAAGTGAGCTATTTTTTTTCCTTTCCAGTGAATGGTTCCTTTAAACAAGTATTCAGAAAGTCAGTAGGTCTCACCTTTATATAGCAATTGCCGAGCTGTTGGCTTTGCCAATATTTGAAAAGTATTGTTTAAAAAGCAACACATTTTTTTTTCAAAATAATGCACGAAAAGCAAAATTATCATCTGGTATCTCAAAGCTACATTAAATTCAATGTTTTCAATCTTTCTAAGTGTCTGGGTTGTTTCCAAATACTTTTTTTTTCAGGAGACACTGAACAAAATAAAAAAAGTATAAGTAAGTGTCGTGGATGTACCAAACACTAATTTAGTTTCCACATAATTCAGCCATTTGCTCCTTTGTGGTAGCTCAGAAAGTAGATTTATGAGCTTCTGGGAGACGTCTCATGCTAAGTACATCTTTTGACTCGTACACCAGCTGAGTGAGTACAGCAAATGGTCCTCCCCCCACACCATAAAATCTTTTGTGTGTCAGAGCTTGTGTTTTCTTGCAAGATGTGGTATGCAGGGGATAAAATAAAAACAATCCTCAAAGTTTGCACTTCGGCCATACACTAGCAACAATATCAATGTTGCTGTCTTTCTGAGACAAACTGGCAAAGGTGGGGAGCAACACACTGGGGGAAATGTGGGGTGGTAGAGCTAAATAACACATTTAGTCCCATTGAGTGCTGGATGAAAAATTAAATGTAGTTCTTAAATATAAGCTGTGGAAGGGTATAAGTCAGGGTATAAGTCAGCTAATGAAAAGAATCATAAAGAGGCTGGAGCCTCGAGGGAGAGACAGACACTAGAAGAGTGTATCTACATGTCGCATAGCTAATGATATTTCATAGAGCGAAGTCTTTCAGTGATGTGCTCTGTATCAGTCTTATTAATTTTTTTCCAATGCTCCTTTTCACTGGTGCCAGTAGTTCTGAACAGCAGATTCCTTTTGGTGAGAAGGAATGGTGTTCAACTATCCTTTTATATATTTGTAGGCGGTTCAGTGTCTGACCACATTCTGACCTGTGATACAAAATCTAACGTCATGGGAACTCTTTATAGAAAGCAATATTTGATTTGTTCAACCATTTTTATGGAGCTCAAGAAGAAATCCAATAATTAAATCCCTGAGCTTTATGAATTAAAGGGTTTCTTCTGATGAGTACTATTGTCTAACTACTTTCTCTTTCATTAAGCCTAAGGCTTGATTGATCATATAGTGACCACTTTGCCAATAATCTCCAGTTCTCCTTTGGTAGCGGGCACCCTCCCAACATGATTGTTCTGGAAATACCTCCACAATTAAAACCATGCTCCCAAGCTACATCCAGGTTTCCAAGCTGGGCAGTATTGCTAGAGTCGCGTTTAGTGTCAACATTTTGTAGTGCGCAGGAGGAGATGGCGAGGGGCCTTGGACATTGGCAAACCCATAGTGACTTTTAAGAAAATTCATCCCTGAGCATGTCTGTCTCATTATGTATTAGTGAAGATGTTCTCCAAAAGTAAGACCAGCTTCTTTGGTAGGATACAATTATTTATTTAATGAAAGGAAGATTTTGTATGTAGATCAGACTGTGGTGTTTCGTGCACTTCCTGGATTATAAATATTTGTGCTTGAATCATAGCTGGTGACAAGTTTTAGTGTTTTTATACTGAGACACTCATGCTTTTTGTTTTTTAGAGCTACAATGTTTGTCTCTATTATAGTAAAGTACTGTATAGCTGTCCTTCACAGACCCCTTACCAGCAGCATGAATTTTATAGCTTTTGAGAATGCCGTGCAATGCTATGTATAGAGAGGCGGGTAAGATTGTTTTGTTGGGTTGAGTCAACTTTATCCTCAAGTCATTTAAAAATCGCTAAATATTCTGCCTTGGAACTAAACAAGTTTAAAAGCAGTTCATTGTACTCTGTCCTACTCATAATATCAGAGATATTCTAGGTGTGAGGATTTTTTTATATGGTATGACTGCAGCATTACCATGGAATACACTCTCAGAAACTGTCTTGGGTCCAGTCATGCTCGTTTGTACAACTTTAAGCTCAACCCTGGGTCGCCATGACTTCGAGCAACAAGACTTGAACAAAGGAACTAGTCTAAAGCATTGAACAGCCAAAAATAACGAAACGAGAAAACCACACAATACAAAAGAAATACACCAGTTTATAAAAACAGATTATACTTTATGAATTTTTGGAGTCCAAGATGAGCAAAATCCCCCTGAGATGCAAATTTTAAAGAAATCTTTCTGTTTAATTCAACCTCAAACAAGCATCTGCAGCCATAAAGTATATAAACTTTAAAAAAAAGTTTGTAGAAGTTAGTTTGGCTATTCCTGACTGGCTTCTATGGCCAAATCCGTCCTGGAGAAGGTCTGGGTGGGGCAAGGGGATAGGCTTGGACAGTTACCTGGCCACCAGAGCATTTTCCAGTCCAGTTCCAAACTTAACAGCATGACTGCTATAGACTTCAATGGAGTGGGCATGACTGCCGTAGACTTTAATGGAGTGGTCCTGATGCTGCGGATGCAGGAGATAAAGATGTTGAAGAATGCTCAAGGTGCTGTCTGGTCGACTGGGGTTATTCCTCGGTTCACGAGTCAGGTGGGGCGACTTTCGCCTTAGAGGTAGGACTTTCAAGAAGTCTTCTTTGAGACTGTAGAAGGCCAACAGCGGCTGGGTTGCCAGTCTTAGTCCACGGCGGTCCCAGCGATATTCCTAGGTGGGGGCTGGTGTCCCTCTTGGGTGACTAATCATATAGCACTCCTGGTTACTGCTGACTTGGACACAACTTTTGGCCAGCCAGGATCAGTCTCTTGGGATGCCCAGCGGCAGTAGGTAGCGAATCTTCCTTAGTGACTGTCAACATGCTGATGTGGGCTACTTCAATTCTGACCCTGTGCTGCTTCCAAAGGCTCTGTCCACTGATCTTGTGAGTCACTCCTTTGGTCTGGACCTGGAGAACGACTTTTCCCCAAGCAAAGACCCACAGGCACAGTCCTCTCTTTGCTTGCCCAAGGTGCAGTCCAGCAGATGGTGCAGGTGCAGTCCAAGGGGCAGCAGAGCAGTCTTTCTTTGGTCAGTGTTCCAGTTACGATGTGATCTGAGGGCAAGGGTGTCCTATTTATTCCCATAAAGTGCCCTGGGGGGGATGATGTGGTCCTTAGCCAATGGGCTACCAGGTCTCCTCCCTCCTGGTGACGACTTGCTGGCTATGTTTGGCATCTAGCAATCCCAGAGTGTACTATGCAGTCCCCTCTTGAGATCTCTGGACCTTCCTTGGATGCCAGGAGCTTGGCATCCCACCCAGAGGTATGGCTACTTGTTAGGTACACGTCCGCGGGAAAACTAATTTGGGTACCTGTTTCCCCATCTCTGTCCCGGTCGACCTGAACAAAGGACAACCCCTCAGGAGCATGAACACCAATAAAGGTGGCTTTGCTTTTGAAGCCCTCCTTTTGGGCTAACACTCTGAGTGGCTTCCTGCGAAGGGGAGGTAAAACCTCGTCGTGCATCAGGCTGCTATTGTTCCTAAGCCTGGGAGTCATTCACATAACTCCCCAGGACGGAAGAATGCAGTCTGTTTGCTAGTGACCATGTGAGGCCACTGGACAGACTCTCACAGAGTGCTAACTTCCTAAAAGTTGCTTTTCTTCAATAGTGACATTAAATTTGGCTTGTGCATCAAGTTGGCTTTAATGCCATGATTAATTTGATACCTTACAGTAAAGTGCTCATCTAATTAGTTCCATTTAGTAGTTAGCTGGGTTAAGGGGTCAGCTGGTAAACCTTTGTTAGCCAATGGGGCTACTAGCCCTTCCACAGCAAAATGACAATTTAGACGTGTTGCTGCTAAGACATGTTTAAAAATACATGTCCTACTTAATAATATATAGCTCTCTGCCTTAGGGCTTTATAAGCTTTCCTTAGGGGAGACTTACTCGTATTGCTAAGGGAATTGGGGTCTTTGCCATTTAATTTGAATGGCAAAGTCATCTAGCAGCGTTACCACTGCACTTCCAGTCTGCAGTGACAGGCTGGGAACTATTATGTACATTGCCTCAGGGTTGCACGAGCAGTGCTGCAGCCCTGGGCGGTTGCTCTGCCTTACTTGTCCTGTGTACCGTATGCTAGGGAAGTAAATGTAAGTAAATCCTTGCCAATTGGAGATCGCATATATGACATACATTTTATAATGGGTTAGAACCAGGGCTCGAGTCGGGGTACCACGCGGGTGGACGGCGTCCCCCCCACTTATTTTACCGGGTTGACGCCGTCCCCCCTGCCAAACAGCTGGACTTCACTCTTTGGGATGAGATCGGAGCACACCTTTTGTGACGTCACTTCCTGTTGTGACGTCACTTCCGGTGACAGCGTCCCCCCACTTCTCTTTTTAGGACTCGTGCCCTGGTTAGAACACTTGCACTTTGATTAGTAGGCCTCAGTGCACTCTCGGGGTCGAAGAAACAGCAGTTCGTTGTCCAAATAAGGACAATTGGAGGGGGTGGGGGTGGAGCTGCAAAAAGCCTGTTTCCTTACACAAGGAGTAGTTTGTGCGGCCTATATTCTTCATGGTATTTTGTTAATTATCGTATATTTACAGAGGTAGGCATGGACCGGTAAATGTGCAAGCCCCAAAATGTAAAGGAAGAACATTGATTTCACTCTACCTGCATACTACTACTACTACTACTACTTAGAAACCACTCTAACACTTCTAGAGTCTGTGTCAGAGATACAATTAGGGTTTCGTTAAAAAAGGACTATCCTTAGGGAAAGTGTTTATGCTCATATGATAGGTAGACTTTGACCTTGGGGAATGGGGTTAACTTTATGGCACGGTTTAATGTTAATCCTCTGGTTGGAGTTGGGATTAGTGGCTAAGGTATGTATTAGTGAAGGATATTGTATTATTTGGGGGTTACAGTAAGGCTTCGTTTATAACCAAGGGCGCATTTGTGTGTAGTGGCTAAGGATCTTGTATACATTTATAGTCATTTTATTGGTATACCTCTGAAATGGTATTTGAGGTGGAACCATAAAACAATGCTCACACTGTGCAAGGGACAGATTGAGAACCTTGTAAAGAATTTAGCTGGAGAGCTGGAGAATGTTTTTTTTCCCCCAGAAGTCAGAAATTGAGTATAAAAAATAAATAGTTCGGTGATGATCTATTGTTTTTTAGAAGACACCATAACTTTAGTTTCAACTTGCAGGAAATTTGATAGGACCATTGAAAATAAGTGGATATCTTTCTTCAGTGAGAAAGTTTGAAGCTTTGTTTAACTGAAAATTACTGCTTGCTTTTATGACATTTGCTTACAGACATCCTTTTTCATCTTGAAAACACTAATTCCACATATTCATCTAGCAGCTGCTAATTAAATTTGATTCTTTATTTTGTCCTGTTATATTATCTTATTGTCTTCTGTATGGCACACGATCTGCCTCTAGTATGTCGTTGCAGCTCTTTAGGTAGTCTGAAGGTTACTTTCTAAACATTTCCTAATTGTCCATCCCAGGCCAGAGTCTGATTCTGCATGTGAAAATGTGCTTTAAATATTATAAGTGGTTATATTGGTTATACTCTTATAATTAATGGATGTGTTTCCTTCATTGAGTGAGGGATGAATATTTGTGGCCTTTGGATGACAGCAAGGACTTTGCAAAATCATTTAAACATGTTGTAAAATAGAAAAGTTGGCATGGTCATTACCTGGTAAAATTACTCACCTGCAAGGCAGAAAACAGTAAGCTGACATGTTGGGCTGGATTGGATGCATGTTGGGGACCCTTTCTTAGGCCCTTATCGTGAGTTTGGTGAGAGGGGGAAGGTTGGTAAAATGATTTTGTATGCCATTACTAGCTTACCACTGCTATTATTTAATTGGTTTCTGAATGGAGTTAGAAATACATCAATGACTGCCTCATGTAGCATAGATGCAGCATCCTTTTCTAGCCAGGTTCCTGTGGCGAAGAATAGTTCCTGGTTGAGATCAGGCAACCAGTGATAAATATGTATTCACTTTTAGCTAAGTTATTTGGCTTAGTTAACATGCCAGGCAAGTGTTCACTCTAGTGCTTGGTAGAAGGCATGATCTCTGGTTTGTTATGTACATTGAATAATTTAGGCCAGTGTTTCTAGGTCGATCCCATTGGCACTCATTTCTGGGGACCAGCACTTATTTTTCCTTTTAAGATTTTGACCTAGAGCAACAGAGATAACAAAAGGAAAAGTTGACCGAAGGAACAAGAGAAAACAGTATAAAGATAGAAAGCAGGGCGGAAAAAGATCCTGCAACAGTGAGATAAAGGGTTAAGGAGTATGAGGTGGTGAAATCAAGACAACACAGTCTTAGTATTTGGAAACTTCGACATTTGACAGCACTGACAGTAAGCTTTTGAGAAATCGTTGTGTGCCGGCTTTTATTATTCTACAAATTAAGGCCTGGTAATGTAATAAGGATTGTTATTGTAGCTGGCTTAAAGAACGATTTAGATTTCATACTGTTTGATGATGTATATTTAGCGGGTCACTTGAGATGTGGTAAAAATGAGGACCTTTTGGTAATTAATAACCTATAGCTGCATTTTTATTATTAATTTTACTGGTTTTAGGAAGATAAGATTTACGAGTTTAGTCCTCACAGAATGTAATTCATAATAGATTTGGAAGCATTGCCCAAAATGAAGTGAGTATGTTGTAATCTGCCTTCATACAGTTATATTCTGGGCAAGGACAGCTTGAAGTTTTTTTCTTTTGTTCAATTTTATATGAAAGTATGTTGATATTTTGCGTCTAGTTGGATCTATTTAATACAGTCCTTGACAAACTATTAAACAAGTTCCCTAAGCTACTTTCTCCCAACCTGTGTCTATTGCAAAATCCCTCTATAAATTATCCCTTAATTTTTTGTGGTGCTTTAGCTTGATGTAAAGCTGAGGAATGCTTTTTTTTCGGTCTCGCCTGAGCCAGCGCATGCGCTGCTCTGGCGAGACAATTAGTAAGCGGGGTTTTGAAAGTGCTACCCCATGTTTTTGTTGTCCTAGCGCTTGCGTTCATGCGCGGCGCGTGCACAAGTGCACCCGCCAGCTTTCACCGTCCGAGGTGCCATCAGGACCGCGATCAGTTTCACTTTCGCGTTCCACTTTCACGCGCGCCCACACCCACTTCCGCGCCCCTACACTCCCGTTGGCGGCTGCACGTCTTGTTCTTCGTTAACTGCCCAGCTTAGCTCTGCATTAAATAAATCGTGTCAGAACTTTAAAATGCTTCAGGCGGAACTCAAAGAAGAAAATAATATTCTTTTGAAAGGCCACTCCTCTTTTGAACGAGGGCTGATTAGGTCTCTTGTTGCAGGCGATTGTGCCCATTTATGGAGAGACACTGGGCTCTAGTGCAAGGTAGATTGCGCGCGCAGCCTAACGGGAACATAGGTTGTAAACTTGATTTCGGTTTTACTGTTCCTTGCATGTGAGGTGTATATATACAGCACAACTCCCTTTCCCCCGCCTTTAAAAAGTTGCATGACTATGGCTCACGCCACCAGCTTCAATTCTCGCCTGACTGGCTTCATTTCTGCTTTTCTGGTTTACACACACAGAGCAACCGGTGTTTTGATGGCGGGGTTGGGGCTCGGTAGCTGCCAATAATATTTTGGCTCAAGATGGCTCAGTGGCTAAGCTCTGTCTCTTTGACTCTAAGGTCATAGAGGTCAATCTGGAATTCCAGCAATGCCAGCAGCCTTCCATCCAGTGTGGAAAAGACATGCTGATGATGAGATCAGAGCCACCTGCATGGCAGTGCCCACCTCTGAGCATTGTTTCTGACCCACCGACCAATCAGAATCCTGCTCTGGGACTTGTTTGGAATGAGCTAGAATGTTAGACAGGATCCTGCGGCTAGGTGTAATCAAATAAAGCTGCTGCCCATATAAGTTGGCATCAGTGCGTGCCAGCCCTGAGCGGACACACTGATAGAGGATAACGCTGCTATGGCCGGCAGGTCAGAGCAGTACTCGGTGTGGGCACCTGACGTCATTAGTAATCATGGCAATATGTATGTTTGCAAGCAGCCTGGTGGCACTGAGTGAGGCCTCCTGAAGGAATGCTGGATCATGATGATTCAATGCTGTGGCACGAGGCCGTGCGTAGTCCTTTCTTCCCACTGTACGAGCAAACCGAGGCTTGCCTGCACTGTGCCAAAATCTGCCAGATTTTCAGAGAGAACAGCATAATAAATATATTTGCTGTGAGAGTGGCAAAATAATTGCTTCAAAATACTGGAGGGAAGTAAACACATATTTCTTGGTAGCTCAGAATTGTGCATTGAATGCAATGTTTCCTATTGTTATAAATGGCGTGGATCATTTTCCCAGTACTTCTCGCACAGAAAACCGAATTGAAAAAGCATAAGGAAGTGTGGCATCGTAAAGGGAAATGCTTGCCAAGGCCTAATTTTCCTTCCTCAGGATTCAGCCATTTGGTCCGCTGTAGTAGCCCAAGGAAAAGATGTATGAGCCTCCAGGAAAAGTATTATACTAAGTACACTTTATCCCTCGGACGCCATCTGAATGCATGCAGCAGAAGGCCGTTAGTGTGCCAAAGCTTGTGTTGTCATGCAATATATGTGGAATGCAGGAGATGAAACAATAACAGCCCTTCAAGTGTGCACTTCAGCCATTCCGCAGCAAAAATATCCCTATTGCTGTGCTTCTACAGGCCAGCTTGGAGGGGTGGGATGCAACACAATGTGGTGGACAGGGAAGGAGTGGAAGGGGGGTATGGTGGAGATACTTGAGGGGGGAGCACCGTACGAGGGAAATAGCGAGAAAGCACATGCTGAAAGAAAAACAAAAAAGTAGGTCCCTAAATGCAATCCGTTTGAGGATACAAGTTAACTGGAAAGGATCATAAGGAGGTTACCATCCTGGGCAGGGCCAAGAACAGAATAAACAAGCATTGGCATAGCCAATATGGCTCGCCTTTGGGACCATGTAAGTGTTTAGCCATGCAACAGTTGATGTTGTTGCACCAACTATATTGTGCTGTATAACTAAATACTTATAAGGTCCCAAAAGCGAGACCTATTGGCTATGCCTATGCTTGTTTCTTAATGTCATTAATAATAATAGAGTATCCCAGTATCTGACAGAATGTTGGGAATTATGACAGTATATGCTAACAGTGGGTTCTGCCGAAAAGTGAGTATGTTGTGTAACAGTCCTGTGTCTTCAAGATATACGTTTATGTATTATTTTGCACGACATATGAATACTAATATATCGTGCACAGTTTAATACTTTGTGTCAGTCTCATTATTATTGTCTCCGTGGATATCATTGTTGGTTATGCACCATTAATTGGTTTTCTGAGGTGCCCAGGATAAACTTAAACTCTTTGCAAAAAGTGAACACTTCTCAGCAGAACCCACTGCTAGTATTTACTTTTCTTGATGTCAATATGCTACTAAATTCATTAAGAAGTCTTTGGATGCTGTACTTCCGCCTGCAACCTGGACCACTTTCAGGTGAAATGATGTAAGTATGCACAGCCTAAAAACCAGGCATAAAGATGTTCTATAAAAAAAACACTGAGTAGTAGATAAATCAAATCAGATTTCATCACACTAGATATTAAACGCAGATTACACATTTAAAATGTTAGACAAGTAACAACAGTTTACCAAGAAACGTTTGCATGCCTGCTAATCTTCTATAGATCGAAGACATTTTAGATTGTGAGCTGGTTAGACTGTAAGAAAATTCTGTACACCCTGAAATGGTTTAGGTCAAAACCATAACCCAGGTGGATAGTAAAGAAATAAATAAACAAGCATTTGCAATGCAATAGGTCTCGCATTAGGAAAGTTTGAGCTATTGGTATTGTAAATGACAATTTTTTTCTTTATGTGTTGGTTTTGAAAATAGCGAAATGAATAGCTTTTTCATTTACAATGCCAATAGTTTTAACTTTTGCAAATGTGACACCTATAGCATTTGTAATGCAATATGTGTTGTATTTAAGTGATAGAGGCCCGAGTTATCCAGGCCTTTTCTGAGTGCAATTATGAAAGTGTCACACACAGCAATCTGAAATATTGGCAGCTATAAGGGAGTTATTGCTGGCAGGGTAGTACTGACATTACGGGGTCACCACTTCCCATGAACTCAAATGTTTAGGAAGTTCTGCCCGTGTTTCCTAGTCGAGCAAGAAGAGATAATGTTGCCAAAGGAGGGTGGGTTAATCACAGAGCGCTGGTCAGATGTAATAAATAATGCTTTACCACCACTTGTCGAAAACATCAGGTTGAACTTAAATACATTTTACTAGGGGAACACAATTTATATGTCAATTTAATTTAGTGTATGCTTACCATATTTAAAAGCGAAACATTTGTTCTTTAATCTCAGTAATAAACAGCAGTCTGATAAGGGCCTGTGTGGGCTCATTCTAGCTGTCTCTTGTCCTCATTCGAGACCCTCTGAGCAATAGGCCTCCAGGACCCATTTCTCCTTTTGGTTAATCAGACAAGAAGGGTTAAGTATAGGTCACCATGTGCTATTTACATTACAACACTTGCTCTCTAAGACTAACACTCCATTAAAGAAAGCATGTTGCATAAGCAGGATGTGGTGCCTCGGTAGATTAATGCATTTTCATCATGAATCTATGTTTGGCCTCAAGGTCATGTTTGAATTCCTGAGGGGTTGTCCTGCCCTTTTACCTTAAATGTGTATTGCCTACAATATGTTGCTTTGTTTCTATCCATTGCTGGATACGATTATATGAATTTGTCAGTCCCCCTCCCCCCCCACTTAAATCCCTGCTCCATTCCTTGTATTTCACTTTGTTTCAAGGCCTCATGGTAGCTACACTCAAAAACGTTTCAGTTTTGTAATTTTTCTTTTTGCCTGTCGCTTCTTATACTGTGGAGGCATTAGACACGTCTCCGATAATTTTTAGCCTAAACTGAATTTGAGCATTCAGTAACCCCGACTGAAAATTAGCTCAGCTGCCTCGATCTGCTGCAGACAAGGAGGCGTTTATTTTCAGAAGATAGCCAAAGAGCGGGGGATACACGAACTCTACGGAATATCTAAAAATTATACAACGCTTGCCCTATTGTAGCAATTTGAGGTTGAAGGGTATGCCAATTCGTGTAATGTCTAGTTGTCAAAGAATGCAAGAGCTTATTCAGTGCACTTTCCGACAGGTGCGAGGCGCAGCCTAGAATATTACACAGGTGTGCTCAGTGGCCCCGGAGTCCTAATAATTACCTGTACTGCTTAACAGTCAGGACGTGCGGCGTGCCGGGCGGGAAGCCTGGTAGTCGGTCTCCCAGATATGTTTCCAGAGCGCGTTGGTTGAACCTGTGTTACTCCCGCACAGGTCCGCACTCCGTGTCTGCCATCATGACCAGCTACCTATCAGAACAGTAGAGCGAAGTCCAATGCTTCTGTAAAGCACCGTAGAACTAACAAGCACGCATGCGCATTTCACCCTCCAGTCCCAGAGCCGTAACCTAAGCAACAAGTAAGGACGCTACAGGAGCAGCATAAAACATTAAGCCAATGCTACCGCCACGAATTGACGGAAATACAGGAAAGACAACATCTGGCGCAGCATCATGTAAAGAGAGACGTCATCTTAAAATAGTGGCAGATCAATGCTATTACACAGAAAACGTGTTCAATTAAAGACCGCTTATTCTAACGAAAATACAAAATAATGCTGCGGACTAAACAAAAGAGCTGCACGACGAGTTCATTAATTTTTTATATATTTCATTAAGTATTTACAACAGTGTATAATGCACAAATTATGTCTGGAACCAAGGGTCTATAGACGTGGTGTCTCGTCACTGCGCATGCGCGTTTGAGGCTTTGAGTTCCTTTGGGCGGGCGGGACTTCCGTCTTCGGAAGTCCCGCGCACGCGCCCACGGAGTGCCTGAAAGCGGGGCTCCCATGCCCGAGGGAGAGCCCCGGCTACAGAAGTCCCGGCGGTAAGTGTGGCTTCGTTCTAGGGGGGAGGGGGGTGCGCTTGTGTGTGTGTGTATGTGTATGTGTGCGGCGGCGGCGGCGGAGGGGGGTCTTTGTATGTGTGCGTGAGTGTAGGTGCGCTGGTGTGTGTGTGTGGGGGTGTCTGCGTGTGCGTGTAGGTGCGCTAGTGTGTGTGTAGGTGCGGCGAGGGGGGGGTGTGTGTGTGTGTGCGTCTGGCTGTGTATGCGTGTGGCTGTGATGTGCGCATGCGTGAGTGTGGGTGCGCGTGCACGCAGTGAAATCCAGCCGGAGAGCGCGTGGCACTTTCTTGTCCTTCATTCCCCCGAGTCAGCTAGCTATAGTTCTCCACCTGGACTGCATCCTTCGGATGCGTGTATTCCAGGCTCGACCTAAAAAAGAGCGTAAAGTAGTCAGTAAACATATTTTTTTCTGTTGTATATATGCTATGGAAGAGTTTATAAATCTGAGTTTTCGTCTCTCTGCCGAATACTTTTTCAGTAGTTTTGTTCTTTTTATTTCTCGCCTAGGCAGCACTTGCGCTGTCTCTTCGAGACATGCTGTATTCAGGTATGGATTTGAAGTTCGCTCATTTTCTACTTATCTTTGCAGTTGGCTCCTGTTACTGTCCTTTCTAAATGGTTGCTTTGATTCGTGAATAGGCTTCGTAGTCCCTCCTTAGTTCCGCCTTTGCTCCTTTTGTTACCTCCCATGAAGACTTAAGTTTTATGTACAGTTTGGGAGCACTCTTTTCTTAAGCAATTTTCTCCTATAGCTTGCACAACATGTTTTCCTGCAACGGCGCCACTTTTCAATTCTGTGCTCCTCATGCTGTCCTGCCCCCGCAGCATTAACCTCAACACGGGTGCCATGCTTCATATTTTAGCAGGTGCATGCTTTTATAATTATTTATTTGTCAGTCACTATCAATTTGCTTTAATTTTTTTTTTAAAGTGTTGGCAAATCTGTATGTAATTAAGGCTGACCAGGAAATTAAGCAAACTATGGCGGCCGCACGACACGCTCAACTCTATTTCAACATCTCAGCTTTTATATTAACACTGGTGCCATGCTTTAGGTTGCAGCATACTGACATCCACTTTGCTGCGATTTTCATTCGTAGGTATAGGGAGATTCCCCTTGTGCTGTAGTGAAGTCTGCACCAATGGCTTACACTCTGACCCTCACCATACCACCAGGTGAGCCCCGGGCCACTCCTGGGCTCTTCCTGCAGTGGGGTTTGCCAACCCAGGCCTCTGCAGGCTGCAGTAGCAATGCCCCGTCAGTCGCCCGGCCTGCCTTTAAACCAGCCACTGAGCGTGGGGTCAATGCCACCCAGGCAGCACCGTCTTCTACCCCCCCTGCGTCGGGCTGAGGGCCTCCGACCCCCAGCAGCATGCTTGTCCCAGCCAGCAGCCGCCTTTGGAGTGCGGCGTTACCTGCAGCAGCACCAGTGGTGAGTGGAGGCGGGGTGTACACTTAATCCCTCAACAGAATTTCAAAAGTGGGACGAGAGATTCAGAAATGTTGGCATTTGTGGTTAGTGTGTATTTGGTTGAGTGCTAGTGCACAGATGTTTTGGGGCTGTCTTTTTTCCTCCCATTCCCCTTTTTCTTTCCTTCTATTTCTAATTTTCCTTATTAGTGATTTCTAATTTTTTGTGTTCTTTCTGTTTTCTCTTTCATACCCCTTTTAATTGTCAAATGTACGCCATTCTCCTTTCAGTTGTCAGGTTTCCTAATGCTCGAATACGTGGATGTATCTCTTTTCTTGCCACTATGTTTTAAAAGTTGTATTCTGAAATTTAGAAAACTCTTAAATTGTATTCAATTCTGAGTAGGACTATTTGCTTTCTTCCACTTTGGGCTCAGAGCTGGGATGCACTCTACCTGGTTAATGGTGTGCTTTGTATGTAATTATCATATTATATTATGTTTTAAAGCTTGTTATGTGTCTTATTATAATTATTACAACTTTATTCAAGTCTGCTTGTTAATAGCTATTCATATATGAAATCCAATGCCTCTGCGCATCCGACTACTGAGGCCCTACTTGGAGATGTAACATGTTGCCTCTCTAGTCCTGTCCTTGTTGATAGCACAATGACAAGCCTTGACAAAAGAACTCACGTTTGAGACCTGTTAGCAAACCTAGTTTTGCCAAAGTGCTTAAAAAAACAAGCATTTGCAATGCGATAGATCTCTCATTACTGAATTTTTGAGCTATTGCGTTGCATTATTATTTGAAATGCCAATAGGTCAAACGTACATTTTGTTTCCAGCCACCATATTACCCATGTCTCCTCTCCTTCATAACCTATTTCCCATTTTCTGGTTCTCCAGCACCACAAGGTCATTTGAATGGAAATAGTGCTATGCAAATATCATCATCCCACTGCATACAAAAAAACAAAAATAAAAAACAGTGTCCTTTTCAACACCAAGAGCTCTAGCTTTCACGAAGGAGAGACCTATTGCATGGCAAATGCTTGTTGTCTGCAGCTGTCAAAACTGATATTTTCCTGCTGTTGGCTCTTTGTACCGATAACATAAGTGTGACTAGTATAAGAATGCTCTACAAGTGCTGCTCGAGTCACCTTTCGTACCCAAAGGACCAACATTTGCATGAACTTGTTTCTCATAAATCTACCTATTTCAGAAGGTTCTGAAAAAAGAAAATTGATAAAATAGTGATGTTGTTATGGGCTAGAGGACTTGGAACTCTGGGAAACACTGTAAACCCCCTTCTTGTGTTCAAGTTGGTGTAAAGTGAGTTATGGCTACTCTATCCTCGTATAAACTCTGCCGATTATGTGCTGCCTCCAGTGAACCTGAGGCATCCATCTTTCCAAACACGTGCTGGGCTTATCACCTTCGCTAACTTAAAAACAAAACACTATCTAGCATTGGCATTCCCTCCATGTACTTTTTTTTAATATACTAACTTGCGCTCTTCATATGTAAATGTGCAAGTGGAAACCATTACCTTCATCTTTGGAAAACATGTGGGATATTGTGGTCTTTGGAACTAGTTAACTTCATTGGAGAAAAATGTTCCGATATATTGAGGTCACAATATTTTTTTAACTTTTTCTAAGTGGCATGTTGGTAATTTGGACCCTAGGATATTCTAAAGTGGCTGGAGGTGTACATGAGAGCAGTTTACTTCAGATGTTTGCTTTGGGGTTTTCTAATGAGCGTGCACATGCTTATATGTCCTTGCTGATGCTGATATGCTCCTTTGTGGCAGTCTTCTATCTTCTAGAAAGGTGCGAACACAGTAGATCAATCAGTCTTTTGCTTTTAGAAGGTGCTATCCTCTCTCCTTGTCCTTTGTTTGGTAGGTGTCTGAGTGTTTATGTTGCTCTGAAGTCTGCTGTCTTACTACTCATACAATGTTAGAGTAGTTTGTATATCAAGTTCTTGCCTAAAGCAGGATCATATTAGGGTTATATACATGCTTGCACTACCTCTTCAGACACACACATGATTGACGGAATGCAGAGAAAATCAGACATTCACACCCATCATTCTTTTGCTCACCATGGCACCCCTGGTTAGACCCAGCCATATGCAAATCAGTCTTGACCCTGTGCCTCATGGGAACATTCCAGCCCGAACTGCCAAGCCAGGTCCTCCCTGGACTGGAAACAAGCATCCTGGGACCGGTTTTAGGGTTTCATCCCACTCCAATCAAATCCACCCCACCCCACCCCATCCCAATCCCCCCACCCCATCCCACTCCAATCCACCTCACTGTATTGCATTCCAATCTACCCCACTCCAGTTCAGTCCACCCTACTCAAGTCCAATCCACCCCAGTCCAACCCGCTCCCCCAGTCCAACCCGCTCCCCCAGTCCAACCCGCTCCCCCAGTCCAACCCGCTCCCCCCAGTCCAACCCGCTCCCCCCAGTCCAACCCGCTCCCCCCAGTCCAACCCGCTCCCCCCAGTCCAACCCGCTCCCCCCAGTCCAACCCGCTCCCCCCAGTCCAACCCGCTCCCCCCAGTCCAACCCGCTCCCCCCAGTCCAACCCGCTCTCCCCAGTCCAACCCGCTCTCCCCAGTCCAACCCGCTCTCCCCAGTCCAACCCGCTCTCCCCAGTCCAACCCGCTCTCCCCAGTCCAACCCGCTCTCCCCAGTCCAACCCGCTCTCCCCAGTCCAACCCGCTCTCCCCAGTCCAACCCGCTCTCCCCAGTCCAACCCGCTCTCCCCAGTCCAACCCGCTCTCCCCAGTCCAACCCGCTCTCCCCAGTCCAACCCGCTCTCCCCAGTCCAACCCGCTCTCCCCAGTCCAACCCGCTCTCCCCAGTCCAACCCGCTCTCTCCAGTCCAACCCGCTCTCTCCAGTCCAACCCGCTCTCTCCAGTCCAACCCGCTCTCCCCAGTCCAACCCGCTCTCCCCAGTCCAACCCGCTCTCCCCAGTCCAACCCGCTCTCCCCAGTCCAACCCGCTCTCCCCAGTCCAACCCGCTCTCCCCAGTCCAACCCGCTCTCCCCAGTCCAACCCGCTCTCCCCAGTCCAACCCGCTCTCCCCAGTCCAACCCGCTCCCCCCAGTCCAACCCGCTCCCCCTTGACTCCACTCTAATTCACCCCACTCCAAACCACCCTACTCTAATCCAATCCACCTCACCCTAGTCCAGTCCAACCACTCCACTTCTCCCCATTTAAATCCACCGACTACAATCCAATGCACTCCACTCCATCCAGCCCTATTGTAATACACCCCAATGTACTCAAATCCACCCCACTACCTCAATCCAATTCAACCTACCCCACCCTATACCACCCCACCTTGCCACTCCACGCCGCTCAACTCTGCCACTCCACGACACTACATGCTACGACACAGCACTCTACAACACTCTGCCACTGAACCACTGGACTCTACCTCCTTCTACAACACTCTATAGACCTAACTTCTTGTAATATGTTGTAGCCATTTGTACTTCAGGCTGGCGTGAACGCTTTCCGTGGGAATTGAGGGTGAAGACGACAGAACATCGGAAGACTTCTTACCATCTTACGACGACGCTGATGAATGCACTTGTTTTTACAATATGTTCTATGTAGTATGTGTTCCTAGCTAGAGAGCTCAAGACTCTTTCCATGCATCCCTATCCTGCCATCCCCCTTGGCACTCTGCTGTGCTAGCCCGACTTATCATGAGCTACCGCTTACAGTGATTCCTTTATTTTTCATACACATTGTAAGGAGAATTTATGATTTATGCTGATCATAGCTACTGCTGTGATGTCTTCCATCTCCCTCTCTTTATAGATGGTTGCTACTGAAAATGTTAGGAGAACTCGGCTGAGTCTACAGAGCAACCCTTTATGGGGAGTTTGTTCCATTTATGTATTTGATTCCGTGCCGAAATCTGCTTGCTCTTTTCAAGAAAGAACTTTTTATGGGTTCTTGTTAGGATAGAATAGGTCCTAGTTTAGAATGGGGACAATACTCTGAATGGAACACACTGTTGTATTTTTCTATGCTTGCTTTAATCAATGTTCTCTTATTGTTTCTGTAATCCATTTGCCACTAATTTGACTAAAAGAACAAACATATCGACAAATCTAAATGAGAGAATAAAGGTTTAAAACGTCATCAAAACTCTCTTTATTGACAGAACATCAAATGTAATTATTGATGTCTTTTGATATGTAATGCTCTGTTTTAAAACTGTGGCAAAGTTCCATTGACCAATAAAGGTTCACTAAGTAAGTTTAAGGTAACATCATTTGTGAAAATTTATGGGAGATTTCCGCGTTGGCAATATGGTCTAGCGAAGAGACCGCTATATTCAAAGTTGCTCAGTGCACCTTGGAGCACAAGTTGAGAAATGCAACAACAGACCTGTTCAACAGGGGATACATAAGGCACCTCAGAACACACAAAGTGGTTACTGTGAAAGAAACAAGATTTATGGTTTCTCTTGCCTCACTTGTGCTTCATGCCTCCCCATGGAACCCTTGACGATTATCTCTCTCAGTAGTGTTATGATTCTAGCCAACAAATGTAAGAAAAAAAACTTGGAATGTGAACACATACCTTGGTATCAAAATGTCTTCTTCGTTGGCACCCCCGTTCTTATCTGTCTTGCTTATTGCTTTTCTCTCTTACGGTGCTACGGTCGCGCTTTCTGTTTGGTCTCGGCTTCTGAATTCCATTACGTTGTTGAATGTTGGAGTAATTCTAGATCTCCTGCCAACTGTTGTCATGCAGTTCATTCTTTAAGGAAATCATGCCTTCAACCTCACCCTCCTGACAAGCATTCTCAATGCATCATTTGTATCCCAAATCCTTTCCAAAGACAAATTAAAATCTTCTTTATTAAATCTTTGCTTAAAAGGCCTAAACTTTACACCAGTGACCACGGAAATTATAGATCCAATACAAACTGGCGTTTTTCATTGTCAAACTAATTGACAGATTGCCATGTCTTCATCTTAAGCAATTTGAGTTCAGTTCTCTTGCCAACTTCGAAATTGGCTTCTGTCCTTGTTGGAGGGACAGAATCCTGTCTCAGGATGACATGCAAGGCATCAAAACCCAGGCAGATGGACACGATGCAGTTACTGTTATCATTCAGCGCCTATCTGCCCTCTTTTACATGGTGCATCTCTCGCTCTGGCTCTTTTAGAAGAGGATTGAGAATAGGGCCTTGCACTGGATCTCCTTGTTCCTCTTAGAACAAGTCCAGTCTTTTTCTCTTCACTTTAACAATGCTTTGTTTTCTGGGGGTACATATGGCCTCAATATAGCCTTTTTACTGTTTAACCTTTATATGCCCCTCCCTCCATTGCGAATGCATCAAGAGCTTTGGCCTTTTGTGTTTCAACTATCCATCTTGAAATGAGAGCTGTCACTTGACTGCGCCTCCTTAGAAGAACAATTCCTATCATTAACTGGCTGATCTAGAAGCATCTAAAATAAAGGCCTCCATGACTGAACTCTTGATTAGTGGCAGCTGTTTCCATTGCCAGCTTATCCTCCATCTGCTGCATAGCTGGATACTCCACCTAATCCTTCCAGCACTGTGAGGGAGCTCTAGTCACATTTGTTGCAGTCCTCAACTCGCACCTAAAGTTTAGCTCAATCAAGTCTTCCTTCCATCTCCTTAGACTTTTTAGGCAGATTGTTCATTTTCTGAGATTGCGAATGTATTAACCATCTACCATTAACTTGTACATTCCCGCCTGGACTACTCTAACAGACTTTTGTGCACCATACTGGTTTACTCTCATTTAGAGCCCTCTGATAGCAAACCAAGCTCTTTAAAGAATCAAACCAACATTCCTGCTACAAAAGATGCATTGTTATCAGCCTAGATAATGCGTTCACTCAACATCGTAGCTCCAGATTGAGACTCTGAATTCCACAAATTGTGTTTGGGAGGCATCCATCTAATTTTCGGTCCAATTGTTAAAAGCAAAACGACAATCATGAACATCTGCGCCATCTTGTCTGATGGAAGTTCCTACGTGCACATAAACTGCAGTCATTCTGACCGACCGCAGCCATTTTGTACTCTGTTGATCACCTTCGTTTCATCCTGTCCTTGCTAGCATCCTTCTGACTGTTTGACTAAACCTGATATGTGTGCTGGGGGCTATAAACTATTGCCACGACAAACATCAACACCACCTGCTGCCACAAACTCGTTTTTCCTCTCATCTCTGTTTACAGGCAAACCCTTGGTTACTCCTACACAAACAGGTTCCAAATACCAAACATACTCTTGCAAACATCGTTTATTGCACTGCACACAGCAAGGCTTGTTTTTGCAAACAATGGGACCTGTTTTTATCAACAGAACTGACTCTTAGATCTGGCCGGTCTCGCACGTTTTAGACCCTGAAGCAAGGTCCAGCTTCAAGATTAAATTGTCTGTTTTGACCTGGGTGGGATGAGAATTGATGAAACAATGTTGGGCTTGTGTGACAACCTGCCCTGGGCGGAGACTCCAAGCTTGTAACCATGATAAATGAAACAAGTACGTTGTGTCAAACCTGTATGAAAGGAAGAGCCAACACAGTTGCCAGCAGAACACCTCCCTGAGACATCCCGGTGTCTGCAGTTGACGTGGTCTCCTCTAAAGAGTACTAAACCTTTTTCTTGTCTTCCAGTTCCAGCGCTTGCCTCATTATTTTGGTAACGAACCCACCGGGCAGCATTGGGGGTCTTAGAAGACTCGCTGCTTTTTACAAATTGTGGTAAGCTGTGGAATTCCTTACCAGTTCACATCCTAAATATACGGCCACCTCTGGAGAGCCTAAAAAGCCTGGTTGTTGATTTCCCCCCTACAGCATCTGATAGGACAGTGTTTTTCTGTATACTTGTAATCCTGATTCCTATAATTTACATCATAAGGCTCAGTAATGTTTGCATGAAATGCAACACCTACATGCTGCCTTACACACCACCTTCTCTAGCAGCAGCGTCATCCACTGCTACACGATTGGACAACATGACTGTCCCTCATCTAGGCAACCAACTCTCGCCAGATAGGACATCGTCAAACATTGAACCTTCTGGTGCCACTTAAATGTTCCAGTTTAACAATCCAGTTGACAAGCAATAATTTGACGAGGCCACACTAAATGGTATTTGTCTTATGTACAAATATCAAATCACGATAACACGCCACCCATAAGCACAGTAACAATTTAGAATCAAACCAGTCAATGAGTCACAATGCAAGCTGTTCCCCATTGGTTGTTTTTGAGGCATGAAGTTTTTGGGGAATTGGCCATCTATACTTATTTCTGTCATAATGGTCCATTAGATAGAGCTAACAGATGTATTCTGCCTTTGCCCCTGACTTTGTAGAAATAATGTCTTTCTGTCTGTGCCCACAACAGCCTCTTTGAGTTTTATGATGAAGGCGTTTGCAGTTTTGATTTCTACTATACTGACTACCCACTCCTAACCAAAACACGTACTTTTCGTTCTGCTTGCATAATTTTAGCATCTGGCAGTTACCTCAATTGTTACTGTCTCTTCAGAGTGATTGTATGATGCATTGCACATGCCCAACATGCCTGTTGTGCAGCTGGTGTGTGTGCATCCTTCCAGTTACAATTCGGAACCCTGCCATGGGACTTATTCTCGTGAGGTTGAATAAGACAAGTATTATTGAGTTCGCTAATAGTAACATTTAATTTTTATAGTAATGTGAAGCTTTCGGCTTTATCAAGTGATATTTGGAAATTCTGTTACGTGTAGGTACTATATTTGTTTGTGTTGAGGTATATCTTAATCATTGTTTTGTTACAATATATTGCCTCGCCTATACTCTCCAAAACCTTAACTACTTGTGCAAGCTAGCCGAACTAAGATCTATCCTGAGTCCTGTAACAAGATTTTAAGTATGATCATCAATAATGTATTCCTTATTTGGGTAAATGATATCCAAAGAAAAAATCCATAATGAGTTGATTTCTAATTTGGTGTGAAGCTGAGTCTATTCTTGCCTCTGAGGCTGATAACTGGCATTAACCCTTGGTGGCGCTTCATTCCAGCCATGGGAAACCTGCGTAGAGAAGTGAGAATGAATGTTAGCTCCAGCATACATTCAGATCCAAAACTTGAAATTATGTTGTTTCCTAATCTACTGTTTTCTTATGCTCTTTCACTTATTGCTCCGCTGTTCATTGTTTTTTGTGTGACACCTAACCCTTTAAAATAAACTATTGTATTGGCAGCCATGTAAATGCCACGTTGGGGCTGCAGTAGGTATGAAATGCTGCTTTTATCGAACAGGAAAGACTCCTAGCTTTGCATGTGGTCTTTCTGCTTACTTCTGGTTTGGGAGATCATTTGGCATACATTTCATGAGGAACTTGATACTTGGAGTCTGCGGGCTAAATAAATGTTGGGTTGTTTCAGCCAGCTGGAAACCTAAAACTGTTCAAAAGAGGCATACAGGATGGTCCTGTAGGGCTTGGTGGCAAGATATTCTTATACTGCATGGCTTCTGCAACGATGATTTTAGAAATATAAAGTCTTGATTTGTAATTAAACAGAATTGGTCTTCTGCAGAGAGTATTTTGGTACCACGTCATGCAGAATGGAAGTAGAGAGAGGCTGAGCTGCCTTTAATGCCAGTCACAGCCTATAGACAGACCCCCCCCCCAGGATATAGCGGCATGGATTAGCAAATTTAGCGGCACAAATATGGAAATTTTGCGGCAATTTTGCGGCATTTTATTTGCCCATTTTTTCCTACAACAAACACAGATATCTTCGTTTTTTTTGTTATTTAACAACATGAAGCTATGTATATTTGGTTTATTTACAATGTAGACACTTTGTTTCCCTCGAAAAGCAAGACTTCCTCTCCGGCAGAACACAGAACGTCCGCCTTCCGCTCCGAAGCCACCAAGATCATCTGCGGCATACCCTAGGGCTCATTCCTCAGCCCTACGCTGTTTAACATCTACATGGCACCACTCGCCCATGTCGCCCGACTGCACGACCTCAACATCATCTCCTACGTCGATGATACCCAGCTGATCCTCTCCCTCGCCAAGGACCCCCACGCCGCCAAAACCAACCTGCACTAAAGAATGAAGGCCGTCACCGAATGGATGAGGAACAGCCGACTGAAGCTGAACTCGGACAAGACGGAGGTCCTCATCCTCGGATCCACCCCGTCGGCCTGGGACGACTCCTGGTAGCCGACCGCACTGGGGACAGCTCCAACACTCACCGACCACGCACGCAACCTGGGGGTCATCCTCGACTCATGGCGCCGCATAGTGGGTGGTAGGATCTCTCCCCAAGCTCCACGAGGGGTGCAAGTGGCAGGAGAGGAGTGCCGCAGCGAGACCCAGCCGGGGGCGGAGATGGCGAAGCACGCGGAGCCAGAGGAGCGCCCGACGAGCATCCTGAGGATCCAGGGTTTCCCTCACTGGTGCTGATATGGTGTTGTCTCCCGGGGAGAAGGCACCCAAGAGCACTCCTCCAGGCCGGCGAACAATGGAATCTGCGGAGTGGCAACCCCGGCTGAGCAACCGGGCTCGCAACCAACGTCTGGCATCAAGAGTGGGCATCGCAGCATCCGGGAGACAAAGACGGAGGAAGTACGGAGTGACCCCTGACCAGAGAACCCCCGCCGGAGATCGAAGTCCAAGGCTGAGGGGACCGGCGAAGCAGGGTCAAGAGACGCGGCCATGACACACAGCCCCCCCAGACAGCGTGGGAGGAGGAAGCGGCTTGTAGCGCCAGCGACGATCCAGCGGGGCAAGACCGCAGTAGAGGCAAGGAGAGGCAGATATCTAAGTGGGGTTTAAGCGTATGCTGCAGGGATGGCGAGTGAGTCCTTGACTTGTCTGTGAATCCCTCAATATGCAAGGATGAATGGCTGTGCAGTAAGAAAAAAATATATATAGGGTGTGAAATAGCATAGTTGTGGCCGGAGCTGGCATGGAGTGCTCGGAAAAGCCTCGGGCCAGCCCGCATTGTTTAGAGATGCAAGAATCAAAGAAAGTGCTCTATTGAGTGAAAAACACTAAAACATGCATCTTTTAAAAAATAAAAAACACTAAACTCCTTTTAATAATTTTATGTAATGAAATAAGGAGTTAAGTGGGTCGATGGCATTTTGATCTCATTCAGTCGAGATCATCATCGGGACAGGTAAGTGAGCACCTAGTAACTTTACCCGAGAAGGGCCAAGGCTGCCGTATATGTGAATCCAGTTGAAGGGGGTGTGGATATCTTATGTGAGTAGAGTGCACCAGTAATAGAAATGTGCCACGGACAGTTTGATACTTGTGTATTGTAATTAGTTAGCTGAGCTAATCCTAGTGTCTGAATTTAGTCACAGTCATTAAATTGCATTCTATGTTGTCATGTTTAGTCGCTCCGACACCTTGGAGTGAATAAGCGCTGATTCACTCCTAGCTGTCAGATCGACTGCCTGGCCTGAAAAAGCAAATCGTACAGCTGAGGACCTTTACTTAAATAATTGGATGTTATCCACGGTTTCAACACATTGCGCCAAGGGTCTCTAACTAAACACGATGAACTAGAAAGCAATTTAAAGACCGTGAGTAAATTCAGACAATATTTGAAAAAATGTGAATGATCCAATCGCAGACCAATGGATTAATGGAGCTAGCTGAAAGCCTCAAAAAGAATACTATACATATAATTTTAGTAAATCAGAAGGTCTTGGCTAAGGCTAGACCTAAAAATGATGGGGCTTATTTAAATTTTGCTGACCCATATTTATAAGGACACGTAAAGCCACCCTGTGTGGCTTCTCTTGTCCTTGTAAATACGGCCCATTTTCACACAGCACTTTGCGTGAAAGAGCGTGCCATGAGTGTTGGTGTGGGTGTTCCCACGTAACACCCATGGCTTCTGCCGCATTCCCAGATTTACAACCTTTCGTCAACCTGGGAATGCGTGAGAATGCTATGCCTCCCCAAGGGAGGCGCAACGAGGATAACTGTTTTCATTTTTTCCTTTTTCTATGTGTGCTACTCCATCTACTGCTGTGGTCCAACCAATGCGTTACAATGCATGCAGTCAAAGGCAGAAGTCGGAGGGACTTTTGGGACAGTTCATAATCCATTAATGACGGCAGCTCCGCCGTCGGGATTATGATGACAGTTTCTGACAAGCCATTCCATTGTAGCCTTTTTCGACATGAAAAGGCTGTCGGAAAGCGACATTGGGGGCCCTTAGCAGGGTCCCCTTCCCTCCTGGCACTCCACATTTGGACCTGGGGGGGCACCTATGCACCGTGGGGCAGGCACTGTGAGGTTCCTGCCACACAGTGCAGGGATTTTTGAAAATATCAATTTTCAATGGAACCTGGGGCTGCTGGCCTTTACCTCCTGCTGCGTAAGATTCAATTGAAAAATTGATGTTTCTGATTGCCCTAAGGGTGGTCACATCCAAATTGGGACATCGGAACCGCCGACCTAAGGTTGGACGGTTCCTTTCCTGCCATGGTGTCCTTCTTCCTAACATCGCATTAAGGCCCTTACTGCTGTGCTCCCCTGCCTTACTGGCTTCCTCCTATAGTAATGTTTACTGTTATGGAGGCTCTGGCTGCTTCTTTTAATTTAATTTAAGCCAGTAAATATGTGAAATTCTGGGCTCAGTATGGCCTCCCATTTAGCGGATCAGTCATCAATAGTGCAGCAGGTGCAGTTGCACCTGCACCCAGGGGTGAGAGAGCCCACTGCACCCCTTTATAAATGTTTTTTACTACCTAACCAGAGGATGTAGGGGGGAGCATTTATCTTGCTTGCATTAGGGCCCATGGCACCTTTGCTATGTCACTGCTGCTATTGGTATTCACAGAGCCATCTGCAAGTATTTACTCATTTTGTAATTGTATGCAGCACTACACAGCACTTCGGAGTACCTTGTATGACTGATGGACAATGATATTAGCATTGAGTGGCGCAAGGTCCAGCCGCTGCAATAATAACAAAACAAAACAAAATCAAATGCAGTCAGAAGCCAACATCATTTTCGGGCAACAGCAAGGTGGTTTATTAAATATTTATCTTTATTACAGTTGAGACTCTTGCCTTTCTCTGCGTGCCACTCGCGTGGCGTTGGTGCCGGCCGTTCCCCTCCTTTGACTCCTTGTGCAGAGTTTACCATTGTTTATACTTTCCCTGCATACACGGTTATTTATGTATGTGCTGTGTAGCTATCTCTGGACACCGCTTGACCCCGCGCTGACCTTTTCTTAAGGCCGTGCTTGTGGTCCTTCGGGTCTGACTTCTTGCAGACTTCCTTTGAACTGTCCACTATCTCTTGCGGCGTCACCTGGGCTTCCCAGTTCCCTCAGCCCCATTCCAGGTCTCTGGCCTCTCCAGCGCTCTGACACCAAAAGGCTACGAGGAACTAAAATAACCCTTGGCATTCAGTGGAGCATGGCGGTGGCTGGCCTGACGTGGGTGTTTACGTAAGATGCTCCTGATAAGGCGTCAATTGGACAGATCCGTAAGCACGCGATAGACAGACCCCCCAGGATATAGCGGCTTTTGTAAAAATGCTGCGCGATTTCTACAAAAGTGCCGATTTCGCGGGCACTTTTGTAAAAAATCGCGGCATTTTTACAAAAGTGCCGATTTTGCGGCAAATCGCGATATCCTGGAGGGTCTGTATAGATGTGACACTGGGTCTTCTGTTCACACCACTTGCTGCCTCAAACTCGTTTTTCCTCTCATCTCTGTTTACAGGCAAACCCATGGACACCCTTACACAAACAGGTTCCAAATACCAAACACTCTTGCAAACATGGTTTATTGCACTGCACACAGCAAGACTTGTTTTTGCCAACAATGGGACCTGTTTTTATCAACAGAACGGACTCTTAGATCTGGCCGGTCTCACGTGTTTTAGACCCTGAAACAAGATAAAATTGTCTGTTTGGCCTGGGTGGGAGGAGAATAACTGTTGGGCTTGTGCAACCATGTTGATGAAACAATGTTTGGCCAGTGTGACCACCTGTCCGCGGCGGGGATACCAAGCTTACATGACACTTATCATAAAGATTACTTTGTCCTGGTAATGTATAAAAGTGACCTGCAGGAGAGCTGTTAGAACACCTCAGCAGATTACCACGGTGTCTGTTGACAGGTTCTCCTCATGAGAAATAAACTTGTTTCTTGTCTTCCAGTACCAGCGCCTGCCTCATTATTTTGATAGTAAATCCAGTGAATTAAAGGTGACCCTGCGCCGGGCAGCATTGGGGGTCTTAGGAGATTTGCTGCTTTTCACAATTGGCGCCCAATGTGGGGCCCATCAGAGACACGTGGGTCCAGTGAGAGAGGTCCTAACAACGGAGTGAACAACTAACCGATTGGAGTTACCTGCCTTGAGAGGACCCTCGTCTGGCTGCCGATCAACCTGAACTTCACCAGTTCCGAACGGACCTCTCTCTCTCTCTCTCTCTCTCTCTCTCTCTCTCTCTCGAGTGACCTACTGTCCTGACTGGGACCTTACAGGAACGCCGCTTTTTTTGGAGTGAGAGGATAAACGGGCGCTGGAAGGGGACGTTGAAGGAACTGTCCACAACGGTCCGGGTAAGGTCGTGAAAGATCGATTCTTACTTGTTATTGATTGTTTGACTGGTTGAATAAGTTCGACCGAATACTAGTATTCCCCTTAGTTGAGACATTTCCTATGTGCAAACAAACCGAGATAAGGAATCCTCTCTTTCTTTGCAGGCAGCGAAGGGCAGGTAGTGCGAACCTTTGTCCATGACCTATTGAGATTTTTTGTTGACCGCTTGTTACATCATGCCTGTCTTCTCAAAATTGATTGATTGTTTTGGCCGGACCGTTTATTAGCGGTAAGTCATCCGGTACCCCTAATAAGGGCATGTATGCGAAATATGGATTAGCCACTGTAATGTATAGCGAACAATGGCATAAAACACGCTAGGAAAAGACCGGGAAAATCAGTAGGCCACTGATGGGATCTTTTGGACCCTACTAAAATGGAAGCGCTAGGAATAGCCCGTCACAAGAAACCTGGAATTAGCATCGTACATATTGATTGATTGGTAGTTTTGAACAATGGTTACTATTTGCAAATAGTAAAGGGCAGATAATGCAGACTTCTTGTCTGAATTTAGGATTCATTGAGAGATTTATTTTAACCGATAATCATCATGCCTGTCTTTTCTAAAGTTGTTGAAAAATGGTTGTTTAAGCTCGAATCGTTTGTTAGATATAAAGTACGGTATGTGTCCCATAATGTATGGCTCATTGTGGACCAAATACACAAAGAAGAAACTCGATTTTCAGTGGCCCGTAGAATGAGTAATTAAAATCTAAAAAGTTAAAAAGATACAGTACGCAGAAACAAAGCTAAAAGAATAGTCAAGATATGTTTTATTTATTTGCACGTCTACAACATAAGCAATTTGTAAGATCCTGGCGTTTAGATATGTCAATGAAGAGGATAGTAGATTCAGCCTCTTTTACTTCGCAGCTCATTTGAAAGAGCAAAAGCACACATTTTTCTCATTGAACATTTTGGTACTACTATTGTATAGTTTCCAAGGGAGTACTTTAGCCAGATATTGGTTGACTGTGAGCCCCAGGTGCATTCTGGTTCTTGGGGTCCTAAACATCGCAATCTTTATTTTGCACACCATGTGTTTCACCTACCTTCCCACCCACGCTCCACTCTAATAATCTTGCCGACCTTCAGAGGGTTTTTTCAAATGCTCCTGAGCCTTACCAGGGGTATCCAGTCTAACATTAGACAGAAGTGAGATGTAAATCTATTAAATGAAAAGAGAGAAAATATCTTCCCTAATTGCTTGCATTGCTAAAACCAGGGCTTGGAGAAACATCACAAGAAAGCTCATTTTAAGTGTTAGCATTTGATGTCCATGCACAAGTTACATGACCTGAATGAGCATTTAAGGAAAGTCTTGCTCTGTTTTAACCACCCACAACCTCCTAGGAAAAAGGTCATCTGTTTAGATTGTAATATGGAAAAGCTTTTCTGGCCACCACATTTTAGGATTCAGGCGCAAACACATATTGCTGCTTTTAGAAAGGCACAGCTTCTTTTATGCCATATAGAGTGGTGCACCCTATACAAACATTTAAGGCATGTGCTAGTCAGTGGTTGCGGACCCCATGGGTAGGTCTGCCAGCCCTGGCAGTTAGTATCCTAGCACAGCTGTGCCCACACGTTTTTTGAACTGGAGCTGCATTCTTTCCCCCATCCGCCCGCAAACTGATCTCCATGTAAACATTAAATGAGTTTGTTAGTGGTCTTGCCACGGTAACCAAGATGTACACCCTTAGAAACAAGGATGCACCCAATGAAACTTGCCACCTCCTATAGTTTCCCTATTCTGTGAATGGGGACAGCCCCAGACCACTGTAGATAGTTTTGTTTTTTTAAATAAAAGCATTAATCTATCATCCCCCTACCTTATACTGAATACCTCTGGCATCTGACCTTTTCCTACACGCGGTCTGTAATGCTGCACTTGAATGATCCATGTAGTGAACGTTCCGCCATTAGTTAACCTTGCCGCACTAAATCTTTCTGGGATTCAATACCAAGGACTGCATCTCAGAGATGAGTCTGATTCATGGTGGGTTAAAAATCTTCATCATTACGCGTATTGATGTGCTTAAGATGCTGCCCCGCCTTTTCTTTAGGTTATAGCGGTGTTTCAACTGAAGGTTGGAAAGGCTTAGCACCCTGTCTTTAATGCGAAAATAGGCTAGTGTTATGAAATTGTGCATTGTGTGTGCGTGAAATGTTTGTATAGTATGCATGTGTACCTGTCATGTGCATATGGATCAATATGAGTATGCTTTTGTATGGCTGGGTTGCTAACCAGGTGGCCAATGGGATGTGAAAAACCCGCCCGAACCTGGTGCCCACATGCGAAAGACAAATAGCATTTTTATTAAAATGTGACACATTCCTTACTAAAAACGTGTCTCCTGGAAGCCAATGAATGGGAGGGCAGTTTTCATCAGGAGCCTTAAGGTTTATTGCATTACAAAGAGCCCGGCTCCAGCAGGTATCACAAGTGTGCGACCTTTCACTTTTCCTAGGAACAGTTTCTATCCTATTTAGACCGAAGTAACGCACACTAGTGAGTATGATGAATTTGATTTATGTACTGACCAAATGGAGAAGTGAAGGGTCCCCTGGGTTGGGGTTCATCCTATCTCCCTCCACCCAGAAGTTAGAGACATTGTCATGTTTCAGATTTACCTCTTCTTCTTCCATACACATAGAAACATAAGAGCTGTACCATTGCACATCTGACTGGCATCCCTACTTTACACCTATACCTCAACTCGGATTATCGTTGCTAGATGTTGGAGGGACACCACTGTGAGTATTATTATGACTGTGCTTGTGTCCAGCCATTAAAAAGAGTAAGTATTTTCAGGTCACCTGCTTAAGTCATCTACTGTCAAAAAGGGGGGAAGGAAGGAGCCTGGCCCCTGGGTAAATTAAATGAACTATGCGATGCGCGACGTGCATGAAAAAGTCCTTTTGTGTAACTAACACTACATTTTTTTCTTCGTGCTTGGTACATGTATTGTTGCGTCCTATTCTGTATTGTGTGTATACAAAGGCTGTGCGCTTTCTGTTTTCCTTTGGCTTATGTGCTTATTATGCGAATTGTCCTGTACTGTTCTACGTGGTAAGTGCACTGGATAGCTTGTTGTAGCTCTCTCTCTCTCTCTCTCTCACTCTCTCACTCTCTCACTCTCTCACTCTCTCACTCTCTCACTCACACTCACACTCACACTCACACTCACACTCTCTCTCTCTCACACTCTCACTCTCTCACACTCTCTCTCTCCCTCACCCTCTCTCTCTCTCTCTCACCCTCTCTCTCTCTCCCGTCCAGGAATGACCATGCTGGGACCAATTCCATAAGACAACTGGGTGGACTCACTCTTAGCCGTTCACTTCACAGAATGCTGTAAATATGCTTTTGAATAAATGAAGACACTGTACCTCACAAGTACACGTCTAATTGGCTTTAACACAACAGTGTGTTGAACAAATTGACAGGAACAAAATACCATATTATGCCATGTTACTGCCACTCCTTTCTGTAAAATGATGGAATTTAATTGGCTGAAAATAAAAGGACGGGTAAGACGACTGATGTCCCCTAATTTGACCCTTAAAAGGGAATGTCGGTGGCTTTCGTTTTAATGCCTTAGTGGCACCACCATCATTGTTCATGTTACCACAAACATTGCATATAAGTTGTAGGGACGTCGCAAGTCCCATATCAACTAATGAAGTAGCTAGATTGTAAAGGATAATGTAGAAATAAGAATGTTTATAAGAAAATTATTTGAACTAAACTGAAAGGAATGTTGTAGTAAGCCCTGCTGAGTCGGTACTGAGGTCAATATGTTTAGTTAAAAGTAAGGAACATTGACAGGATGGGACAGTGCTCAGCCTGTGTACTATTATGGTGCACAATACTAGGAAGAGTACCTGTATGCCGATGATAATAGCGCATCACACTTTTTATTGTGGTTAGCAGATCTTGAAGAAAATATAGCCCTGCAGGAATTTGTTTGTAACACGATTTTTGCTGGAGAAGTCAGTTTAAATTTGACAGGCTATATGATTAATCATTTTAGATTTCTTGCCACAGCCATAAACGTAAAAGGAATGGACACAAGAGATAATATGTATGCTGGAAATTCCTATAGGTGTTTGTAGACCTGCACAACAGTGAAGGTTCATGAGTGAATAATATACACAGATGTAAAGATTCAGAGTATCCATATTATCTTCCTTTTAAGTAAATGATACATATTTCCCCAGCTGCTTGGGGTTGGGAGAGAAAACTAAATTGTGTAACGTCTTTCACAGCCAGTTCTCTAAAAATTGTTTTATACTTACTAGATTAAAAATATCATACAGTCTTCAGAAGAGAGGGGCCGGACGCAATGCACAGCCTGGCTGCAGATCATGGAACACCTATGACCACGACCAAGGTGGAACCGCAGAGCAAAGAGATGCTGGACGAGGCACCATTCCCAACAAGGAAAATGAAAGAAAGAAGGGCTGTCCAGAAGCCCCCAGCCTGTTGATCCACCTGTGCCGGAAGTCCCAGCCTATTGAGCCTAATTGATGGGCCCACTTACGTGATATTTCTGCCCCCGTTGGTCAATTTCAGATTTGAACCCACTCCACCCTCTCTTCCCTTGACCTCCCCAAACACCCCCCCTCCTTTTTCATATGGGGTTTTTGTAATTGACTTGATGAAGAAACACAGCACAAAGATAGAATAGGGTTAGTAGGGATGGACTTCGCGGACCAATAATAGGGTGCGGGTACCCTAAGGTACCTATGACAGATTAGTTAGGTAACAGGGCAAAAAGGACCGTGGTCCGAGAGCAAGAATGATCTCGCCCTGCAACGTGGAATCTGGATCAGAGCTGGACGCATAGCTCCACCGCCGGTGCTCAACAGCGCCAACAAAAGAAGAAAACAATGGGAGCCTACCAGTGATGGCTCACTGTAAAAGATACTGGAAAGAAGAGAACAATGGGAGCCTACCAGTGATGGCTCGCTGTAAAAGACACTGGAAAGTAGAGCCTTTGAACATTATCACTCCCTGACCATCACTTATATTAGGTTGAATTTCTCTCCCAATCACCTCGTATAGATTATGCCCCAATTGGACAAGAAAAAGATTTTCCTTTGAAACCTTACATCTGTCGCTTTCACTGTGTATGAATAAGTAACAAAGAAATATGGAAGAAAGAGTAAACTGTGTATAATGATAATTGTAGAACACCTGTTGTCCTCATGAATATACTTATTAGTTTGCTCCCCCCCCCGTCCAGTTCTCAATAATACACGTAATGGTCCTTATCCTACAAAACAATTAGTATGATAAACTCGTTTTTGTGTTTCAAAGAATTTACTGCATCATCTAGGAATTATGCTCATCACCAAGTTTAAACTGTGGTACAGCAAATACCCTTTTGTATACACCATCTCCCAGTTTGTTACATTCACTGCATAGGTTATTGACAATGCTGTTTGTACTGATAGCGATATTCTTCTCCTACTGTCTGTGCATCTGCCTGTACAACCTGTGTGCCACCAAAGACTACAATGATTAGACCAACTACATGTTTAGCTATGGGGCCTCTTGAAGGACTGGGGTTGGAAAATATCAATGTTTCTCTTTGTCCCAGTACTGACAATATGTGGTTGTTGTTTGGGTGAACACTGTATACCACCTTTGTGTTCTCTTTGTATAAGTACCTTGCGCCCTAAGACTATGGACACTCAGCTAACAAAAATGAGAGTAATGTATGAACAAGAGATACAGGACATTATGGAGACCGAAATAGACTGACAAGCTGGCTAGTTATGTTCAAAGGGGTGACTGTTAAAAGCAAAAACGACAATCATGAACATTATCTGCGCCATCTTGTCTGATGGAAGTTTCTCCGCGCACATAGACTGCAATCATTCTGACCACCGCAGCCATTTTGTATTCCGTTGGTCACCTATGTTTCACCTTGCCCATACTAGCATCCCTCTGACCAACCTGGTATGTGAGCTGGGGGCTATAAACTATCGCCACGACAAACATCAACGCCACTTGCTGCCTCAAACTCGTTTTTCCTCTCACCTCTGTTTACAGGCAAACCCATGGACACCCTTACGCAAACAGGTTCCAAATACCAAACAGACTCTTGCAAACACGATTTATTGCACTGCACACAGCAAGACTCGTTTTTGCCGACAATGGGACCTGTTTTTATCAACAGAACGGACTCTTAGATCTGGCCGGTCTCACATGTTTTAGACCCTGAAGCAAGGTCCAGCTGAAAGATAAAATTGTCTGTTTGGCCTGGGTGGGAGTAGAATAACTGTTGGGCTTGTGCAACCATGTTGATGAAACAATGTTTGGCTTGTGTGACAACCTGTCCGGGGCGGGGATGGCAAGCTTACATGACACTGATCATAAAGATTACTTTGTCCTGATGCTGTATAAAAGTGACCTGCAGGAGAGCTGTTGTTAGAACACCGTAGCAGATTATCACGGTGTCTGTTGACCGGTTCTCCTCATGAGAAATAAACTTGTTTCTTGTCTTCCAGTACCAGCGCCTGCCTCATTATTTTGATAGTAAATCCAGTGCATTAAAGGTGACCCTGCGCCGGGCAGCATTGGGGGTCTTAGGAGATTTGCTGCTTTTCACAGCGTGATCAGGCATAGTTGCTGGGAGAGGCAAGCAGGATGTAAAAGGGCTCGCTGGCTCATGAAATCCTTGTGTGAAATGTTGTAGACGGTGCCTGGACGATAATGTAATGAGATCAGTGATGAAATATGTCTTAAGTTATAACCTACCTATACGTTAAGGTAGTGTTTCTACCTCTAATAGGTTGGTGCCTAGACGTTAAGGTAGTGTTTCTACCTCTAATAGGTTGGTGCCTCATAGCCTGGTAGAAATGGGTAGCAGTCATCTTAGAACTGTCAAAAGTTTATCTTTAGCATGGGCTGACACAAATGAACTCCATGTTATCATGTACTGGAGAGCTGCAATACATGCCTTCTCTAGAAACATAGCTTCCTTCAGGGGCAGCTTATCATCTACTTAGGCAGTCCAAAAGTTCTAATCACACTGAAATGACAAAACAGAGGGTACTGATAGCTGCCCACCGCACTTGAATCTAAGAGTCTTTACAAGTGCACAATTTCCAGTGCTTAGTGCCATCAAACCCAGCTATTTTCTTGATAGTTTTAGACATCAATGGGTCGTAAACATCAGAAATGAGTGTGGATTTCACTACTATATTATTTCATATGTTTTTACATATAGAATCAATTTGATGTAATTGATGCGTGTGAGCGTACAGAGCTTTCATACCATTTATGTCATGGGTGTGTCCAAATCTTTTCAGGGCAATGGTGTGACCTCCTCTTGCAGTCGGCGAGACAAGGCCTGTGTCCTCCTCGGGTAGCAGATCACCCAAAGCAAACAGGCATTTCTCCCAGTTTCTTCCCCTCACCCTGATATAGTGAGGGCCCTCGGTGAGCAAGTTTATGGGACAATTTTGGAAACAGGCAAGAATGTAATGTCATTCTTGACTCATTGAGGATGCCCAGACAGTGAAAGTAGAGTGTTAGTTAAAACACTTTGGCAAACTTTCATTGTCATAGTGTTTAACCGGGGTTTATTGGTAATAACCTGAAACCGTAATCTGAAAGATGATTAAAGCTATGGTATTTATTTTATAAATGTAATCTGAGTGTTTGCAACTCACTTTTGTGCCTTATTACGAGGTCTCTCTGTTGAGACTTAACTGCCTTTAAGCCCACTCAATACCTACTATTGTCTTAGCTACTGCTGTTAAAAGAAAGTTGCAACTGATTTTTCCACGTTTGTTTGCAGTTTTAGTACAGGAAGGCTTGTTTACCCACACAATAATATTCTTTATTATCGTGAGGATTTAATTGATAGTAGGATTATCTGCAAATTACATGTCCTTCTGTACTCTACGTAGATACTCATCTTGCTGAAATATTACTACCCATGTAAAATTAGTGATTTAAAAGCACTGTCACTGTATGATTAGCCATTTGTTTTCAATATGCAACATGCATCGCTTTGAAGTAGGATGGGTGGAGTTGTCACTATATAAGACAGTTCATAAATAAACTATGCAGCGGTCTGTGCGCTGAAATGCTACTTTGCAGACTAGAAGTGGAATAGATTCCCCACAAGCTCAGTTTTGCTCACCAGCCATGTTGTGCCAGTAATTATATTACCGTCAAATAATAATTGTGCTAGTAATAAGTTTCTGTCCGCATCAGGCTTCCAATCCCTTACCTTTTATCCTGTAAACTATGTTTTAAATTACTAAAGATAGCGTCACGACTTGTTTCGGTTTATAGTTTTGCATGCATTCATGATGACTTATGGATGCATAATTTAATATGATCTTTTCTCCAACCTTGTATGTAGAGTACAGTGGGTGTGCTTTAAAGTCTAGCGAAAGTGGGAAGCGAGTGATTCCCCCAGCCAGAGAGGTTATGTTTAGCGAAAAGTGTTTCCTATCATGGACCGAGACACGAAAATTGTGTACAAAACAGCTTGTAATTTTGTATGAGCTCTCCACTTTGCATCAGCAGGCAACAAAGACACCAACATCCAGAGAGCAGATTTTAAACATTATTATCACAGTTAGAAAAGTGTTCCACTGTCATCTTTACTGATCACAACATGCCATCTTTTTGTGCCTTTAAGGCGTTTTATGCTTTCTTTTTGTTATCGAGGCTGGTAGAGTGATTCTGTGGGATAGAGTGGAGGTAAACTGTTTTAACTCGCTTTACTATAACCGTTTTTTTAAAGTAAATAAGATGACAATTGAACATGATGCCACCTAGTTTCTTTGCATCTCCTATTTTTCGTCGCACTTAAATCGGGTGTTCAATGTGCATTCCAAAATGTTCCACTTGTAACCAGTCCACAGTTGCAGGATAGCACAATGGGCTAGAGCAGCACCACTGAGAAATTCTGTTTCTGGGAGTTTAAATCTTAGCACAGGAGAGTCAGCCTTCAATCTTTCAGAGGCGGGCACATTGAAAAGCGTAAGTTTAGTAGAAGTAATTTCTGTTATTTTCAGCACTTAGTGACAGAGGTATTGTGGTGCATAGCGATTTGTAGTAACCGAGTTAACATTAGCATAAGATGGGCGGGGTGACATAGCTGTAAGAACGTCGTGCTGCCAAGAATTAGACATGTGAAAATCACAATAGCTTTATTTTCGCTCCCACTGGGCGTCTACACTCCTACACAGGCGTACTAGCGTGTTTATATTTGTTGCATTTATGTAGTATGCTTTCGCCATCAGTGTGAACTCTAAAGTGCTGTTGGGTGTGTCCTTTGTTATGGTTCTGTGGTTTCTTGTTGACGGTAGCTAGCGTCTATTACATGCAAACATGACTCTTTGAAGATGTGTTTATTGCTGCCTGCTTTGTGTTTAAGTAATAGTACTCCCTAGTGTGAGTAGTTTTAAAATGTGTGTTTTGAATAAAACTGCGCGCGTCTAAACACCTTGAGATTTACCTCCCATGAGGATGAACAGTTGCCCGTAGCCAACTAATTGCCGCAGAGTGACCTGGCCTATTTCTTCAAGTTGGCTGTGTGGACATAATTGTGTTTGAACAGCAGCATGCTGTTGATGTGTGCAGGAAACCTGAATGCCACACGGGACAAACTCTCCCACTGCCATACAAAATCAACTCCTAGTCAGGCAAACAGTTTTTCTCGAAGACATCCTCGACTGCCCCATAGTAGTGCAGGACCGAGACAGAAGGTAACTTTGGGGAATGTTTGTTACAGGCTAACGTTACTAGCACAACACTTGTATCAAGACTCGTTTTGGAAAAACTCTCGGACCAATTTAGCATAAGGATAAAACCACAAAAGTTAGGTCAGTCTTTGGAAAGTTATAGCTTCCTATCGTGATAGTTCCATTCCACCTGGCTTCTTCATTCTGCATAAAAGTTCATGCACGATACTCACAAGTGGGACTTCTAATCCCGTCAGTTGCACAGCCTTAACTCCCAACTCCGGAGTGTCATTAGCTTTGTCAGGCTGCAGGGGCTGGGCAAAAGTCCCCTTTTTCAGGCAGGCAATCTTAACAGAGTCCAAACTTGACGGAGCTCGTGTGAGCATTACTATTTTGTGTCTCCCTGGCAGACGGAGCCTTTTTGATTTTTCTGAGTTTTACATGACAGGCAGCAGTAGTATGCCTTTTTGGAATCCAATCCTTCTCTATAACACTCAAAGATATAGCACTTAGCAGACATTGGTTGGGAGAATCCCTCATTGTAATCTGCCCACATCCACAATGTGCGACAGCTTCTCCTTTATGGCAAGCAGACCGCTAAATTGGTGACTAATTCAAGCTTTTTAAAGGGTTAGATTATTAAAGTTCAAAACCGGGTTCACTTTGACATTCTTCGCTTTCCACAGTCAGCACACAACTCATCAGCATGCTCACCACCTCAGTCAACACAGCAACCTTCCCAGAGAGATGGAAACGCACAGACATCAGACCTCTCATAAGAAAGCCTCTGCCGACCCCAACGATCTAAAAAATAATTGTCCTGATCTCCCTGCTCCTCTACCCGGCCAAAGTACTAAAAAAAAAAAACCATCAACCAGCACCTCACCAAATTCCTGGAACAAAATGGCCTACTGGACGCCCCACATTTAGTTTTTTTTGCCACAGCACTGAGACTGCACGGATTGCTGCCACTGACGACATCAGAACACTCCTTCACATTGGGGAAACTGTGACCTTGATACTCCCCGACGTCTCTGAGGTGTTCGACACAGTCTCCCACTACACCCTCCTCAACAGACTCTACAACATAGGCATACAGCACGACACCCTCAAGTGGATCGCCTGCGCTTCCTTACAGGATGCTTACAGAGCATTCGACTACCTTCCTTCCCTTCATCTCCGCACCCAAAGATAACATATGCAGCATACCACAAGGATTATCCCTCAGCCCCACCCTGTTCAACATCTACATGACCCTCCTTGCAGACGTTGTCTGATCCCACGGACTCAACATAATCTCTGACACAGACAACACTCAACTGATCCACTTGCTGACCGAGGACACCTCCAATGCCAAAACCAACTTCTGCAACCCCATGGCCAGCGTAGCCAAATGGATGCAAGACAATTGCTTCAAAATCAACTTTGACAACACTGAAGTACTGATCTTCTGGTAGAACACCTCTGCATGGGTTTAAAGCTGGTGGCCTGCAGAACTTGGACCCACACAGACCAACCATGCACACAAGCTCAGTATCATTCTCAACAGCCAACTGACCATGAAATGACGAGGCAGCGCTGTTGTCTCCTCCTGTTTCCACACATTTCGCTTGCTCTTCAGAATCTTCAGATGCATCCCAATCAACACCAGAAAGACTGTCACTCAGTCCCGCGTGACCAGCCGCCTCAACTAATGCAGTGTCCTCTACGCCGGCATCTCCACCCAGCTCCTCAGAAGACTTCAGACCATACAGAATGCGGCAGCCTGACTCATCCTGGACCTCATCAAACAAACCCACTTTGCCACCCACCTGAGAGACCTCTACTGACTCCCCATCCAGAAGAGATGGCAGTACCAGATCCTCACGCACACTTTCAAAGCCCTCAAAGACCTAGGACTGGCCTACCTCAACAATCAACTGAACTTCCACCAACCCTCCAGACACCTGCGCTCCTCTTCACTTGTTCTAGCACACACCCCACATCCATTGCAGCCGCAGCAGTGGCCGCTCCTCCTCCTCCTCCTACATCGCTGCCAAGTCCTGGAATGACCTTCCCCTCCAGCGCTGTACAGCCCTCTCGTTGGCAGACTTCTGAAAGAGACTCAAGACCTGGTTTTTCGACTGAGACACAACACCCAGATACCCCAAGGGATTACAGTGATGTGCTTTACAAACGCGGTTTGATTTAATTTGAAAGGTAACTCGCGCACTGAAAAATGTTACTGGTTTCCCATTGCCCAGAATCAAAATGCTAACAGTGTCCAGCTGAGAAAAAGGGCAGAAACCACAGGAGAATTATTATTTTTTTAACCTATTTGCGTTGCATCACCGTCCTAATAGCCATTGTCATGTTGGCTGCATGGGGGAGTGAACTGTCCAATGTGCTCTTCTGTTTCACATGTTGGGACACTTGAGGTTATACTGTAAGGTTTGCATCCCTTTATCCATTCCATGTTTTCAGCGCGGTGTTGGGCGCATGAAGGTGGGTTTCCTAATGTGAATTGTTATTATAGATCTTGTATGTATGTGTGAAGAGCTTGTGGTACAGTTGAGGAACATTTATTTCCTGGTTCTCTGACTTGGTTCTGTTTGCTGCTGGTTTTGTGAGTGTTGGTTGTATGAGAAGTGGGATCTACTGTTGGTTTGGCAGTGCTTTACCAACTAGATGACTTTAGTGAAATGCTGTGCATGTGAGGGCCTGGAAAGCTCTATCTAAAATCTTTGGTTCTTGATTGGGTAATACACATATGCACCCAGACTGCAGGATCACAAGAGGTTTAACAGGTTGATTTTATGTTAGATGCTGCAATCATTTATTTATTTATTTATTTTTAAAGTTTATAGAGCGCGAACAAGATCCTTACGGATATCAGAGCGCTTTACAAACAGAGTGTGAATATACATGCAAATGAATAATAATTAAGCAAAAACATTTGAGAAAAGAAAGGTGTAAATGGTTACAAAATAAAGAATAACAATATAGGTGGCAACGATGCAAGGCGGTCAATATACATACAAGAAACAATATAAATATTATTTGGAGGAAAAGTATTGAGTTACCATATTACAATAGTCAAAGTTCAGGTAAATTTGGCTAAGCGGAGAGCTTTTAGTTCTTTTTAGGTTTCGCCTGGCGTTCACTGCGCAGCAGTGTCGCCCAGGCGAAATCTTATGTTTTTCAGTAAGGGGCTTTCACCCGCCTCTCTCTTCCATTGGCTAGCTCCATAAATGGAGGCTAGCCATTGGAAGAGAGATCTGTCAGTAATTCTCGGAGCAGATTTGTGGGCGTTCCGGTGATTTTTTTCTCGCTCCGCCCCTTTGCGAACGTCATGTGGCGGTGGGCGGGTGTTTTTTTTTTTGGGGGGGGACGGCATGTTTTGATCATTTGTTCGTGGCTTTTGCAGGAGTGGGCTTCGCACTGAGGCCGCTGGCCGATGTCGGAGGAGCTGTAGACGGATAGGCAGCTCCAGTAGCCGCTCCGCTCGGTCCCAGGACGTGCAGGCAGGAGCCGGGCCTCGGCCTCTGGGGTAGGTCTGGAGCAGAGCCTCGGAGAGCCCGCAGGGACCTCCGAGCTTTCATCCTTCCCGCACCCCGGCGTCCTCGCCCCGCTCCTCCCCCCTGACTCCCGGTGGCTCCTTCCCTGTCTTCGCCGCTGGGGTAGGTCTGGAGCAGAGCCTCGGAGAGCCCGCAGGGGACTCCGAGCCAGCTCCTTTCATCCTTCTCGCACCCCGGCGTCTTCGCCCCGCTCCTCCGGCACCATGCTGAAGGTCATCGTGGAAAGTGCCAGCAACATCCCCAAGACCAAACTGGGGAAGCCGGACCCGGTCACCAGCATCGTCTTCAAAGGAAAGGGGGTTCTGGAGGGCTTCCCCTCCCTCCCTCCCGCATCCGGTTATCTCTATCACCGGGGCTGACTTATCCTGCCGTATACAGGTGAGGGAAAATACCCCACGCGGGCCACTGTGTCCCCCATCTTGGGAAGGGCACTGATGCGGGGGCCCTGGCGCTCCGTGCTGAGAACGAACCAAGAAGGCCTAATGGCTCCCCCAGATGAGACACATGATCCGCCGGGGTCACAGCTAGTGCTTACTACCCCTGACAAGGTGTGGTTGGGTGGATGGAGTCAGTGGATGAATGGAGTTGAGTGGTGGCTAGGTGTATGGACTTAGTGGGTGGATGAAGTGTGTGTGTGTGTGTGTTTGTGTATGTGGCTCTGTGTTGTGTGTGTGTGTGGCTCTGTGTGTGTGTGTGTGTGGCTCTGCATGTGGCTCTCTAGGTATGTATGTGTGTGGGACTCTGTGTGGGTCTGTGTTTGTGTGTGGCATTTGTGAGAAATTAAGCTATTGCCATTGTAAATGACAGTGCCATTTATTTATCTGTTTTCAAAACCAACACATAAATAAAAAATTTATCATTTACAATGCCAATAGCTCTAACTTTTTCAAAGGCGAGACCGTTGCATTGTAAATGCTTGTTTGAAGGATGCCGTGGATGAGATAAGTCTGATTTCTGGAGGGAGGGCATTCCATATCCTGGGCGCCATTCCTGAGAAGGAGCGTTTATATGTTATTTTCTTGTGGAATCTCCTGGGTTTCAAAAAAAGATTGTCTGCGCTTCTTGTCGCTCTTGATCCTCCAGAAATTGTCAGTTTCTGCGCGAGATAACTGGGGGAATTGTGGTGTAAATCTTTATGGGTCATACAGGCGATTTTTAGATGTATTCTGGCTTCGTAGGGCAGCCAGTTTAGAGCTTTTAGATCGGGAGTGATGTGTGACCTTTTTTTTGAGCCTGTGATAAGTCTGGCTGCAGCATTAATAGAGGCTTTTAATGGTGCAATTGTTGATAGGGGGAGACCACAGAGGACAGCACTTCCATATTCCACTCGTGGGATGACCAAGGCTTGGACTGCAGTTTTGAAATCCTTGGGAGGGAGGAAAGGTTTCAATTTACGCAATGTATTGATGTGGAAATTAGCTCCCTTCGTTGCATTGCTGATGTGATGATGCATGTTGAGATTGCCGTCGAGGGTAATACCTAAAGATTTCGCAGAGTCCACAATAGTAGGTTGAATGTTGAAAGCAGTGAGATGGTTAAGCCAGGCCTGAGTGATGGGGATTTTGGAGGGAGGAGATAATAGGAGGAATTCTGTTTTCAGCGTGTTAAGTTTGAGGTGATTCTCTGCTAGCCAGGTCTGTGTGTCCCTAAGTGTTGTGTTGAGTATTTTGATGTAATCGAGGGCATGTATTTTGAGGTAGAGTTGGGTGTCATCAGCGTACATGTGGAATTGAAAATTAGATGCTTTGAGTAGTACAGTAAGTGGTTCCATGACTAGATTAAACAGAGTAGGGGAGAGGGAGGATCCTTGAGGGACACCAAGTGTTACAGGTACTGGATTAAACATAGTATTATTGATCTTGAATTTTTGAGTGCTGCTGTGCAGAAAGGAGGTGAGCCAATTGAGAACTGTCCCTGAGATACCCATTCTGAGATTCAGCAGATCAAGTAAATTCTCATGCTTGACCGTATCGAAGGCTGAGGAGAGAACGAGTAGTATGAGGAGGCAGGAACCATTCTCATCAAGTATTTAAAGTGCATCATTAATGATGTGGGTCATAGCAGATTCAGTACTGTGGCCTGCTCGGAAACCTGATTGATATGGGTTGAGGAGGAGAAAGCGCTCGATGTGTTTAGTCAGTTGAAGGTGCACGCATTTTTCTAGTAGTTTGGAAAGGGTAGGGATATTGGTGATAGGGCAGGGATATTGGTGATAGGGCGATAGTTGTTAAGTTCGGAGGGGTCCGCTGTGGGGTTCTTTAAAATGGGCGAAACCTGCCCCACTTTGAGGGAATCCGGGATGCATCCTTGTTGGAGTGAGCTATTTATGATTTTGGTCCATAGGGGGAGGAGTAATGGAATAAAGTCCTTAACGGCGTTTGCGGGTAGAGGGTCAGTGAGGTGATTGGAAGGCTTCAGTGTGCTAAGAATCTTGGCAATTTTTTCTCCCGAGTACATTTCAAAGGATGACCACGAAGCATTGCTTTTTAACTTAATGGGCGTTTTACTGTCAGGGTTAGAGTAGAGATTTAGATCAGTGAGGAGGTCATTCCTGATCCTGTCTGTCTTTAAGTTAAAGAAGAAAGAGAATTCTTCACAGGACGTCAGTGCATTAGAGGTGTTTGAGAGAGTTTGAGGGACATCTCTGGCTTGAGTTTTTATTAACTCAACAGTTTTTTTGGTCAGTTTTTTGCTTGATCAAGCTGGAGGCTAAAGAAAGCAGTTTTCGAGCGTTTGATTTTTCTGAAGTAAGCGTTTCTCTTTTTCTTAAGCGTTTTGAGGTGTAATGCTGACGGGACAGATCTCCAGTTACGTTCTGCCAGTCTCATCGCTCGTCTATCATCATTAAGAATCCCGTCATACCATGGTTTAGAGATTTTTGAGGAAACATTCTTTGATTGAAGGGGGGCAGCTGCGTTGACAATTGAGGACATAGAGTTGAGGTAGTGGTCGGTAAGAGCCTGTACGTCGACAACGCCAATGGGGGGGTAAGAGAAGATTGTGGTTGAGGGAGGGTAGTGAGTTGGGGTTGAGATTCTTCAGGTCTCTCTTCCAAACCTTAGGTCTGGTGGATTGAGCCGGAATGAGCTTCATTTTTTCGATAATGAAGAAAGTGATGATGAACTGGTCAGACCAGTCACAGGGTTGGATTGAGTCGAGTTGATAGAGTCAGCTTTGGAGGTGATAAGATCCAGGATAGAGCCTTTGTCGTGAGTGGGGCTGTTGCAAATTTGTGTGAGGTCTAGGTCGATGAGGAAGTTTTTGAGACACTTGACCACAGAGTCGTTGTGGTCGTTCCAAGGAAGGTTGAAATCCCCAAGGAAAATCTGTGTATGTTGACGTCCAGTGTTCGTTGTGATCAGATCCATGAGGTGTTCAGTAAAGGTGAGGTTGTCTCCTGGAGGGTGGTAGATAATATGTAGGGAGCAAACCGGGTTAGCTTCGCTGATGATATCAAGACAGAGGTGTTCACAGGCGGAGAATAAAGGTGAACTGGCTCTACTGATAGCGAGATTGCTACGGTGAATACATGCAATTCCCCCCCCTGTTTTGCCCACCCTGTCTAGCCTAATGATTTGGTAATTGGGTGAAACTAGAATGTCAATGAGTGGTGAGGAGGAGTCTGTTAACAAGGTTTCGGTGAGTATGATCAAGTCTAGATCATGTGCGATAATGAGGTCTGCAATGTCCGAGGCATGTCTGGGGGCCGATCTACAGTTCAGAAGAGTACATTTAAGCCGAGGAGTGATAAGGGAGGAAGAGGGGTCGGTGGTGAGTGTGACTTTTTGTAGATTATCGGCAACGATACCTCTATCGTTCTGTTTGGAGGACCTGTGGGGATTGAGAGGAATAGTAGGGATGGGAAGATATGCGGGGACTGTGTGGGTCAAGGGTGAGAGATCATATGAGTGTAGGAGAGATCGAATGTCGTATGCAGAGAGTGGGATGACGGTGCGAAGAGGACGGGTGGTAGAATTGCGCGAGGGGATGGATGTCCAATAAGTAGGATTGTGTTTGCAAGGAGGTGGGGGTTGGGCGAGGCGCTTGTACTAGTGGGTAAAGGATGCCTGGGTTGTTTCGAGAATAACTCTTTGAAGGAGTGGAGATCGTCTTTGATCTGAAGAAGAGTTGTCATAATCTTATCCCAGCTGTCTATTGGAACGGTAGAGGTGTTGGTGTTGGAGTGAGAAATGGGTTGGGTGGGTATGATACGGTTAGGAGTGAGATCAGATGAAGGCAAAGGGGGGTGATGCATGTAATGTAGTGCACAATGAAGGCAAAGGTGTAAGGGAAGTGGAAATGGCTAATGAAGGGAGGAGAGGTATGATGGTTGGGATATTATTAGGAAGAGTGGTCACAACTTGGAGTCTGGTGGAACGACTCCTGTGCAGGGTGCGGGAGGGGATTCAGTGGGAGGGGAATGGTTTCTGTTAGGAGCTAGAGGAGGGACGACTACTGTACAGGGGACGTGAGGGGATGTACAGGGTAGAGGGAGGACTAAGGTGTTGTTATGGGATAGGGAGGCGGTAGGGGGAGGGATGATGGAGGGGAAGAGGGACAGGAAGTGTAAGGGGCTGTGGGCATAGTGGGAAGCCTGAGAGATTGTGCAAGCGGTGAATTAGAAGATAAGGTAGAGCAGGTTGGCGGCGTGATAGGGTTAGGGGGAGAGTATGGAGGGGTGCTGGAGGGTGAGAAAGAGGTTGGGGAAGAGTGAGGACCAACGCTCAAGGATGGCAGTGGGGTAGGAGATGGGAGGGTGGTAAGGAGGGTAGTAGTAGTGGTGACAGGAGTGCAGGGAGTGAGGGGAAATTGAGTAAATTGGGTAATTTGGGAAGAGGTAGGAGCATTAGAAACATAGTCTTTTATAGTGGAGAAGATGTTATCAAATATATTTAGACTGCGGTCTGTGGATTGGATGAGAATAGTTCCATTGTTGTAGATTGTGAAGGTGGCTGTGGCATGGTAGAATTGTGATGGAGCAGTGTAGATCATAAGACCGTGTGCGGATTTCCTAGTCGAGGAGATCGAGAATAAGGCTAGGAAAGCTTTCCTCCATTGGGCTCTGCGTCTAGTGAAGAAAATGATATCGGTGGTCGTGATTCCATTATGTGGTGTGAAGTAAGGGTCAGCAAAAGGCGTTTCTGGGTGAGATTTAAGAAAGTTGTGTTTAAAGCGTTTGGCCGATTTTTTTGTTGAGTTTGGAAGGGTAGATGATTTTGTAGGTGTGAGTGCCTGTAAGTTCCATAATGAGATCAGTGATCCCGGGATAGCGGGGAAAAGATCTGAGTAATAAGGCTGAGTAGAGCAGAGAATGGGAGTAGGGAGAGGAGAGGCCTAATTCAGAATTTGAAGAGTAAGGGAGAGAGGTAAGAGAAATAGTAAATAGAGGAGATAGGATACCTGGACAAGAATGGAGGAATCCTAAGTAAGATAACACACAGGCCTATATGTAGCCCTAGTAATGGTATTAACATAAAACCAGTGGGTCACAGAATAGTCCTAATTCTATGAACAGGATCGATGAGGGATTGAGGTCAGGATATGTACATTCCCTTTCACAGAAAATTACGATAACACATATGAGAACACATATGAAATACAGAGTAATCCTGTCTCAAGATAAATGTTAGTGCAGTCCTTTTTCTGTGTCCATAGACCAAGAGAGCATGAGACCAAGTTAGTGCTGTCCTTTTTCTGTGTCCATAGATCATGAGAGCCCCAGAGTAGTCCTGTTTCTATGACCATGGCTTAATGAGGGATGTTGGGATTGTGGTCCTACTTCAGTTGCACCATATTGGTGGGAAGGTCCTCTTTCTATTATCATAGGGCAGTCCTGATTCTGTAGGGGTGAAACACAGAGGGCATTGTGGGATTGAGGGATTGAGGTCGTATTTCAGTCGGTTGTAAATTAATTAATTATCTCTTAAGGAGAAGACCTGTTGCAGGGGATGGCTTCTTTGTTTAGATAAATAACAACAAGCGGCAATTTTGTAGAATAGGACGATGGAGAGAGAATAAGAGACCAAAAAGAAAACAAAACGAGTGCTGCCATTTTGTCCATTATGCAAAGGCAACTACTTGCTTGAGAAAACATAGCAGAAACAAATGGACTCACCTCAGTGTGTGAACTGGATCATAACCGACAGACCAGAGCACCTAGGTTGCATACCCCGGTGGGCTCATCTTAGCGTGCGTGCAACAAAAAGTGCCGTCCACAAAGCCAGTATGTGCAACAGAATATAGTTAAAGCCATTTGTAGTGCAGTCCGCATAACCAGAATGATTCTGTGAGGGGCTCCAGCACCACGGCTCAAACAGACTTCCGAGATCTATCCTGACGCAGTTACATAGGTGGCATGTAAAGGTCCTCTGCCCCAGAACGTATCTCCATCACAGCCGATTGTTTCCCTGAGGTGTCAGAGCGCTTTACATGAGCACTAGTTACGTTACAGACAGACACATTCATTTTTGATAGACACGGGGAGATTAAGTGATTTGCCCAGAATCGCAGAATGTTGAGCGTCCCTGCAGAGTCTCGAATCTAGTTCCCCAGCTCGAAGGTCGACAGCCCTAGCTGTTAGGCCACAATCTCTCCCCAATCTAATCCTTTTTTTTTTAAGTTTGAAAAGCTTTGTTGAATAATGCAAACAATGTAAAACAAGAGTACAATGGCAAGGAAGGAAACAATATGAGATAAATAAAAAAAGATCGAAAACATTGCAAATGAAAAGATAAACCCCAAAAAGGGTTAGAAAATATACCAAGGAGAAATGCTTTTATAACTTTTCAATTTTAGGGGGAGAAGGGAAAAAACTAAAAAGAAAACAGGGATGAAGGGGAAAGGAGGGGAGAGAGGTGCAAAGGGAAACATCATCACATAGCAAAAATTAGGCGAAAAACACTAATAGCAAAAAAAATATTAGAGAAATAACAACTGTGGATGATCATGAGGCATCTCTGGACAAGAATTCTGTCAAAGGAGACCATAATAAATCACGTTTTATCAACAGTGGAATTGTCGAAGCACAAGCACTATCTAGTCTATGATGGTGACAAAGTAGATTCCACCAAGCATTATAAGCAACATTAGTAGTGTCTTTCCAATTAGCAGTGATAACTTGAAGAGAAATGGCAATAGAAAGGTCAATAAATTTGCGGATATGCTATGAAACATTCCAAACTGGGGCTAAACCACCCAAAAAAATGGTAACAATGTCAAAAGGAACAACAGTGGACAGAATTTTGTTAAGTGTAGACCAAACCCTGGACCACAGTAATTTGACTCTAGGGCAAAGAAAAAACATGTGAAACAAATCACTAGTAGGACTAGAACAAGACCAACATTTGCTGGAGTCAATTAATTTAAATTTGTACAGATCATTAGGGGTGTAATAGAGGCGATTGTAAAAAAAGTAAAAGGTCTGTGTGGTACTGGCAGAGCGAGATACAGAGTGAATTTTAGACCAAATGGAGTCCCAGGTGAGCAAGGAAAAGGTGTGGTCGAGGTCTGATTCCCATCTAAACTCAAGACGGATTTTGGGCCTATCTGTGGGAGAGGGGGATAATAACTTGTAAATGGCCGAGGCCCTAAAAGGGATAAGGAAGTCTGGCGGGGAGGCAAGTAAGGGGGGAGAAGGGAGTGATGGGACATCCTGAAGAATGAGAGAGGATATTGTGGGAAGAAGGTTGTTGAAGGACGAGAGATATTTGGTGGAAATACCAAAGGAATCCTGGAGTTCCTGGAAGGTTAGTAAGGAGCCATTAGAAAGGAGATGTTTATAAGTAAGAATGCCTTTATCGATCCATTCCTTCCAGAAAAGTGCCCGATTGCGGAGTTTAAGAGATTTGTTGTACCAGAGGGGTGTATTGAAATGAAGGTCGGAAGACGAAGAAAAAGAACGAAAAAGAGCAAGAGTCAAAGCTTTAGAGTGTTTAAAGATAGGAGAGATAGACTTCTGAGGCGGCTGGGTAAGATTGGTAGCAGTAAAAAACGAGAAGGGGAGAAGTTGAGCCAATTCCAAAGAGCTCCATGCCGTGATAGGTGGGGGAGAAGAATCGTGGAGAAAAGGCCAAATCTGTTTGAGGGAAAAGGCAGAGTGAAAGCGGGAGATATTGGGGAAGTTAACACCACCAAGATGTTTAGGTTGTTGGAGGCGGAGTAGAGACACCCTGGCTTTGCGCTTGTTCCAGAGGAATTTAGAGAAGAGTCCATTGATAGATTTAAAGAAGAAATGGGGAAGGGAGACAGGAAGCATAGAAAGGCAGAAGTTAACTATAGGAAGGAGCATCATTGTGATAGTGGAAAGACGACCCCACCATGAAAGGAAGAGCGGGGACCAACGATCAATGAGGGAGGAGAGTTTCTTAAGAACATCAGAATGGTTCAGTTTAATGGTGTCTCTAATGGTACTAGCATACAAGACACCAAGACATTTAATATGTCCAGGGTTCCACTCAAAGCCTGAGCCATGAAACATATGGGGAAGGCAGTGTTTAAGAGGAAGGACCTCTGACTTATCTATATTTAACTTATAACCGGAGACCAAAGAGTAATCCCGAAGTAAAAAGTAAAAGCGGGAAGGGCAACAACAGGATTTGAAATATAAAGCAAGATATCATCAGCATAGGCCGTGTACTTGATTTCTACATCTTTGTAGATGAAACCGGAATAGTCGGGGGATTGTCGAATTTTCTCCAAGAAAGGTTCCAATGCCAAAATAAAAAGGAGAGGGGATAACGGACAACCTTGTCTAGTGCCTCTGTGGAGGGGGAAATAAGGAGATTGAGAACCATTAACCCAAATGGAAGTAGTGGGAAAAGAATAGAGCAATTTAATGTATTTGAGGATAGTGGGGCTAAAACCGTGCCAACGAAGTGCACCAAACATAAAATCCCAATTAACACGATCGAAAGCTTTCTCAGCGTCAAGGGTAATAGCAGCTATAGGAGTGTCCATTTTAGCAGAAAGGTGCATAGTATTGAGAAGGGTCCGTGAGTTATCAGTGATAGACCTGCCTTTGACAAAACCGGATTGATAAATATTAACTAAATCAGGAACAACGGAGTTGATGCGTAGAGCTAAGAGTTTGGCATATATCTTACAATCGGTGTTGATGAGGGAGATGGGCCTATAGTTTTTACACAGGGAAGGATCTTTATCTCTTTTGGGGAGAAGGACAAGCATAGCTTGCGTAAAAGAGCCTTTAGATTCACCGGTAGCAAGAAAATGATTAATTAATTGGAGCAAATAAGGAACCAAGACAGTTTTGAAGTGAAGAAAGAACCGTACCGTAAAGCCATCAGGGCCAGACGTCTTATCTTTAGGGAGAAGAGAAAGAGCCGTAAGAATTTCCGTTTCGGAGATGGGGGCATCGAGGGAAGAGAAATCTACAAGAGGTGCGGAAGGCTTAGGAATGGAGTGAAAGAAGGAATCAATTAGTGCAGCAGAAGGATTGGACTCAGGCGTGTAGAGGGTAGAATAATATTGGACAAAACAATCAAGAATTTTAGAGTCCGCGGAATGAAGGGAGCCTTGCGAATCCTTGATCGTCACAATGTTAGATTTTTGTTTTTTGATTTTGAGATAATTCGCTAAAGACCTACCAGCTTTATTACGACCACCAAAGATTTTAGCGTTAAATTGGAGAAGCTGGTTAGAGGCAGAATCCCAAGAGTGTTTGTTAAATTCAATTTTCGCTTTAATAAGGGAGGACAAAGAATCAGGGGAGTTGGTGGTAAAATAAAGATGCTCAAGCTCTTTAATGAGGTGAAGAAAAGAGGATGCTTGATCACGCGCTTTCTTCCTTTTGCGAGCAACAAAGTCAATAATGCAGCCGCGAGCAGAAGCTTTGAAGGCATCCCAAATAAAGTGGAAATCAGAGGAGGTATTCAAGTTGTTAGTAAAGAACTCATCCATGAAGTGGGTGAAATAATCAGTGAAGGAGGAGGTAAGTAAGAGTGAATTATTAAAGCGCCATCGACGGGTCTTGGGAGTGGGAGAGGGATAATCCATATCTAGGATAATAGGGGCATGATCGGAGATCAGGATGGAGCCTATTTCAGAGTTAGTCATGAATTGGAAAGCATGGTGGGAAAGAAAAATGTAATCAATACGGGAATGGGAAGCATGCACAGGAGAAAAAAAAGAAAATTCCAACGAATCTGGGTGAGAGATTCTCCAGGAATCTATTAAGCCTCTAGAAGAGATGGATCTGTGAAAGGACTTTTGCATCTTGTTAGGAACATAACGTGCTTGGGATTTACGGTCCAAGAAAGGGTCCATCAATTGATTACAATCCCCCCCTACAATCAAATCTTCAGAGGCAATGGAGGACAGAAGGGAAGAAAAAGCAGTCCAGAAAGAATTATCCACCCCAGTAGGACCGTAAACATTGCAAAGGGAAAGATGAACATCATTAACAGTACAGTCTAGGAGCAACCACCTACCATTAGAATCAGCAGTTTCTTTGTGTATTTGAACAGACAGAGATTTATGGAATAGAATAACAACACCATTTTTACGATTTACAGCCGGAGAACAGTAAACTTCCCCAACCCATTGTCTGCGTAACTTAGACAACTCATCAGCAGTAAGATGTGTCTCTTGCAAAAAAGCAATTTGGCATTGTAAACGAGCGAGGTGAGACACAAAACGTTGTTTCTTAATAGGGTTACGAAGACCCTTAACATTCCAAGAAATGAGTCTGAAACCTTTCATAAGAGGAGAGGAGAGAAAACGGAGAGAGAAAGAATCCCAGCAGCTATGAAGAGAGAGAGAAGAGAGGATAAAAGAAGGCATATAGGAACACGCCCAGTGAGGTGAAAAGAGAGGAGAAGAGAGTAGCCAGGGGAATGAGTGAGAGAGAGTAGGAAAGAACAAGGCATTACTACCACTTGAAGTTGCATATGGAGAGAAAGATTGGAAGAAGAGAGAAGAGGAGAGGAGGCAAAACCCTTATACAAAATGAGAGAAAGGAGTAAGGACGGGGAAAGAGTGAAGGAAACAGGAAAATAGGAGGAAAAACAAAAAAGAAAAGAACGGGAAAGGAGAGGGTAGTGAAGAAAAAGGAGGTGGGAGCTAAACGCTACCCGAAAAGAGACAGTAGAAAGAAGGATGGCGAGAGAAACCAAAACGGTTCAGCCATACAAGACAAATAACGAAGAGAAGAGACAATAAAGTGAGAGCGGGAGCAGCAAGAAAAGACGACCGAACAAAAGGGAAAATGTCAGAAAACCCGGTCAAAGGAACATGAAAAAGATACACGAGGAAGAACAGGGAGTAAAAGAAAAAGAACCCAAGACCGAGCACGACAATAGAAAACAAATGGAGGAGACTTACCGAACAGTTAAGTAAAAACAACAGCGAATTGGAATAATGGAGACAGAGACAGCACGATACGATGGCAGGGCTGACAATCAAAACATAGGACGACGAACCTAGAAAACAGCGGAGACAAAAACCAATTAGAACATATGCATGAAAACAATTATACAGCACAAGTAGAGACAATGAGAGGAATACAGAGAGGAAAACATAAAGAGACTAAGAGTCGCTTTGTTCCATGGAGTCTTCTCTGTGGGAGTGGATGAATCTGCGGAGATCTGCCGGATCCTCGAAGCTATAAGACCTCTCTTTGTATGTGACCTTGAAGAAGCAGGGATGAATAAGGCCGTATCGAGCGTTCATGGAGCGTAGTGTAGGCCGCAGATCAAGAAATTCCTTTCGACGTGACGCAGTTTGTTTGGAGACATCCTGAGAGAAAAAAAGTTTATGGCCCGACCAAAGTAGTTGCTTGTGTTGTTTGGCTGAATGCAAAACGGACATGAGGTCGGAATACAAAAGGAAATAAGCAATGATGCCTCTAGGTTTTGAAGAGGAAGAGGAATTTTTTGGGCCAAGACGATGCGCCCTCTGAATATTCAATTCGACATGTTTAGGCAGCCCAACTATTGGTAGGACTTGTGACTTCAAGAAGAGGATGATGTCGGACCCTTCTGAATTTTCCGGAACGCCGTAAATACGCAGGTTGTTGCGTCTATTTCTATTTTACCAAGTCCTCGGTCGTTTTCTTGAGTACTTGAACTTCCTTGGCGAGGCTATCCACCTTGGCGACAACATCTTGAGCGTCACTGATTTTTTGTTCAACGTCGGTGACCCTTTGATCAAGGTTGGACCATTTGTCGTCTAATCTCTGCAGGGTAGCAGTAGTATCCGCAATAAAGGGACGGATTAGACGAAGTTCCTCCATGAGGTCCTCAAGGGTGACAGGAGACGGAGATTTAGAAGGAGACGGGGGATCCGTCTTGGGACGCTTGCCTGTTGATGTAAGATCCTTGCGTGAGGAGGAAGCTGCAGTGGAGGCTTTAGCGCCGTGCGCCTGCTGCATGATGATTGAGGTGAGAAAACAGCGTGAGGTAAAGAACAAAGCAGCCCACCATGCGGTGTGAGAGCAAGGCAGATTGCAGAAGTGGAGACAAGAACACCCCAGTAGAGAACAATGAACCTCCGTGGTAAACAAAAGTGCGTAAAAGTGAAGCAGTGACGCACCAAGCAGGCAGGTTCCAATAGAGATGTGAGGGCAGGAGATAAACACCAAAATTAGGGTAGTAACACCTCAAGGCTCCTCAAAGAAAGTCTCCTGGAGCAATAAAGGAAGACATATGTCCGTTGAGAAGACAGGAGCAGCAGAAGATGCAGTAATAGGACGTTTTATGAAAAAACGGAAAAATGAAAAAAACAAAATGGCGGCCGGAACTGAGGCAGCATCATTTATGCTAAGTATGGCCCCAAAAAATGCATTGACACGTTCAAGAACATACCCGTGTGCTGGGGGGCAGTTCCGATGTCAGAATCCGCCGTTGCCGACCAAAAATGCTGTCGGGAAGCGGGACCTCCGTAAATGAAGCGCCGCCGAAATCGCGGAGCTCAGGGAGGGGCGGCCATCTTGTCCGCCGCGTCGCGCGCTCTCCCCAATCTAATCTTTTGAAATGAATATGTCGCAGAACATTACAAGCATGAAAGTACTGATGCATGTGAAGAGTAAATTGTGCTGTTGAAGTGGCATCGCTCACAAGAGCTCCCCCCCCCGACTCTCCACCTTCAGCACAAGCGCCCCCTCTCCACCCCAGAGCACCTCCACTTCCAGGCCAGCCCCAGAACCACGCTGCGTGGAACCCTCACCTACAGACTCCCTGGACTCGACACCTCTTCCGCCACCACCATTGCTGACCTTGTCGCACTCTGTGCCATCACCTCCACGGACTACATTCTCATCGGAGACATGAACTTCCACCCCGACAACTGCAGTGACCCCGGCTCTACCACCCTCCTGGACAACCTCGCCAACTTCGGACTAAAGCAGCTAGTCACCACCCCCACCCACAAAGCCGGACACATGGTCTACCCCATTTTTGCTTGAGGGACAAACATCCACTTCAGCCACACCACGCAGCCTCTCTGGACAGACCACCACAGTGTACACTTCACCTTCAAGACCACCACTGCATCACCACACCCGCCATGAAGGAACTGAAGCAAGGTCACACAGGAACAGCTCAACATCACCCTCTTCCACGACCCCCCCTCTGCCATGCCTGACGCCAACTCTGCCGCCAAAGAACTACACCGCTGGATCACCAGCTGCGCAGACAAGCTCGCACCCCTCCGCCACCCTGTCAGACAACGCCCCCTGAAGGCCGCCTGGGTTACCACCAACCTACAAGAAGCCAGGCGCTCCTGCAGATGCCTCGAAAAACTCTGGAGGAACAGGAAAACACTGAAGACCAGAACACCTACAGGAACACCATGACTGAATACCACCAGTGTATAAGTGCCACCAAGAGCACCTTCATCCACACCAACACCAGTAACACTAAAGAAATCTGCAACTTCATACAGCAGTTCACCACACCCCCTAGCTAAGCCACGGACGTCACACCATCCCAGGACCTTTGCAACAAGCTCAGCTCCTATTTCCACCTGAAAATCAAGGCCCTCTACGACAACTTCAGATAACAGACTCCAGACACCACCCTCCTCTCCACCACCAGCCCACCATCACCACCTGGAAACCGGCTACCATCTAAGACACCGCCACAACCATAAAGAACACCCACACAGGAGCCCCCAAGGACCCCTACCCGCCGCACATTTACCACAGAACCTCCGCCGCCATAGCATCCGAACTATGCCAGACCATTGACACCTCCTTCAAATCCGGCATCTTCCCCGATGACTGGTAGTGGGCAGAGGTCAAGATCCTCCTCAAGAAACCCTCGGCTGGCCCAACGGACCTGAAAAACTACTGGCCCATCTCTCTCCTTTCCTTCGCAGCCAAAGTCACTGAGAGATTCGTCAACGCCCAGCTGACCACCTTCATCGAAGAGAACGCCATCCTCGACTACTTCAAGTCTGGATTCCGCAGCAACCACAGCACTGAGACTGCCCTCCTCGCCGCCACTGATGACATCTGCATGCTACTCAACCAAGGCCACAGAGCGGCCCTCATCCTACTAGATCTCTCCGCAGCCTTCAACACCGACTCCCACGGCACTCTCGCCGCCAGACTTCACAACGCCAGCAAACTGGGTACCGTCCTCGACTGGCTCCGCTCCTTTCTCACCTGCAGAACCCAAAGGACCCGTGGAGAAGTGTGGCTCACTGGTTAGAAGCGGCAGACCCTGAAGCAGAGGTCAGCCCGGGACCAGGGTTCAATTCCCGTCAGGGCAGGGTCTTGGGTTAATGTCTGCGGACTCGATAATTCTCGCCTAGGTGCCTACGCTAACCATGGGTCCCACTCTGCAACTCTGGGCAATAGCTTGCTTAATCTCCACAACGGCCCCATCAGCGCCGGGGATGCCTGGCTTCACCTTGGGGGTGCCCAGGAGGGACCATCTCACAGGGAAAGCCAGGACGGGTTCCCCAGCGGTATACAGCGCCAGGACACTCCGAGATGGAGTAACAGTGCGCTTTACAAGTATACATTTACATTTACAAGTATACATTTACAAAGGATCAGACTCCCAACCTTCCTCTCCGAACCCACAGAGATCAACTGCGGAGTACCCCAAGGATCCTTGCTCAGCCCCACGCTCTTCAATATCTACATAGCCCCCCCTCGCAGCCATCGATAGACAGCATGGGCTCAGCATAGTATCCTATGCCGCCGACACCCAGCTCATCCTCTCCCTCACGAAGAACCCCGAAGACACCAGACTCTGCTTCCAGGAAGGAATGAAAGACGTCACAGTCTGGATGAACAGCAGCTGCCTTAAGCTCAAATTTGAGAAGACAGAGGTCCTCGACCTTGGACTCTCCTCCACCACCTGGGACAACACCTTGTGGCCCTCCACCCTCGGAAACCCACCCACTCCAACAGACCACGCCCGAAACCTCAGCATCATTTTCGACTCGTCCCTCACCACGACCCGCCAGATCAACGCCGCCACCTCCACCTGCTTAAACTCCCTCTGCAAGATCTTCAAGTGGATCCCCCCTGTATGCAGAAAGACCGTCACCCACGCACTCATAACCAGCAGAATGGATTACGGTAACACCCTCTATGCCGGAATCAACAAAACCCTGCTACACAAGCTCAAAATCATCCAGAACACTGCAGCCTGACTCGTCCTCGGGACCCCACGACATGAGCACATGACCCAGCACCTACGAGACCTCCACTGGCTCCCCATCGAGAAGAGAGTAACCTTAAAGTTACTCACCCACGTCTACAAATTCCTCCACCACATCGGACCCAAATACCTCAACAAGAGTCTCCTTCCACATACCCAAAAGAAACCTCCGCTCTGCTGAGCTTGCCAACGCCCAGCTGACCACCCTCATCGAAGATTATGCCATCCTCAGAGACCCTACGCATATGCAGAACCAGAGCAGGTGGAAGAGCCTTCTTCTACGTGGCAGCAAAGACCTGGAACAAACTCCCAGTCAACATCAGACGCTCCCCCACTCTGCACACCTTCAGGAAGAGCCTCAAGATCTGTCTCTTGGACTGACCTGGAGCTGCACCTCCTCCCACACACATCCCCCCCACCTCCCAGCGCCTTGAGACCCTCACAGGTGAGTAGAGCGCTCTAAATAAAAAACCCTGATTGATTTATAGTCCTGTCTCAGGTTGGTGCAATGTTGTGCTCATGAGAGTACTAGAAGGTCTGGATAATGTATCCTATTGTGGATTTGAATTAAATATAGAGGTCTTGTCTATTGGAGAGTATGTGGGTTATTATCTATCTGTAACTTAATGCTCCCCCCTCCCTCTGTGCTATAACACACACTCCAGTCTTGCTTACACATGACTGGAGTATGTTTCTAAACCTCACAAACAACATCCAAACTTTTTCCACATTTGCCACTGTTGTGCTTGAGAGTGAGATATATAAATATAAATTAGTATTTAATGCTTTACGGTATATGCTGGTTGGTACTGTGCTGGCCCTTTTAAATGATGTTTGTGCAAATTGGTGAAGTCTTGGCTGTAGACCCCCAAGTCTATGGCCCCAAACAATTCCAGGCAAGTGGAATTGTACATGCCAAGGAAATAGATTTATTCCATTTGGTGTAAAACAGGATGTGGATAGGACCTACAACAGAGCCTGGGGTAACATCAATAGGTAGTGAAGTGGAAGTTGATCTGATGAATTGCCAATCAACTGAGAGGACAGGCAAGAGAGATGGGAGGAAAACATGCTCATAGCGGAGTCTGCAACACCAATAATTCTTAGGATTTAAGGAGTATGATAGTTTTATTAGAGGGCTGAGTGTAGGCGGTGAAGCTAGCTACTTCTGTGAGGGCTTTTTCACTGGAGTATTGGGCACAGAAACCTGATTGGAAGAAGTTGTGTTGATATCATATCCAGCTGTATTAATGTATTCCAGGACATGGGCAACTGAAAGACAGATACACTCAGCCCATCTCTGGTGAAACACAGATTTGTACATATTGGAAAATTATAAGATTTATGTTGGATTATTTTCCTTTTGATGCACTGCAAGAACACTATTTTTCATTGATCCCCAAAGGAGCACCTATTTGATGAACTTAATTGTTTCACTAGTGTAATTGTTTGATACTTCGCGTTGAGGATGTATGACGTTACAACGCACACTTTTACAACGCATACCTTTACAACGCATGTTTTACAACGCAACATCCATTACAACGCATTCCATTACAACGCATGCCATTACAACGAAATTTTAAAAACTACATTTACAACGCATTCCATTACATCGCATAATACCTTTACAACGCATACCATTACAACGCATTACATTACATTGCATGTTTGGTAAGTATTGGATAGTGTAGGGGTAAAATTTACTATTCTAACTCCAGGGGGTGCAACAGTAGGGTAAGTGTTGGATGGTAATGCTATGCGTTGTAATGGTATGCGTTGTAATGACTGAGTTGTAATGGCATGCGTTGTAGTGGTGTGCTTTGTAGTGTCATGCGTTGTAATGGTTGCGTTGTAAATGGATGTTGCGTTGTAAAAGTTTTGTTGTAATGGTAGTGCGTTGTAAAAGTTGCGTTGTAAAGGTTGTTTCCCGTTGAGATCCGTTCTGTACTCATTAAATTAATTTCAATTTTAATGTTTGTATTGTTCACACCTCCAAGTTTTTCCTCATTTCGAAGGAGAAACAGAGTTGTGAATTTCAATTTGGTACAAACCGAATAATTCATTCTTTATCTATCCAACAGAACCAACTGTGTTTGTAGTGCACTCCCCAAACCCACCACAGAGATGTAGGACTTGCTGCATGACAACAACTTCTCCTCATGGAAACCTGGATGAACCCTGTCTGACCTGTTAGCGCCATAGCCACCCTTCCCCACGGCCCCAGCTACAAGATTGTCGCCAGACATCTCATGGACCCTATTTTTACCAATTACAGCAGTATCCTAGTTGGCAAGCCCACACCAGTCTGGTGCAGAAACCACACCCTCGTCAAGTTTAGCATCTCAGTCCCATCCCAGTCCAATGCACTTGCACCCCCATTGGACCAGCCACTAAAAACTGGAACAGCGTCAATGACAAGGACTGGAACACCGCTCTTATTACCCACCGACCCAACACAACAGCAGCCTCCTCAAAGCCATCAAGAATATCAACAGTTGGATCACCTCCTTCAACAACTCCCTGGCCCCACTCAAACACAGGAATACAACAAGATGCAGACCCCAGGCCAGTTGATACACTGAGGAACTTAGACTGATGAAACTTCAGTGCAAAGAATTGGAGCACAAATGGAGAATGAGCCAGGACAATGGAGACAGGTGCATGTTCAAATCTGCCCTAAGATGCTACCACCAAATGATCCGAGCCACCAAATGCTCTGCTCTGGCGGACTTCATCGATGCCAGCACCAACAGAAGCAAAAAAAATCTTCACCATTGTAAAAGATCTCACCTCACCATCAGCCGCCTCCAATCGTAGCAACCCTTCACAGGACCTCTGCAACAATCTCTCAATTCTTCAGCAACAAAATAACTACAATTTACAGAAACTTCAGCCTGGTACCATATCTGACAGACCTAGTCAAATACTTCCCGATCTTATAAATTGTCAACCATATGAGCCGTCATCACCACAGAAGAAACCTTCACCAACATGAAGTGCATCCGCTCATGGGCGACATCTGCCCCCTGCCTCCACTACTCATACTACAGAGGACTGCAACCCATCAGCACCATGCTCACACCCATTCTGAATGCCTCCACCTCTTCCCAGATTCTGGGAAACACATAACTGCCTTCCCATTGCTCAAGAAACCTTCTGCGGACCCTTCAATGCTTGCCAACTAGAGACTGCTCTCCACGCTACTATCCCAACCTAGGTGTTGAAGAAAATCATCAATAGACATCTCACCAAATATCTTAACCACCGACTCCTCAAAGCCACTCATACCCAACCAGAGCCTGAAACTGTCCTCATTGCTGCCACAAATTATATTCGCATGACCGGACAGAGGAGACACGGTGGCCCTCATCCTCCTGGACCTCTCAGCAGCATATGACAGTCTCTTTCCAGCTCCCACATGACATCGGAATTGGAAGACATACCCTCCAAAGGATATTCTCCTTCCTTACCGGTATGACCCAGTCAGTCAGCCTGGCACTGAACACCTAGGATGCCTGCTGCCTCATCTGCAGAGTTCCGCAAGGATCCTCCGTGAGCCTAACCCTTTTTAATTCATACATGAACTCTCTAGTGAGAATCATCCCCTCTGATAATCAACGTCCTCTCCTACATAGATGACACCTGGACCGCTCAGCAGCATATGACAGTCTCTTTCCAGATCCCACATGACATCGGAATTGGAAGACATACCCTCCAAAGGATATTCTCCTTCCTTACCGGTATGACACAGTCAGTCAGCCTGGCACTGTACACCTTGGATGCCTGCTGCCTCATCTGCAGAGTTCCGCAAGGATCCTCCCTGAGGCCAACCCTTTTTAATTCATACATGAACTCTCTAGTGAGAATCATCCCCTCTCATAATCAACGTCCTCTCCTACACAGATGACACATAACTCAGTCTCTCCCTCCTTGACACAATACCCAGTACGCGGGTCTAGTTCAATGTTCATGACAGAAAGTGCCCGCTAGATGACGACCAACTGTCTAAAACTGAACACAGACTAGACTGAAATCGTAGTCCTCTGGAAGTGCGCATCAAGCAGCATGGGTCTCCATCTGGTGGCCAACAGAGCTAGGACCGACATCCACCCTCACCGGCCTCGCCAAGAACCTCTGGAACATCATTGACCATCCAAGTCAATAACGTTGCCGCTTATGCTTCCATACCCTGAAGATGCTGAGGAAGATTTTCAAATGGCTCCCAATCAGCATCTGAAAAACCATCATGTATTCCCTGGTCACAAGTAAGCTCAACTACAGGAACACCCTACCCTCTATGCTGGGATCAACAAAAAACTAACCCGAAGGCTGCAGACCATTCAGAACTCTGCTGCCAGAGTCACTCTGAACCTCCTGCGCTGCAATCGCATTACACCACACCAGAAGGAGCTCCACTAGCTCCCCATTCACTAATGAGTACAATTCAAACACCTCACCTTCCCTTTCAAGGGACTACATAACTCTGGTGCAGCGTACCTCAACAATCTCATCTGCTTTCCTAAACCTTCCAGACACCTCTACTCCTCAGGACTCCTCCTTGCACAGATCCCACACACTCGGAAAACCAGATCTAGCATTTGAGCCTTCTCCTATATTTCTCCTAAAGTATGGAACGTCATTTTCAAGCCTTCTCCTTACTCCTTGAATTCCACAAGAAGCGAAAGAACTGACTTTCCGATTAGTCCCACTAGGCACCCTTAGGCTCACACCTGCTCAGCTCCAAAACAGTGCGCTCTACAAATCTGCATAACATAATAACATAGATGAGGGGTCAGAGTCTACTGTTTTTTTTAATAAGGGTAGAAACAGTTCAGTCTCTATAACTGATAAACTCAAGTCACACAACAGAGTATGTTATGTACTGCATAGCTTGTACATGCCATTAGCAATGCACACTTGTCACCTAGGTACATGGATTGTGCTCTACAAATTGGCATATCATAGTTCACATGTGTATGCATTTCCCTTGTGATCAGCTGAGTAACCTCCATCCGATATTCAGGCCCATTAATTAATTTTAAAGTAGCATTTGTGACTTCATCTGTCCGTTTTTTGTTGAATGGCCAAGTGTATGAATTGTGTGCCTATATTTAGAGTAGCTGTAAATGAGGAGGCTGGGTTTAAATTGAGATCTTAGCTGAGCCTGAATGCGTGGACATGGGGGTCGTTTAATCATCAATGGATATGTTCTCACTTTATTATTGATTTTTGCTTTAGTTGGTTACAGTTGAATAGTTAGAATGTGGTAAGTTTCATGTATTTACAATTTTAGCGGGGCACTCCTCTATTATTTACTGCAGCGCCTTTTGGTTAACTATTTTGCTCATCCTATGCCCATTGTGGAAAATACCAATGAGGTTTGGCTTGCACAGTTTGATTCTTGAAGCTTTGTGACATCTTAAAAGGATTAGGTGGTTTGAGAAATGCATTTGATGTTGTATCTTGATAGTTGATTAATGAATGTGTTTCCTATGGATCTAGTGTTGGAGTTTACTCAGAATTCCTATGTTGTGGTCTTGGGATAATGTGTGTTGTCTGTTCTTTGACGTTGAATCTAGTTTCTTGTGTTCACTCTTTTGGTGGCCTGGTGTCAGATGTAGTGGTAGATTAAAGTTATTTTATTATGGTAGTTACAAAATAATTGTGATTGTTTCTTGTGGTCTAAGTCTGTAGAGTTTGGTTGGAGTCTTAGTTTATGTGTGCTGTGTGAATGACTAGGTTTTATGTCTTTTGCAGGAGAAATGCTTATTGAAGTCAGAAATATGTTGTGGCAGAGTAGTGGCCTAAAGGTGTGCTTTATTGACATGGGGTAGAAGGAGAAAATGTTCTAAGATTGAAATCAGGAAATGGTTTGGATAGTAAATGAACATTTTGGCTGGTAAGGATTCAAAGAAATCCCTCATACAAGTGAATAGTGTTTAGTTGAGCTACACCACTTCTTTAGGAATACACCGGGATGCACTGTAGGTGCCCCGAAGGCGACCTACAAATTCAAGTTTCTTTCTCTGGTAAATATGATGGTACATGTCTATCTGAATTAATCCTGCAGGACTTTGAAAAAGTAAAAGCACATGGTGATAAAATAACTTATGCAACCCTCGAACCCTAGTCTACTGGATCAATTAAGCAGTAACCTGGTCTTGCGTGTGTGTATCTTTTCCCAGGGTAACCAGTGCCTGACAGGGAAATCTGTCTTTAATATATTTTGTAAGGGGAGGCATACTGCGGAACCAAACCTGCAAATTATTTTGGACACATTATACATATAAGTGTTATCTTCTTTGAAGTGCCAGGAGTTTTTGCTTCTTTACAACTGGCAATAGGAAGCTCTACATAAAACCCAAAGGTTCTCTGTAATATGTGCACTTTGTAGTGGGTAAATAATGCTGATGTAAAGATTTTGTTAGCGGATGCTTAGGTTTATTTGTACTTCATTAGCAAATTCGAAGGACTTGCCATCTTGGCAGAGCAACTTGACCTGTTGTAGATCAGTCTTATTTACTTTAAATGAATGTAACACAGAAGTCAACCTTTAAGCTCAAGGTTTAACTAGCTTATAATTTTTGGGTCACCCAGGTGAACATTTAATTGTCACCATTTCTTGCTTATTTTTAAATAATCAGATTTTAGGATTTGTTCTTTCCTATCGATATCAATTTAAAATGTGGTACAGTGTTGTCATAACTTCTAGAGAAGAGAGCTTCAAGCAAGTGGTTGCCAAAAGTTTGCCATGTAGGACAAGCAGCATTTTTACATCTGTTTTTGCCAATGCCCCCCTTTCCCCGTATCCCAATTTGATTGGTGTCTGATTGGTGTCAATTTTATCCTCCAATTGTATTAAAGCTTTTCCAGGAGTTGTTGAGTATTGTGTTCCCCTAAACACCCAGAGATGTTCTCGCTGAATAAATCACACAAAGGCCCTTATTATGATAATGGTGGGGACTGCCGTCCCCTGTTTTGCCAGTCAGGAGATCGCCCTACAAGCAGTCGGCGGTCCAACCGCCCAATTACGATATGACTTCCGTGGTGGCGGCTGTAAAGTGTTCCTTTACATTGCGGCTTGTGCCACAGCCCAGGAAAAGGGCAGCCGCACTAGCCGCCATGTTAAGGAGCACTTGGTGCATGGCACACAGTACATGGATGTGCACTATGTGGTGCATGGATGTGAGAGGTGGCTCTACATGTGCCCCTAGTGCCGCCTTGCAGTGGCACGGACAGAGGCTCTGTTGGGGGGCCCAAAGTCCATTTCCGACAGCCTTTCCATGGCGGTCGAACAGTCATGAAAAGGCTGTCGGAAAGGGACATCTTAATCCCCAACGATGGTGCCTGCCTCAGCACTGTGAAGAACCAGAGGGTGAAATTGTAGACCACCCAGCGGTGTAGGAAACACCCAAGTCCACAGCTTCCTCCAAGTACGTTCAAAAATAGGAGACCAGGTAATGGGAGACTGTTTGACTTGCAAGGAGCATGCAGCATCCTTCATAGGATGTGGACACTCCCCTCGCAAGAGAAGGAACGCAGAAAGTCCATATAGCCTGCGGAGATGGAGATACGGATCACCTGCCCTTTGTCACGGAGCTTGATGCAGGAATGGGGCAGTCTAAGCCTTAGGCACATCACCTGCCTCTTGCCGTGTAGTTGGAACAGGAATGAAACCCGCGGGCGAGGTCATCTGCCATCTCAACATTCCTGGCACATTTTAGCATGGGTGCGGTTAAAAGGTCAGCTTGAGAGCAGGTCGACATGTATGTGGTCAGTGAAACAGAGGTGAAATCGACACTGTAGCCACAAAGATGGTGGGGCACATGGCAACTTAGCAGATTCAGGTTTCACGGTCCCTCCTTTTGCCATAGGCAACACCTCAGTCAGTATCGATCCGCATAAGTTTGTCTACAGCTTGTTGATACAGTATTTTACTATCTTTGATGCGCTGAGGCGGCGTGGTAAGTGGTGTACATCCATAGCACAGATAGAACAGAGTGCGGGGCCACAGTGGATGCACAGACAGCAGAAAAACAGAAGAGCTAGCGGAATCAGTAAGATTGTTATCATTTTCCGACCCCAGGAGACGAGCAGTTGCCAGAGTCCAGAGATCCAAGACCAAGGAGTTCCAGTTTCTTGATGGATTTCGGAAACAATTCGGTGAAGCTTGCGAGATAGCATCATATACTGACGGTGACGAATCAGGAATATACACACAACCGCTTGCACCGATGATGCGGCAGGCTCCTCTCCTATCTGCTAAGATGATGTCCAGCCCCATACGATTTTGGAGGGCAACCATGCGGGTGGCATCAAGTTCAGCGAAGTAGTTGGTCAGTATTCCTGCAGTCACATTAATTGTTGCTTAAAGGACTCTGGTTAAACTTCTGATCTGGAGGCTGTTGGACACAGGAGCCCATTACAGCCACAGTCCTTTCATAGCATCATAGAACTGTTGACCTGTGGTGTCTGTCTGGTCCACATCTGGCAATTGTCTTTTCTGGCGGTGGTACATATTGTTTCTGTTAAAAGCGGGTGGTAGGAGGAAAGCAATGTAGCATGTACCACTTCAGTCGGGAGGTAACCACGTGTAAGCTTTGTTTCCACAAACAAAATGCAATCCTGTAGAAAGGCGGAGATATGGGGTGACATTTTCATAAGTCATCGTAGTATTGCATAGACTGACTCCTACCGGTATTTTCCCTCGGCCTTGCAGACATGATGTGCCAGGGCGTGGCGTGTCAGAAATAGCAACTGTTTTAGCTCAATTGGTAACAAAAGTGTAACCCCACGTACCTCGCATAGGCGTGGACATGATGGTACGCATTGGTGCTGAGTCAAAGGAATTACAGATGGTATTGTTGTGAGCATGGAATGTCCAAAGAAAGGGCTGGAATGTGGTAAGATTGCCAGCGTTGCCACGTGAGGGAAAGACGTTTGTCAGATTGTACAGTTCCTAGTGTTCCCTGCCTCGTCTGCTTATACTTGCACTCTGATGTACAGAGTGTTGAGTTGCATGAGGTAGAAGTCCACAAACATAACAGTCAGTTGCTCCTGCAACTTGATTAAACTGGTGCAGCATTTGGATAAAAGTATTATTACTGAATTCAGAATGTCTGATGAAGTGAGAATCAGGCCACGGAATATACGAATGTTCAGGGACTTCAGATGGTTGTGGGGTGTGAGGCAGGACAGTGTGATGGGCTGGAGCAGTTTCTTCAATAATCCAGAACACTACACTGAACAGAACTGCAAACGTAGTCAGGACACTCCGTACTATTGTCAGGGTACAGTAAACTCTCATTCTAGCTTTCTTCAGCATGGGGATAATATCACAGGTGCATGTGACCTCTGGATCCATACCGTTCCCGTGTCGTTGACGGTTTTCCTCATCGAGGGGAACATTGGCAGACCTGGATGATGGCCCTTGTTGGTGATCATTGTTCAAGGTAGTGCGTAGTCTTTGGTACTAATGAATAGGACGGATCGTGATATATCCTGGTTTTGGGGAGATTTTCCCACATTATCGTAACCTCCAGCCATAATAGCTCTACAAGTGTCCCGAAAGTACTGCAATGTCCCTAATAGCCGCCGATAGTTGTTGGTTGCTTCACTGACCAATATCTGCCCTAGTAACCCACTACTGGGGGTAACCAGGACCCTCAGTCAGGCTTTACTACCGCCCTGCAGCAATGGACAATGGAATACTAACGGCCCTTGGAGCTGGGCTGGTTCTTAAGCTTAGCCTTGGATCGGAGATAGTATCTGTCTTTTCCCTCGTCACAAAGTTCTAGTTCAGGTTCAGAATCTGAGTCACAGTCTATTGGTCTGATTGTGGTTCAGAAATTCTTTGTGTACTTTCAAGTTGTCTTCAGTTGTGGGATCCACTTTTCTGCAGTGGGAGGCATGAACCCGGGATTTCTTTCCCTCTACTCGCAAGGCCGTTCTGGTCACCAGCAGCACCTGCAAGGGACCTTTCCAGCGAGGCTGCAGAGACTGGGTGCGTGCAAAGTTCTTCACTAAAACTAAGTCTCCGGGTTTGATATCATGGTTAGGGCCCTGAGATCTGTCTGTGACGGAGGCCCGGACCTGTTCATGGAGTAAAGACATTGTTTTAGTGAGTTCGTACAGATAATCAGTCAACACTTCCTGGGGAAGGTCAGTCAGGGATTTCGGAAATGGGGCATTCCAAATATAGGGCGTAAGGTGTGACTTAGAATGTGGGACTGATCGTATAGACAGCAGAGATAGAGCATTTACCCAATTCAATCCTGTCTCAGTTGTTATCTTAGTTAATTTCTCCTTCAGGATTCCATTATAACGTTCCACTAATCCTGCTGCCTGGGGGTGAAATGCTGCGTGGAATTTTTGCCCGACTCCCAGTCCCTCTAAGATAAGATATGTTTGACTGTCTGTCCGATGAAATGTGATCCTCGATCACTTTGCATCAATCTACAAAGGCCATACCAGGGAAAGAATTCCTTCAGGAGTACTTTAGCTATAGTAATGGCAGTATTATCCTTGGTGGGGTATGCTTACACCAATTTACTGAATGCACAGACCACCACCAAGACATACTTGTAGCTGTTAACTCTGTTCATTTGGATATAATCCATCTGAAGGACTTCGAAAGGGGCAGAGGGCAGTGCAAATCCTGCTGTCAGAACCTTTGTTCCCTTTCCCACATTGTATCTTAAACAGGTCAGACAGTGCTTGACAAATTGCTCGGCCAGGGGTCTCAATTTAGGGTGGTCCCATACTTCCTTGAGCATAGTGTACATGGCTTGGGACCCAATGTGTGCAGGTAAGTGTGTCATTGTAAGTAAGGGAATAAAATATGCTGTTGGTAGTTTCCACCTAAGAGTATCCTGAGATCTCCAACATCTCTCCTCATCTTAACACACCATCTGTTTTCCACTTTTCTTTTTCTTCTATGGCAGCGGATTCTTGTATGTCAATAATCCGTTGTCTGGCATCATGCCATTTCTCAGCTTGTGATTTTAGGATGTACATTGATGCAGGCATTATTCCTACGGCTGTGTTCCTGGCTGTGCTGTCGGCCAGAGTGTTCCCCTGTCCTACTTTGTCAATAACCTTCTTGTGTGCCGCGCATTTGAACACAACTAACTTAGTAGGGAGAGTGATGGCTTCCAAAAGGGCATTAACCAATTCACCATGTTGTATACGCGTCCCATGAAAAGTGAGAAACCCTCTTTCTTTCCACAGTAGTGCAAAATTGTGTACTACCCCGAAAGCATACTGACTGTCGATGTAGATGTTTACAGTCATGCCTGTACTGAGTATGCAGGCGCGCTTAAGTGCTGTTATCTCTGCCGCTTGGGCTGATTTCTGTAATATTCGGGCAGTTTCAACTACTGTAAGTGCTGTTGTGACAGAATAGGCTGTGTCTTTAAGGTCCACCCTTACCTTGGTTTCTGCTTCTGTTCGGAATACGCAATCATGATGGGGTGGCTGAGTGAGGGGGTCGGTATCAGGTAGGGGTAAGAGTGTAGCGGGATTCCGAGTGGTACAGCGTTGAATAGTTATGTGCGCATTTAACAGGGTAAGTTCGTATCCATATAGTCGGGCACTAGTAAGGTGTTGGGTTTTGGTTTTATTCAACAGAATATCAATGGCATGTGGTACCAGAACTGTTAATGGGGACCCTAGAACTATACACGCTGTCTGGGGCACTGCCACAGCAGCCGCTGCTACAGCGCGCAGACAGGTAGGCAAAGCTTGGGCAACTGTATCCAAAACAGCAGAAAAATAGGCACAGGGTCGTTTGTGTGTATCATGCATTTGACAGAGAAGTGAGAGGGCACAACCTGACCGTTCGTGTAAAAAGAGAAAAAGTGGCTTTTGATAATCAGGTGTACCTAAGATTGGGGCTGAACACAGAGCCTCTCGTAGGGTCATGAATGCTTCTGCATGCTGTGATGTCCAGGGAATAGGATCAGAAACATCTTTAGTCATCAGGGAAAGAAGTGGCTTGATAATGAGCGAAACATTTGGGACCCACTGTCTACAGAAGGAGATGAGACCTATTAGTGCTCTCACGTCTCTTTGGGTGGTTGGAGTAGGGAAGTTCAAAATAGTCTGAATCCTGTCTGGTGTAAGAGTGCGTCCCTCCTTAGACAGGTGACCTAAGTAAGTCACCTGTTTTTTTTACAATACTGTAATTTGTCTTTGGATACCTTGTGGCCATGTTCAGCAAGGAATTTGAAGGTCAATAATGATGCCTGTCAAGCCAATTGGGTAGTATCTGCTGCTAACAAAATGTCGTCTACATATTGAATAAGAGCCACTCCCTCTGGAAGATGGACCTGGTCAAGTTGTTTTTTCAATGCTTAGCTGTAAATCTTCGGACATTCTATATAGCCCTGAGCGGCGTGACAGAATCTATACGATCTGTTTATTAGGGTGAAGCTAAAAAGAAAACGTGAGTCTTCATGAATGGGGATGGAAAAGAATGCGTTTTTCAAATCTATCACTGTAAAGGCTTTAGCTGTAGGTGGAATCATGGTGAGGATAGTAGTTATGTCTGAAACTACCGGAAATTGTGGTACTACTATCTTATTAATGGCCTGCAAGTCAATCGCAAATCTGTACACCTTTTGGTCTGTAGCCCATCATTTTAATACCAGCAAAATGGGGCTGTTGCAGACATTAGAAGGAACCTGTTCCTCCACGCCAGCCTGAATGAGGTCTGTTACAATTTTTTGTAGTGCGAGCTCTCCCTCTTTAGATATTTTATACTGTGGTAATCTAGGCAAGTGTGCACCTTCCCTGACAGTGATGTGAACTGGTGGCATCTGGATAGTACCAACATCAGTATCAGAAGTTGATAGAGAATGGCGTAGGTTTGGAAAGGGGGTTCACAGAGGGCTTCCCATCGAACCCAGTCGATGTAATTAGTTTGCCGGATGGAGGAGCCCTCGGAATCAGTGGGGTGGTCAAGTTGCTGCGGGATGCTCCTGTATCTACTGTTAAAAGCAAAACGACAATCATAAACATTACTTGCGCCATCTTGTCTGGTGGAAGTTCCTACGTGCACATAAGCTGCAGTCATTCTGACCGACCGCAGCCATTTTGTATTCTGTTGGTCACCTTTGTTTCACCCTGCCCTAACTAGCATCCCTCTGACCAACCTGGTATGTGAGCTGGGGGCTATAAACTATTGCCACGACAAACATCAACATCACTTGCTGCCACAAACTCGTTTTTCCTCTCATCTCTGTTTACAGGAAAACCCATGGACACTCTTACACACACAGGTTCCAAATACCAAACAGACTCTTGCAAACATGGTTTATTGCACTGCACACAGCAAGACTTGTTTTTGCCAACAATGGGACCTGTTTTTATCAACAGAACGGACTCTTAGATCTGGCCGGTCTCACATTTAGACCCTGAAGCAAGGTCCAGCTGCAAGATTAGATTGTCTGTTTTGACCTGGGTGGGAGGAGAATTAATGTTGGGCTTGTGTAACCATGTTGATGAAACAATGTTGGGCTTGTGTAACCATGTTGATGAAACAATGTTGGGCTTGTGTAACCATGATAATGAAACAAATACATTTTGTCAAGCCTGTATAAAAGGAAGAGCTAAAGGAGTTGCCAGCAGAACACCTCCCTGAGACATCCCGGTGTCTGCAGTTGACGTGGTCTCCTCTTAAGAGTAATAAACCTTTTTCTTGCCTTCCAGTGTCCAGCGCCTGCCTCGTTATTTTGATAGCGAATCCAAAGTGAATTAAAGGTGACCCTGCGCCGGGCAGCATTGGGGGTCTTAGGAGACTTGCTGCTTTTCACACCACAAGGAAACATCCTTTTGCGCCAGCCACTGATGCTGTAACATAGGGTCCCCGTTGATCTACAGGTACTTCCACTGGTTCCTTCCCCCATCCTTGACCTCCCTAGGCTGACCAATATACTGAGCTCATCTCAATATTGTCTTCAGCAAAATTCTGAAGGGTAGCCTGGCATTCTGAATTTTTATCAAACCTGTTACCTCTATATTGATATTGGGGTCGGGAGGGGGTGTTGAACTGTCACGGTTGCGTTTTGCCTTTGGCAATGTTATCAGCTAATATCGGGCAATCCTTCTTCCAATGTATTGGTTTCTTGCAATAGGCACAAATATCAGTCGACTGGGGACCAGATCGATATGATTGCTGGTTCTGTACTGGGGTGTTTTGTGTTTTCGGGGTAAACCTGGCATTTTGCTGACGGACATTATTTGTGTCGAGAGGGCGATTACGGGTCTCTAACTGGCTAAGCAACACTTGTTCTTTTAATTTATTCTTTTTAGTCTCCTTTTCTTCTTCTGCGTTTTTGTACTGAGCCTCGTAATATTGTGCCATTGTCAATATAGTGGTGGGCGTTGCCTCTAGCCAGCTACTTTCACTGGCCATAAGCCTGTTCCCCACTGCTGGTAAGAGCCCTTTAACAAAAGTCTGAATAAGCAGGTGGCGACCAGTTTCAGTTGCGACATTCTGACCACTAAAATCGGTATATGCCTTTCCTAGTCTAGTAAAATAATCAGAGACTGATTCATCAGTCTCTGATTGCAAGCATTGAGAAGGGTCCAATCTACCTTTCTCTCTGGAGCGAGAGTTTTTAGTTTGGCTAACAGTCTTTTCGGCAGTGCTAATATATCTTCATGTGGCTTTTCACCAGGTTTTCTCTCTTTTTTTCCTTGTTTTCAGGTCTTCCCATGTACCATGGAAAGCTGCCTGATTGTTAAAGCTCATTATTTTATCAGAAAAACAACGGTTCCTGTGGTCTAATAATTGTATAATACGGTATCAGTGCATAGCATAATAGCAATTAATAAAAGTCGAGGGTTTGGGGGGGATGCCAAGGGGAGAAAAGGGACAGTATACCAGGTTTTTTATCATCAAAGTTTTTTGTATTTCAAAACAATGGTTGCTTCTCATCAATGTTTTTGTATTTCAAAACAGTGATTACATTCATATAGAATCATACACATAGTATTTCCGAAACAAGTGCAAAGTGTCCCAAGTGTAGTAGAAAAGAACAAAGAATAAGTAAGTAACAGTGAGTTCATATATACAGTGGTTTTTCTGGAGTTATATACAGGAGGAAGGAAAATGACCAAGATCAATGATACAGGAAATGATTATACAGTGACTATCTCAAATCATAGGCACTGTTCTTGTGGTTCAATTCCTATGGCGTCAACGGCGTTTCGACCCTTGAGGATGGGGGTCTCGTCAGGACTGATCAATGGGGGACATCTATGGGTGAATTAGAGAACAGGTAGTGAGGGTATATACTAAGTGTAGGGTATCAATTATATATGTAAATGGAGCGGACCAGCTCATACCTTATTCAGGAATTGTAGGTGGTTGCAACCCATGCGTGATAAGTAATTTAAAAACCCTTACAGTGAGCCCTGCCGGGTACTGTTTGCAAACCAAGGAAGAGAAAAAGGGCAATCAATGGGAGCACGTCAGGGTAGACAAGGTATATGTATTGTGGCATGAACAGTACTCACCACTACAGTGATCGGTAATCTAATTATTAGCAACGGCTTGGCAAGGATGGTGGTCGTTCCCGTCATAGATTGTATGTCTTCAGGCCGATCCCTGAGGAAAATGGTGCGCCGTTAGTAGGGGGCCATAGGGGGGTGTGGGAAGTGGGATCGGGGGAGCTACAAGTAGCACGGTACCTGTAAAGACGGACATCAGCACTGGATTGCGTCGGCCAGAACTCCAAAGTCAATCTGGTACCGCGCGACTGAACGTCCTCGCGGTTTATACCGTAATGCGTCTGGTGCGCTTGCAGGCCAGACGGGGAGTGTCAGAAATACTCTCGTCAGGTCGTGCTGAAGATTGTAGATGCAAAGCGGTACACGATTGTGTGGGGCACCCATTAGTGAGAGCAGTGACATACCAGGCACGGTTAACTGATTCTTGTATGATTGAAAAATACCCACGTGTGTGATTAAGTACAGAGTTACTTAATACATTTATGCCATGTTTGTCTACTCAGAGCATAATAATTTCGGTAAACATTTATACCACAATCACAAAGTCGAACATGATAAATTGTACAGAATTACTTCATGCATTTCTGCTCATATATTCATACATAGGGCTTCATGGACGCAATAAATATTTACACAGAAATCACAATAAGGAAACAGAATCTCCTAACTAGATATACAGTTGTACTTGATAGTCGTGGGGATCATTATGGTGGTGGCAGCGAGTGGCAGGTATGGTGTAAAAGCTCAGCTGGCAATATAAGGCCAAAAAATTGAGTGATGTCAATTAGGGTCAAGGAATAAGTGTTTAATATCTGCTGGACACTCTCATAGAATCCCTTAGGATTCTTTCTGATGTCAGGTATATCTTTTCATAACTGTAACATCTCAGCCTTTGTTCAAGGAGTATATACATAGCTAAACATTAATCTGGAACAGGCATTCGGGTCATCTGGGTTATTCAGGACTGTTCCAGTACCCTGCGGAGGTACATAGTTGGGGGCAGCCTCTTTGACTGGCATCTGAACAATACTCTCTGTCCAACTATTAGAATGCAGAGTATTTTTTATCATTGCTAGTAATGCATCTCTGTCATTTTTTGTAGATTCACCATCGTGCAAGCGCCTATATATTTTCCGGAAATCAAGCGGTACTTCCACCCTTTGGTCCTCCTGTTTGGCCATAAGGTGGTAAGCCATTCTTTCTAAAAAATAGCTCTTTCTTGTCAAATGTACCTGGCCCTCTGCTGCGGCGTGGATGTCTTCAGGGAAGGCACAGCCGGTAATTAGTTTGTAAGCTATGCGGTCTATTTTTTTCTTTTCCTCGTACCGGAGTCTAGGAGAATGTGACCTTTTATACTCGCCCGGGTCGGAATCATAACTGCTGTCTGAATCTCTAACCTCCTTTCAGAGTCCCTTACTGTCATATTTCTTCACAATTTTAGGAATAACTACAGGGGCACGGGTTTCAGTCTCTGGGTCAGGTACCTCCACCTGAGCCGGTGGGGTTGAGGCGTCAGAAATGGGAGCGTTCTGGGCAGGTGCTGGCTGCATCAATTGCTGTGTCTCATGATAAGCGGAGAGGTCTAAAAAGCAACATAGCATCGTCTTCGTTAATTTTTGGGGGCAGTAAGGGGTACTGTCCTGTTGTGTTAAGTCAGTGTTCCCTATCACACCCTTCTATATTTCTCTCTATTTGCCCTCTATGGGCTGCCATTTCCTGTTGAGCAGTTTTTCTGAGTGTCTTATTCTCTTTAGCTTGAGCTCTTCTCTTTCTTTCATTAATTTCTTTCCACCATAGACCAAAGGAATCAAACCTACTTGTTCGCACCTTCCGTCTATACAACCGCTCTTCCAAATATGTAAGTTTAGGTACCTCAAAAGAACCGAATTCTGGCCACTGTAACTCAGCATTATTTTTTGTGTATTTCCGCCATAATTTAGTTTAAATTATACCGGAAATACCATATTTGATGTGAATCTCTTTATTAGGGGTCCCCTCTGGAGGGGCTGGCTGACTTTCTTCTAACACATTCTGACTGTTCGAGCAACAACAACAGAGTTTACAAAACTTCTTAAAAACAGGCATGTTCACTGTACTTAAATAATATTTCTCTCAGAAACCAGACAGTTCCCAATCAGGAACAAATTACCTGTCCTTCGGCCTTTGCAAAGATCGAATCAGAAACCGTCAATCAAAACAGAAAAACAGACACATGCATGCGTAACTGAATCAGTATATAAGAATTCTCTTATGTCACTTAAAGCGACCCTACCAGAATACCCGATGTGTTTCTCCGCTCCCGGGTGGTTCTCCTCCTTATTTTCCAGACAGACTAGACGCTAGACGGACCAGAAAGGGATTCCAGTCCGGACTGGGGCCACTTGTAGTCAAAGACACCGTCTAGGAAAGAAGATCCAGGCGACGTTCGCTGCGGAGACTCAAGTCTGCTTTCTGCAGGTGCACTCCTCAGTTACCGATCTTCCCCTCCTCTCCGGGTCGTCAAGCTGAGACCACCGAGTCTCTGATGGAGCCCCGCATTCATTCGCCAATTGAAGAACCAGGGGGTGAAATTGTAGACCACCCAGCGGTACAGGAAACACCCAAGTCCACAGCTTCCTCCAAGTACGTTAAAAAATGGGAGACCACACCACTGGGAGTGAAGAAACACAGGTTTATTAATCTTAAACCGTAATCTCTAGAGATGGAAAAGTGTCCGTGACCCACTGGAGGTAGGTAATGGGAGACTGTTCAACTTGGAAGGAGCACACAGCATCCTTTACAGGATGTGGACACTCCCCTCGCAAGAGAAGGAACGCAGAAAGTCTGCATAGCCTGCGGAGACGGAGATACAGATCACCTGCCCTTTGTAACGGAGCTTGATGCAGGAATGGGGCAGTCTAAGCCTTAGGCACTTCACCTGCCTCTTGCCGAGTAGTTGGAACAGGAATGAAACCCGCGGGCGAGGTCATCTGCCATCTCAACATTCCTGGCACATTGTAGCATGGGTGCAGTAAAAAGGTCAGCTCGAGTGCAGGTCGACATGTAAGTGGTCAGTGAAACAGGTGAAATGGACGCTGTAGTCACAAAGATGGTGCGGCACATGGCAACTTAGCAGATTCAGGTTTCACAACTGCCGCCATTCAAGGGACGCAATTCTGAACGCCGCCCCAATGGGATTGTACATTCTATTGGAGGCGGTGGGCTCCCCCTTCAAACACCCCCTAATGATTTTGGTCCGACCGCCTGCCAAAGGGTGTCTGTTGGTAGGACCGCCACCGCTGGCCTGTTGGGGCGGTCCCACTGACCTTGTAATGAGACCCTTAGTTTCAAAAGTACAGCATGATTTTTTTCTGTTTTCAGCAACCTTGGCAACTATGAACCTGTACAAAACCTATTCACCATCCATGATTCCTACTTAAGAACTGATTATCTCTAGCAGCACACAGTCTCTTCTCTATAGTGTTTTTCATTCTATATGAATGCACATGTTCTTCAACCATAGGTTTTGATTATCTTTCCACAAACTGAATGAAGAGCAAAGTATCACGTAATAAAAACCATTGCTGCAAGTAGCATCTTCTTCACTTTCTCTACGACTCCTGCCCTAATACTCTAGATCTTCATTTGCATGTTGGCTGTCTGGAACAGACTGAGTTCAACACCAAGAGGGGCTGTATTCTATGCTTCTCTAGGTCCAATGCACTTTAAAGGTGGAGACAGTGGAAACAGTCATTAAAAGCCAAAGAGTGGCTCCATAACTCTGCTCTTTAAGTAAGGAAGGATGTGTTTTGAGTGTTTCTTTCAGTTTTTCATCTGGTCTTGGCCTGATCTGCTGTGAAGCAAGCATCATTCACATCACTAGTATTCTTGCAAAAGGGATAGTTTTGGCAGACAGACGATAATCAGATCAGCAGCGCTAACTGCACCTGCAAGAGTGATTTAGCCACGGACCTGTATTTTTTTTTTTAGGACGTGACTTGCGAAAGACCGCTTGTGGACAATACCATAACTTGCAGTTAACTTTGTGCCAGCTCTTTGCTTACTATTTATTGGCTTTCCTGTCCCTCTCATTTGCTTACTACTCAATTAATGGCTTGTCTTCCTCTTATTCTGTTTGCCCCTCCTGTGAAACATAGATTCATTCCCATCCTTTTAGCTGGATGACTTGTATCTTTCCTCTGCTCACATTCAGGAAAAACGTATTTTCTTTTTCTATCTGCATTCCGTGTTGAGCGCATGCGTTGTTTCCTCTCTGTACTGTGTCTCTTCTTTTTGGCTAAGGATACATCTTATAATGAGGCACAAAACTTGGTCAGCTCCTGTGCTGCAGTAGTCATGGAACTACTTCCCAGTGGCTCCACTCACTCGGTGGGATGAATGAAGGAAACAGGATTTGTAAAGCACCCAGCTACTCCTACTAGTGTACCGGCGCTCAACTAATAGGTAGAACCACAACACTTGACAAGACCTCTACTCTTATACAAACAGCAAAGTCTTCAGTCTTTCAACATGGTAATTGATTCCAAAAAGTAGAGCTCAAGAGGGGCTAAACTTGATCTTTGGTCCTCAAAGTTTAGTTTAAAAGTAAGGTACCTCTTATCTGGTCAGACAAACTAATTTTACTCCATATCTGACTCAAGAACAAAATCTCTTACGGTAAATCCCAATTCCCAGTGCAGTGTTGCTTCTGGGCCACACTGAATTCAGAATCCTAGTGTAGGGCCATAACCCTACCCAATTTCAGTCTCTGACTTGCTATCTCAGAACCTGAAGCTAATTCTGACCGGGTTAATAAACGATATTGGTTTCTCTGGATACCCTTATCCCTATTAAACCCATTAACTCTGTACACCATGGGCCTCATGGATATTCCATTTAGAGACATCAAAAATAGCGAAGAGAGCAGGCAAAAACGTGGAAGCCTAAGGACGAAACAGTGTAATCGGCAAAGTTGTGGAGTACAAATACAAACTTCAGCAATATTCTTAAATTCTTTCCCTCTTGCGCCAGAAAATGTCTGATTTAAGCTTTGATTATTTCCAGCATAATTACTGTAATTCTTTGCTAATGAGTCTCCAAAAATACCTATTATGAAGATTACAATTTATACAAAACACAGCTGTTCGGACACCTCAGGGGACTCAAGAGAAATAAGTCCATTTCGGGACATCTCCATCAACTTCATTGGCTCTCTATCATGAAATGAAGTCCCTAAGCAATCTATAAGAATTAGCCAGGCACATATGTGTTCTTTTTGTTTCCCTGGTACTCCTCTTTGTGCATTGTGCGCTCAATATCTGACAGCAATTCCAGAATATTTGAAAAGGGGGAGATCTTTGTCAGTTTTTTGTAAGTAAAGCATGAAATGTCATGCCCCATGTGGTGATATATAAGCGCCATCCCCAATCGAATCACTATTATAAGAAACAAATCTCTACCTGTTTAACGTCATAATCTAATGGGTGTTTTAGAGCGGTTTCATCTGGTTTGCCAATATTTGCCAGGAGACTTATTTTTGATGTATCTATGCACTTTTTAAATATTCATTCACTCATTCATGAATAGCCCCCTCAAATACAAGCCACTCCACACTCTGTGCTGCTCTCTTCTCCCTGTACCCCGTCCATTGGTTTCCACACCTGGCTTTTATTTTGTATTCTTCTTCATGCTCAAGCTAGTCTGTTGCTCCCCTGTAGTATTTTCTTGTATTTACTGCTCCCAATTACAACTTCACCTTGAAACAGTAAATAAAACAAATATATACAATGCTGCCAGCGTCATTCTGTAGGGGCATGCATGTGGTGATGTATGTATGTATCACAGAGAATAAAAATCAAAAACTTAGAATCCGACCTCCACCCGGGCATCAGAGGTGTTCCTCAAGGGTCTGTACTCTCCCCACAGCTCTTCAAAATCTACATCAAACCCCTCACCTCTCTACTCAGAAAATCCAACATCCCCTTTCATCTATATGCGGACGACACGCAGCTCTATCTGGAAACTACCTCAATTGAGGACATCCATAGACTAAACAACACGCTCAAGGAGGTACAAGACTGGCTCTCTACCAATCACTTGAAACTGAACCAAGATGAAACAGAAATACTACTTATTTCCAACAAAGATGATAACCCTCAAATCAAAGAATGGCTCAAAGCCATCGCTGCCCTCAATGGCAACCTCTCCCTGGCAGACTCTGTGAAATCTCCAGGGATCACCCTAGACCCAAAACTTGACATGAAGAAAAACATCTCAAGATCTGCTAAAAGTGCCTTTCTCAATCTCAAATTACTATACAAAATAAAACCGTTCCTCCCACACAAGGACCTTCAACAAGCCACCCAGGCACTAGTCCCCTCCAGAATAGACTACGGGATCGCGACCTTGACAGGGTCAGCAAAATCTCACCTTGCCCCCTTGAAGACGACACTCAACGCAGCAGCAAGAATGGTCTCCGGAAATTTTCCTAGCTTAGCAACGGTAAGTTTCAATTCTATTAAGGACACGGAGGCGAGGATTATGCTTTTCCTACTTCGCTGTTTATTACCATACAAACTCACAGCAGCACAGAAAAGCACCAAAACTCAATGCTATACTTCCCTAAACAAAGGGAAAAAGCATTAACCAGAAAAATTGCATATTACACTGTATGAACAACTACATATCCCATCAGTCCATGAGATTAACACATTAGTCCTTTCACAGTGTCCATAACATGAAGAAAGGGCGTCCATCTTGTGCCATCTTCCTCTTTCTTCGCGCAAGTCACGCCGACATCTTACTGGTCCTGATTCGAACCATCATTGCCTAGCGGAAGAGACACAACAGCGTAAGCGTCGTAAGACCAACCTACACCTTGGATACAACTTCACAGTAAAGTGCAGTACAATTTGAACAAGAACATAATCCCATTTGCAGAAACCAAACTTGATTACTTACTGCCATACGGGTGGGATCTCCTCCGAGATTGGGAGGGATAATCCTCGCCTCCGTGTCCTTAATAGAATTGAAATTTACAGTTGCTAAGCTAGGCAAATTTCGATTCTATGTCAGGACCGGAGGCTTCAGATTATGCTAGTTCAAAGCTTACTTACTTACCACCAAATAGGCAATATCCACCACTGGTTTGAGATAAAACCTCTTACAAGTGGAATCCGAGGACCAATCCGCCGCACGCATCAAGTCCTCCAGACGGGCTCCTAGAGAGAAAGCTTTTGAGGCCATGGCACCTCTAGCCGAGTGTGCTCCAAAAAGCTTAGTATCAATGCCTGCTTCCTGCAAGATCCAGCGCACCCACCTGGCGATTGTGGGGGAGAATACCGCTTTGTGTGGCCTTTGTAAGGCAATGAGCAACTGTCTTTCTCCCGGAGGACAAAGCTCTGTAGTCATTTCTTCGTATGTCTCTAGGCATTGAACCACACAGAGCTTGGGAACGTCTACAAATGCTGCATAAGAGATTGTTCTCTACGCCGATTTTGTGCGGCGTCCCACCGTAAAGGTAACTCCTTCCGTGGAAAAAATTCTCGCAGAAATGTCTAAAGCTCGCGCATCCGAGACCCTATGGCAAGACACCAAACATAGAAGCATGGCTAATTTGGCAGGCAGCTCTTTCAGAGAAAGATATTTATTGGGTTGCCATGACAGAAAAAGGTTCAGAACAACATTGACGTCCCACAGAACTGAATAGCGCGGTTCTGGGGGCAACAAAAGCCGAATGCCCCTCAGTAGCTTGCATACCATAGGATGCCCCCCTACCGGGACTCGTTCTATTGGCTGGTGCGCCGCCGAAATCGCCGAATAGCGTTAATGGTACGGTACGCCAAGCCATCTGACGCCAGCTCCGCTAAGAAATTCAGAATGTGAACGACGCCTGCGACCAGGGGATCCAGGTCTCGTCGAAGACACCAACGTACCCACCTGGTCCAAGCGGACCGATACCTCTTTGCAGTACTGACCGCCCAAGCCTTTGATAGCAGGTCCTCACCTGACTTGGAAAGGCCTGGGAGCAACCACCGTGGCCGGAAAGCCGCCATACCATGAGGCGGAGAGTATTCTGTACTATGAGATGGCGCGGGTCCCCGTCCTGATTGAGAAGAAGATGAGAAACCTGGGGGAGTAGGATTGGAGAATACCAAGAAAGTTCCAGAAGAACTGGAAACCAAACTTGGGACCTCCACACAGGCGTCACCACTACCAAATCCGCACTCTGGCGGCAAAGCTGGGCCGCCACCTGTAACACCATCGAAAAAGGAGGGAATGCGTACCCCTTCTCCTGACTCCAATCTTGGAGAAAAGCATCCGTGGCTTCTGCCAGAGGATCCGGCCTCCAGCTGAAGAAGCGTGGGAGCTGGTAATCCAATCGGGACGCAAACCGATCCACAGAGAACGGACTCCACAAGCCGTTCAGCCAACGAAACACTTGAACGTCCAGCTTCCACAGGCTGGAGTCTCGCAGATGTCTCGAGTGCCAATCCGCCACCTGATTGGCCCGTCCCGGTAAGTACTCTGCTGTGACCGAGACATGATGGGCCAGACAATAGTCCCAGAAGTCCTTTGCCAGATCCGCTAGGGCTCGGGAACGAGGACCGCCCAGGTGGTTGACATATCGAACCGCTGAGACGTTGTCCATTTGTAGGAGAACGCAAGACTGCGTTGATTTTCTGGTCCAGCAGCGGACTGCAAAGGACCCCGCCAGAAGCTCCAACAATTTATGTGCAGTTCCTGTTCCTCTGATGACCAAGCTCTGCCTGTGGAGAAGACTCCACAGCAGGCGCCCCAGCCTGACCAGCTGGCGTCGGACTCTATGACTAGGTCCGGGGTCGACCCGAAGATTGCCCGTCCATTCCAGGCTTCCATGTGGGTAAGCCACCAAGTCATTTCTCCTTTCACCTCCTCCGAGAGGGGAACCAGGTGGTCGTAGGTCAAACCCCTCCTGAGGTGGTGCGCTTTTATGCGCTGCAGGGCTCGATAGTGGAGGGGCCCCAGGAAGATTACCTCAATGGAGGAAGAGAGGAGTCCCACCACTCTTGCAATCTGGCGCAGGGAGGTGTGCGATTTGGAAATTGTCTGTCTCAGAACATGCCGAATTTTGGCCACCTTTCGAGACGGAAGACTCAGGGAGGCCCGTAGAGAGTCCACGACAAACCCCAGGAAGACTATGTTCTGAGATGGGGAGAAAACAGATTGGTCTATGTTGATGATGAAGCCCAGACTTTGTAATAAGGAGACCGTCTGCTGGAGTTGCAGACTCAGTGTCTTGGGGCACTGGCTCATCAAAAGGATGTCGTCCAGATAGACAATCATCCGGATACCCTGGCTCCGCAGAACTTCCACCGCCGGGTGCAGCAGCTTTGTGAAGCACCAAGGGGCTGAGGAAAGTCCGAACGGAAGGGCCGTGAACTCAAAAACCTTATCTTTCCAGAGAAATTGAAGGAAACGACGGTGAGGAGGGTGGATAGGTACTACCAGGTACGCGTCCTTGAGGTCCAGGCGGACCATCCAATCGTTTGGGAGCAGAACATCCCGAAGAAGATGGATTCCCTCCATCTTGAAATGATGGTAGACAAACCACCCATTGAATTCCTTTAAATTGATCACAGGGCGTTTGCCCCATCCGTTTTTTTCCACGAGGAAAAGGTTGCTGAGGAACCCGGAGGGGTGTCGAGTTGATCGACAAATGGCTCCTTTGCGGAGAAGCTCTGAGACCTCTTCGTCGATCAGCTGAGCGTTGGCCAGAGAAAACATTATAGGGCGCGGGGGCCTCACCTGGCTGGGCCGGTCGTAGAACTCTATATGGAACCCGCGCACGGTTTGAAGGACCCATGCATCTGCCGTAATCGCCCCCCAAGCCCCTGGAAAGGCCGCTAGCCAGCCGCCAATCCGAACTTGTCTGCAGAAATCACACTAATCGTTGGAACAATTGTTGCGGGCATTGTTCTTGATGCCGCCTCGCCCTCTGAAGCGCTGGCCTCTCGTAGCATGAAAGTTTGTGTAGTTGGCCGAGGTGTTGTACAGTCCTCTGCCGGAGCCTTGCCCTTTATTGGCAACATTTTGTTCGCCACGGCCGGTCGCGTGGCACCTACCGCGACCGGCTCCTCTGAGAAAAACGCTGTTGGAACACCCTTTTTATACTGGATTGGGCCTTATCCAGGGATATAATAGGTGAGACGAATTTCCCTAATTCCTTAATGAAAGGGTCCCTGAAGAGACCCCCTTGAGCCACTGCTTCTCGCCTCCTTCTCTAAGGGCCTGTGGAGGCGTCCCACCACAAACTTCGCTACCTTGTCCCCAGGCGTCCAAGCAGCCGAACGCGGATAAATTATTTCATCCGGGTCCAACATGCCGGAGCTATCCTGTGGTAACTGGACGGACGCCAAGAACGCACTGACTCCTCATTCTCATCCGTGTCTGCTGGGGATATCCCCCCCGGGGAGGAAGGAGCCGTCCCCATTGACACCGAAGGTTCCGGGGCCGGTAGTGGCGCAGGGGTGGGACTGGTTGCCTTAGCCAAAAAAGCATCGCATAGACTCTCAAAGGCATCCCTGTCCACACCCAGCGTCCTTACGGGACCTCCTTCCCTACAAGGCTTCTTAGGGGGAGGCGGGTCCCCTTCCAAGGGGGACGGGAGGCTCACTGGCGCACCCAAATGAGCCTGTGCACATTTGGCGCACTCTTCCACTATGCGGGCGAACAGGCGATCTTCCATGGGACCCACTATTTCTGTCACGCAGAGGTAGATAGAACTGTCCACTGCATTGAAGAACTCATCGTCATTTAAATATTGATGAGATTCTTCCTCCTCTTCGTAATAGCCCTCCGCTATGGCAGGCTACCCCTGACAGGCAAGTAACACTAACACAGTTAAGGGCAGCGCAGGTGAAAACCCTGCACAAAAAATATGTGCAGGCCCTTGGCCAGCAACCGCTTTGGGGCTGGTAAAACCAGGGAAATAGTGAGGCAGCACCAGCCTCTCAGCGCACTGACTCTCTCTAAGAGAACGGGTCTTGTCCGCCTCCCTGCGCGCTGTTAATCTTATAAGTAGGCAAATGCTCTGACAAGAAAAACGTCATGCGGTGAAAACCGCCGAAAGTGTTCAATTTCGCCCGCAGGCGTCAGCGGGGTGTTACCGCAGTACAGACCCTTCATGTGCGTTGTTTTCAAGGGCTAAATACAGACCCCAGCACGGGGCGTTCAGGTTGAGGCGGCGGGAGGCTCTGACACAAACTTTATCCTCAGCGTGGTTCCCGTGTCTGAGAGGAACCGTGCAGAGGAGATGGAGACGGAAGGGCTCCCTCTAGTGGAAACAATGGGAAATCGCGTAAGAGACGACAAGCGTCTCTGCGATCAACGGTGCTCTGTGAAGGCAACATACCATTAAAAAAACGCATCAGAACACAGAGACCCCCCCAAAAAACAATCAAGGCATCAAATGAGCCAAAATACAAGCATAGCAAACACCAACTCTTGCCAAACACCACATTAGTGAGAGAGAGTAGAAAAAGAGCACATAACTGGCTGAGAAGCAGCGAAGAAAGAGGGAGATGGCACAAGATGGACACCCTTTCTTCATGTTATGGACACTGTGAAAGGACTAATGTTGTGTTAATCTCATGAACTGATGGGAAATGAAATTTGAGCACATCTCTCCAGCCCTCAAAGATCTCAGAATGCTCCCAGTGGAGTTGCGAGCCAGTTTCAGAACAGCCTGCTTCACGCACAAAGCCCTGCATACAGGTAAACCAGAATACCTGGCTGCCAAACTCAATAGGGCAGGCCAATCCAGAAACCTCAGGAGCTCCAGCTCTCTACTGCTCATCCCTCCCGAATCTCGCAAGCACAGAACTACAGCCAAATCTTTTGCTGGTAACGCTCCCAATATCTGGAACTCCATTCCTCCCCACATTAGAACAACCTCCTCGTTTCCAAAATTCAAGAGACTACTCAAAGACCTCTTCCTCGACTGTACTCGAGAGATCTGACAGACCCTGGACTGCCCACAATCTGTCACTCCAGCTTTACCTAAATTCCGAGTCTGACACCAAGGTCGCAGCTCAAGATATCTTCTGGATACAAACATTCTGTTGACAGATTCTGTATGATTGATTTTCAGTCTGCTCACTATTTTATATGTTGTATATGTTGTGAAGCGCTCTGTAAAAACTACTAAAATAAAATAAATATGCGTCTGCGTATGTTGTCATTTGTGCACGTACCTGTGGAATGACTATGCCGCTAGCAGTATCATGACGTGTATGTTTATGCACATGTTCATGTGATCACACTTTATTTGTAAATGCAATACAGCATTGATAAAAAAAAAAATATATATATATATATATATATATTATTTTTTTTTTTGCCAAAGCTGCATATACAATGGGTCAAAAAAGCAAGATGTTGAAGCTGCCTTGTACTTTTTTTTAAAGGTGATATTTACTAACAGTGGGTGTAAACATTCTGTTTTCTTTCCAAAATGTTCTTCACTTAAAAACTTCACAGTGGCATAAAGTTTAAGATTTAATTTACACAAACATTTCTATTTCTGTCCATTTATGTCAAAAACTGCCATTATTAAATATACAATTTTATCCCCTGGGTCTCCTATGTAAAAGGACATCAAACAAGGGTCACGATTTTACTACGTCAAAGTACCTTTGCTCTGCAACTAGTAGCTCTGTGCACTGGTCCGCACGATAACAAAGTACATGAACTTTGTACGTTCCCGTCCTTTGCTGCTGTTTAAAATTTTCCATCATTAAATGCTTGAGAAAAACATCAGCAGTTTTGAATTAGCTTTTATTGCTTCTTACCCCTAGAGTGTTTTTTCCTTCACAATTGGTAGGATAACTTTGTCCTTGCAAAGTGCCATCTTTCCCACAGATACTTGATTGCTTCAAATGATTGTCATGGGCTACTTAACATTCGTTGCTGAATTAGAGCATTTCATTGTATTCCATCAGGGCTTGATGCTGGTGTAAATTGTCCCGTTTTCATTTTTACGGCTGTCTACACCCATGAGGCGAGGATTTTGAATTGTGATCCACTAGTGACTGTTGAAAGAATATATGCTGCTGTTTCTATGCAGATGACTTGGTGTGTAGTCGTAAAGGCCGTCCTACATCCAAGATAGGATCCCAAACATTTTCTGCAGGTTGGTTAGCTTAAAGAAAGTGTGTGTAAAAGCTTGAGACCGCCAGGGGTGCTGTTGTCTTCTATTTTTAGATTTGAAATGTTGCAGATATTTATGTATTAAAGATGTGTGTTGCGCTAGAAATTGTCCTTGTCGCCAGATAGCCATGTGTCTCAGTAGTCATGTTTTCTTAGAGTGAAGAGTAGCGTGTAGGCAACAATGCAGTTTTGAGCCCCTTCTAGAGACACAGGCCCTAGTAACCACAGAAAAGGGGGACCCCACATCAATTGAAGGCAGGTAGACGGGGACAATTATAAATCAAGGCAAAGAAAAATTACCTGGCTAAAGTATAAAAATATAGGCCTCAGAAAGGTCCAACTATATTTGTGCTAACCTCAAACCACATAAGGAATTCTTGAATACATATTTTACAAAAGTATGAAAAAATATTTTTTATTTTATATGGCAATGTTTATCTATTTCAAAGGCATACTCCGAGTTAGTTCATTGCATATAGATCATAACCTCTGTTACCCAGCAGATCCATTTCTATTTGTTTGTGTGCTAAGCTTGGTTTGCCAGTATGAAAAGTTATCTACGGCTCTGGATGGCAGGTCATCGTTCATCTTCATACCTTAGTAAATTAATGTTATTTTCCTCCTTTTCGAAAATCCCTTTCCTATGTCCTTTAGCTTTAGGGTCATGAAATTAAGATTTTTAAAAGTGCTTTTAGGAACAGAATCAAGTGAGGCTTAGGCTCTGTACAGCATTAGTATTACACTCTCATATTATGAAAGCATGCTGTGGGGTGGCGGGGGATGTTGGAGACACTACACTGCACGTACCGGTCTTGCTGGGTCATCATAGGTAACACCTCTACTCTGGGTGTCATCCTGCAAGCACTAGGAACTACCCCCTGCCCTGTGGCACGTATTCCACTTGGGGGTACCTGGAGCTACCAGTGGCTACATTTCTATGTCTGCACACTTGTGGTAAGCGGCATGTGGCTACTAGGGCCTGTGTACTACTCCACAAAGATGTTATATTAAATGATCAGTAGGGGACAGTTGGTATAAAATCCCAAGTCATTCAGATATTCCTCAGATGGTAACCAACTGTCCTCTACTGATCATTTATTAGAACATCTTTGTGGAGTAGTATATGAACGTGTTGGATGTGTGATTTGAATTGTATGCATGATGGTGTGATAGTGTTTTATGATGCGTGTGCTATGGTGAGGATGTAACTGAATTATCTTGTTGTATTGTGGTATAATTTTTCTGTATCCTATAGTTTTCTGTGGCACAGTTCGACATTTTGCCACAGTCGAAAAATAAAGCAGTGGCCTGTAAGTGGCTGGTGTTATACCACCTCACCTACCCAGACACTAATTGAATTAATTCACATTCAAACTCTACCTGTCAAGTGTTTAGACAACCCCTCTGCGCCTGTTCAAGTGAATTTCTCAGAGGTTACAGGTTTACGACCCCTCCTTATTGAGATTGCTTGCACAAATTCTCTATTCTTTGACCTCCTTCCTTCTGTTTTCTCCAATCACATCAACACCAAAAACACCTCAACCCAATCATCATCCAAACTGCCCCATGAAAGAGTTTCACCTGCAGGTTTCCAAGGAGCTCCTTATACAGGGCAACCCTACTAGTATGCAGAGTACTTCCTTGACTTTCCTGCAGTCAAAAACATGCCATCTCCATTCAATTAGCTCCTCAGAGACGCTTCTAAATCCTTACAGATTGGCCTACGTAATTGTGGAATATCCACACATTTTTGTAGGACAAAGGTGTCCTACACTAGCCTTCTGTTCTCTCCATCTTTCACAAGAATAGAGGCCAGCCACACCTTCCCGAATTCCCTCATCTTCAAGTAACTCTACTCCACATGATATTGTAGCTTAATTTGCCATTTGTACATGTCTTCATTCTATTGGGCCCCAACATCTTGGTAAGATTGCCCTTTCAACACAACTGTCCATCCATTTTCAACTGCTCGTTATTCCCTATCACACTTATACTATACCTGCAGTAGGGAAAGAGGTTAATCTGTGTTTAATTCTCACATCTGATCCTAACTACATTCTTTCCTAGCTCAACTGTACCTTGTTATTAAATTCGAGGGACCTTCTCACAACTGAACATTTCTGCTAAAAATGTTAATCATTCTTTTTTGTTCTCTGACTCTGAACTACAAGCATTTTGTGCCAGGTGCTGAAACAATTCATTAACACAGTCACAAGTTTGTAACTGCTGTTTCCTACTTGAACAGGCCTTATGACATCCTATTCCTGAGACTTACGTGGACAACCAGAAAGAACCATCAGAGGACTGAGCATACCCAAAGATATGTCTGCGATTTCTCTAAAAACTCATTCTTGTAACATCCAAAACCCATCAGACACACTCTCTCAGTTTTGCATATGTCCAAATGGACATCATGGAGCAATAGAATCACTTTGCCCTTTAGATTTGCGAGGCGTTATGGTCATATTCTTTCCAGCCAATAGTTTAGAGCCATCACAGAGTTTATTTGCCACTTCCCACAAAAACATTACTTCTCTACAAAGCTAGAATTGTTAGCTCACTGAACTGCATTGGCCTCCTTCATTGTTCCTCATAGATCAACCTCCAGGTATCATGTTTTCCACACTTCTTTCTTGATGTTCTTCTCCAGCCGACTTGTAACTACAACACAATTGTCTTACTCATCATGCATCACATCCATTCTTAGAAGCGTTTGTGAATAGAAAACTAAAATCATGATCTTTGCATCTGGCACGTTTGAATCACTATGTCTTCTTAAGCTCTTATGAAAGCCTTGCTTTGTGTCCTGAATGAAGCCTTTAGTGTTCCCTTGTAATGAGTAAGGTGGTGATTGTTGTACCATTATTCCTAAGACCAACCTTATGCTGCACAAAACTGAATCCTAATGCCTCGAACACTTGCCAACTCTTCTTTTTATGATGACATTCAGCCTCTCGTTTGCTAGCTTTGATGACCGTGAAACAAAGGAAATGTTCTCCCTTTTTGAAAGAAAGGGAGGCGCCAGATCACTGCAGTGTTCATTATGCTATTTTTTTGCTACTTCAAATCCTCTTGGCACCCTTTGTCCCACTTAAATTTGGCATTAATTTAAACATGAGTCTTCAGCTTTCACTCTCATCCTGCCTATCTGCTGCTGTTTCACTGCTGACATGCCAGTAGTGCATCTTTATTTTGAATGTTTGACATTCATACTTTTAACCTACAGAATATTTAGAACCCTAACCTATAAAAGTGCACCTCTTTCTTTGGACCTAATGTCCCAATAATCTCCTGGAAATGTAGCACGCCTTTAACACCATACAGCAGCTCATACTCCTCACTCATTGCATAGACTATTTGGTTTCTAAAGAACCCCTTGCCCGAATCCAGTCCGTGTTTGCGTGGCTGACATTTACTTGTGTATTCTCCTAGGACTCCATCTGGGTTGATGTGCGAAGTATGAATTGCAAAGCTAACCATAACTGACATATTTCTGTGTGGGTTTTGGTTGGAGTTCAATAATTGTACTTGAATGTTTTTAAGTGACCTCCGTAGTTTTTATGAGCATGTTAAGCTGTTGCAACCTATCCTATTCATATCTTCTCTATAACTGCAGCTTTATCAGTGATTTTTTTTAATGTATTACATCCAATTGCTATGGCATTTTTCTCCTACTTGCTGAGCATGGCCCAAGCAGCGGTTCAGAACAGGGTTTCGTGCCTTTGGCTTGACCCTGCAACCGATCCGCCTTGAGTCAGCCAGCGAATCTGCAGGGCAAGTTCACGACCAGTGACAGTCCGAATGGAGGATGACTAAAGAGCTCTCAAATAGTAGAGCTATTGCTGTACTTCTTGGGTTTCACAAGTGCACACAGCCTCTTTCATCAGATGCAGCGAATGGTTCTGAAATCTTACTGAAGTTCCCTGCTTGGGCAGAGCAGAAAACAGCAGTCACTCCAAATCACAGTTCTTAGGTCGCTTGCTCGTCACAAAATGGTGGATGTGAACTTTCAGCCAGTGAAAACTCGGAATGCACTTTAACGTGTCAAATAGTCAAGACGGGATCATAAATTTGCCATGTTGATATGCATGTAGAGTAAGTGGTCTTGACATCCAATCTGCAGCCATGGATTGGTTTTTAAAACATTCATTTCACAATGAATAACCTCCCTGAAATTAAGTCTGCTGGCAGTCCCAACCTAGTGGGACAGTTTTATGGTGACACAAGTTAGATTTTGCATCTTAAATGTCTTCTAATTTTGTGGATTGTCCACAGCTGAGAAGGGACTAAAAGCAGCAATGGTAAGGCATAGAAGAAGTTAATAATTAAGCTAATTCGACAGGAACCTTAGGAAGGTTGTAGTTCCTTCTCTGCGATTGGCATCCCTATCCAGGCAAAGAGCCCTACAGAAGAGGCTTAACTGGTCACTTTTTCCTGGGATTGCAAGAATTAATGGCTGTAAGAAGAGCCCTCCCATAATGAGAGATGATCTGACCAACGTGACAATTTTTCAGGATCACTTCAAGGCAGCCATGCCTAAGTGGGTGTGGAATCTTTTTGCTTTAAGGACGAAATCTGTCTAGCAAAACCTAGCAGTAGGCTCGCTGGATAAAAAAAATTGCTGTAGAGGAAGTAACTACTGCATTCTACTGAAGAGCCAGAAGTTACTTTAAGCAAAGGTTACTCCCGTAGGTGTGCACTACAGATTGGAGTTGACTTATGCTATCATTTTTCTACAGCTCCAAAGAAGTGGACAAATCTGTAACAGCTGCTGTCTTGGTATACCAAATGCTGTCGAGTTAAGAGCAATGTAAGAGTGTTCAGACGACACACAAACCCTTGATGGGAAGAGTTTGCAAGTCCGTATCTTCTGGAAGAAAGCACATTTATAGACTGTTAAGATAGTGTGCATTGTTAGGTGACAGGATTTGTATTAGAGTTTTAAACTTGTAATTCCATTCTAGTGTCACTGGTTCTGAATTTGAGGATCTTCTAGCTTTGGTAGCAGTCATATAAGAGATCATTGTTCTCTAAGTCTTGTGGCTCCTTCCACCACAGCCTTTGTACTTTTTCTTGGTTGTCTCTTTTTTCCCTCTTGAATATGTTCTGAAGTCCTTTTATGAGGTAAGATCTTGTCGTACAATGAGAGATGATTATACTTATTACTTGACCTCTTACTGTTTTTCCATGCAGCTCCAGTCTACAGTAGTGGATTTCCTGAACGGAAGTGTGGGATCTTCCGTAGGAGGAATGTCGATTCTCAGAGGTATACTGTATAGAGAATCATGATTTTATTAAAGACAAGGAGGCTAGCATTATGCATAACCTCTTATTAACCACTTCTGCGAAGCATCTTAACCCCTTCGGTGCTGGTGACGGAACCGCTCCGTCACCAGCGTCGGCTGAGCTGTGCTCATGACGGAGCGGTTCCGTCACGGCCCGCTCGGCACGCCTGCGCGGCGTGAATTCCGCGCCTGCGCTGAGCGTTCTATTGAGCGGGGTGGGCCGTGACGGAACCGCTCCGTCATGAGCACAGCTCAGCCGACGCTGGTGACGGAGCGGCTCCGTCACCAGCATGCGGCCGCCGCGCGGCTGCCCCAATGGCTTAGCACTGCGGCGGAATAGCCGCCGCAGTGAAGGAGTTAAAGGGTTCCAAGAACAATTTGAAGTCCCAATAAACCAGAACTCCAAACACCATATAACCCTTCAACATTCCAGGCTCATCCTCTTTTTTTTCTGTTTCCTCTTTGATGTCTTCTTTCTTTTCCTTCCATTCCTACTTTTAAACTCACTGTCCATCTAAATTAAAAAATAGGATTATCAGAAAACACTATACAACTAATGCCAAGCCTTTAAATAATTACAATCCGTCATTAGCAAACTAAAGCATTAGAATAAATATTAACCCTTCCTCCACTTAACAGGTGGGAGGGAGGGATAATGATAGCCTCCTTATCTTTAATAAAATCACAATTCTCTATACAGCATACCTCTGAGAATCAACATTTTATGGCAAGACAGGAGGTTAGCAATAAGCATGTTTAAAGTTCTTCAAAACTCCTTCTGAAAGATGCACTACAGGTAGACAAGGGGGAGACGGAAGATATGAAAGAGTGAGTAATATATTAATTGCTCGGAGTTAAAAGCAGGAGAGTTGGCGGTTCAACATTTCAGAGATCAAATAAAGAGAAATTTGGTGGTGCTGAAAATGGACAATAGGACTGCGGTAACATACATAAGCTAAGAGGGAGCAGATCGGTGATGTTGTCAGTGTTGGCAAAGGATTTCTAGAGGTTTTGCATGGAATTGAAGGTAAATATGACAGCGTAATATTTACTAGGGAAGGAGAATTTGGTATCAGACTGGAATTCAAGGTACTTAAAAGATTTCAGCGATTGGAAGCTGGACCTGAGGGTCTTTCAGATGATAGAAAAGGAATCGGGTCCATTGGAGGTAGATTTATTTGCATCTCTATTGACCAATCAGTTGGGCATGTATGTGAGTTGGAGACCACATCCAGGTGCGGTAGCAGTGGATGATTTCACTCTGAATTGTAAGGGAATGAGAGGGTATGCATTACCTCGAATTTTCGATGATTCAGAGAGTGTTAATGCAGGTGAGGAGACAGAAATGCAGGTTTGTTCTGGTGACTCCGTTTTGGATTACTCCGGCTTGGTAGCCGTCGGTAATAGAATCGGCCATAGAGGATCCTTTTTAGGTCTTGCCTGAGCCAGCGCGCATGCGCTGCTCTGCGAGGCTTCTAGTAATCACTTTCAACTCGTACCACATGCTTTTTTTTGTTGCTCACCCTCTATTGGCCTTTGCGTGCGTCTTTCTAAGAAAGACAGCACACAATTGGCCATAGGCGGGTGCATCTCCTGCCTTCTCTCTCCCTTGGCCTAGGGAGCTCGGGAGCGAGCAGTGCCTGCTGCATTCCTGGCGCCATCTGTTTCCAATTATGACCACACTGTGGCGCTTTGATGTGGCTTCAATCTGCACTTGTGATATTCATTATCCGAAGGAACAAGGTCGGCCGTTTGAACTTGAGCGCTTGAGGAAAAGCTGTAAATAGGTACGTTTGCACCCTGCTGCTATGTGTACACTACCTAATCCCTTTCAAACGTGTATTCCGAACACCTCGTGGCTGTTAGTGGCATGCTCCTATTGTCATTCACCGTCCTCCTACACTTTCCCAGTGTGTTACCAAACCCCTTTCACAGAACTGCGTGCCTATGACCAAAAATGCGCCGCCCGAGGTGTCGTAAGTGTGGTGCTCGCAGACACACGTTTGCTACCAGTGCCGTAAAGACCCATGTCCCTCACCGTAGTAAGAGCAAGGAAACCCCGGGTCTCTGACGGCAGTCTGGGCAGCGAAATGCAGCCCACTACGGATTGGTGCCACTGCTCCTGCTGCACTACCCAGCTTATGAAGTTAAAGGTAAGAGTTTTGAAAAGTGCTTGATCACCGTGCGGCTTTCTTGGCGCTGAGGACGGATGGGCCCAAGGGAGACTGAGGAGACCGCCTAGAGCGAGAAGGCACGGGAAAAGAGAAAAGTCTTGAGAGCTTTACGAAAATCAAGGTAGATCGGAATAGACCTGATAGAAAAAAGAAGGGCATTCCAGAAAGGGGGGGGGGGGGCAAGGTGGAGAACCTCATGCCTCCAAACTTTTCCCTCCTGAAGCGGGGGACACATAAGAGCTGGGAGGAGGAGCGCAAATCTCTGTTGGGAACATAGGCTTTAATTTTAGAGTTAATGAAGGCTGGCGCAGTGCCTGCCAGGGCCTGAAAGACCGTGCAACCCACCTTGAATAAGGAACGTTCAAGGATGGGCAGCCAATGTACGGTTTTTAACAGCGGGGTGACATGGTGAAATTTAGGGAGTTTGTGAATCAGTCGGGCAGTCTGATTTTGAATCGGTTGTAGGCGCCGAAGTTCACATGCAGGAGCACCCGCATACAGACCCGTTGCCATAATCGAGGCGTGACATGATCATGGCAAGAAGGATAAGTTTGAGAGCTGCAAAGGAAAAGAAACGGGAAATTTTGCGTATGGTGCGGAGTGTCAGAAAACATGATGATACCACAGTGCTAATCTGAGAGCGCATTGTGAGATCATTGCTGACTTTAATCCCCAGGGTTTTTACAGAAGCAGAGGGTAGAGGGGGAGGACCGAGGGAAAGGGGGCAGAAAGCAGAGGTCCAGGGACTGGGAGTGCCACCCGTAAGTACCAGCTCGGTCTTGGCAGGGTTTAGCTTTAGGTGGTTGCCGTTCATCCAGTCGCTGATGAAAGTCATGATAGTTTGAAAATTAAGAATTGAGGCTGGGAGGGAAGAGACCGCAGGAATGGATTACTTTAAAGAGGCGTCCCAAAGGGACCTTGTCAATGGATATTTACATTTATGAACCCCCCTGAAAGGGCAGGGCATATGCAGATTGACTGAGAGCTCAATAATTAAGTCAAACGAATAGGCAGAACAGAATTTGATAACATAAATACAATTTAAGTGTTTTATCTCACGACGAATGACATTTGAAGACGCTGTTTTCTGAAAAGGTATTTCAGGCAAACAGTACTGTGGATACGAATCCGCGGCAAGAGGCGCTTTAGTCTGTGCGCTGATGGTAAATATAGCCTCATGCTGTTTCTCGCGCACTCTCTCATTTTGCTTTTCTCGTTCCTGTCTTTCTAATCAATTCTCTCTTCATCTCTTCATCTTCGTTTCTGTCCCCTCTCACTGTCTCTTCCTCTTCGCTCTCTCCAGCTGCCTGTGCCTCCGTCTTGTCTCGCCTTCTGCTTTCTCTCTCTCTCCCTTCACTCTCTCTCTCTCTTTTTCGCCTCTCTCTCACTCCCTCTCTCTGGTTGTTCACTGGTTCATTATTGTCCATTTATGGCCCCAGAGTCAGGTTTTTTGTGACATAACAAATGCCAAAGGTCACCAGAACATGGCAATGCCTTTATTGGACAATAAGACATGCGTTACTAGTGGTTTTTCTTTTTTATATTTCATGGTTTATTTGGAACGGCATGAAACTTTTTTTTTCCTGCAAAATAAGAAATATTAATTGACATAGCAAATTTAATACTGCAATGAACTGTTTGCTTCATTACCCCAAAAAACCTATGGCGTTTTAATGAATTTAAAAAAAAAACAATTTTGAGAGAATAGCTTGCAGGAGTGAGGACTTTTACTCTTTCTATGGTCAGATAACAAGGCTCGCTGATTGCTCTGTTTTCATTGTTCAAAGACTTTGTCAAATGACTGAGAAGCATATTGCACTGAGAACCTCATAGGCAGGAGAGGGCCAAACTATGCAGCAGGGTTTAGTAAATTATGTGGCAAGAAAAGGCAAATTATGCTGCATAATTAAGCACATTCTGTGATAGTATTACTTTATTATTTTGCCATTTGCAGTGACAAAAAAGGTTATAACACTTTTTTTTAATTACAACTTTTCAACATGCTGCACAACATTCACAATGCTCTACAACACAGCTTAAAGAAATTAACAAAGGCAATAGCTCTGTCTAAACACTTATAAGGCCCTAAGGCAAGACCTTTTGGCTATGCCAATGCTTGTTTACTGTTAGCGGAGAAGGGTCTTCTAGGAAATGCGGACGGATTGGAGCATCCTCTTGCAGAGGCAGGGATGCTGAACCTTATAGTTTGGAGTATTTCAGGAGACCTGAAAAACTCACTAGTTTATCAGAAGAGGCTGCGGATATATTATATGAGTCTTGAGCAAAAGGAACAAAGAAATGGTATGCAAGTGTGTGGAAGATTTAGTTACGCTGGTGCGTGGAAAGGGGTTTGGATCCAATTGAGGCAGATGATGTTATGATTGCAAATTTCTTGGTAGATTTGTTCAAGAGAGGTTTAAGTTATAGGACCATAAACTGTTATAGGATAGCAATTGCTGTTGGTCATTCACTGGTTGAGGGGGCGTCAGTAGGCAACAGACAGTTGATTTGCAGAATGCCTTGTTCCTGCATCTGGGGTGCAGTATAAGTTGGGTGTTGTGTGTATTTTGCCATGCTGACGAGGAGGTCATGTGTTTATGTAGCCCTTGTCCTGTTAGGTTTGCGGCATATGTGATGCTATATAGGGTGAGTGTGTGGGTTGCACGCTAGTGCTGTGAAGCGTACTTCCTATGGAGTTGAGGAGAAGTGTAGGGGTTGTGTGTTGTGCCCTATTGTTACTGGTGTCCTTCTGTTAAAATCGATAAACTTTAGATGTACATAAGCGGCGTTCATTTATGTTCACCACAGCATATTGATAAAGGTAAAATGACGGTCGTGAACATTGCCTGCGCCATCTTCCTTAGTGGGTATTTCTATATGCACGTAAGCTGCAGCCATTTTACACATCACAGCCATTTTGTACTCTGTTGGTCACCTTTGTTTCACCCTGCCCTTACTAACATCCCTCTGACCAACCTGGTATGTGAGCTGGGGGCTATAAACTCTATTGCCACGACGAACATCAACACCACTTGCGGTCACAAACTCGTTTTTCCTCTCATCTCTGTTTACAGGCAAACCCATAGACACTCTTACAAATACCAAACAGACTCTTGCAAACATGGTTTATTGCACTGCACACAGCAAGACTTGTATTTGCCAACAATGGGACCTGTTTTAATCAACAGAACGGACTCCTAGATCTGGCCGGTCTCACATGTTTTAGACCCTGAAGAAAGGTCCAGCTGTGAGATAACATTGTCTGTTTTGACCTGGGTAGGGGGATAATTACTGTTAGGTTTGTGTGGGAACCTGACTGAGGCGGGCACTCAAGCTTGTGTAACCATGTTAATAAAACAGATGCATAGTGTCAAACCTGTATAAAAGGAAGAGCAAAAAAAAAAAAGAGATGCAGTTAGAACACCTCCCTGAGACATCCCGGTGTCTGCAGTTGATGTGGTCCCCTCTCGAGAGTAATAAACCTTGTTCTTGCCTTCCAGTGTCCAGCGCCTGCCTCATTATTTTGATAGCAAATCTAAAGTGAATTAAAGGTGACCCTGCGCCGGGCAGCATTAGGGGTCTTAGGAGACTGCTGCTTTTCACACTTCCTAAAGGAATAAAGCCCGTTGTAGGGGTTGTGTATTCTAGTATTGCAAAGTGTCCTTAAGGAGAAATTGCCGGGGCATGTGGGTTGCAACCTAATGTTTCTAGTGTTGCAGTATAGGGTGAGTGTTTGTGTTGCAGAAGTTCAGTTTTAGCACATTTTACATTTTTCATCCATGAAAAGCATCCCTAGCTGATATCATACTTGTAGTTGTGCATTGATGTTTTTAAAAAGAAGCCTTCGCTACAAAAAACACTTGCCTGCCTGCTACGTTATTCCTTAGTGAACACAATAGTTCGAGCATGGTGTTGATAGAACATGCTGTTCACTATAATGACATACGCTCCATTATACATGACAAGGTGAGACGGCGCCCAACCAGCATGAGGCGCACGTCTCACCCTGTTACCTTTACCACTTTCCTTCGAGTCAAGAAATGCAGAAGGGTGGATATTTTGGAAATGTATTTTTCTTGAGTGTTCTCCCTCTCTGCCGGTTACTAAATAATTATGTGCAAGGTATTCAGAGTTATGGGGCGTTTGCCAGCAGGATAAACACAGATGGCACACTTATACACACAAAGAGATACTTTAGTTTGAAAGCAAACTTGAAGACCGTATCGCCTTCATTGGCTTTCCTGTAACCTTTTGTTTCAGTGTAAACCTAAGAATTTTGTGTTCATTTTTGAGATTATGATGCAAGCATTGCCAAAATTACTGTACATACTGTAGTAAAGGAAGAAGCACAGTCCAACTGTGTAGGTTAGATAATCCTTTATTGTAGATCCCTTCTTGGTTAGATGAGTAGGACAAGATAAGAAGTACAGATATAACCCCACCTGGAGCAGGCTCCAAGCAGCTCAGCCTGAGTTGACTAACTGACACTATGAGCCAGAGAGTCACCCAGGCATTCTATGATGTCATGTCATGTCATGGACATTCTATTCAGTAGAGAAGAGTAGAGAAGTAATTTACTACACATCCTCTTTCCTTAGGGAAAGACAACAGAATAGAGAGAAAGATAGGCAAAATACCTTAAATAAAACATTTGCATGAAAGTACAGAATGAGATACAAATAACGTACGACATGAGGTATCATTAGCATGAGCAGAAATACAATAAGATGCTAAGGTTTTACTACTACATGCATTATCCCCCTCCCTTAGAGAAACAGCATTGTTTATATGAATAAAGACCAATGCAGTAAAGAAAGGTGGTCACGCTCACAACCACCCCATACATAGGTACACCACAGGGTAAGCACCCTGGCAAACAAAGATGAGAGTAGACACAGACCTTTGGGAAAAATACAACAGGGGTAAAATTCACTCTAGACAACCAGAAGAGTGTAAGCCCCATAGCAAAAATTCCCTAGAGATAAACACACTGAAAAAAACCAAAGGTTCCCCTGGTAAAGACATACTGACACTGAAAATATGATAAAACTCCTCACTCAAAGACCTACCAACATGAAATCCTTGGCCACGAGTTCCAAGCAAGTAAACTTCGACAGGAGGATAGTGTCAAAATGAGAAGATGTCTAAGCAATCTCCACCAAAAATAAGGAACCACGCAGAGTATTAACCCTGTAAAATAACACAACCTCCCCCAAGAAGGGTACTCCATAGGATAGTCACCCTGGGAACTGAAATAGGGCATTGACTACCCACAAACACGCAACCTCCCCTAAGTAGGGTACACCGCAGGATAGTCCCCCTGGGGAAAAAAAATGGGGCATTGACTACCCACAAACACACAACCTCCCCTAAATAGGGTACAGCGCAAGATAATCAACCTGGGAACTAAAATGGAGCATTGACTACCCACAAACACACAACCTCCCCTAAATAGGCTACACCGCAGGAAATCCAAGGGTACAAAACAGGATCCTCACCCCGAAAAACCAAGACTACAACATCCCCTACATAGGGTACACCTTAAGGTACAACATCACCCTAGAAACAGAAATGGGCATTGACTAGCCCCACAACCTCCCAAAGAAGGATACACCGTAGGGTTAAAAGATGTCGCCCTAGGAAACTACAGCCATAAAAGCTCACAAGCCACTTTCTATAATGACCCCAAATACACACAATAGAGCAACGACACCAGAAAGCTGCAGAAAGATAAAGCAACCAAAAACACAAGACTATGTCCAAACAAGCGCCCACCCAAAATATGCATTGAGAAGCTAAGCACTTCAAAAGTAAAAGAATAGATAAACACAAGACTTGAGCTCCGGTGAGCGGTCTCTCACCCGGGTCTTCGTACTCAGCTCTCCGCAGTCGCCGCTGAACTTCGCCACAAGAATGAAGAGTCAAGCAGTCTATGGAATGCCACAGGCTCAGCTCGCTCTCCAGCCGATGCATCTCAAGTTTCACCCGTCGCCCAGAGGGTCCACAACCACAACAGGAAGGAAAGTGACACCGATGATACAGGCTAAAATAGGTGCGGAGGCAGACAGTACCTCGGTAGCCGAAACTTCTATGCCAAGATTGCCCAGCTGAAGGAAGCACAACAACAAACATGTCAAGCAATGTGAGGCGTTGTGAAGAAATGCACAAAATGGCGGCACGCCTCCAGACACCACGCCGGATGGCTATCGGCAAGGGCGTACACCAGAACGTAGGACAAAGTGAGCGAGCAGCTTGAAGATGCAAACGTCACAGGAATTGGAGGCATGACGCGAAGGGAAGTCTGCGCGTGTTTAAGTATGCGCGTGGTGGGAGGTATTTGAACAGCAGAAGTCAACTGTTACACTATAACCGCCACCACTTCCAAGTAACTAAAAAAAAGAAAATTTAAATATGTCCACTCACCGCCTCCTTCCAAAGCACAGCAGCAATGTGTTGAGAATGCACACAGGCCAAATTGACCTACAGAATTGGTTCCTAAACAAAGTTCTGTTTCCTTCGAAGCGCCAGAGAGCGACAACAAGTGGGTTTACATGCTGCGTCTGGAGCAGTTGGAGGAACTCCCTCCACATGTAACACAGCCAAGACTGTGAAACTCACGCATGGATAAAAGTGGATGTGGGCACATTTAAGTCTGTAGCTGTTTGTTGAAGACGCTGTTAAAAAGAATCCACAAACAGACTGCTGAGTGCTGCTGTAAAATGTTCCTCTTGCTCACACAGGATAGCGCTGCCAAGGTACCAAATCACTTTGAAAGCACTCCGAAAGCACTGAAGAATCACTCGTGAATGTCACTATCTTTCCCAAAGCGACAGAAGCTTTCAAGGGGTTTTCTACACAGAAAGCTGATCACACCTGTAGACAGTCAGTCCACAAGACTTAGTGATGTACTGCAACAATTCTCACGCAGGTTGACAGCAGACGTCAAAGTAAAGACACACGCCCAGGGTGCAGGCTGTCCAGGTGGTACAGGACACTGGTGGGGTCAGCTGGGCGTTACCTTTTAGTTTCAATTTGAAGTTTTAAAAGTTCTTAATGTCTTTAGTTCCTTTTCTTGTATTTGCTTAGTTCCTTATTTGGCCTTTCTCCTTAGTTCACGCGTAGGTTCATCCTGTTGACACTCGTCACCAAGTTGTAGTAAAGGAAGAAGCACAGTCCAACTGTGTAGGTTAGATAATCCTTTATTATAGATCCCTTCTTGGTTAGATGAGTAAGTAGGACAAGATAAGAAGTACAGATATAACCCCACCAGGAACAGGCTCCAAGCAGCTCAGCCTGAGTTGACTAACTGACACTATGAGCCGGAGAGTCACCCAGGCATTCTATGATGTCATGTCATGTCATGGACATTCTATTCAGTGGAGAAGAGTAGAGAAGTAATTTACTACACATACCTTTTAGGGTTCAGTTCTATTTGAGAAACTGGTGGACTTAGCCTTTCAAAAGATTGAAGGGAGAGAACTGAGAGCATAACTTCGGGTGGGGAGGAGAAGGGAAGGCAAAGAGAGCGGTGATGTTGAATGTCAGGAGAACACATAATTTTATATGTTAGAGGGGTGGATTGAAGATAGGGTTGTGGTTGATTGAAGAGAGGGTGGGTGGATGTTTTCCAGGAGAGCTTTTTTTCAGTTGGGTGGCAGGGAAGACTAAATGCAGAAGGTGGCGGTAGGTAGCAGCTGCGTTTTTTTTTTAGCAGGGAACGCTCAGGGTGGTGTGGTGGGAGTGTGACAAGATGCGGGATAACAGTTTTTAAAATGTGGGTCGGTGGAGTGGATTAATGGCCAGGGGAGGCTATGGGTGGGTGGAATTACAGATTTCTCTGCGCTGTACCGGTTTAAACCACAGTGCAAATTTAACTAGGGTCACCTGACACAGACCACAACATTGTGCCTGATTACAGAAAATGTGCAGTTAGTGCAGGCGTGAGCACATGTCTTTACTGTCAATAGCATGTTCGTGAAAGCTGAATCAACTTTTACAAGTTGATGGTCTACAGTGGGTGGACCTAGGTTCATGTTTAGGGGTTGGAGGGTGTTAGACCCCCCACCCATGTGACTGCTCCTATCTCTGGATATCAGGGGGTGTTGCTGGGACCCTCCTTACCGAAGCTCTGTGCCACCATGTGTATGGTTCACAACCTGAGTACCTCATGGTAGCTTTCTTGCTTCTGCACCTGTTCTACGGTGAGAGTGCAAAGATTACTCTAATTTGCATAGGGCTACACCACTTGCAAGTGAGGGGAAGAGCCCATTATTACGCTGGACATATTTTACGCCAGCACAATCGTATATAAGATGGGGTTGCAGTTGCTTGTGTGGCCACTTCTGTAAAGCTAACATGCTCCAGGGGTTCAAATAGTGGAAACAAACTCCTGTTGTGCCTCACGGCACTTAATGTAATATGACCCCAGCTTTATTGTGGTGCAGACAATACACAGGTGTAGCCATCTATATATGGCTCCTCCATGACTCCTCTGCTCTTGCACTATTGAAGAAAACAGTGGGAGATTAAATGGATCAGCCATACATAACAAAACAATTAAGAGGTTTTGTGTCACCTTGTGGCTCTAAGTGCCAACACGACAACTTGAGCTTTGCTCTCAATTGTCTATTTGATGTCACTCAGAATCCCATGATCAAAAAAATCCCCTATTCACAGTTGTCACTTGAACATAAAATACCGTAAAAAACACAAGAGGCGTTTGGCAAAACAGGAACAGTATGTTTAATTAAACAATGTGGCCGGGAGCACAGGCATAGGGTCCGAGTTCTGTCTCGATTTACAATCGGTCTTACATAGACTTTTATACAGTTCATTAAATGTAATAAAATGTTCCTGCTAATGCTTTTTTGATAAGGAATGTGTAACTTTGCCTTTAAAGCCATAAATTAAGGTATTGGATGAGGAATACAGGTGGGCCTCAACCTTGTGCGGACACAATGTAACAAGTGGGTAACATGTCCAGATGTCCTGCACTGTGTGAGCTGTCTCCTGATTAGCTAAGTGTTCCTAACTTCATGTGACATCTGACTTTACAGGGTTTTGGGAACGCGCTCACCCCTTCGGCCATGTATGCTTTATTGGGGCCAATCTCCCTGGACCATTGTGGTGTTGCTGTGCCTATCTGTGGGATCAGTCTGGGATGTCCTGTTTGCGCATTTTTCTTCTGGCTATGTGCCACCCCACCTGTGATCTGTCAATCAGTGACCTTGGGTGTGGGTCTCGGGACCTGCCTAACGACATATTTATGAGTCGGAGTTGATGCAGAGTTCACAATGTGCGAATTTGTCAATAGAGATGTGTTTTCGTAATATATGTATAGTTAATCATATTGACCGTATTAACACAGTTACCCATCTATAACTTTTCTCTACATCAAATAGTCTTCTTTCAAGATCGACACTAATAACAGCTTTACAGCTGTAGAAGACCCCCACTTGTCAGGGTCATCTTCAGCCAAATGATGGTGTTAAAATAGGCCTCAACCAGAAACAACAAGTTTGATACCCAGTATTCCCTTTGCTGGCATGTATGAATCAGAAGTTAGATAAAACAAAGCCACAGATGTGTGTTTTATATGCAAGATTACGTTTTTTTCGACATTTATATAGTGGCTGCCAAATGGCTCTGTGCTGTTGTGCCACCACTTCTGAATATAGTATTGTCTCTGTCTGCACTGGAAGTTAATAGCTTGGGGCAATTAAACCTATGTGTGTCTAACCTGATTCTAAGTTGATGCGGACGCTTCTTTACATAACATGCTACTTAGGTTTTATGAATGTGAGGAGCCTTGATGATCCAAAAAGAGAAAAATATTAACCCTTGACCAAATTCCCTAATATGTTTGCGAGTAAGAATGACTATTGTGTGCTTTTCATGTTTAGAATAGTAGAGCAGAGGCCAGATGCGCCAAGAATAAAAGCGGTCGTAATGTGCGCGCTGATTTTACCGAATGCATATGTACTTTGTGAGCTGACCTGTATTTTAATAGGTCGCTTCACAAAATACTGAATCTTTGTAGGTCGCAATTTGACATACGTAATTATTATTAGTGAAGAACGCCTCAAAATGGCCCGAAATACAATTCACTACCAACATATGGATGGTGGCCTACTAGGGTCAGCAGGTCACCCTGTCTGTGATTGCTTTTAAATAAAGCAATCATTTTGTTTTAAATACAGCTTTTTTTCCTTGAAGGAGAACTGGATGCATTTGAAAAAGATAATACATTTTGCACTCTGTTTATGAGTAAGCTTTGGTCCTAGGGACCAGTGCATACTCCTAAAAACAAGCATTTACAATGCAATGCTCTCGGCTTTATTAAAGTTAGAGCTATTGGCATTGCAAATGGCATTTTTTTCATTTTTTGTTCTTTTTAAAACATAAATGGTATTGTCATTTACAATGGCAATAGGTGAGCATTAGAGAGTAGTAGAGAGTATTAGCGGACACAGAGCCACACACACACACACACACAGAGCCACACACACAGACACAGACAGCCACACACACACACACACACACACACACACACACACACAGCCACACAGCGACACACACACACACACACACAGCCACACACACAGAGCCACACACACACACACACACAGAACCTTACACACACACACACACACACACAGAGACACACACAGAGCCACACAGAGAGAGAGAGAGAGAGCCATGCACAGGGAACAGAGGCCAGAAAAAACAATCACAACGAGGGAACAGGTGGTAGAAAAGCAAGCACAACGGGGGGGGCAGAAAAGCAAGCACAACGAGGGAACGGGGGGGGGGCAGAAAAGCAAGCACAACGAGGGAACGGGGGGGGGCAGAAAAGCAAGCACAACGAGGGAACGGGGGGGCAGAGAAGCAAGCACAACGAGGGAACGGGGGGCAGAGAAGCAAGCACAATGAGGGAATGGGGGGCAGAAAAGCAAGCACAACGAGGGAATGGGGGGCAGAAAAGCAAGCACAACGAGGGAACGGGGGCAGAAAAGCAAGCACAACGAGGGAATGGGGGGCAGAAAAGCAAGCATAACGAGGGAACAGGGGGCAGAAAAGCAAGCAACGAGGGAACAGGGGGCAGAAAAGCAAGCACGAGGGAACAGGGGGGGCAGAAAAGCAAGCACAACGAGGGAACGGGGGGCAGAAAAGCAAGCACAACGAGGGAATAAGGGGGGGCAGAAAAGCAAGCACAACGAGGGAATGGGGGGCAGAAAAGCAAGCATAACGAGGGAACAGGGGGCAGAAAAGCAAGCAACGAGGGAACGGGGCAGAAAAGCAAGCACGAGGGAACAGGGGGGGCAGAAAAGCAAGCACAACGAGGGAACGGGGGGCAGAAAAGCAAGCACAACGAGGGAATAAGGGAGGCAGAAAAGCAAGCACAACAAGGGCTGCGGGCAGAGGGAAGGCGAGAGCGGGACGGAGGAGGGCTGCGGGCAGAGGGAAGGGGAGGCGAGAGCGGGATGGAGGAGGGCAGAGGGAAGGGGGAGGCGAGAGCAGGACGGACAAAATCTGTGGGCAGAGGGAAGGGGGAGGTGAGAACGGGACGAAGGAGGGCTGCGGGCAGAGGGAAGGGGAGAGCGGGACGGAGGAGGGCTGCGGGGAGTGTGAAGGGGGGAGGCGAGAGCGGGACGGAGGAGGGCTACGGCAGAGGGAAGGGGGGAGGCGAGCGGAGCCGAGCAGCTCCAGAAAGAGCCGAAGTACGCTATGTCTGCATTACAAAGCTGCTTCAACAAGAGCCGTTTTTACACCCAGACTCATGCCTCCCACAGTCCCACTTCGTAAGAAAGTGCAGGCTGCTGAAGCTTGGGGCGTAAGGCACAGCAACATGTCGCCGTACGCTGTCACAGTTGAGTAACGCAGTTAGCGCTCTAGATGTTCGTAAGAGCTGCATAGTGTTCTCTGACTGTGTGAGCTAATACTCTTCGCAGGCCGTTACCGAGAGGCACATTCTGGCCAGTAAGAAAGAGTCGGAGTCCGAAGTAGGCGGGGTAACGGTCCAGGGGCGTGGGAAACATGGCAAGCTTATGGATGGGAGATGTGAGTATTTAGTTTATACCTTTTCTTGAGCCACTTTCTTTATGGGATTCAAAGACTGGTATGCCACCTTTAGCTCTAACGTGTAGGCTGCATCTTGCCCACTCACTGCCCACGCCGCAGACCTCCAAAAAGGAATCCCTGACTGCAACCCCAGTTCCTACGGTACCCACGTAGTGCATTTCTACGCACAGCACCTCTGTGTACGCACCCAATACATCCCCGTACTGCAATCTTCTCCACAGTTCCTTCTGTCTCCGCTACACACCCGACCCCTGGTGTTCTAACCCTCCGTCTGTAGTGGTTCCCCTTCAACTGCACTGGCTCTCCTCTCCATTTGCAATGACCCGCGCCAACTTGTCTGCGTTGGTGCCCTCAAACTTCGCTTCGAGGCGAGAGCGGGACGGAGGAGGGCTATAGGCAGAGGGAAGGGGGAGGCGAGAGCGGGACGGAGGAGGGCTGCAGGCAGAGGGAAGGGGGAGGCGAGAGTGTGACAGAGGAGGGCTGGGGGCAGAGGGAAGGGGGAAGGCAAGAGCGGGATGGAGGAGGGCAGCGGGCAGAGGGAAGGGGGGGAGGCGAGCAAAGCCGAGCAGCACCAGAAAAAGCCGAAGTACGGCCCTGCAGCAGGCAAAGGATGAATGCGCAGCCTGCGTGTCCCAGTGTCCCTGGCGACCCTCGGGGTTCTCAACTCTCCTGCTCTCCTGTCACCCCGGCTGTTCCCTCAGCTTCTCTAAGAACTAAAGCTTAGCAGACGAAAAGTCCTACAAAGGGGCGAGACGTAAGCATTCATTTGCCATGGGAGGGGCGGAGCTGAGAATCAAACGACCGCGAACCTCTGCTTTTGTAACGTCCTTTTGTGGTTTGTGTTATGAGAAGATGAGGAAGACAGAAAGACCGTATTTCAATCGACACGTTTGCAATAATTCATTTTTGGTGTGCTGGATGTGCACGTCTCACGAACGAGGACACATCTCCCCGGAGTGGAGGGGTCCATTAGCTGTGGCAGCAAAAGACGCCGGCAGGGCACCGGCAGCACGTGAGGCAGGGGACAGGGAATTGTAGACTTTGGATACCCAGGGGTCTCGTGCTGGCACGTAGACACACACAACGGGAGAGGGCAGTGCTGTAGACTCAAGCGCAAAGGAGTAGCTGTAAAAATGAAAAGTCCCCCTCCCCCTCCACTTTCAACTATATTGTGAGTGGCATCAGTGAAGCGAGTGAACCCAGGCGCTCGTTCAATTGCTTCCCTCTGGGAATTATGACAATGTGTCCTAATAGAAATAGAAAACAAGCCGTCAGGAGAGCAGTCCAACACCACCATCTTTCTCCGAGGCGAGGCAGGAATGCCTCGGAGAAACGCTGCATCATTTTTGGATTCGGGGCGTGTTTTCTTTCTCTCCTCTTCCCATTGGCTGGAATGTAAAATTCCAGCCAATGGGAAGAGGAGAGAAAGAGAACGAAAGTGAACCCCCCCTCCCCCGGAACCCTGGTTTAAACGGAGTGATGCCCCTCTCCCCTAATGGCTGGCCTCCGTTTAGGAAGCCAGCCAATGGAGAAGAGGGGCGGGTTCAAGCCCCACACTCTGACATAAGATCTCCCCTGCGAGACTGCGCAAGCGCAGCCTACGCAGGCCGAGACCTAAAAGTTTTTTTCACCATTCATAAAGGGAAAAGAGTCCCTTGAGGGATCTTTTTCTGTTAGCGAATGGGTTACCCCCTCCTTTCAGGTTGCAGTAAAATATCCATGTTTTGAAAGTAAATTTCGGGTGCAAAACATTAATACATATCTTAAGGAAGCTGTCTTCTTTATTTTATTTTATTTTATTTAATCAACTTATAAAGCGCACTGTCACCTTACAGGCATCCTGGTGCTGGAGGCTACATGAGAGGCGAGAATATGAGTCGGGCGAGCACAGGAGACTATGGCTTAGGAAACAACCAGGTCTTGACACATTTCCTGAAAGGGAGAAGTTCCCTAATTTGCCTAATCTCCCAAGGGAGGCTGTTCCACAGTTTGTCCGCTGCCACCCCAAAAGATCTACCCCCTGACCTGACTTTTCTAAACCTAGGTACTCTCACCAGTCTAGCCGATGAGGAACGAAGCAGTCTAGTGGGAGAGTACCAAGCAAATTTTATTTGCATTGCGGGGGGGTCCTAGCCCATGAAGGGCTTTAAAGACAAGGCAGAGGGACTTGAATTGTACTCTCTGCCTAAGAGGGAGCCAGTGGAGTTCAGCAAGTGCTGCTGACGTGGACGAACTTCTAGGCAGCCCTAAAACTAATCTAGCTGCAGCTGATTGAATTCTTTGAAGCCTGTCCAACAGGAAGCTAGGGGAATCGAGTAAGAGGGCATTACAGTAATCAAGCCTGCTAAAGATTATACATCTAGCCACAAGAGCACGCGCATGGGAGGGTAGTAGAGGCAGGATCTTCCGATGGGACCTAATGATTGCAAAACAGCAACTTGTTGTTTTTGCGACCTGAGCTTCCATAGTAAGTCTACTGTCCAGCATAATGCCCAAGTTGCGGACAGTTTCAACTGGTCGAACTTTGACCGATGTTTCAGGGGGCCAAAAACCATCAGGGAAATGTCGAGGAATCCTACTCCCTGCACAGAAGAGCACCTCGGTCTTTGCCGTGTTAAATTGAAGGGAGTTGTTCTGTAGCCAACCGGCTGTATCCCGCAGACACTAATGAAACACCTCCAAAGGTGTCGAATCCTCACCCTCAAAGGAGAGGATCAACTGAGTGTCGTCCGCATAGTTTATGGTATTAATCCCATAGGATTTGATTAACGTAATCAAGGGTTTTAAGTAAAGATTGAACAAAATAGGGCAAATTGCTGAACCTTGAGGGACCCCATGTGGCACAGGAGAGAAAGCAGGCTGAAAAGGCGGGAGGGACACCGCCTGCTGTCTATCCTGCAAAAATGATCGAAACCAACGCAGGGCACAGCCTCTCACCACAGCCTCACTCAATCTTCTCAGTAGAATTTCGTGGTTAACCGTGTCAAAAGCGGCAGACAGGTCGAGCAGGATCAGTGCGACTGCCTGTCCCCTGTCTGCACGCCTTTGAAGCTCATCCATAGCGGTCACCAAGGCCGTCTCGGTCCCGTGGGCAGGCCAAAATCCAAATTACACATCCTCTAGCAATTGATGCTGCTCCAGATGTTTAGAGAGAGATACGCTAACCAAGCGTTCAACAATTTTTGCAAGAAAAGGTAGTAAGGAGATCGGCCTGTAGTTTTTTGAACACTCGGGATCCAGGGATGGTTTTTTCAGCAGTGGGGATACCAGGGCCTGCTTGCAGTGAGAGGGGACTATACCACTGGCCAGTGACTGGTTACAGATCAGGCGAAGAGTAGGGAAAAGTTCCTTCTCCTACTCTTTCCAGAGCTTGTGTGGGACCGGGTCCATGGGCGAGCCGGAGGAGATTCCCCGGGCCAGCGAGCTGAAATCCTCCTCCATTAGAGGCGGAAACTCCGATAGTTGATCAGCAAGCTGCCAGATGGGGCCATTGTCTACACCCTCCGAGGCCCGATCCCCCAGGGGCCAGGGAGCTGCTGGGCTTAGAGGAACCCTCAAGATCCTTAATGATCAATTCAATTTTTTCTCTGAAGAACTTAGCCAAGTTCTCACAGAGTTCCTGCGAGGGGGGTATCGAGTTCTTAGAACAGTCAGGACTGGTGAGACTATTCAGTATGTTAAAGATGCTCCTAGAGCTATTCGCAGCGTTGCAGATCGCGGAGCAGAAATAGTCCGCTTTGGATTTCCGTGTTAAGGTCTTCTACTCCAGGATTTTGCGCTTCCAAAGCACCCTGTCTGAATCATTATATCCCCGCCTCCATCTTCTCTCAGCCTGTTTGCAAGCTAATTTCAGATTTTTCAAGGAGTCGTTAAACCAAGGGGCAGAAACTCTACCCTTACAGCTGTGTTTTTTGAAGGGGGGCGTAAGAGTCCACAGCCGAGGTAATCTTAAGGCACAGCGAGGCATAGTTCTCATCGACTCGCTTGTCCAAGGAGAAGCAATGTCCAACCTTAAACACTAGGTCAGAGTTCCTCTGCCGAGCAAGAGCCTTCCAATCTCTACATAGAAATTCCATGGTATCATGCGGCGCCCGAGTCTGGGCCGCATTAGTGTTAACGTAAAATTTAGTTAAGGAGTGGTCTGTCCAATCCATGGGCAGAATTTCCCCCATATGAAGCAGAAAAAATTAAATCAAGGCGATGGCCTTCTTGTGAGTGGCTTCCGCGACTTGCTGGAAGAGGCCAAGGCCTTCACATGAGTGAAGTAAGTTAAAAAAAAAACAGAGTCGAGGGAGCCATTTGGCCACAAAATAAAGTCACCCAGAATTATCAGTTTATTGTGAGTGGCTGCCATGTTAGTAAGGGTGGGTAAGAAGAATTGTTGCTGCTGAACGCTGAAGGCTCCAGGGGGTCTATAGCAGATAACCCCAGTAAAAATGAGCCCAGAGTCATTTTTTATGGACAGGCCGAGTAGCTCCAATCCATTAACCAAATCCATATTCAAGGTCCCAATCTGCCAGGAGGCCCTATATATGACCCCCACCTCTTCCATTCGGCCTAGGAAGGTGGAGAATTTTAAAACCAGGTGGGCACGCACAACCAGGATCAACCTGACAGTCAGGGCGAGTCCAAGTCCCCGTCATGAACAGGACATCGAGCTTGTGTGATTCCACCAGCAGTTGAATTTCGACGCTGTGTTTTGGCAGAGACCTTACATTAAGAAGTCCACACGAAAGGAGGCCCCCGACAAGGAAATCGCCCAATGGGTAGGCTGACTCAGCAAACCCAAGGGTCCCTTTGTTGGTGTAGCACTCACCTATATGAAGCAGTGCCTCTCTAGAATAATAATGTGAGGAGCCCACTGTCTGACCGGGGTCCCCAGCCCGATAAAAACAGGCAGCATAACTGGCGCTGGGCGCTTCCATTGCGCGGACGGGCGCAAAGGAAAAGGACACCCTAATAAATACCCCTTCTAAATACCAATTCAGTGTACTTTTCAGAATTGGCGAATGTGCTTAATACATTTGGAAAAGGGTTTTAGCGTTCGCAACCCCTCTGCTGTACCAGAGCACAGGGTTTGGGAGTGCTAAAAAACTTTGTACATCTGACTCATAGTCCTCTGTAAAGGCAGCATTGACCAGGATTGAATTGTGCTCATTGGCAAATTTGCTCTAGAGATAATCCAGAAAACTATAGAACTGTCCCCTTGATTGATCCTATGTCAATGTTCTTCAGCACACTGTTTCTAGACCTCGTACAACATTTACCCCTCTGAGAATTCTAATTTATTGACGATTCAGGCTGGGTTCTGTTCCTTGGGTGAACCTTTCAAACAGAGGTTGCACTTGTTAGTTGCGATTACGATATCTGTAAATTTTCTTCATTCTGTGAGTTCAGATGCAGATTAGTTACAGCTCCAAAGCGTTCAAGCAATTATTGCCGTTTTCCCTACAGCAAGAATTGTGGTTACCAAAGTTTTAAGCAAGTGTGTGCCTTTGTGTCAGTTATATTTAATTAGTTATTCATGATCAATACCTATGCATGTAGCAAGTATTTAATTGTGTCCATCCTCTCATTTGCAGCAATTTTGTGTAATTTAAGCAGACCGAAATAAGTCTTTTGAGTTTGTTTATCACTTAGTCACACTGCAAGTTCAACATAATACTTTCTGAAACTGTGAACGTCCTCTTAATCAAGATAGGCAGGCAGCAGCTGATCTTTTTAAATATATCCCCTTCTTGTGAATAACATTGTGCCTCAGGAGAGCCCATGTGAAAAAAAATTGTCAGCCTGGTTCCTCTGTCAGTCTTTCTTGAATTACATTACTTTTGGGTGGTTACTTAGTTGTAGCTTTATTGGATGTTTTTAAGGCCAATATGCTACGTGCTGCCCTTCACAATGCTGAACGTTGTGTTTCAGGCCTTCTTTTTTTTTTTTAGCATAAGATTTTATTGGAAAGAAAAAGCAGAGCCAATAAATCAGTCACATGTAAACTACACAATTGAATCAAATTACAGAGTAATCAGGATGATAAATCAGCGTACATTTCGACATAAGGGTCCAGCCCGGGTCATGGCTAATTGAGCTGTCGGAGATTCACAGAGTTCACCACGGTATTTATTCCAATGTCCCCATTTCTTATCCCACTTCGTGGGGCAACCTCTAGTTTTGTACACTGTTTTTTCGGCAAGCATGCAGCGGTCCATCTCAGCCATCCAGCCCACCACCAGCGGCCTCTCGGGAGAGCCCCACTTCATAGCAATGGAGCGCTTAGCAAGCAGGAAACCCAATGCCGCCCACTGTAGTTCCAGTTCGTTCAGGTCCTTGGCCCCCCCATATATTAAGGACACTTTCTTTTTGCGACAGTGGGACTGGCTTACCCAGGCAGTTCCTCATTTTTCGAACTGTTCCCCCCCCAGAATTGGTGTATTACCGGGCAGTCCCATAGGATGTGATAGAAGGTACCAGGTAAGCCGCAACCCCCATGCCTTCTTTTGGTACCCCGGAAAATTAGTATTTGAGATCACTGTTCGATAGTCCAGTCTTACAGCTACCATTACATTGAGCGTCAGAGTGAACATGCAGGGAATTTATCATATTGTCACTTTAAATCCACTTATTTTCTGAGCAAGGATCCTTATACTTGCCAAAGGCTACACAATTTTGAGATACTATTAGAGACTGTTTGATTCTGATTTAACCATGATCTGTGAGTGCCCCCTACCCCTCCCCCCCCCAGCCTATTTCCAAACTAGAATTTCTTTTCTCTTGTAGAATTTCTTAGAAGGTGGTTCAGGATAAGTAGGCTCATTTGAAGGTCCATTTATGGTGATCAACATATGATAAACTCATTGTTTAAAATGTAAGTACCAGATTCCTGTGGAATATTAGAACTTAAATGGTAGGTCCCAACCTCAAATTTAGATTATCCGTTCCTTTTTTAATTCATGTAGATTTGTGGAAGTGATAAATAAAGCCGTCTTGTGTACTCTGCCCCCAAGACATTTGAGAAAGAACCATGATTCATTCTTGTATTTCTCTACCGAGGTAGCTTCCTGTAATTCATTGTATGATTGATACAAGGGCAGTCATTTGGTTGTGCAAAGTCTGCTTGTTTCAGTAGAACAGAAAGAAGACAAAGGAACACATTCAAATTATCTACTTTTTTGCAAGCATAGACAAGTGCCTGCTTGCAGAAGGCAGTTCTGCTGCAGAGGGGGCTGGGGGGGGGAGGGGTCGCATATATCTGTTATCGTTCCTGGGTTTTAGTGACTTTTTCCCCAGTAGTCCTGTTTTCTTTTTTCCTTTTCACATTTTAAGATGTTTAGTTGAAGTAGTGCCCTAGAGTAATACATCATTCATTGTGTCCAAAAAGCTATTTCACAGTTCCTATTTATTTTATATTGCCAAAGCAACTACAGACAGGTCGTGGAAATGTAACTTATGATTCTGAAACGCCTTCACACTTTATCAACCCTGATATTTCGATGACATTTAACTTTAATAAACTTTGGAGAGTTTTAAGTGCTCTTCATGGACTGTTGTTGAAATACTAGCTTGGGGACGACCACCAAGGTCTGTTGCAGTTTCACTGAAGCTTGTGATTTAGTGTATCTTTCAGCTCCAAAAATACTGTGAGCATTTCTATTGGCTGTGAGGTTTGAGATGTCAATGCGTATGTAACTGGAATACGTGTGCTTAAAATAAGCATTTGCAAAGCCAATAGGTCTTGCTATGTGAGCTCTATTGGCTTTGTCAATGTCTTTTAGCTGTGTTGCACAGCAGCGTGGCTGCTGTTCAGCATGGCTAAAAGTTAATGGTATTTAGTGGGGGTGTACAGTGTAGTGGTGTACAGTAGAGTGTCAAAGTGGAGCGGGGTAGAGTGAAGTGACGTAGAGTAGTACAGTTATGGGTGTAAGTGACTAAAGGGTAAATAGAGATGGCAGCTAGGGTGAATGGAACATAATTAAGAGGCTGTATTCCTGTGATAAAAGTAGAAAAGCACATTCCATGTCATGTCCAATAATAATAACGACACGCTTATAAAATAAAAAAATAGTATGTTGCAAAAAGATGATGAAGAACATGTACTTGGGCTGTGCTCCAGGGAGGAGCTAGCACAAGAAAGGAAAGAAAGCATACGGGAGCTAAGCAATCAAAACATTGCAAATAAAAGTGACGATGTAATCAACTAATGATATGCTATGGCGGGTTTTAAACCCGCTGAATATAGTAAGCAGTACGTCTTATAGCACAGGGCATGTGCTAGACAGGTGAGACCTAAAAAGATTTCAAGCTGTACTAATGGCTACCTACAAAGTTCTTAAGTGGATATTCAGTGAAACGTCATGTCTGGGCCTTCTGCTGGCAGGAGTAAGACATGCCATTGTGATTGAACTCTTGCAGGACCACTGTTTCACTCAGTGTCTTTGCCTTGACAGGATTATTCAGGCCATGCTGAGGGTACTGGATACTAAGTACGCGGTTGCAGGCCTGAATGAAGGCGTAAGCCTGTACACGCTTTAGCCTGGAACTTACACTTTGCTTAAAGTTGATGCGTGTTGGTTGTGTTTGTTTAGTTGAGGTAAAAAATGTATTTCATTTGGAGGTGTGTGTGTTTTTCAAAGTAAGTACAATCTTCAAAATTGTCTTTCCTTGCTTCTGGGGGCTCAGAAAGAGAGGTATACGTTTAAGAATTTTCTTCACTCTGTAATTTGGAGATCCCACAAGGCGTTATCAGTTGTCACATACTGAAATTGTTCTAAGATGAGCACATGGAGACATACCAGTTGAGTATGTTTACAATATCCTTTTATTTATTACCATCGCACCTCCTTGATTGAGTACAGGAAATTAAATATCAGTACTTGAAACTTTGAGATTCCTTTATACGGAGCGTGTATGACTCTTTGCCAGTTCTTCCACTACTTTTAATTTTATTTTTGGGGGGGAATTGGACTTCCACAGAGATGTTTTTTTACCCTCACTGTAATAAAAGAAGAAATAATCCAGATCTATTTTGTCGATATTCACAAGACCTCTTATGCCTCTCCTGGTACAGGTGAATACTCGCTAGAGTAGAAGCAGCCTCTTTAAGAAAGTTCTGCAGATTTGCATAAACATTTCACAGAGGAGAGTAATTTTGTGCATCGCTCACTACTGCTTGAAATGCCATTTGATAGATTAAAAAGTGTAGCCGATTTAATTTGGGGAAAAAGAATGTGTGACTGTCAGTTGGGTGTGTATGAAAGGAGGGCAAAGCAAACTTACTAGCCAGTTTCCAATGAATGTCAGTTTCTGCAACTTTCCTCTACTTTTGGACCTATATTTGTCTTCGTTTTTTGAAGTTCAATTTAGTTGAGTGAATTTCCAAAACGTTTGCTTTACAGTTAAAAGTAGTGTTCAGTTTATACATGCATCCCCCTTATGCACATTTCCTATCAGTCTTTTTACGTTGAATATGAGCACTGTGTACAGTTTTCAGGAGGAATGCGTTTGGGTGAAATGCTTATGTGGCCCACTCTCGGATACTATATGGCAGTTCCATACACCATTTGTCCGAAATATCTTCGCGGTATGTGACTATATTGTATTCTTCTGCAGTACATATGCCCAGGCTGCTGTCCATTAGACAGAGCTAGCCAAGTATCTACATATGTTACTGCCCCATCGCATGTGTGTTGGGTTCTTGAACAGTCAGATTTGAATAGTCCTTTATACAGAAGTTAAACACAAGGTTTCATTTTCTGCTGCCAAGGATCTACTGGCTTTCTCAATGTAATTGATTTAGCCATTTTAATGGTGTATGAACGATGTTACTAATAGTATTGTATCCTTCTGTGCCATTTTGCTATTGCTCTATGAGAAACTGAAATGATGCATGTCCGTTGTGCTCTTTAAACAGTGTTTCTTTGAGAAAGTGAATGAATATGTCAATATCTTAGAGTCTTTTCCAAGTTTCATCACTTTAGCCTTCTCTCAGTGGTCGTTCGTTCGCCGTGGTTGGTACTTTACAAGGTGGGTAGATTTTCATCAGTCTGTCTTATGTGAAAGTACATTGTAATGTAGCACTTAATAACTTGATTTTTAAGATAATTATGGTCTCATGAGATGAAGTGCACAGGGCAACACAGTTTGATCAAGTGTGAAAGCTTGAACTAACAATCCTTCTAGTTCACAACCAGAAACTTATTTTTGCCAAAAGTTACTGGCATTTCCAGAATACTTCATTTTCCCCAGGAATATGCTTTACTTATAGAAGAACAAAGGGTAGGTCAGCGTTATAATTCGGGATGGACTGTATATGTTTCTTACAACTGCTCCATGACGAGTTTTGCTTTTTCTAAACTGCATTTTATTTTCGGAAGCATCAGATAATATGGCAGTTTTGACAGGCGTACTATATATACACAAAAAACATACACTTAAAAACGTTCTCCCATTTTCAGCCCACTATTGCTCACAAAGCTGGCATACTTTTTGACTTAAGTAATTAACAGTCCCCTTCCTTGTAGTTCAAGTGAAATTAGTGCTGAAGATTCATCTTCTTACCTGACGTTCTTCCTTACACTTACTGTTTCAGAAGTTGTGGTTTGACTGGTGAGTCTACGAAAGGAGTGCATTACTATCTTCATGGTGAGATGGTTAGGAGTGGATTCATTAGGCACTATTGTTTTAGGTATATCATTGCCTCCTACACAATAAGGCGGACAGCTTTGGGTGTAGCAGACAGAAGGTTCTTACAGAATAAATTCCTTTTTGGTAACCTACTTTAGACCGACTAAATAAAAAATAGAAGGGTAAATATCTCACATTAAGAACTGTGAAAGACACTTAGCCCCATTGTGTACAAAAGCAGGGAAAGGGAGCTCTTTAATTTTTGTACCATTTCACTCTGACAACCTACTTTGCTACACTCTTTGCCACTCCACCGTACGACTATCTACTCCACTCTTAGCCACTCCTTTCTGACAGTCGACTCCGCTCTACTACTATTTACTCCACTGTACGACACACTACTCCACTCTATACCACTCTACGACAATCAACTCCACTCTGCCACACCACTGTATGCCACTCTACTCCGTTGTATGCTACTCCACAAAATTACTCCACCTTATGCCACACTACTTTCTACACTGTACACAATTCCCTCTATGCCACTCCATGCCACTTTACTCAATCACGCTCTATGCCCCTCCACTCTACGACACTCTGCTCCCTCCACGACACTCGATGATGCGCTACTCCACTCTGACTCCACTCTGCGCCCCTCTGCTCTACACTCTTCCCGACTCTGCTCTACACTCTTCCCGACTCTGCTCTACACTCTTCCCGACTCTGCTCTACTCTCTTCCCGACCCTGCGCCACTCTTCCCGACCCTGCGCCACTCTTCCCGACCCTGCGCCACTCTTCCCGACCCTGCGCCACTCTTCCCGACCCTGCGCCACTCTTCCCGACCCTGCGCCACTCTTCCCGACCCTGCGCCACTCTTCCCGACCCTGCGCCACTCTTCCCGACCCTGCGCCACTCTTCCCGACCCTGCGCCACTCTTCCCGACCCTGCGCCACTCTTCCCGACCCTGTGCCACTCTTCCCGACCCTGCGCCACTCTTCCCGACCCTGCGCCACTCTTCCCGACCCTGCGCCACTCTTCCCGACCCTGCGCCACTCTTCCCGACCCTGCGCCACTCTTCCCGACCCTGCGCCACTCTTCCCGACCCTGCGCCACTCTTCCCGACCCTGCGCCACTCTTCCCGACCCTGCGCCACTCTTCCCGACCCTGCGCCACTCTTCCCGACCCTGCGCCACTCTTCCCGACCCTGCGCCACTCTTCCCGACCCTGCGCCACTCTTCCCGACCCTGCGCCACTCTTCCCGACCCTGCGCCACTCTTCCCGACCCTGCGCCACTCTTCCCGACCCTGCGCCACTCTTCCCGACCCTGCGCCACTCTTCCCGACCCTGCGCCACTCTTCCCTGCTCATCACCCCTTCCCCGCTCTGCGCCACTCTTCCCCGCTTTGCGCCACTCTTCCCCGCTCTGCGCCACTCTTCCCCGCTCTGCGCCATTCTTCCCCGCTTTGCGCCACTCTTCCCCGCTTTGCGCCACTCTTCCCCGCTTTGCGCCACTCTTCCCCGCTTTGCGCCACTCATCCCCGCTCTGCGCCATTCTTCCCCGCTTTGCGCCACTCTTCCCCGCTTTGCGCCACTCTTCCCCGCTTTGCGCCACTCATCCCCGCTCTGCGCTACTCTTCCCCGCTTTTCCAGGACACTCCTCTCTACGACACTCTACTGTACTTCAGGACACTTGATTCTACGACACTCTACTTGCCGCTTTACTCTACTCCCTTCTTTGTCACTCCACTCTGCTCCCCTCTATGCCACAATCTACTCAACTCTTCCACTCTACAACACTCTACACAACTTCATGCCACTTTACTCCACTCTGTGACACTCTCTACGCCCCACCACTGTACTCCACGCCACTCCATTATGACATTTTACTACACTATACTCCCTCCACAACACTCAACACAACTCCACTGTACGATATGCCACTCCATTCTGCACCACTCTATAGCACTCTGTGACATTCTATACCCCTCCACTCTATACCACTCCACTCTATACCACTCCACTCTATACCACTCCACTCTATACCACTCCACTCTATACCACTCCACTCTATACCACTCCACTCTACAACATTCTATGCAACTCCCTCTGCACCACTCCATGCCACTTTACTCCACTCTGACACACAACTCCAATCTATGCCCTACTACTGCACACCACACCACACCACTCCGACACTCTACTCCTTCAAAACACTCTACACCATTCTAATACACTCTACATCACACCACTCTATGCAACTCCACTCTATGCCACAAGATGATGCGCTTCTCCACTCCACTCTACAACAATCTGCTCCACTCTGACAATCTACACACACTATGTGACTCTACTCTAGAACACTCCAAGCACCTCCCTGTGCAAGTTACTTATGTTTTAGCATCATTTTAAAGTTATGGATAACGTGTATTAGAAAGGATTGGTAGTTAGTTTTGAGAAAAGAGACTTATTCCGAATTTAAAGGGGTGACTGCTTCAAGTTGCCTATTCCGAGTAATCCCTGTTAATTAGCCAGTTCAGTGTAGTGCCATTTCTGTTCCACTGAAGGAAAATATTCTGTACTTTAGGTACTGGCTGTAATGGCAATGAAGTGGAATCGCTATTTCTCCATCTAGTCCTCAACTCTGTTCTTCTGCTTCTTGTATCGTCTACTTTTTTGAGTTGTTATTGAAAAGGATTCATTTTTTTGTGCATAGAATGTTTTGTATCACTTTTAGGCTTTAATAACCGAAATGCTTATTCTTCTTTGAAGTTCTGCTATAGTTCTGCTATATTACTGTCTTTTTTAAAGTACGTTTTTTTGTTCTCGTAAAATATTTACCATCTTTTTATTCCCTTTTGTAGTTTGTTGGCCAGGCTATGACATCCGCAACAGTGTTGATGAGTTGAAGCGTTTGGAGAACTGCACTGTGATTGAGGGGTATCTACAAATCCTGCTAATCTCCAATGCAAAACCAGACGATTTCCGCAACATCCGCTTCCCCAAACTCACCGTCATCACAGACTACCTACTTCTTTTTCGCGTCTCCGGCCTGGAAAGTCTCAGCGACCTCTTTCCGAACCTCACAGTCATCCGTGGGCGCAACCTCTTCTACAACTATGCCCTGGTGATCTTTGAGATGACGAATCTCAAGGAGATAGGATTGCATAGTCTTCAGAGCATCCCCCGTGGAGGGCTCCGGATAGAGAAGAACTCTGATCTCTGTTACCTTTCTACAGTGGACTGGACTTTGATTTTGGATGCTGTGTACAACAACTACATAGTTGGGAATAAGCCACCAAAAGAATGCGGGGACCTGTGTCCTGGGGCAATGGAAGACAAGCCTCTGTGTGAGAAAACCTCCATTAACTATGAGTACAGCAGGCGCTGCTGGTCCGCCAACCACTGCCAGAAAGGTAAGTGTGATTGAGTATGTGCAGAATATCGAGCGTCTGCTCTGTCACTTTTCGTTCACCTGTATTATTTTGCGAATTGTCTGCTCTTCCTTGTTTGTGGACTCAGCCCGCACGATGACCTAGTTTGGTACCATAAAGCCAATCAATATGAACACGTGTGTTAATCCATGAATTCTTTAGTCAGAACATGTTAATATTGTTGAAGTATCAACTAGCCACACTATACAGTTGTGCATGCGTTGGTCTGTCCTGTATGTATGTATGTATACTAATTTCTGAGAACGCCTTGTTAACAGTGAGACATTTTATAAACTATTCAGAGATGATGTAGCATAAGAAACCAAAGGCTCAAATCTCATAGCCCTCTTAAAAGGTTGCTTACCCCTTTCCCTGCATCGGAGAAGATGGCTCATACTTACCAATTATGTTTTTGTTTGTCGATGTGGATTTTCCTTATAAGCAACTGTGTATTCCGCTCGATCGCATGAAATTATTGACTCCTGATACGTGAGAAATGCTTGGAAGGGGATTTATTCATTAATTGGTTGCACCTGTAAACTGGTATATTTCAGTTTTTGCTATTACACTGTTTGCGTGTGCACTATAAATGCTCCTCAGCTCTAGGAAGTGCATGTGTTTCAGACACTAAACAGAATCTTTGAAGCTAGTGTATTGGACCTTCCTTTGTGTCGTGTCTATAGCTCTGTGTATGCTGTGTAGCCCAACACAGATGAAACCCAGTGAGATGTGTTGGGGCTTATCCATTGCTAGTTGGAGTTTTAATTGGTCGTTTGGAAGGGAAGATTACAAAATGTTTGTGTCACTCCAGTGCTAGTGTTTCAGAAGTGTTGTGGTAAATGCAGTAACGTTCTACTGCCTCGATGGTCCTGTCCAAGCTAGTAATTTGAGTTCACACGCCATCCCACAAGTTTCCCTATGAAGCGCAACTGCATCTTGCCTAAATGGTCGTGCATAATGTTAACGTTACAAGTAGAGAGGGGTTTGCTTTGGTGATGAGAATGTGCATACTGTTCGAAGGAGCACAGTGTCCTAGTTGAAGAATGGATATTAATATATATCGAATGCGATAGATGATAGGCTTTGTGAAACTTTGGATTTCGGGGACTCCCAGTCTTGTGGCAGTTCCCTTGCTTCATTTCTTTCTCGTGTTTGTTCCTCAGCGAATGCCTCTTGATCGGTCTGTCCTTGGTCAGACCTTCATCTGAAGGACATCCAGTTTAATGGGAAAGTGTTGTGTGGGCTTTGTGCTTGTCAGTGTGCGCCAGTCTGTTTTTGGTTTCCCTTCTTGATTATGGACAGAGGAAGGAGTCTGCTGCCTTAAATTTAAGCACGGAAACAATGCGCGTGTTTGTGCGTGGAAAGGGAACGGCAGAAGGTCGATTCCACACTATGCAAATGGAATAAAAAGACTTGCGGTGGCCCTTCACACTGCAATGAAGCGTTCAGACCTACTTTTGTGCCTGCTACATGGTTTACAGCTGCATTGCAGCGGAACAAGAAGCTTTTCTAGTGTAGGTTAGCGCATGGAACAATCAAAAATATTGATTTGTCCTTTGGTTTTTCTCAGTTTTTTATTTCTTGTGTCCCAGGCACGAAATAAACATTAAACAATCTCTGCTAGTGTTCAGCCAAATTCTACCCGTAGTCTCATTTGCGTCAGACAGTTCATTTTCATTATTATTACACTGTGTTGTTTACTGACCCCTAGAGGGAACCCCCACAGGTAGAAAGAAGCTTGTTTCTGCTGCAAGAAAGCAAAAGGCGAGGTGCAGGCTGGGCTATTTGGATTTAGTGAGCAGGTCAATCAGAAAGACTGCTGGGTGAAAGTTGGGAGCTGATTCCTACACAGCATCCAGTCACTGGCTATTGTCCACTTGTATTAGAGACCGAATGTTGGTAATCGGCGGGATTATCAACAGTCCTTCAATGCTCTCTACGAGCAAATTCACGATGGCCAAGGCAAAACAAATGTAGGTGTACTGCTTAAATAGGAAGACATAAACCAGTCCCCGAAGAAGTGCCATTTAGCAGGCCACATGTCAGTGGACTGCATGGTCGCAGTCCAACCTCACCATCACAAGACAGTAGGTGATATAGGCAAATGCTTCTGGTTGCTAAGAAGGTCTTGAATGTCTTAAAAACAGCATTTTGATTATTTTACGACACCAAATCATACTAACGTAGTTAAAGCTTGTCGTTTTCATTTAGGTTTTTGATGCTTGGTGTCAGTGAAACTTTTAATTGAGATCTTGTGATCGACACTGAATGAGCTTTCACCATCATGGTAGCTGCTAAAAAAGTTGCATGAGGGTATTTGAGCCAGCCACAAAGTCTACTCTGGTTTGGAATATGCTTTGAGGTGTATTTGAGCAGTGAGAAGCAGACTATCCTTAGTTTTATTTTGTTGCTAAGGATGGGGCTTAACAAGGAACAATCACCAATTGGATTTCCTCAGAATTAGGAATCTTCAGAAACAGAGTCTGGACAGATTGTAGTGCACAGCTTGGAATATAACACTAAAATGCACTTCTCAAGTCTTATCGTCTATGTCGAAAGACTTGCTGGGCCGTGCAGTGATGTCATCAATGAGACTGCGTCTAGTGTTGAGTCTTCGGACTGGGACATACATGAGCTTTATCTATGGGGAAACCGCGCTTACATCGTATGCGCTACAATCATGTGATTACAACGCAGTCATTACAACGCAAACCATCACATTGCAAGTCGTTTCAATGACTTGCTGTAGGAGGCACGCTAAACTAAGGAATAGTATAATTTACTACTCCCAACACCTTCCCTGATGTTGCACACGCTGGAGTTGGAATAGTAAATTATACTATTCTTAAGTCCAGCGCGCCCCATACAGCAAGTCATAGAAACGACTTGCCATGTAATGGTTTGCGTTGTAACAACACTGTTGTTGTAACCGCTTGCGTTGTAGTGCATGCGATGTAACATCGCATATTCCTATCTATGATATCGAAGAAGCTACATTTATAAATGCTGCTTGTGTTTCAAAGAGGGATGGCGTCCTGAGGTAGAGACTATTTCTTTAGCCTAGTCGATACAAGATCACTGTGTTGGCAGATAGACTAAAGTCTTTCTGACTTGCTACCTTTGAGCTTTGGTCAAAGAAGAGGTCCGCTTTTTTTAATGTCTGAATGGCAAAGCCCTAGCTTGGCGGTATAGTACTGTAAACATTGTTTCAAGATTGGACTATACTTTTTGGTGATGCAATGTCTGCTCCTCCCTGGAGTACTTAGTGCTAGGTATGAGTATCGAAAGTGCAAGGTTTCCGGTTTCATTATTTGCATGTACACGACGAGCGTCTGCATTTAATGTGTAAACCCAGTCAAAGGACAGTAGGGAAAATACAGGATGCATGCCTCCCTCTGCTCGCAACTGTACTCGAAGTCTATATTTAGCAGGCATCTCTTGGGAGGAATAGGACAAATCAGATCTTTAGATCGGTATAAATAAGCGAAACCTGTTGAATGAACAAGGGGCTCTGTGCAAACCGACACAGGAGAGTGAGCAAAACGTTCCCCTCCAAAGAGTCGAAAGTCTTCATGGCATCTAATAGAGCTGCTATTGCCGAGACGTGAGGGGCGAGATAATGTAGCAGAGCAAATATTGTTCTCAGATTAAGTGAGGTGGAGCGACTCTGCACGAATCCGGACTGATCCGGCGGTACGGAGTAGCGGTTGTAATTTGTTGGACAAAAATTTAGCAAAGGTCTTTGCATCTAAGTTGATAAGTGTGAGCGGTCGGTAAGAGTCGCACCTCAAGGGATCGTTGACAGGTTTTGACAGAGTAATGATAAGTCTCATGCATGGACTGTGGTAGGTCACCGTTTTGCAAGGCATCTTGCTACATCACTAAAAGGTGAGGGGCAAGCAACTCGGCATATTCTTTATAAAATTTGGACGTGAGGCTATCAGCCCCTGGAGTCTTGTCTGCCGGTAAGCTTTGAATGACCTGCCTTATGTCATCCGCAGTAAACGTGTCATCAAGGTATTTGCGATGTGCCATGCTTAGCCACAGGAGTTCTATCGAATCCAAATATTTTAACAATTCGGAGTCAGTCTGGTCCGACTGAGAAATGTATAGTTGGGAATAGAAGTTTTTCATTGTGTCCAGGATCTCTGATGCTGTCCGTGCCGGCGGTACTACGGGAGTGAGATGTTCAGTGATAAATGTAGAACTTCTGGGAGGTTTTAGGAGATTTGCCAGTGTCTTCCCAGGCCTTCCCTGTATCTGCGTGCCTGTGCATATTTATGCAAATATTTTGTCTCTCTCTCTCAGCCGCTTTTTGAAAAGCTGCGAGTTTACCTCGCATTTGCCCTAGTACTGAGGACGATGGAGAGTGGGAGAATTGTAGTTCCAAATTTCGGATCTCGCCCTCCAGCCTACCCAAACTATTGCGAATGTCTCTAAGTACCCCTTACTGTAGAGCTATGCAAGATCCCTGAATCACCATTTTGAAAGCCTCCCATATCGTTCCCATGGAATCCACCAAGCCCACATTGTGTTCAAAGTATTCTATTATATTTTTCCTAATCTCTTCCCTGAATACTGGGTCGAGCAGTGCATTTGGGGGAAGCCGCCAGGTGAAAGGTTGAATATAGGGCTTCAGAACTAGGAATTTTATCATGACAGAAGCCTGATCAGACAATGTGCGGGGTGATGTGTGACTCTGGTTGCCCAAGAGTGTAGGACTCATGCCAGACATTAATATCAAGCCAGTCATGTAACCTTATCAACTCAGTAAGCGAGCTGCCTTTTGAACATAAATCCAAAGTATGCCATGGAATGAAACAACACAGAGGTGAATCTGCAAGTTAACAGCAGGTCTGCAGCGATGGATAATTTATCGGTGAGGCAGTGGGGTTATTTTTCCCCCAGAGTTAAATTATATCTGCCCAGAGCCAACGTGGAAAGAGATAGATCCAGCTCAGGGCCAGTCAGTACACTGGGTACCTTTTGGTTAACATTTGTTTGCTGATTAAATTACGCAGAGCATTGAATGATTTTTTTTTTTCGTCGTCTCTTGCTCCCACAAAAACAGGCCGCTCCACATTGCTAAAAGTTTCCCCAAAATTCTAAGGTTTTATTGTGGTAAAAGGAGACGATTCAATTAGCAGGTAGGATTAGCTGCAGAGCCATTAAGTAGTTCTTTATTCCATCAGGGAGTGTATGGACTTAGAAAACTGGCCAAATGAAATTGTGTGGTCACTTCTGCTTCTTCTCGACATTGGTTATGCCTTAAATTGTAAACTCTTGCACACTTTTTGTTAAACATAATATTTCTGCTCAATTTTTACTATGGATGGGTGGAGTTTGCGGAGTGTAGTACGCAGAATTCTGTGGAGTTCCGCTCCATCCTACTCTGTTCTCGAGAATGAATACAATGCTATGAAAATCATAGCCAGCTCTCAATAAAAAGAATCTGACAGTTGTTCCTGGTTCATTAAAAGTTTTAGACTGTCAGATGTGCGAATTCCACTCATTCCAAAATGCGATGTTTTGGAAAGAGGAACAGTGGACACACACATTTCAGCTTTTCATGACACTCGAAGTGTGACATAAATCGATTGGGTGACAGTCTGAATTTGTGCAAATACTTCTGCGACAGTATTGTGCTCTGTTGCCGGTCTATCGCCGTCTATAACGAACAGCCTAAATCAGGACAACCCTACTCTGTCAGCGTTGCACAGACCTCCCTCAACCTAACCAAATTTTTCTTGTGTTTTTTACCTCTATCCTTTCTTTCCGGTGTGAGCCAGTGGCAGCACAGGTCCAGCTGCGTGGTTCTTTCCCAGGGCATTCAAGCATAGTCTCAGCAGTAAGCAAACAGCGTGTAGTCGACCCAGTGGACCTCTTACCATGTGTCTGCAGCAGCTTTGCAAATCAGAGGCCCATTTGACACAGGGCCAGCTACCCAGTAGTATACTGGCCCAGTCCAAAGTCCAAAGTCAAAGTCAAAAAGTTTTTATTTGTTTCGGTACTCAACTGAGGACCACAAATATTATATAAAACAATTTACAAAAGAAAATTCATTACAAATTAATATAATGTTAAAAAGGATTTTAAAAATGTATAGAAGTTATAACATACAAGTTCATTTGGTGGCTGTTTACACACCAATAATAGTTCCTTTACTGTTGAAATTCTACATTTGCGGTATATGGGCTCTAAATATCTTGACCGTGCTGTTACTACATTAGAGCTAGGGCATGCAAATAGGAGGTTCTCGATGTTCTGGTCACCCCCTTGACAAAGGGTACATAATGGGGATCCACCGGGTGACCATCTTGATATAAAGGTTAACACTGGTAGGATTCCTAATCGCAGCATTGTTATTGCCCTCCTTGCACCATGTGTGAGGGAAAACCCTATGTATGGCTGTACATGCTTGTACTCCAATGATTCAACGAAGAGTTTATAAGTAGATAATTTGTTACAATGTGCGAAGTCAAGTTCAAAACTCAGTTTAGGGGTAAAACATTTTAAAAAATGTTTCAATTGCGAGGCTGACCAGGTGAGCAAAATATCCGTACTGATTTTGGCAATTTGGAATACCACAGTCATATTCCTGAAGAATGTTTGCTTTGAAGCATCTAATTCAAAAGTCTCGATTTTAAGCAGGGAACGTAGTGTTTCTTCTTTTGCGTGAAGAAGATTATAGGCCCACCTGATAACATTAGCAAAGTCTATAGCATAGGAACTTGTAAGTGAGAATTCTAGTCTTAGAGCTTGGACCGGTGTGGATTCTGAGACCTTCAAGATTTTTTTCAGGATTTTCCCTTCTTTTTGGTCCATATAAGCCCACTGTTTTATAGGGATGTGCTCCATAGCGTAAGATAAAACAGGGGGGATTTTTACTCTGTATATTTTTAGCAGTGAAGAGAAATGCCTGTTCCCTGTAGCAGAGTAGAGTCTGGAGAGGGCCCCGGCATGTAGTTCTGATTTCCTTTTTAAATTATTTATCTGCTTTATATTTTTTAGATTCTTTGAGAAGATCCTACCGAGATAGGTGTATTCATCAACCTCTTCTACTTTTTCTCCGCCGAGCCTCCAACAATACTTAGCACTTTGTTTCCTGCCAGAGAAGGAAACAACTTTTGTTTTCGTTAAATTTGGAATTAGAAAATTGTCCTTTGAATATTTATGTAAAATATCTAAGAGCTTTTGTAAACCAAAGGGCGTAAGGTCCAACATCACAATGTCGTCAACGTAAAGCAGGGCGTGTATACTTTGTGCAGCGATCTTTGGAGGCAGACTTGAACCTTGTTGTAGATGATATGGCAGGTCACTGAGGTATAATGAGAATAGTATCGGAGCTAAAAGGCACCCTTGTTTGAGTCCATTAGCCGTTTTAATTGTTTTAGTCAAACCTTTTTCACACCCCATTTGCACTTGACACCATGTGTTGGTATGGAGATTAATTATAATCTGCAGCAGTTGTTCCGGTATTCCTAGTCTCCTTAATTTGTTCCATAAAGTTGGTCTGTGGACACGATCAAAAGCGGTAGAATAGTCTATGAATGCTGCATATACAGACTGAGATTTCCGGACTATATATTTGTCAAGAATGGTCTGGAGAATTGAAATATTGTCAATGACAGAATGATTAGGTCTAAAACCTGCTTGAAACTTGGGTATTAAACCCAGCGAGAAAGCCCAGTCTTTTAGTCGATCCAATACCTCTGCGGCAAAGATTTTCCCTGTAGCATCCATCAGTGCTATTTGGCGATAGTTGCCAGCTATGTTTTTGTTCCCCTTTTTATAAATAGGGATAATGATGCTCCCTTGCCATGACTTTGGTATTTTCCTAGTTTTAAAGATGTAATTAAAGAGGGGTGATAGTATCTGACTCCACTCCTTGGGGTCTGCTTGCAGGACCTTGATGGGTATTTGGCTTTTCGAATATACTGGCCCAGTCCGAATTGAGAGAAGCAGAGTGAGGCACCTACTTGGCAGTGTTCACATGACTTGGCAATAGCCAATTACAGGAATGTGGGAGGGCAGTCGCTTGTAGGAGCTGCTTGCAAAAAAAAATGGTTTAGGTCTGTGGAAAAAATAAAGAAGACAACGTGCACATCTTAACCCCTTCACCTCGGGGCAAATTCCCCCGCGGCGTTTTAGGAGGAGGGGTGCGCGCAGTGCCACGGTGCTTTTGACTAGCTCGGCTCGTCACTCTGCACAGTGGGGCTGTGCTCATGACGAGCTGAGCTCGTCAGGACCATGCCCGTTTTTCAGAACGCTCAGCACAGCGGGGGAATTAGCCCCGCGTGTGTCATGACGAGCTCAGCTAGTCTTGAGCACAGCGCAACGAAAGGTGTTCATAATATGCATGCGATTGAGTTAACCATTAGCACACAGTGACCAGGCCCACATAATTAGTTTTTATTTCTTTATTTTTTAATGAGTGTTCACGATTCCTACTCTTCTAGTACCGGGATATTGTTTGAGGAGTTTCTGGCAAGGGTAGCAGCAGCTTTGGAGAACGTTAGCTTTTGCTTGTTGGTTGTAGGGGTGGGCGACGTTGGAAACACCGCCATGTGGCACAATCTGAGATTTTTGCTGTTTTTTTGCGCTCGAATTGGCAAAACTCAGCAAACTCCGCCCACCTTTAATTTTGATCCATTTGTCAAACTGTGTTTGTCTTAAACTAAATGAAGCCACGTGCTACATTTCCATTTGAAAACTATTAGTTAAATTATTTTCACCCAAAATCGGTTTTCTTGCAAAATTGGAATGCGGTTTCCTAACACGTTGGAGAAAAAAAGAGAGAAATAAAATCACATTTGATTCATGTAGTGAGGCAAGGATTGTCAGTAGATTTCTGCGTTTTTCACTCCTTGTTGCGCACTGGAGAAAAAGCAGGTAATAATATCCACATTTGTAAAGCGCACAATCACCCGTTAGGGTCTCTAGGTGCTGGGGGCCGTCTGGAAGATTAAGCAAGCTATTGCCCAGAGTCACATGGTGCTTGGCTAATCTGCCGCCGGTGCCGGGGATCGAACCGTGATCCCAGATTCCGGAGTCAGTCGCCCTGGCCGCGGTGCCACACCTCTTCCGCCAGGTAGGTCTTTCGTAAAATATTCAGAAAAATGGCTGTAACTGGTCCGGGTCAACCAGTGCACGGTGGGTTTGCTTTCATCTCTTCCTACAGTATAAACTATTCTCAAACACCTCCTGTAGACAGTCAAAAATTATGACCTGACTTACCAATTTCATGTGGCAAATTCTACCTATATTCCATTACCCTTTTAGTTTTTGAGAATAAAGCCATGATATTAGTGTTTTTTTTTTTTTAAATATGCCCTTATACTTAGAGCCTTATACAGGGCACGGTTTTGGATGGAGCCAATCTGATGTAAAAAATGACATCTTTGCCCTGTTCCATTTGGGGTTCTGGACTAAGTCATCATGCTTTACGTATACTTATGTCTTGACTAAAAGTCACTGTTAAAATGTTGTATGCCACAACAGTATTAAACTAGACAGTGTAGTGTTTGTAGCTCATCACCTTAGCATTGAGCTAAGTGAGGCTTGGAGATTTAGGGCCTAATCCTTTTGTGGACTGTGTCCCTCTGAATTTCTGCCTCATGTAGGGTGAAGTGAATTATGTTATTTACATTGTTTAAAACTATTTCTTACAACTTTGGATGAGGGGAAAGGTGGAGTGCGTTAACCTTTCTTTCAGGATTTTATCACTCCGATGTGCAGCTGTTCTGGTCTGTATCATTGTCTGGGTAGTTGAGCCTGGAAACCTAGTTTGAGTATTAGTGTCACTGTTGGTGAAGGAACTCTTTTCAGTCGGATATCATATGAGGTCTCATAATTTTAAGAATACTTCAGTCAGTCAAACCTCCATTGTTTATTTAGCTCCCTGGCGTGTGTTGGTTTAGTCACTTAGTAATTTAAATCTGAATTGTACTCCTCTCGAATAAGTGCACTTCTAGTTTAAAGTATGCCGTATCTTTGATGCTGCTTCTTGAATGGTATGTGTCCTATATATAAATATAATAAAATATATCCGTGGTTTTCAAAAGTGTCCTTTCTTAGGAACTGTGTAGGGCAGGCTGTTGGTTTCCACCTGCATTCTGTAAACATTGGTGATTCGAGCTCATGCTTAGCATGCAACTTTTACACAACCCTTGCGTTCATTTTCGCACTCTAAATACATTCTCACTTGTTGGTAATGGCTATAAGCTAGCACCATAGTTTCTAGCGGGAAATCTTCATTATTATTATTATTTTTTTAATTGTGAGCAGCGTCTCGTATACAATGTCGCCAAATGATTCCACACACAAGTATGCATGTCTGGGTAGCTTTATAAGCGGGGAAGGGGGCGGCGGACTCGCTGCAATAAAACCCGGCTCGTGACAGCTCTCGTGTTAATTTTACCCTGCAGTGAATATGCTCCGGCTGGGAGGTGTAAATGGGATTTTCCTTGCCTTTCCCTAAAAGCGTGTTGTGTGTGCAGTGAAAGAGAACACAGTGTGATAGAGGGCCGCGTCCCAGCGGGCCCGTGCGCTCCGCAGCAGGAACTTCCCGATCAATGCCATGTCTGTGCTCCATTATACTGCCTCTGCAACAGGACACGTTTTTGTCACAATTGCAGCACAAATGTTTACTTTCCTAGCAGGCAACACATAGAAGAATTATAAGGCATGCAGGGGAGACCACACATGCTGTTTTTTTCAATATTGTTTAAAGTTCTTGGTTTTTCTGAAACCTCATCTTCTTTGGTATTTCCTCTCTTACTTTATCAGAACCCCGCTTTTCTTCATGAGGGGTCCAATCTGGAATTTAAGATTTTCCAAGCCTGTTAATGAATGGGATCTTTGATAGGGTGATATTCTAGACATGTATAGTAAAATCTTTTCTGCAGGCTATTGGGTTCTGATCATGAGCAGCTTTGCACGTACTTTATCGTTTGTTTTAGATTTTTGTCCACCTCCTAAGCATACCCCAATTTGATGTTTCTGGTCACAGAAGGTGGCATTTTGAGGGAAGTTAAACGGCTTGGGATGTAGAAAGAACATCAATTTTAGGCAACTGAACTGAAGGTTAACCCTTTCAGTAAGGGGGTTTCCTTGGGTGAGTTTGCTAGTTTAACTGCTTTAAGGCATTTTTTGTTCCTGTTTTGCCTAACATGTATTTTGATGCTCCCCTGCCTAGTGGTACAACAATCCAGACGAAGAGCGCCTTTACCTGCTTCTTGTTCATCTGTAGGATATTCTTCTTTTTGAAATATGCCCAATAGTGTGAAGATAATCTGGGGTGCTTGCAGCAACCTTGTGTTCTTTGCCAACCTCTGAGTCTGGTGGTTGTAGCGGCACAGACAGCTGCTACTGCTACTACAGTTTACGACATTAATGAAGGTTCGCTATTGATGTAAGATGGTGCCGTTTAAATAGAAGTCTCTTGTTCATGTTGTATGTATTGCATTATTTCATTTTAATAGCTTGATTGAATGTTAGATGTCAATTAATATATTTCACACATATAATGAAACATTTGAATATCATTTGAAGTTGTGAGTATTGACATTATAAACTTTTCTTTTAATTTTGTGGTGAATTTGTTAAAAACAAATGGAACAAAGTGTGTCCTCCGGACTTAAGAAGAAAATGTCATTAAAATGTCAGTTGTAGAACCTGTTGAGAGGCTTGTTTTTTTAACCGCTGCATGACACACTGCTGAGACTCTGATGACATCTCCCAATCTCCCATGATTAAATTACATATGTGGTACCCATTTATAAAAAAAAGCTGAAAATAACTACTACATAATGATCTTGATGAAAGGCTTGATCTTGCACTTGTGTCCTTTCTCGTTTTTCCTTTTGATTAGTTGTCACGTGGATCTCATAAAATGTTACTTCAGAATGATTACAAGTAAACCAACCTACTCTGGCATAGATGTGACTACTGGTTCTTTGATACAATATCTTTCCCTCTTGAATGTTGGATAACGGAGTAGTGAGTTGAAAAACAAGTTTATTGTTGAGCTAGTAGTATTTTGAAAAACAGAAATCAAGTTAAATTAAATGTTTATTTGATGGGGAGTTTATTAAAGATCTAGGAAGGGAATTGCGCAGTCTCAGAATATGTTTCGATATGGAGTGTTTGGACAGCCCTAGTTCAGTGATCGACCCTCTTGGTTTGAACTCCTTGGGACGAACTATGCATCACCAACATTTGGTCCTATTGTTTCACAGATAGAATGGAAATGAGAACATTTCAATACACCTTCTGAAGCAGGGGTGTTTCTCAAGGGCGCTGCATTACCTTTATAAACAACTCTGAGGGACGTGGCAAGGGGTGAAAGGGTGCAACCACCCTTTTGTTTCTTAAAAATTCTGGATATAATCATGTGAAGTGTTATTGCAGATCGCAAAGATTCTGATGAGGAAAAAGACAACTTGTTCATATCAGTCGTGTGCACTGTGTGTATGAGGCTTTCCATGGGCTGGCACATGGAGAACATTATTTAATCGTCTTCGAAAATTAGCTGGGCAGTGACTTTATCAAGAGAGGCATGTCTGGAGTGGATTTCTAAACGAGTAGGACAAATCAAGATGCTAAGGAGGGCTTCAAAGAAGTTAAAAAGGGTAGTGGCCATTCCAGGTGGACTGAAGGCACTTTGTAAAAACGCTGACTCCACAAGTGACCACTCCTTTCAGCTGCTATTTTCAAAAGAAGTGCCTCAATGTATTTTTCCAAAGGCTGATTGCATTGAGTGGAGGGCTGAGAAACCAGCATGACCCCTGATGTACACTCATTGTATTGGCAGTGCCTCACTGGCAAAACCACCAGAGGAGTCTGTAGAGCCCAAGAAAAAGGCTTATATCCATTTGGATTATTGCTATTTCCTGTTTGAAAATAGTCGGAGACTCAGTCCGGAAAGGGTTGCGTATGAGGTGTGGGTTTTTTATTTACAAAAGTGTTTCTGGCTTGATACAGGAATAAGGGATGTATTTTCAAGGCCTGGACATCTTATATAAAGTTTAGACCATAATGTTTTTACCTTAAGATATGTTAATATTGTGCATTGTATCTCCTCAAAACTGCATAGTCTTACAATCTTAGGCTTGCCTCTGGTTTCTCTTTTTTGTTATTTTGGCAATTGTCAACTCTCAGGCAGTCCATGTTTGCACGTTTTTCTTTGCTATTAATCTTACCTTCAGGCTACCTAGAGTATTTGATATGTTTCTTCCTGCATGAACTTGTTTTTATTTCGGTGCCCCATTTGAATATTTTTTTTTGTTTTGTTATTTACTCGTTGTGCTTCTTGTGTTGCTTCCGGAAGACTACTTCACCCATGTATCCTTGTAGGACACTTTGACTCTTCACTGCAGTTAGTATTTGATCACATTTCTGAGTTGCTCATCTCCTACTACTTTTAGATCAAGAAGGCGAAGTTGGGCTCCTAATTGCATGGCACTATTCTCACTGTGCCCAACTAGCAAAAGAATTTGCACACCAAAGTTATGTTTATGTTCATTTGCATTCATCTGAGGTGTGTATCCTGCACGGTGCATGCATCCGCTTATTGCCTCTCGGAACCCACAAAGAAGGCGACGCATATAATAAGGTAACCCAGCCATAGGCAGTCCTGTTGGAGCGCCTGGTGATCGAGGACGTCAGACCGGGCTTGTGTAGCAACTCAAGCCTCATTAATTATACCACCCTGGCGATTGTGGAAACAAAATCCCTGTTTGTTTGCCTGGAAACGCAAAGGCGTTTCATAAACCGTGTTGTTGACTTGCAGGTGAACAGTGGAAAGTATCAGCTCTGCCCTCGGGGAAAACAAATTTAATTGCAGATTTTGTTAGCCGGCCTCCAGTCTAGATCTTTGCGTGAATTTCATTTTGTGTGCAACACGTCTGAATGTATATCCACAATCTCTGCAAAGAGATGGGAAGATGGGCACCTTTTCACGTTCATCCACCATACTACTTCAAACAAATGATTTCTGCATTTGCTTGTCAGTTGTTTGCTGTATGATCAAACAGCAGCAGCTTTCCCAAGTCAGTTGTTTCTTAGCATTATGTAGCGCTTTTTTTTTAATTCAGAAAATTAAGGTGTTGGTCACTATTTTAGAAAAAGGGGCACAGAGCAACGAAGAATGTAATGACTGACCAATTTTAGGTCTGGGGTTACAACGAATCTGTCTGTATGACTGAATGTTACTAATGCTTTGAAATATACATAGAGTGGGATGTGGCTCAGCCCAGAGGAGTGTTTGTCAAATTTCATGCTGTTGGCTCTTTTGTGTATCATTTTTCCTTCTACGGAGTTTCTGTATTGCAATGTACAAAAATGTTTACTGATAAGTAAACATTTTTGTTTTGTGCTCGTGCTCGTGAAAGTCAGGGATGCAAAGGCCTCTATCCAGCATCACAGCTGATTTTGTGTACTTGAGATATCAAGTACACAAAATCATCACATTTACATTTTTTACTTAATAGATAGACCTAAAACAGAAAGCAAACTTTTTTGTTTTATTTTGAACTGCACAGCACTTTTTAAACAAATATTTTAATGAGGTCCCAAAATAAAAACCAGATCTATCGGTTTTGCCAAGGCTTTTTAAAAAATGGAAACTACCCTCCCCTGCACCAGGAGAATACTGAGTATTTTAGAGACCGTGTTGTTACTGGTGTAAGATATCGCCACCTTAAAACACAAGATCCCTGTGGTCAAGTCCATGTGGAACCAGTAGGCATACTAGTATGACCATTACACTCCGTTTTTACAAAAAACATTATATGTTCATGATAGAAGTTGCCATTTTTACTTAGACAGTAGGCCAATCCAGTGTATTCCTGAACTCTTCTGGTTAGAACAGGTTGTTACGAGCAACCTACTCTTGCTTGAGCTGCACTGTGGGTGATGTCTACAGGCGTAGATGTGTAGACCTGCAAAGGATTTTTCCAGTGAATCTGCCTACATGTAACAGCATTTCAAGTCTCCACATATTTTGCCAGAGGAAGGCTTCCCATTTGGTTTCTTGTAGTGAAATCTGTAGCACTTATTTCACTCGCCCCTAGTGTGAGCTTTTTTATGCCATGCATTTGCAGCCTATCAGTAGAGTAGTATCTGCAACTTGGATATGTGCAAAGTTGCACTTACAAGCCTGTGCTCTCTCTATCCTTCTCCCCATCGGAGAATGAACCCATTTCAGAGCTTGAAGTTAATTGCAAGACTTTGATGGATCGAACAAGGAGTACCTTGTGGACCAACCTTACTGGATTTAACCTTATTTTCAGGTTGCAGATGTATCCGAAATAACAGCGAGTCACTGAACAGATTAGTGGGGCTGAGTCTTCTACACAATACAGAATCTAAGGAGATAAGAGCTATTATGTTTACTTTCACCCAAAGCCTGAAACTCTGGCATCCAACTTTCCCAGATATGTGACTCACGAAAATCAGTCAATTGTCTGGAAACTTCAAGCTCACACTTGCTCGGCACCTTTCTGTTTTGTGCGTTATTTTTGATTTTGTGTGATTAAAAAAAGATAGAGGGATGTCTAGTTAAATCTGGTAGTCCTTTTGAGTGTCTGTAGCGTGAGTTAATAAGTGACCCGGTTTGTGAAGTGAATGATCATAATTTGAACTGGTATTCTTAAGCTTTTCGACCCAGGAAATGAGAGTAATGAAGAGTAAGATTGAGACATTCAAGCTTCTCCTGATGAGGACAATATTACACCATAGCCTAACTTAATGCTTTTCTCAGTCCTGGGCAGCAGAACTAGAAATGTTGATGACCATTTCTAATTCCTGTGCCTTTGTATCCAGTAGATTAGGTTTACTAGAATTTGGAACCAAAGATTAACGTCAGTCTTCACCATCAGTATTACTAGTCCTGTGATCAACTCGGAGAGCTTTGACTATATTTTTCACCTGCTGTTGTATTGAGTGAAGCATTAATAGAGCACAGGGGTGCAGTGGGTGCACTGCAAACTAGGTCCATGCCATATTTGTAGGGTATCCACTTAAAAAAGCTAACAGACTGGAAGACTGAATCGAAAATATTTACATGATCAGTGGTTACTGTGAAAATTTGGAATGAATGCTGCCCTCTGGATGCACCTTGTTTAGATTGCCAGTTGCTTGGCTTTTTTCATAGAGCGATGTATTGGGTAAATGAATATTTATTAGGTTGTTGAGATACCGCTGTTTTGCTGCTGAGCTAATGTGGAGAAGATATTGAGTTTTTCGGAATTCCAGGTTCTCAATTAAGCATGGGCTGAAAATTCGTTCCGCTCGCGGAATTTGCGGACTTTACGCGATTTCGCGATCCGCGAATCTCGCGAAATCGCGGTAAAATCCGCGAATCAGCGGGGACGACTTTTCAGCCAAGCACTTACAGGGTTACAGCAGCAGGTGCAAAAGTTGAAGCTAAATTTTTGTAACCTTTTACAAAAGGGTTACAAAGAAATTAACTTCAACTTGGGCACCTGCTGCTGTAAGCGCTTCCTGGCGCCTCGTTGCCTACTTCCAACTATTTTCTGACCCTGCTCTGACTCTTGAAGCAGGGTCAGAGAATAGTTACAAGTAGGCAATGAGGCGCCTGTCACGAAAATTAAACCTCAACAGGAAGCACTGACAGATATATAAACAAGCATTTGCAATGCAATAGGTCTCGCATTAGGAAAGTTTGAGCTATTTGTCTTGTAAATGAATTTTTTATTTATTTATGTGTTGGTTTTGAAAATAGCTAAATTAATAGCTTTGTCATTTACAATGCCAATAGTTATAACTTTCGCAAATGTGACACCTATAGCATTTGTAATGCAACATGTTTTGTATTTACGTGACTTAGCTGTATTGATATTACAAATTACAATGGCTTTCAATTTTTTTAAATAATTAATACTTAAATAAAAGTGATTTTAATTTATAATGGCAATAGCTTAAACTTTTGTAAATAACTTTTGTGAAGATTATGTTCAGTGTATTTTATTGTGACGAAAATCCAAGAACAGAAGTGAAATATTAACATCTTTTTGTGACATTTGTAATAAAGTTTGAAACATTGAGAGAACATATTTGAACCAGTTGTTGTTGAATGGTTGCGCAGATTGATGCTGTGGTGGTGGTGAGTGGTGCTATGGTGGTGCTGAGTGGTGCTCTGGTGATGCTGAGTGGTGCTCTGGTGGTGCTGAGTGATACTGGGATGGTGCTGTGTGATGCTGGGGTGGTGCTGAGTGGTGCTGTGGTGGTGCTGAGTGATAATGTGGTGGTGCTGAGTGATAATGTGGTGGTGCTGAGTGATGCTGTGGTGATGCTGAGTGGTGCTGTGGTGATGCTGAGTGGTGCTGTGGTGGTGCTGAGTGGTGCTGTGGTGATGCTGAGTGGTGCTGTGGTGGTGCTGAGTGGTGCTGTGGTGGTGCTGAGTGATGCAGTGGTTGTGCTGAGTGATGCTGTGGTGGTGCTGAGTGATGCTGTGGTGGTGCTCTGGTGGCGCTGATTGGTGCTGTGGTGGTGCTGAGTGATGCTGTGGTGGTGCTGAGTGATGCTGTGGTGGTGCTGAGTGGTGCTGTGGTGGTGCTGAGTGATGCTGTGGTGGTGCTGAGTGATGCTGTTGTGGCACTGAGTGATGCTGTTGTGGCGCTGAGTGATGCTGTTGTGGCGCTGAGTGATGCTGTTGTGGCGCTGAGTGATGCTGTGGTGGCGCTGAGTGATGCTGTTGTGGCGCTGAGTGATGCTGTTGTGGCGCTGAGTGATGCTGTTGTGGCGCTGAGTGATGCTGTTGTGGCGCTGAGTGATGCTGTTGTGGCGCTGAGTGATGCTGTGGTGGCGCTGAGTGATGCTGTGGTGGCGCTGAGTGATGCTGTGGTGGCGCTGAGTGATGCTGTGGTGGCGCTGAGTGATGCTGTGGTGGCGCTGAGTGATGCTGTGGTGGCGCTGAGTGATGCTGTGGTGGCGCTGAGTGATGCTGTGGTGGCGCTGAGTGCTGCTGTGGTGGCGCTGAGTGATGCTGTGGTGGCGCTGAGTGATGCTGTGGTGGCGCTGAGTGATGCTGTGGTGGCGCTGAGTGATGCTGTGGTGGCGCTGAGTGATGCTGAGTGGTGCTGTGGTGGTGCTGAGTGGTGCTGTGGTGGTGCTGAGTGGTGCTGTGGTGGTGCTGTGATGCTGTGGTGGTGCTGAGCGGTGCTGTGGTGGCGCTGAGCGATGCTGTGGTGGCGCTGAGCGATGCTGTGGTGGCGCTGAGCGATGCTGTGGTGGCGCTGAGCGATGCTGTGGTGGCGCTGAGCGATGCTGTGGTGGCGCTGAGCGATGCTGTGGTGATGCAGAGGGTAGAAAGGCACCAAAAGCAGTCTAACAAAGGACAGAAGGGCAGAAAAACAAGGGAAAAACGAGTCTAACAGGGCAGAAGGGCACAAAACAAGGGAATAACAGAGGGCAGAAGGGCACAAAAAACGAGTCTAACAGGGGGCAGAAGGGCAGAAAAACAAAGGAAAAACGAGTCTAACAGAGGGCAGAAGGGCACAAAAAAACGAGTCTAACAGGGGGCAGAATGAATCCCGCCCTGCATGTTTGTCCGCGAAGATGCCACCTTTTTGTGCAAAACCTCTACTCAACTGGAGTACTTTCTACTGTCTAATCAGTAAGTGCTCCCTCGTTGGCTAAATGTATAGTGGCAGATTTACAATAACTGGCGCATCCCCAGGGATGCGCCAGTTATTGTGCACCGCAGCTCCACCACCCATGGTGGCCGCATTTACAATGCGGCGCACCATGTGGCAAAAACGACACAGATGCGTCACGCATCTGTGCCGTAAAAGCAGCGCATTGCTGGAGCAGGGTCGCGCTTGCGACACAGCTCCAGCAATGCTCTGGGGGGCCCTAGCTCCCCAATGCGGCATCAAGCCTTGTGCCTGCTTCAAGCAGGCGCAGGGTTTTGACGCAGCATTGGCCTAAAAGTGACTGAGTGAAATCTTGTAGATTTCACTCAGCCACTTTTAGGAGGCGTTCCCGCGCAGGAACGCCCTCCCCTGCGCCGGAACGCCTCCTGATGGCGCAGGGCTTTACAACGTGACACATCTCTCAGATGCGTCACGTTGTTAATACCCAGCACCATGGCGCATCTTTTGTGCTGCTACTGTGTCACAAAAGGTCTCGGTAGAGGGTGGCAGTGGTGAAACAGAGGGTGGCAGTGGTGAAACAGAGAGTGGCAGTGGTGAAACAGAGAGTGGCAGTGGTGAAACAGAGGGTGGAAGTGGTGAAACAGAGGGTGGAAGTGGTGAAACAGAGGGTGGCAGGGGTGAACCAGAGGGTGGCAGGGGTGAACCAGAGGGTGGCAGGGGTGAACCAGAGAGTGGCAGGGGTGAACCAGAGGGTGGCAGTGGTGAACCAGAGGGTGGCAGTGGTGAACCAGAGGGGCTGGGATGAACCAGAGGGTGGCAGTTGTGAACCAGAGGGTGGCAGTGGTGAACCAGAGGGTGACAATGCTGATCCAGAGGGTGGCAGGGGTGAACCAGAGGGTGGCAGGGGTGAACCAGAGGGTGCCAGTGGTTAACCAGAGGGTGCCAGTGGTGAACCAGAGGTGCTGTGATGAACCAGAGGGTGGCAGTCGTGAACCAGAGGGTGGCAGTCGTGAACCAGAGGGTGACAGTGCTGAACCAGAGGGTGGCAGTGCTGAACCAGAGGGTGGCAGTGCTGAACCAGAGGGTGGCAGGGGTGAACCAGAGAGTGGCAGTGCTGAACCAGAGGGTGGCAGTGCTGAACCAGAGGGTGGCAGTGCTGAACCAGAGGGTGGCAGTGCTGAACCAGAGGGTGGCAGTGCTGAACCAGAGGGTGGCAGTGCTGAACCAGAGGGTGGCCGTGCTGAACCAGAGGGTGGCCGGGGTGAACCAGAGGGTGGCAGTGATGAACCAGAGGGTGGCAGTGGTGAACCAGAGGGTGCTGTGCCAATACACGACCGCATGGGTAACTTCGCCATGTAAGCGGCCCGCGAACACGCAAAAAGCCCCGCGAACACGCAAAAAGCCCCACGAACACACAAAAAACCCAGCGAACACGCAAAAAACCCTGCGAACACGCTAAAAACCAATTTCGCCCATACTTATTCTCAATGAACCTTGTCTAGAAAATGGAGCTTGCTGCTCACAGAAACTATTTGAATTGATAAAGCCTTCAGGTTGTGTCATCTTGCTGCTTGTGAGATAACACCACCAGACCCCTTCTTGCATTGAAGAAGGGAAAGAAAACAATGACACATTGCGTAACCCGGATCATAGTGTTGTGGAGCAAAAACAGCAAATATGACTTCAGAGAAAAATCTCGGTGCATTCATGGTCCTCACATGAGCATGCTGAAATTCATTGCTTCAAAGGGAAGCGGAAAACCAGCATAATAAATAGAGGCAGCAACAGTTTGATGGCCTTTCTGTATGGGTCTCAGCACTTTTTTTTCAGGGTAAAGTAAGATGGCATACTGCAGGTCGCAGGTTCCTGGTTAAATTTATCAATATCTGAGCATCTGTAAGATGAATCCCTTTGAGATGGGTACCATTCCTTTTCATTTACTCACTACGAGGTGACAGTTTGTGTTGAGTGCTATATAGGTAGTATTATTTATCATTTGCATTATTTGTATTCAGTGTGGCTATAATTACAGTGGATTAACAGTGTTTGCCCATACTGGAGATTATATGTACCGCATATTGCTGGACAGACAGTTGTCTGTCATAAAAGTGCTAACCGTGGCCAAGTCCATATGTATAAACATTGGTGAGCCAAAGAACATTCTGTTTATTTATGTTAAGAAAGGAATAGCGATCAGGAGACAAACGTTATTGGGTACATTTGGTTCTGTTACCGCAAGCAGTTTCATTAGTAATATATTTACCTTGCTTAAGTGCTTTTGCAAAATCCGATGGTTCTATGCTTTTAGACTGTACTTGAAGATGTCACGGGCAACCACATATAGAAACAAATAGTGTAACTTTTATATTGTATGTTTCCTTGACACATATATATCATCCAAACCTTATGCACTTACCCAGTTGCACCACCAGACTCTAGTCGCTTTTGAAATTTGTTTTTATAACACTGCCTCTTTAAGCAGCAGAGATCAAGCATTCTCGACACTTAACCTCATCTCTGTAGCCAAAAAACTGGATTTTCTCTTCCAAAAATGTAGTTGCTTGCAACAACCTTTCTTCATAGATAGCAACTTTGACACCTGCTGTCCTGCTCTCCTCTTCTAATCCCTCGATGCATGAGTAATAGAGCATGCTATGCAAAGATATCCACGAAAAGATTTTAACTTACAACTCAGTTGGCTTATGATAACAACCCAAAACCTTATCTAATATTTTAGGCATCACAAACATCTCAAGACCTGAATCTCGACCTAGAAATAAAATTAATTACCCCAGCAGCCCCACAGAAATTCAGATTACCTCCATTGGTACTACTACAAACACTGTCAGGCCCTTCATTCAGATGCTTGCTTAGCAACTCCAGATCAGCAGCCAAACACCAAGTTGAAATGACAGAAAGGATCCGTACCAATAATCTAGACCTGTTTTTTTTTTTACAGAAACTTGGCTAACTGTTGCCTCCCAGCTCTCCTTATTCCACCAGGATTCTCAATCAATTGCTTGGATGGAGCGATATTGCGATTATCGGTCTACATCTGTTTGTTGAACCGAACATTTTATAAATAAAACCTACAATATTCCCTTTTCAAATATCATACTCTGAATAATTAATCATTATTCAAACAATTTATGAAACTCGTGGCAGCAAAATCTGGTCCGCCCCAAATAACCTCTAACAAACGTACTCTGTACTAGTATTATTGCTGTATCTCAGTTGACCATCTTTTTGCTTAACAACCAACCATTTTGTTGTTTATCCAAGTGAATGGTTCAGAACTTGACGTTCGAGAAACCAACAAAGACAATTTGAAGATCAAACCACCAAACCATTCAGCTGTTTGAACCACCCTCCTAAACCTTTCTGTGATATAAATCTCTGTCTCTCTTTTAGTCTGCAAAACGTCTGTCCTGGAACACACAAAATACCTACGTTGTGGTGGGTTAGGACATCAGTCTTATTTGAAAATGACAATCTCATCCAATGTATGGACGCCTTGGCTGAGTAAAAATTAAGTACGCTCATATTTCAGTCATGGCTGAGATTACTGATGAACCTGCCCCATTAAATATTGAACTTGCTGTAGAGGGTTTTGGAGCTACCTGCTGAAGAAGTTGGAATTTCTTATGTAAGAAGGCCAAACATTATCTATACATATATAGGTGTGTGTCTGTGTGTGTGTGTGTGTATATATATATATATATATATATATATATATATATATATATATATATATATATATATATATATATATATAATATTCACACCAGTCCCACTACAAAAATGGGTCCGACACTTGCTCGAAGGCTATAGTTAAAAATGTAATGCTTTTCAGGCTCTAGTCACAAGTCCTGCAAAAACGGTGAACTGCTGAGCAGACTTGTTTCAGCCTGACTGCTTTCCTCAGTGCACACTTCACTAATAATGTTGTTTCACTTGTGGGCTTGCATTAAAATCTCAGTTGGTGTTCACTCATTGGAGCAAATGTTATGGCCCACCCTCCACAACTTCCATCTCTATCAGTCCTGCATTGGTCCTTGCCGGATTTTCCATGTTTCCCATTTGTGAATGCTGGAACAGTGATCAGCCTTTTCATACACCATGTGGTGTCCCAACCTCTGAACCTCTGCTGGCCACGGAAAACACTTAGAGTTTGGCAATCAAAGCAGGAAGCAAATATGACAAATCCAACTTGAGCCTCCTCAAGCAGCTGCTTCCTTTCTCCCCATACGGCCTTGAACTACCGTGAGTATCTTAGACCATCCGGTGGGAGTTGGGGGGGCAACGCGCTGTGTTTTCCACCACCAAACCACTCTGCACGAGCAATGCGTGTAGCTCCAAACCGAATGGGGTTGCCGGAAAGCGGTGCTTGTAACCGCTCAAACATTCCCACTATTCCCACTATATACATCTCCAACGAAAATGTCCACAGTCAATCCAATTCAGATTGAAGAAAGGGTACAGAGTCCAATTATGTGCAAAATCAGTTTATTCCATCTCTTCACTCCAGCTCGCCATGACTCGTTTCGGTCACCACTGTGACCTTGATCACATTATATATATATATATCTCAATGTCCTGTGCGAGAGGAGCACCTTGATAGTTGGTGCCTGCGGCGAGACCAGGACAGTGTCTCGCTGACAATTATCCCGCAAACAACGCAGCACTCCTTTTGGCTTTTGAAGTTATTTATTTAGTTGCAAATCTCCTACGCGATTCGAACTCTTCTTGATCACTGTAGTGTTAACAAGAAGTCCTTTGTCAGTTTCTTGTTTATATACATGTGCACGCTATTAAGTATGGTGCATTCTGGGTGGGGTAGTTTTACCATGTATACATGATGTTTATCTTATTCAATTAACTTTATTGATCCGTTTTGTACTGCCCAATGATTGCGCCATCGCAATGGTCAAAATGTCTAAGGAGCACTATCAGTGTGCGGTGATTCTAAATGCAAGTGTGCACACGTTATGTGTCTCAAGACACAATTGCGATCGAATTCCGATATCCGATGATTCGATCGACATTAGAGCTCCTGTGTGGACTCTCTGTCCAACTACAATTACGGCTGAGTGCCTGAATTGATCATTGCAATGTTGTTCTCATTAGCAGTTTATAAACAGAAAAAGATGGCTAGTCAGGTTTACTTTTATAATAAATTGGTACACACCCAGCCAGTTTGTGCTGTGTGAGACAGATATTTTGAATTACAAAATTTATTATCTTTTAAAGTCAGGTTTCATTGATCCATACACATGGCTTCAAAGGAAAGTACTGTCAAACAGTTGAATCAATAACATACAGTTGTGTGCATAATATATACAGGTGTGTAAAAATTCACGAATTGATGCTCAAAGTATATGACACCAAAATCACTTTTTACATACAACTCCACTCAAAATGAATTGAAACATAACAGACATTTCAACAGAAAATATTAATATACATGAAAAACCAGTCCTATTCATTTCAATACCAGTGGACAGGCGGAAGTAATGGTGGAATTAGACTGCCTACCTGTCACACAGAACCTGTGATAAGTTATAAGTTTGAAGGATTAACAGTGGGTTCCACCGAAGTGGTATTAGTTATTCCTAGCTGCACCCTTCTTTCTTGTCACAGGCTGGGGGTCGACGCGTTTCGAACCGTTGAAATTTAAGGTTCTCCTCAGGACGGGGACTGGGATATAATCCTCACTGCCCACCATGCACAGAGGCTGCAGGAGTGAAGATTAGTTGCACATCGAAAGATGTTCGTCTTGGGGAACAAATTAATTGTCTGTACTGGCTTGTAAAAGCAGGATGACAGGACTTCGTGTATTGGGGCGCCCACGGGGTGGTGCACAGTTAATCAGTGGCCCCGCTCGCTTTCTCTTAGTTGCTGCGCATGGCTGCAGATAGAAGGCGGCACCGAAGTCAACTTCAATAATTTCAGGGGGCGAAGGCTCTTCAACGGGGGCGCCGTCATGCGTGGCGTGGATTCAATCCAAACAGACGCGAACGTTGGTTGGTTGTGGCAAAGGAAGGAGGGGGAGGTTAGTTGTGGCAAAGGGAGGAGGGGGACGGGATGTGCATACTAAACAGATGTCATTGTCCATATTGTTTTCAATCTTAATTCTTATGTCCATTAAGTTCTTGATAGTTCATACGTTCTTGCATCTCATCCTGGAGTTATATATTCATAGGTGTACTTACATCTCTTCATCCTTGTTCAGGCCCATGGGATGTTTGGTTTTAAATCTTATGATTAGCCTGGATTCCAGACGCCTGAATTGCTGAGTTCTATTCCCTCCCCGAATCATCGCTAACCCAGAGTACCTTGTGTCTAGCCATGACTTGCCTTCATGGGAGCTGAGATGTTTTGCCATAGCATATGTGTGATCTTAAGTTTTGTATGGCTCTTTTATATTCCAGTATGTGTTTTTTAAGGGAACAGGTGGTGCTCCCTATATATCTCTTTCCGCAGAAACATTCTAGGACATAAACTACATGAGTTGACTCACATGTGATTGTTTCTTTGATTTGAAACGTTCTTCCTCTTGGATCTTTTAGACTCTTTAGATTTCTACCAATTCTGCAAGCCTTGCATGTTGTGCACTTTGTGAACCCTTTTGATGTTTGCTGGAGCCAAGTTTCAGTTTTTTTATCTTCAAAGTGGCTTCTTACCAGCGAATCGGATAGGCTTGTTGATCTTCTGTATTACACCATTGGTCAATCTCCGATTAGGGTGCCAATGTCTGGATCTTTTTTCAGGACGTTCCAGTATTTAGATAGTATTTAGAATCTTAAAAGCTCTCCTTACTATATGTCATTATTAAGCATGGCTGGTCTTCATTTGTTGCTCTTTTGTTCTTCTCTTTGTCTTCCACATTCTCAGATTTCTTCTTTTTTATTTACCAAGGTTTCCGCTCTGGTTTTATTCTTTGCTTTCTCTTCTCCACGTCTGATGTCTGCATTCCTGTACCCCCTCTCCACAAATCGAGTTTTGGTCCCATCGAATTTTCTTTTCATCTCTTGTTGTCCCAAGCAATTCCTCTTCATCCGTAAGAATTCCCGTAGGGTATGCTCTTCTTTAGCAATTGTGGGTGGAAGCTTATTCCATGCAGTAGGCTGTTTGTTGCAGTCTTTTTTTCTATGGACAGTTGTGTGCAGTTGATTGTCTTTGACGTAGATCTTAGTGTCTAGGAATTCAATTTCTTTTGGGTTCAGATTGTGTGTACATTTTAAACCCACATCATTTTTGTTGAGGACCGCAAGATAGTCTAGAAATTCCTTTTCCGTCCCCTTCCATAGTAGAAATAGGTCATCTATGAAATGCAGCCGAAGGGCTACGTTAATAGCGTGATGGTCGTTTTCTTCTCTCCAAGCTATGTTCCTCTCCCACCACCCCATCATGAGGTTCGCATAGCTTGGAGAGAAGGAAACTCCCATTGCGGTACCACAGCATTGTGAATAAAACTTTTTATTGTAAATTAAGACATTATTATGTAGGCACATTGTTATCATATCAATTAGCATATTTGTATGCTGTAATTCACTGACTGGTCTCTGATTAAAAAAATACTGGATCTCAATTTAAAGCGGCTACTATTTATAAGTTGTTATCCCACTCCCCTACACCTAGAATTTAGTCCTCTCTAGAACTTCTATGGGAGACCAAGCTGGGATTTGACATTCCTGCAGAAAATTGGGATACTATTTGGTCCAGAATTCACATTACGTCTCGCTCGGCTAGCACAACACAGACCTGATATTATTTTTATAATAGGTTATTTCTCACCCCAAATGATCTTCATAGACTTAGACTGTTGGACTCTCCAAAATGTTGGTCTTGTTCCCATGCTAAAGGTGACCTCCTTCACATGTTTTTACTGACCCCCAGTTATTACCTTGTGGTCTAACATCTGGTCCAAGTTAAATGATATTCTCATGTCAGATATCCCCTTTCACATTGAACATGTTTTCTTGGGTAACCTCTCACCTTTATTTGATGATCACTCTGAGTCTGGTAATTTTATCAATTTGTTTCTAGCTATTACTTTCCAAAATATTACTTCTAATTGGAAGGACACTTCACACATTTCCTTTCAAATATGGTGGAATTGATTGTCATCATCACAGAATGGACAGAGCTTATGCTACTTCTACCCCTCAGCTGATTAAAAGAGACTTACTGTGGTTACCTCTCACTAACTTTTTATCTAGGAAGTCTCCTTAACTTTTACTGTTATTATCTTCTGTACTGCTAATTATTGTATTTCATATTTTGCTTCGTTATGCTTACTTTGATATCTTATCCTTACTTTTTAGAATCTTCTCTTTTTCTTTCTTTCCTTTCCCTCCTTTCTATCTTTCCTTCTTTCTGTTTTTCCTTTCTTTTTCTTTCTTTCCTCTTTCACAAAAATAGAAAATTTCTCCCAAAAATGCATTTTCCCTTAGTATAGTTGTATTTGATAAGGAAATGTTGCTTTACTGTTTCTTCTATTATCATTGCTCATGGCATTATTTTCCTGCTTCTTTTTGATTCTGTATTGATCTTTTACATTGTTCTATTCTTTCAATAAAGCATTTTAAACATAAAGGTCTTAATGCCATCCAGTATTTTTTTTTTATCGTCATCTATTGAGGTGTATAATGACACCACGTCAATTGTGACTATCAGGTAATTTGGTTGCATTGTGTATCCATGAGTATACGCAGAAAATCCCCCGTCTCCTTGATATATGAACTTCGCGTCGGGACGATCAGTGCCAGGAAGAAGTCCACGTTTGTAGATACATTTTTGTATAGACTACCACAGCTGGATATGATCGGGCGTCCTGGTGGTCTGTTCAGTGTCTTGTCCACTTTCGGAAGAAAGTACATCGTGGGGACTATTGGATTGTCCACTATCAGAAAGTTCTTTCATCTTCTGTTATTAAGCCTTTGTTCTGCCATAATTCTAGTTTGTTTCTCAAGTCCATCATTAGTTCATTCATGGGTTTTGCTTCAGAACTTTATAATTTTTTTCCTCGCCGAGTTGTCGTTTGGCGTCTTCTATATAGTGCGGTTTCTCCATTAGCGTGATGTTTCCGCCCTTATCGGCTGGTTTTATTTCAATTTGATTGTTTCTGAGTGTTTCAATTGCTGCACGTTCCTTTTTGGTTACGTTTTCTTTATTTTTTTGAGACGAGACATTTTGCATGGTGTCCAGATCTCCTGTCACTAAATCATAGAATATGTCAATTTTATTTCCAGGATGGAGGACTGGGCAGAATTTGGATTTCTTTTTAAAATCAGTTGGTATTCGTTTGCTGGCATTCACCCCATTGTGAAAGGCAGCAAGTCTTTTAAGACCCTCAATGCTGCCCGGTGCAGAGTTTCACCTCTAATTCACTTTGGGTTTGCTATCAAAATAATGAGGCAAGCGCTGGAAAACTGGAAGACAAGAAAAAGGTTTATTTCTCATGAGGAGATCACGTCAACTGCAGACACCGGGATTTCTGAGGGAGGTGTTCTGCTGATAACTCCTTTGGCTCTTACTTTTATACAGGTTTTACACAATACATTTGTTTCATTGTGGATTCGGGGGTCTTTTGGCAGACCACCAACGGTGTCAGGGTCTCCCTATAGTCCACGGGGGTCCGGAATACAAACTGAGACCAACGCTGGAGCCAGAGAGAAAGGATATTTATTACAATCTCATGAGATGGAGAGGCATCAACAACAGACACCCATAGCTGTGTGAGGAGGCAGTCTGCAGAATGGTCTTACTTCATGTGTTATATACTCTTTATCCTACCCCAGGCATGTAAGGGAGTTGTATCAATAATCTTTTATTGCATTCCTAAACAAATAGTAAATCTGATGAATCAGCAGGTGAGTAGCCTTTGGGGTTTTTCGCAGGATATGGGCAAAGCATAATTACATAGTACACAGAGGTCACTCTGATTAATTGGTACTGCAGGGCATAGCATGATTACATATCAAACAAAAGGTTAATCTGATAAGCGCAGGTAACGGTGAGGACCATGCAGGGTGTAGGCGAACAGCATGTTTATACAATTGAGTCCATAAATATTTGTCGTTTGGACTACTGCAGGGCAAAGGTGAGAGGTGTGATTACACAGCAAGCAGAGATAAGTCTGATATGCCTGTTGAAGGACGCCTGCAGGGCGTAGTGTGCAGGGTGAGGAAGATAAACATCTGGGAAACACCATGTCCGACAGGTTGAGCATGGGCTGGTCAGTTTGTGGCAGGCCAAAGCATGAACAGAGTGTCCGTGCAGGAATGTAACAGGTCGAAAGTGGAGCTCCAGAGTGTTTGTGATACAGAGAGAAAGTCAGTCATGAAGGTTAAAGCACAACATGGTAGAGTGAATCACAAAATGGTGGAGTGAATGGCAAGATAGCAGACCCACTTTTCCACAGTCCCTCCTTTTGCCATTAGCGAAACCATTTTCAGTCAATTACAATGTTCATCAACAGCTATGTCTCACGTTCAGTCCTTATCTTGTAGTTTTTGACATGGGCATTCATGGGGACTGGTTTGATAGCATTTGCACATAGGCCGCAGAGTGGGGGGCCACAATGAAGGCAAAGACAGCAGAAGATCAGTGCAAGAGGTACTAGGATAATCATTAGGACCTTCCATCCCCATGTCAGTAGGAGTTGCCATATCCAAGAGACCATGAGCCTGTATCGTGATGGAGGTCGGAGGCTATTCGATGGAGTGTGGAAATAGCCGTGTAGACAGATGATGAATGATCCGGAACATACACGCAACAGCTGGTGCCAATGATGCGACATGCTCCTCCGCGGTCAGCTAGGATGACATCAAGCAACATGCGGTTCTGAAGAGTGAGGAGGCGTACCGCTTGGAGCTCCGCAGTGTTGTTGGCCAGAATACCAGCTGTGATGTTGACGGTGGCTTCCATGACTCTATTGAGGTGGCGAAAGGCTCCACTGTTTGCCATTGGTCCCCAGAAGGGAAGGATGCCCTTTATGGCATCCAGGAATTGTTAAGAGGTTGTGTCTTTTTGTTCGGCCACATTGTCACTGCGGCGGGAGCGATGATGAAGAGGAGAAGCAATGTAGACAGGGGGAAGGAGGAAAGCTATGTAACGTGTGCCTCCCCATTTCTCGTGAAGCCAAGTGTACGCCTTTGTTCCGCACACGAAGTAGGTGTTTGGGGAGGCAACAAGGGGCGGTGGAGATGTCGTATTCGGAGTCATTGTCATGGCACAAGAGCTGTCCCCAACGTACTCCGTTCCCAAGCCTTTGATACACATTAGTCCAGAAAGGCGAACAACAGCTAGCGGTGGGGTCGGCTTGGTGAGTGTCCTTGTTTTGAAGCTGGAGAAGAGTGTTCTACTGGTAGAGTCGAATACCAGCATTTCCTCCTCCTCGTCCTTAGACATGCTTGTAAAACTGTTCTTTGGGCAAACAGCATTGCCTATCTTTTTCTGCCAGAACTCATCTTGCAATTGTTGGAGAGTGATGTCGGCCAGGCTGCTGGACCGATGGACGCCCATAATAAGCAACATCCAGGCAACACAAGAGGAATGTATAGAGTAAGAATAAGGTAGGAAGGGTATGTTATTCTCCGTGGAGTGAGGCAGGAGACCACAGACCCAACAGTTCATTTTATTCAATACCTGATTGTGTTGATTCAACATTTGGACGAAGGTGTTGTTCCAAAACTCTTGTCGCCTATTTTTGTGATCAGGGGACAAGGAGACATGGGAGTGTTCAAGAGGCGTGGCATCAGTGGGCAATATGGTATCCTTGGCTGGTGCCCCTTCCTCTAGAATCCAGAAGAGCTATTGACCTGTTATTATGCAGTTTGTTACATTTACATTTACATTCTTTTTCGAAAGTTTCATTGTTTCATTGTCGGTCATAATCAGTCTTCTTTTGGGGCCCTACAGCTGTTGTAGAGTGAAGGTGAGCCCTACGCGTCGCTGGTAGCTGGTGGTTGCTTCTCCTGGCTAGGCTTCTCAGTACCCCGCTACCCTGGAACACCAATCCACCCTTCCAGATAATACTACTGCCCTGCAACTTTTTGCTCACCTCCCCTGCCCGGCTTCCTTGTAGCCCCAGAGGCTGTGTGTGGGCGGAGATTGTATCTTTCTTTAGTTGGCACGGTGTTATCTTTGAACAATTCCAGTTCCGGTTCTGGGAGACCACACACAGGGGGGTCGCACGTCAAAATTTCCTTGGAGGTGGATAAGGTGGGATCGGTTTGAGTGATGCTGGGGACCCTCCGGCAGTGTACGGCGTGGATCCAGGATTTCTTGCCTTCCACTCGCAGGGCCGTTCTGGTGGTCAGCAGGACTAGGAGGGGTCCTTTCCACCGGGGTTCCAGCGTCTTTTTGCAGGCAAAATGTTTCACCAGCACATAATCCCCGGGCAGGATGGCGTTTCCTGGCCCAGTGGATCGATCAGGCAATGCTTCCTGGACCTGCTGATGAATGGAAGACAAATTGCGTGTAAGTACTGACAAATAATCACTCAATAATTCACAAGGGGAGTCAGACAGTGTGGTAACGGGGGTGCGCCTCAGATGTTCATTGGGCGTCCAAAGACCACCTCAAATGGAGTCAATGAGGTGCGGGAATGCGGGACAGATCTTATTGATAGAAGGGCCAGTGGTAGCGCATCTGGCCATTTTAGCCCTGTAGTTTCTACTATTTTGGCTAGTTTGGATTTGATCGTGGCATTGTATCTTTCCACTAGGCCTGCTGAATGGGGGTGAAAGACGGCATGACATTTTTGTTGAACCCCTAATCTTGATAGTATATGCTTGACTATTTCTCCAATGAAGTGACTCCCACTGTCACTCCATAGGACCCGGCAAAGGCCGTAGCGGGGATAGAATTCCTTCAGCAATATTCTGGCGGTGGTTAGGGCAGTGTTGCCTCTGATCGGGTAAGCCTCCACCCATTTGCTTAACGCGCAAACAACCACTAAAACATATTTAAGGTTGTTGCATCGTTCCATTTGGATATAATCCATCTGCAGTACTTCAAAAGGTGATGTAGGGATGGCATAACCTGCTCGTGGTACTCAAGTCCCTTTACCTACATTGTAGCGGAGACAAACCAAACACTGTTGGACCAGCCTGGAGGCAGTAGACCCGAGTTGGTTGTTAACCCACACTTCCTGTAATATTTTAGTCATGGTGGCAGCATTGGTGTGTGCTGGCAAATGAGTCATGTTCAACAATGGGAGGAGATAAGCATTTGGTAATTTCCAAAGTTTTGCATCTTTGGATCGCCAACAATTTTCTTCATCAAGCATGCCCTCCTTCTCCCAATCTTGAAGTTCTTTAGAGGTGGCAGTGGACTGGATGTCCCTGATCTGTTTTCTAACATCATGCCATTTCTCTGCTTGGGATTTTACTATGTACATGGGGGTATGAATTCTTTCCTGTGCAGTAGCACGGGCTGTCTCATCAGCCAAAGCATTTCCTAACCCTATTTCGTCTGTGACCTTCTTGTTTGCGTTGCATTTAACAATAGCTAATGTTCTGGGTAGTATCAAGGCTTGGAGCAATGCAGTGACTAAGTCACCATGCTGAATGGGCGTACCATGTGATGTTAAGAACCCTCTCTCTTTCCAAAGGATACCAAAACTGTGGGCTACTCCAAAGGCATATTGGCTGTCAGTATAAATGGTGACAGCGAGATCCTGGCTAAGGATACAAGCGCGGGTGAGAGCTATAGGTTCTGCGGCCTGGGCCAATTTCTGTGGTATGCGTGCAGTCTCAACAATGGTGTTGGTAGTGGTGACGGCATAGGCAGCAGATGTGGTACCGTTTGATAGTTTAATACAAGACCCGTCCACCCACAATTGCCCATCCTGTTCTGAGAGTGTGGTGTTCTTTAAGTCTACCCGTCCCTTAGTCTGTTCTGTTCGAAAGAGGCAGTCATGTGGAATGTCTGGGATGTCAGAATCTAGTGTGGGCAGGAGTGTGGCAGGGTTCAGGGTCACACATCTCTTTAGTGTGATATGGGGTGCTAACAGCGTAAGTTTGTATCCTGTTAGTCGTGCACTAGTGAGGTGTTGTGTCTTTGTCTGATTCAGTAATATGTTGACTGCATGTGGAACTAATACCGTCAATCTAGATCCCAACACAATCCCTTCGTCAGATAGAGACGGCCGCTGCTGCAACTGCTCTAAGGCAAGAGGGCAGACCTCTGGCCACAGGGTCTAGGGTGGCTGAAAAGTAAGTGCATGGGCGTTGTTTGGTGCCGTGAATTTGGGTCATGACTGAGAGAGCACATCCTGAGCGCTCATGGGTGTAGAGGCAGAAGGGTTTAGAGTAGTCAGGTGTGCCCAATACTGGTGCAGAGCAAAGAGCGTGGCGTAAGTCTTGAAAGGCTTGGTCGTGTTTATGTGTCCAAGGAAGAGGTGTGGGTGTATATTTTGTGAGCAAAGCAAGGAGTGGCTTAACTGTGAAAGGGAAAATGTGGTATCCATTGGCGACAAAAGGAAGTGAGTCCTATTAGTGCACGATAATCTCTTTGGGTGGTGGGAGAGGAAAGGTGTAGTATTGTTTGGATGCGGTCAGGTGTGAGAGTACGTCCCTCCCTAGACAGCAGATGGCCGAGTTAGGTCACCTGCTGTCTACAATACTGTAGTTTATTCTTGGATACGTTATGGCCCTGTGATGCCAAAAGGCGTAGTGTAGTAAGAGAGGCAGTGCGAGCCAGGGCCGGAGTGTCTGCAGCCAACAGAATGTCATCGACATATTGGATGAGAACAGCGCCGGTGGTAACTGTATCTGGTCGAGCTGTTGTTTAAGGGCCTGGCTGTAGATACTAGGGCTTTCAGTATACCCTTGAGGAACCCGACAGAATCTGTACGATCTGTTTTTTATGGTGAAACCAAAAATATAGCGTGAATCGCGATGTATTGGTATGGAGAAGAAGGCATTTTTGAGGTCTATTACTGTAAAGGTGGTAGCAGTTGAGGGGATCATTGTCAATATAGTTATGTCAGAGACCACAGGATATTGTGGGACCACTATTTTGTTAATTTCGCGGAGGTCAATAACAAAACGGTATATTTTCTCAGAGGTGGATGTACGTTTCAAGACTGGAAGGATGGGACTATTGCAAATGTTAGACTGAACTTACTCAACTACCCCAGCTGCAATCATATCCTGTACTATAGTCATGAGAGCATTTTCGCCGGCTGCAGAAATTTTATACTGAGGGAGGCGGGGAAGAGGTGCATTCTGTTTTACTGTTATGCGGACAGGCTCCATCACAATCTCCCCTACGTCGGAATCAGTGAGACAATAAAGGTGGGATTCATAACCAAGGGGGCAATTATTATCAAACAGGAGACTCGGACATTCTGAGGAGAACAGCGAATGGTGGCTCTGTAATGCTTTAAGCGATCAATGCCCATCAAATTGTCTGGGCAGTGTGGGGAGAGCAGAAAAGAGGCCATCACTGCGTTCCCCTGTATGTCCAGGGGCACCTCAGTAGAAAGGGGGTTGGTGGAGGCCGTGCCGTCAAATACTACAGATGTGCCTGATAAGCCAGACAGGGGTGCCCTAGGAATCAGCTTATGTGAGAGGGCACTTCTAGAGGCCCCTGTGTCGACCGAGAATATTCCCTGAGTTCCAACCACTGAAGCTGTGACATAGGGGCCTGATTGATCAACTGGAAGTTCCACTGGTTCCTTTCCCTGTCCCTGGCTGTCTCATGCAAATTCATTGTGGAGAAGTGTGGCTCACTGGTTAGAGCAGGCAGACCCTGAAGCAGAGGTCAGACCCGGGACCAGGGTTCAATTCCCGACGCGGCAGGGTCTTGAGCTCAAATGTCCATGGACTCGATAATTCTCGCTTCGGTGCCTGACCTAATCATGGGTTCACACTCTGCAACTCTGGGCATTAAGCTTGCTTAATCTCCACAACGGCCCCCCTGCGGCGGGATGCCTGGCTTTCACCTTGGGGATGCCCTGTAGGGGCTATCTCACAGGGAAAAAGCCAGGACGGGTTCCCAAGGCAAGCGCGGAGATACCCCTTCGGGGGTCGATTCAGGCGCTATATAAGAAACATAATAATAATAATAATTGTCGGGGAAGTGTTCACCAGAAAAATCGTGTGCAAAAGCCTGTCTATTGTTATCGAAGACATTGGAGCGTTGTCCGTTGGAGGGTGGGACTCTTCCTCTACCTCTACTCAGTACCCTTCCCCGACCCATTGTATTTCGCTGTAAAAGAGGACAATCTGCGCGCCAGTGGCCTGTTTCCTTACAATACGCGCATTGGTCCTGGGACAGTTGAAGCGGGGGTGGGTGTGTTCCAGTAGTTGCGGGCATATAATTATACTGTGGACCTCTACCGTTTCCTCCCTCTCTAATGCTTATTTGGGAGAGCATTACTTTTTCTTTGAGTTATTTTCTTTTATTATCTTTTTCCTCTATCTTATTTTGTAGACTTTCATAATATTAGGCCATAGTCAAGATCTGTGTGGGTGTTGCAGCAGGCCACATGCTTTTGCTACTCTGTAACTTTGTGGAGATGGGTGGCAACAATCCTTTAACAAAAGTCTGACCTAGTAAGTATTGACCTGTCTCAGTCGTCGCGTCCTGTCCACTATAGTCAACAAACACCTGGCTGAGGCGGGAAAAGTAGTCAGATGTAGTTTCCTTAGATTTTTGTTTACAAGCAGTGATAGCTGTACAGTCTACCTTCCTAGCTGGAATTGTGGCCTTCAATTTTTATACTATATTACCTGGCAGCTCTAAAATAGCTTCTGCAGGCCTTTCACCTGGTTTTCTGTCCCTATCCATTGTCGTCAAATCTTCCCACTTATGCTTCAACGAGGCCTCATCGTCAACTTTCCTTATCGGTCTCCAAATATCTGGGGGCAGAATTAGCCCAAAGAACTGGTCTATGTCAGTCAGTTTGATTGTATAGGTATTAACACCTTGGCTGCTAGAGATATTTTCCTCCTGTGCTGCATTCCCTGATTTCCCCTTGTTCATGACAAGGTCAGCTCGTCATTAGCACAGCTCCAGTGTGCCTCATGACGAGCTGAGCTCGTCATGAGCATGGAAGCGGTTAATAACCGTGTCCAACTCTAAGTAGAATCCCGTAGAATTCTTCCGGGGGTCAGGCAAGTCCTTTTTAAAAGCTAAGATGTCAGCTCGAAGCCACGGAGTGTACACCCAATTATATAACGTCCTACTTTTGGGGTCTGGACTATCCAGTCCCTCAGCAGTACCTGCCCCCCCCGAGCGGGGACAAAAACTGGAGCTGCTTCCCTTATTGGTGCCATATGGCCTCCAGTCGCACCCTCCTTTACTAGTGGTTTTTCCTCTTCCTCCTGGTCTCTCCTAAAACCCTCCATCATCTGTAGCGTGAGCACTAGCAAACTGTTGCTTTCCTCAGCACCTTCTCTCCCCCCCTGTCAACTCACGATACAATCCTCTAACATGGTCTGCTGCTGTCACTTCGTGGCGTTTTTCATAAAGAGAGAATATTTCATAAGCAAATTGTTGTAGGAAGTAGCCCTTTTGAGGTGGTGCATAGGCCTCATAAATAGCACGGATCTGGCTAGAGGTAAAAAGATCCTCCAGGCAGGTGCGAACTAGACCATCCAAGGCCTGTTTCTGTGCAGATGTAATGCGGGGTGTGTGAGATCGAGCAGAAGATGTGGTCTCGGGGTCAGATTGAGCGGGAGGGGCAGTGGGATCGGGAGGTAGGGGTTGGGAATTTTCAGAGGGTATATTTCCATCAGCTGGCCGTGGGATAGGATGGGGAGGGACATGGTATGGTGGTGGTAATGGATGGAGGGGAAGCTCCTCTTCATGGGGTTCTGTTCGTGCTAGTGGTGTATGACCCACAGGAGACTGACCAGACACATTCAACTTGTGTTCTCTATCTGCACACACAAGGTTGGATGCAACTTTTTCCTTTTGTAATTCTATTAATTTCTGTGTATCGCTTTTTCTAGCCTCTTCCTGTAACCTTGCCTGACTAGGGTGTCAAACATTGCTTGTCGTGACCTACGGTTAAAGAGCTGTATTTCTACAGCTTAAATTTTGTGAGATTCAAATGGACCATATATGGGTCACCGAGTCTCTTTATCTTTGGACGTGTATTTATGCCATAATGAATTATACATTAAGGGAGAAATACCATATTTTATGTACCTATCCTTACTTGAGGTACCTTTCGGGGGAGCCGGCTGACTATCTTCTAGCACCCTCGATCGAGATATACAACAACCTAACCATCGTGCAAATTCACTAAAAGCCGGCATGATTTTCTAGTTTCTTAATATACGTCTCTGCAAATTTCAGAAAACTTGACCAATAGTCCACTTTACCCGCTTAACTTTCGTTATTTGAAAATATCGAAATACCAAAGGATACCAAAAAGAGGTGTCATCAACAACCTTATCAAGCAGGTTTACCAAGTACAGGCATGCTTTTCTATGTTTTCTTAAATAATATTTCTACAAATTTCAAAAGTCGGACAAAAAGTCCACATTACCCGTTTTATCTTCAATCTTTGCAAAGAGTGAAATTAAACAAACCAGACAACCAAAACCAAGTACAAACAAAAAGGTGTCGCAAATCAGCGACCCTACCAGAATCCTTTGTCTTGATCTCCAGGTGGTCTCTTTACTGCAATGATCGTCCAAGTCTATCGAGGGCCCGAGTCAGGACCGGAGCCACTTGCGTGGGTCTTTTCAGATGTAGTTAAGGTCGGGTGGTGGCTACGAAGATGAGGGTCTTTTTCGCGTAGGCTGGCCACCACCGTCCGTACAACTTCCTCCTCGGGACCCCACGACCGGGCAACCACGTCTCTGATCGCCCCACGTTTTGAGCGGCAATTGTGGATTTGGGTGTCTTTTGGCAGACCACCAAATGTGTCAGGGTCACCCTATAGTCCACGGGAGTCCGGAATACAAACCGAGACCAACGCTGGAGCCAGAGAGAAAGGATATTTATTACAATGTCATGAGATGGAGAGGCATCAACAACAGACACCCATTTCTGAGGAGGCAGTCTTCAGAATGGTTTTACTTCATGTGTTATATACTCTTTATCCTGTCCCAGGCATGTAAGAGAGTTGTATCAATAATCTTTTATTGCATTCCTAAACAAATAGTTAATCTGGAGAATCAGCAGGTGAGTAGCCTATGGGGGTTTTCGCAGGATATGGGCAAAACATTATAATTACATAGTACACAGAGGTCACTCTGATTAATTGGTACTGCAGGGCATAGCATGATTACATGTCAAACTTAAGGTTAATCTGATAAGCACAGGTAACGGTGAGGACCCTGCAGGGTGTAGGCGAAAAGCATGTTTATACAATTGAGTCCATAAATATTTGTCGTTTGGACTACTGCAGGGCAAAGGTGAGGGGTATGATTACACAGCAAGCAGAGATAATCTGATGAGCCTGTTGAAGGAGCCTGCAGGGCATAGTGTGCAGGGTGAGGACGATAAACATCTGGGAAACACCATGTCCGACTGGTTGAGCATGGGCTCGTCAGTTTGTGGCAGGCCAAAGCATGAAGAGAGTGTCCGGCAAGGAATATAACAGGTCAAAAGTGGAGCTCCAGAGTGTTAAAAGCAAAACGACAATCATGAACATTACTTGCGCCATCTTGTCTTGTGGAAGTTCCTACGTGCACATAAGCTGCAGTCATTCTGACCGACCGCAGCCATTTTGTATTCTGTTTGGTCACCTTTGTTTTACCCTGCCCTTACTAGCATCTCTCTGACCCTCTTACTGACTTGGTATGTGTGCAGGGGGCTATGAACTCTTATTGCCACAACAAACCTCATTACCACTTGCTGCCATAAAACTCGTTCTTCCTCTCATCTCTGTTTACAGGCAAGCCCTTAGCCATTCTATCCCTCCCTGCACCTGGTCACACAAACATGGTTTATTGCACTGCCAACAGCAAGACTTGTTTTCATCAACAATGGGACCTGTTTTTATCAACAGAACGGACTCTTGGATCTGGCCGGTCTCACATGTTTTAGACCCTGAAGCAAGGTCCAGCTGCAAGATAAGATTGTCTGTTTATCCAGGGTGTAAGGAGAATTACTGTTAGGCCTGTGTTACAACCCGCCCAGCACAGGGACTCCAAGCTTGTTTAACCATGTTGATGAAACAAATGCACTGTGTAAAACCTGTATAAAAGGAAGAGCCAAAAGAGATGCCAGTAGAACACCTCCCTCAGACATCCCGGTGTCTGCAGTTGACGTGGTCTCCTCATGAGAAATAAACCTTGTTCTTGTCTTCCAGTTCCCAGCGCTTGCCTCATTATTTTGATAGCGAACCCAAGGTGAATTAAAAGGTGAACCCTGCACCGGGCAGCATTGGGGGTCTTAGATGACTCGCTGCTTTTCACACAGAGTGTTCGTGATACAGAGAGAAAGTCAGTCATGAAGATTAAAGCACAACATAGTAGAGTGAATCACAAAATGGTGGAGTGAATGGCAAGATAGCAGACCCACTTTTCCACATCATCAACATGGTTAAACAAGCTTGGAGTCCCCGCCCCGGGCAGGTTGCCACACAAGCCCAACAGTAATTCTCTTCCCACCGAGGTCAAACAGACAATCTTATCTTGCAGCTGGACCTTGCTTCAGGGTCTAAAACATGTGAGACCGGCCAGATCTAAGAGTCCGTTCTGTTGATAAAAACAGGTCCCATTGTTGGTAAAAACAGGTCCCATTGTTGGTAAAAACAAGTCTTGCTGTTTGCAGTGCAATAAATTATGTTTGCAAGGGTCTTTTTGGTATTTGGAACCTGTTTGTGTAACTAGGTGCACTGAGAGGTAGAGTGTCCAAGGGTTTGCCTGTAAATAGAGATGAGAGGAAAAACGAGTTTGTGTCAGCAAGTGACGCTGATGCTTGTCGTGGCAATAGAGTTTATAGCCCCCAGCACACATACCAAGTCGGTCAGAGGGTCAGAGGGATGCTAGTAAGGGCAGGGTGAAACAAAGGTGACCAACAGAGTACAAAATGGCTGAGATAGAATAAAATGACTGCAGCTTATGTGCACATAGAAATTTCCACCAGACAAGATGGCACAGGTAATGTTCACGATTGTCATTTCGCTTTTAACAGTGGCCCCTTTGAACATAACTAGCCAGCTTGTCAGTCTATTTCGATCTCCATAATGTCCCGTATCTCTTGATCATACATTACTCTCTTTTTTTTTTTTAGCTGAGTGTCCATAGTTTTAGGGTGCAAAGTAGTTATGCAAAGAGAACACAAAGGTGGTATACAGTGTATACCCAAACAACAACCACATATTGTCAATACTGGGAACAAGAGAATCATTGATATTTTCCAACCCCACTCCTTCAAAATGCCCCAAAGCCAACTTCCAACTGTTCACTTTTCTGATCCTTGATGAATTTCTGAAGACAGTCTATGGAGATGTTCGATTGCTTCATAGACAGAAGGTGAATTATCAGGAATGTATACACAGCAGCTGGCACCGATGATACGGCATGCTCCTCCACGGTCCGCTAGTACCACGCGATTTTGCAGGGCAACCAGACGGACCGCTTGGAGCTCAGCAGTGTTGTTGGTGAGGATGCCAGCAGTGACGTTCAGGGCGGTCTCTACCGCTTGAGACAGATGTCTGATGGCTCTGCTGTTTGCCATCGGACCCCATAGCGGGACGAGCCCATTTGCTGCGTCGAGGAACTGTGATGCGGCAGTGTCTGCTTGATCGGTGTCTTTAGAACGCTTTTCTCGATGATGCTCTGCAGGGGCTGTGTAGGTTGGTGGCAAAACAAAGGCGATGTAGCACGTGCCCCCCAGTTTCTTGGGAGCCAGGTGTAGGCTTTGGTTCCACAAACAAAGTACATATTGGGTGATGCAACAAGCGCTGGAGGGTTGGCAGTGTTCAAAGTCCTTACAATGTTACAAGTGCTGTGACCAACGGCCTTCAGTGCATTCAAGCACAGAAACTTTCACCACAGATAGGGCCACAGTCCGTGTTGCAGCAGTTCCTTTTCTTCAGGTAGGAAAATGTGTCTCTGATAGGATTATTGAACACTTGTATTTCCACTCGTTCTTTGGAGGGGACATTCATTGGGAATGTCGCATTGAAGGTGTGAGGGCAGAAGGGGCGGTTGTTCTTCCTGTTTTGTTTAGCCATAACTTGTTGTAGAACTGGGCGATGATCCCATCGGAAGTGGCATTGTCTTTGTAACTTTCTTGTAGGTGCATCATCCAGGCTAGGCAAGATCCGTGAATGGAAAAGGGCAAAGGGATGGAATGTTCAGTGGCATGTGGTAACAGCCCACCGACCCAGCAGTTGGTAGTATTGGTGGCAAGATTGTGCTGGTGCAGCATCTACACAAAATAATTATTCCTGAATTCTTTGCGTCGTTCTCAGAGATGTGGCGGTAGTGATACCAGTTAGTGTTCTTTCTTGGTGGTTGGTTGCATGGTGGGTGACAATGTTCTGTATGCAGGTGCATTCTCTTCAATGAACCAGAATGCGACCATTAGCAGGAGACATGAGAAATGCGGCTACAAATGCAATTGTCTTTGTGCTGTGCAGGTTGGCATTCTTGGTGTCTTTGCGGTGTCTTTGCAGGTGCTCAGTTTCTTCCATCATCTTCGAGGGGCTCAACAATTGTTAGGACCACAGACCTTTGTCTGGCGCTTTCCTGGTAGCGTTGGTTGACTGTGCTACCGATCGGAGACCTTGACTGAGTTAGTGGCCAGGTCGTTGGAGCACCCTCCTTTCGTCGATATTAGATGGCAGCGCGGGTTCGGGAAATTCTGATAGTTCGAGGGTGTCTTCTTGTGGGTAGCAACTCAGAGCTGGTCGGTCCTTCACGAGTTCTTCCTCTTGCAACACCACCTCTTCACAGGTTGCCAGTGTTGGAGGGACTCACTTGCAATGATGAGCGTGCAGCCAGTTTAGTTTTCCTTCCCCTCGGAGGGCAGTTTAGGTGGTGATCAGGACTTGCCAGGGGCCCGTCCTGCTTGGGCTCTCAGTGTAACCCTGAGGTGCTCTACAAAATCTGTACGAACGAGAGTTTAAGGTGAATCCAAATAGATAGCGGCTGTCTTTGTGTATAGGTATGGAAAAGAACACGTTTTTTAGGTCAATCACAGTGAAGGTGGTGGCAGTGGAGGGGATTAAAGTCAAAATTATTGTGATGTCAGAAACTACTGGGTATTGTGGCACTACGATTTTGTTTATCTCCCGCACGTCAATGATGAAGCGGTAGGCTTTTCCGTCTCCTGTCTCTTTACAATCGGTAGTATGGGACTGTTACAAACGTTGCTCACTACTTCCTCTACCACCCCTGCCTCTATCAAAGAGTGTATGATCTCTGTCAGTAGCTTATCATCCTCCGGTGATATTTTGTACTGCTGTACGGTTGCGTCCTGTCCTATTGTTATGTGTACTGCGTCGATCATCATTTGTCCTACGTCTGAATCAACCCTAGCCCATAAGTGTGATGGCAAAGTGTCGAGGAGGGATGCATCCGTCTCAGAGATGGGAAACATGTGCTGAGAAGGGTTCTCTCTATGGCGCTGGGGGTTGTCATACAGGGTGACACGCACTCCGTCCGGTGGGCATCTGATAGTCGCATGGAAGTGTTTCAAAAGGTCCAGACCCATAATGGCGTTGGGGGTGTTAGAAGAGAGGAGGAATGTCATTTCGAAGATATTGTTGTCACGGTTAAAAGGGATTGGTAGGAAGAAAGGGTTGGTGGAGGGTGTACCGTCAAATCCTATTGAGGTCACATGTGTGCCTGACAAGGGTGCCCTTGGAATCAGTCGTTTGGATAGTGCACTACGTGTTGCTCCTGTGTCTACCAAAAATGGCGACTTTGTGCCCAGGACCTCAGCTGTAACATAAGGGCCTTGCTAATCAACATAGAGCTCGAGTGGATCCCTCCTCCAGTTGACGTGGTCTCCTCATGAGAAATAAACCTTGTTCTTGTCTTCCAGTACCAGCGCTTGCCTCATTATTTTGATAGCGAACCCAAGGTGAATTAAAAGGTGAACCCTGCACCAGGCAGCATTGGGGGTCTTAGATGACTCGCTGCTTTTCACACAGTGTTCGTGATACAGAGAGAAAGTCAGTCATGAAGGTTAAAGCACAACATAGTAGAGTTTATCACAAAATGGTGGAGTGAATGGCAAGATAGCAGACCCACTTTTCCACATCATCAACATGGTTAAACAAGCTTGGACTTCTCGCCCCGGGCAGGTTGCCACACAAGCCCAACAGTAATTCTCTTCCCACCCAGGTCAAACAGACAATCTTATCGTGCAGCTGGACCTTCCTTCAGCGTCTAAAACATGTGAGACCGGCCAGATCTAAGAGTCCGTTCTGTTGATAAAAACAGGTCCCACTGTTGATAGAAACAAGTCTTGTTGTTTACAGTGCAATAAATCATGTTTGCAAGGGTCTGTTTGTGTAACTAGGTGCAGTGAGAGGTAGAGTGTCCAAGAGTTTGCCTTTAAACAGAGATGAGAGGAAAAACGAGTTTGTGGCAGCAAGTGGCGCTGTGATTTGTCGTGGCAATAGAGTTTATAGCCCCCAGCACACATACTAGGTCGATCAGAGGGTCAGAGGGATGCTAGTAAGGGCAGGGTGAAACAAAGGTGACCAACAGAGTACTAAAATGGCTGCGATAGATTAAAATTACTGCAGCTTATGTGCACATAGAAATTTCCACCAGACAAGATGGCGTAGGTAATGTTCACGATTGTCATTTCGCTTTTAACACCATCTCTTCCAGTATTTGAGTATATGTAATTTGTGAGTCATCCGTTTCGTTTGCCAGATCATAGGCAACTCGTAGAAGCGGCATTTCAGCAATTGAGTATGTTCCCGATTCCTCTCGTGTCGATGTTTGGCTTGGTGTTCTTTCAATTTGTGGAGGTAGCTTGACGAAGAATTTCTTTAATTTCAATTTTCTTATGAATTTGTATACGTCTATTTTCGTTTCTATTGGATCTTGGTGTTTTACGGGACAGAAGGATAATCCTTTCTTTAGGAGACTGTGTTCTGCTTCTGTCAGGTTGTATCGAGATAGATTTATAGCTAGATTTGGGCTTTTTACTTCCTTTGGTCTCATTTTCTGATTACAGTGCGGTTCCTCAGATTGTATCTTCCATTTTTTCCGGGAGCCTCTTCATGTCTTCCTTCCTGTTCTCTTGATGGAAAGAATCCCCTTCCCCTTGCTCTTGTTCTTCCAAAGCCTCGTCCTTGAGTTTTGCTCCTTGGTGTTTGCTGCTCCTGATAGAGCAGCTTCATTTCCTCTAAAAAAGAGAATTTGCGTAGTCTCAATGATCTTTGTTTTCCTTCACTCTGATTCAGACTCGCTGGTGGTTTGGTTGTTTGCCCCACCTGTGGTCGTTTTCTTGTCCCATTGTTGTTTGAATACCTCAAATCTTTTGGCAAAGGTAAAGATGGTCCCATATTCGTAAACATCTTTGTCCCTACAAAATTTGCGATATTTCCGTTCTTGTACTTCACTCTCATGTTTGTCGAGGTTGTGGTCCATGTCTGCTCATAGTCTTTTTTTATAGTTTCTTTGTCCTCATTTGATGACTTTATTTGAGTTTCCAATTCTGCAATTTTATTGTGCAATTCCTCCACATCTTTCCTTGCATATTTAATAACAATTAGCATCATGTTTCTGGAGCAGGCCAGGTTGTTTTTGCCCCATTCCTCGAGCATCTCCGGTTTAGTGTCCAGGTGATTTGGTAGGGTGAATATGCGGAGTCCCCTTGGTACCATTTCGCATTCCGCATATTATTCCAGGGTGATAATCTACCAATTTCTTGAGATTTCCTTCCGCAATAATCTTTCAAGTTGTATGAACAGTTGTTTTGTTGTGGTGGCTTGACGCTTTGTTCATTTACCTGCTTCCTTTGCTGCCGCTGACATTGTGGAGCCTCTTTGGAACATGCTTTAGGCCTTTGCTGCACGTTTGGCCGCTCTCTCTTCCATTGTTTCTTATTTTATATTTGCAATGACTATGGTATTTCTTTCAATACTTATTTCCCAATTCTGCTGTTTCAGCAATAGTTATTCCCAATTCTGCTATTAAAGCACAGTTCACGTATCCTGAGTATGCAGGACTTCTATTTGCACTATTTGTTCTAAATGAGAGTGGGGGTAGCCGTTCTTCAATTGTCCCCGTATTGCAACTGTTATCATTAAACCAAAAGAGGTTTGATGAAGTTTGTGACAGTCCTCTTCGCGCTTTTAGACTCGTGCCTCTATTTTACTAGTGAAAGTGGATGGGCGCTTTCAACCTCACTGCAGCATCAATGACTTCACTCCCGCAAATACTCAAAGTGCACAAAGTACGCTCTTACCAGGGATACTCCCGGTCGTGTCGGCGTCCTCCGACCCCGCACGCCAACGCTCTACCTGGTATTCCCAGAGCGTTTGGTCAGTCTTTTTCCTCAGTTGCTCAGCTTGACGTGTTTATGTTCTTTCAATTGTCTCGATGAAAGTTACTGTTGTTTACCTCCAGTGGCCGGTGATTACTTTCCACACTTTGTTTGTTGTCCCGGAGCAGCTTAGAGGGTGATGCTGGGCTTTCTCTCTTTTACTTGTTATTTTTTTTTTTTAACCTTTTTTATTAGCATTGTGCATCACATAGTCATGACAGTAACAGCAGCAAGAATCCAATACAGTATCAATTACGGTACATTCAGCGGTTAAATATCATCTTCACAAGGTGAGGGACATCATAGATATATTCCTTCAATGTCTCGGAGCCAGATGCCACTGCGTCTATATCATCCCTTCAACCAACACAACTAAGCAAGTAGCAGGGGGGTTCACCTCCCCTCCGCATTCGGGCATTGCCTCCGGCAAGGAGGAGAGCAGTCCTTAGTACCACCAGCCCATGGTCTCCCCATCCCCAACCAGTGTCCCGGCTATGTCACCTGGTGTATCAGTATGTTATCTGTGTGCCAAGTGTGCGTGGCCCCGCTTAGCACCTCAGGGGGCCGTCCATGGGAGGACAATCAAGAGCGGAGCTCAGCGGGTCAAAGCCCGTTCTATTGTGTGGAATGCAATATGGCGGGTGTGGTGTATAGTGCCTACGAGTGCTCACAGGCCCGGGACCGGCTCGTCATCTCCAGAGGAGTCGCTGTGGGTCGCTTGAGACAACCAGTAGACCTGTAAGGGGGACCAAAAGTCGCTGGGTTTACAGCGGGCAGGTAACAGGTCTGCATAAACGCCGTGTTGGTCCTGGCAATACGTGAGATCGTCCAGCCACTCCTTAAATTTTGGTGCCCTGCCCCTCCCCCACTTGCAAGCAATCCTCCGTTTAGCAAGAAGGAGCGCCAGATCGACAAACTTGCGGTCCGACTTGGGTACGTTTTTGGTATATCCTAGCAGCATCACCACCGGATCGATGGCAAGGGGACCATCAATCATCACCTGGAGCACAGCATGTACCTGCTCCCAATATTCCTGTATTACGCCACATTCCCACGCCAAATGGAGGAAACCCGCGCCCTCTGCGCGGCATCTCGCACATCTGTCGTCTTCCGAGGGTCTAAATCGTAGTTTCCTGACTGGGGTATAATAATACCTCTGTATGAACTTGTAGTGGATAATTTTCAGTCTACAACTAGAGGAAACTCTGGCAGTAACCGAGCAACAGTATCTCCACTGTTCATCAGTAAGTGCAGCGGGGAGGTCAGAGTCCCAGGCAGTTCGTGCCTTGGACAGAACAAGGGGGCGTTGCTCCCGAATGGCTGTACACAGTTTTGACACCAAGTGTCTGCCGTCCGACACGAGCATGACGTGTAGTGGCAAGACCGTGCCCGGTTCCTCCGGGTAGCCAGGAATTATCTCCTTCATACCCTGACGGAGTCGGATGTAATAGAACACCTCCATCGGCGTCGGGGGAGTAGCCCGGAAAATCTGTTCTTTTGAGCGGAACCGTTTCTCCTGAAACAACTCACCCCAGGTATGAAGTTGGACGCGGTTGCACATGGAATGAAATCCATTTTCCGTGAGGAGCGATAGCTTCGGATGGTACGAAAGGGGCAGCGCCGGTGAGTAGAGCATGGGGGCTTCCAGTAATTTGGTTATTCTACGCCACGCGTCCATGGTGCAGGTAACAGTGGTGGCAGGCGTCTCTACGTCGCCAACCAAGCCCAACAGCATGCCCCTGAGCGGCAGCGGATGTACGATCCACTCAGCTGCAACCTGAGGCATAAAGGGAGCGGGGTTAATCCAGTAGTAAGCATGTTGAGCCTGCGCACTCAGGTAATACACCTCCAAGTCTGGTACGTCGAATCCGCCCTTGTCATACGGCTGCGTCAACACCTTCCAGCTGAGGCGCGGTTGTTTTCCGCCCCAGAAAAGGCGAAGCAGTTCAGACCGGAGTCTTTTAAAGAAATAGGCTCCCGGGTGATAAGGTATATTTTGAAAGAGGTACAGGAAACGTGGAAGGACGACCATTTTTATCAAGGAAGCTCTACCTGCCATCGACAGTGGGAGGGCTAACCAGCGAGTTACATTGTCGGCCAATTTGGAGATGGCCGCTCCATAGTTCAGTCGGATCGTGTCCTCCTTATTGAGTGACACTACTATTCCCAAGTATTTCAAGTCAGCACTACACCACTCCAGCGGGTAATCAAGCGGGAACTGGGCTACTGAGGGCGTGAGGGGGAAGAATTGCGACTTATTCCAATTGATGTGCACACCAGAGATGCCACCAAACAATACAAATTCTCTCAAAAGTGGGTTGAGGTGTTCTTGTGGGTGTCGCACATACAAAGTAACGTCATCCGCGTAGAGGGATATGCCGATCTGTCTTTGGTTACAATTAAAGGCGCTGGCCTTATGTAATTGCCGGATCCTGCAAGCCAGGGGCTCGATTGCCAGGGCAAAAAGCAGGGGCGACAAGGGGCAGCCCTGCCTAGTCCCCCTCGTGATCGGCATCTGCGCTGACAGTACTCCGTTGACGACGACCCTAGCAACTGGAGAGGTATAAAGCAATGTCACCCAGGCAATGAAAATCCGGGGGAAGCCCATTCTACCTAAGATTGCCATTAGGTAGCCCCATTCGACAGAATCAAACGCCTTGGTGGCATCCAGAAACACAGCAGCGACCGGCAGGTCCGGCGATATGGTAGGTATGAGGGAGAACAGGGTGCGGAGGTTATGAGACGTGGCTCTCCCTGGGACAAATCCAGATTGGTCCGGCAGCATCAGGGTAGTCATAAGTAGGGATAGTCTAGTTGCAAGTACCTTCGCTAGTATCTTTGCATCGCAGTTCAGCAGCGATAAGGGCCTGTAGGCGTCGGTATCTTTCGGGTCTTTCCCTGGCTTGAGCAGCGAAATGATCGCCACCTCCCTCATAGAACCCGGCAGTATCCCCTCCTCTAGCGACTCCTCAAACACCTCCTTCAGTACTGACGCCATTGTGTCGATGTAGCATTTATAAAATTCGGCCGGTAGGCCGTCTAGCCCTGCAGCCTTGCCGTTACTGAGGGACATGATCGCTTCCCGGATTTCATCGATCTCAAAAGGACATCCCAGGAACGCCCTATCGCCCTCGCTCAACCAACACAGTGCAATGTCGTCCAGGAAACTACCGAGGTCCACCTCCCCAGTCTGCTGTGTGGTATACAACCGTTCATAGTGCCGCAGGAAGGCGTCCTGTATCCCCTTAGAGTCCTGGTAGGTCTTGCCTGCACCATCAGAGATTTCGAATACGTGCGTGGCAAACCGTTGATGCCTTGTGAGTGCCGCCAGAACTTTTCCCGGCCTATCCCCCTCGCAATAGCGCCTAGCCGTCCAATATTTGCCGCGGAATTTGGCTTCCCTGGCTGCTTCCTCCTCATAAGTCGACAGCTTGGCCCTAAATGCTATCGCTAGATCAGGGCAAGGATTACTGACCATCTCTGCTTCTAATGCCTTAAGTTCTGCTTCAATGCCCGTAAGTGTGCGCACAATTGCCCTCAACACGCCACAGCTCTTAGATATTGTAACACCTCGCACAGTCACTTTGAAAGCTTCCCAGATCGTTTCAACCTTATCAACAGTCCCCTTGTTCCTAGGGAAGAAGGCCTCAATCTCCTCCCCGAGTTCCTGTTTGAAGACCGGGTCAAGGAGGGCCGAGGGGAAGAGTCGCCACGGCGGGCGTATTCTTGCATAGCCAGGCAGATCCAGGACAGTCAAGACGGGGCAGTGGTCGGAGTATGTACGAGGCAGATGTCTCACCGTAACGACCCCCCCAGCTAGACCCCGTGAAATGAAACAGTAATCGATCCTGGCCCATGAGCGCGCGTGTGTGGTGAAGTGGGTGCCCTCTCGAGCTGCCGGGTGTGAGTGTCTCCAGCTGTCTAATAATCCCGCTTCCGTCAGTATGCCCTGCAGCGCGTCCCTAGCTTTCGTGTTGTACTGTCCGCTACCGTCTGATCTGTCCGCCCCCGGGTGTAAGGAGAGATTGAAGTCCCCCCCCCCCAGACTACGTGTGTGGCCTCGACTTCCAGTGCATGACCCCATAGCGTCAAGAAGAACCCCGGTGTGTCGATGTTGGGTGCGTAGCAGTTTTTTTTTTTTTCACAACCAATTTTATTGAGCAAATGAGCATTGAGAATGTGGCATCTCCACAACCGAAGAACACCACAACAGTATCAAAACAGCAATTACATAGGCAGCAAATGCGAGAGTAGACTCATAAAATATGCTCAGTATAGAAACACCCCAGCGACCCACCCTAACCCACAACTCCACCCCCCCAGCCCCGGACACCCCCCAACCCCCCCCACCACACGTGCATAGAAAGCAGTAAAGAAAAGCAAGTAGGTGCAGCGCCACCAGGGCAATGTTACTTCGGGCCAACAGTGTCACCGTGATCAAATGTCCTCCTCACGCTCCGCTGGGGGGTCCAGGAATAGACCACGATAGTCAGCCCAACGCTTCCAAATTTTGAAGTGTTTGTGGGGACAGCCCCGTGCCTCAAAGACCGGCCTCTCCAGACCCATGAGGTAATCCAGCCCCGCCTTCCAAGCAGAAAGGGGGGGGGCCCCTCACCGCTTTCCATGCCCGGGCCAGGTCTCGCTTGGCCACAACCAGCCCCAAGAGCAGCAAATGGCGCTTATATATGTTACCCCCAATCCCTTCCATGATGTGCAGTAGGCCTAACCGGTGGGTACGAGGAAGGTCCCAGCCCAGCACCTCAGCCAGGCAACTCCACACACCCCTCCAGAACCCAGTCAGCCGGCCACACGTCCACACAGTATGCAGTAAGGACCCAGGCACCGACCCACAGCGCAAGCATTCCGGGGATGCAATCAAACCAGCTTTCCACAATCGTTCACGTGTATAGTATGCCCGATGCAGGTACTTGAATTGAATGAGCCGGAGCCGGATAGCAATGGCAGTTCCACGTGGGGACTCCAGCGCCTCCCTCCAGTCGTCTTCATCGAGTGGACCCACGTCCATCTCCCATGCCTCTCGAAGGGAGTGTAGGGTGGAGGAGCAGTGGACAACAAGTGTCTGGTATATCTTGGAGACCTTTCTGTCTCCCAAGTCTCCCATAAACACCTTGGCCTCGATCGGGCTAAACTCTGGCAAGGAGTCGAGACCGGCGATGCTCGGGGCGAGGGCATGGCGCAACTGAAGGTAGCGGAAGAATTGGGACTGAGGCATCTGGAATTCCGTGCGGAGCTCCTCGAAGGATTTGAGAGTGGTGCCCGACACGACCTGGCCCAGTTGTGTGACCCCTATGGCCTCCCAACCCTCAAAGCCGGCCAGAGCCGCTAGCTCTGGGAGCAGACCATTATGCCAAAGCGGCGTCTCAGCCGTCAACTTGCCCCACCATCCCATGCGGCGCAAGGATTGTCGCCACACGGCAAAGACCACCCTTGTGACCGAGGGTAACCCACGACGCAGGCGAGCCGAATACAGGATGGTGTGGAGCGTATGGTCACCCATGAGTGACCGTTCCAGGGCGTAGGCCGGATCGCTTCTATCGCCGTACCACCACTCATTAAGAACAAGTAACTGGGAAGCCTGATAGTAGGAGAGGAGGTCCGAGGTGGCCAGGCCGCCACAGTATGTGGACAGAAAACACGTCTTCAGTGCTACTCTGGCCGCACCCCCATCCCACAGGAAACGACCCAAAACAGAGTTAACCTGACGGAACCACTCCAGGCCGATGGGGTATGGGAAATTCTGGAGCTGGTACAGTAGACGCGGAAGCGCCACCATCTTGAAGATGGCCGATCTACCAAAGATGGTGAGCGGCATCCTGGACCAAGTTTTGACATCAGCCTGTACCCGTTCCCACACCGGCAGGACTCCACGCGCCCAGGCCACAACCCGCGATTCCGATAGAAAAATGCCCAAGTACTTTAGGCCTCCCGTCGCCACTCGCAACTCCGCAGCCCAGGGGTCGGCAACCACTCCGCCGCCCAGCACCCACAGGGTCGATTTGTTAAGGTTGAGACAGAGGCCCGACGCCTCGCCGAACGCCCGCATAATCTCCAGGACCCGGGGGCCCGAGCGCTGCAGGTCGGTGAGAAAGAAGAGGACGTCATCCGCATACAGCGCAATTCTGTCCGCCAGGTCCCCATTCCAGACAAAGCCACACAATCGGGCATCCACTCGTACCCGCGACGCCAGGGGCTCCATGGCAAGGGCAAACAGATATGGGGACAGGGGGCAGCCCTGCCGAGTGCCACGTCTTATATGGAAACGCCCAGAGGTAGCTCCGGCCACACGGACCGAGGCCGTCACGTTAGTGTAGAGGAGACGGGCATACGACAGGAAAACCGGCCCCAGGTTGAGGCGGGCCAGGAGGGCAAACAGATAAACCCAACTCACAGAATCAAAGGCCCTGTCCATATCCGCCAAGAAGAGTGCCGCCTGCTCATCGCTAGCTCCCATAGCATCCACTGCCGCCTGCGCCCGCCGGATGTTGTGTCGGGTGGCCCTCCCTGGCATGAATCCAGCCTGGTCTGGGTGGACCAGGTCAGTGATGTGGGGTAGCAGGCGGTTCGCTAAGGCCTTAGCCAGGATCTTAGCCTCGATGTTTAACAAGGAAATAGGCCGGTAAGAGTCGTACCTGTCCGGCTCCCTGCCCGGTTTTAAGAAGACCACGATCTCGGCATGGCGCCAGTCCGGCGGCATCTCCCCTTGAACCCGCGCCGCCTCCAGGGCACGCCGATAATGGGGCCCCAGCTGGACGTGAAACTTTTTATAGAATTCGCACGGGTAGCCACTCGGGCCGGGCGCCTTCCCGGCATTCAGTTGACCAAGGGCCTCCCCGAGTTCCTCAGCCGTGAGCGGGGCGTCCAGGGCGGTCCTGGTCTCATCAGAAACGGCCCGCGGTAGCAGGTCGTCAAGATAAGCGGAGATCCCACTCTCCTCCAGTTGGTCACAAGGGGCGTACTGCGTCTCATAATAGCGGGCAAAGCTGGCCGCCAATAGAGCCGGGTCAGTCATAACTGAGGGTGCGTAGCAGTTTATGAGCATTATCACATCAGTGCCCAGTCTCCCCCAAAGGATCACGTATCTCCCCTCGCTATCCATCCGAACACCCAGCTTCTGGAACGCCAGTGTTTTATTAATCAAAATGGCCGTGCCCCTGGAATAGGTGGAATAGGAGGAAAACTCTCTCACAGTCGCCCATCTACTCGCAAACTGGGGGACACATCGCGGATTCAGGTGAGTCTCCTGGAGCAGAGCTATCTGCCCCTGGTGCCTATCTAAATATCCTAGTAAATTTCTGCATTTCCGTGGGTTATTAAGGCCTCGAACATTCCAGGACTGTATAGATACAGTATTCAAGGCGTGATCACCCGTGCTTATTATCACATCCCTGTAACCAATAAACGCAGAGTGCCTCGGCACTCCGTGGTGCCGCATCATGTACCAATAACCTCATCGTACAGTACTGTCGGTTCTTCCGATCATTCATTCTGATACAACCCGTACATCCAGTCTTAACACACATGTCATGACCACCATCCGCACAATGCCTGTCTCTCACTACAACTCCCACCCCAACAAGTGAACACTCCTCATTCCTCCACACACAGCAACACAAACCCCATCCCACTAGTCCTCCCCCAACCCACTGAAGCAACCCAAACTTGCCAGTACAATGACCCCTCCCCCCACCCCAAACCCCGTACTCAATACCCATAGAAAAACCATGTGGGGAATCCCCTCCTGGGGGCATCAGAGGTACACATCCACGCACCCCATCACTCCCCTCCCATCCCGCATATACCATATGGGGAAGACAGAGAAGAAGGGGTGGTGCCTGGCATGCATCAGTCCTGCAGATTTAAACCTAGAGAAAAAATAAATAAATAAATAAATAAATAAAAAAAAAAAAACCCAACAGCGCCGGACCCACAGTCCCTTAATGATAGAAGACAACAATAATTTCAATGGTACCACCCATACGCCAGCTGCCGCTCGCAAAGTCACCTGTGGTGCCACCAGTTCGTGCATCCCAAGCATCAGTCAATTAGCGGAGCAGTTTACACCATCATGATCAGTAGTCTGCTGGAGGTCCACGGTGCAGGAGGGCAGTTACCTATGTCTCCCCGTGAAGGAGAATACCACCACAGAGCTTTCAGGGCAGAAATTCCAATTAAATCGCCGGCAGTGCCCCGGACCTGTACCAACAGTGTGTGAGGGCGCAAGTGGCCAGGTCATCACGAGGGTACCCTTATGAGTCATCTTGTTCAGCAGGATTCCTTCCCGCTACATCTTCTTCCTCGTTCCGCCTGTCTCTTCTATCAGTGCGAAGTCTCTTAACATAATCCTCAGCGTGCTGTGGGTTCGTAAAGAAGTGTTGTTTGCCCTGATGGGTCACCCGTAGCCGTGCCGGGTACAAGAGTGCGTAGTCGACCTGCATGTCCCTCAATTTTTTTTTCACATCCAGGAATTTCCTCCTTTGGTCTTGTACCATGGGCGTGAAATCTGGGTATAGGGAGAACTGTACACCATCACAGGACAAATTCCGGAGTGTTCGAGCAGTGCGCAGTGCCACGTCCCGATCTCGGTAGTTAAGTAACCGGGCAATGATAGGCCGCGGTTGCGCCCCCGGCTTGGGGATCGGGCCTAAAGAGCGGTGCGCCCGTTCCACGATGAATTGGCTCGAGAAGGCCTCCTTGCCTACCGCAGTTAGCAGTATACGTTCAACATAGTCCTCCATGCGGCCAGTGTTGGTGGACTCCGGAACCCCCGTGACGCGGATGTTATTGCGTCTACTCCTCGCCTCCAACTCCTCATTCTTCGCCGCTATCACTCTGAGGACATTATCCATGCGGGTGAGGCGCGATTCGTGCGTCGCTGCAGTATCCTCCGTAGTGGAAATGCGTCGCTCCGCCTCCGTCAGCCGTTCTTCGTGTACCTCCACTTTTTGCGCAACGCCATCCATCCTGGAGGACAGTCGATCCACCTTATCCACTACAGTGGCGAAGCCCTGTCGCATCTCCTCTATGATCAGGCGCAATTCAGGCGACATAAGCGCAGGAGGTGCCTCGGCGCTTGTTGGTCCTGAGGAGCTCCCGGCACCTGTCGTGCCACGTGTCGGTTTCTTTGCAGGCGCGGGTTCGAAGGACAGTTTGGGTTGTTTGGCATCGTTTTTGCCCATGGTGCCCTGTCTGCGGGCGCCCAGTGGTCCCAGTGAGTGGAGGACCCACTCGCTCCCAAATCAAAGCACACGCTGCTGTCGCCCCCAATGTGCCCGCCCAGAGACAGGAGCAGCAGCGATGGACCAGCAGTGTTTAATATGTCTCTCGTGTATCCCCTCACACCAGCCCTGTAAAGCAGGGTCACTCGGGAGCACCCACGCTGGCAGTCGGGTCGCCACCTCCCGAGGCTCAGCACAGCAGTCCACGGCAGCGGGAGCACCCTGGATTATGAAGGGCAGTGGGGCGAGGCGAGTGTGGATGCGCCCACGCCGCAGTCGCAACAGGGACACCGTCGATATGAGCCTGCGATCTCCGATGTCGCCCCAGGCCTCAGTGTGTGGGTGCAGCGTCGGCTCTGACGCGTCCCGGGGGGGTCCGCCGGGTGACGAGCAGTGCGATCAAATAAGTCTGCAGCAGCCCTCGTAGGGTCTAGGGAAACACTCACCCCTCAGTCCGCCGCCGCAGGAAGGGCGCTGGTGTGACGAGGATCCCCTCCCCTCCGTGCAGTGTCCTCAGGGGGGGGTGAGACTCACCTCCGCTAGCCTCCGGTGATCGCCCAACAGGCCGCCCGCCTCACCGGCCGAGTTACGCGACTTCGAGGCCTAGCCGCCTCGTGGGAAGCCGCGGTCTCAAGTGGCACAGCACCCGGTTCTGGTCAGCAGCTCTCCGCAGCAGCGCACCCCGGGGCCCTTTCACAGCGCCATAGCTCGGGTTCCGGACCTCGGATCTCCTCCGGATTTGGACAGGTCCTGTAGCTCGGGTATATCTGGCTTCGGTGCAAGTTTCAGGTGTCAATCTGCAGGGAAAGCGGATCAATGGAGGATGATTCTGGCCAGGCAGCCAGAGCCTCACAGAAGTGCGGCCATTAGCTTGTGCGCCCTCTAGCGCCCCTTCTCTTTTACTTGTTATTTAAACGCACAATGTCCTGTATATATATTCATTCATAGTTGAGGACAAAGAACCCGGCAAAAATTCCTTTCTGAAATCTTCGATTTCTTAAATGCCAGACACTTTTTAGTTCATGAACACCGAAGAGAACTGTGAGATACTCTTCTGCTTCTCTGACAAACTAAAATTGTGCTCTAGTTGTGGCTAAAGGTATAACAGTACGATATTCCACATCCAGCGAGTCTGACATCTTTTAAAGAGATAATTCAAATTGAAAATACACACTTATACTCTATGTCAGGGTCCCATACCACTGTTGCATTTCACAGATCCTTTTCCAGCCCGCATTGTGAAAAACCTTGGTGCTACCCTTATTACTTCTTTAACAACAAACAAATGTGAGCAACACCTCCCTGGCACAAAAATAGTCCTCGGCAGGCTTAAAAATGGAGCAGGTCACACATTTTGTGAACAAGCCGACCATATTGTTTTGTGAAGCAACAAAAACAATTTCTCTTATAGACTAATCTCCACAGTAAATGTGTATCGCTCTTAAAGTCTGGATGCAGCACCGAGAATGTTGTTATACAAATGGTGAGGGCTGTGCATTTTAGATACATGTGAATCCCGCCTACTTTTGGTCCGCCGTGCCTCTTCAAAGAATTCTGGAAGGAGGGCTCGGGATCACTGGCAGCTTTCTGGATTTATCTCTTAAGTTTCCCATTGAAAAAGTGCTTTTAGCGAGTCGTTGTCAAGCGATTCTTCCCCATTGAATCTCACACTGCCTTACTTGCACCGCCTTCATTCACTAACCGAGGTTGTAAAAGTTACATGTATGAGATATTTTGCTTACATCTAAGTATGAGCAAATGCTGAATTTTCAGACCACTTTCTTCTCACTACACCTTCTCAGAATCCTCCTCCTCCTCTGTCGCCACCACTGACTAGTGAAAGTCTGTATTCTCCGGTTCAGAATGTTGACCTGACTGGAGCTCTTGGCGAGAACAGTCTAGTCTCTTCTCCTGTAAAGTATTAGATCTCTTAGAAGTTCAGCAGTCTGCTGTTGGAATGTTGCCCACAGGAATCGGAAGTGAAACTGGACCAATATACTGTACGCTCCATTAAGAGTGCCTTCTGATTACATCAATCCATATCCTGCTTCTGCACATTGCCTCTATCATTGCTGCACAACTAACCTAATGCAAACTAATTACATTTCTTCTGGGAAGGCAGACTTTTTAATGCATCATCGCAGCTATAAAGGTTAATATTTTCAATTTAACAGCATGAATGAAACATGGTATATATTGAACTATAACTGTCCTAAAAGGCTGATAATAAAAATAAAATTACAGTAGCCTCTGGCTTTGTACAACTCATTCTTGAAACATTGATGGGCTGGACGATTTTAGTGTGCAGCCTAAAGCGTGAGTATGGAGAGGAAGGGTGAGGGAGGGGGTGCAACTCGGGGTGGCCTGAGGTGAGGCTGAGCAAAGGGAATCGTGGAATATTTTTGGATCTCTAAATTAAGTGTTAGAACTTACTGTATTAGGCTAAGAAAACATAAACTGCCATGTTGTGTTAGTAATGCACACATGGTTTCATTAGCTGATGGTCAGCTTCTAAGATGGGGAAGTAACATAAGGCAGTTCAAGTGAACCTTGATCTAACTGATTCAGGAGTGTCCGTCGTTGGTCCAAGAGAGCCTAATTCATTTCAGGTTTTCAGACCTCTGGGGATGGTATTTAGTTCCAATTAATTTAATCGTATGCAAATCTAACTTGTGTGGCTAGCCAGAAAATCCGGCATAAATCTGGCCTTCCTGGAATTGTGTCTCCGGCCTGAAACATGTATCTGCTCCTTTTGTTTGCAATATCTAAATTTTTTTTCTTCTATACTGGTCTTTTGGGTTGCCTTATGCCTCCCATTAACCTCTCATTTTCATTCAGACACAATTTTTTTTTTTTTACTTAGAAATGTCATGGTATTCTTTCTGAACGTTGCTCTTCTATTTTCATGTCCCTCTAGACCTACTACATAGTAAAGTCATGTCATTTTGTTTCGAGATAGTCGCATTGATTACTACGCAATACAATCTTGCTGTCATTGTATTTTTTTTTTGATTCTACAATTCTAACTAGATTTTGATATTGAGTATCTGACGAGCCAATTCTGTTTTTTTTTGTTATTTAATACTTATGTAAATTTTATTTTAATATTGCTTCTGGGACAGGTTTAAATGTCACACGTGAAGACACAGGCTCCAGGGACATGGAACTCTTTTGGTCTGGCTTGATAGTGCAGCTTGTTTACATGAAGTATTGTTACCACTTCTTGACAATATACGTAGAGTATGGTGTGCTTTCCCAGAGGACTATTAACCTCTCACCGCATGCGGGTGGCTATTTGGTGTATCATTCAGCCTTCCTGGTAATGCATCTATTGGAAAGCACAGGGACTATTTTACCTCTGGAAATGACATTCAATCCTTCTACTGTTTGTCACGTTCATGTTTTTAGCGCTTGCCACATATATGCCTTCGATACAGAAAGCAGTTTTTTTGTGCTACTGTTTTCTAGTGTTGGCAAAGTCAAATTTGGCTAACTTTAACGTGATTAACATCTGTTGTGCTTGAAACATCTGTAAACAGCATTTGTGAATGCTTGTGCTTAAACTCATACAAAAAAGACACTTTGGCTTTGCCAATGCCCATCAGTTCAACGGTTCATCCGGATATGTAGTGGATGCAGTAATATTAGAAAATGCACTTTGGGATTCTCTTCCTGACCCAAATGGATATATATGAGGTGTGGTAAGGAACCTGGACCTTGCTTCAGGATCTAAAACATGTGAGACCGACCAGATCTAAGAGTCTGCTCTTTTGATAAAAACAGGTCCCATTGTTGGCAAAAACAAGTCTTGCTGTTTGCAGTGCAATAAACCATGTTTGCAAGAGTCTGTTTGGTATTTGAAACCTGTTTGTGTAAGAGTGTCCAAGGGATTGCCTGTAAACAGAGATGGGTAGAAAAAGAGTTTGAGAAAGTGGTGCACACATCAGGTTTGGTCACAGGGGTCAGATGGATGCTAGTAAGGGCAGGGTGAAACAAAGGTGACCAATAGAGGACAAAATGGCTGTGGTGAACATAAATGAACGCTGCTTATATACACCTAAAGTTTATCGGTTTTAACACTGTAAACACTATTTTCTTTAATGAGTTTCTCTTACTGAAGGAGGGTCTCTCATGCGCAGTTGTGACCACTGGCTTGATTCTTTAGCCAGCGTTGCTGCTTGCCCCTCATTGCCACCCCGGGCGTGCACTACACTTTCAGCATTAGCAACAACACAGGCGCCATGCTTAATATTTCAGCAGGTGCCCACGTAACTTGCTGACCTTGCCAGTGCTCCTTTCACATTTCAGGCGCTCATTTCGTTCAGCGCACGGCCACCGCGTTGGTCATTAACATTCATTTTCCACATTTCAAGTGTTTATTTCTCTCAACGCGGCTCCCATCTCACGGCCTCCGCTCTGTTCAGTAACTTTTTTTTCTATATATTTCAGGTGTATATTTCTTTCAGCGTCTCACCCATCTAATGGTCACTGCGCTGTTCAGCTGGAGCTGAGTTTTAATGTGGCTTCTGGTTTTTCCCTGCTACAGCAGCACACCATTGAGACTCAAGACAATTGTGTGCGACTCAATTGTGGTTGAATTTAATTTCTTGCCCTCACACAATTCTTCTCATAGCATACACACCAAATCACTCTCCAGCCCAACTACCCACAGGCAACCTCTGTCCAAGCATTTAGAGGCCACTCCACGGACACAATACCACAAAAACAGTAGGGAGAAGACCTTAACAGAGTGTTCTGCTTCTCTCCCACTTCTGAGGAATGCAGTAAAATAGCACACACTACATGTGTAAGAGATGGGAGCGTTATATTTTTCCACAGAACCACATTCGTGAGGTAGTGAGCCAAGTGTGTGTGCGTGTGTGTGCGTGTGTGTGCGTGTGTGTGCGTGTGTGTGCGTGTGTGTGTGTGTGTGTGTGTGTGTGTGTATGAGAGGATGTTCAGGGTTCTGGCAGGAGATCATTTGAGCCCCCCAGCTTATTGCCTCCTTTGCTTTATTGTCTGTAAAAATGAAGTCACAACATAGTAGGCGGGATGACCAGCATGCACCGCAGCCATTTGTTTTCATACCTGCTGTGCCCTAGACTCTTCTCCAGTAGGCCTCTACCAATTCACTTCCTGCCTGGGTGCTGGTGATCGTGTGTTTGCTATACTTTGAGGGTACATAGTACCATGTGGATGCATGTATGAGTGGGTATGACTGTGTGTGCATTAATTCATGTGTGGGTACCTGTACCCATCAGTGTGTCTGTTTTAGTGGGTATGCATGTATGTTTGTCTGTGATGGGTTGCCTGTGGAATAATGGGGATGGTAGCTTATTGTTAATCCCGGTGGCATTATGATGGCCACCACACGCTGGTGATGTCCCTGGCATATTATGAACTTTCTTAGCCTTATGATGGCAATCACTGGCATATTGGTGGCCAAGCCATATTGTTAGCATCCTTGGCATATTGTTGCTTACCATGGCATTGTAGTGCTCACTCATATAAAAGTTGCCCTACAATATCTTAAACATTCATGCCATCAATGGCACTGTGGTGGCTTGCGTAGTAGTAGTTATCCCTGGCATTATGGTTGCCTGCATTAGTGTTCTGGTGGCCAATCCCACCATACAGTCGATACCCTTGATATATTTTCATCTTTCTTGGAATAATAATGGCCATCTTCATAAAACCTGCATTTATCCCAGGCATAGTGGTGGCCATGTCTGCCCTATAGTAGTTCTGGCCAACTGTATGCATTCATTGTAATGGTAATTGCACGGTTAATGATGAGCATCTTTGATATAGTGGTAGCTATTCTTGGTGTAGCTGTCACCATCACTGACATATTGGGGGGCTCTACGTTTTGTGGATACTCGTGACACATTGGCTTAATTTTTTGGGGTCGAGCCTACCTGATAGCACAAGCTGTCTATTTGCAATATGCCTATTGTGGGCTTACCAAGAACAAACAGGGACTTGCTGCCTGTCCATTGCTTACCATTAGTTAGGTTTACTGTCAATCTTATTTGCCTGCTTCAGACTTATTTCCCAGCTTGTAAGTCCAATGTTTGACCCTCCCTCCGGGCATATAGTCTGTCAACCATCTTTTTAAATGTGCAAGGCATGCAGTACTGTAGTATGGCCTTGAAGCACCGCCCACTCTCTGCCCATATTTTTAGTTGGCTTGTGTTTTTCTCCTTTGTAAACGCTGGCTTCCGAGTCGTTATTAGGTTTGTTAGTAGCTCCTTGGTACCGCCTTGTTTGCATTTGTTACCACCCATAACTACTGGACCTTTTACTTGTCTTGTTACATAGTCTGTTTTATCTTGGCTGTGAGCACTATTTTGTTTAATGACTTGCCCCTATACCACCCACTACATCGCAGCACACCGCCCGCTTTTATTTTATTTACTTATGGTCCACTTTAACTACAGTGGCCGTGTTTTCTTTATTCGTTTATTTTAGCAGTGCGGTCCGCTTTAAGTATAGTGGCCATCCTTACTTTATTTTTGTTTGTTTACTAGCGCCCATGCGGGGCTTTCACATTCATGGAGGCCGTGCCCCTTATTTTAGACAAGCTGTAGCTAAAGAAAGGTGCACAGCTGCTATTAAAGTGAAAGCGCATCATCTGCGCTTTTACAACAAAAAAAACATCGGTTTGTCAACTTGACAAAGAGATGCTTTTTTTTGCAAAGACCCCATGCTGTGGTTTCACTTTGTTGTCCATGCCCCCTTTCTTTAGACGCAGCATGTCCTAAGGAAAGGGGCACGGCCTCCATGAATGTGAAAGCGCCGCATGGGCGCTAGTAATTTTTAATGTAATAGGTCTTTCATTTGCGACAGTTTAAGCTATTACATTGCCAGTAGCTCAAACTCTTGTAAAGGCGAGACCTATTGCATTTCAAATGCTGGTTACATTTTGTTTCAACACTTTGGTGGCCATTTAGGTAGATTGTTTTGTGTGAAAAATTAGAAAATACGGAGGGTGTGGGATGCTTAAAAAAGGAAACCAGTGGCACCAGCAGCAGTTGGCAGCTGGCAGGACTTTGTTAGAACAAATATATATCTATTAATATGCATAACAGGTAACCATGTAATATGGCCCAGTATTGCTATTTAGGAGTTCTGGCGACATCATAAAACATGAGACCGATGGCTGAGTGGCCTGTAAATTTCACAGAACCCCAAGACGGCAATATAAGACAATATTAACCATGTTATTCCCTGTGGTTTTTTTTATGCTACATGTTTAATTCGGGGTACGTGTCTTTAAAATATGTTTTCTTTATATTGCAGTTACCAATAGTCACTGATTGCAATTAGAGTATTTGGGTTTACCATTCATGAATACATTTTTTAGAAGACAATGATGAGTGAGGGTCAGAGAATTACCACGTAATTATGGTTTTACTGGATAATTTAACAGAACCTTTGCAAAAATATAGGTCTTATTCCCCTTCATTTTGTCATTAAAAGAACGCAAACGTAGAAAAAAATGTGTGTAATATATATTATATTATATATACTACTTGCCAGTAGGTAATTATAGTTAGGACTATGTTAGCCTATAACGTTGGCACCGTTTGACAAATGTTCTCGAAATGTTAAAAAAAAAAAAGTGTCAAGTTGGATCTGGTTGTGCATGGATAGTTTCAGGGTGATGTGTCAAGCGGGCCTGAGAAATGGGGGGTTGGGTAAAAAAGACTTTCCCATGTGAAACCCCAAAGAGTATTTTGACATGCCTGCAGCCCGGACCACTGGACAGAAATCCACCTAATTTGTCAGAATGGTAGATTTTGTACCAGAGATCATGCTTTTTGTTGTTTGGTGTAAATACAATCAGTAGTTTTGGAGATATCAAAGGAAAACCAAATGTGTATATCTGGGTGGAACCAAAAGACAGATCTCATGGTGGAATCTGATTGACTGGTAAACACTTCAACCAGGATGTGTTGGCAACCATTTTGGGACCAAGATGCATGAAAGTACCCAATGAAAAGCATTGTAGTGAATGACCGGTTATGAGGGTCTCAAAAAAGAGAATGTATAAAGGCTGATTACAGTGCAACAAAACAACCATACGGAACAGGCAAATGAGGCTGTGGCAATATCCAAGACCATTGAGAGCAGAAGGAAGATGCAGTGGCAGTACAACCATACATGCCAACACAACAGACCACACAGGGCAGGCAGTAGGAGCATTTGCAGCACAACATAGCATGGGGGCAGAAGGGAGTGGCAGTAAAATAGACTATGGAGGACAAGAGGGAGAGGATTGGGGAATTGAACTTTGACAGGCAGGGTGGAGGTGGCAGGTGGCAGCCATTTGACTGTGTAGGCAGGTGGGAACGACATTTGCAGCTCAACAGAACACTCAGAGTAGATAGAAGAGTGTCAGGTCCGTGAAACATGGTGGGCAAAAAGGAGGGTGCAGGGGCATGCATACTGACATCGGAGGGCAGGAGGAAGAAGAGTAGGCATAGCAAGCTAAGCACAGGGGCTAAGCAGGAGGGAAATGATGGGGCATAGAATAGTCTAAAGGATGGTAGGGGAAGTGGTCAGGGACTTAAAGCAACATGGAGGGCAGTGGCAGCACATAAGACAGTGAGGGAGTGAGGAGGCTGGTGCATGGACTCGGACAACAGAGGTAGGGAGGAGGTGGATGGAGCAGCGGTCAGCAAGCTAACTGTTTAGGGTAGGCTGGAAGGGCAGTGGCAGAATAACGGCCACACATTGCTGTAATGCGGGAGCAGGGTCATGGACTTGGACAGTTGATGCAAAGGAGGGAGGACAGGAGCAGCCAGCTTGGGTGGGGACAGGACAATGCAAGGCCTGGCCCTGCATTCAAACATCCTGCACCCCCTACTGCATTGCGATGAGCATCTTACTTAAGATTAAAAAACCCATAGAAAAATTCACTGGAAAAAACAAAGGTTACAGGGATGTTATACTTGGGCTCAGACTTCACTCGTACAAAACCAATGAAATTCACCAGTTCTAGTTACCTGAGCTAACTATAACTTATGCCTCCGCAATGCACTGCTTATGACCTCATATACTTCATCACACATGACACGGTCGGTAAAATCACTCATGACATCTCAAATGACATCACTAATTATATCATCCAGTGATTGTGTGTTTTCTAAAAGTTTAATGTTAAACATATATATACTATGGTACTATAAAAGTTAAATTACTTTACTTTTTGTACTACTAAAGAGTGATACTATTTCTAACATATGTTATGTGAGTGGCTGCATGACAGTGTGTATCCATGAGTGAATGGATGTCTGTGTGGCTGTATAGGTGTGTGAGTGGCTGTATGGGTCAATAAGTGGGTGTGTGCGTAACTGTATGGTGTGGAAGTGGCTGTGTGACTGGCTTCCTTGGTGAGTGAGTGGGTGTGAAAGTGGCTGTGTTAGTAGGACAGGAACAAGACTATGCTCTGGAGTTCGTTGATGCATACCCAGTTCATGTGTCTCTACACTTGTAATTATGACCATGCTCTTTGAACTGGTACTTTTTTCGCAATTGGCGAATCTCAAGTGTAACGAGCTGAGCTTTCTGAACTGGAGGTCCTAGTTGATAGTCTCTATCAAATGTGATGTTTTTTTTTGTTGACCAACCTATCTCTTGGATGTAGATAACTAATCAAAATACCTGGCAGAGTTCTGGAGAAAGTCACAGTGCTTTCTTCCAGACTCACTAGCATAGCAATTGAAGTGTTCATTGCGTCATGCTTGGTTGGTAAGTAGAGGCAAGCCAGTGGCAATTCAGTACAAGATAATGTACTTCTAGGAAATATATGCCAGTGTAGTTTATCATCTGTGCTATTCAGTTTACTTGTCCTGATCCGTTTTGTTAGGATTTTGTATGCAACGGTGGTTGTCTGGTTTGAGGAAACAAGTAGTTTTGTCTAAGATAATAGTCATTTGCTTAGTTTCTTATTTCAGGCTCTAAACACAGTTGTTAACAATTAGAATTATAAACTGGTAGCTGTTAATTAAGGGGTTCAAATGACGATATGGACATGAGCGAAGCTCGTGTTATCCTAGCCACCTTTGCCAAGTTGTTCGTCCCCCAAACCACTCTTCTTTAAAAACACCTGTCACAATCCTCAGTATCCTCCCTAAAATAAAGGGCAAGGAGGTTCATCCGGTCACCCTCTCCCACTGGTCTAACCACTCTCCTTATCTTTGTTTTAATTAATACACTTTAACACCTGTCCCTGCCTACTAACCACCAGTGTCATATAAAAAGATAAACATACCTGGTGTCCTATCATCTCCTCCACCACTTTCATTAATACTCTCTTTCATCCCCCCAGTATTTGAGGCAAAAACCATTTGTGTCCTGCCACTATCCTACTGCATTTGGTGACCTTCTTCGCCCACCCAGTCCTAATTTTGAGTATGCTTCTACCCCCAGGCACCACCTGTGGACCATCCCCCCTACCGGGACTGCTCTGTGCTAAGTGCTTGCAGGATTAGCTGGCGCTAGCTGTTAGAGATGCTACCAACAAGGATTGAGTGGTCTGCAGGGACCCCTTGCTGACACAGGAGATTGTGATTGGCGGTGCCGAAACCCCACCCACATTCTTCTGTCTCCTTTTAGTCTGTGGAGATGCATAAGGCACAGGAGGAGGGGGATATAATGGACCATCATCTACTGTTTGATTGCTTCCAATGAGTTTCTGGAGACCCCGAGAAGTGGGCAGACCAGCATCTACCCAAATAGTGAATTCAAACCAGGTTTTCTCAGCTCAGCATCAGAAAAGTGAAAAACATATCTTTTTTGCTCTGGTCTTGTCATATCGGGGAATAACGCTTTGTTAAACCCAGGGCCCATGATGATAGCTTTTGTGAATGCCATAAAAATGTAAATGCTTTTAGGCAATTCAAAAGGAATTAAGGGAGAAAAAAGCAGGCCTGATGGTTGATCATCCAAGTATAATTTTGTTTATGCAAGGAGATAAGTTCATGCGTCTGCTTTCTTGGGTGTTGCTCCTTAAAATCAAACATGTTACTTTTCACCTTTTTTTCTCGCATGCCAGACCACAGCTTCTGATAACTTTTGGAAGAGACCACAGCGGTTGATGCGTACAATATTTTGTATGCAAAAGGTCCTGGATAAGTGATATTGCAGGGTTTACAAACGCACTTTAGAGATACAGCGACTCAGGCTTTCTTGATGATGTGTCTCACTGGTCTGCTGTGTGGGAGTGTGCACCGAGAACGTACGTTGTTTCCTGAGTGATCATTCGGTCATGGCCTCACTACTGGTGCAGCTCACTCGGGACTCACTTAAGAAGTTTACTTTTTGATTAACATCTTTGTTAAAAGTACTTTAAACATGTTGTCTGTGGGATGTTTCTGCTGTTAAGCTAATTTAAAAAAAAACTAATACTCGTTGGAAGCATTACTAGTATTAACAGGATTAACGAAAGGAGGATACGGCCAAAATGTAGCTTGCACCAGAAAGCACACTTAGGATTGTATTTTAGTGCAAGCGGTTTTTACCCCTGGTATTACAATCTATTAAATGTTTTTGGCTGTTAGGATTGGGAAAATTGCAATCCAAAGTTTTTTTTCTTTCTTTACATGGCACTAGGACACTTATTTGTTTTAAGTGAGAGTCCTGCAAGTTTACCCAACTAGTGTGAATTGAGATTTGTATTTTGTTGTTGTTGCTTAGATATCACTTTTGAAAATGATGGTAAATTTGTAGTATTCTATGATTTTTACGTGGAAATGAGCCACATAAATTGAAAACGCAGAAAAAAGTAATTCTAAACTATTTCCTATTTGAAATGTATGCAATCAATATATGTTTAATAGTGTAATTAATCTGTAGGCAACAGGAAGTCCTCTTGCAGCAATGCATGTGCAACACAAAGCAATCCTTGCATTAGTTATCCATGGTCTAATCAACTACTTTGACTTTCATGGTATACCAAAAGTGCATTATTAAATACTTTTCACTGAATAAAGTGTAAACGATAAACCAGCACAGTCATACATAAGCAACAGTCATTATTCTATAAAACTGGAGGCCTCGATGATTCATTCTCATCCTATTTCTGTACTTCCTCTTCCCATCAAAATCCTAGAAAAAGAAGGTACTCTCCACCTTTATTCATTTATTGAATAAACCTCCATCCTTGAACCTGTCACTCTGGATTCCATCCATTCTGTAGAATAGTGATCACCTTAATTTCAGTTCTAGATGATCTATGGCTGCTGATAGACTATGGACCTGATCTTGCTAAATATTTGGAGGCCTATGACACAGTGCAGTAAAACATTCTATTAGCCCCTTTACGTCAGGTCGGTGTCCGTACAAAGGCATTGACTTAGATTTCTTCTGTGTATACGAGATTGTTCCCAAGCACTTTATCTTTCTCTTTTTCAGTCTGAGTTCCAGAGATTTACCCAAGAAGAATTTCTAGGTTCATCATGGAGTCCTACCTTTTTTTAAAGTTTGTTTACCCTTTTACATAGCTTAATCAGTCTTTTGGCCTTGTAAATAAATGATGGGCTATGCCGACAACACTTGAATTCTGCTTTGTCTCAGTGGTGCTTCTCCTAGCATCTGTTCAAACTTCTAGAAGTGTCTCATTGAGGTTGTATCTTAGATAAACGCTCAAAATCAGTGATGAAACAGAAGTTGCAGTAGTTGGAAAACAGCCCTCACTCTAGTCAACAAGTGGATGGGCTGGGGAATTCAGTGGCACTCCCCCACCAGTTCCAGAAGTTATGAATCTGTGGTTTTGGTTTGACCAAAAGATCTAGTCTTCTTGCTTCTTTCCACTTCCCCCTTTTTGAACAATTTTACTTTTTCTCTCTTTTACTTCCTGGCGAGTAGTGGTGCTATCTGTGATTTTGTCCAATGGTCACTCCTACAAATTACTGTATTTGGGACTTTCTATCATCCTGCTGTCCCAGCAGAATTGAAAAAGCAGCTGTGCGTCTCATTTTTAATCTCCCACCTCAGACACATGTATCTTCCTTATGGCCACCTTCCTTGGCCTCCTACTCTAAAAATCGGATTCTGTTCAGAACTCTTCCTTTCAATCCTTCATCAAGCCTATTGCAAAAATGGCAATTTCTACTTTTGCTGCAAATTTGGTCACTGCGTCCCACTCATGCTCTGAGATCCTCCATTGTAGCTCCCGCTCTAAAGTTCAGTAATGTAGGACAGGAGGCCATTCCTACTCTTTCTTGGCCTTCAAGCACTGCAGTGGAAACACACTTAGGTTCGGAGGAGGAGCCTGCCCCCATCATGGCCAAACCCTCATTCCTGTCTCCTGAACGGCGTTCCCACCGCAGTGTTTTCCCACCGATGCAAAGATACCGGAATTCAGGCAGCTTACTTTAAGACAAAGTTTGACCTTCGCCGATCGAGCATCGCTGAGATATTCCGCTGTGACGTCCCTCCCTGGGAATGTGCTAAGATGGTGCCCGGAGAGCTAAGCATTTGCGCCCGATGCCAATGGTAGATCTCCGTGTTTCCCCCGAACTCTGTCCTATGCAACGTGTCGGAAAAGACTCATAGCAACAGCAGAAAGTCACCTACTAGGGGACAATGAGACGATGAGTCCGGGAGGAAGGAATAGCGATGCAAAGCAGACGGGATGATGGAGGGAAGGAGCAATTAAAGGATCTGGACCAAGCAGTGTAAGAGAGGCAGTTTGAACCCCTCACTTTGGGAAAGTAGTAGCAGTTCGCCACAACAGCGAGGGTAAACAAGGGAAGGCGATGTAAGGCCTCAATGATCTTAACCCATTTACGGGCTCCCAGCCGACTATAATGCAGGGGGGGAGAACCTGGGCAGCCAATATTCTGACCCTTCCTGAGAGATAAAAGTAAAAGCAATCGGACTTACCTGGCACAAGGGGAGCCCTCATTAAGATTTCAGTGACCCTGGAGGAACGAGAAGCAGCCTAAAAAACATCACTCAGCAGCTGTTCTATGAATAACTAAGCTGAGAGAGTGGCTCTCCTCACAGTGGCTAATTAGGTGGTGATTATCCCTTGCTATGTTCATCATGCCGATCCTCTGCTTAGTCTACACCCCCTTTCATCTGGATTATAAAAAGTTATAGGGATCCGCACAATTCTTACATCAAGGACTCATCCCCCCCCCCCTGCCGGACCTCAATATGGTTGCCTCAGTCATGGACTCTCTGAACTCTCCATCGACAGCTGAGACCCAGCCATTTTGTCTGATGCCCGGTGGAGCTACCCCGCGAGCTAAAGGGGAGATGGGCTACGGATTCCCTCCTTGGCCATCACCTACCCAGCTGGTCCTTGGGCAAACTCTCCTTACATTATCTCCGTCCTTCCCCGCTACCCCCCTACTGCTCTACTCTTCTCATCTTTCCAGCTATTGACCCCTGCCCTCACCCGTCCTCTTCCTTAGTTCGCACCCTGTTTATCCACCGGACTTTCTTATGTGAACTTTCCCTCGTCAGTTGAGACCTAGCTATTTGACTGATGTCCGATGGAGCTACCTTGTTTAGCTGAAGGAGAGACGGGCTGTGGATTCCCTCCTCGGACGTCACCTACCCAGTCAGTCTTTAGGTAGACTTCCCTCGTCTCTCCTGCCGTCTCTTCCCTCATCCTCCCTCTTCACACTTCCCCCTCCTCCTTTCTTCTCTCTCCTTTCTTTCCTCTTTCAATGTGTTGCTTATTTTTGACGTAATGTGTAATTGTTATAATTTTCTGTAACATTGTCTAACCAAATGTAAAGCGCTCTGATACCGACGGGTCTAGCCAACGCTATATAAAACTCGTTAAATACAAAATACATACCCTTGCCCAAAGGATTAATCAAACTAGGGTTTTCGCCTCTTAAACGTATTCATATTGACTCTTCCCATCCCAGCGGAAATTTCCTGGCACAAGGATACCCTTATTGATGACTGTTCATGCTCTACAAATTCTTACAATAGAAATTTGACTCGCAGTTTCTGGGCTCCTAAAGTACTGTTCTGACCAGTTTCTTGCCCGGCTATGTGTGTGATTTGTTTCTGAACCCCTTGTAGGTGATAGACCTGATTTTGACGCTGATATGGGCATTAAGGGGAAGGATATGAATTTTAGTGTCTAGTTTTTGTGGTAAAATTCCTTCAAGCCCCTGATGAGAACAACGTAAGATACCTCTTAGTGATGCCAGTGTGGAGTTTGGTGGGCCTTTGAGTAGAACGTTGTCTCCATCGAGGTGGTATGCAACCTGTTAAATCGACACTACTGAGTTGCATTATGTACATCAGTTAGTCTTTACCGTCTTACAGGTGTGCTAGATATTGTTACATTTACTTGTTACTATGTGTGTACAAATGTGTAACCAATTCTACAGACACTACCCACAAGTTTATACAAAGTTGCGGCCAAGAGAAGTACTCGGAAGAATGCAGTGCAGGACTGAACTTTTAACTGGTCAAAAGTTGGCCTACCACAGATATCTACCATAACCAAATTTCTCTTTCTGGAATACATTATTTAAAAAGCTTCCGGACACAAATAACAAATCCACTGTCGTAGCGCAGGACAGGGTGCAGCAAGCAGCAGTGGAGGGTGCACTGGGACCTCCTCTGTAGATGCATGTGTTGGAAACCTCCTCTACTACAGCTTACAGTGTCCTGGAATCTCAATTCAGACCGTTGCGAGTTGAAATATTGATTGAAGCTCTGATTAGATTACGACTTTAAAAGTTTTTTTCCTGAAATTCTGTGTCACGTCGCTCAGTTTAACTAAGAACAATATGGTAATACAGCAAAAACAGTTATTGACAGGCTCTCTTCAAGTCACAGGTAGTTGCGCTGAGGCTTCGAGTTTCTCTTCGATTGGTAGAACGACAGTCAGAGGCACTCCTGTAACGAAAGGATTGCAGCCTGAACTCTTCTCTCAACAAAGGAAAACCGAGAATGACCGGTTAACCTGAAAATCCATAACCACACCAAGAAAGAACGACTCTAAACATCAGCTTGTCTGTGCGAAAGGATGTAATTGCATGTTTACTGGTAAAGAGCACGTATTTCACAGACCCTCGAGGCAGGCTGTTTTCCAAAAGCAGAACATGAGGGAACAAGAGTAGGCCAAGTAAAGTACACAACATACGTCATTACGAGTCTTTGAGAGCACTGGAGCAACAGTTCTCCTCTCGGCATTCCTGAGATCTCAGACACATTCCAAGGTACGAAAATGTTCAACAGGCACGGGTTCCAGTTTGGCGCTCACTATCATTTAGAATTTCTTCTAGCATTAGAGAAGTGAACTTCTATAAGACGTTCACCTGGGTGCTATTGGAAGAAATAGTGGCTTTCTCCCTCTGCATCTTGGGTGTCCTTTTCTTTCTGAGAAGTCTAGTCTTGCTATAGAATTGGTGCCATTTTCTCTTTAAATGACCGTCTGTGTGAATACAGGATTAATTCATTCATTGGTACCCGAATGAATTCGTCAAAATATCGCAGCATGTAAAGAGCTTGTGAGTACATTGGTTACATCTGTGTTTACTGGAAATCGGAAAAATGTTAGTTTCTAAAAGTTGCAGTGACTTAGTCATCTACACATCTAGATAGAGGCACTAATAGAGAATAATAGGACAGTTTCTATTATGAAATAAGAGTGGAAGTTGACTCTGTCAAAAAGAACAGATGATGGACAGAATGCTGAACAATGCAAACGTTCGCCCCCAGTCACAGATCTGGGTTTAGTCCATAGTTTGTTTGCTCACCACGCCACCCCAGTTTGGACACAGCCATATTCAAATCAGTCTTAACCCTGCTTCCCATGGGAACAAACCAGCCCGAACTGACGAGCCAGGTCTTCCCAGGCCCAGAATTAAGTTTCCTGGGATCGGTTTCAGGGTATCACCCCTCAACACCCGGGCTTGCTTGAACCCAGTGGCACTGTGAGCACGAGACCCATATCTGGGCATACCCTTCCCACTTAGGGCGACTAAAGCAAAAAGAGCAGATGATGAACGGAATGCTGAACAATGCAAACATTCACCCATGTCACAGATCGGGGTTTAGTCCATATTTTTTTTGCTCATCACGCCAGCCCAGTTTGAACCCAGCCTATGCAAATCAGTCTTGACCCTGCTCCTCATGGGAACAGCCCAGCCCGAACTGGCATTCCAGGTCCTCCCAACCAGATTAGCATGAATCCAGTGGCACTGTAAGCATGGGTCCCACATCTTGGCATACCCGCTTTGGGCGACTTCCCACTTAGGGTGACTAAAGCAAAAAGAGCAGATGAAGTACAGAATGTGGAACAATGAAAACATTCACTCCCCATATCTGAGTTTGCCATTTCGGTTTTTTTTAATTTGTTTTTTTTTATAATCTATTAGTCTCTGGTCCGGGTCAGATCAGTTCAGCCTGACTCTGAAAGGAATTGGCTACAGCGCAGTGCTGAAGGTAGAAATCAGTCTGGAAATAATCATAGCTTTTGCTAGTGGAACACATTACCTGTTTCAAGCCACGGAAAACATTATAATTTCAAAGATTTGTTGTTCTCAGGAATACTGTTAGGAATATTTAGTCAATGAACTTATTTTTCTGTGCACTCCATGAACCCGCTCTTCTGGACTACTTGAAAGCAGTGTAAATCAGGGGTTGTGAAAGGCTGATTATTAATGACGAACTATACGCCTCCCTTTAGATGCCAAGCCAAATGCTTCTGCTCTGAAACTTCCAGGAGCTAAATAGTTCAAACCTATAGCTTCATTTTGAACAGTCGTATCCTGTTCACCCGCCTCTCACTGGTTCAACGTCTGCCGAGTGGGAGCATCCCAATCCCATAGCCCATTTTCTTCCCTCTATGGTGTGTACCTTCCTCCCCAACAGGCCGGCTTACTGTGAACCCTTCCTTCGACCTAAGGGGAAAAGAATAATTTTGCTTTAAAGAACTCTCACCCACCATGTGGTGTGTTTCATCATAAAGTTCCTTCCCATTCCGTTGTGGAAAGGAGTGTGCTACAACCTTTGAGATTCACATGAACACTTTGCTGGAAAAAGAATAGGGTAGTGAGTGGGGGTAGGGTTGCTCTTTGAAAATACCTGCCGCGGGACTTAATAACTTTTCACATTTCTAATCATACTGGCTGCCGTCCATATTAAAACATTATGGCTTCCAGACAGGTATTTTTAAAGAGTAACCCTACCCCCACTCACTACCCTCTTCTTTCCAACAAAGTGCTGTTGTGCATCTCACAGGTTGTAGCACGCTCTGTTCCATAGCGGAACGGGAAGGAGCTCTGTGATGAAGCATGGCACAAAGGAGTACCCCTGGTGGGTGAGAGTTCTTTAAGGGAAGGTTCATAGATTGATCCAATTGAGTTGGACTCTATAGTTTGTGTAAAGTTCTGTGTCAGAGGAGAGTTAGCCCATGCTCTACTGCACCTCTGCGCTCCCCTTAATTTTTTTATGGGCACCCTCTCATCTGACCACTCTTTTCAGCTGAGGAGTCCCTCTGTGTATATATATCTCCTTCCTCCCCACGTGCCCACTATCCTTCTAACCTGGACTTACTTTTCTCAAATCCTTTCTTCACCCTGTCGTCCAGGTTCTTCCTCCCTCTTACCTGTCCGCTCACTCTTCCCCACTTGTCCACCCTCACACCACGTCTTCACTTGCTTGCTCTGCCTCTCGTGCATGCATGTCTCACTGCGCCCACTCTCACTACGCGCATACTGCAAAGCATCCCTTGTACATTGCACTTCTATGAAGCCTGCCCTGGGAAAGAGACTCCGGAAATGAAGTGTGCCCTGTGCTTAAGCTGTGGGGTATCTTTGCCGTGTGACGAGACCTGATCAGGTAGGCAGAGGAGCACGGTGTCAAGCTTGTCACGGATGCTTGGAGTTAGTTGCACGGTTAAATTACAGCTTCCGTTCTCCGGCATCCGTTTTAAAGCCAAGAGTAGTTCAAAGGCTTCCAACATATTTAAAAATAAATTCGGACTGTATTTTCGTTTCTCTAAATCCAAAATGTAGGGTGCTTTGTCCATGTGAAGTGAAGGGTCAGTCTGAAAACCCTGCGTTTCAGGGCAGAATGACTCTTTGCAGACAGACTAGATGGCACTCTAATTTTGTTTGTTTGCATCTTAGTTTTCCTTCACAGCCTGTACTTGCTCTCTCTTTCCTTGCCTTGTTATTGTACTTCGCAATGTTGTAGAGTTTCCACCACGTCATTAATGAAATCCTTTTTCTCGAGAAGAAGAGGGTGCAGGGCATTATGAAGTTATTTATTCTTTAATTTGACGTCATCGGCTTCACCAGGTACGTGGGGACTAGCAAGCGTAATTCGTTTGAACTGTATTTGCTTTTCACTGTTTTCACGTGTAAGTTGTTGTCCGCTATATTTGCTCCTACTAAAAGTTTTATTTTGCCACAAGTAGCACAACAAAGCTGGCACATCTATCTAAAGTTCGAGGCAAGCAGCATGCATTTGTTTTGGCAGCAGCTGGTCCTAGGGTCAGGCATGAGCCACTTCTCTTTTGAAAGTATCATCCTTCCGCCGTGCTTGACGAGCTTCACCGTAACAGTGCTGAAAGCGCATATGGGAACGGATGTCTGGTTGCTGTGCAGATCTAGAGAAAAAGCAAGATGCAAATTACCAGACAAGAATATGGACGGACACTATGTGAAATCTGAGCACGATTAAATGCACCTTAATTTTGACTGATAATGAAACACTGAACATGTGAGATTCTGGAAACCTGGGATTTTCTTTTCCTATTTAAAAATAAAGGTCTAGTGGCCATACTTGCAAATGTAACACTTGCTCCCCAGTAGCTACACTTGCTCCTCAGTAGCTCCCCAGTATCATTCTCGAAAGAGAGGTTGGTCAAGGTCTTGGCGTCTGTATGTTTATAGTTATATTAGATTGTCCATTGGGAGGACATTTTTAGGTAGAGTCTACGAGAGAGCGCAAGCTGACTGGTTGAAAAATAACTATTCTGGGTTTACCAATAGATTAAAGCGCTTACATCCCTCCCATTGCTACCATTGGTTGGCTTTATTATAACTCTAATTTGCTTACTCCTTACACAATGGCTTTCCTTATTTACCTCATGTTTGTCCGTCCCCTGGGGCATAGCCTCTTTACCATTCTGTTGACTGGCTGTCTGGTAACCTTCCAGTGCTCACTTTTCGGGAGCTCTGCTTTTTTTTTGGTTAAGACTCCATCAGAGTTAATGTGTTTTCCAGCCTCTGTGTGTTTAGCTCCTTTTCCCCCGCCAAATACGTGCTCTGTGTTTGCTCTCTTCCCTATGGCTACTTACTGACTGACTATAATTCTACCCCAACCCCCGAGCTCTGTGTTGAACTCCTTCGTGTGCTTCTCGTCCCCCTCTAACCTACACCGCTGATGCCACAGATTCCACTGTTCTTAGGTCTATATTTATGGAGGGCAACACACATGTTGCTGCTAGCCTTCCACAAAAACTCTTTAGCAGACTTCAATTTTGTTTTTATTTGACCGGCCATTAAAAAATAAAGGAAATTGGGGTCTGCATCATTCTTTATTAGGCATACCATTGCTCTTTTTTGCCAATATTAAATGGCATCAGCAAAAAACATTTCTTTTTATAGATTCATCATTGTCAAAAATTCATTGACGAAGACACTAGGTTCTAGAAGGATAGACCTGTTAGCTTTGCCAGTGCTTGTTTGTTTTGCTAATAACGGGTGCTGTTCAACAAATCTTCACAAAGCCCTCCATTTAAAAAGTTCATCCACTTCGGGTTCTTTATGGAAGGTTCTGTACAGAACTGTCAAGCTGGAACAATAAAAGTGCAGGGTTCAAAAAGTCACATTTTCCAATTTAATTCTCAATGGATTGGGTGCTAGTTAATACACAAAAAAAAGACAACAGAATGTATTTCACCTAAGTCCAAATGAAAGTAGAACTTTACTTGAGGAAGTGCCTTTGCTTGGTTTGGTGTGAATCCATCTAATCTTTTTCAAGAAATTAGTGTTTAAAAAGTGTTTGGTCTGGAAAGAAAGTTGTTCAGTTTTAGAGATATCTGGAACGTTTATTCATGGATTCTCAATAGATTTGTTAACCTGTAGGGTTTTTGTGAATCAGATGAAAAAAAGCCTACCGGCACACTATTGGACTTTGGGTATTTTAATCCCATCATCTATTGAGGACCTATCAGGGTTTTGAATTAGCTAATTCTGGGGGTAAAATGGTGCATTACAGTTGCACTCATGCCTGCGATGTTGGCAGGAAGGAACTGTTGTGTGTTGGCCACTGCCGGGAATCGGTCTCCGATAGTGGGTTAATTGCAGGGTCTGTCTAAACACCAGACGCTGCAGCGAACCCCCTCTGCCCACTGCTGAAGTCCATGAGCTGTGGGGGCTGTCTGTCAGTGACTGAGAGTGCACTATCCCTGCTTCCAGCCCCCGCTGTACATGGCGGATGGCTGTGCACTTTGGAGGTTGACCACCCGCCAGGTGCTGGCTGCAAGGACTGTGGGCATCGGCCAGCCGGCGGGGAGAGTGCCTGTGGCAGATTGGGTGCCGGGCTTGGTGATGGGCAAAGTCCCTATGCCAAACCTCCAAAGCTCATGTGCAGAAGGATTCTGATGGATACATCTGCCAGTGGATTCCTCACCTTGTGAATATCCCCTGCGTCCGCAACATTCGGAAATTCTTTTGTAGCTTTGCACCGACAGGGACGACGTCACAGAAGCACGGCATCGCGCGTGGCTCCGCCTGACGTCACTGACTCCATAATAGGCCCACGTCGGTGTGATGACATCAGTTCCCTTTTTTCCACGTCGTCGACGCTAACGGTTTTCGAGGGATCCTCTGTAGCTGTTTAGTAACTTTGTTACTGTTTGTTCCTATCAGTGTCTTCTTGCTTCTTTGTCTCCTGTCGAGATGTCCACGAAGAAGACTGGATTCAAGCAGTGCGGAGAATGCGGGAAGATGATGTCGATCACGGACCCGCATGAGGATTGCATCTGGTGCCTGAGCTCGGACCATGATGTTCAAGGGTGTTCTTCCTATAAGAAGATGAACACTAAGGCCCTTCGTGAAAGAGAGGCGAAGCTTTTGGTTGCCAAGGTCAAAGGTAAAAAAGAAAAGAAGTCTTCGAGGTCGCAATCGAGGCCGAGGTCTCTCACCGAGTCGCCATCGAAGTCATCGTCGGGACATGGTTCTAGATCAACAAAAAAGAAGCACAAGAAGAGGAAGCACAGGTCTCGACATCACTCTGAGAAGGAGTCAGATTCGAGACCGAAGTCGCCAAGTACGAGACGTCTTAAGGAGATATATCCTTCTCCGGTTGTGGATCCGGTAGGTGAGGTTTCGCCTGTGAAGTCGCCGGAGCATTCACCGGCTCCTGTGTCGAATCCCTCTCCGGCGCCGTCTCGATCTCCAGTTCGAGAGGAGGAAGAGACTCCCTTACCTGAGGGTTCGCCGACTCCGGCTCACCGACCCGAAGAAGAGGAGACGAATCCAGTGCCTCCTCGAGGGCAACCTGTGGGTCCATACCCACCTTTTCCGGCCCCAGGCCAAGACCCTACACAGTTTTTAAACGCGATGTATGGAGTCTATGCGAGAGCTATCTACCCCTCTGGTGCACCGGCAGGTCCCATGAATCCATTGGCATACAACCTGGGAGTTCCCCAGACTTATGCTACAGCTCAGTTTATCAATGTTCAGTTTGTGGGACTGGCGCACAGCCTTGGGTGTATGAAGGTTTCAGTCAAAGTTCAATCTTGGGATGGGTGCTCCTAAAGTGTCGTCCTCTGCCCAAGGGACGAGTGCAAAAACAGAAAATAGCGTGCTTTCAATTGAAAATTGATGGCATCCCTTAGGGCACACCTGGGTAAAGGGGTTTAATACCTCCTAATCTTTCTTTTCTTTTCTGGCGGCCATGTTTGTGAGTAATATCTCAATTGAAAATTAACGATGCTCCCAGAAGAAGGGCAGTGCCCGAAATGCATCGGAGCGGGAAGAAATCATGAACAATATGATGAATTGTATTGAATATGTGAAGCAACATATCTATTTGGATTAAAACTATTTGAACTTGAAACATCTCATTTTTTGGAAAAGAAAGATTAGGAGGTATTAAACCCCTTTACCCAGGTGTGCCCTAAGGGATGCCATCAATTTTCAATTGAAAGCACGCTATTTACTGCTCAGTTTATGCCATTCATGGCAACGCCGACTCCGCCTTGGCATTTCCCGGCGCCGCTGAGGTCTACGACGCCGATACCTTCGTCACCGGCGCCGGTCCGACAGCGAGAGCATCGGCCTGTGCCTCTGGATCCGAACTCGACGCCGGCTCCTTCGGAGTCGATTGCGGATCCGCCGACGCCGCTCTTGAAGGAGAGGTCGAGGTGTGAAGCTCAGCGTCTTATCGAAGAACAGAGGTTCAGAGAGGCTGAGGTCGAAGAAGGTGAGCTGCAGGAGGAGGAGGAGGAATATTTTGAGGACCTGAGGGAGGCTAGCGGATTGGAACTATCTCCAGACTGGGAGCTATCCTCTGTTTCAGATGCCCCTTCAAAGGATGTTGCACCATACCATGTGGTCATCAAGAAGGCTGCAGAACTTTTGAATTTAACCCTGCCTACTGCTGAGTTCAAGCCCAATTTGTTGACAGAAGTCCTCCACTCCCCGTCTTCTGTGGTGGAGCCTATGCTTCCTTTCAATGATGCTTTGACTGAACCTATTTTGGGTTTATGGTGTAAGCCTCTTACAGCTCCTGCTGTTGCTAAAGCTGTTGCAAGGAGATACAGGGTGGCGCCTGGGGACCCAGAATTTTTATCCTCTCACCCTTTACCGGAGAGCTTGGTAATACAGGCAGCCTGTTCAAAGAAGTCTGTGGGGGCTTTCCCTCAGGTGCCTGGGGACAAAGAGTCAAAAAAGCAGGACCAAACTGCGAAGAAAGTGTTTTCATCGGCGAGTATGGCCCTTAAGTCAACGAATGCCACATGTCTCTTGGGGAGGTACATACACGCCTTGATGGAGTCTGTAAAACAGTTGGCTCCTAAGATTCCGGAAGAGGACAGGAAAAACTTTAATGAGGTGCTGGCTGACACTCAAGCTGCTGCACGTCAAGTCATACAAAATGGACTAGACACTGCTGACTCTGTGGCGAGGGTTATGGGTACTTCAATTGCCACAAGAAGAGCAGCCTGGTTGAAATCTTCTGAGTTTTCTGCAGACGTCCAAGCCGCTTTGTTAGATCTGCCCTTTGATGGCTCGGGTCTTTTTGGAAAAAAGGCTGATGCAGCTTTGGAGAGATTTAAGGACAGCAGGGCTACAGCCAGGTATTTGGGGCTGCAGTCCTGAGTAACTGTGAACAAAAGATATAGGGGTTTTGGGAGGTCCTCCTTCCGTCCCTATAAACAGCCTCAACAGCAGCAGCAACAGCAAAATCCGCTGTACAGATCGTACAGGGGCAAGCAAAGAACCCGTCCTCGAGGACGTCAAGCTTCCTCCTTCTCCTCTTCCTCTCCCCACCCCCCTCCTACATCAGCAAAACAGCCCTAGATCCGCCATTCCGGATCATGCGGGTCCTGTGGGGGGTTGGCTTACCTATTTTCTACGGGATTGTGGAAGTGGAGAAGTGTGGCTCAATGGTTAGAGCGGCAGACCCTGATGCAGAGGTCTAGCCCGGGACCAGGGTTCAATTCCCTGCCTCGGCGGGTCTTGGGCTCAAAATTCCACGGACCTGATAATTCTCGCCTCAGTGCCTATTCCAATCATGGAGTCCCACTCTGCAACTCTGGGCAATAGCTTACTTAATCTCCACAACGGCCCCCACAACGCTAAGGATGCCTGGCCCCCACCTTGGGGGTGCCCAGGAGTGGACACCTCACAGGGAAAGCCAGGATGGGTTCCACAGCGGTATTCGTACAAGCACCTTGAGACCCTTGCGGGTGAGTAGTGCGCTATACAAGTATCAATTTACATTGGGAATCGGTCACTACAGACCTTTGGGTTCTCAATCTCGTGGAGAATGGGTATGCACTTCCCTTTCGGTAATTCCCTCTTAATTACCCTCCTTGTCAAGGGTTTTGCTCAGAGACCCACCTGCTACTCCTGCAGTAGGAAGTCCTGGCGTTGTTAAGAAAAGGTGCGATAGAGGTGGTTCTGGAGCAGGAAAGGGATCAGGGATGCTACTCCCGGTATTTCCTGATACCCAAGAAGGATGGCAGACTTCGTCCAATCCTGGATCTCAGGATCTTGAACCTTTTTCTGAAGCAGGAGAAGTTCAAGATGCTCACCCTTGCGCAGGTTCTTCAGGCGCTGCTGGAAGAAGACTGGATGGTGTCGATCGACTTGCAGGATGCGTATTTTCACATCCCTATCCTGCAGTCGCACAGGAAGTATCTCCGTTTCATGGTGGGTTCGCAACATTACCAGTTTGCGGTCCTTCCGTTTGGTCTTACTACTGCGCCTCGAGTCCTCACCAAGGTGATGGCTGTGGTGGCTGCACATCTCAGAAGGTCAGGGATTCCAGTATTCCCTTATCTGGACGATTGACTTATCAAAGCGGATTCTCCAGAGAAAATGCTCCATCATCTGCAAGTCACAACTCAGTTGTTGTACAGGTTGGGTTTTTCGATAAATGTACCCAAATCTCACCTGGTGCCCTCCCAGAGCAACCTGTTCATAGGTGCTGTACTGGACACAACTGTATGTCGTGCATTCTCCCCTCCTCAAAGGATTCTCGACATACAGGAAATGATTCCTTTATTTTACAATGGAGCGGTAGTTCCAGTCCTGAAGGTCCTTTGTCTGCTCGGTCTGATGGCTTCCTGCATTCTGCTGGTCAACCGTGCACGCTGGCACATAAGGGCACTCCAGTGGTGCCTCTGCAGGCAGTGGTATCAACACAACGGAGAACTCAGGGAGTCGATCAGGATCTCCAGAGAAACTGCAGCGGATCTGTCTTGGTGGAGCGTGGAGGACAATCGACCCTCAAGGAAAGCCCTTCCACCTACCTCCATCGGTGGCCACGGTGATAACGGATGCATCAACTCTAGGGTTGGGTGCTCAACTGGGGGATCTGGAGATCAAGGGCCTTTGGTCTCCAGAGGAAAGGTTGCTTCACATCAACCTTCTAGAGTTGCGGGCCATACGTCTGGCGCTCAAGGCCTTACTCCCTTCCCTTCGTGGTCAGTCGGTTCAAGCCCTGACGGACAACACTACAGCGATGTGGTATGTCAACAAGCAGGGAAGAGTGGGGTCGCAGTGTCTCTGCAGAGAGGCTCTGCGTCTCTGGTCCTGGGTTCAGGACCATCGGAATTGTCTGATGGCAGATCATCTGGCCGGAGTTCTGAACGTACGTGCAGACAGTCTCAGTCGGCAGTTCTCAGCCGACCACGAGTGGAGGCTTCAACCAGAGGTAGTTAGTCACGTCTTTCGGACGCGGGGGACTCCTCAGGTGGACCTGTTTGCCACTCATGAGAATGCTCACTGCCTGTTATTCTGCAGCCTCCAGTTTCCGATGCAGGGAGTCTTGGGGGATGCGTTTCAGTTGAGTAGGGACTCACGACTCCTTTACGCATTTCCTCCCATACCCTTGATTCCTCTGGTTCTGAGGAAGATACGCCAAGACCGGGCCCAAGTCATATTGATCGCCTCGAATTGGCCAAGAAGGGTGTGGTAAACAGATCTTCTCCACCTCTCCTCTTGCCCGCCGCTCCGTCTCCCTCTCAGGGCAGACCTCCTCTCTCAGATGAAGGGGTAGGTTCTACAACCCCACCTCCAGACCTTCCTTATACCTTCATGCCTGGAGATTGAACGGGGCAACCTGAATCCCTTTTCTCTCCCACATGAAGTGGTGGATGTCATTTTATCGGCCAGGTGGGACTCCACCAAGTCTATCTACTCTTATAGGTGGTCTAAATGTATTTCTTGGTGTGGAGAGAAGTCCATCGATCCTTTGAGGGCTCGTTTATCTGACTTACTTCAGTTTGTACTTTCTTTGGCTCAGCAAGGGTTTGCTGTAGCTACAGTTAAGGGTTATCTTTCGGCATTGTCGGCATTTTTCTGTTTGCCGGATCAGCCGTCTTTATTTAAATTTCCTCCTACTCCCTTTATTGTGCCTCAATGGGACTTGAACCTTGTACTTACTTTCTTGATGGGTTCTCCTTTCGAACCTTTACACAAGTGTCCCTTGAGGCTATCTTTTAAGACGGTCTTCCGTTGCAATAACCTCGGCAAGGAGAGTAAGTGAGATTCAAGCTCTTAGTTCAAAGCCCTCATTCTTGACCATTCATGCTGAACGAATGGTACTTAGGACCAGGCTGCTTTTCTGCCTAAGGTGGCGACTCCTTTCCATCTAGGACAGTCCGTTACCCTTCCTTCCTTCTATCCTCCCCCCCCCCCCACCCTTCCAAAGAGGAGGAGAGACTTCACTGCTTGGACCCTAAGAGGGCGGTGAGCTTCTACCTGGACAGAACCAGAGAATTCAGAGTAGATGACCAGCTCTTTGTGGAATTTGTTGGAGCCAGAAGAGGCAAGGCGGTGCATAAGCGCACGCTATCAAGATGGATTGTCTTGTGTATCAAGATATGCTACTCCCTGGCGGGTAAGGAACCTCCTGAAGGTTTGAGAGCTCACTCTACTAGAGCAAGGTCTACTACATCTGCTTTGTCTAGGGGTGTACCTGTTGAGGACATTTGTAGAGCGGCAACTTGGGCCTCCCTCTACACTTTCACGAAGCATTACTGCTTAGATACCGAAGTGAGGAGGGACGGCCACTTTGCGCGTTCTGTCCTCCAGGATTTTCTGGTATAGGTGAGTGGACACCCTCCTCCGGGAGTGGGGACTGCTGTGGGAATCTATTCACAAGGTGAGGAATCCACTGGCAGATGTATCCATCAGAAGAACAAGTTACTTACCTTCTGTAACGCTTTTTCTGGTGGATAAGGTATCTGCCTGTGGATTCCTCACATGCCCACCCGCCTCCCCGTTGTCCACTCTTCTATACCTGAATTTATGGCAATGCTTTATTGTATATGTTTTATTTGAAGAAATATTGTTTTTCAAGCATTGTCTTCACACTGTGTGTGTTACCTTAATTATTTTGTACTGTGTACACTGTGTATATACATCTATTGTTGTCGGTCCGTCCGTGTGCCTCGAAGACACGGAAAAAATGGCGGAACTGATGTCATCACGCCAACTTGGGCCTATTATGGAGTCGGTAACGTCAGGCGTAGCCGCGCGCGATGCCGTGCATCTGTGACGTCGTCGGCGCGAAGCTACAAAAGAATTTCCGAATGTTGCTGACGCAGGGGATATTCACAAGGTGAGGAATCCACAGGCAGATACTGTATCCACCAGAAAAAGCGTTACCGAAGGTAAGTAACTTGTTTGTTGGGCACAGGGTTTAGCCAAAGGCTAGACCATGCGTCCAAAATCCTCTGTATAGAGTTGAAGGCTGTACTTTCACAAAGATTGGCTGTAAATAGTAGTTGGGTGCAAGTTATAGTTGAATCTGGTAAATGATCAAAAACCTGAGAATTTCACTGACAAAAACAAAGATAAATATGAAGATATGGTTATTTTCGGGTTACAAGACCTGGACATATGTTTAAAAAAAAGCCTCAGAAATTCACTGCAAAAAAAACAGTTGAAGTGCAGCTTTGGTTGCAAAACAAAATCTAAAACAAGCATTGGCATAGCCAATAGTTGTTGTGCCTCTGGGACCTTTTAAGTGTTTAGCAAGCGCTATTGGCAATGCCAATGTGTTAGTTATGTTGTAGAAAAGTGTGGCTGCTGTCGAGCATATCGAAAAGTTGTAATAAATAAAAAGACTAAAAATGTGTTGGTTCCTCTGGTCCACGTCGTAAATGGAGAGCCTGACATTGTCCTTCTGGCTTCTGCTTATGTTACAGTTCATTGGTGTACATTAGTGTAAAAATTGGTGGTGCAACAGAAAAATTAAATATTGTCTGTTGAAGCGCTCCATTACATAGGATTGTAGCTGTTCTTGCTCAACTCATCCAATTCTGCAGACAGTGCACATATTTTCAGTCGCCCTTATTGTTTGTTTATTTAATTGATGCATTTTAAACTTATGAAACCTGGCATGACTTTTTCGGTGAACCCATGAAGCCTACTGCACCTACCATTGGCTTTCTACCTTATCGAGGACCACTGCAATTGTGTGACGGAAGAGGACCAAATTATGTGGCAGGGTTGCACAAATTATGCAGCAAGAAAAGGCACATTATGCAGCATAATTCGGCACATTTTATCATAGTTTTACTTCAATACTTGTACACCTGGCAATAGTGTCTGGGAATAGGGTGCACTTTATTAGTTACAATTTAACACTCAACTACTGCAATAAGTAACTTTAAAATGCCAGTCAAATCTAGCAAAAAGCATTCAGGTGCATGCGCAGGAATCCGAGTCGCTATAGGTTTTGTAACTTTTCATCTGTTTGAAACATAAAAATTTGTTTTTATTACAATCTGCACATGATGGATGACGTAGCAAAAGCGACAAATACAACATTTTGCGAAAAACGCCATGGCAGCAGAATCACATAATTCCAGTGGCCCTGACCTTACCCACTGCCATCCTTTTCAAGGGCAGAGTTAAGGAGGAATAGCTGGGGAGGAGGGGAGAGAAAGGTCCTGATGTGAAAGAGGGGTGCAGAGAGGGAACGCAGGGGAAATGAAGGAGGGAGAAAGGACTAGTAGCGTCTGGGTGTCAGAGAGAGGGCTAGTAGACTGGCGAGGAGAGAGAACAGTACTCTCCCACTGTGACATGTAGAGCAGGAGCATGGGGTAGTAGATGGGAGAAAGGGATCATTAGTAAGAGAGAGACAAAAGAAACAAAAGGGTTAGATTAGATAGAATGAGAGGGTGAGAGGGAGAACAGTATAAAGTTGTGATGGAACGAGGGAGAGAGGGGTAGCAGAGAGGATGGAGAGAGAGAGAGAGAGACAATGAGAGAAAGAGTGAGCGGAGAGGTGTAGATGGGATAGGAGAGAGAGGCATAGATGGTGGATGGCAGGAGCTGCGAGAGAACGAGGACAGAGACTAAAGGGAGGGCACAAAGGAGGACAGAGAAAGAGGGGAGCTGCGAAAAAGAAATGCAGACTGTTATTGTCGAAGGAAGGACAGACAGGCTAGTGGAGGAGGAGACAGAGGGCAGAGAGAAAGAGAAGAGGGCAGTGAGTGAAGGTGGTGTGGGGTCTGTCAGGGGGAGCCTGGCAGACGAGCTGGGAGAGAGGGTGAGAGAGATGACAGGGTGGGTGAGAGAGATAGCAGGATGGGAGAGTGAGGGTGAGAGAGATGGCAGGGTGGAAGAGAGAGGGTGAGAGAGATAGCAGAATGGGCGAGAGAGGGTGAGAGATGGCAGGATGAGAGATGGGGTGAGGGAGACAGCTGGATGAGAGAGGGTGTCAGACAGACAGTGAGGGAGAGGGAGGAGCCGGCGGCGGACAGGAGCGGGAGAAGCAGTGATGCTGTTACGGACAGAGCGAGGGAAGGAGGGAGAGAGTGACGGGAGGGATGAATGGCCGCGATTACTGACACTTCAGGAGAGAGGGCGCGTGAGGAGAGCAGAGTGACAATGTCAACAAAGGATGGGAGGGCATGAAGAAAGGAGACGCCGAGCACGTTCACATTTCTGGAAAATAAATGCTATACTGAAAAAATGTCACACGCCAATAACCTAATCTCCTCTTTGATGATATAATGCAATCCGACCAAAGGCATTTAGAATGTCATTTTCGCACACAAAACCCTTCACCAGTCGGTAATTGCGAATTCCATCAGCTTTCATAACCATGTTTTGAAATGTGTGTTCTGTTACAAGAATCCATTCTGTGCCTCAAGTCACCTGGTTTTCATCAGCTCCGCTGTGTCATTGTGGAAGGGAATCACGCGACTAAGTACGTGCCAGGGCCTTGGTTAATGACTTTTGGCCGCAATTAAATGTGATATACTGGCTTCGTAAGAGCGAGCGAACTCCGCATAGTGACAACAAAGCCCGAAGGCGTGGGTGTCGGTTGGGGCGGAGGGCGAACCGCACTAATAGGGTTCAAATTTAACAGTGGTCACGCATTACTAATAAAATCTGATGAGGAGTAGGCAGCCGCAAATTATTTCCCGCTCGCCTCAGCAAACCCACAAAGTCAACACAGATATTACTGTCAGGTCCCCAGAACACGCAGTCCGGCCAAGGGTTGCGCTATGTCGACGGTCACGCGTTATGGGAAGGGCGTTTGTAGAACACACTCCTGCCGTTCCAAGGGGGTTTTACTCGAAATTTGACAGTACCGGTGAAGATTTACAACATGGTACCAGCATCAGGCAACTGGTAACCAGACCCGTTCTCGTAATGCAAAACAAGGACTACTGTAGAGGACTAAATAACAGCCCAATCGTTTTCCCTTAACAAGCATGTAAGTGAAAGAAATTGCAAAGCAAAGTAATGCGGCTCACTAAGAACATCAAAGTGGCCGCGAAAGTGATTGCAAGCGGGACCAGCGCTGCGCTTAATGAGCATGACGTGGAAAGCCATATGGCGCCTCTGCTCATAAGCGCGCGCGCGGACACACATGCACTCACTCTCTATGCCGGTCATGGTAGCAGTTTCTTAAGCCCTTAATAAAAGACTTGCCAGACCAGTGCATTGCGCTGGGTCAGGCAAGACCTAAAAATTCACCAGTTATGTTTCGTTAAACTAAACATTATTTGTGACTCCGTCAGACATTACTTATGATGGTTTATATTTCTTTATTGATGGCTTCACTTTAATTTACAATAGTCCCGCTGACAATGGAATGTGAATCATAAAGGAAAAAGGGCCTACAGATGTAAACTGCAGGAGGTTACTGTCTCTTGAGTAATGGATGGAGGGCCAGGCCTACGGCCAGACCCATTTTCACACTTTTCTGCACATGACTGAAGCCATAAGCATTGTGGGGTGTCTGCCTGCAAACATTTGGATATAGTCCCTCATCATAGGCCAAGCCTTGTTTCTAATTTCTAGCTTCTAGGGCTGAGGTCTGTGTGCAGAGGGGACTGATTGCTCACAAATAATTTGGATACAGGTTCTGGCCAGATCCCTCCACCACTACACATCGGCAAAGGTTGTGCGCAGCCGTGATTGGCCACAAATGGAAAGTTGGGCACAGGCTCTGCAGCCAACCCTTAGTGTTCTTGGCTAAAGGGCATGTGCAGTACTGGTTGACCAGCCATGAATGGCTGCATATCATGCCCTTCATCCAGCCTCTGTTGTGCATAGTGGAAGGCAATAAACAGCACTGTTTCACCGCCTGTGGAGGATTGTTTGTAGGGCCTGACTGTTAGCCACACTTTGCCCAGCTGAAAACCAATGCCAGTGAGGGTTGGTTCCTTGCGGACGCATGGGCATGGGTCTGGTCATGCAGCGAACCCCTGTTGAACGAGGCCAAAGATAGATAATTGATTCCTCTGGATGCTGTCATCAGTAATGTCCTCAATTATATCATTGAGAGGTAATTAGTAATGTCATTAGTGCTGTCGTTTAACATGTCATGAGTGATTTCATATGTTAACGTCATAAGCAGTAAATGACGCAGGTGCGAGTTATGTTAACCTAATCATAACTTGCCTTTTTACGTGCTGATTTGTAATCATAACGTATTGCTTAGTGTATTTGTATGTATAGATAGATGGATTGGATAGATAGATAGATAGATAGATAGATAGATAGATAGATAGATAGATAGATAGATAGATAGATTTCAGAGTTCTTTTATAAATGCATGGAACTCCAAGGTGACTTGCAATATTCTTATAATGCATGATGGGGGTACTTTATTCCTTATAATACATGGCCACAGCCTCAGCCATCCCCAAAAACGCTTACGCCTGTGTTATGATGCTCTTTTCGGTAAAAAAAATATATTTTTTAAACATGAAGAACAAAATTTGATTTTCTAGTGCACAATTAAAAGCACCAAAAAAGTTAGATATCTGTTGCAAAACATTTGAATCAGTTTAATATAAGTGAGAATGCTTTGGCTCAGAATGAGTAAAAGCATGCAGAGTGATTGTAACTTTCCTATACGTACCTACCTAAGTGGTTGAAAACATGTTGCCATAAATATCTCCTTTCTGCTTATCACTGTTTAGCCAGAAAAAAAAGACATTTTTGTTTTCATTTTAAAAACTGCAGCTTATAATATCCGGTATGACCTGCCTTTCCCATGGTTGCTAGTCCTTGCTGCAGGCATTGTGGCGCCAGAACTTAACTAAAATAAGTTATTATAGTTGAACAGCTACGTCATTTCATTATTACGGGCAAGTAGTTGCGCCACGTTGCCTGTAATAAGGAAATTAGTGGCTTGATTCAATACAGGGATTACAGGCTACAATGTATTACGTTTGTATTTGAGCTGGTGGTTCCATTGTTCCAAGTGGTAATAACCTGCATCTTTCACATTTAAGAACATCTTAATAACCAGTGGGAATTAATCATCAAAATACACGTAATTACTGTACAGACAACTGCAGTTTCTTACAACACTCGTATCCGTTCCTCATATGAGGAACACCTGACCCCACCGCCCTCATCCTTCTAAATCAGTGCAGGAAATGAGGGGGACCCAGGTGGATCCCGGATCTGCCAACTATTATTGAGCCAGATCTGGGATCCAGGCTGAACCCAGTCATATGTGCAGAATTTGTCCTAGTGTCATTTGCTGACACTAAGACACATTCATCAGGGTCATACCTTGTCCACTTTCTCTTCTGAGCAGCAACCTGTAGACAATTCCAGCTTGGCTCAAAACAAAAGCTGAATTAACTGGCCATCAGCCCTCCTTTTGTTCAAGTATCCTGACCTAGATGCCAATGCAGTGGAGGGGAAACGAAGGTTCACAGCGTGTTATCATTTCACAGGTACTCAAGAGAAACTGTGATTTGGAGACCGGTTCCAACCTTGTGTATAGCGATACACATGCACTAGCAGGATGTCCGAAGTATTGATCTGTAGGAGTAGCTATAGAAATGACAATTTAATTGGCAATTGCTAATTCATTTTTTTATGTCATTCTTTTATAGCGCTTGTATTGCACTAAGCATCCCAATATAGGGTCACTGAGCTCTGAACTAACATCAAGGAGCTGCATGCAAACTGCAAAACATGGGTTTAGAAAATTTGTGTTCTTTCTCAATCTATTATAAGGCTTCTAAAAGAGGTTCCTTTGAGTAGTAATAAAGTCTTATTAGTACAGGCCACTTCAAGCACTGTTACGTTTTAAATCCTGAAGGTGTTCCTCCCGAACGTGCATTCTTAAAATATAATGCCTACTAGAAAGGATGATATGTGACTCCTCCACATTTTTATCCTTATTGGCATATGTAACACAGCCCATACAATGAGTTACACACTTGTATGAATTATTGTCAATGTAGAATGTGTGCATGTGATGTTAATAGCTCACTTTGCTATATTAGGATTGTGGTTTATGAACTGCAAATAACAAAGGGATCTCTATCTAAAGCAGTAACCCACTTACCTATCAACATAAAATTTAAATTTGTGGTATGCGTATGCTACCTAACAAGTCAAAATTATGGCTAGATGAAACACAACACAGATCTTTCCATCAAGTCCATTAACCACCTGCGTTATCTTGCCATTATAATTGTCCCCTGAGATTTGCTGGACACACCAAGATCTCTGCAGCAGGTGCCTTAACCCCAGAAAATATTGTAAAATGCAGCCTTTGAGACCAATAGAACAAACTTTCTGTACTAATTGTTTTCGGCAGAGTTAAAAGGAATGACTCTTACTTTTCATAAACGCGCTCCATGCGGCGACTCCCTTTTTCTGTTGCCACACCTTGATCCCCATTTTATGGGTTCCCAGGAGTAATTTCCAATAACATCACTGCCTTAAATCTTGATCACAAGCTTACGATTTGTCCACATCAGCAGAACATCTACAATCCCGCTGCATTTACCTTTTGATTCTTTATTTTTTTTGTTATGTGTTTTAATGGTGAGGAATTGTTTCCATTCTACTGTGTCTACTATTTTCTTCAACGTTAAATAGCAACAGTTCCATGCCTTCCCCTGAGAAGCGTGTGTGCTTCGTGTTCCCAGTGGACCGTGCATGAATGTTTAATGTGCCTCCGAGGACCCATCAATTAAGGTGCTTTTAAATCCAGCATTTTTTTTCCCTTCAGAACACCGTCTCCTATATGGCTTTGTTGTTTACGTGTTTCGCATTCCCGGCCTCTCCCAGTCAACTGACTGAGTGGTTAATCCCACATTAATCGCTGCGCTGCGCGTGCACTGGAGTCAAGGGTTTTAACGGGAGCTTTGAAATTTCAACACGTCCTGGGGCGTTTTTACTTGCAGTTTTATTTCTTTAAACCTGCAGATGTGGATTGATTTTCACAACGGATTCCTGCTCTTTTATGACCTCTGGTTGAAGATTGGGTTTGTTGAGTGAAGTTGGACGCTTTTTCGCTCAGTAAACATGCCGGCGCTTTTTGAGAACGTGTGCGGTACATAAAACAGTAAACCAAAGCTGAAATTCCAAGTTTTCTATTGGAGCTAGTGGTTTTAAAAGCGGTAGTTTTTCCTCCTAACGTAAACTTTACTTTTACTGTCGGAGTAGAAACATTCAAAATCTACATAAAACTGTGAACATAGTGAATATTTCTCAAATGTCTGTGGAGATATTTTGTAAGAGCTGCCTGGAAACCTGAAAATCTGTATAAATGGAGGTGAAAATGTACATTCATATTTGTCCTGTTTCTATAAATAACCTAGCAACGTTAAACTGCACTCTTGGTATGTCATATGTATTTCGTCTCATAGCCCTTAGGTAAATCTGTCTGCAGCCTTTATACATGTGCCGTTTACGCAGGGCTACTGTCTTCCTCATACACACCTTATTTGAGTCTCTGTGTTCGGAACCGATAATCTGTCTACTTTTGCACCTCTTCTCATCATTCTTTAGTATATGTGTGTGATTATCTGCGTTCACATGTGAAGCATAATGTTAAATGATTGCCAGTTGGTGCTCTTTTTAGCTCTACTGGGTAGGAAAGAAGCTTAGCTGGGTCACAAGTTGATTTAGAGTTGTCAGATTCTCCGCAACGACTCACTGTGCAGATGCCTTTTTCTCTGTCCAGCCTACGGTCGTTTGTCCGAGCCAGCAATATGCCTAGCATGAGGATGGCAGTTGCTGTTTCTCCTAGTCATTGGTTAGTCACTCCTTCATTTTTTAAGCCTCTGTCATTTTATTTTTCTCTGCTAGTAAGGGTAGACATTGAATGGAAATGCCAATGGAGAATACTTTCAGGTAAGTACCGCTATTTGCTGTTGTCATAATTGCATAAACATAAATAGGATGTAAATGGTCTATAAAATGTCTCAAAATACATATATTGTTGAAAACTCGTGTTAGGAAAAGCTTAGTGATAATGAGGGCAACTAATCACTGAAGCGATATCTGCCACAAATGGAAGGTAGATTTATGTGTTAGCTAGGAAAACAATGCCTGAATTAGAGTTGTCAGGAAGCTACCGTTCCAGACAACATGGCTCCATTAAACTAGAAAATATCGCACATTTTTTCTTTTCTTTTTTTAGGTCTTGCCTACAGACTGTTAAAAGCTAATAATGCTTGTTGTTGAAAGACCTCCTGTAGACCACACAAAAACTTACATTGCTTACCATTGGTTGCTTTTTTGTCACTCATTTTCTTGCTTCTTAATCAATGTCTTTCCTTTCTCTTCTTGGGTTTCTCCCTCTCCTGGTGCATAGCTTATTTACGGTCTTTTTGAGGGAGTGGCCTGTATTCTTTCATTGCTTGCATTCAGGGAACTACTTGTTCCTTTTTAGGTCTCGGCTAGCGTAGGCTGCGCACATGTGCAGTCTCGCTGGCGAGATTTAATCTCTTAGTAGGGAGGTTAAGCCCGCCCCTCTTCTCCATTGGCTGGCCTCCTAAACGGCGGCCAGCCATTGGAGAAGAGGTCTCAGTGACGTCATTCTTTCGATCTAAGCCCCGTGTTTTTTGGATTGGGGGGCGTGTTTTTGACATTCTTTCTACCTAGTGACGTTTTCAGTCAAAAACACGCCCCCCCCAGTCTAAAAAGGACGGGGCTTAGATAGAAAGAAGAACCATTTGTCTGTAAGCCCCGTCCTTTTCAGACTGCAGGGAGTGTTTTTGATTGTTTACATCCTAGAAAACACACCCCCCAATCTGAAAAGGACGGGGGTTAGAGACAAATGGCGAGCGCTAGAGCTCTTGTTTTTCATTCTTATAGCGCGAACTCGACCCGAGGGTATCAAAGCACTTTAAGATGAGCACCAACCAATTGCATTACAGACTGACATGGACAAGTTTTATTTTAGCCGCGGAGAGATTTAAGGGATTTGCCCAGAATCACAGGTAGCCTGAGCTTCCCGCCAAGACTCAAACCCGGTTCCACAGCTTTAAAGTCGCCGCTGTAGCCATTACAACACATCTTCTATCTGCTCTTCGTTTAATTACGTTTGCACAAGAAGCCGTTGAAACAGAGGGGTTCCTCTAATGGGTGACAGGAAGCCGCCTTCATGCTGACCAGGAGAAGGCACTCGCACGGTCGGTCTCGTGACTGCTGTCCCAGCGGCCTCCCTCTGGCGGCGAAGGCCGGTGTGCGGCTGTGTGGGTGACTGGTCTCTTTCAAGCCCTAAAAGTAGGATGGGTTCTCATATTTACAGGGGGGCTTGGTCAGCGCTGCCTCTCAGAGCCCGGTGGGAGTGGTGTGTATGTTGTTGACTGGCTCACGAGTTTCAGAGGCAGTCAGTCAGCAGTTGTAACGCAAGGCCTGTGCTGCTCCTCTCGTGTGTCCTGTGTTAAATCGTGGCTCCTCCTCTCAGGGGCGGAGGCCGAGCAGCGCTGACTGCCTCCAGGTGCTGGGCGGCCCCGGCCCAGCCTTCCCCCGCAGCTGGATACAGGCTCAGGCCGGAGGGGAGATAGCCGTTATCAGCTGCAGCGCCGAGCCCGGGCCCCGTGATTTGAAACATGGGGACGTTGAAGATGCTGCAGCAGCTCTGTGAGGACTTGGAGCACCCGAACAAGGTGGCGCGCTTTCAGCATCTGTGTGGGGTAGGGGAAGCCGTAGAGAAGCACTCCGGGGCGGAAGATATCGTAGCAAATGGACGGGAGCACCAGGAGCTGCGGCACAGGCCCCTCAAGGACCGGGTTTGGGGGAAAGGACAGCGCAGGGACTCTCTAACGGGGGAGGAAGGCCAACCTTTTGTGATCAGTAACCAGGCGCTGTACTACTTGTTCACCCTGGGCACAGAGCTGGGCAGCGAGCTCTTCAGTATCTAATTTTTCCCCTTCTGTATCTGGAACGTGGACCCCTACGTGGTCCGGCGGCTGATCATCTGAGTGTGGGTGATGTACCTAGGCCAGTGCACCAAAGACTTAGTGCAACGCCCCTGACCCTCCTCGCCGCCCTTGTTGAAGCTAGAGGTTTTTTACAACTCCGAGTACAGCATGCCCTCCACGCACGCCATGTACGGCACCGCTATCCCACTCTGTGCTGCTGCTATCCCACGGCCGTTGGCAGGCGAGTGCCCATGGGTGTTGAGTCCGTTTCACTTTGAGGTGGCAGTTTTGCACCTTAGTTTGCGGGCAAGAGTGACTGGTGCGCAAAAAAGAGGGTTGCTGTCAAAGGTGTCACTTGTTAAAGGATGTGGGGGTTATATTGGGGCAGGGGTGGGGTGCTATCTTCCATCTATCCGATTTCACCGCCGGTTGTAGTGGTGCCTGGGATGGGTGTCCTTAAATTGCTGCTGAGAGTAACAGGCGATGCACCGAATTATCTACGTGAACCTAGATATGGGCTACATTCCCGGAGTGTCTGAGTTAATTGTACTGTCAAGGGACTGATGGTATCTCAACGAGCCTCAACCTCATTGTGTTTAAGTCATGAATATTGCCACGGTTGTTTACATGGAACAATTAACAATTCTTTAAAACGTTTATTTTGCATGCTACAGCTGTTGCCGTTCAAAAAGCTTAACGCAGCTGCCTGACTAACGTGCATATAAGAGTGAAAGGAGAGCACAGCTTATGGGAAAAACGTCTTTCTTCCACCCGCCCCCATTGTAGCACGCAACAATCTAAAGCACCATCATGTGCTGCAGCTGGGAGCATCTAGTTAATTTAATTTGCTTAAAGGCATCTGGAACTAGGGAGTTCCTACATTCTTAATAATCTGCTACCTCCCCGACAGAAAAGCGGATATCTGTGCAACATGTCTGCTAAGTTCAGCACACTTTGAGTAGTGCATAGATGGCATTAAGATGAAAATGCCGACGGGCAGAGTTTGATGACCCGCCAGTATGGACGATAAAATTGTTGAAAGTCATGTTTTTCCAGTAAAAAATGTTTGGGAAGTAAGAAAAGCTTAGGAAATTGGTTCTAAAAAATATTCCACCCGTTAACCCTTATTCCGACCAACGGCACTCAAAATAAATGCACACCTGAAATCCTATGGGTACTATTTTGTACTGGCTCAAGTAGTGCCCAGCCTTTTCCCACACTAAGAATGGAGACCTTACGCTCTGTTCTGGAAGTCAAAATATGTCCGTGGGACAATGAATAGAACTGTACCTAAGCAGCGCTCCATAAGTCGGATGCTTTCTCAGTTCTTCGCTCCCCAGATAATTTGTGTAGCCTCCACCTGCTGCTATCTCCTCTTACCACAACTACGGAAAAGCAAACCATTTGAGTCTCTGCAAAGATCTTTTGTTCCAGTTGCTAATTGTTCTAAAAATAGCAGACCACCACTTGTTGAACCTTTGCGTTTGCACTTCAGTTGCTAACCCTCTCTCACATGTACACCTGGTTGGAATAGAGAATATGGTTTGCTTTTAAGGTGGTATAAATACAGTATTCTTCCATTCATGTTCCGGCTGGAGTCTCAATCTGACCGCACAAGTCTCTGAGCATTTTACACCTACAAATAAAGCTGCTGAGGTGCCATGTTTGTTGTTCTATTTTTGGTATTTTCTGGTGGTTTTTTTTCCCAGTGTTTCCCAGTCATTTCAATACCTTAAAAACAGTGGTTACACATTTTTTGCGCCATTAAAGACAACAGACACTGGCTGTGTGTGTGTGTGTGTAGCTGTGTGTGTGTAGCTGTGTGTGTGTAGCTGTGTGTGTGTGGCTGTGTGTGTGTGGCTGTGTGTGTGAGGCTCTGCGTGTGTGGATCTGTGTGTGGCTCTCTGTGTGTGGCTCTGTGTGTGTGTGTGTCTGTGTGTGTGTGTGTGTGCAAATGCAATAGGTCTCGCATTTGCGAGTGATTAAGCTATTGGCAATGTAAATGACAATGCCATTTATTTATCTGTTTTCAAAACCAACACATAAATAAAAAATGTTGTCATTTCTGAGACTGGTTGTGCAGATCATGATGTTTGCACTGAATTTTGTACATTTCTCTGTTGCTTGTATGTTCACCTACCATCAATTGCTTCACGATATGTCATTGTCAACAGAGCCTGTTATCTTAATAAAAAGATTTTCAAAAACATTTTTTTTTGTCATTTACGATGCCAATAGCTCTAACTTTTGCAAAGGCGAGACCGTTGCATTGTAAATGCTTGTTCTTTAAGCACTCTGTCCCCCGTGTGTGCTCCTCCCCCCCCAAATACCTTCCCTGCGTGCTATGTTGCTCCTATTCTCTCTGCTCCAGCTACTCTATTTGGTAGCCCAAGCACTCCATGTTGGTCCCTCCTTCCCCACCTCATCCATTGCTTCCCCACCCTGGATTTTCTTTTTAAAAAAATGATGTTCCTTCCTCAGCATTCATGGTCCTTAAAGTATATATATTTTTCTATGTTTTTGGTTGGCCTTGCCCTGCAGCTGCCATTTGCTGCTGGGCCACTCCACTTTCAACAATACCTCTTTCGCTCAAGAACATTTTAATTTTGTTTATTACCACTTCAAGTGGTGTCTGCTGTCTTAGAACAGTAATTACAAAGATAAATAACGCCATCACGCATGTAAATGCATACAGAATGTTATGGCTGTGTTATGGCACCTTTTTTTTACAAGTGCTGCACAACATTGGCAAAAAGTATTGCCAACGCTAGTAGTCAACAAGGCATGACCTGTTGGATTTGCCAATTCCTTGTTGTATAGTGAGTGTTTACTATGGTTCTTTTGAGAGTGCTTGTTTCCTTATTTAAAGGAATGCATTAATCCAGTGGCCCTAAACATCACCATTGACTGCTTTGGATTCAAAATGAACGTTCGAGATGTGCAGATCGAAATGCACAAAGTGGGTTGGAATTTCAAGATCTCGAAAAAGAAAGCAATAATTCTAATTGAGTACTGTAGAATGTGCCATGTCCATTGGGCCTTCTTCTACCAAACCCACTTGAGCATTGTCATGGATAAGTATGAACCCAGTCACATTTTGCTTGCAGTGTGACAGAGCTCCCTCTTCCTGTTATGCAGGGTTTTCAACTTTTTTTTTCTTTCACTTTATTCCTCTAAAAAAATGTATTTTGTCCTTGTTTTCAGCCTCCTGTGTGCACGTTTCAGGTTGGTCAGATATCTAGAGATCTCCCAGTGTATGCGCTTTTGATCTTGTACCCTGCTTGCAGTTGTTGCTGAGCCGAGAGGTCTTGAATGTCTAAGACCATTTAGGAATGCTCACGCATCCTTTATTTGTGTGGTATCTGAGCTTTCTATGACCTCAACACTATTAAAGTGGCATTTGAGTTACTCCAGAATGCCAGCAGCATTGTAGGAGACTAGAAAATGTGAGGCTAGCCTTGACGTTGCAGTCTTGGGAGCCGCCGCAGGTTAAACCCTTCGAGCCGGGAATCGGGTTTCCTGAAGCTAAGCACTTGATGGATTTAGCATTCCCGCTTAGAAGCTGTAATCTTAGATCCCGGCGCCATGGGGGTTAATCGCTGTACAATTTGTCAGTGGTACAACTCAGGGAGTAAGACCAAACGTCAGTGTCTGTGCTGGACTTCGTTTCGGCATCCCCTCAGCTGTCACAAGATAGTACCCTTTAAAACCCGAGCCTCGAATATTCCAAAATGTGAAGACCATGGTTTTACTGTGACTTTTTGGGGGGTAATTTGTGTTGTCTCTTAAATCCATAAATCACATCGCAGCACAAATGCAAGTAGTTTGAATGGATCTGTGATTTTTCATCATAGCCCAGATTCGTTACCATATGCTGTCAAAGGTACAACTCAAAACAGCCGGAAAACAGACTTCAGTCTGCGGCGTCGTTTTCAAGCCGTGTGTGGAGGTACCCTAAATCCCACAGCATTGCTGGTACATATTAATAGCAACAGACAATGTAGAAATCACAGCTCCCCATAGATTTGCATATGCATAGACCTACTCTTAAAGGTAACATTTGCACAAGAAATTGTGGGTGTGAGTATTCCCAATCTTTTGGGGTCTGCTGCTTCGCCATAGTTTTTGGAAGGAGACAAGTCCTCTTCATTTCTATTGCTTTTATAATAGCAGAAGGTGATATCTGAACTATATGCACTGCAGTTATCCTTTCACCACTGCAGTGGCACAGAGCATTAGTTTAGCATAGGAACACAAAGTATAAAGGAACTAAGCAGAACCCGACGTGTTCTACCAAGGTGTACGTGAAAACAGTGAGGGGCAAACCGCTCACCAGCACCATGGCTAGAGATATTCCATTAAGTCAGTGTTGGGGGAATTGGATATTTTGAGTGAGCTGCTGAGACATAATGTGTCTGTAATTTTGTTTTTTTAAGTTTGTTTTTTCCTTAGGGAGGAGGGGCCTGGTAAAAGGTGGGTGCAGAGGAAGTATGTAGGTGAATTAATATGTAGGGGTAGAGGGAGTAGTGAAGCCATTAAGTGGTGAGCTGAGGTGTTCTCTAGATCTATGGACACTTGAAATGTATGCACAATGATACTTGATTTTAATGCCCATTTGTGTCGTGCTGCGCTTAATTAAGAATTGCAGTGGGGAAGACCCCGTCAACGTTTCTGGCAATGGACGGTTGCCTTACCCTTAGGCTCATTCGCTAGCAGGAACATCAATTAATTTGTCTGATTACCTTGTGTGTCAAGAAATGTTCAGACAGCAAGTCTCATGTGCATATGATCAACATTAGTCAGAGATGCAGTAATACGGCCATTAAACAGTGCACTTAATGTTAGTGGAATCAGGTTATTTACCTGCAACAGTAGTTTTGCAGTTTAAGGTTATTCTATATTCATGTGATGTGCATTATTCCGCCACCTAGTGGTTTGCTTCGAAAATGTAAGTATTAAAGTCTTTTTAGAAACCACTTAAGTTTCAGCCAAAGAGAGATTGTTTTCTGCCAGAGAAGCAGGCGGGGTGTTACCTTACAGAATGCAAGTTTTAGCTTGAGTTAGGCAGGCACTGATTTTGATGCTTTTGAAGTAGAAGTGCTCTCTGGAGGCTTGGAATTAGTCAAATGCCTATGACAGCACATGAATGCGCTGTGAACAGGTCGGTATCGTAGGAGTGCATCCCTGAAGAGACTGTAGGCTTGACACGGGTCTAAGCACTTCACTTTGGAACCGTCCCTTATACGTAGATTAATTCAGGTGCATAGTGGCTTCAACGATGAATTTTTGTTCTACTGTGTAATGGCGGGCTCCGCTCACATTGCCGTCTTCTCGTGGGTTTGGCTCGGGGCTTCGATCACCATCCATCTCACGAGCCAAAGCCTGAGTATAGAGTGTTTTCCTTTAAGAATAAGTATACACGCGCCACGGCCGTGGATACCCTGTTGTCTTATGAATTACTTCACTCGCGCAGGGACGGCTGAGTCTTTCCGTTAGCCATTGTAACCGCCGGCTTCACGGAGACCAGACGTCCTTGACGGGTGGAGTTACCTATGAATTAGAATAAACTCAATTACCTGAATCGACAGCTTCATCTGTATTTATTACATATTTTGGCGACGATCGGGAGACTCCACCCCACCCACGCTGACCTTTTTCCCCGGATTCAGCACTTCGTCAATTTCATGTGACGTCATTGGCCGGAATAAACTACCGATTTCCAATCAAAGGAGTTGCCTTCCCCAATTCCGTATTTCAGCGACTCCTATTGGTCGGTTACAATCACCTTTCTTCTCGACCAACCTCATTGGAAGTTTCTTCGAACTACAACTTTATTGAGGTATCGCTGAAGACTGAAGACACAACAAGGTACTGTGTTGATTGAAAGTATTAATTAATGTGCGCAGTTTCAACGATACGCACGTTGTGATCGGAAACTTTGCGTGTCACTTCAGCGACACGCACGCTTCCGACATACAACGAGTCTGGCATTTATTACTAAGAATAATTCACTCCACGTATTTTCTTCATAGACACGCACGTTACTGCTGGATTTAAACCTTTACATTGCGTGTCATCTCCAACGACACGCACGTTAATAGTCATTTTACTATTGTGTATTACTCCAGCGACACGCACGCTTTCAACAGAATAACACAGGACAATATCAAGGTTGTAAACAGCGTATCTTCACAGCGATACGCACGCTTTTCAATTTCAAGATTGCATAATTACAATATCTTGAAACATTTAACCTCATTAACTAATTAGAACTTCCACATCTCAAATCACATATACCCATGCTAAAACTGACACCTTGCTAATATTAATATTGTGATTTTTGATTTATAAACCTCATTCATTTTTCTACTTTGGTATTAAACATGGCTAATAACCAGTGGCATCAGATTACCCAACCCCCACCTTTCTTGAGCAAACCAGGCACACCAGACATAATTTGGTCTGAATGGTTCGGGTTATTCGAGAATCATTTAATTGCTATTGATGCCACTGATTATACTGACAAAAGGAAATTCGCTATCCTTTTTGGTTGTTTGGGACAAGCTGGTCAGCGAATTTTCAAGAGTACTGTTCCCATAGCACCACCTATTTCACTAGATGAAAGTGGGGATAATCCCTGGAACGTCTACATTGAAGCCATTGCAAGGTTAAAGAAACAATTTTGTGACGAGCCTAACATTATGTTAGAAAGACACAACTTCTATGCCAGGAAACAAAAAGAGGACGAGAAAGTGGAAGAGTACATCGCTGCACTCAGAGTTTTAGCAGTCACTTGCAATTTCGAACCTTCTCCTGATAAATTTATTAGAGACCAGTTCGTATTTAATTGCGCATCAAGGAAAATTAAACAGAGAATTCTGGGGTGCAAGAACCCATCCTTGAGTGAAGTCATAGACCTTGCTCTTAGCATTGAACGTTCTACATTAACCAGCAAAATTGTTTTGGATCAACCTAGACAAGGTGTTAATGCTATAGACTGCTATGACTCTGATGAAGGAGAAACCCTCTGTGCCATTGCTAACAAAAGCAGAGTTCAACCAAATAAATTTAACCAAAAGAAAAAATCTTACTTTTGTTATAGATGCGGTTCAAAGGATCACATTGGCAACGCCCCAAATTGCCCTGCTCTCAAAAAACGATGTTCGATATGTAAAAAAATTGGACATTTTCAAGGGGTTTGCAGGTTCGCGAAGAAACCCCCGAATGTTAATATGGTGGACTTTGATACATGCACTGAATCTTTTAAGAACATTATTGTAACTCTTGATGCTAATGGCGACATTGATTCTATTAAGGGTCCACTTTGTGCAGCTATTATTGATAATGTACATCTCCAAGTCATGGCGGATTCAGGCTCCCCATACACGATCCTTAGAGACTCAACATTTTACGAAAAATGGGACAAAAGAGTCGAACTAATTAAATCTGATGTTAATCCACTAGCATTCGGGGAAAAGAATATTAACATGCTAGGGTATTTTGAAGGATTAGTCCAATGCTTGGGGAGGGAGACCGTCACAAAAATTTATGTAGCAGAAAAAGGCAAAGACATCGTGGGCTGGAAAGACTTAGCTTTAATGGGTCTTTATTTAGTCCCAGGTGATGAGAACCCCATTAAAGTTGGGAAGTTACCTGCTTTTAAATCTAGTTTACCGGTTGCTGCAATTGATGATCATAACACAAAGGTTCAAGAAATTTTGGCAGAATTTAAACCAGTGTTCATGGAGATGGTAGGAAGTGTCAAAGGATTCGAGCATAAGATCAGACTGATACCCGGGGCACAACCAGTTAGTCATAAAGTAAGAACCGTCCCACTGAGTGTCAGATCTGAATTAAAAATAATGTTGGATGATTTATGTAAACAAGGTATCATTTCCCCCATAAATTCTTCACAATGGGTCGCACCAATTGTAGTCGCACGCAAAAAGACTGGGGAAATTAGATTATGTGCGGATTTACGCTCATTAAATAAAAACATTATTGTTGACTGTCACCCACTACCTAGAATCCACGAGCTTCTGGCTAACATAGGCGACGCTAAATGGTTCTCTTTGATCGATCTGAGGTCAGCGTACCATCAAGTGCCTTTAGCAAAGGAATCCCAAGAGCTTACCTCTTTTATTACTCCTTTTGGAGCTTTCAAATTCCTTCGCCTCCCATTTGGACTAGCGTCTGCTGGAAGCGTTTTCCAGAAGCTGATGGATGTGATGTTTCAAGGCATAGTGGGTGTACAGGCATACCTTGATGACATCCTGATTTTCGCCAAATCATTAAACGAACATGACAATATTCTTAGGAAAGTGCTTTCAATTTTAATGTCAAGAAACATGACTGTTCACACAAATAAATGCAAGTTTGCAGTTAACAAGATTGATTATCTGGGACATACAGTATCAGACCAAGGTATCACTCCCAAATTTTCAGTCATAAGAGCCATTGAAGACGCAAAACCCCCTCCTGATAAAGATGCCCTACGATCCTTCCTGGGACTTGCAGAATATTATGCAAGGTTTGTTCAGTCTTATTCCCAAATAGTAGAACCCTTAAGGAAACTTTTGAGGAAAGGGTCTAGTTTCGTTTGGACACAGGAGTTAGATAAAGTGTTTTGTGAGATCAAAAAAATGATTGTTTCTGCCAAAGCCATACATGCCTTTAGAGAAGATGCCACCTCAGTTATCACTGTAGATGCGAGTATTTCTGGTCTAGGGGCAGTTCTTACACAAAAGGTGAATGGCAATGAACAAACTGTAGCATTTGCTTCTAGAGCACTCAAAGAGTTCGAACAAAGGTACAGCACTATCGAAAGGGAAGCTCTAGCTTGCGCTTGGGCGGTCCACAAGTTTAAAATGTACATTTGGGGTAGGAGATTTGAATTGGTCACTGACCACAAACCACTAATTTACATCTTTGGTAAATCCAGTTCAGCATCCATGTCAGCTCGTCTGATGAGATTGGTATCAAAATTACAAGAGTTTAATTTTTCTATTAAACACATTGTAGGTGGCAAGAATTTTCGGGCTGATTGCCTATCTAGAATGACTATGGAGAAGGACGATGAGGAAGATTTTCCTGTAGAGGACGTCGAATGTGTTACCCTTGTAGATGCAGTAGATGAACTTAGTGATGTAATCTCTGAGAGTGATTGGAAGGAAGCCACCGCTTTAGACAATGTGTTGTTAAAAGTGATAGAATTTACCACACGGTGTTGGCCTGAACCAAGGAGTCTGAAAGGCGATCTACATAGTTTTGCCCAAATTTCTGAGGAACTATCCGTTGAGAACGGTATAGTACGAAGAGGTGAGAAATTCGTTCCTCCTTTTAAACTGAGGGAGTCTATTATAAATAAGGCACATCAAGGGCATCTAGGGACAACTAAAACCTCCATGCGCATTAAACAGCGCTATTGGTGGCCTTCAATTGACGCCCAAGTTAAAAATTTGATTGACTCATGCCCGGAGTGTTTAGTATCCGATAAACATTGGCGCACACTGAAAGTTCCTCTACATCCCACGGATTTTCCTAACTCTCCCTGGGAGAAAGTTGGGATAGATTTTTCGGGACCATATTCCATTCTACAGCAGGAGAATAAGTACATCATTCTTTTGGTAGACTATTTTTCAAAGTGGATGTACTTTGATTTTGTTAAGACTCCCGATTCAGATTCCACTATAACTTTTCTCAAAAGAGTGTTTGATTTAGAAGGTTCCCCCAAGTTCATCGTCACAGATAACGGAACTCATTTTGTCTCAGATAAAATGTCCAAGTTTTTGAAACAGTTAGACATCAAACAACTCAAAGTCTCCCTTTATTCTCCAGCTTCGAATGGTCTTGTCGAGAGGGGGAATAAAGTGATCAAAGAGGGTGTTCAGACGGCGATTTCTTGTGATTATAATGTGGTCGAATTTGTAAAACAAAAAATTTGGCACTATAATACCTCCCCTCATTGCGTGACTGGGGTCTCCCCATTTTCCTTACTGAGAGGTAGAGAGAATCGTTCTGTGCTATTCCCTTCCTGGTTACATCAGAACTCCACTGTAGATTTAGATTCTATTAGGAAATCTGTTCTAGAAAAACAGAGCCAAATGAAATTACAGTTTGATGGTACTTCAGATGGTAAATCGGTGGACCTACTGGTTGGTGATTGGGTCCTAATCAAGAACCCAACTAGAGTAATTAAAGGACGCTCAAAATTTTTTGCACCCACCCAGGTAATCAAAGTGAGCAAGGGAGCAGCCTTTCTGGGAAAAAAGGGTTGGTGGAACAAACGTCAACTTGTAAAAGTCTCTGATCATCAAGCAGAGATTATCAAAGGAAGGAAGCATAATGGTAACTCCAGTAATTTAGATTGGAGTTTTTGGATGAATGTTCCTTCTGGTTCTGGTGTTCCTGACCATTCCCTATCACAAACCCTTCAATCTTCGGAACAGTCTTCAGGGGAGGATTCTCTGAATCCCCCAAACACCGTTGCTCCTCCAAACACCGTTGTTAACCAAGACATTCCTACTCTCACAAAAGTTTCTTCTTTTGGCAGACACATCAGGACACCTGAGAGATATAACGAATTCATTAAATTTTAAATAGTTGTGTTTTCTGTGTTTAGGTCTAGTATTTTTCATAAGTTTTCTATTTTGATTTTATTGGCTGTTATAAGGGGGAAGGTGGTGTAATGGCGGGCTCCGCTCACATTGCCGTCTTCTCGTGGGTTTGGCTCGGGGCTTCGATCACCATCCATCTCACGAGCCAAAGCCTGAGTATAGAGTGTTTTCCTTTAAGAATAAGTATACACGCGCCACGGCCGTGGATACCCTGTTGTCTTATGAATTACTTCACTCGCGCAGGGACGGCTGAGTCTTTCCGTTAGCCATTGTAACCGCCGGCTTCACGGAGACCAGACGTCCTTGACGGGTGGAGTTACCTATGAATTAGAATAAACTCAATTACCTGAATCGACAGCTTCATCTGTATTTATTACATACTGGATTTTTTAGCTGTTGTGTCCCTGAGGTACTTTAGTGTTTTTCTTTGTTCAATTAAACGGTCTCCGGATTTGCGTCTGGAAGGGGGCGCGCGGGCAAAGCCGCCTTATGGAGAAAAAAAATTGGGAAATGTCAAACGTGACGGAACGCTTTAAAGATTCGTAAGGGGCGCGGGCCTTCTGCGCTCCTTTGTGTTCTAGCGCTAACTGACCCTTAACTGATTCGGTGCCTGAGTCTTCCAGGAACCTGTTACTTTGCCCTTTTCTGCGGGCTCGCCTTGTACCTAGCAAAATAGAACATTAAACACAGCGGGCGTCACACGCATGCTCTCTCCTCGTGGGGTGCTGAGAGGGGAGGCTCGTTAGGCTCGGATCGTTCCTTTGGTGCCACACAAATCATTAGTTAAGGAGGGTGGGTCCTGGAAAGTTAAAAACAAAAAACTCCGGCACCTGGGAGAGGAAAAGTGAAAGAAGCTCTTAAAGCTTCTTTGCGTTTTCTTTTGTCCCGTGAAAGTGCTCCAGTCAGGGCTTTAAGTGGGAGAAAAAAACTGGGGGTGCTCTAAAATGGGCGGGGCAAACCACGTAAAGGGGCGTGGTCAATCCAAGTAGGGGCGTGGTCTAAATCAAGATAACTAGCATTGCGTTAGGGCTGGGGCAGGTTCACGCCGACTAGTTCCTCTCTCTGCGTTTTAATTGGTGCTTGATTACACTGCAGCCTTGACGCTCAGTGTGAAAAGTCAGAGCAGGGTTGTGCTGGAGCAGGCTGCCTGTGGTCGTCTCTCTCTTAATCATCACATGATGTGAAGGCTGGCACCACGAAGACTTTGCACCTGCGCTGCAGGAAGGGAAATCCTGAGAGAAAATGGCTCTCTTTAAAGCCGCGTTCCTCCTACAACGCGGCTCACCTGGCATGCTCACTACCTCCGCCGCTCAGTAGTGAGCAAAATGAGCATGCGCTCATCGATGTGCATGCTCTCACTGCAGTCGAGGGAAAAGAAAAAAAGAAAACGGACTACCTTTGGAGGACTGAAAATAGTGCCTGATAGAGACCCGTTTCGAGGCCCCCTGAAAATCACTGCCAGTGCTCAGACCCGGACAGACCCGGCCCACTTAAAGCCCTGTACTAAACATGCAACACAAACCGTGCTCTGCCAACCAAAGCTGAGAGTGAGCAGTTACATTAAACACCTTATATCAGCAACAACGTGTTGCACAAAGTACATGAAACAAATGCACTAAGCCTACAATACCAATGACATATGTCAAAGTAATATAGCACACATTAGCTTTGTTTGAGTGCCTAGATGCGGGGGCCTTTTTTGTGTATCCTTGGCAGGGAAAGTTTCATTTACTATCCAGTGCTTCAAACGGGCATGTGCTCTCCCGCACAGAGTGCCCACACTTTTGTAAGTTGAAGGGGAGAGAAAGAGTACCTGCACTTCTCAGCAGTGCTGCAATATTTTTTATGCTAGAGTACCAGCACTTCCCAGCAAACATCCGTTCTGTAGGTAGTAGGTACGTGAACTTTTCTATTTCCATGAAATCAAATGGAGTCCCCTAGCACAACAAAACTCCTGTCACCACCCCACTCCTGTCCCAACGGGCATGTGCACATCTTTGCATTTCCTCATACGCTGTCAATCCTTTTAAAAATGGGGGTGAGGAGGTTGGCTTACCCCATCTCTGCGCTGTTAATGAAAGGATCGCAGGCACAGTTGGAAGGGTGCTAAGTGACTAGATCCGAAATAATTGTGAAACTGTCTAAACCTAGGCAGAAATACACTTGGTGAAAGGAACCACCCAAATGTACTTTTCATTTTCGTTGCAGCCGGTACCGAAGTGCGAAGCAGTTGCAGCAGGTGGGGGCAGAGGGAGGGGTGACTTTGGTTTTTCGGCTGACGGTATGAATGTGCCTGCACATTATTTTTCGAGTGTCTGCCCAAATTAATCACTTTATATCAAAAAATATGGCGAAGGAAGCACACTCGTATGTTTGAATAATATTTGAGGGTATGTTGTTGTGCCTTTCTGATCCGAGACAAAAAAACAGTCATTAAATGAAAACGCTGTTCCATTTGGACACACTGCCTTTGGGGTAGTTTTGTGATCAGTTATGGAGGTTGGAATGCAAGGCTAAGAAACGCTTCTTCACATGCACAAAATTAATTCCAAGGGCTTTTAGATGATCCCGTGCCAGTTACCACGCAGTTGCCAACTGCTCGTCTTCCTGCAAGATGGAGTTGTGACCCTGTGACACTGCTACTCCTGGCTTCTGCTGCCGAGTAGTGGGGGCGAGGAGACTGGAGAGGGAGTGTCGTGAATTCGGGGACAGCGCGACAGCTACTGTAAAAGTGAAAGCGCTGTAAGGGGCCCTGTTAAAAGTAAGAAGTCAGTGCTTCTGAAGTTGTTGGTGAGCATGGGCACATCATGTGCATGCTCTCACTGCAGTCGAGGAAAAAGAAAAAGAAAAAGAAAACGGACTACCTACCTTTGGAGGCCTGAAAACAGAGCCCGATAGAGACCCGGTTCCAGGCCCCCTGTAAATAACTGCCGGTGCTCAGACCCGGACAGACCCGGCCCACTTAAAGCCCTGGCTCCAGTGACAAGTGGGCTCATGGAAAGAAGCTCGGGGGGGGGGGGGGGACTTTTTCACGTTGCGCAATATCGTCCATCATCTAGGTACATTACATTCGTGGCCATACAAAGGTTTCATTTGCCCTGATTGAAGTCAAATGAGGCCTCGCCCCACACTGGATAGATAAAGACAGCCGTAATTGGGGTGTGGTGAGCCTCTTACACGCAGCTAACACTGCTTCTGCTGCCGCAATGACAACTACGCCCCTACATTACACAGTTAATTTTCCCGCCCAAAAATGTACTTTTGAGTCCCCGTCATGACGTGCCCAAAACAGATGCTCTAAATCCTACACAATTTGAAACAACATGCCTAGTGCACACACAGTGATAATCAAAATATCCTGAAGTTATGGCCAGGGTCGGACTGCGACTGCAATTAGGCCCGGGCAGTCCAAATAAGTGGCCCACATACGCGGGTTGTGCCCTTTCAGAAAACATATTTGATTAGTGTCATTTGACTCCTTTTTCGAGAAATGTTTGGTAACCAAAGCATTTTAAAGCCTATAGAATTAGTACGATTGGGGAAAAGTAGAAGCACTGCAATTTGGCCAGGTGGACGAGGTGTAATAATTGCCACAATACCTGATTTGGCTAGGGTTGCCTGACTGTTTTTTTTACCAATATGACCTGCATTATATTATCATGGCCAGTGCAAAAATGAAGAAAAATGCAAAAGTCTCTATTTTATTCCACTGATCAGTATGTAAACAGTCAGCCTAAGTTGACCCCCAGCCCTCCATAGCCTCAGGGTGATTTTGCAGGGGAGGGGTCAAGAAAAAGGACACAGCTATTGCTGCTCCAGTGGGGCCGGAGATATAGATGGCCTATATCCAAAAATCCTGCTCCCCAGTGAGGCCCTTGCATACTCTCACTTGCCCCCACTCACCATTGCCTGAAAGTGATGGCCTGGCAGGGGAGGGGTCAGGGGCAAGACACTGCTTTGCGGCCCCACTGGGGCCTGAGGTAAGAATGACCCAATAAATAGATCAACACCAGGCCACCATTAAGGCAGATTGTCACACTTAACACCTTCGATTGCCCACCTTAGCCGGATGTGCGATGGCCTGAGAGGGCAGGAATGAAGCAGAGGCCCTTTAAAAACTGTCCCACATGTCACCCTTAGGAACCGGCCCATTGGTCAATGCCCGACTGCTCGCCTTCCCAATCCGACCATGGTTATGGCCAGTGCTCAATGCATTTATTTGGCTACTTCCGTTGTAGAGGGAGCTAGACATTCACTGTGCAGCGTATAAGAGCAAGACACACAGGAGGGAGCTAGCAGAAGTGGACAGTGAGGGGCCATAGTTGTAAAGTAGTCCTGTCATGCATTGCAAGTACTGGAATGTATTATTATTATTTCATATTTATAGAGCGCACTGCAACCCCACAGGGATCCTGGCGCTGAGACACAGTAAAGTTGGAATGATCCACAAATGCTGACTGCCGATTACCATCTGGGGAACAACCAGGTCTTAACTTTCCTCCTAAACAACAGCAGCTTCTGTGTTAGCCTCAGTTCCAAGGGGAGGCTGTTCCACAGGCGAGCAGCTGCCACTCCAAACGCTTACCCACCCATTGTGGTTCGCTTGAACCTCGGGATAGTTGACAGGCTAGTTGCCAAGGATCGCTAGTTGCGTACAAGGGCATACCAGCCAAACCTACCCTGAAGTGGCTTGGGACCGGTGCCGTGAAGTGCCTTAGAGGCAATACACAGCGACTTGAACAATATCCTTTGGCTCACTGGGAGCCAATGTAGCTCAGCTAATGCCTGGAAAGTTGATGATCTCCGTGGTCTCCTCAAGACCAGTTTTGCTACTGCCGCCTAGATACTCTGAAGCCGCATTATTAGATAACTAGGGGATTCCAGCAGCAAGGCATTACAGTAGTCCAGGCAGCTAAGGATGACACTCCTGACCACTGTCCCTCTGGTCTGAGGAGGTAGCAGTGGTAGAACCTTCTGGAGTCCTTTGAGCATATAGCAGTTCCTGGCTACCTTTTTAACATGCGATTCCAGGTTAAGCTTATCATTAAAGCTAACCCCCAGATTACACACCATGTTCACAGGTACCATAGGGCCATCCATGGGGAAAGGCCAGAAATCCGATGGTAAAACTGACGGCATTCTGCCCACCCTACAGTGCAAAATCTCTGTTTTGTCACTGTTGAACTGCAAGGCATTGTCTCTTAACCACAAAACCATTTCCCGCATACACTTGTGGAAAATATCCTGGGAGTCCGCCTGATCACCATCCAGGGACACTATCAATTGGGTGCCATCAGCATAGTTAACCATACTAATATTGTGGGTTTTGATGACATCCATAAGCGGCCGCATATACACATTAAATAGTATCGGGCTGAAAGATGACCTCTGCGGTACCCCGTACATGTTAGTAAAGTCTGACTGGAAGGGGGAGGGCAACGGCCTGCCGTCTATCTGCCAAGTAAGATTGGAACCAGCTCAGAGCCGTAATAGTCACCCCCACCTCCTCCAGTCTCAACTGCAGTGTGACGTGGTTTAATGTGTCGAACGCGGCGGACAGGTCTAACAAGATAAAAGTCACGGAATGTCCCCTGTCCGCTCGCATCTGAAGATTGTCCAGCACGGTAACCAGTGCTGTCTCGGTCCCATGTCCTGGTCTGAAACCAAACTGTTCATCCCCCAGGTTATTATCGCCTTCCAGGAAGCCCGGGAGTGTATGGCTTACCAGGCGCTCCGCTATCTTCACTGGATATGGCAATAGGGAGATTTGCCTATAGTTCTTAAGAAAGTTGGATCCAATGAAGGTTTTTTCAGGAGGGGTGAGACCACCGCCATCTTCCAACAGGGAGGCACCACAGCACTGCTAAGTGATTGATTACATAGCTGGTGAAGCAGTGGAAAGCACTGTGGACCAAGCTCTTTCCAGAATTTTTGGGGGATTGGGTCCAGCGGTGAGCCAGAGGAGATCCCCATAGCCACCTTAATAAACTGTTCTTCCAAAGGCAGTTCGCAATGGTCAAGGGTTATTTCCTGCCTCCGTGACTCGACCCCCGTATCCCTGACTTCACATAAATTAGGTGTTCGTAATTCAACACTTTCAGTTGTGACCAAAGGGATATCAGGTTTAAGGCCTTAAACGATCCTCTCTATCTTTTCCTGAAAGAATGCTGCCAATCCGTTACACAGCTCTTGTGAGGGAACGATCTTATTACTTGTGCACTCAGGGTTGGTCAGCTCTTTCAGTATGTTGAAGACACATTTGGTACTATTGGAGGACTTGAGAATAAGGTCTGCAAAATATGTGGCCTTAGTCATGACTATAGCTTTTTTGTACTCAGCTAGATGTTCCCTCCATCTGATTTTAGCCTCACTGGCATACAGACTTCGCCATTGCCTTTTGACATGCTTACATTCCAGCTTAAGCATCCTCAATTTGTTAGTGTACCACGGGCGGATGGTTTTCCCCACAGCCTAATGTTCTTCAGAGGAGCAAACTGATCAACCAATCGGGTTAAGTGATCGCAAAAAACAGAATAGTTCTCAGTGATCGACTTCCCAGGGTCGAAGAGAGACTCTAACTGAAGTGCCCGAGCTGAATTGCCCACTGCCTAGGACATGCCTTTCCTCACTAGATGTGTTTATGATCCTTGTAGTGTGGGTAACTCTAAATTCGACCAAATGGTGATCTGACCAGCCCACTGGTAGTACTCTGTCCATTATTATTGAGTTTTCACTGGCAAATACCAGATGTAACACATGCCCCTCTATATGGGTCACATCTTGGACCCATTGTAGAAGGTTCAGGTTGGCACAGGATTGATTGAGGTTAAAGTAGGCGGTGTCCATCCTCCCGTTAGGCCACAAATTGAAGTCGCCCAGTATCAGCAATCTATGATGAGTTAGGGCCATGTTGCTAATCACGTCAGCAAACTGCTGCTGCTGTTGCACCGTGACAGTACCCGGGGATCTGTAACAGACCATACCAGTCAGGATGTGGCCAGACGGGTCTTTCAAAGAGAACCTTAAAGTCTCTATGCAAGCAACCTCATCAGTATCTAGAGTGGTGATAGCCCAGGAATCTTTAAAAATGACCCCTGTCCCGCTGCCTCTACCACTCTGCCTTGGCTTGTGGAATGCTTTAAACCCTACTGGGCAGGCTCGCCCTAGCTCGAGCTCGATCTCTGTCCATGTTTCTGTCATGAACAGAGCATCAAGTTTATGTGAGTCAAACAGGAGTTGGATCTCTGTGGCGTGTTTGGGGAGGGTCCTTACATTAAGCAGACCACACTTCATTACCCCCCCCTGTATATGAGATGTGCAAATGTGTCCACTCTGAGAGAAGTGTAGAAGTGTACACCCTAAATGCTAGTAGAATGAAGTGAGAGATGACTATTTCAGTGGGCTGAGCCAAGTCTTGATTGACACATGTTTAAGCCAATGACTGATAGAGGCTGGATGAAGAAAGCTGGTGATTGGAAAGGGGTGGACCCTACAACCATTGTATGTATATTGTAGGCAGAAGGTGTTTACATTGTGAAGTGTAAACCCACACCAAAAAAACAAATTATTGCCTCAGTGGTGTGTGTTCATGTAGAGTATATAGGGCTCGATTCATCAAGGTTTTTCCCATGAGTTGGTATAAGTTGTCCCTGAACATTCAGGATTTAGTCACAATGTAGTGACTGTTATTCATAAAAAGATCTTTTTGACATCCACTTCAAAGCTTCCCTGTACCCTCTTACTGACACCCTCTACCCTCGTTTTCTTCCACATAGTATCCCCTCCTCCTCTAAGTTTTCTGCTTTCCTCTTTCTCTGCTTTTATTTTCCTCATATCTTTTTCCTCTACCCTACCTCCTCACTCCCCTTGCTTGTTGCTTTGATGCTTTCAAAAGTTAAATGCTGGCTTATTTTACTTTTAGTATTTTTTTTTATACAATCGGTTTGTAAAGTGCTCTACATCCTTTAGGGTAGTGAAGCACTATTTTATATATTTTATATATATATATATATATATATATATATATATATAATTGATATTCCACTTGCAATATCCGATGCACAAAAGACGGACGCAGACCCAGATTCCGGTGCAGATATGTGTCGATTTCATTTTGCCCTGCACCACCGCCATGACGCGTTTCGGGCAACTCAGTGCCCTTGCTCACATGTGCCCATTTATATAGATATATATATATATATATATATATATATATATATATATATATATATACACACACTCTACTGGCGGTCGCCAGTAGGTAGTTATAGTTAGGATCGTTTTCCATAGGAAATCCGCAACATTCTATTGGGAATAACTTTGGCGCCGAATGAGGGATCTGCCTGTAATTTTCCTTAGCTTTGCCTCGCTGCGCTCCGCTCCTTCCCTGAAAGTTTCAGGGGATCCGTCAAGCGGGGGCCGAGATAAAAGCGGGGTCCCAAAACGTGTTTTCCCCATGGTAATTTCCATAGGGCGGTTGGACTCACTTTTAGCCAGAACGGCTGAATGGATTTCCACCAAACTTGGCAAAATTGTAGGGACTGGTACCCCGATGTGCCTTTGCTATGTCTCAAGAAATATGCTCCAGTGGTTTTTACGAAAATTAACTTTGAAAAAATATATATTGGGCTACATTGGGCTATATATATGTTAGAGCCCAAATGTAGCCCAAAGATGGCCACCGGAGACAAACAAAAACAAATGTAGCCCAAATATCAGGCAGATGTACCCAAACTATAGCCCAATGACAGAATGTCCCAGAGTGTTCTAAAGAACAACTAGAACGCTAACAGTCTTACTTATGACAAAAGTATGGCACACCTTCTTGATTGGAATAAAGTGGTAACACTTAATACATTTAATTTGAAAAGGAACAAAATGAGGGGTTTCATTTTGCCATAGAAATTTTATATATATATATATATATATATATATATATATATATATATATATATATATATATATATATATATATATATATATATATATATATATATATATATTCACTGAAAAACCATAGGTTTCACACCAGTTATAGTTAGGAATTAGCATTTAAAAAACCTATTAAATTCACTGAAAAAACCATAGGTTTCACACCAGTTATAGTTAGGTGGAAATTTTACTCGCATAAAACCATTGAAATTCCCACGTTATAGTTAGTTGGACTCACTATAACTTGCGCGTGCAATGCACTGCTGATGACGTCACATATTACATCACTCATGACATGGTCAGTGACATCACTCATGACATCACTGACATCTCAAATGACATCACTGATGACATCATCCAGTGAATGTGTGTCTTTCTGAAAAATAAATATTTTTTATATATGTATATCTAAAGGTTGATGGAAGAATAAATGGGTAAATAAATGTCTAAATGGATGTTTTTTTGTGTACCATTGATTGGTTAACTGACTTATTAAATGTATCTTAGTGAATACATATATTAGCGAGTAATGTTTAAATATTTAAATATCTGTATCTGTGTCTCACTTTGTGTATAAGTGGCTGCATGGATTGTTGAGTAGCTACATGAGTGTGTATATGGGTTATTCGTTGTTTTTTTGAGTATCAGTATCAGTGTCTGTATGGTTCAGTGGGGGATATTACTTAGAGCACAGATGCATGAATGAGTGACTCACTATTTGTATGTATTTTGAAGACAGCATGTGTGCAAGACTGTATGGGTGGATGATTGTGTGTATGGGGGGGTTAGTGAGTATGTGTTTTTATAATTGATTGTTTAAGAGAGTAAATATGTTTCCGTTTCTGTAGAAGTATGTGTAGTGGTGTGTATATAGCAGTATAATCAAGTAAATGTTTTTTTGATAGTTTATTTGCATGTGTGAATTTGTGTGTGAGTAACTATATGGATGAGTATTAGTGTGTAACAGGATGTATAGGTGTATGAGTACATATGATGAGTAAGTACATGCATGAGTGACTATATAGAACTGTTGGTGAATGAGTGGATGTGTATGTCGATGTTGGAATTACCTAATAAGTTGTTGTAATTGGTATTGGTTTCTCCTTTGACATCATGAGTGATGTCACTGACCATGTCATGAGTGATGTAATATGTGACGTCATCAGCAGTGCATTGCACGCGCAAGTTATAGTGAGTCCAACTAACTATAAAGTGGGAATTTCAATGGCTTTATGCGAGTAAAATTTCCACCTAACTATAACTGGTGTGAAACCTATGGTTTTTTCAGTGAGTCCCTGCCACGGAATGTGTGGAGTGTGCTGGAGCCACAAGGGCACACAGTGCAAGGTGAGCAGATGGGGCGTTGTGCAGAGGAATATTGGCATCGTGAACATGCAGGAAATGAATTTCTGGGCCCACTGGGGTTTTAATCGATGTAACTTTTAATCAACTCTGGGAGCAGCGCACAAGCGTAAATACTGAACTTCAAGTACCAGCAGGCTCCGAGGAGCCAACGCCCACTGGGGCAGGTGCGAACAATTTATTGATGACCTTTGCTCCACACAGAGTTTCACTAGCCTCTGAAGAAATGCTCAGCAGAGCATGAAACGCGTCAGGCTGCAGAAACTGAATCAGGACTTTGTTTTCCATGTCGACGATGTCATCTGCCCATTAAAAACGAAATTTACACCTACCTGCTTGTGGGCTTTTTCAAGTGAGGGACAACTCGTGTGTTTAATGTTTTACCGGCCGGTCCCCGGTCGGGGGAGAGCCCTGCCACGGAATGTGTGGAGTGTGCTGGAGCCACAAGGGCACACAGTGCAAGGTGAGCAGATGGGGCGTTGTGCAGAGGAATATTGGCATCGTGAACATGCAGGAAATGAATTTCTGGGCCCACTGGGGTTTTAATCGATGTAACTTTTAATCAACTCTGGGAGCAGCGCACAAGCGTAAATACTGAACTTCAAGTACCAGCAGGCTCCGAGGAGCCAACGCCCACTGGGGCAGGTGCGAACAATTTATTGATGACCTTTGCTCCACACAGAGTTTCACTAGCCTCTGAAGAAATGCTCAGCAGAGCATGAAACGCGTCAGGCTGCAGAAACTGAATCAGGACTTTGTTTTCCATGTCGACGATGTCATCTGCCCATTAAAAACGAAATTTACACCTACCTGCTTGTGGGCTTTTTCAAGTGAGGGACAACTCGTGTGTTTAATGTTTTACCGGCCGGTCCCCGGTCGGGGGAGAGCCCTGCCACGGAATGTGTGGAGTGTGCTGGAGCCACAAGGGCACACAGTGCAAGGTGAGCAGATGGGGCGTTGTGCAGAGGAATATTGGCATCGTGAACATGCAGGAAATGAATTTCTGGGCCCACTGGGGTTTTAATCGATGTAACTTTTAATCAACTCTGGGAGCAGCGCACAAGCGTAAATACTGAACTTCAAGTACCAGCAGGCTCCGAGGAGCCAACGCCCACTGGGGCAGGTGCGAACAATTTATTGATGACCTTTGCTCCACACAGAGTTTCACTAGCCTCTGAAGAAATGCTCAGCAGAGCATGAAACGCGTCAGGCTGCAGAAACTGAATCAGGACTTTGTTTTCCATGTCGACGATGTCATCTGCCCATTAAAAACGAAATTTACACCTACCTGCTTGTGGGCTTTTTCAAGTGAGGGACAACTCGTGTGTTTAATATATATATATATATATATATATATATATATATATATATATATATATATATATATATATATATATATATATATATATATATATATATATATATATATATATATATATTCCTTTGCGAATAGGGACCACGTCTATGGATGCCATCATCTCTTTTTTGTTGGTGGGCCAGCTCTAAATGTGGTTTGCAACACTGGTGTGACTCTCTGGGTGTTGGAACAGGCTCTGTAATGTTTCTGCATCTTAATGAGGCAATGGGTAAAGTTTACAGAGTGTTAAACATAATAGTTGTTGCAGTGCTGGCTCTCTGCCGGATCAGCCTGAAAACTGACATTATTTCATGTGGTTTTTTCTTTAAGGCTTTGAAATGTGTTTCTCCGAAGTGCTGCGAACGGTGTAACTTTATCTGTGATAAATAATGCACCTTGTGTTTGCCCCCGTCGATGGCTTGTGTGCACACAAACGGAACACGATAACTTCATCTGCGGCCACCCGAGAGCCATTTCTCGTATGGTGGGAATGTTCTTACCGAAGATGTGGAGATGTGAAGACGTGGAAATATGTCAGTGGTTAATCTGCTGTAACATGATTTAAATAGGACAGTGTTTAGAACGCACACATCACTGGGAACATGAGCATGCCTATCCGCTGGCGTCATGTTGCATTTACTTTGTAAACAAAAGTGTTTTAAAATGTGGAAACAAGAGCATTTATTTATTCATATAGCTTGTTTTGTTGCTAATTTATTGAAGATGCAGATTCTGCAGTTCAAAGTTATGTGGCTATGAAGACATAGATTTTGGGGTGGGGGTGTCATGTTTGCGTATATCAGTAAAACTGGGGATTCAGGCACACAACCCTAGTCGGAATATAGTTCACGCCTATGATTTGGAATACATCAATCTGTTGTTTGATCTCTCTGAGAGGCCGCTATCTTGCACCTCTCCGAGGTTAGAGTGTTATTGAGGGATAACATTTATTTCTCATGTTAAGGCAGCAGCTAAATGCACTGACGGTCGTCAGCATGGTGGCAATGAAGAGTGTTGGGTTGGAGTTTGACCAAAGAGGTTCTGGCCCTGTTTTACATTTTCAGCAGTTATACTTTTGGGGTCTACATCGATTTGGTGCATTTGGAAAGGAACTTTGATTCTCCCTTCTGCTCCTTCTATGGAATTTATCATTAGGGGTTAGAACAGTTGCAGTGTCCCAAGTGTGAATTGTGAATTCTGTTCTTTTTACCGTTATTTTGAACATGTGGTCTTATATTGTGATTTCCATTTATGTATGTAATAAAAAGATAACTTGTAACGTATAAACAGCAAGTTAATGAAAGAAACAGAACGAGGTGCGTAGTCTGGCAGATGAAAACATTTACTGAAAGATACCAAGCCTCCACTAGATTACATTATTTTTATTGTTTAATAGGGAGCTTTACCTGAATGCATCCCAGCTCTTTACAATGTAAATGTACGTTGGGGTACTATGATATGTTTGTAATGCACCTCACAACTTTAATTTATGAAAAGCTGCACTTATTTGGTGCAGACGCACGTATAATTTTTATTGACCATGCCCGTTTCCATGAACTTCTATTGTTCTCAATCGGGTGCCAAAGACCATGCATCATCTATTTTTTGTAATTTCCAACATTTTGCATCACAATCAAGATATTGGCTTCAATGCGCTCAGGTTTTCTGCCAAGCTGCTGCCCCCAAAAAATGATATTTCATATCTGGTCTTCTTTTGTACATTACTGGGCCCTTTCGATATCTCATTGGTTGTGTCGTTGTGTAACTGGTCACAAAGAATGTCAGAAATGTATCATACTCCGCAAGGCCTATGTTCCAGGAAACATCACATCTCTCCTTGTTCCCAATACATGGTGAAAATAACATTCCCATCGGCTTGCATTGCATCACGTGGCATGGAATGGAACATAACTCTTTCTGGAAAGAAAAGGTTTGTGGGATGGGCCGGTTGAAATAGCATGCATGGATCATAATGGAAATTAGATGAACGTGTTGCACACACTGTAATATTTGCATGCACGCACGCAGCGTGTGGCTCGAATATTGTTCATTCAAAAATGTTTTTTTCTTTGTGGCTGAGTAAACTGCTTTATGTAGATCCATGCTTCCGGCCTACGGGAAGAGGTGCTGGTTTGAAACTAGGAGACTTGTGGGTTGGTAATGCTTGTGCATAGATCACTGGAATGCACGGAGTGCTTTGCGAGCATGCAGTGTTCACAGTGGCATTATGATTCAAGGAGAGGGCGCACATACAGCGGATTAATACTGATTGCATTGGCACAAGGGCAGTTCGATGTTGGCCATTTCATATTCGATTTTATTGGAATGCGCTGTTACTGTTCCTCGAGATGGAAAGGATTGTTTCCAGTCACGTGCATTGAAAATGTGCTTGTGTTGTGTTTTACAACCTGTCCCTTTTAGTGATCTTGAATGCACTTCATTCAGGTGCCCCATCGCCATACCTCCCCTCCCCCCCTCCTCCGGCCCCATTACACTTTTAACAAGACCTTTGCTGGCCAGAAAGCATTAATAACGCATTGAGTTCATCCACATAATTTCAATGGTGTGTAAAATGAATCTCTTCGAAACCTCTCAATTCTAAAGTCTTTCAGTCCTGTACATTTTATATTGTTCAGCCAGCTATCCCTTCCCCAGTCCTCGCTTTGTTTTCCTCCTCGTCTCAGTACCGTTTACACCTTTCTATACGTATAGCTTAGGTTTACTGGTCCAGCGCCTAAGGCAATTTTAACGATTTGGGTGATTCAGATGAACGTACAGGGAGGGGCACATCCAATGGAAAACATCCCTGTTCTGTGGTGTTTGAGGGACCTCGCAGCCCTACACCTCCTACCTCCTCTAGTTTCCTTTTGTTTGCTGTGTGAGTCACGCACTTCTTTACTAACATTTGCCTTCATGTGGCTTTAAGCATTCCTTTTCCCAGAAGGGCCCTCGGGCCACCTCGCCCACCTGCAGCTTTTATTATAGTTCAGGCCTTATACCTGAGGCTCTGTTCCCATGAGCAACGGATTTACATCCTCTGCTGCGGAGCGAGCCCAGGCTCGGCGGCCATTTTGTCGGCCTGTTTGGAAGGCAGCGGATTAGGCTGCCTTTCTGCTTAATTGTTTACATGTTACTTACCTTGAAATGCAGGTCGCTCTCATCTGTTTTTCATAGCAAGCCCCTCATTTCTTTTTAGGTAATCATTGTTACAAAAGCACGGAGAAGAGAATCTTTTATAGACACGCAGCCTTTATTTACTAACCAGGGTTAAAAAACGTTTTTTTTTAATTATGGTTTGGGGAAAATGTTTACTTCAGCGACTGCTAATTTTGTGCCACATTAGCATCTCAGTCCTTCTCTCTTCATAGAAAGTCTTTTAATGTATCGTCCAGTCCTAGTCGGGGCACAAGCCCAGTGTACACGCGAGTAGACTGCGTCCACCCTGCGAAAAGAGGTTGGGCCCCACACAAATATGCAAAACTTGTATCCCGGACACACTCAGCAGTTTTCTGCTTTCCTGTTCCAAGCAGCAATGTGCAGTCGGGGTGGGGGTTATCAGATTCCAGCATGGCCCATAACAAAGTCTGACGTTTAGGGGCCATCAGTTCTCCTTTTGTTGGAGTATCCTTGATATAGCTATGGGGAGCCTCAAACCTAAATACAATGAATGGAAAACAAACGCACACAGATTATCACTTCACAGTTATTTCAGTCCTTGTATATGTGATATGCATGCATAGTAAGAATGTCATATGTGTTGGTCTGTCCCAGTATTTAAACAAATAACAATTTAAGTAGCACTATTTTGGTTTTTTCTTTCATAGCACTATAGCACTGCTTATCCCAGTGCAGGGTGTCAGAACACTTTACATCACACGTACACGTTGACTTTAAATAATATGTGTGTTAATCAATGTGTACGATGTTACATAACACTGAGGGTTACAAGGTGTAGGAGGCACATGTCCTTCATAGCTCATTGTGTTATAATGGAAGGATTAGAATTTATGTACTGCTAGTAACAAAAGGATCTCTACGTTAAAAGTAGTAACCCATTTAGCCACTTATATGAAATAAAAATCTGTAATTTGTGTGTTACATAATGTGCTTTTCAGGAGGCATATTAACCCTCTGCTACTTTGATTCAAATCTGGAACTAGCCATAACAGGTATTTCCAGCAATATATATTCACCTCCAGCGTTATCTTACCATTTTTACTATCCCCTGAGATTTAGTTGGCACGCACAGATCTCAGCAGCAGGTGCCTTAACCTCATAAAATATTTTAGTAGGCATACTTTGCAACCTATTAAGCAAAACAGATCTACTGCCGCATTGACGTTGCTCCTTGTTGCTAATTTCTTTGTGGCAGGGTTTTAAAAAATGAATGTATAAGTTGAGGCTCAGATTTTGCGTCCGGGTTGTGTAGCTTTTTTGCCACAACCCCAACGCTAAATTTAATTAGTTAAATATTGCAATGCGCTCAAATCTAGTCACGCTAAACCTGATAAACGTATATGTGAGGTCTTCAGATCTAATGCCACTTCTTGTGATGTCACTTGCTGTGAGGTCATGGGTTGTGATGCCAGTTCCTGTGTCACGTGCCATGATGTCACACAATGTGATTTCACGCACCAGGTCACTTGCATTCAGTCTAACTTGATTAGTCTCCTCACCTCTTTTTTTTTTTAGTACCTGTGCCCTTATCTTGCGTAAAACTTAAATAGTGAATGTAAAATAAATCCACTTGTGGGAATAGCTGTAGGATGCATCTGAACGGGTCTAGAAGACTCCGTACTAAATACGGATGATGTAAAGGCAAAGTTGGTGTGAGTATGGAGCAGTGTAGTGGACAGTTCATCCTAGCTTTCAGGCTCCTTTTGTGTGGATAGTGCTGTTCTCAGATCACTTTGCTCGTGCAGCTACTTGGAGCGGAGGTGGAACCTTAAAACTGGAACCCTAAAAAACAGGAACCCCTCTACAAACTGATCTAGGATGTGTACTGCGTTGTTTTAAAGCCCAGTGAAAATAAAAGTCCTGTGTTAAATTTTTTTGAGTTTTATTGCCAAACAGAGACAAGTTAGCCAAGGCCCACTTCCTGTCCTGAATGGAGAATCCTTAAACAAACCCGATATGGTGACCCAGCACGATCATTTGTGAAGAGCTCCTATTTGTGTCTCATTGGGACTCAGTGGTTTAAGATGTTAAGTGTGACCTGACTGACCAGTGCGTTAACTTTTAAAAACGATAATTAGTATGCTTTGGTCATAAATAGTCCATACCCGCGTCCTCAATTGCCAAAAAGGAGTTAAAGTTGAATTTTGTTATAATTGTTTCACAATTAGTTTGACTGTGTTTGTAATAGCCAGTTTTGTAATATTTTACTTATGTGCAGTACTAAGGGTCTTTTAACATTTCGCATTTTTCTTGAACCCATATGCCCGTGGTATTGCAATATGTATGTTAAATTCAAAACTATTTAATATGTAAAATTTTCTTTATTCGGTTTTTGTCATTATAAAACCATAAAAGCAACAATATAAAATTTACAGTATTAAGAATGTCTCACACAAAACAAATTTTTAGAGGTTCCTTCGATGCCTGATAATACATTTTAAAAAGTTCAGTATATGATTACAGGTACGCTCCGAATCTAACATCTGTAAGAAAATCATGGCCGGACGACATCGTCTGAAACCCCAGGCTTTTAGTAGTGGGTATAGCCAAATTTTTCTGTGAGGATGATGATATTTACAGAACAGAATCGTATGCAAACATGTTTGTGCGGAAATCTCGTCACAGGGGCACAAAGTCAGTTTGGGTTCCCAAGTGTTCATTTGCGGAAAAGCTACTAGTCTGTGGAACAGATTGAGCCTAAGTCTAGTCAAAAGCATTCTTTCGTATGAATTAATTTCCAGTGCAAGATAGGGCTGAATGTGTGGCGTTATCTGTACCATGTTTGCGTGTTGTACAGATTGTTTGTTTGAAAGCAGGGTGAATCTGAGCGACTCTAGGTGGCTCATTGCTTTCTGTTTCAGCTCTTTCTTGCTCATCTCAATCAGAGAGAGTGGACTAGAATAGAACCTTTCTAGATCCATGTCCGTAAAGAATCGTCTAACATAGGTGAGCCAGGCTATCCTGTGCGCATTATCCAGGGCCATTGAATCCTCCAGGATGGCCTTGGTCAGCATGTTCTTATCGGATAACCATATGCGTCTCCAGAGTAGCAATGGCTGGACTTTTATTAGGTCCTCGATGTAAGGAATTCCTAGTTCCATGTGGCATGCATATGTCGATGAGCACTTGGGGGCGGATAAAAGGAATCTCAGAAAAGAATTCTCAGCTACTTGAAGAGATCCAGCATCAGCGTGTCCCCAAACGCCAGCCCCGTATAGGGCAATGGCTAGGCTTTTTGCAGAGTAGATTTGTAGTATCTCCACTGGCGATCTCCTTCCAAGCCTTTGTGAGAAACTGATCAGGGCCGTATTTGCTCTCCTAAAAAGGTGTCTCCTCGACTCGATAGCTGCTTTCCAATTTAATTTCTCGTCGATCATTATGCCCAGATAGGGATACTGTGGAGTTCTCTCGATGTTTTGTTTGTTTAATATAATGTTCTTAGTTCGTTTTCTCCCTCCACCAGCCACCATTATAAAGGTTTTTTTCACATTAATGTGCAGATCTAATGAGCACATAAAGTCAGCGTATTTGTTTAGAGATTTCTGAAGTTCTATAGGGGTGCGCGCCAGGATCACTGCGTCATCCGCGTAGAGCAGTGCCGGGATCATGCGTTGTTTTAGTCTCGGGAGGTCCTGCCCCCCTCTCAGCATTTTCTCTTCTAGCCCGTTTGTATATAGGGAAAAAAGGAAGGGGGCTAGAACACACCCCTGCCTGACTCCTCGCTCTACCTTGAATGATGCAGTGAGCTCTCCCTTTGTCCCGTAGCGCACTCGCGCAGAAGCGTCAGAGTATAGTTCCCTTAGGAAGTCCAATAGTGGGGGATCTACCCCCATGTTTCGCAGAAGGGTCCACAACTTTGAATGGGAGACGCAATCGAAAGCAGAGGACAAGTCCACATATACCATGTACATAGTCCCCTGCTTTGCGTGTATGTACTTAGACACGATTAAACTTAAATTGAGGGCCTGTTCTACGGTTCCAAACCCTTCTCTGAAACCGAATTGAAGGTCCGACAGAATCTTATTGTCATCAGCCCATTGTTGTAGTTGTTCCAGGATTACTCTGCCAACTACTTTTCCTGAGGAATCTAAAAGGGAGATCGGTCGGTAACATTTAACATCTTGGCGATCCCCCTTTTTGAAAATGGGTACCATAATGGAGTTAGACCAAGACTCCATTAGGCCCAGTCTCGCTGTTGCAGTGCATACTCTGGTGAGTATAGGGGCCCAAAGATCCAAATGCTGTTTAAAAAGATCGACAGGGACCCCGTCTGGCCCTGGGGCCTTACCCCCCTTACTTAAATTCAGAGCTTTCAGGACCTCGGAGATATCAAATTGCAAGTTTATTGGAAAATTGGTAGGGGGATGAGGAAAAGTTGTTTCTTCATTTGGTGATGTTAATTTGAAGATCTGAGAGAAATGATTTACCCAGGTTTCCTCATCTATCGCTACATCAATCTGAGGTCTGTTAGAGTCAGAGAGAAAAGGGGTTTTCACAATCCGCCAGAAAGACTCACTGTTTTTTGTGAGTGTGCTTTTATGTAGATCGTTCCAAAGTGATTGTTTCAATTCCTGTTTTCTTTGTTTCCTGACCTTTTTGTAGTGCTGTCTTAGATGTTTGATTAGTTGCTTATCTCTTAATGGTTGTCTGAGGGCCTCTTTTAGTTTATTTAATGAAGTGGTGCAATCATGGTTAAACCAGCCTGGATTTGCTGAGTTATTTGGTTGTTTTCCCTGGTCAGCAATGGTTTGATTTTATCCAAAATAATCCTGAAATTTACGAGAACGGTGTTATCGTCAGAATCCAAATCTAAGCATTTCATTATATATGGATATAAGGTCTTAATTATATTGCTGCTTAGCTGAATTGGATCTATTTTACCCCATTTCACCGTGAAACCATTTACCTTACCCACCTCCAGTTGATTTTGGGAAAGGGTATGTGCAATTATGGTTGTCTTTGTTGGATGCTTTAAGAGGTCCAGATCCACTCTGAGGGCTGAGTGGTCGCTTAGGTTATTTGCCATTAGGATAAAGTCTACGGTAAGGTGTCTCAGTCCATCCGTTGCGAGAACATAGTCGACCGTGGTCTCATGTCCCCTCCCTAGATAAGTGGGGCAGAAAGTATTATCATCCAGGTTTTGCTTGTTTATTATTGTTAGTTCCAGGTCTGTAAGAAGGTTGTTCATCGCCTCCCCTTTTCCATCATGGGTGAAGTGAGCAAGAGGGTTGTCCTGTTCATCCACCATCCCACAGTTGTGATTGTTCAAATGTGGGCAGGGGTGAATATTGAAGTCTCCACCCCATAGTACATGGACGGTGGCTTTTTTCCTATGTAGTTCAATAGATCTAGTAATTTTTTCCTGGATTGTCACAAGGATTTTAATAAACTTGTCCTCTTCTAGGTTGTTATAGAGGTTTACTAGGATGACAGTGGTTTCTTTGGCAACTGAAATAGAGAGTAGTTGGTAGTTTGGTGAGTTCTCACTTTTAAGTAGTTTCAGGTTAGGGATTGTATTCGCTATATAGGTGGTCAAGCCCCCCTTGGGTCTGCCCGCAATACCGGGGAGAAAAAAGTTTTATAGCCTGCAATATGTAGCTCTTTTAAAGCCCATGTTTCCTGGAGGCATATTATTTTGCCATTCTCTAACATTTTGGCTGCCGAACCATCTTCTATTTTTGGGCGGAGTCCCGCTATGTTCCAGAAAATGACAGACAATATACAAAAGCTGTTATCTTGTTCTTTTGTCATTTTCCTTTCTGAGACCCGAGATGATATCGTTGGATTATCATTGGTGGGAACTGGTAATGGTCAATCGACCATCTCCAGGCTACTGTATCGATTCGTTGTTGGAATGCCCTGCCAGTTTTCCCAGTATGGTGTATCTCCGTATCTGGGTCTGTATTGCCTCTGTGGTGGAGCACCCCATTGTTCCCAATCTCTTCTTCTATTACGGGGTCCCATTATCTGCCATGGGCCGTCCTGCTGATGATGATTTTGATCAGCTGACCACCAGGAGGGCTCAGGGCCGTTCTGCTGTGGGGGGATTTTGAATCCAACATTAGAAAACTCCCAGGGTTGTGGGACTGCTTTACGCCAAAAGTTATTTTGTTCGTTGAAATGACTATTAAAATGTTTTTTAGGATAAAAAAAGGAAAGACTCTTTGTGTCTATACCCCCAGTTGGGTTATGTTGATCCCAAGAGCATATATATTCGGCAACTTTAGGATCCTCAAATGTGATAACGATACAGTCACCCTGTATTACTTTTTTTGTGTGACCCACCCAGGGGGTCCTACTAACTGTAGCTATCCTACTTATACGGTTGGGAGGAGAGGGGCGATTTATATTCAGCCAATGCTGGACTTTGTTCTTTAATGACCAATTTGGTTCTGCTGTCTCCCCGACTAGTTCTGGTACCCCCGTCATTACAACCACAAATGGCGATGCTTCGGGTGGTAGATGCATGTAGGATCTAGATTCAGGGACTCCTCGCGTGATACCTTTATTAACCGTAGACTGTGGTTTATTCTGGGGGATATTTGTAACAACTGGCGTTTTGGGTGCTGGCGTGGCTACGTTTATTGCTTTTGTGACAGAAGCTTTTGAAGGTATATTGGTGTTTGAGATTGTTGTTACCGGAAGCAATTTTTCTACTAGAGGATTTTTTGCGACCGGTTGTGGGTTTGTTACGGGGCAAGTTTGAATAGCTTTTTTGCTTTGCAGAGAGGGTACAAGTTGGTTATGTGTTCCCTTTTTTTGAATTTCAGATGTTAAGTTAGATTGCAAGGAATTGATAATTATTAACATTTGAGTCTCGATATTTATTAGTCTTCTTTCAAGGGGTTGAAGTAAGGATTTTAATACCGAGGTAATGTTGTTTACCAGGTCAGGAGTGTGTGGATCATTACTGTGAGGGATTATGACAGGTGAGTCTATGACAGTGGTATTTATATTATTATTAGGTGAAGAATGGTGTACTAAAACCTGACGATTAATAGTATCCGCCACTCTTGGGGGTGAGCTCGCCAGGTTTGGGGGCGTAATAAGGTCAGTTGTCTCAGATGTTTCAGTTCCGTTAGCTAGGTCTACTTTTCCCTGATCCTTCCTCTTCTTTACAGCCCCCTCCCTCCTCCCTCTTGCTTGTCTTACATCTTCTGGTGTGTGCTCACGTAAGAGTTCAGGTGTTTTTTCTAAGTCAGAATTGGTAGATGAGAGGGAAAGTTGAGAGGCTGAAAGATCTACATTATTCGGGAGACTGAGCCTTTTAATTCCTTCGGATGGTTCATGAAGGGCTTTCTCTATCTCTGGGGTTCTTGCTGTGGCCAATGGGCCCATAGAGGAACGTCTTGCGTTCGCTAGGTCTGTAGAAACTCTTTGCTCTATTAGACTAATACTGTGATCGATAAAAGTATTAGCCCTGGTGAGAAAATCGTCCATTGGGCCTAAAAGTTGTTCTCCTATCCCTCCCTTTTTCAGTTTCTTCAGCTTGTGACTCCTGGTATTCATTTTCTCTGGGATCGGTGGGGAGATGTTGCGATCGATGGTAAGCAGTTGAGTAACGTGGAAATATAGGCTTAGAGGGGGGGCCCAGTCCGGACTCTGCCGTACTCGAACGGCCTCAAACGGCCCGCTCTTTGCCCGGTCTTCGCCCCGGGCTCCGTCCCGCGTCGCGGAGGAGGTGATGGCAGTGAAATACGTGTAGGCGGTGGGCGTGACCGCCGGGGGAAGAGGCACCAGCTGGGCTGACTATGGAATGCTGGTCCTCGCAGTCCCCCGGTCGGTGCGCTCCGCACTAGAACTCGCCTCTGAGCCTCGACCCACCGGACTCCAGCTGGGAGCGATGACAGGTCTTGCCGGTTGCAAGACGCGCTCACACCAGCAAGTCCGCTGCAGTGGGGAGGCTGAGTTCTCAGAGGAGTTGCAGTCGCTGTATGAAAATGTCCGTGGCAGGCAGCAAAAGAGCGAGGAAGACGCTGTGAGCGGCACCCGCGAAGCGGGTGTCGCGAAAGGTAATGAGGCCGGGAGGCGGTGGGCGCGGCCGCCGGGGGAAGAGGCACCAGCTGGGCTGACTATGGAATGCTGGTCCTCGCAGTCCCCCGGTCGGTGCGCTCCGCACTAGAACTCGCCTCTGAGCCTCGACCCACCGGACTCCAGCTGGGAGCGATGACAGGTCTTGCCGATTGCAAGACGCGCTCACACCAGCGAGTCCGCTGCAGTGGGGAGGCTGAGTTCTCAGAGGAGTTGCAGTCGCTGTATGAAAATGTCCGTGGCAGGCAGCAAAAGAGCGAGGAAGACGCTGTGAGTTAATAGAATTGTACAAAGAGTGACACTTGTAATCTGACACTGTAAGAAAAATCTCTCTGTGCACTGAGAATAATAACCATCACTTGCACTTAGGAGCAATGCAGTTTGTTCTAATTTCAAAGGAGAAAGTGAGGCCATGTTCATAATTCGAGTTTCAGATCGTAATAAATTTAGACTAATTTCTTTAGGTATTGTTTTTTTCGAGCAGTCAATCAATAGGCGGAGTATGTTTCAGGCAGTAAACTACTTTTCTGGCCTTTACTTCATATTTCGAAACCCTTGTTTTTTTTTAGTTTGTCTTACAACTCTGTTACCCATATGGGACTTTTGATGGAGAAAAGTCCAGTATACATGTTTGTCAGTGATATAGAGAAAGACACAAGAGGCACACATTGTGGGAAATGTGTTGCCAGTCCCTTGCTTGTTTTTTTTTATGAAAGGAAAAATAAAAATACTGAAATACACCAGCAACTTATACAGATTGCAAATGCAACTGTTATTTAAAATCAGTAAACCAAACGTGTTTATTATGATAGTACAACATAGAACATTCACATATATATATATATATAATCATGTGTAATTTCACCATTGCTAAAGCCACGTTCAAAAATCTCATCTGTCCTAGGAGTACACAGACATACAGGGATACATTAGCTCTGACTTTTAGAAAGACGGACAGGAGAAATTATAGCAGATAGGATGTTATATGCAAAAAGAGTGGACAATCTAAGTACAGATGGAGTTCAATAATTTCAAAATGGGGACCTGCCTTTTCCAGTTGGAATTGTATACAAAGAGACCCCAGAGCTGACAGACCAGAATACTTCTCCTTAATTGTTATGAATAATAGATGTGAGTTTTCCACTTTACTATCTCAGTCATTCATTCTAAAATTAAACCATTTCTGGTGATTACGTGAGATTCCCTCTTAATAAACTAGTATATCCTCTACATTTTTAACAGGTAGGAATGCAGTCCGTGTAGGGTTTCTCTACACTTAAAGTATCTGTGCAGGAAAAGTGGTGTCGACTAGTAGTAGCTCAGCTTTTGCACTGCTGTTCTCCAGGGAGCTTGATCAGACAGTGCAATTGCTCTTTCAAGTGAGCTGGCTGTAGTGACGTGTCGTGATGTCTGTGTATGCATGGGCTGAGTGGGCATGCTGTATTATGTTGAGTGTGGATGCTGTGACAATGTAAGCCACAAACTTAAGGGCCCAGCACTATAAGACAGTATTTAATCTGTACTATACACCGGCGAAATTATTCGCATGGGGGCTCAGGACGGATGATTCGTGTCCAAGGTGTGGGAATGGTCAAGCAGACCTTCTGCATATGTTTTGTAATTGTAATCTCTTAACTCCGGTTAAGAAAGAGATCGAAAAATTTTGGGAGGGGCTGATAGGTCATAAGACCGATCTATCCCCTACCCTAATGATCCTGGGCACGGATTCTAACTTAAAACTTGGAAAAGAGGAAGAAGCATTGATTTTTATATCTGTGGCTGTGCTTAGGCTTTTAATCTCGGCCGGTTGGAAGGATAGCGTTGCTCCTTCCTTCCAAATGTGGCTCACTAGGATGCTCGGAATGCATAATATTGAGTCTGCCTTGTACGAACAAAAGGGAATAAGAACTCGTGACTTTGGAAGAAGGCTCTGGGCCGCAGTCACAGACTGGAGGAATTCTAAGTTCTAACAGTATAATTGAAATGCTATTCTTTTAGAGTTTATTAGTATTTGACTATCTGTTGTAGATCAAACTTTTATGTATTGGTAATAAGATGTAATTATTATGAATTTGGTCCAGTCATATTGTGCTATCTGAGTATTGATATAATGTCGCAGTATCTATCGCATTGTTCATTCGCGACTTATCAGAGTGCCTTTTTAAGAATCGCTGCTTTTATGTCCGGATTTTATCATTAATCTTTTCTACTTATTGTATTTGCACCTATATTCCCAATAAAAATAAAAGAAAAAAGTAAAGTACCTGTGCAGGAAAAGTGGTGTCGACTAGTAGTAGCTCAGCTTTTGCACTGCTGTTCTCCAGGGAGCTTGATCAGACAGTGCAATTGCTCTTTCAAGTGAGCTGGCTGTAGTGACGTGTCGTGATGTCTGTGTATGCATGGGCTGAGTGGGCATGCTGTATTATGTTGAGTGTGGATGCTGTGACAATGTAATGATGCACAAACTGCGGGTTTCTCTGTTGAGCCTGGGAGGTCGATTGCAGTTGCGAGAGAGAATAAGCCCTAAAAGGGCCTCTGACGCTGAGGCTGTAACCTAAGGATATAACCTGGAATAACAAACTTTCTTCCTGTTTCATTGCACATGACTCTTGTATGAAGACCCATCCCTCCAACTATAACACTAGTCCTAGATGTGATGGGTGAGGAAGGCACATTTGACTGGAGGCACCCGCCTGCATCCTATCCGTTCTCTGGCCGAGCCTCTCACTGTTGCCTTAGCTGGAGGGTTTAAATGTAGCTGGCCATGGTGTACCAGATTTTTCCGTTTGCACATTACGGAATCTTTAAAAAACAGAAGTGAAGGCTCTATTGATGAACACCCTATGATTGAATATACCTACTCCCACTAGGTACCAACTTTTGTCACTCCTCCCATCCTCCTCCCCGCTACAAGCGAGTTTTGCTCCTCCTCTCCTGACTGCCTCGCCCTGAGTAGCGCTGCTACAATGTACTTCGCACTTGATCCTATGACTTTGACTTCGTTTATGACCTATGACTGCTCTCAAAATTAATATTTGTTTGTTGTGCATATATGCTCATATATATCCTTTTGTGATGTCATGATACTTTGTTCTTCTTTTTACTCCAATATCTTGCCTATCACTTTTGTTTCTATGGACCTACTGGCCTAACTCTTTTGACTCCGGGAACATCTGTAAAGCACTCTGATACCCGCCTGGGTCTTGTCCGTGCTATATAAAGCTTAAAATAAATAAGATAGTGAATAGCTCCCTCTTGGAATCTGTGGATGTGACAGATACACATTGAAATTGTCCCTTCATTTTTTCTTACCTTTCTTGGTATCAGCCTTAATAATCAATTTAGTTTTCTTGTTTATTTGGTTGATAGTCCTTCAAAAATAGACAGATGTACCTGCACTGATCCCTATTGCTTGAGGGACATTTGTCTTGCAGGATTCAACTAAATTGAAGAAGTAGGTACACTTATTCAACTCTTTCTAAGACCTGGAATAAAGAATATATTTTCTGTACAAAAATGATGACTGTTAAAGGCAAACCTGCAGTAATAATCCGTTCCAAGAAGGGGACTTTAAAGAGTCAAAAATGCCTGCCACACACCTGCGCTGACGCGAAGGCAGACCTCCAAACTCCTCCTTTATAGACTGAAGGAAAAAAGCAAGCTTTATCAAAGCCAAGAGGTCTGACTTTATTGTCACAACACATGTAAATAAAGGCGTTCACAAATGCAGTGGAAAAGAATTACCCTCGGTATAGAATGGATTTAGGAGATCTATAATTGAATGTAACAAACAGTGTGACCATTAAGTGTGCTTCCAGATGTAAAATAGTCCCCCGTGTATTCCAATAAAATCACTACTTGGCAGGTTGAATGATGCACCAAACAGAAATAACAGGAAGTACGAGAGTAATTTGCAACGGGAAAGCCAGAGTTTGAGATTTGGGATCAATAGGTCATACAGACAACTGCACTGTCAATTGCGACTTAAAACATGGATTTGTGGGTCACTGAGTAGAGCAGCATGATGTTGGGGCCATGTGCTTCAGGCTGGTGTTGGTGTGCACCGACTGTATCCTGCTATTGGTCACAACTTTACTCAGCAGCTGCCACAGATTCTTCTTGCCCAATGGGCACCCAGGGGTGAGGACTACCTAGAATTGTACTACTCTTAGAATTGGGGGATTCACACAAGAACTTCTATGCCAAGTCTTTTGCAAATGGCCACCCCTTAAAAATCATGTCCTAGGTCTTTCTCCTGGAATGACCACGCTGTGTTTGACTAATTACTTACCCAGCTACCAAAACAATGCAGTTAATATTCATAATTCTCGGTAGGGCAAGTTTTGTAGATCCACCTCGAACATTTTCAGCTTTCAAATCTACAAGTCTAAACATTTAAAATATAAGTGCCTTACCTCTGTAAAGAGGCAGTTTTTCCTGTGGGCAGAAACACTTGCTAGGGCCTGTCTACTGAAATGCTGTACTTTAAAATCTCGCTAAGCCGTACTGACGCTCTTGGTGCCCGTTTCTTGATAGAATAGAAAGTTGCACTAGATTGGCCCTTTACATTGAAAAAAAGGTCTGATATGAGCAATCTTTTTGCAACTTCTTTTGTTTCTCTGTGTTATATTTAGCTTGGGTGACTTCCCTGCTTCTCAGCTGGCGTGGGTCTTGGAATGCCTGATGTCATCATAGAATCTTGGGTGCCTGGCTGGTGTGTGGAGTGGCAGTTGATGGCAGGCAGGCTGAGTGGCAGGGAGGCCACTCCTGGTGGGGTTGTCATCTTAACTCTTTTACTTGAAACTGGAACTTGGAACTAAGCTTTATTAAATCCAGCTTTTTATATACCTGACTCAAGAACTTCTTTATGTACAACACTCTGCTTTAATATATCCTTAGAGCCCACTGTAGCAGGCTCTACCACTATTAAAAGCCTGCTCCAGCGTTAAATGTCCGAGCCAAAGGCAAGGGTCTTTAACAAGGGACAATGCCTTTAATAGCCTGTAGAGCCTGCTACTGAGGGCTCTAAGGCTATCAAAGCATTCCGCCCTGTGAGACAGAATGATCTCATTTATAAAACAAAGGCCTCACGGAGCCCCTTGGGCTCCGTGAGGCCTTTTGTTCACAGCAAGAGCTGTGAACTAATATTAGACTGTTGGCGCTCCAGGCTTCTGCTGGCCATTGGAAGCCCAGGGCATTCAATTGTTTTCAATTGAGCTCCCAACATTCTTATGCTCCGATATATCCTTAGATACCGGCCATTAAAGGCCCGCTCCAGTATTAAAGGTGCAAGGCGAGGGCCTTTAACAAGGAAGCGGCCCATTAATGGCCGGTAGAGCCCGCTATGGAGGGCTCTAAGGCTATTAGAATATTCTGCCCTTAGAGGGTTGGAGGCCCATGCTTCGCCATTAGAAGCCAGAATCACTTCATTGTTTTCAATGGAGCTCCCAACATTCCAATGTTCAAATAAAGTGTAACTTGGTAGTGTGTAGCAACACTGGTCTCTGACAGTGAAGCCTGGCTCGAAGCACTTGTCAGGAATAAAAGCCATGAAGTGTGATCAGGTAGGAATGGTAACTTGTCATTAAGTATCATGTTCAAAGGCTATTTACAGAGGTATAAATGCTCTGGTTCTTTTTTGGAGAGCTGCATAAATGTGACTTCAAAACACTACATAAAAGTCGTTTTAGTTGTGCTTTGGTTTGGAGTACTTCACTTTTGTGGGTGTTTAAGGATGTACAGAAAATCACACTTTGGCTGGGATCTGGCACCGACCTGGATTTATTTTTGTTGTGGCTGTGCTTCAGGTCCAGTTAGTGTTTTAAACCTTCACCCCACCAACGCCCCCACCCTTAGCATGTAGCTTTTTGTCAGAAGTAGATCTTTTTTGCTTCATTTACAAGGTTACTAAATAGCGCGGTGCTTGCATCTTTTTTCCTTGGGATCAGCTTGTTCCTGTGCTTCAGGGATGAAGGTGGCCTCTATGCCTGGGGCACTACCGATCCCTGAGAGAGAGTATGTATGCGGGCTATGCGTAAATGATCTGCACCTTTGCAAGGAAGAGTGAACAGAGTGACACCAGGCACACAGTAACTTAATAACAGTTGAGCCTCTTAAAGATACCATGTACGGTAAAATTGTGTCAAACTTTTAGGTAAATGTTAGTGCTGTGTGGTGTAATACTGGGGAACAGCATGTGTACTGTGACTTAAGCATAGGTTAGGTCACCTGTTGTGATGTTGGGCATTTTCCCCTCATTGTTTGCCTTTGACTGTACTGGGTATGTATTCCCCTGTATAGGCTGGCTGTTTCAATCGCTCATTTTTTTGATCATTTGCTTTCCTGCGTGTCTTTTAGGGCAAACTATCATTTGCATTTCACTGGCCCAGTACCCAAAATTAAGCTGTCTGAGGACTGTCCATACAGTACCTGTCAGAGCTCGCGGAAAACTCAGAAGTGCAAATCAGATCCTAAATCTGGTCTCCCAAAATGCTCCTAGCCTGCCCCGCAGGGGACATAAAAGGGCCAGGATATTATCTTCCTAACACCCCGAGACTCCAGTAGGGTATGCAAATTCTTCCCCAAGTGTTGCAAGGATCTGTCCCTGTCCTCCTATCTCCTCCTGGTACAGGGAACCCGCCCACACCCTTAAGGCACTCAAATGAGAGAAAAAAAGATGTTTAAGCCCCTGCCGCCCACTTGAACCTTCTCCTCTGTTCCAGAGATGCAGTCCTCGTTGTGCTTAACTGACTGAGGCGTGGCTACCAAAAAGTGGACAGCTACCTGACACACTTGATTAACTGGAGGAAATTAAATATGGTCTATGTGTGGTTGTGACAGTTGAAATATGGCCACTGGTCACCTGGTGTGTCGGACTCTCTGAGTTGCAGCTAGCGGAAGTGGACAGCCACCCGGTAAGCCTAATTAATGGAAGGGGGTAGCGATGACTGTTCACTGGGCGGGAAAACAATATAAAAACTGTCCCTTTGGATGTAGAGCACAAAGTAAAATATGAAGGCTCGCTTTATAGTGATGCAACCAATAAACTGCCGCCTTTACTCTTCCTAACTGATCAGTGTGGTCTCAATTACTGGAATTTGGGATAAGACCAGATAGGGGTGGCACCACTATGCACCTGGCTTAAATGCCCGTGGGGTCTGCCAAGTACCTTAAGGATTTTGTGGCAGAGAAGCGAAAGAGTGGGCTACCAGGCATCCAAGTGTCTCGCTCAGCATTTCAGATCTGCCAAGCCTTCCAAAAAGGCCTAAGGAATGAATATCAAGATTGTGGTGAGTCTCGATGGCGTGGTTCAGGTCATTAGTGAAGATGCAGGAATTTCATTGAAGTCTTGGCTGATGAGAGACGCTGCGAGGAGAAGGGTGTTGTGTGAATTTTTTGCCCTGGCAGCATAAAACGTCAGTACATCTCCACTCTTCAAATTTAACATTTAAACAATAAGTCATGTAGACTCTCAATTATTGTAATAAGTAGGAAAGGCAGGCATGGCCTGCAGAGAGGACTTATGATTTCACTGTCCATGAAAGCTGTACAGGAACACCGGAAGTTTAAAACAACTTTGCCTTTTTTTCTAAGCTGTAAAGATGAAAATGTTTTTGGAGTGCGTACTCTGCCTAATGGTAAATAAATGCAGTACAGAATTTCAGGGGAACAAGGTAATTTACCACCAGAGTTGCAGTTAAAGAGGGGGAACTGATTTGAAGAAGTTAAACTGAATGGATTAACCCTCTCATTTTTCACGTGGTGGTGCATAACCCACTAATTCTCCTTCTAAGTTCTGTAAATGACAGGTGTTCTTGTTATTGTATTAAATGGGGTAAAAATATATAATTTGTTGGGGTTTGATGCCGTGGCCTACAAATTTCAGCCGGGCAGCTTTAACTCACTGAGGATTCTTGATGGCCTAACTATTTTGGGAATTCTATTACAGAGCTTTAACAATTTTATTCAACTCCATAGTGACCAAAATTATTTATCTCTTGTTTCTTATTCAGTGACCTGTTCCAATAAATTTTTTCAGCCCAGATCCCTGTGGACCGGGTATTCGAGTAGCGCGCAAACAATTTAACAGATCGACTATGGCTAACAAATAGCCAGTACGCAACAACCGCAACCTATCTGCTACTAAACAAAACCTCCCAAAACATTCTGCACAGTACACATCACTATACACATAATACATGTTTAATAAATAAAACTGTGGAAAAAACATGATAAAAACGATTTGAACAGTTAAGAGTTGGAGACTGTGTAGAAGTAAAAAAACAGCATTTGCTCGGAAAACAGGTGTATATTTGAACATAGCTGGACCTCCCATCCAGGGCGAAAACAAGATGTTACAGACGCAGAAACCAATAGTAAGTTATCCGAATAGGTGCAGTTCCTCAGACTGGAGGAAACCCCTAGCAAAATAGTCAGGGGGTCTGGTCAGAAGGATCCCCGGGAAGGACTGTTAATTACTATCTTTTTTATTCCTTGGTAAATCTCTGGATGCTGGCTACACTGGATTTCTCAAGGTTGAACATCCAGTACTTCGCTTTGAGCATTTTTCATGTGATTTTTTTAAAGTATAGATTAATCTGTAGTTTAGCGTTTTTTCCCCGTAAAACAGTATGGCAAACATAATATTTTGTCTATTTGTTTTCATTTGTTGTGGTTTACCTTTTGAGGTGACATTAGCCAAGATCTCTCTGTTTTACTAAAATGGTATATTTAATGTACTTATAGGGATTTTCAGCCAGTGCAATTCATCCATTGGTTTATCGTGTCATTCACCTTTTTCTTCTGCCAGAGTGGGACAATGGGCATTTGGTCCGCCCATTTCAGCCATTGGCTAACTTCACTGTGAGTGACAGTATTCTGCAGTTTTTCAAGGAGCACATACACACAAAGCCATTCGTTCCCTTTATTACCAGGGACTGCCATGGAAAAGTCTGCTTTGTGAGACCAAAAGTATGTTTGCATTTAGCCAGTGTTTGTTTATATTGGTGAAGGATCGACAGCTCCTAAAAATAAAGTTTTACAAAAACAAGCACTGACAAAGCCAAAACATTTGGTAGCCAATACCAGACCTAGTGGCTTTGCCATTGCTTTTCCCCCCACAAACTGGAGCCAGCACATCTCTGCTTAAGGTGTCACTTTTTAGGGATCCATCTACTCAGAATTAGTAGTTTCTCTTATAGTGGTGATTCAGAAACATAATGGCACGCAAGGCATGTATCCAGTGCATGCCAGTGGGTTGTTTCTCAGCTTTAAAAAAAGAACTTGATCAAGCATTTAACTTGGCTGTCTGTAAGCAGTGCTTTCCAATGGAGGACTCCTCTGCAGCTCCTCACTGCACTCTGTAAAGCTTTTGCCCTGACTACTTGTATCCAGGTCATCCGTGTGGGTTGCTCCTCTGCTGCTCAATCCCATATAAGAAGCAGACTCTATTTCCTGGTAAGCAAGACCACATATGCATCTATCTCTCACTGTACTTCATTCTACTTCAGACATAAGCGCAGCTCCAAGATTGCAGTGACAAGTGTAGTACATTCCACTACACTTGGCATATGCCACCTTACTACATATGCCAAACTCATAACCTACAGCCTTCCAACCAGACACCACAGTGCATTCATTGTATTCCTTACTCCTTTTTTAACAACGAGACGAATGGATGTAGCGACCCATGTCAAGATAGGAGTACCACTGTAGCTGAAGACACACCACTACCAAAACATTTCCTGCATAAGCCACACTGAGACTCAATACTCGTCCAAGCAACCACACCATGTAGTAATACTCTACCTGGCTCCCACTGCGTTTTGGCACCTTGTCAGAGGAATAACATGCTACGTGAATGCAACTCCATAATATTACAGTGCAATGTATTCATTCTCTGTAAATATGGTGTGCCAGCCAGTAGAAAAAAAGGGCACATAATTGTCAAATCTATAATTGATAGGAACGCTGTTGCAATTCTTGCTCATGGCTTAATATTCAGCATTTAATGTAGAACACATCTTGAGGGGAGTTTTTTCATCCATAAAATATACATGCCCAGTCTCCTGTACAGTGCTAAGGAAACTAAAGAACACCCCTCTCCCACATTAGATGTTTAGACATTCGAATGTTGTGTTCACTCTTGTTTTTTTTTTTTTTTTGCTTTACTAGTCAGTCAGTCAGTCAAAACCACTTTATTCGATTAATTAAAATCATAAAAGTATACTAAAACAATGTTAGGTACATGATTAAGAACAGGATAAAAAATCAAATTAATACAGTTAAATTCATGAAAAAAGTTTAAAAGACCAATTTTCTCTCCTTTTTTCCTCCTATTAAGAGGACAACTACTGCACGAATCCCATTCCTCACTGGAACTCACCAACATTAATTCATATACAAAATACAGTTTTAAAAAGGATGTTTTTAAAATACAGTTTTAAAAAGGATGTTTCTACAGTATTACAAGTCCAATCTTTTTCTCCTGATTCTTACGGCAACTGTTAAAAAACTAGCAATACAATACATAATGAAAGGGGTTTCCAACATTAATAAAAATAACAGTGCAGGTTTATATTGAGTGAAACTCATCTCTTTCAGCAAAGGTTTGACATAGCGCTTCCGGGGTTCACTATACCACGGGCAAAAAAATAGAAAATGCACAGTGTCCTGGACAGACTTATCATCGCATTTGCATGGGGTAGAATCCTCTAACTTGCACCAATTTTTCATATACCAATAGACCGTATGAATTTGGTTGAAGCGGAATTTTGACAGTAGCCATCTATGGAAAAAATTTGTTACCACTGACAAATAAGGCGCCATTTCAGGAGTAGTGGTTATCATTATATGGCTCCTCACTGAGAGTTTACACAATTCCTCCGCCTCTCTTTCCGCATCACAGAGCTTGATGAAATTAGTTTTCACCCATACTAGATCTTCTTTGCATAGGGATTCTGGACTTTCAAAGATCTCAGGGCGTCCTAGCTTTTTAGCCACATTCTCTACATAAGACAACCACTGAATATCCCTTACATGATCTAATTTCATACAGTCTTTGATGATTTTATGGTTCAGACTAAGGTTCTGATTTAGCCAAAGTTTTATCCATAGCACAATGGGTGCTAATTTTAGCATATCAGTAATAAATCCCACCCCTAGTTCAAGGTGTACGGGATAAGATGCTGTTTGCTGGGGCAAACCAAGCAATGATCTTAAGAATTTGTTTTCTTCCACTTGGATGCGGTCTATTTTTGAATATCCCCAAATAGCTGCCCCATAACGTGCTATTGCAACTGATTTGGCTTTGTAGATGGCCAGAATAGCCTCTATAGGTTTCCCCCCTAGTCTTTTTGCGAACCCCAAGACTGCGGATGCAGAGCTTCTAACTGCATTTGCCTTAGAGGTTAGCTGCGGTACCCATGTTCCCCTTTGGTCAAACACTACCCCTAAATAAGTAAAAACCTTTACTCCGGAGATAACTTCACTGCCACAAAAAAATGTTTTTTCTTTGCTTTTTGAACAACCCACTGACATTGTATGCGACTTGGCACTATTAATGACCAAATCCAGATTGGACATAAAAGATCCAAAAGAATCAAGGAGTTTTTGTAGGGCAATCGGGGTCCTAGCTATCCGGACCGCATCATCGGCATAGAGGAGCACCGGAATTGGCCTCCCCCCCCATGCACGGGATGTCCTGAGTTACTGCTGTTAGGTTGGCCTCCAATGAATTCACGTACAGCGTGAACAGCATGTGGGCCAAAATACAGCCCTGGCGTACCCCTCGTCGGGACCTAAAACTTGCTGTACACTTCCCATCGGTAGTCATCCTAATGGAGGCATTTAGATCTTTATGCAGCTCCGCCAGGAAGTGTACCAAAGAGATATCAAGGCCCATGTTCAGTAGCATAGTCCACAGCTTTGATCTATTAACTAGATCAAAAGCTGTGGATAAGTCCATAAAGCCTAGGAATATGGATCCCCTTTTGGCCCTCGTGTACTTTGCTATTATCAGGTGAAGGTTAAGACATTGGTCTTCTGTGCTCCTCCCCGCTCTGAAGCCGTATTGTACGTCCGTCAAGATGTTATTCCTAGTAGCCCAGAAAGTTATTCTGGCTAATACGACTTTTCCTAGAATCTTAACAGAGGAGTCCAATAATGATATGGGCCTATAGCATCTTGGATCTCCCCTCTGGCCTTTTTTGAACACGGGGATTATGGTAGCTCTGGACCAAGATTTCGGGAATACCACAACAGTTGAAGCATTAAAAACTTTAACTAAAATATCTGCCCAGAATAATGAGTTAACCTTAAACAGATCCGAGGGAACCCCGTCTGGACCCGGTGCCTTTTTGCCTGCGCTACTCTCAATTGCTTCAATGACTTCAATTATGTTGAAGTTTACTGGCCCTGGCGGGAATTCAGATGCAGGAAGCTCAAAGAGCTCCTGCTCCATGTTACTTCCATACATTTTTTCGAAATGGTTAAGCCAGTCAACCTCAGGGATATTAAGTTCCAGTTCCTCGTTCTGGTCACGAGCAAACAGTGGGGTATTTATTATTGACCAGAACTTCGAGCTATTTTTTAAGGTAGCTTTATCCATAAGCTCAAGCCAAGCTTCTCTTTTTAGAGCATGTTTACGCGCTTGGGTTACCCTGGAATAATCCTTTCTCAGCTGTCGCACTAAGGATAAATCCATGGGGCGGGTATTAAGTGCTTTTTTTAGGCTGTTGTGGGCTTTACTGCAGGTAGTATCGAACCAGCCTAATGCCGGTCTGTTCTTCCCTCCCTGACCGTTGGATGTTAGGTTCTGGGATATTATATGGCAAATGCCTTCAAAAGAGGTTAAAACCTCCTCGCCTTTTGAGAGGGGGTTAGCACAGATGTTCAATTGTTCGGTAGCCTCAGCGGTTATGGTGAGAAAAAAATCCTCCGGTACTACCTGTCCCCACTTGAGCCTCCTCCCCTGATCTTTAGTCTTAATGGGTAAAGCAACCTTAGATATAGTACTGAAACTCATGAGGGAGAAGCCATTTACTAACTCCATCCCCACGGGGTTATGATCGCTCCCAGGCATCGGTACGGCATTATAAAAAATCACAAATTTAAGTAGACCTAGCGATAGGAATATATAATCAATTATTGAATCACAATCCCTTCCAGTATACGTAGCTACCCTAGTGTATTTATCAAAAAATTCTGCCTCATATAAATCATTGGTCGCTAATAAATTTTCCATAGCCACCCCCTTCTGACTGTGTTCAAAGTGCGGAGGGGAAATACTGTCAGGGGCATCTGTATCGATAAGGTCACAGTTTACACATAAGTGTACATTAAAATCACCCAACAGTATAAAATGACAATGAGTGGTTTGCTTCTCTTTATAAGTAGTTAAAAAGTCTGTTAGCCACACTAAATGTTCATTAACAGGGTAGCCATTCGGTGAATTATAACAATTCACAAAGAATATTTTGTTGCCATCGACCAAAGTTACCTCTAAAACTAAACAGTTATGGGAGTCGCAGACAACTTTCATAATTTTACCCTTTACATTCACCGAGACCAAAGTCAGCAGGCCCCCTCTGTTCCTTCCAGCAGGAGATGATAAAGCCGGGACAAAGTAAGAAGTAAATCCATCCAGCCAAAAGTCACAATCCATGTCCCAAGTCTCCTGCATAGCAACAATGTCATATGATTTAACAAAGTTCACCCAGTTGGGATCTTCTCTCTTGGACCGTAAGCCGGCAATATTCCAGCTTAATAATCTGATCTTATCCCTTTTATCCGGGGTATCCAGTTCTAATTTGCATCCAATATTATCTGAAGAAGGTACAAGAGCCATAGGGGCATGGACCACTACAGCAGCATCTTCCCTACCTTCTCCATCCCCCCGTCAATCGCACAATTCAAGACCCGACAAGGCGTCAAATCTATTGTGCGTTGTGATATGGGGACCAAACCTAAAAAGGTTCTCCCTCCCTGAAGCCTGGCTAAAGGTAGCTGGTGGAAGGCCTAAAGGTGTAAAAGGGCTTCTGCCTAGGCTAGGGGTGGGGGGTCCTGGAAGGTGATTATAAAAATATCCCAAAAGGCGCACGCTGATGCTACTACTATCGGTGGCCATTGAGGCTGCCCTTACTAGAACTGTGGCAACATGTTGAGGAAATCTAAAATTTACCACCACGCAATCACCAGTACAAGTTTTGCGAGTGGGACCAATCCAGTTTACCCTCCTAACTGTGATTATTTCTTCAGCAAATTTTGAAGGGAAACCACAATTTAGGTTCAGCCATGATACAACTTTATTTTTAAGGGAGTCATGTGACTCCTCAAATGGCTCAGCCAAAGAAGAAGTATGTGGGGGGACATTTGCTAATACAATTACATAGGGGGCACAGCCTGGCGGAAGATCAATAAAATTACTTCTCCTCCTAGGGGTAGCAGATAGATTTGTAACCGGCCCAGGTTTGTTGTGTACTCCTGTATTGATAGATGGAGGTGTGGGTAGAGCAGAAGGGCCAGGAGGATCTTGGGTAGCTCTAGATGCTTGGCATAGGACGTGTACATTTTTATTGCTCTTGGCTATCCCTTTCCTTCCAGACTCCATAGAATCTATATTAGGTGTGGGTAGACAGGGCTTTACTTTATCTATGCCAACTACTTGCTTCTCTAATAGATCACCCAATCTCTTAACCTCTGCTGTGACAATTTCCAACTGAGACATTAATGGTTTAAGGGATTCCGCTAATTTCAGCTCGAATTTGGCCTCCATATTGCGAATTAGCAGGTCAAATTGGCCAGGGCTCAAGGTTATATTTTCCTCGCTCTTATTCTCCACCATGACAGTCAGGACCGGGGTGGAATTGATCACAGATTGATTATTTTCTGCCTTTCTTTTCTGAGCAAGCCTTCCAGCCCTCTTGCCTTGCTGCTTCCTACAGTTTCTGAATGGCCTAGTGTGGGTTTGAACAGGGGCTACCTCTTCCTCCTCCTCTGACTCCGAGGTAGATTCGTCAAGTACTACAGTATCCGGGGCCTGATGAATCAGTACTTCTACTGCAGTGATTGCCACTGGTGTATTATCAGTAATAATGGCGGTATCCGGTAAACCCTCTGGTAAAAAAGGGCTCTCCAGGGCTTGGTCGTGATCTAAGGAATTACCACTACCCAAGGAGGCCCTTCTATCATTAGTGATCTTATTTACCATTTTTACCAGGAAATTATCAATAGGGCCCGCCCCCACCGTTGCCTTGTCTTTCATGGCCCCCGGCATGAGTACAGGGCCAAGTGAGTAATGTACACAGACCTGTTCAAACCTTGCAGAGGTGAGGTCAGTTCAATAGCACCGCAGTTCCCAAAGGATCATACACTATTAAGTTCGCTTTACCTTTTGATAGTGTTACAAGACTCCAGAAGAATTGAGCAGAGTCTCTGGCCCTGCCCCCTCCTGCCTCGGACGGCCACAGAAGGCCCCGCCCTTGTCCCGGGCTTAGCCCGGCGCTGCCCGCGCGCGTCCCGCGGGGCGGGAGGCGTTCCTCAGCTATGTAGCGCCTCCGGGCGCAGCCAGGTGTGTCAGCGGTGCGCCGGTAGTCCCAGGGGCTCCTGGGTAATGTAGTTTCTAGCCGTTGCCCTCACGGCGCTTGTTTGGCAGCAGGGAGCCCCACAGCCGTTTCCCTCACGGCAGGAGCGTTCGCGCTGCAGGTCCGGTCACAGTAGCTTTACTAATATTAGCCTGAATCTGTTGTGTGACTGACACTAAATGATAATATATATATATTTTTTTTTATAAGACTGCGAGCATTGCCAAGTTCAAATTGCCAGGATGTAATACCACAAAATGAATAATCATTACCTCATGTCTATTATGTATAGCTACATAATGGTATGCTGTTGTGATGCAAAACTTGCAAATTGTATTGCCTGTGTAATGTCATGTACAGGACAGGTGTGTGGGTGCAGATGGTGAAATTATGTATTGGCAATGGATTATTGGCAGTGATTTATGTGGCGTTTTGTTTCAGGCATATATAACTTTACAATTACCACGCGTGTGGAATACAACCGGTTTAGGTGGCAAGAAGGTGCTACTGTTAGAATTTTGCACTAGAAGCCTCTTTATAACAGATTGAGAGATTGTGTTTTCAAAGAGTGCTTTCTATTATTAGTATTAGCTGTATGTCTTAACCGTTTTAACTACTGATGTGTAACCACGGTCTAAGCCTTTTGGGTTACTTCATAGCTTTAAATATTGAGTCTTGCTGCACTGTAAGCTTACAATAATACATTATATGGCACATTACTCTCCTGATTTCTATAATAGAAACTGCATGTGATGCAAGATGCCTAATAGGTATGCTTACTGTATAAAGTATGTGAAGGGTCTGCTTTCCTCTGTTTTAAATACAGAAATTCCATTGTTGTAATATTTATCCAAAAGTTAACTTGATCGTTCTGAGATTATTATTAGGGTTGTCCTCATATACAAGATGTCAGCAGAGCTGGCATATGCAATTAATACATTATTAATCGAGCAGACACAGAGCATTGCATATAAATTTAAAGACGTCAGCTGGCTACTCCAGGCTGTATATTTTCTGAGAGCCCATCACCAGATTTGCATATTCTAGAACAAATCTGTTTTCTATTTAGTCAAAGCCCTCGATCTGTGCAAAAGCATTATTAAATATAAAATATGTAAACATCTGGATGTGTTTGGCCAGCTCCTAGAGCATCCTACAGTATGCATCTAGTGAAGCGACCTATCATTTAGAAAAACCATGTGGATGCTTGTATATAGAGACTGGTCTGTGGTTGACCATTAATTATGCATTTTCTCAGGGTAGATCATGGATTCTATTTATAATGTATTTTATAGTCTAGATTTTAGTTGTGATCAAATCATGCTTTTGAATACTACGAATGCTCAGCAAATTCCTGAACTTCATTCCCTGCAAAGCACATATCACAGTGCTGATTCTTTCATGGATGGACTATGCCAGTGTTCTGTACCTAGGGCTCCCAGATTATATAGTTCAGAGTCTGCAAGTGGTCCAGAACATAGCAGTCTGCCTACTCTATCAGCTACCCAAACAGTCCTCTGTATTTCATTTCCAAGAGAAACTACACAGGCTACCAGTCCGCAAGCTATGATGTTTAAAACACACTCACACATCAAGCCCTCCACTAGAACGGTCCCTTACATCTGCAGGAGAGGATCAAGAAATACAGACCCGGGAGATCGCTGCGGTTTAGTAGCACTGGCTTGTTGTCAGTCCCCCGCTTCACAAAATGTCACGTTTATGGCCATAAGAATGTTTAATCAGATGCCTGTCCATTAGATATTGACTTCTGACAAAATATATTTCTAAAAAGTTCTAAAAACGTATCTATTAAAGCTTTAGGGAACGTGTGGTACCTGAATGTCCAACCTCTTCCTCACCTGCTTTTCTATGACAAGTGCCATGACACTCTCCGAGTAGCCACGTGCTGTACAAACACAATGAATTCATTCATTTTTCATGTAAAATAAACTTGGGGCTATAGATGATCAAAAAATAATTACCAATATTTTCAATAATGGATCTTATTAAAGTCGTTATAGGTCTGCCACGGGCAGTCTAATGAAGACTTGTGGGTTTTCAATACAATGCAATATACATGAGTGTAGTGGACAATCTACTTTTTAAAAATAGTAGGCCACTGTAGTCTACAAACCCCAAGGAAGACCAATAAGATCTACTTGAAGGACGATAGTAGCGATCATCCTTGGGTAGCGTCTTGGATCATCCTATTGCTGGTGTGCTTTTTCACATAATACTGTTTATCAAATGTAACAATATTTCCAATATACCTAAAGAGCTAGCAGTTAGCTTATTATTCTGGTTAGATTTATGTAGCTATGCTTGTCATTTGGGTGTGATGTGGGATTTATTCGGTAAACAAAGGGCTTCTTTCTATTAATATGACAACAGTCTTCCCAGTCTGAAGTGCGAATCATCTCATCATTGCACAAAGGTGGACTGATAGATTTGTTCTCGAGGCCGCTGGTTACATTGCAGTTTGTGTAACTGTTATTATTTTTATACATTGTCTCTTCAATAGTTTTCTCATTGTGTAAGTTTCTTCATTTGGAGTACCATTACTACTACCTCCATCATCGCTGGACAACGCACCATGGCCTTGTCGTCTGGAGCAAGCTGACCAGAAGAGTCTAGGAAGCTTTAAAGACCCGCAAGTATCCATCCTACAGGTCTATGGGGATTCGTGAAATCTTTCGTTTGATACTTGTAGGTGGTCCGGTCGTGACCTCATTGGGATTTGAAACGGGACTGAAATGTGTCTTAAACGCTTACAATCCTGACAAGTTTTTCAGTTTGCAAAGTTTAACCCTATAAATAGAAGAACGTGGGGTGGGGTTTATCTGCATTGGCCCCACTGTAGAAAAGTGTATAATCACTCAGAAGGAAGGTCATACTGCAGAGGCCCTGTCCTGTTCTGAAGCAGGCATGTGTATTACTATTTGTACAAATTTACATCTTTCTCGATCAGTGTTTAATTTTTGTCTGTTTAGCTTTTCTTACCACCAGACAGTGGTTTTAGAATTTATTACATACCTGCTCCCAACTTTTGTCACTGTGAGCTGATTTAGTTGGCAGAACTGGGATATAGAAATTCATGTTTCTTTCATTTGTTGAATACCAAAAATGTATTCATTATCTTTTTCTTCAACCAGCGTACAACCTTTTTGATTTGTTACAGTTGTGCAATTCAGTTTGAGTTGAGTTCACCTTCTTAAATATTTTGTTTTTCCAATGCGGTTATGACGTTCCCTTTTAGGAAAGCTTTAGGGTTGTTCTAGTGCAATGATTCGGATGCTACTCACACGTGTTTAAAACCTTAACCCCTGGGAGCATTGATTATTAATGTTTATTTAAATATCACTGGTCTTGGTTGGCACATTATTGATTCGCACCTTTGTTTACAAATATTCGGATACGTTTCAAAAAGAGAGCTGTTGTTTTGCACACGCTCGCTCACAGCACGGACTGGGTGTTCATCACAGAGTGTTGGGCCAATGATGCCTCCGGTGCTGACTTAGTTGACGCTATCCCACCAGGGTATTCAATCTTCAGATTAGATAGGGTAGGCAGACCGGGAGGAGGACTGGCTATTGTACACAAAGTACAGTATCATTGTCATTTGGAGGCGAATCAATGTAGTAGCTCTTGCGAGGTGCCATATTTCAATATCAACAATGTCACCTACTATCTCCTTTGCTGGAATGCTAGTCAATAGGCCCCCAGGACGTTGTTTCCGACTCAAATGGCAAACCTTATAGAACCGCACTTAGGGAAAGTAACTTCACCATTATGGGGGACTTCAATTTTCATTTGGAGGACACCGCAAATAGAGCCTCCACAATATTTGGAGACTCTGGCCTACCTCAGGCTCCCACCTTTGGTCTTGACCCCTTCACAGAACAATTAAGGTTACTCAGACAGGCTTGTCATCACTAGGAATGGGCCTGACGGAAACACTTTGAGGTGCAGCAGAGGTCCTCTTACAAGATAGCTATTAGAGACTACAAACTAGCTATCAGAGAAGAAAAAGCGATCTACTTTATTAACAAAATTGAGTCGACTAATTCCTCAATAGAACTTTTAAAAATCATTTATCAGTTTTGTACGTCTCCAGCCCTCCCAAAGTAGAGAGGTCACCAGATCTGCAAAAAGTTAGCAGATTTCTTCCACCTGAAATCTTTTAATTTCTATAAAGAGTTTGAGGCCCGTAATGCAGATGTCAATGCTGTGTCGTGTCCAAGCAGGGAGTTACAGCCACGCTCCTCAGATTCCATCGAGGATAAGGAAGAATCTGTGACAAGGCTCACCGGTTTCCCTCCTCTTACATCTGAACGTGTTGATTCACATCTCCTAAACATTAAATCAGGGTCCCCTCTTGAACTGTGTGCCCTGAAAATTCTACAAATGGTAGCTCGACCGCTATAATGTATTATAAACAAAGCTATCATCTCAGGGTGCTTTCCTCGTCTGTGGTAGGAGGCAGTAGTGCAGTCCTATTTCTCTGCTTCTGGTCCCAGCTAATATCATAAAGAAACACCTTCATGGCTTATGTGGAGGAACAGGGTCTGTTGGACACATCGCAGTTCATGATTTTAGAAGAAATCATGGAACAGAAACAGCACTGGTATCTGTTGCGGATAGTAACAGATGCTTAGTCGATACAAGGCAGACCACGGCCTTGATCCTTTTAGATCTCTCTGCAGCCTTTGATACTATTTCCTCAAACCTGCTGACCGAACGCCCATAGGAATTGGGAATTTAAGATAGGGCTCTGAAACTGCGGACCTCATTTCTTACTGATAGATTACAGAGGATATCCATGAAGCAGTTTCCATCTGATCCATTCTCCCTGCCATGTAGTGAGGCACAGGATTAATTTTTGAGCCCCACACAGTTTAATCTTTACGTCTCCTATCTTGCAAAGCGTATAAACTATTTCGGCTACAAGTTGTCAGATGCCGATGACACTCAACCAATCATGTCAAATCCAAAAGACATGGATGCCACTGCAGCCAGTTTAAATAATTGTATGATGGCAGTGGCCAGGTAGATGGGAAAAAACTATTTGAAGCTAAACGGTGAGAAGACTGAGGTTATGTTCTTTGGAAGCCAATTCACCATTTGGAACAGTAATTGGTGGCCCGTTATGTTGGTTACCATACCTACTTCAACAGACACGGGGGAAAATCTAGGTGTCATCCTGGATAGTGAGCAGCCATTGGACTGACAAGTCAATCTTAGTGTGACAACCTGCTTTTGGATCATTAGAATGCTGAGGAAAATCTTTCCGCTTATCTTTTTTCAGTGCACTTAAACAAGTAGCCTTTGCACTTGTATCATCAAGGATTAACTACTGCAACGTGCTTTACATGGAGACCAATAAGATAATTCAAGCAAAGGTGCAACTGGTGCAGAATGGGTGGCAAGGCTTACCTTAAATAGCCCTAAACTTCAGTCTGTGTCAAAAGGACTGCATGAACTACACTTCCCTCCGGTAAAAAAGCGCATTCTGTTTAAGGCACTTTGTATTGTGCATTAGGCCCTGTACCATGTCAGTTCAGACGGAATCAAAGCTATGTTTCATTGGTATACTCCTACGAGAAATCCCCACTCAGCACATCATAACTCGGTAACTGTACACAGAGTTCGAAAGAAGTAATGGGTAGGCAGAGGTTTTTTGGTCTGCAAGCAAGGCTCTGGAATTCTCTTCCTCGTCATCTCAGGTGTATGAAGCTGCATGCTCCCTTCAGGAAAGCCTTAAAGACCGGACTCCTCACCTTGTAGAGAGACCAAGTTCCTTTCGCATCTTTTGTAATCAGCACACTACCACGGCATAGCTGGACTTTAACGCATTGGCGTCTATGTACAACTGTTGCGCTCCTATAAATCTTGTTCACATTAAATCATTGCACCAACTTGCATAAAAGCATGTGTTCTGTAAAGTAAATGCATGCCAGAGCTTTCTGTGCCATTTTCAATCGTGGTCTTTCCAGAAAAGGAAAAAAAAATAATGTTGAGGCTGACCCATGCCCCCAAATGTACATATTGTTTCGTTTTTTCTAATATTTGAAAACATGTTCAACGTTGTCTAAGGACACCGGGAAATAAAATAATCTGCCTATAAATAATACATTTTTTTCAATAGCTGAAAGTCGATGTTGAGTGGATTTTCTTTTCCTCTGACATTACAATCTGCTTGTAAAGTGCTTTTCTCTTTCCTGTTCACCTTAATGCCTTTACTAGTGTAGTACTCTGCAGACAGACTGTTGTCTGCCTCCAAGTGTGCTGCTTGTGTTAGCATTGCTACTATCAGATTTATTTTGACCAATCACATTTGTATCTCTTAGTTCATTCATTTTTCCCTGCAGTATCCATACTTTGAAGGCCACTTTGAAACAGTTATATATATGAATTGTAAAAGGGAAATGGGGAAGGGTCATCTGACATAGTTCATGATCTCTGCATTTTAAGGAGATTGGGACCATTGGGTTAGATATCCCTAGGCAAGTTGTAGACTGAGACAGTTGCAATGAAAATTTGCCCCAGGACTTCTAAAATATTCATGAGTTTCAATAGAGCTGGGAGCGGATAGTGCTTAGGGTACCCTCCGTTTCCAAGCTTCAGCTGTCAGTGTATTTAATGCAGCAGTATTACCCATAGGAGTGAAGAAAACAAACCTTGGCAAAGCCAGTAGATCTGGTGTTTTCTGTCACACTTCTGGCTTGGTTAATGCTTGGTTGTTTTTTCATGCTTTTTCAAAACTTTATTTTTGAAGAAGCTTCTGAACCCTTCTCAATCTAAAGATAACAATTAGATGAAGTCCTTGGCACTGATAGGAAATATGTTTTGTGTAGAAAAGCACCTTGTAAAAGGGCTGATTGACGTCACTCACAGTGAAGTTATTCAGGGTCTGAAGTGTGCTATTCTATTGCCCCATTTTGTATGCTGAATCGGGCGCAAGAAAATTGTGAATGCCACAGTAACAGAAATATGGATGAAAAGACTTGTTAAAGCGTCTGTAAGAATAAGTAGAAATAGTATACATTTAATTTTAGAAAACAAAAGGCCTTGACTAATGCCAGACCGCAAAACACTGCTCATTTCTTGCTATATTTGTGTTTAAAAAAAAACCTACTAGGAAGGAATAGAGCGCTGTACAGGACCTGTTTGAAAATGCAATTTCTACCGTCTCCACATATTCAGGGACAGATTAGCCATAAATACCATGCTGTCCACAGTTCACGGAAATATCCAAAATAAATAACACTGAAAACAAGATGCGAGACTTAACCCCTTCAATGCTCATGATGGAACCATACCGTCATCAGTCACGGTTGGGCTTTGCTCATGACGGCATGGTTTTGTCACGACCACGCCCGCGATTGGAATGTCCTGCACCGGGCTGTAATTCCTGCCGCAGGCAAGGTGTTAAATAAAAAGGGCAGATGCGAAGAAGAGGATTGAAGGAAATTGTGATCAAAGAAAACGTTATAGTTATCTTTTACAAGCAGATAAAGGGTAGCGGATTTGGATAAAGGTATGTTTTGTTAAAGAGAAAGTTTTCAAGTAGGAGTGGCCGGGCTGCGAAGTTGGTCAGCGCCTCCTAAAATTGTTCTACTCTGTGCCACATAGTGAGCGTGAACAGAGTGTGAAAGTTCATGCACAAGGCAACCATGTTTGTGAGTCAATCTATCATCAACATGTAGACTTTCTCGTTTTTTTCCACCTCAGATTTTGCCATCTGTATTTTGTGGATCTATGTGCTGCTTGATGGGACAAAACGTATTTAACTTGAGTAAGCACATATATTTATTTATTTTGTGGTGCCTTGAGTAGGGCAGTTTAAGCGTTACATTTTGGCCGGTATTGTTAGTTTAGAGACCTCTTGTAGTCGGACCCATTGCCATAAGCATGGTTCTTTCTAACAGTGCTCTTTAACGTAAGCATATGTTGCTCAGGCAGGATAGTTCATAAATGTATGTAAATTTTTTATGAAAACAAAATGTGCAAGTTTAACAACTCCTGATTTTATTTTGTGACATATTGTGAGCGGAGGGAAAGGGTAGAAGTTTTGATCATTCAAAAAAATAAATATATTAAGTTCAGGCATGCGTTTACCTAATCCAATAGAATACACAGGTGGAATATAAGTAAGCATAATCTAACTTTTAGCTTTCTATATAATTTTGACATACAAAAAGTCTGCTCTTTCATTAGTAGAATTTTAAGATGCTATTCTTTTAAGGGGCATTATAGAACTGGGTCCACCGGTCAGGTGTCTCGGTGTTCCGGTAGACTGACCGTCCCTGCCACTGTGTTCAATGCATCGCCTATGAGGCCTTTTTTCGGATAACATTATGTGCTCAGCGTGATGCTTGTGTTTGGGGAGTCTGGGGTGTGATGTGTGCTGTTCTGTACAGGCCAGGTCTGTGTTGAGCTTGGAGCGGATTTATGTGCCCCTGCTCGGACCCACCCTCTGGTGGGGCCTGGAAGCTTGTCAGTTTTTGGGAAGGTGCTGCGCTCTGAGTCATGTGCATTAATGGGGCAGAGAAAGCATTCCATTGACTAGCATGGCACAAACTCTGCCCACAAACAAACCGTAGGCGCATGTTTTCCAGCCTTGCTTGTCTGACTGTGCCAGATGTATCTGCATGCAATTATTTTTTAAGTGTGTTTGTTGAACGGGGCCTGGGCAGGCGGGCAAATGAGATTTCTCGGTGCTGCGCACCATGCGGTCTTTGTTCCAGAGTAGCGGCCCAAGGCCCTCCAGCACACAAGCCAAAGATGGGCAGCAACGTACTGCTTTCGGACGAACAAAATGTACAACTTCAGCTGAGCAGGAGCAAGAGTGCCTACGTCTCAGAACCCAAATGGCCCATGTTGTTTGTGGCTGGTTGTGTTTTCAAGTGAGCGCACGCTGCTCCTAGGGTACAAGCTATGTTTCATGAATGTGCGGGTTTTTGCCTTTTTTTCATAGTTGAAGTCAATCGTACAATTTGCAAATTGGTACGTTATTGTTGCTTGAGATTTGTGTAGGCACAATTGGGCATAAGTATGGCTTTGGAGCTCATGTAGTACTCCGAGTTCAGAGGCTGCCTTCGAAGGCTAGAATATTAATAGTTTCGCGGTGGTGTCCTGTTCGTGGGGATAAGGGTATGGCCTGTATTAGGCATAGGGGTCGTAGCGTTGTAACGAGATCATTGTGTATTTGTCCATTGAATGTGCCATGTGCTGTTCCCTCCCTCCTGCCTGCTTAGTTCTGTTTATGGGAAGTGTCGGGGGCGCGGTCAGAGTGCTGTCTTTGTGTTAAGTTTAGGACGTGTGTGCGGCACACATGGCCTTGGGTGGACCACAGTACTGTCCTCTGTGACATGTCTGTGCTTTGGTGGATGGCTGTGTTAGTTGAATGTGCACTGTGACACGATATCCTCGTAGGTGTTTGATCATACACATGAGACAAACCTCATCTTTGCTTGCCTTCTGGTGGGATTGGGAGAGTGTGGGTGCGAGTATAGCGTGCGTGACTTGGGTCTGGAGGAGAATGGAGGATGCAGAGTGTTTGAAGAGGTAGGTCAGAGATGGACTCCAAAGGCACTGGGTCCGGAAAGCACAAAGGGGCTTCAGAAGCTGAAGCCTCTCCGGCTGTGGCCTTCTCTGTGGTGCCCTGAGGGCACGAAGGCGCACCTGTAAAAATCTGCTTGGCTATGAGATGTGCGCTCCGATATCTGGAGACGTTTTGTTCCCAGACATGAATGAGGAAGTGTAGCTCCTCATTGTGGATTATAAACTTTACTGAAAACAGGGACACGGCTGCGTCAGCATCTCTGCCTGGCCCGCAAATGTTTGTTGGGAAAACATAACATGTCAAAATGATATCTTGTATGTTAGGACCTTTACGCTCTGGAAGATACGAGAAGGTCCTTGATCCCTACAGTATTGAAAGTAACAGTCTTTGTGTTTCGTGATAAAGTTTCCTTTGTTCTCCTCCGTTTCCTTTACAACAACAAGGAAAACACTTAAATCTGACTTACTGTGCATCTCGTAAATGCTGTCGGCCCCCTGTGCAGCTGTTTTGAACTGCTGCATGACTTTGTTTTATAGGGGACTGTTATAAAGCATTTCTCCTTAACATCGGTTTGAAGGTAACTTTTACATGAGAACTCTACCCAAAGCAAACATATTTTTTACAATAAGGGAGTTACCTTATATTGTGTAAAGACTGGTTTGTGAATCATGTTCTGTGTCACTGTGCATCCAAACAAAGTATGCATCCTTTTTTGTCATTCAGGGTGGCTGCTTCATCTTGCTGCTCAGCCAGAATTTCTCAACAAAACTCCGCTTGGATAGTGACAACTGCCGAGTGAGGAAAAGCTACATACTGCCTACAATGATATTACAACTCGTAGATAGGCACCTCCAGCACAGGTTACCATAATTCTGTCACGACAATAGTGATTAATAGTTTCTGTGCTGTCACCTAAGCCCATATACCTTACAATGGATTTACCTGCCATCAGTCAAGAAGTCGGGTCAGCCTGCATCGGTAATGTCTTCCTCAATCCAGCTAAATTAAATTCTATTCTGATGTTTTTATATAGTGCAAAGGTACCCGACCCCAGCACTTTTTGAAACATCACCATCTGGTACCTGCATGACCTTATTAGACTAAAGGTCGAGCTTCCGAAAAAAATGGGTTTTAAGCAGATTTCTGATGCAGATTTCCGACTGTTGAAATCTGAGGGCAGCTGCAAGGGAGTTCCAGGGTTTGGGAGCCAGATACGCAAAAGAGTGGTCGCCGCTTCATGCTCTGTTCTCCTTAGATACCATCAAAAGCCTTTGCTTCCTGTATCTTAGGGGCCAACCTGGTGTATGGAGAGTAAGTAGCTTCTGTATAATGAATGGGCCTTTCCCATGGATGGCCTGATGATCACTTCATAGCGCCTTAAACAGAATTCCTTTTTGAAATGTAGCCAATGCAAGGACTGGCTGATAGATGCTTAGGTATTTTGTGGAGAATCTAGCTGCCACATTCGGGACCACTTGAAGTCTTAATATCAAGTATTTTGGACTCCCCCAGTAAAGGAAGATTCCATAATCTAATCGTGAACTGATTAAGCCCTGCACTACCACCTTCCTTGTGGATGGTTGTAACATATATACGAATTTTCTGAGGTTTCTCGAAATGCATAACAGAATCCTCCAAATTTCTAAGCCTGTTTCACCATAGTGAGTTTACCATCTATCCAGAAACCAAGGCTTTTTACTGCCTGTGCGAGCTCGGGTACTTCTAGTTGTTCTAGCCATGACAATTCCACCCATCTGGACCTAAATAACTGAAGTTATCATACATCTTGGCCTCATTCATCCCTGCTTTCACTTCATGTTTGTCTTGCTCTTCTTTGCCTCTCCTGTGAGCTTGCACTGCTCCTCCATAGATAATCTTCACATGACTCTGGTATTCAGTGAATCCTCCTCATGCAATCACTTCTCACACCTTATCCTTGTGGCTCTTCTCCCCTGGTATCCCCTTCATGCTGGTTCTGCTATTGTTCATATCCCCTCTGTACTGACTTTGCATCTCATTTATGTAGCTCAGCTCCCCCTTGCTTCCCAGGTCTGTCATCCTTTTCATATTGGCACTGCCCCTCATGACATCATGCGTGGGCCTGCCTGCATGCTGGCATCACTCCTTCCATAACATGCTTAACTGCCCTACCTGTCCAGTCTTCCTTGATGTTTTGACCCTGCAATCAATGGCATAAATTGTAGCCACAGGGGTCTTTGTGTTGCATGCATGCCTTACCCACGTTTTTGTTGTTAACCTCTATGCTGGCCCCATAATTCCCCAGCTGTTCTGGGAGATGACCTGCTGTCCCTGATAATCTCTCTGCAACATTCAAGCAGTGAGGTTGGGAAGAACCTGAGCCTGAGATAGAGATGGTTCATGGCCTTTACCAGTGGTAGAACTATAGAATGATCTGTGCCAAATGTAGGGTTTGAGAATGTAGTAAGTACCTATTGATGGTTCTAGAAGGCTACCTGTATATAGGAGAATATTAAAGGATGACCTCCATGTAGGTCTCTACTTGGTGTTCTGCTTACAATAACTGACAAATGATTTGCTTTGTGAAATTTCCCTTTGACATTGTGATAGTGTAGCATATTCTACTTGAAGCGTTATTCCAAGGGAACTTTTGTGTGATGTCACATATTCTTGGCTTGAGTGTTTTGGAGGCCTCTCTGCCCATTTGTGGACCTTCATCCCATTTGGAAGTGTATTGAACTCAGGCTATATTTTTTGTGATTGCTTTGCAGAATCTTATTCATACCTATCCAGTTGCTTGTCATCCATCTCTTCATGCATTTTCGTAATGCTTTTCGGACAACTAAATGATTTTGGGACACAGAATAGTGTACTTGGGAATTAAAGTTAGCATAAGTAACATTTTGATTACAATTTATCCAGTGAAATCATATTTTGTGTGGCAAAGCGATGTGTTGAACCAGAGGGATGTTGAGGTGCATAGTGAGAGGAATAATCAGCAACAACTAGGTGATGCGGTGATACCGTTTCATAAATCGTTCATTAGAACTTGCCTGTAGTAAGTTGTGCCAACATTGTTGTAACTAAAGGGAAAGTGGAAAAAATGGGAGGACTTCACAGTTCTTATTTCACATCAGTTTCTCTCAGTTGTATATCCCAACACAACCTCATGTAATAAAATATAAAAGCAAATGAAAGGAAAGAAAGGCAATAAAGTGCAAGCACAATGATAACTTGAACTTGGCATTAATCCACTGGGATACAAGCTGGGATGCTATGCCTTACCAAACTCCACTAGCCCAGGCTTACAAAACTCAGAAATTGTATGTCTTCCAAAACGTTTTGAATAAAGTGTGTGTTAGTGTGATGGCAGTCCTCCTATCAGTTGCTTAGACACTCACTAAGACACTGGCGATAATTTTGAAGCAGTGGCAAAATATTTCTGCATTATCACTGCTTGCAGCTTGAGTGTTAAATATTGTTGCTGGACATATGTCCTTACGTTTACCACGGGCTGGTGGGAAGCCTGAGCACAGGACAAACAAAAACAAAAGGCAAAAACTATGCTTGCACCTATTTCCACGTTTTTGTGTGAAAGGCTTTATCGGATGGCAAACCACCTTGTTTTCAGTTTCATGTTGAAGAAGCCCGTCTCATTATAGGTCACGTTCCAGGTACTCACTTTTTGTCACTAAAGTCAGATTATGCCTTTCCCGCTCATACTGAAGCTATTGTGCGTAATTGCAGTACACCAACGAATCACATTCAAGGCTCATTTGGCAAAATTAGAGATAAATGCCGGATGCAGCACCTGAACATTTATAGGAAACACATATAGTTCTTGCCCTAATATTGAGGAGAGCCTTTGACAGAGACTGCATGTACCACTTGCCTTTCGGTAGCCCCTAATGTCCTAAACTTTATGCAATTGGGAAGGCATCTCACCTGCCCTGTAGCACTGTTTCCATTATAGTCAGAGCCACTACAGATCTGTGTCCAGTTCAGTATATTGTGTAGTGACGAGCGGGTTGGTGGTCCTCAAGGCTGTCAATACTTACTTTTGTAAAATTTCCAATAAACTACTGGTCGAGTTACCTTATGGTGTTCTTTGAGGGCGAACATGAGTCGACTTAACACATCAGAATACAGGTTTATCACTTGTAACACAAACAGGTTTGGCCTAGAGCTTTTATGCACTGTTGATTTTGTTAATATGCAACCTAAATGAGCAGACAACAGGCAAGTGGGGCACAACATGTACACCTAATATGTTAAGTTCAGGACCAAGAGTTGTTTGTGAGTTGGGAAGCAATTGAACAAATAAGAGAGCCTCAGATTTGGCATGGCTTCTAGAGCTCTGCAAACCTTCCCCGACCCCACGCTGCATTTTTCTCTGCATTGCGAGAACTTTTTCACCACACCGTGAGAACATTTTTCTTGAATCGAACCCAGCCAAGCTAGAAAATGTACGCAATCCTTTTCTGTACAGTGTTCTTTTGTAGAGTCCTGATATGCCCAACGGCAATTGTTTGCAGAGTTTGTCTGCGAGATCACCTCTTGCCGAGCGTTTTCATGCTCAGTGACCTTGCGCAGGAGAGCACTACTTTCTGTGAAATATATCTTATGCAGAACCATTTTGCTAGCGTTAGATATGTCTGAAAGATTGCCGAAAAATACACGATTTGTATTCAAATGTGGCACAGCGAAAAGCCCTGCAAACTAAGAAAAGGTGCATATCTTTACACTCCCCTAGAAAGGCCTGGCAGTAGCTCTCGCCTCGACGATCACATTGAATTTTAGTTGATGGGAAAATCTTTAATTCCTTCTATGAAATTACTCACGAGTGATCGAAAGGTCGGCCTGTTGTTAGAATGTTCCATTTCCTTTCCTGGATACGTAGTTATTTAACAATTTAATTCGCAAAAAGAAATAAATGTTCCAGACTTGTAGCAGCTCCATCGTTACCGCGTGATGACAATATCCCCCACGGGCTTGGTCCCTGAGCACAGGAAACAGGAGCTCCCTTCACACTTGAAGGTAACTAAAAACACTCGCTCTCCTTTTTTTTTTTTGTTTTAATGCACCGGTTGTGGGCTGGTGGGTGGGTGTTGCTTTGACCCACTGTCTAGACTGTTGTCAGCTGCGACAATGCCTTTTTAAGGATTTATTGGTAAGTAATGGGACTTGACCTCCTCCTTCCCCTGAAACAAAACTTCCACATGCTCATTTCTTTATTGTTCTGCACATCAAAGCCGGTGCAGTTAAAAACCATGAGTAAAGTACAGCAGGTCACTCACAGCGCACAGATATAATTTCATCAACCTTCTTGGATTTATTTGGTCAAGTGACACCGTTTTTCTTCCAGTTTAGAAAGTAGATACTATTTCTGAGTTTTCCTTTGTATGGATCAAACATAATAGAGTCGGTGTTGTATCAATAAATGCTACGGATGTGGGCATTGCTGCTGTCAGTGTGTCTTGAACATATAGAATTATAGATGGGTAAGAGTGAATTATGCAGATGTTTTTCACAGAGGGTTTGTGAGTGACATCAGATATACAACGAGAGCAAAGCTTGAGTTCTCCTTAGGTCACTGAGCAGAACCCCTCGCTGAAAATCATTCCCTTAATTCACTTCTTACCCATATATAATATTATGTAATTTATGGCTCCCAAAATCACCTGCCTTTACTTTCCTCTGCTACACAGTGGCAGAGGAGTAACGGGGGAGCCATACATAACATACACACGGTTGTATATCCTTGCCTCAAAGGTTACATTTTTAGGTCGAGCCTGGGCAGCGCATGCTCTGCTCTGCAAGGCATGCTGTATTAGAGTATGGACTTGAAGCCCCGCCCACTCTCTGCTCATATTTTTCATTGGCTTTTGTCATTGTCCTTTGTAAAGGCTGGCTTATGATTCGTTAATATGCTTGTTAGTCCCTCCTTAGTACCGCCTTGTCTTCGTTTGTAACCTCCCATGAGGACACCCCCTTTTACATGTGGTGTTCCTCGGTAGGCTTTAATTACAGCCTCCAAGCACTATTTCGTTTAATGGTTTTCTCCTGCCTGCAGCAGGCAGGAAGCTCTCTCGCAATGCTTTATTTATTTATATATTACATAGCATGAGAGCCGCTCTGATAGTGGCTACCGTGCCTTTGCTTTACTTGCTGCGCCAAATGCGGCCTTATGGTTTCTTTTTTACTATTTAATTCTTTTTATTTTTAATTGCCCCATGCCGCACTTACACTTTAATGTCGACTGCGCCCCTTTCCTTAGATGTGCTGTGTCTAAAGAAAGGGACGTGGCCGCCATTAAAGTTAAAGCGCGGTATATGGGGCGCGTTTACAAAAAAAGCATTTGTTTGTCAACTTGGCAAATAAATGCTTTTTGTTGTAAAAACGTCCATACCGCGTTTTCACTTTAATGGCGGCCATGCCCCTTTCTTTAGACACGGCTCATCTAAAGAAAAGGGCTCAGCCGATCATAAACTGCCGCATGGGTGTTATCACAAATTAGCATTTGTAATGGCATAGGTATTGCATTTACGAAACCTATTGCATGCAAATGCTTGTTTTTACCGGACATCCTAGGCTAACCTCCTCACCACCAGCACCTTTTGCGTCTTCCTTCCCACTCAAGCAGCTGTTCATTCTGCTTTCAGAGCAGACAAGCAGCGCTGTGCTCACAGGCTCTCAGGCAGGCCCATCAGCCTGGCCTCGAAGGCCTTTATGATATCACAACAGTGGTTAGCCAGATTTGTAATCAACTGTGGCTATGTCACAGCAGTGGGTTATGAGATTCAGAAAGTGAAATAAATGATAGAGGCTCTCTACATAACAATCATCTTCATATTGCCTCCAAAACAGCACAAGACAGTTCAACTCAACTAGCTCTCACTTCTTAATCTGAGAAATCTCTCTTTTGACCTTTTTGTTCCAACTCTTCTAAATTGTATCCACCCCCCGGATCTTGTCCCACAGTACTACCTACCTACCTCTTCCTGCTATATAATTTTGATGGACAGCACTATAAGCCCCAAACAAGCTGAGTTTTTACAAGAAAGATGTCGGCTAATGGCTGCTACAGCTGTGGACCATGGAACATGGGGAACCAAGTTTGAACCCCAGCCTCTGCTCAGTAATCCAGGCAGATCTCCCTGTGCCAAAAAAATACATGTAAAATAGTCTCCCTGTTGTGAAGTGTTCTTACTTCGTAGGGGAAGACTGTGTAAAACATTCAAAATAAGATGTGGCTTCTGCCTGTCACACTCTGATGCCATCCTCCAGGGATTAAGGACAAAGCATGAACATTTGTCGTCAGAAAGAGATACCCATCTAGTGCCAAAATTGCTCAGTGTGAAACTGGAAAAGCTGGGATCAGTCCGGACAACTACCCTGCATTTCCAAATTGTGTGACCCTAGGCAAATGTTTTATTTCATCCAGCCTGCTTTTTGCGAATTATCACGTATAAGAATCCCTTTAAATATGTGAATAAGGAGGGCTCTAAGTAAGTCCCGCAGCATAGCGTCTCCAGAATCCTAGGTTTGCTCCACCTTTGGTGTCAGACCCCCACCCAGGTTCAAATGGGCAGTATTTATTGAAAATAGGGACATGGGCAGGTAGTTCAGAGATGAAAGATTAAAACTTAAGACAGCTAATATAAGGGGTATATTTGCAGTATATTTTCTCAGGCTTCACAACGGAAGGGAAGGTAAGACACTAGCTGGTCCAGCAAAAGAGGATTCCTGCGGTGGCATTGCAGACTCCCTAATCGAGTATCTCCGATTCATAGACAATACTTAGAAGATCGCAAACGGCCAACATCCTACATGGCCACACAGTGCGGATTAGGTTCCAACAATTTAGATGCTTTGAGTGGGTGGGAAAGAGGGTGAAGTAGGGTGAATGTATTGGTGGGCAGATGTGATAGGCTACAGGCAAGTGGGGAGGAGCTGATTAGATTTTACCTAGAAGGAAAAGGATACTCCTGTCTCAGTGGTACTGGTAGAAAAACATGTGCCCTTCAATAGGATAGCATTTGACTCTGACTGTATCCCGAAAACCTGGCCGGGGGGAGGGGTGAGAGGGAGGGGGCAGTAGCGTCCTTGTACAATGGGTGTGTGTCTCTCACTCGTCCAGAAATCCTGGTGTTTTCCTGATGAAACACATGCAGCACGTGGAGTGGGCTTCGAGATTTTGAGTCCACTTGTATAAAAAGCATGATCAGCCTGAAAGCTGAGCAAAAAGATGGGATGGTAAAGCTGTTGGCACAATACGAAGACAAAATCCCGTATAATATGTCATTTTGGTCTGCTTTTTTGTTTACCGGGCTTTGATTTCGTGGCATCAAGCAAGATGTTGTTGATGTCTTTTAATGGAAGTCCTTGGGTTGAGCCGGTGATGTTCCCTTAAAGATTTTTTCACAACACCTTAGTTGTCTTAAGAGGTTACAAATGACAAACCACCCAGCACACATTGTACATCCTTATTCTTACGAGAGCCCCATTCCTGCCCAGATTTCCTGCTGCTTCCTTAAACACAAGTTTGAGCGATGGCCCTGCTTGCTTTTCGCAGCTGCTGCAATCTGAGATGCCTTTCATGGAAGGCCTAAATGTAGGTGGCTCAGGGTCCCCTAGCCCAACAGGTCGAGTCGTCCTGTGCTTTATGAAAGAGATGGTCTCTCTGTGCTGACAGGCGTGATTTAAGAGCTGTGAAACCCAAAACAAAGTAGTCTATACTGAAAGTGAGGTGGAGTGGAAGCAGCTCACTTTGAAGGTAGGTTCATCCCCTAATATGCGTGCTTCAGTGCATCTTACATGCCTTGGAACCTTCCAGCCCAATGTGTTCAGCCTAGAGTTCATTCCCCTCTCCTCTATATCCCTGCTTCTTCCCCATCAGTTTCATTGTTTGGTTCCCCCTTAAAGCTATTGGCATCTCTTAAGCCCTTTTTCATGTCACCCACAGGAACACCATTCTTTTGACAACTTTTATTATAGCACCTTTCTTACCTCTGTGTGTGGACTTTTTCTGGTATGGCCTGGCTTCATCTGCCCAGCATTAAAGAATGTGCAATCTTTGAGCAGTGGCTCCCTGTGATTGGTGCACGCGTAGCCGTATCGTCTCAAGTCTCGTCCTTAAGCAAGCAGCTTGGTCTGGAATTACTGGGTGGTTAATTTGGATTAAAGTGGTGCCGAAATAAGGACTAGTCCTTTAGGTGACAGGCATTCTCCCCAGTTGCCAGAGACCTAGGTTGTCTTTACGAAAGATGCTACCAAGCAAGGAAATGCAGATGGTGTTGGAAAAGCGCATCATCTGTACTTCTGTCTTTCTCAGAGCTTTTAAGAGAAGCCTTTTTGGCCAGGGCAAAGTACGTTTTTTTCTCCCGAATAATAACCCCACTTACCCTTCTCCGGTCCAAAGTGCTATTCTCAGTACCACATACCACCGTCTGCTATAGCAATATTTTGAATTCTCCGGCAATGTCAAAGGGTGCTCACACAGCATGGCACTATAATCTTCTGGTTGATCACATTTCTGCATTTTTTGAGACCGAACAGAACCCTGTACCAAGGCACAGTCTTTTGTGTTCTTAACTATGATGAAACTATTGAACTCTTCTCACTTCGAATTTATGATTACAACTTCCTGTGCGGTCACATAAGACTAGCCTGGATGTGAGTCTTTACGTTTACCCTGCTATTGTGAATTGGATTATTTAATAGATTTTTCAACACTGGCATCTCTCCGATTGCCTTTTTATCAATGGACATTATGATATTGTATTTTACCCTTGTGTGTAGGCAAATGTCTGGGGAATTGGGGCAGTCCAAGGGTACATATTGCGTTAGCCAGAAGGGAGGACGGGGAATGTGTATCGTAGAATATCATAAACAAAAATGGTGTTCTCCTCACCTCATACCTTACGTAAACTAAAATGTTATGAGATTTTTTTTTTACTTTTGATTTCACCCTTTTGCCGTACCAAACTCCTGTCACAATGTAAATTGTACATTGCGCAGGTGCTTGTACTCTGCATTTATTTCTTCATTGAACCTGTACCAGCAGTTCTTAATGGAGAACTCGCATAGAGATAGCTGGTTGCAAGACATGCCCCTCCAAGTACCTGAAAATTCCTTTCTCTTAACAGTAATTTAGAGGTGAATGAACCTCAGCTGTGCCACCAAACCCCTTCCCCTCCACTACACCCCTGAATACGCCCCAGTACCGCCTAAGAAACACTCCCGATGCCATGTTGCATTTTTTTTTTTTAAAGACCTTAATTGTACATGTTGTAGATAACACAATTCAAAGCCTAAAACCTCTACGGGCCGGCTGCCTGTAGCATAAGTCACATGGATTGTCAGTGGAATAACACAGCCGTTGTAGCCGACAACCCTGGGGTCCGGAGGCATGGCAGAAGAAAACATGTATACAGCATACCTTAGGTAGTTCAAGAAATATACAGGTCTATGGCTTTTACGTTTTTTGTTGTTTATGCGATAATGAATCTCCGGTGTCCTGGATATACTGCCAGCAGTCCGTGATCAGCTATGATTAACATCCATGACAATAATAGACAGTGAAATCAGAAATATGAAAATCACAGGCCAGTCACATTCGATATAAGAGGAATAACAGGCAATTTGAGAAATGGTGCACTGCACCAATCCAAAGGAGTAGTCGTATCCAGTGACTGTAAGAGGAAGTGATCTCTGTAGTCGTGTCCGACGCGCCAGGTGTCTCAATATGTGCGCCACCCCCTAACAGTTTATGTGGTGTTATGGTGGTCATGGTTGGAAGTTGTAACGTAGGACTGTCTGCGTGTGATTAGAGAGTATGCTCCTCAGCCACACCCCACGAGTCGCATGGAACCTGTCCTGCATCAAGTGGGCAAAGAGGAATCAGTAAGTATCAGCGGAGATGCGTTTATCAACGCCACATACGCATGGTACGTAGTGCCTAACCAGCAGTGTAAAAGGTCCTGTACATAACGAACGTGTAAATAAGAACGTGAACTGTTTCAAGGGATGGTGGGAGGGAAAGGGCTTTTGAGGGGTTGAGGCGTCTGTGTGCACGAGAACAGGGGAGGGGCTGCAGCAATAGATGGGGTCTTATAACATGCGGTCGGGATGGGGCGAGATAGGAGCATGGGCGCGAGGGGGGCCGTTGCAGGGGCGGTTATGCGGCTTTGCAAGGGTGTGACAGTCGCGCCAGTCATACAGCAAGAGCGGGACGAAGTTCCGTGTCTTAGTAGACGGGGGGGGGGGTTGAGAAACCGTGCTATTGTATCAGGCAGAAAAAGAAGCGCTAGTGATTCTGAGCGTGAGGGGCTGCAGGTGTGGCGCGTGCGGGGTGCAATGACATTACAGTGGCAAACTTCGTGGCATGGGTCATGTCGCGGAAGGGGGAAAGGTGGGGGGGGGGTAGCTGGCATCCAGTGTCCCCGTTGTGTCTTAGACTAGGAAGCCAATCCTGGTACGGCCCACCTCAGGTGATCCCTTGTTCCGAACTCGCCTGCAGAAAGGACTTCAGTGCGTCATCCCAGAGCTGTGCAATGGGGAATTTCCTGAGTCCCGCTGTTTCCTCTCGGTGCAGCACTGTACTTTCCAAAACCTGGCTGGTACCTTATTGAGTTTGGTAAGTTTGTAGAGTCCTAGTATGCAAGCTTCCCACGTACGCGCACATTTTCGTTAGTGCTGCGCGTTAGCAGTGTTACGATCGCGTCCCAGTATGTCTGGATATCGGGGCATATCCAGAGCATATGTAAAAAGTCTGCCCCAACCAGGGAACCGCGCTTGCATGCAGTATCAGTGACTGAAAAGTATCTGTTAATTTTATCGGGTGATAAATAAGCGCGATGTAGTATATAAAATTGTATGACCTTGAAACGGGGGTTGCGTGGGACATTGGTCGGGCCAACCAGCACCATTGCCCATTCTTTGTCGGTCCAATCCCCCCCTCTATCCCTCGCCCACTTGTCTCTCAGCGGCAGGGTGGAGTGCTGTGTATGAGTCAGAAGGGCTTGTGCTAACCAGTGCACCACGTGAGCACCGTTGCCCATGAAATGCAGGTATTGTATGAAGAGGTGCGTTGGTGGCTCTTCAGATACGTCACCCCAGGCAATCGTCAGTGTATGTAATAGGGATGCAAGTAATAGGAATTGCCCAGCTGGCAGGTCCGTGCTTGCGGCAAGGTCCGCAAAGGGTAGCAGGGTACCCTCCGCATAGAAGTCTCCCAGCGTCTCCACACCCGCTCGTGTCCAACCCTCTAGCATTGCTTCCGTCAACACCCCAGTGTCCCTGAGTGTACCCAGGAGGGGAATTGTTGGAGCATACGGCGTTGTTGCTCAGGTGAGTCTCAGGCAGCGCAAGAAGCATTTGCGCGCCACTGCTAAGTGCAGTTGGGTAGGGCGGGGGGCTCGGGTCAGCGGATGGAATATAGTGCCCACACACAGCAGAAGTGTGATGTTAAAAAAAAAAAACATCAAGTTGAGATTATTCCTCTTATCATATGAGTGTCATCTGCCTGAGATTGTAAATTGTTTTTTTTTAATGTTATATAAGTGCTTTCATACGTAGGCGAAGAGTTTAGCATTGGCGGGTGTGTAAGAATGCAGAATTTGAATAGGATGTTTACTAGCCTTTGATGAGGGCTATCGCCGTCTTCTTTTAATCTTTAAAGCTCTTTGCAGATAGCACTCCATGTTGGATGATGGAAAGATTCAGCAGTCATGAAGTCTTTCCGGAGTCTGCTATCTGGGATCTTCCATTTCTGATTTGTGATTGGACCCTTTTCTCCTTGTTTTAAAATGGTGCTGAGGACAGGTGTTTTTTTTATCACAGTGTGGAAATGTTCTAATTTGTTTAGTGTGGAAATCAACCAGTTGGGACCATAAGGGATTGGAGCTAGTTCCAGACACAGGTAATCAATGAAAGCCTGTTCTTATTTATTAAAATCTACTTTCTTTCCTTTGGCCATTGTCCATCCTTGTGCCTGTTTATAGAGTGCCCAGGGTAAGCAAGAGCCTAGGGAGCGTTCCGCTGGCCTCCCAACTCGGCTCCCAATGAGCGCTTTAGTTCTTGCGTAAATTAATGAGCTAAACAGAAACTTTGTATTGTAAAGGATAATTCAAAATTGTGTGAAAGGTGTGGTGCAAAGCTTGGAAATTTAAAACTGCTGGTAACCAATAGTCCTTGAGATACCCATTTCAGACCCTCTGCAGCTGCAGTCATTCTTGATCCTCTAACACGCAGTGGACTGAAGATACTCCTTTAAACGAAGACCTTAGTTTGGAATCTTGCACCAAAAGTGGATGTTCTTGTGCCTTAATACGCTGTATGCGTTTTGGTACATTACATTTTAAACAAGCATGGGCATAGCCAATAAGTCTCACTGACGGGACCTAGTAAGTGTTTAGCCATGCAGGAAGATAGGGTGTGGGGCAGGGGTGGGTTTGCTTAGACTAGTGTCCCGGTCTACTGGCGCCACTCGTGTATCGGCTTGGCAGACCAGCATTGGCAAAGCCAGTAGGTCCTGCCTTTTGGCTTTGCCAATGCTTTTTGCTGAATCTGTTCAGCCTTTTAACAAACAGTGGTGTGCCGCGGGGGGCAAGGGCGGGGGAGCACCTCACAGGCCGCCGCTAGTGGGGAGGGGGGTGGAAACAAAACAAAGGGCATGCGGAGAGCGGGAGGGGGGCGGGAGCCTGGTAGACATGGGAAGGGGGGGTTACCTTACGGGTCGCCGCAAGTGCGTAGCGGGCGGAAACAAAGGGAATGAGGACAAGGGGAGGGGGTGGGAGCATTGTAGCGATGGGGTAAAGGTTAAATACATTAGGCACAACGCTGTGAGCCTTCATTGGCCTTTGCAGCTCTTCTCTATGCACCGAGCGTCTCCATCATTCAGTACTAATCCACATTTCACTGTGAAAGAGAGCAGAGAAAGCAGCAAACCAGCCTCCAGTCCAGCAGAAGGCATGTGGCCGCGGTCACAGAAATGGCAAGATGCAGCAAGACGTTAGAATGCTACTGCTATCATTGCTGACTCTGTTCAGCCTTTTAACAATCAGTGGTGGGCCGCGGGGGAACACCTCACGGGCCCCCGCAAGTGGGGAGGGTGGTGGAAACAAAACAAAGGGTATGCAGAAAGCAGGAGGGAGGCGGGAGCTTAGTGAACATGGACAACAGGAGGCGCAAGGGGGATTACCTCATGGGTCGCGCAAGTGGGTAGAGGAGCGGGAACAAAGGGAATGCGGACAATGGGAGGGGGTGGAAGCATTGTGTACACGGACAACGGGTAGGGGGCGGGAGCAAAGCAACAGGAAATTAAATAAACAAGCGCGGCTGCTAAAGTGAAAGCAACCGCACTGTGTTTAATTAGTAACCTGATCCACGACCAGCTGCCACCCTGCGTGCCGCTGCTTGCTTGCCGTGGGAGTGAACCTTTGGGGAAGAGGGGGGACATGCACCCGCCTTTGGCCATTTGCGTGCTTTTATTATTTATAGCTACACAAAAAGGCCAATTGAATGTGTGGGAGTTGCCAGATCCGCACAGAGAAGTTTCGGGGAAGTTTGAAGTGCTCACAAGAAGCCTCCCATAGATAAGCAGCGCATGCGTGCTACGCTAGGCTCGACCTAAAAAGCAAGTGCACATCTTTATAAATAATAATAATGTGGAACTGGCCATCATAGGAAAGTGTGGCTGTCATCAGAATTAAACACTGTATTCAAAATGTATAGTTAAACGAGATAGGCCAAGGAGGACTTTCAAACTAGTCAAATTTTTATTTTTAACATATAATGAATGGACTACTTACCATTGTCAGAAACAACTCTAACGTTAGACACTCTCTATGGCAGCCATAATAAAGTCCCCCATCTAGACATGATGCCATTTAAATACTTATTATTTTTGTATTTTTTATAACAATTTGGTATTTGGAAGGCCCTTCCCAACCTGTCTGCACCTCTCACTTAGTTTTTTTGAAGAGCCCCTAACCTTTATCTCAACAAGTCACGATTGATGGTGTTTTAACCGTTTAATGGATTAAATATAGGAACCACCACTTACGATATGAGGACCACCCTGAGAATGGGAAAAATGTACGCTGATGTATTTTTAAACCCCGATACAAAAGCACAAGTGTCAGAGTTCAGGCGTTGATGCAGGTTGGATTGTAATTTGTAGCAATGAACTAAGAAACTTATATTATATTTCTAAAGATGACCCCATTGCCCTTGCCGATAACCTAAATCACAGGTATCTTCACAGCCTGCGAGATAAACGGTAAGTGAGTTTGAAGTGGCTAAAAAACGCATAGAAGCGCTATTAAAACATTACGACGTTCTTGAATGTTTATAACGGTCTTAACCATGTGATATGTGGGAGTGTCATTGGCTACAGTACATTGAATTCACCCCCGTGGCACCTCTTTCTTTGTTCCACTTGGACTCGTAAATATCTCGGTCGAGCGAACGCGCTGCATTGACCTGTGAGCAACTTGCTACAAGTTCAGATCTCAGCGGAGCCCACTCTGAGCCTTTGTTTCTTCCAGTCTATCAAACTGCGGCATCATTCCGTTGCTCGATATGTGCCTGAGCGCAAAGAAACTTCAGCTTCTGGTGCTCTTATCCGCCAATCCGTTATTCCCTCAATTGTTCGAGATTTTCGTATCAAGGTGGCGAGCACTCTGCATGTTTTCTGTAGGCCGCCTTCTTTTGTAAGAGGGTTTTATTGGTAGTTCCAGTGCTTTTGTTGACATAACTTTTGATGGCTTAAAGTTGAAATGCAGTAGGCAGAAAAGCCCCAATTTGTCACCAAGTGCTCAATGCTCTAGATAAATTGACATTTCTTTTAAGTGGGGGCAAAGTGTACATGCTCTGTCTACTTGCATTTATAGAGATGTTCAGCGGCCAAGATACAATTTCAACTTTGCCAGAGGTGTTTGGCTCAAATATTATTCCTTCTCAGTGCCAGTCATTAATTTGTAAATGTGCTGCAGGTAGGACGTAAACCGCCATGCCCAATTAACAGTGCCACACACCTTTGACTTTACATGTCAAGATCTCGTAAGGGACTTGAGCAGCTCTTGACCCCTCGACCTATACTTCGATTCATAAATGAGTGCTCACAAGTTGTTTGAGTGCTCACAAGTTGTTTGCCCCACTTTAGAGTGGTGCACTGTTCCTACTATTTTCTGGCCCTAAGAAGACCTAAACACACCTCCGAGGTCAGTGCGTAAGCAGCTACTGAGCTGTGTATTGCTAGTTTGTGTGTGTTTTGTAGTGTGGTTAATTCAAGAAGGTGTAGTGTGTGAGGTTCAGAAGAGTGTCCCAAATAAGAGTGTCTCGAGAATTGGAAAAGTCTGGGTAAGAGTGATGCTTTTGCCTATAGCTAGCATACTTACAGTTATATCATTATTTCTTGTGCGGTCTTTCTGGGAGCTGTATACATGATGGTGCTTAGTAAGTAATTGTGGGTGTGTAACATTGTTAACATCATTCCCCCCCCCCCCCAAAAAAAAATGAAAAACCCTGCTGCCTCAGCCTGCCTGGATACTGTGACGCTGCTGACATGCCATAACAGAAATAGTCAAGGCGCGAGAGGAATGATGAAAAATGCATCTATTGGGGAGAAGGCCTAACCCCCTATGCTTCAAAATTCATCCACAAATCTTATTTTAAAAAGGGGAAAGCTTAAAAGGTTCAAAGTTATTTATTTGCCTTACAATCGTCACCCCTTTGTCTCTTTGCACTCTGTTTTACCATTAATTAAAAAGACAGATATACAGACTATGTTGGACAGACTGCCTTGGGGGAGTGTTTGCAAACCCTCCAAATTTAAAACCATCACAGTACCGACGGTTTAGACCATTTTTGGGCAAAAAATTGAGAACTCAACATAAAATGCTGCCTCCAAGGCATGTGACTTTCTTAAAAATATAAACGCACATTCACACATTTATCACTAAAGTACAAACATCAAATTAGATTTTTTATTTTATAGAACGATACATGCAAAAATGACGTAAGGAAAATGATTTTTACTGGCTCACAGATTGCAAATTACAATTACTTTACACAGGGCAATAACCCTACAAATGATCACAAAGTTTCTTCAGAGTAATGATCACAAAGTTTCTTCAGAGTGATTTTACTGTATTGCACAAATGTAACTCATTTGCATCCTGCTTTTGGTTCAATTTCTTTTGTCAAAAATAGTGCACATGAAAAAATACCACTGCATAAACCATACATGCAGATATGGGTGGACTATAATATGCTATTTCTTACCATTGCCGAGGGAGGGGAGGGGCATCTTGACCCACTCAAGGCTTTACCTCTTGTGAGTCATGATCCCGTCCTACACTCAACAGTGGTAAATAAAGCACAGTATATTACACTTTGCACATCTGCAAATATTTGTGTGCGTTTATGTATGTATATATATATATATATATATATATATATATATATATATATATATATAAATATATATATATTTGCCAACAATATAAAGTGAAACTGTAGAGGGACTAAACTAACCGTGTTTAAGACCGTTGAGGTTGAAACGCGTTGGTTGTTTATTGTGATGGCATCAATGGTATAAATTAGCCTGGATTATATGTCTCCTGGAGTGCAAGTATCCTTTTGTTAATAAAGTCATTGCGAAATTGATTCCATTTCGCTACTTGCACTGGTCGAGCTGCGCGCTGCCAAAGGAATCAATTGTTGGCAACTATATATATATATATCAAGGGGTTCTCCCAGAAACGCGTTGAGTTTGTCTAAGCCTATTTGAAATAAATTACCACTTTGCAACAACTTTTTGGATAGAGAGACCAGCATTAGAATTGTTATATTGGGTCTCGCCGTCCTGCTGTGGAACGCCGCCGCAAGAGGCATGGATGAGGCGAATGCGGTGCTTCGCACGCTCGGCTGTGGAATATATTTATTTATATATATACACACACACCACACGATTTTATATATATAAAATCTTGAGGTGTGTGAGAAAGTTCAAAATGATACATAGTTGTGACAAAAAATAATTTAATGCTGTGTTTGTGAGAAAAAAAAACGCCTGTATAAGTAAGCTTGAGATTGAGTCTAACAAAGGAACGCCAATGCATTTAAATATGTCAGGATGCCTTTTTGGTAATAGGGCGCTTTATAAGTTAAATAAATAAATAAATAAATCTATTGAAATAGTAAAAAGGTCACCACATCCGGAACCGAATCCTTCACTGGCATGTAATCTAGATCTTGAAAAGACTAATTTATGCACGGTTCTAAGGTCATCATAGAAGCCTCTGTGTGCTTTCTGTCTGTTTTTCTTTTCAAGTTATGATCACAGTGGGTAATTGTCAGTGTGCCTCTTTAACTCCCAGTTTATCTCATAACTCCTGGCTTGTCTCGTACATAAGGCCCTTTTGCCTTTGCCACTTGTTTGAGAGAGCAAAGCACTAAGAGAAGCATGGGGGTGGATTTCCTAGCTCCACTTAAGGGTTAGGCAATGGACAGTATCAGGAGGAGATGAAAGGCAGCACACGACCTCAAGACACTCTGCCTAGGTCTCGCCTGAGTACTGGTGTTACGGTGTGAGATGGAAATAAATACTAACCATTGACTTGGTAATTCTGTACTGGTTGTGAGTCTGTAATTGTCTCCCAGAGGAGATTAGCACCACTTCTAGCTATGAATGTATTCATGGCCTGGTAAATTTTCCTGCAGAGCTGTGTGCTAAAAATAGCTATAGTGAGGAAAACACTCCCTTATTAGCAGAATTGTTCTGATGGAACATAATGTACATGGGGAATGAGGCTTTGTTTGTGTGCTTCGCGGTTTAATCCGGTCTCCTCTTAGGTACTGAGACTTTGGTCACCTAATTGCAGGGAGGCAAACTTAGTCTTTTTCTCTGGAAAAGATTGAGGTGGACCAAGCATTTCTGCTACCTCACTGCCAACTACCTCCAGTGTACCTGTTGGAGACCACTGAAATGTAGCACCTCTTCAACGCTCTTCAGGTCAGCCATTCTTTTTCTCTGCTTTATTCAGTGCCCACTTTTTCTTGCAATATCCTCATAGTCTGTGCCACTCAAGTTGAGCTTCAGGGACAGCAGATTTCATCAGAGTCAACTGCCTTAACATGATGCCCAATCTCGTATCTAAGACCTGGACCTTTAATTATCCCCTGCCACTTCCTTTCTTCAGTACTTGGATGTCCTCTTTTGAGTTTTCTCCATTGCAGAAAACCCGTCTGTATTCCCTGTTTCTGGTGAAGGGCTAGAGTACACAAAAGAGAGGGTATATATAAATAGAGTGATGTACCTAGGGTTGACAAAGCCAACGTCAAGTAAATTTAAAAGCATGTACGGTCCATATTTTGACTGTTTCACAGAAGAAATGCTTTGACTTCCAGTTCCAAAAGTAAAATGTAGAAACTGTCTAGTAAGAACTATAATTTGCAGCCATGTCCTCTGTTATTCAAATCTTCGGAGCAGTCCATGCCAATTTGTGAGAAAGGGTCATGAAATTATAACCTTTTCTGAACAATCCAACTAATATGATATATAATGTGTTCATGGGGATATGGAAGTTGCTTCAACTGAATGACATCTTTGGTAAATGACTACTCTGGGCCAAAATCCTTGTCTTCTGTGACTATCTCGCCAGCTCTTTTTATCCTATCCATACTGACAGGGCAGTCATGGCCCATGAAAAAAGTAATCGATTGTTCGTCTCCCTGTGTAAAATACACGCATGTCTCAGGTGCCATCTTGGGCTTGGTGCATGCAAACATAAGCAAATAATATTGTGCGCCTAAAAGCCCTCGTCTTCGGACACCAGTGTGTTGAGGACTGAGTGGAAGAACAAGTTTCTTTTGTTTGAAAGAGCTTTAAGTTGAACTGGGGCTGCACCTCTCCAGTATTTATGTGGTACTCTCTTACATTCTTGAATGTTCGTGTCACCCTGCCAGAAGTCTGAGGACCTTGCTGTGGTTTACTGAGAAATAAACGGTATTTGGGCCAACTGTATTTTTAAAGCAAAGTTCAAAGCTGTCCTGCAGAATAAATCTGAGTCCCGCTCTCTGCTCGGGGTTGCCTTGTTTGAACCAGAACTGGGAGCAATTTTACTGAACTGAAATGAACTTAAGAGTCGATTGATGTAAACTGGGCCTCTCTGAATATTAGACGGGCGTGTAAATGATATAAAGAAAGGTTATATTAATGCTCATGGCTCGGTCAAAGGAATTAGGCACCTGTTATGTCAAATTCATAATAAAACTCTGAAAAGTATACTTTTTTGGCACAATTCCACAACCCTCCACCCCCTCCAAAAAAACAAATCTGTTTATAAAACTGATGGAACGAAAACCCGTACACTCAGTTATTTATTTATTTATTTATTTTTTAAAGAGGGGGCGGGTAGCACAAATTTGCTGACACACTGGACCAACGATGTATCTAGATCAAACTCCAAAAACGGTGCTAAAGTCCTCTGGCCATGTTAATAAGCATTCCCTTTAAAAATCCAGTCCCTGAATGTCCCAAGGTGGCAGATGGTGCAGCCGTACTGTTAAGTATCTGTCAGCTTTTCTCACATCAAACAAAGAAATCGACCTTCTGTAGAAATAGTACCCCCAGCTTCACCTTAGCCACCTTACATAATGTTCCCTCTGTGCTGTCTGCATAAGCGAGCTTGTGAAAATTGCACATTGTGATATTTGGTGGTTGTTTCCAATAGACCTTTGGTAATGTGGGAGAATAGCCTATTTATTTGTGTCCCTTTATAATTAGCAGGTGGCTACTGCGTGAGATCTTGGTCTCATCACCAGCTAGCAATACTGTGAGGGCTTGAGCGCAGAATAGCAACTTTTATGTATTCGACTTAACATAGCCACATTTATGTGGGTTCCTTTCTAAAGCCTTCTGTAGAATGCTATCATATTGCTACTTGTTTATTGCTCAGTGTTTAAAAGCATCTCTCACTTCATGCATTGGTTGTTTTTTCATTCTCTGGTAATATGTTAGAATTTGGCTGTTTCTCTTCAACGGGCTCTTGAGTCCTGTTGCAGGTGTGCCTCTTCCCTCTCTGTACAACTCCTACTTAAGGGAGACCACAATATATAGATTGAAACCAGAACAACGCCCTCTGGTGTCCAAGGGGGTGTTGTATTGTTATCTTGTTTTTGTACCATTGTTCTAGAAAAATCCTGTTGCTTCTCATTAAAGCCTTGTATGATGTATTTCATGCCTGGTGGTCGCCATTGGATGTAACCAGTGGGCCTCTGAGTCTCTCTGCTTTGATTGCATGGCCTCTACGGGAATGGGACCGAGTTTCCCTGCCAGATGTGGCTCTGTAAACAGATGTGTCTTTGTGCTCCACATGTGCAGCAAGGCCTTTTCATTCTTTCACCCTCTCTGCTTGCTGGAAAAGGCCCCCCCTTCCAACCCCTTCCCCACTCTGCCTCGGACCTGGATTTAATTCTCCCACCCACTCATATACGAACTCCAGGCCACTTGTCGCAGGCTTCCGGAAACACGCAGACTGCACGGCTACTTGTAAAATCCGGGGTTGTTTGGGTCCTAGACTACACTATGCCAAGCTCTGCCGAGGGCAGAGATTTTTTTTTTATTATTATTTTTTGTACTTTTAAGCCAAGGCACCTGAACTATTTATAATTGTCCCTGGTTGACCGGTGCAGAGTTCTTTTGGAAAACATAACACAATAATACAGATCAATAACATTTGTAAACTTATTTGGAAAAGCATTCTGTGGTTTTTTTCTCCATTTGGCATTGCTTTTCTGGTTGTTAAAAATATACATTTTATGAGCTTAGAAAGAGCTCATTATCATATTCTCCCTTGCATATAGAACATTTACCATACCAATCTACAATGCCTACTTTGTTGTGCCCTGGAGCATTGCAGACCACACTTGGAGACCAGCTTTGTTGCCAGCCCTCCAACCGCTAAGATCACCTTGTGCATTGTTTCACTGCCCTGGTTTCTCACACCATCTGCCTTACTCGGAATCTTCTGCGTTACTTGCCTAACCATCTATCTGAGAAATAATTCTCAGTTTCTTCTTACACTGCACCATTCGTGGTCAACGAAGGCCAATGACGGTCATCTCACAGCATCACTCTTTGTTGGGTGATGACCACGCCAGAATTTAGAGATGACTTGAAAACCCAGGCCTCACTTTACTAGAGTGTTTATTTGGGCCATACCTATCCAACACGGTTTGCCAAATGCTTCATTTACATTTGTCCCTTAGGCATTTCTTGGGAGTTTCTCTCTTGCACAGGAAATGTTTGTCTCTTGCACTTTCATGGATGGTTTCCATCCTGTGACACATAGGGTGCGTTTTAAAGGTTGCATTTTGCAGCACATGCATTTAATTGATAGTTTTCAAACTTCTGCTTGAGTGCATATCTTCATGGTAGAAATGTACTCCAGAGTAAGGTCTTACGGGACAACTTGCGTGTGTTCTCCGCATCCATTGAGAGCGTTGTAAAGCAGCATCCACTGAGGGCATTGCTGTCACGCTGAGGAGTAAAAGCAAATCTATCCTGCCCAGGGCGTGGGCGCCTCCACATCATGCTGCAGTGGACTAGCTCTGACATTCACTGAGGGCTGTCAGGCAGACAGCCACTACCCTGTCATTCGGAATCACAGCTTGATCTTGTCCCCGTTTTGGGTAGTAGGCCAATATGTTAAAACGCTTGCGCCTTGTAAAGCGCCTTCAAGAAAATAAAACTGCTCAGAGCAACAGCTGGCTTCCCCTGACTGGCAAGAGCCAAAAGTCAGCCGCAGCTGTCGTAGATCCAACTAGCGCTTGTGTCCATTTGTGAATCATGATGGAATTTGTGAAACAATCGCCCAACTACTAAATAATGATCGTGCCTCGGTTCCTTGATGAAATGGATCTGTTTGGCAGCTGTTACACTGGAAGTCTTTTTAATACTCTGGTGATGACCTGAAATGGCCACGTTGTGCTTTGATCTGTCGAAATATTAGTTAAACTACAGCTGCGTCTCTATTGGGTTATATTAGTCTTTTCATCTCTCAGTGCAGTGTTTTCGTCTCTCATTCAAGCAGGTGGTGGTCTCTGTAGTGCCTCTCCTGCGCTATCCGCAGTCCCATGTTGTATTGTGTGCACAGGAAATGTGCAGGTCTCTCCCTAAAATAACGACTGCTTCTCTTCTCGCTCTTCTCGCTTCGGTGACATTGTGCTGCTGTACAACCCAGCTGTGTTTTTAGCTCATGCAGAAGATTGATCTCCCCCCAGAAAACACTGGTTTACAGAATTTTTTCAAACGATACTGTTATTTCCTCATGCACTATCTGTCTGAGTATGCATCCTGTTTTTTTTTTTGGTGCTCCCATTAAGACCATTTCTTTTGGACGTATTCCAGGTCCTGATTTTGTCTAAATATTCATGGCTCATGTAATCACTTTTTTCAATTATTATTATTATTCCAGAATTTGTAGGCCGTACAGCTACCCTGAGGGGTTTCCCGGCGCTGGGCGAGGGTAGGGAGGGAAATAGGGAGAACAAGAAGAGCTTGATTAAAACAACCAGATCTTTAAACCCTTACGGAAAATGAGAAAAGAGGTCTTATCTCTCAAGGAAGCTGGCAGGAAATTCCATAAAGTCGTCCCAGACCGGTCTCTCATACGGTCAGCCTGATTTTAGGAACCACAAACAGGATCTGTTGGGCGGAATGCAAGGGGCGGGATGGGCGGTATAGCTGGACCAAATCCTTCAAGTATTTAGGGGTCGGTCCTGTTTTGATTTTAAACATATAAAACAGAGCTTTGAACGTAACCCGATTTGACACTGTCAACCATTGTAAGTCTCGTAGAGTCCCTGAGACAGAGGCTGACTTAGGTAGGCGATTGAGGAGCCTTACTGCTGCGTTTTGCCCCAACTACAGCCTCTGCATTGTTAATTTATCAGTTCCCAGATACAGGGTGTTACTGTAATCCAGTCTTGAGATTACAGAGCCTGGAACACAGTTCGTTGTGCTGGGAGGAGAATCAGCCACAGATTCTTCTTTAACCATTTCAGGACTGCAAAGCAGGTAGATGACACCCTGGCTACTTGTTGTTTCATAGACAGAAATACATCCACAATGAATCCCAGATTCTTAACACTATTCACAGGTGTGGGCGGAGCTCTTAATTCGGAGGGCCAGTGCTGAGGCCCCCAAAGATTGTCTTTTACCTAAGATCATAACTGCGGTCTAATAACCATTTACTTTGAGCAGGTTGATCTGCATCCTAAGGGCAACTTTGCTCAGTCCCAAGTTGAGGTATGAGGGCTTGTGTTCTTGTGTCAAAGAGAGGGAAAACACAATCTGTGTGTCGTGAGCATAAGAGAATAGAGACAACCCTGCACTTTCAAACACCTCCGCTAGAGTGCGCCGGCAGACATTTATATTGAATAACAGCAGACTCGGCACCGAGCCCTTTGAGACATCATAGGGGAAGGCATGGGAGTAGGAACTAGCCATAGCGGAAGAGACCTGGAAGGTCCGGTCCTTAAGCAGGGAGCGAAACCAGAGCAAGGCCATTCCATCCAGGCCCAGTGTCTGTAGACCTCTCAGCAGGATATGATGGGACACCATATCGAAAGCGGCGCTGAGATCCAACAGGATGAGTGCTGCAGTGTCCCCTTCATCTAAACTGTGTCTTAGCATTTCTTAACGCCAAAAAGGGTGGATTCAGTTGAGAAACCAACTCTGAAACCTGATTGAGCGGTATGAAGTAAGTTCTGGGTTTTAACATAGGAGGCCAACTGTCCAATAACATGTTTCTCCAGGATTTTTTAAAAAAATGGGGAGCAGCGAGATAGATAGGAAGTTGGATGGAATGGAGGGATCGGAATTTGCTTTAAGATGGGGAGGACCATGGCATGTTTCCATCTTTGGGGAACTAGACCCTCCGTCAGAGAGGCATTTAAAAGCTCCATTGCCATCAATAGTATTGGAGGATCCAGCTGCCCCAACACATGTGGAGGTAAGGGATCAAGGGAGGGAACCTTATTTGATGTTGTGGAGAATGCGATTGAAGGAGGTTGAGTCCAGGGGGGCAAGGTGTCCAGTTTACGATAGTCTCATCCTAACTATGGGGTTGGTACATAGGGATTCCGTCTAATATTCTATAAGTTTGCTACCTCTGGCAAGACATCCTGTGAGTTTTTGCTTAGCAACAGGGAATTTATGTGTTCGACTTTGTCAATAAAGAAAAGAGCACGTTTTTCACATTGACTGTGGTAGAGGGTAGGAGAAGTCGGCGATTTCCCTGTCCTCGATAGTTCCTTTACTACTTTGAAGAGAGTTTTGGTGCAATTTTGCGCCTGTAATATCTTTTGGGAGTAAACTCAGCGCGGGCGGCTTTACAAAGAATATGGAATTTACTTAAGGCCTTTTTATAGGCAAATTTAGTTTCTTCACTGTAGTGTTTCCTCCAGTGCCTTTCCAACGTTTTGCACTTCGGTTTCAATGTTTTTTTCTTTTTCTCTTCGAGAGTTTTATATAGCGAGAACTTGACCCGTAGATAACAGAGCGCTTTACATGAGCACCAGTTGCGTTACAGACACACATTTGTTTTGTAAGGCACGGGGAGATTAAGTGATTTGCCCAGACTCGCAGAATATTGAGCGTCAGTGCCGGGACTCGAACCTGGTTCTCCAACTTGGAGGTCGACCACTCTAACCATTGAAACATGCAATCACATACATGATTGCCAGCGTGCTATAGGCAGCCTGTTCTCCCTAAAGGGTACCAGTGTCCAAGAGTGATACTTTATCAAAAATTGAAGATGGGGGGGGGGGGGGGGTTGGGGGGATGGGGTGTTGGGACTTCGAGTGATGTTTGCCCCCCTCCTTTCCCTGATGTCATTACGGGTCATAACACTGAGATCCCTGTCATTGTGTTAAAAACCGCTACGTAATAACAGTGCCACACAATTTGCCACATTATCTACCTATCATAAAGTACGCAAAAAGAGGATCCCTCTTACCATCTACAACGTAAAATCTGTAATGTGCGCTCTTTCTGCAGTAGAAGAACAAATTATGACCTAATATTGACTAAGTTATAAAGTATAGGAATGGTAATTTGTACAGCATGTTGTGCAATGATAGGTAGATTGTGTGGCACTGTTATTACCTGGCAATTTTTAAAACACTGTCAGGGTAGGGATCTCAATACGATGTCCCGCAATGACATCAGGGTAAGGAGGGTGGCTAAAATCACTCGAAGTCACTACCAACCCCCACATTTCTGATAAAGGATCACTCTGTGGACACTGGTACACTTTATGGAGACCAGGCTGCCTACAGCACGCTGGCAATCATGTATTTGATTGCATTTTCAAAGGGCTATCTGAACATAACCGCAGCACGTAAACTTTTACATTTATTTAGAATTGTGAATTTCATAGAATAGCTGTAAAAATAATGTTTGTTGCTCTGGAGGCCCTGATGAAAGTGGCGCGGCATTAACAGGTTGAAAGCCATTGTACTGCAGGGCCTGGAGGGAGGAAGCTCACATATTTCACTGGCAGCTCAGCAGAGACTAACAGTGAGTGCAGTTCTCATTTCTCGTGTACCTGCCTGACTAAGATCTAATGTAAAGGAGTGTTTAGGCTTCTTCCGAAGCCGGGATGGACTCTTGAAAACATCGCTGCTGTGAGATGCGTCTGTGATATAACCATGAATTTCTATGAATGGTTAATGTAGATTTTGTGGATGGCTGCGGACAAAAGTCTACATCACTTAGCAGCTGAAAGGCGACTCTCGAATCGGCCTCGGTAAAGTGCTATGTGCTGTCTTGAACGGTTCACTTTAATCTGTGTTGTTTTGTTACCTTGCAATTGTTAACCACAGATACCCGAGGGAAATGTCATGTTATTTGTGCAGTGAACGAAACGTACTAAACAAAATTGTATATGGAAAACATAGTACATTATGAGAGAATTAATATGTGACGCTTACGAAGTTTGATCAAAAAAGTTCAAACAAACTGCAACATACAGCGAACGAAGACTGCCAGAAAAGTCTGGGTATTTAAATCACGGGGAGCCATATACAATACATTCATTTTGCTGTGTTGTGTATGTTGCCTTTTTGTATTTAATTTGTTGCCCGACCGTTATGCAGGCGTGATTTTATGTTAATGCCATTTATGATTAATATTACTAGAAATCTTGTTGCTGAATACAAGTAAATCACATCTATCAAATGATCCTACGCGGGAAATGAGAAAGAGGAATAGGATTTAACGTGTATGCCCTGTTATATATCGGGATTCTGTTGCGCTTCGTGTAGGAATGTAGGACTCCTGCCTGGAAACGAGAGCTCTGCAGTTGGTGTTTACGAGAAGACTGACATGTATGCTTTATGGCACCTGGGCGTAGCATAGCTCGTGGGCACCGTTATCCCCGAAGCATCCGGTGCGAGGGGCTCGCTGCGCGCTGGCGTTTATTAAAAGGCACTATTAACCCCACGCCTAGGAATGCGAGCTTTGGCATCTGGCTTGGGTTGGGTGAGGCCTGCAGCCTACCTGATGTAGGACAGAACTCCCCTATCCGAACAACTTACACACGTATCAAAAGTGCATGAAGCACGGATTCGCCCCCAAAGCGCTTCGAAGTCCCAGCAAGACGTCACTCCGCGCTTTATAAAACAGCAAAATAGATAATGTCGACAAAGCAAAGCGAGTCTTTCGTTTTCAAGGCTAGGGCAAAGAAAGGCATTTGACGTCTGGGAAGGGAACCTGACTTTAAGTGCCATTGCTTGATTGCTAGGGTGTTGTGTGTGATTTCGAGCATGCTTTTTTTCCTGGAAATATTTCTAGTTATTAACTTGCTCGATTGTTTCTGTTGGAAATAATCGAAGCACGACCGATTCTATGAGATCTGCAAATAGTTCTTTCGTGTTTCTAGCCAACGAAAGGTTGCTTGTCCATTACATCTGTTCCTGAAAAGTCAATTGCAGTCAAACAAAACATTCCATCTCGCTTTTTTTCTCCAGGTTATTTCTGACTTTCACATTGTTCACAGCGAATCTGGCAAAGATTCGTATCTTTTCCGGACCCAAAGAATACACAGGCATTCTGCTATGTTGATAAATATATGGGCGTAATTATTAATTGTGTGGCCTGTACAACTAATTACCGTAATAGACAACTAAGTTCCAAGTTTGCATTTTATAGGGCATATGGTACAGACATCACAATGTTATGGTTAGCAGTGACATGTTTTTAACTGCGGATTGCATAACATTTAAGATGCAAGACCAAAACGCCTGATTTCATTGAAGACAACTGCATCCAAAGCATTTGTGCTAAAGTTTTAACATCTTCCGCCTTTCCATCCACTCAGTACTAACCCGGAAGCAGATGCTGCAGGCGGAAGTGAACAGTCGTCCAGCATCGGCCCGGATTACCAAACAAAACAGCACAAACAAAACAATGGCTTGTTCCTGATAGCATCCGAGAAACATTCCCAGGGAGTTTAACCAGGGGTAGTTCGGTGATCAGGCCTAAGTAAACTTGGCAGAAGCAGAGATGGGCTCAGATAGTTTCCCAGTGATTTGTTGAAATGTGCGCTAAATGAGATTACACAGATAGCCACTTTTTACGTTAATTTAGAGAAATGTAGTAATACCACTGACATTATGGAAATACTGTGGATGTTACTAACACCAAAAGACTGATAGAAAAAAATGTACATCGGCATTATATGTTGGTGAGAAAAAACGTATTTTATAATGCATATTTTAGCATTTTGATATGGCGGCACCCAAGACCTTTTTGTGTTTGTGTGTGTGTGTGTCTCTCTTCAGTAAGCCCTCTTCATCCATTGGTTTGGTGCCCCTC